>NC_070610.1:69103984-70404817 GCF_027172205.1 Podarcis raffonei | reverse complement strand
TTCAGAATTCAGCTTTTCTTGGCACACAAATATCTTTTTTAAAGGAGCTGATCATATAGAGCTTCGGCCTGTTCCCTCCAATGTGTTTCCACTTTTCTGTATCTGTTCTGAAAGGTGGAACATAACACAACTGGAAAGTTCTTAGTGATGTTTTCTATGTATAGACAAATCCCCAGTCTTTCAATCTCCTTGAACATCTTTGTAGCAGATTCCGAATCTCAGCATCAGCACAGTGGCTTTTCCTCCTCCCCAACTTAGCCGCTGGAATTTCAGGACCCCTGTGAAACCTAAATACTGGCACCAATAGTAATTTATTGAGATCAAAGGAAGCATGGGATGGGAAAGCAGGAAGAAACTCTAGGATTACAAAAAGAAACGAAAAAAGAAACCATTCCAACAGAGATGTGTGTTCTCTTTCTCTCCTTGACACCCAACACAAATCATCTGGCAACGGCATTCATTCCGTCCCAGGGAGCTCCTTTTTTTTTAAATTATTCTTTGCTATGGCCTAGCTCATAGAGTTCCAAGCTCCAGATTTCTGCCCTCTCTGTTGTCGCATCTCTGCTGGCATAGAAGCCATCGCTCCAGGTGTTTCAACACTGAAGAACGCCAGTGGCATCTAGTGGTCGGATTGCCAGCCTTCTTCTGTCGCTATCTGTTGGTAATAGGTGAGGGCCAGAGTGGTCAAATTGGGAGATCAATTGTTTAAAAAGGAAAGCAAACGGCACAAGCGGCTGAGGAAATGAAACCAGAAAAATGGCCAGTTCTGTTGAAACCGTTCCTCCTCCTCCTTATTCTCTGTGATCTGGTTCTTTCTCATTCTCTGTACAGTGGTACCTCGGGTTACATATGCTTCAGGTTACATATGCTTCAAGTTACAGACTCCGCTAACTCAGAAATAGTACCGCGGGTTAAGAACTTTGCTTCAGGGTGAGAACAGAAATCGTGCTCCGGCGGCAGTGGGAGGCCCCATTAGCTAAAGTGGTACCTCAGGTTAGGAACAGTTTCAGGTTAAGAACAGACCTCCAGAACGAATTAAGTACTTAACCCGAGGTACCACTGTACTTCTTCTTCTTCACGTGGCAAACAGCTCAGTCCCTCGATAGTTGCTTTGCAGCATCCTTCCTTTTGCCTTTATGTTTTTGCTTCCATGTGGTGGGGATATTATCCTTAGGCTCGGAGGTACCATGAGAAAAGATTATGCCAAGTAGGAGAAAAACACAAACCAGGCGACAGTTGGGCCTTGGGACACTAAAGGCTCATCCACACTTACCCTTTGCACTGTTCTTTATCAGCACATGCTTTAAAACTCTCACATCCAACCACTTTTGTCCCGTCCCCCCTGGCGTATTTCCCACACAAACCCGCTCTTTACTGCCGAATTGGAGCAAACAGCAATTTGTGACCAAGTTCTTGGTTCCCCAAGGCCCTGCCATTGTCACAGCAGGAGACACGACAGATGGGCTTATAAGGAAATTGAGGGGTTTTCAGTGGCCAGAGCAATGTGGCTTGAGGAGGCCAAGTTTATGCTGTCATGGGGCTGAGGGGAAATTGACTGTGCCAGAGCCAGGCTGGGGCTGTGGGTTGCCATATATGAATGAATTTCAAACACCCAGCTCTATTAACCAAGCCCACTGCTGACTGAGTGTGGGCATCATTCAGAAGAGAACCATTTTTGTATTTCCCCCTCCTCTCCCACAGTTTACCCATGTCCTCCCTGCCACCCCATTTCTTAACCGAAAGGATGAGGTGGCAATCATAGGCCTCAGGCTTGAGGTCTCAACTCCATTGCTGGCACTTACAGCAGCATTCAGACGCTCTGGGAAATGTAGTTCCTAAGCTTCCTTGTGTCAGTGTGAAGGATTCACCTTCCTTTGAGGTAAATAATGGATTATCCCATTTTGCTGATGTTGAGTAATAATGTCTCAGCATGGACCTGGGATACCATGAGCCACTGGGTAGCTGAGTAATAATGACAGTGAACCAGGCTGGTTTTAAGGCCTACACGTCTTCATCAGCTTGTATGAGGGAAAATAATGTCAAGGAATCAACCTAACCAGCTTCCTCCCCTCCAAAGTAGCAACAACAATTGGAGGGTTCATGTCTGCAACTGAGCCTCCTAGACAAATAGCTATGTCATATCCTTTCTGGAGCAACCTTTGACTTTTTGTCAGCTTGGTCCGTGATGAAAAGCTCTTGCCATGGACTTATTGAAGCTGTTGTGGTTCCGCTGCTCTCTGTCCCATCTCCACCCCATCCCTCATTGCCTCCTTCCCTGTCATGTCTGTTTAGTTTTCTCACAGCAAACAAAATGTCTCCAGTTCAGTTGGGAGATTCCAGGAACACTGCCAGCGTATAGCCTTCACCTCCATAAAAAGAAAAGAAGCGAAAAGAGAGAGAGAGAGAGAGAGAGGCATGGAGGAGGGGGCAAATTCCTCTCCGTCCTCAAGCTTCTCTTACTCTCTTGTTCTTCCTTTCACCCTCTTTCTCTCTCTCTCTTACTCGTGGATGTCTGGGTATTCTGGTGACGTTTAGGGCGCTTTGATGGATTGCGAGGGTGGAGCAGACATGCTTGGACTTCCCTGCAAAGCCTCCCCTGCTTGCGACCTGCCTCCCATCTATTTTTTCCCCTCCCTTCCTAGTGATAAATAAGAGACATGTGTTGCAATGTCAAGCGGTCCTTCCGAGCAAACCAGGATGACTGCAGACTAAGAACAGAACAAGGCCCAAATATGGGTTTTCGTCTCTTCCTCTAAAAACTAAACATATCCCTCAGAGTCCCTTTATAAGCCAGTACTACTCTCTCTTGCTCTCATGTTAACAAGTTTTCGCTTCTCTCTCTCTCTCGCTCCTACCTCCAGTTCCTCCACAAGCGATCTCTCCGGCTATGAGCATGGCTATTTAAGAAGAAGTCCTGACCAGTACAGCTCTAGGGGAAGCATGGAGAGTTTGGACCATACCCCTGCGGGGTATACCCATCACCCCTGCCACCTTTCGCCAGCCAAATCCACCAATTGTATTGACCAGCTTGCCCATCTCCACAGCAAGAGGGATTCCGCCTACAGCTCTTTCTCAACCAGCTCCAGCATTCCCGAATACCTGGCGCCCACCTTCTGCAAGGAGAGGTCCTATTCCATGGAGAACGTCCATTCCCGGGGCAGACCGCAAGAAGGGGGAATGAGGCAGGCTGACATCAGGTACATTAAAACTGTCTACAATGCCCAGCGAGGCGTTTCGGAGGAATACGAAGTGAAGTCCTCTGCTCTTTCGCCTAGCTGTGAGTCCCAGGCTAAAGGATACGGCTACAGCAGGTTGCATGGCTACAGCAAGGGCCTCCCGACTCGGAGCTCGTCTGACAGCGATAGCCACTATATGAAGGGGCCCCCCATGCCACCGACCCGTAGTGACAGTTACGCAGCAACCAGGCACCACGAGAGGCCCAGCTCCTGGTCCAGCCTTGAACACAGGAAGTCCTGCAGGACTCACCCCAAAAGCGCTTGGCCTCACCTAGGCCAGGGCACCCCTCCTCCAGGGCATCTCCAGAAACCTGCATTCCTAGAAGGACAGCTCCACACTGTGATGGAGAAGAGCCCTGAGAGCAGTCCCACCATGAAGCCCAAACAGGTTTACTCGCAGGCAGCTCAGCCAGGGCAGCCTTTGCTTCCCACGGGTGTTTACCCTGTCCCTTCTCCTGAGCCCCACTTTGCCCAGGTTCCCCACCCTTCCGCAAGCAACAGCGGGATGCTTTACCCAGCGCTTGCCAAAGAGAGTGGGTACGCACACGCCCCTGCGTCTTCTCCATCCTCGTATGAAAATGTTGCAGCCTGCAGGCAGCATGCTGGCTTGGATGAGAATGGAAACCAAAGCCCGCCGAACAAGGCTGCCATCTTCTACCAGCCTGAGTACGCGCCAGGGAAGAAGCAGGAGGTGGAAGACGCGGCTGCAAAGTTCGTCTTGTACAGGATGCACCCCGAAGCCTACCCCGCGTCTCCCAGGCAGGATGAGTCAGCGCCACCGTATATGACCACAGCTTTGATCCAGGAAAGTGCAAGAAACTCACAGCACTCGAACCACAGCTCTCAGGCACGCCTGCCTCACCCGAGGGATGCGATTGACAGCAAAGGCCTCTGCCACTCAAAGGGGTACGGGGCAGGAGAGCAGAAGGAAGATAAGAACGCAAACCTGCATCCCACAGCTCAAAACCAGTGGAACCCCAGCAAGGCCAAGCAGCACGCTTTTTCCTCCTTGCAAAACATCCCAGAGAGCAGCAAGCTGCAGAACAGCTCGGATCTGAAGGAGGTACCACCGTGCAAGAGCTACTCTGGTGCCAAGTGGCACGTTGTGAATTACAGCAGCCAAGCGGATAAGATGTGTCAGGGGCAGATCCCTGGGCACTGGCAGGATGGCGAGTGGCACAGCTTAGAAGGGTACCAGGACACCATTCCCAGCGCAGAGCATTTCCATGGGGTGGAGCCAAAGTACAAGGAGCCCTCTTCTCCGATGGCCCCTAAGATGTCAGATTTAAATATTCACCAGCTGGGTTCTAGCAACCTCCAGAACTCTCAGTATGGGCAACTGGACTCTCGGAAGGCCCGGTGCTCTGTCCTGGAGAAGGTCAGCAAGATAGAGCAGCGAGAACAAGGCGGCCAGTGGCTGCAGAGTCTCAGCCCTAACAGTCTCAGCCAGAATTTCAGCTCAGGCAAGCCCAACCTCAACCATGTTGAGGACATCCGAAAGAGGCGGAACTCTCAAGAGCATCTTCACTTGCTTGGAGATCATAGCCGCCTGGCCAGCGCAAGGAGCTCAGACCCGGCTGCATATATGCAGCGCCCGAGCGAGAGCGGGGCTGGCAGACCAGAGAGGGCTAATTGGCACGGTGCAGAGCAGCAGATGGAGGCAGCAAGTGCTGCCGTGGCGATGCCAGGATGGCACAGCATCTATCATCAGGCCGGGACCTCTGAAAGCGAGCCACCGAAACCAGCTGGGCAGCTGCCCCAAAGCAGAAGTGCTTTCCAGTTGTCAGAGGAGCGCGAGAGAGAGCTGTTGTGGAAGGGCAGCACCCAGAACTCGAACGGCTCGCAGCTGGACCTCCCCTTTAGCAGGGCTTACAGGAACAGCATCAAAGATGCCCAGTCTAAGGTTTTGAGGGCAACCTCCTTCAGCCGCAAGGACCTCAACATCAGCCCTCAATGCGGGAAGGAGCGCAGAAGGAGTGTGCAAAGGCCGGCATCAGCACATATTGGGATGAGGAGCATGGCTGCGTCTCCCCATACCCCAAAGGAGAGGCACAGCATCACACCGACAGAGACCAAGCTGGATTATCCCAACAAAGAAAGCCTTCCTGCGCCTCTGCACGTGGCACGCATTGGGGGCAGGAGGCGCCTGAACCCCGACCAGAAAAAGAAATCTTACTCTGAGCCGGAGAAGATGAACGAAGTGGGTGTGTCTGACGGCGAGCTGTCGCCCTTCTCCCACCAGAAGAAAGCCCTCCAGTTTGTTTTCCCAGAGAGCACGGTGGCTGACCGCCGCAAGATATTTGAGAGGGAGAACAAGGCGTGCTCCACCATCAATCTTTCCAAACCGGAGCTGAAGCAGCTGCAGCAGAACGCGCTGGCAGATTACATTGAACGCAAAACTGGGAAGCGGCCCTCGTCTGCATCCCAAGACTCCAGCTTCCTGCAAGAGGGCTCTCAGTCCTCTTACACGCAAACAGGTGCCCAAGAGGGACACTCTCTTTCATCTTCATCCAGCATGAATTCTCTCCAGGACCAGAGTCTTTGCCATCGCCGGGAATCCCTGGAGCCGGTCTCTAGAGCAGGGCGTGGCTTTGCCACTCTTCCTCCTGGGCTCACGGGCTGCTTCGATCCCAGCGGACCTGAGGGCAGGAAGGTGACCAGCCCAGATCACGGCAGCAGGAGCAGCTCCTTTCCCAGCTGGCTGAAAGCAGACCGGCGTCAGGATTGCAGAGCTGACCCAGAGCTCACCAAAAGCACCCAGACAGATCTTGACGTGTGCACCAAGCCATGCCACGCTAATGACCAAGTTCTGGAGAAGAGGTCGGCACCCAACAAGAAGCCCGGGAAGTCGGCCTCTGCAGAGGACTTGCTGGAGAGATCAGACAACCAGGCAGTCGCCGTGCACATCCGATCCAGGTCGTCTCCCTCAGCGGATAAAATGTGCCAGGTATGTAAAAGATATGGGACTTCCTGGTCCCTCTATTGTTCATTCCCCCTGGTTATGCTGGAGCGCAGACACTGTTAGTGCTGCTCAAAGTACTGTGGTCCCATTGAAATTAATGGGTGTGACTACCATGGAGGCATTAATTCCAGGGGGTCTACGATTAGCATAGCTTAGTTGGGCTCAATCCATTATTGCAAAGGTTCTCGTGTGCAGTGGAATTTGGTGGATATAAAAGCCACAATAGCCTCTACATTCTATGAGAATCTTCACATTTGCATGGAGGTTTCCCTTCCCACCTCTCCATAAAATTGTAGAGTTGGAGGGGACCCCAAGGGCCATCTAGTCCAACCCTCCCTGCAATACAGTAATCCTGCCCACAGCTGTCCCTGGGTGGGCTCGAACCACCAACCATCTGGTTCACAGCCAGACGCACTGAACCATTGCACCGCATGCAGATCTGGAAGCCCCTGGGTGCATGGAGCTCTGGATCCTGGGGCATAATGGGCCTGATCCACAATGAAAATTTCCAGCACAAGCCCTGTTTAAATGAGAGGCAATTGTGAAGAAGCATTCTTATAATATATCTATTCATTTACATGGGACCGGAGAAGGAAAGGTGGCTTGTGCAATGTTTGGCTGGTGGTATATCCTATCTTTGCTGAAACATAATGTTTTCTATTATTATTCGCATGTATCCTGCTTTTCCCTTTTGAGGGAAACTGCATCTTGTAATGTCCTTCTATTTACATAAGGGCAACATTGGGTGTGTCCCATGCATTTTCTCCTCGCAGGGCTACCTGGGAATCTGACCCTGGTCTCCCCGTTTCAAAGCTGACTGTCCCTAGACCGCAAACTGACTGTCATATTGCTTTATTGGTGACAATGGAATTTAAATTGGCTTTGGGCAAACGTTTTTAGTTTTACTCTGCATCCAGCTGCTGGTGCAAAGCACTCTTGGGAAGCCTTCTGCCTGCTGAGGATTTTTAGAGAGTCAAAAAACTGGGTTTCTGGAGGCAATAAACCACACAAACTCACAAAAACCATTTCTCCTCTTATTACCACCACCAGGTATTTTATAAGGCAATCTGGAAAACCATTTGCTTTGAGATTTCTCTTTGTAAAGCCCAAGAGCCCTGCCAGATTGCAAAATGCTTAGCCTGAGGCCTTTTGTTGTTTTCTTTCTCCTGCTGGCTTCGCTTTGCTCTTCTGCTGGCTGTATCAGGTTGTCTTGTCACGCCACCACCAGACCTACCAAGCTTGTGTTTTCAAAACAAGACAGAGTAAACAGCAAAGCAAAATAGTGAAGAGGGAAAATGCTTAAGCAGCTGTGGACCACCAACTTTCTCATGTGTCCCTGGTTTGTAAGCAAATGTTCTAGCTGTGCCACGTTATCTAGCTAACATCCTTGGTGTCCATCGTGCATTTTGGCTCTTTTAAATTCACTCTGTGGAACTGTGTTGACAACGAGAGCCACTGCAGTCTTTACGAGCACATTCGGCATGAAGCTGAACTAGCTGGCATCTTAAGGAGCCAGTGTGGTGTAGTGGTTAGAGCGTCGGACTAGGACCTGGGAGACCAGGGTTCAAGTCCCCGCCTGGCTGTGAAGCTCACTGGGTGACCTTGGGCCTAACCTACCTCACATGGTTGTTGTGGGGATTAAATGAGGAGTGGGAGAACCATGTATGCCACTTTGAGCTCCTTGGGAGAAAAATGTGGAATATAAATGGAATCAAATGGAGGTTTTTAAGCAGAGGTTGGATGGCCATCTGTCATGTATGAGATTCCTGCATTGCTTGAGTTCCCCTCTACAATTCTATGATTCTATAATTTGCAAGTATAATTTAGCCGCCCTGAGCTCGGTTTTTGAAGGGCGGGGTTTAAATAAATTAATAATAATAATAATAATAATAATAATAATAATATGGGGTTTAACCATATAGATATTGGAATAGAGCAACACCACTCTACATGTTAATATCTCATTTATTCATTTATGGTATCTCTGACCCATCTTTCATCCAGCCGGTCCCAAGGTCAGAATCCAACGATAAAACAAGTTAATAAAAGCAGAAAACATCCTCTGATCAACGAGCAACAGCATTATAGTTCTCATCCCAAAGACCTGGATGAAGAGCTAGCCAACTGAAAAAAAGTCAACAGTGTCAGCCGTAGACACACCAATGCACTAGATCAGGGATGTCCAACAGGTCGATCGGGATTGACTGGTCAATCCTGTGGAGGCTTCGGTCGATCTTGGTTGATCTCAGGCTCCTTTTCCTTCCTGCGCATGATTGCTAGAACAGGAGACGGATTTGTCGCTGCGAGGCTGTTTCTTTTCTTAGCAATCTTTTGGTGAGAGCGACTTCTCCTGCCTTTCTCCTTCCCTCTCCCTAAAAAAAAGCTCAAGCACTTTGACCTGACCCCCCCCCAAGGGGTAGATCACTGCCAGTTTTTTATTTTGTAAGTAGATCGCAGTCTCTTGGGAGTTGGACATCCAAGGGGGAAGTCATTCTGGAGATAGGGTGTCATTTCAGAGAAGGCTACCACATGCTTCACCTACTGGTGGGGCCACATGTAGGGTAGCTTCTGCAGAGTTTCACCCACTGGCAGGATGGTATGGGGTCAGTGTTTGCAAGTCATTTAGGGCTTAACTGTCAGCACCTTGAATTGAGCTTGGGAAATGAAAAGGCAGTCATTGCAGAGGCGAAGTGCATCGCAAGCCAGAACAGGGCATCTCATTGGTTCCAAGGACCTGTGAGTCCATCCTAGCCCCTCTGTCTTGCTGGTTCAGTTTCAGGGTTTTCTTTTTTTGGAGGGAAGCCAATGTTTGGTGTAGATGTGACCAAAGAGGGAGGAACTAAGTCGAATTGGAGGGTATGAAAGCCTCTGTGGCCACACAGGTTCTCCAAGGCCTGGTCAATTTAATTGCAGCCAACCTGTGGTTTGAATATGAATGTTTTCTTGCAAACCCCAACATGTTTTTAATAAGGGGACAAGAGAAGGGGGTGAGGACAATGAAAGAGTAGCAGTTAAAGCAAAACAGGATCTTCTCTTTTTCCCCTTGTTCCCTGTTTCCTTTTTTAAAAAATCAGGTTTGCCAAAGCCTTTTTATCTGTTGCAGCAGCAGACGTGCCTCAGCTTTTGGCTTGCTATATATTTTTAAAAGGGATATATACTGTTCCCTGCAGACGGACTATAAATTACACTGCAGTGTCACTGAAGGAATTTGTTTAAAGATCTGAGGAAATTGATAGCTATGCGGAATTGCTGGCCCATCTGTCTTCAACCACACATTCTCCATCTTCTTCTGCGTCTCCTCTTTTAGCTTGTCTCAGCCTGCGTGCCGGGTAAATCTCCGGCTTATAAATTTGGTCAAAACTCCCCACTCTGTCCTGGCTACCGCCTTTGCATCTAACAACAAAGCAAAGCAAACTTTGGGGTTTTTTTTTTGGGGGGGGACAATCTTTGGAGTGGAGAATTATAGATTGAGTTGTGAGCTCCTTGATCTCAAAACATGCATCTCTTCACATCTGGCAACTATATTTGTGTGCAAATTCCCAGGCTCTTTGTCTTGTTCTAGAATTGGGTTTTTCCTGTTTTAAAAACTATTCACTATATCTTGATAGGTAAGAATGTAATTGTGCAGGTGAATTTAAATTGGCAGCAAAGACTCCCTATGTCTTGGACGTCAGATGTTTTGGATGTCAGAGAAGCTGATTTAGTCCAACATCCTTCCTGTTCTCATGGTGTCCAACCAGATGCCTGTGGAAAGCTCGCAAGCAGGATCTGAGCGTGACAGCACTCTCCCCTCCTGCGGCTTCCAGCAGCTAATATTCTGTAGAACCATAGAATGGCAGAGTTGGGACACCCAGAGAGCCATCTAGTCCAACCCCCTGCCATGCAGGAATCATAGCTGTCAACTTCCAGATTTGAAAATAAGGGATCAGCAGCCTCACCTGTCCCAGAGACAGTCTACGGGATATCTAACAATCTGGGATAGCAGCAGGAAACGGCGCTGAAATAAGGGAATTTCCCGCAAAAAAAGGGAAGGTTGACAGCTCTGGCAAGAATCTCAATATGCTGTAAAACTTAGTTAAATACCCCCCATGGTTATTCAATTATAGAATGTGGCATGATGGGTTGTGTTAGAAGGTGGAATATATATATTTGAACAAATAAAAAGACATATTAATTACCATCCTATACTTCTAAAGCAGTATTTTTGCTTGCCTGCAGAATGTTCAGTTTTCTGTTTGCTTCTCTTTCTCCTCAAGGACATCCTGATGGGAGAAAGTAATGAGTTCAGCCATTTTGTGAAAGATCCTTTCTATGTCGTGGCTGCTGGCACCAGGTAGGTACTTATTCTCTCTCTCTCTCTCTCTCTCTCTCTCTCTCTCTCTCTCACTGTGTGTGTGTGTGTAACACATACTACCAAATGACGACAGAGCAGTTTCTGTAAGAATAAGTAAGGTAAAGGTAAAGGGACCCCTGACCATTAGGTCCAGTCATGGCCGACTGGGGTTGTGGCGCTCATCTCGCTTTATTGGCCAAGGGAGCCGGCGTACAGCTTCCGGGTCATGTGGCCAGCATGACCAAGCCGCTTCTGGTGAACCAGAGCAGCGGACGGAAAGCTGTTTACCTTCCCGCCAGAGCAGTACCTATTTATCTACTTGCACTTTGACGTGCTTTCAAACTGCTAGGTTGGCAGGAGCAGGGACCGAGCAACAGGAGCTCACCCCGTCGTGGGGATTCGAACCACCGACCTTCTGATCGGCAAGTCCTAGACTCTGTGGTTTAACCCACAGCGCTACCCACGTCCCTTAAGAATAAGTAAACTACACCATTAAAAACCACAGCACACAGTGAAACTAATAGTAGGATAGTCGTAGCAACTTAATAATAGCATAATGAATGTTCAAGGAAAGGGTTCTGATCACCTTATATTGGGGGAGGAGGAAATGCATTAAAAATAGTAGGTGAGTTTGCCCCATATTTGGCTGAGGGGGGGGGGGAAGCTTGCACACATCTTCATTCAGAGGAGCTGGATTTTTTTTTTTAAAAAAATCACAATTGCCTTTGGAACAAAAACAAAACCCTGTTTCAATGTGTACTCCGAAGCAGTAAGGGAATCGAATATATCTGAAAAGATTGGCAAAGGCACAGAAACTAACCAAAAACCTTTAAAACAAATTCAAAGGTATGTTTTCCCTGTGAACTGCATTCTTGCTCAGACACAAAAGATGATTGGATTTTCTGTGCCCACTCATAGCGCAATATCCATGCAGACTTTACCTTGAACGATGGTTACTGCTGCCGCCTCCATGGTTGTTCCAAAGCAGCTCTGGATAATGCCTGTATACCTCCCACCCACGCTGCTAGCACACATCATGTGGTTTTGTGCGTCATTGGTGTGATACGTAACCACACGGCCCTTCTAAACCGTTTGATGGAAAATGTTCACATTATCAGGAGAGGCGCAGGGGTCACAGTGAAGGAGGTGCAAGCTCACGATGTATTCTGAGTCAGCTGATTCAGACTCTGCTTTCTTTTGATGCACCACAAATAGCCTCTTATCACTTGGAGCAGCCTTTGCCAACCTGGTGCCCGCCTGGTGTTTTGAACTAAAACTGCCATCAGCTCCAACCAGCATGGCTGTGCTGCCAACTTACAGATTTGAAAATAAGGAACCAGCAGCCAAAATAAGGGACCTGCAGCCTCACCTGTTCCAGGCACTCCAGTCTTCCTGTCCTCCTGCAGTCTGGTCAAACTCATGCTGGTAGCTTCGAGAACACTGTCCAACCAACTTTGTAACCAGAGGTTCAACTGAATAGAATCTGAATCATACGCACCACAAGGCCTATGCAGCCTCAACTTAAGATGGCTCCCCGGCCTGGCTTTGCACTGCAAAGTTTGCAGCAGCACGTGCAACAAAATGGCGTCCAGCATTCAAAACCCCCTCAGCTTGCATTAACTAGCCACACACAAGGCATGCAAGCTCCACCCCCAGTTGTTCTTAGACTTCTTATTGGGTGAGCAACACAGCCAAGCAACACAGTTGGTGGCTCCCTCCTCCCTGGCCGGCAGGGAGGGAGGGAGAGGAGCTGCTTCCTTTGAAATTTAAGGGACATCATTTAAGGGACATTTAAGGGACATCCATCAATAAGGGACAGCAGCGGGACATGGCGCTGGGATAAGGGACTGTCCCTTCAAATAAGGGACACTTGACAGCTATGCTGTGCTGCCCAGTGCTTATGGGAGCTGTAGTCTGGAGGGCGCCAGGTTTGCAAACGCTGATGTACGGCTTTGAAAATAAAGAGTTTTAGAGAAGAGTGATTAACTTGGAATTGCAACAGCTAAGCCAGGCTTGGCGTCGGTGCCTGGTTTCTAGGAAAGTGTTATGAAGCCAGAGGAGCCAAGACTTTTGCCCCGTGGGAATCTAGCAAACAGTTTTCGAATAGCTTTTAGTGGTCTTTGCGTGAAAGCAACCCTGGCTGTCGTTTCATCCTTCCCAATTAATCAGTGTTCCGAGACTCTTTTTATGAGTTGGCTTCTGCATGCAGCTTCTTAAGTAACGAGATTGACACTAGCAGAGAAACGAGCCAAAGGGAGCAGGATATGGGCTATTAAGTAATATGCCTTACTGCCAAGCCTGACATTCCTGAGTGCTTATTACCGTCTTAAGGTCTTCGGAATGCTGTTGCTGCATCAGCAATGTATGTGTTACATTAAGCACATTCCTCTGGCGGAAAGCTTTTTTTGTGTTCAGGAATTGTTTCGCAGTTCTCTCCCCCACCCCCGCTCCAAAGAAGGGAACCGGTTGAGTCGGAAAAGCAATAGTTCACAGCAGACTAGCTAAATATGCAAATGAGCACTGGGCATTACTGAAGATGAGTCAAGGTGGGCCTCGTGAAGAGAAAGCCTAGCTCACGGCTCTGCCAGAATTCTGAAGGTATCAATAAGCCAGAGATAATTCTTTGCCGTCCGTAAGGAAGTGGGCTTCCAAGGAAGCCATTGATAAAGGCTTTTCATAAAACTGAATAGTTATGGTATAAGTTGAAACATCTTTTCAGGGAGCAACAGCTGGAAGAAAGAGATAGTGAATGTTAAAGGTAAAGGGACCCCTGACCATTAGGTCCAGTCATGACCGACTCTAGGGTTGCGGCCCTCATCTCGCTTTACTGGCCGAGGGAGCCAGCGTACAGCTTCCGGGTCATGTGGCCAGCATGACTAAGCCACTTCTGGCGAACCAGAGCAGCGCACAGAAATGCCGTTTACCTTCCCGCCACACTGGTACCTATTTATCTACTTGCACTTTGATGGGCTTTTGAACTGCTAGGTTGGCAGGAGCAGGGACCGAGCAACGGGAGCTCACGCCATTGCAGGGATTCGAATCGCTGACCTTCTGATTGGCAAGCCCAAGAGGCTCAGTGGTTTAGCCCACGGTGCCACCCGCATCCCTTCACTTTTCCTTAAAGGTAAAGGTGAAGGGACCCCTGACCATTAGCATTTTGACATGCTTTTGAACTGCTAGGTTGGCAGCAGATAGTGAATGTTAGGCTAAAGCAAAAGGAACTACTTCAAGAGAAAGACAAACAGGCATTATTATCTGAAAAAGAAGGGATAAAAATATGCAATAGGAATGAATATCAGATAGCAATCATGGTGCCATGTGGAGACTGTGAGGTCCAGTCCTTAACATTGTGGAGAAAATTGCTTGTAAGCATAAAGAACATAGGGTAGAGACTCAGAGATCAGAAGCGGACTATGTGTTGTTCTTGGCACAGAAGTTTTCTGCTTTTACTTCATGCACCCAAACCTTCCCCTCCCACACAGCATGTTTTCAGTCTGCCTCCTCCACTGCCTGAGTTCTTGATAAAAGATATAACACGTTCAGCAAGAACACAGATAATTGCAGTATAATGAGAATATTGGGTGCATGCAAAGGTTCTCCATTTGTGCAGGTTTTATTTTCATTGCTGAATATTTGCAGCATTTGAATTTGGGGTGTTATTATTATTATTATTACAAAAGCCTGGAGCCCGCATTGATATAAAATTGATGCATCAGCTTGATTGCCTTTTTGTTTGAAAACTCACTGGTTTTATACCCTGTCCTAGATCATTCGGCAGCAAAGAAAGAAGTCAAAAGGAGAAATCGGCGTTCACACAATATCGACCCCACACTCGCCATAGCAATGAGAGTGTCGGCAGCTCGTTCATTCTGAATGAGAGACAGAAAGCTCCGGATCTCCTCAGGCACCTCAGCAGGACCTCAGCATTTGCCCCACCTTCAGCAGATACGAAGGGTCATCATCCTGAACCTAAGCCAGGCGCCAGGCTTGCTACCCCTTCCAGATTTGGCTGGTCGCCATCTAACGGTGCTAACCCCATACCAGCTCCCTCAGATTTCCAAGTTGCCAGTGAAAACCCAGTCACAAGATGGCACCCCAGACCTGAGAGGGATGACATTGTTCAGGGCCAGGTTCCGGAAAGTTCCAACGGCCCACCTAAAGAGCCAGTGGAAGAAATTACCTGGAGATGGAAGGCGACGCTGCCTCTAAGGCACCTCCCACCTACAATTAAACGGATCAAAGATGACGGCCCCTCCAGAAGCGTGATGCCTTTCCAGACATCTGGGCAGAAGGCCTTCCAGAGGTGGCAAAGCCTTCCATCACAGAACAGCTCCTCTTCTGAGCCAGAGACTCCTTCTGGCCAAAGCAGGCTGTCCCTCCGCATCTCGGAGTCCTGCCTGCAGGCGTCTCCGCAGGAAGAGGGTGATGACGACGTCTTCTTCCAGCCTCGCGTTTTGGATGCTGCCTATGAGCTTTCACCACCTCCACTCCCCGCCCAGAGCCCCAGCAGTGCTGCTGAAAACACCATGGAAGAATTCCCCCCTCCTCCTGCTGGCATTCTGGAAGAGAAGGAGCCAGCAGCTGGGAACACTGCCAGCCTTGGAGAGGAAGGGTCTGCACCCAGGTAAGGCTCTTCTTGCACGCCCTTCCCTGCTCTTACTTTGCAAGCAATCCTTCTTGGCTTGGAATCAACTTGATCCCCTCCCCCTCTTTCCTCTTTCCTTTCTCCTTCTGTGATGGAACTCCTATTTGGGGACTTCCCTGGCTTTTTTCGGGCCCACGTAGGACCAGTCCGAATAGCTGGCCTTGGTGAAGATTTGACTTTTCATCCCCAAAAAGTTCTTGATTTGAGTTTCTGTTGAAATGAGGCTGCGTTTTAATGTTGTGTTTTAATCTTGTTTTGAAGTTGTATCTTAATCAATTGTTTTATATCTGGTGTTAGCCGCCCTGAGCCCAGTCTTGGCTGGGGAGGGCGGGGTATAAATAAAAATTATTATTGTTGTTGTTGTTATTCTTCATGTTTGGTTTCTTGGGATTCCAGCAGCAATAACTTCAAAGGGTGCATAGAGCCTCAATTTTTATTTGATCTGTTTGTTCCAAACTAACCATATATTTGCTCCCAAAAGTTCTGCTTTACAGCTGTTGAGGTCAACTGCTCTTTGAATAAAAATTGCCCAGTGCTTACTTAAGTTTTTGAAACCTTGGCATGTACCTTCTGATTATATTTGATCTCAGTAGATGTTCAATGACAGTTAATATCCAGGCAGTATCTACCGTATTTTTCGCTCTGTAAGATGCACCAGACCACAAGACGCACCTAGTTTTTGGAGGAGGTAAACAAGAAAAAAAATATTCTGAATCTCAGAAGCCAGAACAGCAAGAGGGATCGCTGCTCAGTGAAAGCAGCGATCCCTCTTGCTGTTCTGGCTTTTGGGATAGTTGTGCAGCCTGCATTCGCTCCATAAGACGCACACACATTTCCCCTTACTTTTTAGGAGGGAAAAAGTGAGTCTTATAGAGCAAAAAATACAGTAATTCTATTTCAGTCGTTCCCAAACTGGGGGTGGGATATGCAGTGCCCCCTTGGTTCTATAAATTTGCCCCCAGTGTCCCCATTGTTCAAATTAAAAATATTTAGTTTAACTAATTCAGCAAAATTGATGAACTTCATCCATTGATGCCAGCTTTTCCAAGTCTGATAGTCATTTATATCCCCTGCTGACCCCTTGCCTCTTAGCACCCTCTGCCTGGTAGATCCCTGCCGGAATGGTACCACCTACTTTAGGAACCACTGTTCTTTTTTTGATAGTTGGCATATTCATATTAGTAGGAATGCATTTAATGACTGGCCTTGTTTGATGGTTACTGCACATGACCGAGAGGCTCAAACGATTTTGGGAGAGGCGTGTTGGCACAGAGTTTCAGAAACCCTGGTTTTAAATAGATCTTCCCCCTGCTTATCGGCAGAAACTTCAAAAGGATTCCCAGGAACTTCGGCGAGAGAGAGGAAACGGGACCAAACGCTGCCTCCACTGCCAACGCCAAGAGCAGCCGGGCTGCTTCACCGCCCCCTGCCGGAACCTCAGGACCCAAAGCCAATGGCGTCACGCCTTTCTCGGAAGCACAACAGAAGCCCGCTCAGGGGCTGCCTGACGAAGCTCCTGCCAGCCAGCCTCTTGCGCCAGTCATCACCAGCAGGGAGCCCGAAAACGGTGACCTCAACCCCGAGAGTAACCCAGGGAAGATGAAGACCCCGGAGGACATCAAGGAGGAGGCTTTGGCAAAGGAGATCATCCACAAGGACAAGTCGTTGGCCGACATCCTGGACCCCGACTCCAAGATGAAGACCACCATGGACTTGATGGAAGGGATATTTCCCAGCGGGGCCAGGATGCTTCGAGGGAACTCGAAGAGGAAAATGATGCAGAAAAGGGCCAGCAGCTCTGGCAGTGCCTCTGTCCTGCCCAGTGATAGCAAGTAAGTCCCATTTTCTTAAGGTTTTTGCACCCCATAGAGCAGATATTTTTTTACACTCCACTTACACGATGGGGCATGTTTTAAGCTCCATCTGCCTGTTTATCAGGCACCCATCCTGATATGTCTGCACAAAATTTGGGCTGAGGTTATATGACGCATTGAACATTCATCACAAGCACAGTATTATTATTATTATTATTATTATTATTATTATTATTATTATTATTATTTCAAGGTTATACGATGTCGCCATCTGGTCCTTGTTATCCTGCACCTTCCAGGGCAGTTTCCCGTCGTTTCTGTCACACTTCCCACATTTAGAAAAGAGTTGGGAAATTGCATGGAGTAAAAACCACTAGATGGCAATGTTGCATAACCTCCTGGCAAACCTTGTGCAGGAAAACCAAGATGAATGCTCCATAAACAAGCCCATCTGGAAGCGCCCCTGGGTGTTAAAATCTTCCTTCTCTCCAGTTTGCCCAATGGGGATGTTTCCCCCAAAGCACACCCACAGCTGATGTCAACTGTTACGTCAGATGGGTGGAGATGCAACTGCTAAATAACGATCAGAAGCCTTGAAGTGCATTCCCAGTTGTGCATTGGCAAGGAAAGCTCGCTGTCAGCACCAGTCAGCTGACCAGTGCTGAGTGTATTGTGGAGCTCTCTGTCAGGAACCATCATAGGGTTCCCTTGACCCATCAGGACCTCCATAGGGCAGCTACTGCCTGCCCCAAACAGGCTTTCCGTGAGTTCAAATATTCCTTTGCGTCGCTGGCTTAAATCGAAGTGCAAATGGGCTGTACGGAACATTGGTGTTCTTGTTTGTTGTTGTTTAGTCGTGTCCGACTCTTCTTGACCCTATGGACCAGAGCACGCCAGGCACTCCAGTCTTCCACTGCCTCCCGCAGTTTGGTCAGACTCATGTTTGTAGCTTTGAGAACACTGTCCAACCATCTCGTCCTCTGTCGTCCCCTTCAACATCAAAAAAACGGAGATCATGGCCACTGGTCCCATCACCTCCTGGCAAATAGAAGGGGAAGAAATGGAGGCAGTGAGAGATTTTACTTTCTTGGGCTCCATGATCACTGCAGATGGTGACAGCAGTCATGCAATTAAAAGACGCCTGCTCCTTGGGAGAAAGGCGATGGCAAACCTAGACAGCATCTTAAAAAGCAGAGACATCACCCTGCCAACAAAGTCTGTATAGTTAAAGCCATGGTTTTCCCAGTAGTGATGTATGGAAGTGAGAGCTGGACCATCAAGAAGGCTGATGGCCGAAGAATTGATGCTTTTGAATTATGGTGCTGGAGGAGACTCTTGAGAGTCGCATGGACTGCTAGAAGATCAAACCTCTCCATTCTGAAGGAAATCAGCCTTGAGTGCTCACTGGAAGGACAGATCATGAAGCTGAGGCTCCAATACTTTGGCCACCTCATGAGAAGAGAAGACTCCCTGGAAAAGACCCTGATGTTGGGAAAGATTGAGGGCACAAGCAGAAGGGGACGACAGAGGACGAGATGGTTGGACAGTGTTCTTGAAGCTACCAGCATGAGTTTGACCAAACTGCGGGAGGCAGTGGAAGACAGGAGTGCCTGGCATGCTCTGGTCCATGGGGTCACGAAGAGTCAGACACGACTAAACCACTAAACTACAACAAATCCATCCCTGCTGGTTTAATGCACAGAAGCACACACAGCGCCAGCTTTTCTTTTTGCAAAGCACCCAAAGAGCTATTCCAGGCTCCTACCTGCTCCCCTGAAAAGGGACACGGCTTGATTTTTTCTTGTCTGTGTTAATGGTGCAAGGGTAGGATGTCACATAATCTCTGCAAGGACTTTCTTTTGAAAGAAAGCACACGATATCTAAGAATCAATCCATCCTGCAGCTTGAGAGGAATGTGCAGAATGAATAGCGCCTCTTTCTTCTGGTGGCTCTCGAGTTCAGTTCAGGGAACGGTTATGATTTCTCAGAAACCTATTGGAGTGCAGGAGGAGCGGAGTCTGGTGGGGCAGGGAGCAAATTTGGTTCTCCAGATCACTCTGTCTGGCCTCTGGGACTTTCCCAACACCACACGCTCTCGCCAGCCACACACCACCTCTTCCCACGCCACTGTCATTAACAATCCTGCTTCGCAATCTCCTGACGTGCTCTCGCCTGGCTGGAATATGTCCTTAAACTCTGATTGGACCTTTTGGTTTCCTGAAGCAAGGCCAGTGAGAGGCGTGGCCTGGGAAGGGGTGTGGCCTGGAGGGGGCTGCATTTGGGCATTTGATGGAGACTGTCAGTAGCCCATGCGCCTCATTCAGGTGGTCCATGGCATGTTGGCGAAGAACACTTGCAGTCGCAGTTCTCCTGAATTTAAATGGCAATGCAATAAAATAATAGCTGTCAAGTGTCCCTTATTTGGCGGGACAGTCCCTTATCCCAGCGCCATGTCCCGCTGTTGTCCCTTATTGATGATGTCCCTTAAATTTCCCATGTTTCAAAGGAAGCAGCTCCTCTCCCTCCCTCCTTGCCGGCCAGGGAGGAGGGAGGCTCCAACTGTGTTGCTTGGCTGCGTTGCTCACCCAATAAGAAGTCTAAGAACAACTGGGGGGTGGAGCTTGCATGCCTTGTGCTGATCAAATCAGCTGCATTGCCTGGGGACTCACCTTTGCTCAGCGCTTCCCAGCGGAGAGGTGACGGTGGTTTTCCTTGAGGCTTGAGGCTTCGTCTGGCTGTTGGCTGGGCTTTCTGCCTTTGGCTCGGAGGGGCTCAGAAGTTGAACTTGGAAAATCCCTTATTTTGGCTGCTGATCCCTTATTTCCGAGGCTGCTGGTCCCTTATTTTCAAATCTGTAAGTTGTCAGCTATGAATAAAATTACATTGTAAGAACCAAAAGAGCAGTAAAAATGAAATTACAAATCATTCACCACCTAGCACACCAGGGAGAAAAATCATTAAGTGGTCTGCCAAGACTCTCAGTGATTTTTAGTGTGAGGGAGCGGTTTAGGCAGTCTTGTGCTATATGCCTAGAGATGTTGATTAAGCATGAACCGTTTTTTAAAAATGGTTAAACTTGCGCCATCTGGTGGCAATCCCCAATTAAATTCACTTACTTGTGGGAAATGTACCAAAGAAGCCATGGGTTTGGGATCTCAAAGCAAGGCACGAGGGCAGAGTTCAAAATTCCTTCTGCAGTTTGTGCATGTGTGTTTCTTCATCGGTACAAGAATGGCAGCCGTGTATGTCCCAGACTCCTACATACATATCTGTTCTCTGCCGTGGTTTAGGAAAGATGAGAAAGAAGCTTCTGCCTCAATGCTGGCCTCGTGCTCAGCTTACTACAACGTATCAGTACCCAAAGCCGAACTCCTGAACAAAATCAAGGATTTGCCAGAGGAAACAGGTGGCGATGAAGAGCAGGTGGCAATCAATGAGAAAAAGGTGAGTTTTGAGCATCTCTCAGCACAGAAGGAACCAAGGTCAGTCATGATCATAACCAGAGCTCTGTCAGTCCCAGAGATCTGTGATTGCCTGTGCAAGGAGCAGAGTTAAACAAGAAAAACCATGCTTCTAACCCTTAAGACTAATTAATGGCAGTTATGTTCATGCACAAAATCCAAGTGGTTTGTGCTCTGCTGGTGTGCTCCTAGCTGAAATTTGACAAGTCCCCGCCTTTTGAAACATAAAAGATTTCTGAAGATCTGCGGTCTTCTGTTGAGAACAGAAATAGTTTAATTTCTGGCTCAAGTCAGATATTTGTAGTAAAGCTGCTTCCATTGGTCATCTTAATTCCTCAATTCAGTGTGTACCTATGACCTCCTGTTGGTTGGTGCTATGCAAGCAAAAAAGTGTGGGTGGCTTTTCATTTTCATTTTTAAGAGATCTCTTAATGCAGTTACCCCGTGCTGCCAGAAGAAGACACCCGGCGCAAGGCATTTTTTCTTTATTTACGCAAAGGCAAGCGATTCTGTCCCCAGGGTGAAATTCTCCAACTTGCCTTCTAGTTCTTGAGCAAAAGAAGCCTATACTGTACTACTGAGAACACCATTGCACAGGATTATTCCTTAGAAGGTCAAACAACTGAATTGTTTATCACAATAGCATCCATAATGGAACCCTTATTCTTGATTAATTTCTTTGTATACATAGTTTTTAAAATTTTTATTATTAATAGTTTTCAGTACAGTATACATAACTTTTATTGGCTGGAGGAATTCATAAGGAATGTTCAGACACATGCTTTAAAACAGGTGTTGAGTGTCCGGGGTTCTCCAAATGTTGCTGGACTACATCTCCTATCATCCTAGACCTCATTGACTGTGGCTGATGGGAACTGGAGTCCATTGGAATATCCGGAGGGCCACAGTTTCCACACACCAACTTTTGACGGCTGCCTGACATAGTAGTAGAGGATGATTTTTGCTCAATTCTGTCCCACCAGGCTGAACTCATTGAGAGCTTGTCCCACAAGCTGGAGACCCTGAAAGAAGCCAAGGAGAGTCTGCTGGCAGACATCAAGCTCAACAATGCCTTGGGAGAGGAAGTCGAAGCTTTAATCAGTGGCCTATGCAAGCCCAATGAGTTTGAAAAATACAGAATGTTCATCGGAGACCTGGATAAGGTGGTCAATCTCTTGCTTTCGCTCTCAGGACGCCTCGCTCGGGTGGAGAATGTTCTCAGCAGCCTCAGTGAGGATGCGGATAACCAAGAACGGGTAGGTGGATTCAGAAAACTAGCGTGCAAATGTTCACTCTTGCCTGCACACGAGGGGCGCTTCCCTGCAGCAGCATCTTCGGCAATGAAAGTGGGTTGAAACAGCTCTCCACTAAACCAAGCGCCATAAGCTCACTTGGTTCAGGGAGCTTACTGCACAAGTGAGTTCCCTGGTTCGCTTCAAGCTCAAAGGCAGCTCCTCCCAACCCTGTCTTGCTCTCCCCATTGCAGTGAATGAGACAGCTCTTGCATCCAGGGGCAGTCCGGGGCAATTGTCTTGTGATCCAGACATGTACATCCAGCTTCAAGGGCCTTCTGGCGGTTCCCTCACTGCGAGAAGTGAGGTTACGGCAGCGGTTCTCAACCTGTGGTTCCCCAGATGTTGGACTACAACTCCCATCATCCCTGAGCTCTGGCCTTGCTAGCTAGGGGTGGTGGGAGTTGTAGTTCAACAACATCTGGGGATCCACAGGTTGAGAAAGGCTGGGTTACAGGGAACCAGGCAAAGGGCCTTCTCAGTAGTGGCACTCGCCCTGTGGAACGCCCTCCCATCAAATGTCAAGGAGATAAACAACTATCAGACTTTTAGAAGACATCTAGAGGCAGCCCTGTTCAGGGAAGTTTTTATCGTGTTTTTAATATTCTGTTGGGAACCGGCCAGAGTGGCTGGGGAAACCCAGCCAGATGGGAGGGATATAAATAAATTTCTTATTCTTAGCCAGTTCTCTCTCTCTCTCTCTCTCTCTCTCTCTCTCTCTCTCTCTCTCTCTCTCTTTCTTTCTTTCTTCCTGCAAGATCAGCTCAGGTTGCCTTTCTCTAACACAGGGCAGCCCAACTTTTCCTACCAAGTGGGTTGCAAGAATACTTAGAACCTGCAGGCCGCACACTGCCTTGTTATGCGGGGCGAGGGAGCAAGGCCAAAATGTGAGCCCACACCCCAATCCTTACTCTGCCTTCCCAAAGCTGGCTAAGTGAGGCTCTGGGAAGGAAATGTGAGGACTCTAGGACCCTGTCTGAGCCCTCACACCTCCTTCCCAAAGCCCGGCACCTCACCTGGCTTGGGGAAGGCAGTGTGAGGGCTGCAGGTGTGAGGCATCAAATGTTGCTGAGGGCCGGCCACAAAAGGCCTTGAGGGCCACATGTTAGACTGTCCTGATCTAACACATTCCTGGGAGAAAATCTCTCTCTCTCTCTCTCTCTCTCTCTCTCTCTCTCTCTCTCAGACCACAGCCCTAATCCCATTCACTGGGCAGTGATTTTTTAATAGATAATAATAATTTATTGTTTGTACCCCACCCACCTGGCTGGGTTTCCCCAGCCACTCTGGGCGGCTTCTAACAATGACCAAAATACACTAAAATGTCACACATTAAAAACTTCCCTGAACAGGGCTGCCTTCAGATGTCTTCTGAATGTCAGGTAGTTGTTTATCTCTTTGACATCTGATGGGAGGGCGTTCCACAGGGCGGGCGCCACTACCGAGAAGGCCCTCTGCCTGGTTCCCTGTAGCTTTGCTTCCCGCAATGAGGGAACCGCCAGAAGGCCCTCAGCGCTGGACCTCACCTCAGCGTCCGGGCAGAACGATGGGGGTGGAGACGCTCCTTCAGGTATACTGGGCCGAGGCCGTTTAGGGCTTTAAAGATCAACACCAACACTTTGAATTGTGCTTGGAAACTTTTGAAATCTACTTAGAGAAAGGGAGAGGGACAATATGGGTCTTCAGTATGGTCCATTCTGTGCGTCCCCCATGTGTGGGATGCCGGAACAGAACTGCATCTATTCTTGAAAGCATGAAAGGAATAGGTTGCTGACATTCGTGTGAATTGCCCCGTGGAGTTTAATAGGACCTGCTTCTAAGCGGACTTAGTTAGGAATGCACTGAGACAGTGGGGAAGGGAATAGATGGGGGCGAATTTTAGCCAGAAGAGCTGTGGCGCTAAACCTCTCCCTTTTCCTTCCCTCCCACCCCACGCGGGACAGAGCTCTCTGAACGAGAAGAGGAAGATGCTGGCTGGCCAGCACGAAGACGCCCGCGAGCTGAAGGAGAACCTGGACCGGCGAGAACACGTGGTCTTGGACATCCTATGCAATTACCTCTCGGGGGAGCAGCTCCGAGACTACCAGCATTTTGTGAAGATGAAATCTGGGCTGCTCATAGAACAGCGCGAGCTGGACGACAAGATCAAGCTAGGGCAGGAACAGCTCAAGTGCCTTCTGGAGAGCCTCCCCACGGACTTCGTGCTTAGCAGCAGAAAGGGAGCCGAACCTCCGACATCCACCGGGACCAGCCGACCTCCAGCGCCAGCATCTTCGCTCTGACCTTTCCAGACGCGGCTGCGTCAAACCTTTTCTTCTCAGAATTATTTAATCAGAAACCTCTTTTAACTTTTTTTAAAAAAAAAGAATTGAAGGAGGAATTAATTATTATTTTTTAATTAACGTTGGGGTGGGGGTAGGGAATAAACAGCACGGAAAGATTTCTTTTTCTTCTTCATCCTCTCCCAGAGATCACCACTTAAATCTGTGTGAAATAGATTGGATTCTTGCGGCCAAGCAAGATGCAGAAGAGGCTGGCAGCAGGTTCTACGAGGGAGGTCGTTAGCTAATTATAAATAAACTCAAGCTGTCCCTGCTGAAGGAGTCTTGCCCCCCTCCCCCTCTGAGCACCTGACGGTCGTTAAAATAATGAAGGATATACAATAATGAAGCCTTAATTAAAATATTAATGAGAGACCTGCTGTCTTGAACAATATCCATATTTATATTTTTTAAAGCTACAAGATAGAATTCTGTAAAGATTTTGTACATACGCTAACCAGTTATCGATTCTACTTCAATATGTACGTAGGGGGGAAATGGTTAAATATTTTTTTTTGTACTTCACATGGGAAAAGAAAAGAGGAACACCCTTGATCCCACCCGCCCCCCAAAAAACCCATAGTCACACACCATATCTAAATAAAGGACTAGCAGGAAACGCTACAGGCCAGGTTCCAAGGATGTTTGCATGCAGAAAGATGTACTTGGTGAATGTCAGCCCAGACATTGGATGTGGGTGCAGTTTGGCATCTCGTTTTCCCTGGGCAAGGATCCCCAGTCAGAGTGCTATGGCTCTGTCCTTTTTCTCTCTCCCCCCTGCATGGTGGGATCCAGTGCAGGTCCATGAGCAGGGTCCCCCACCCGTGTACCATCGAGGCGGTCGCTGGATTGCAGCTTTTTATCTCTCTCAGTGCCCAGTGAATGTTGCCAGTAAGTGACCTTTCCACGAATTGCATTGCACAGCAAAATCCCGTCTTCCAGATCTGCAGTGCGAAGCCGCCACCGTTGGAACAAGCACTTGTGTGAACCAAACAACTCAGGAGTCAACGTGAAACTGAAGCAAAGAAATACTTCCTCCTTGAGACTCTCTCTCTTGGGCTCTGTGATATTATTATTTTTTACAAAAAAGAAAAACAGTAACAAGAGAAAGCATGGAACTGCATGCAGCCTGCAAACTTATTTGAATGACTTCTTGAGGTGGTTCATTGAATGTCCTTATTTATAGATTGCTTTAAACGGAAACGGAAATGAAATCCTTAACCTTGGTTGTTTCTTTTAAACGTAGCAGTGCTTTGCTTAAACCCCATTGGAACTGGCCATTCCCCCAAAGCCATCCTTACCCAAAACTGAGGTGGGAAGCACAAAAGTTACACAGGTAGAGTTGCCCATCCCACAGTCTCTTCAACACTCTCTGCTAAAAGCACTGCCCCTTTGTTTAGATGGGAGGCCTTTATCAGACCCCATTCTCTTGTGGGCCACCTGGCGGGGGGCAGTGGCGAAAGAGTCCAGGTGCAGAAATGGGTAGAGCAAAAAGTGGGCTACACGCCAGCTATGCAAAAGTCAGATTCCAACACACAGCTCTCCCATCTTCCAAATGATCCATAATCCCGGTTCAAGGAATTCCAGCCAGATGAAGACCCTTGTGGAGGACACAGCCATTGAGGGGCTTAGCCTAGTGCAGGCATAGGCAAACTCGGCCCTCCAGATGTTTTGAGACTACAATTCCCATCATCCCTGACCACTAGGGATGATGGGAGTTGTAGTCCCAAAACATCTGGAGGGCCGAATTTGCCTATGCCTGGCCTAGTGGATAAGAGGCAAAGACTAAAAAATATTATTTGGGGTCAAATGGGCCTAGAGGGTGACAATTGGCTCTTGGAGGTTCATCATCTCTGATTTTGATGAAACAGAATACTGCCTCCATGTGCTCTGCTCCATATCTTTTAAGACTTACTAAGGCAGAGAGAGACCTTCCTGTTTATGCTGAGTGACCAGCGTTCAGCAAAGACCTGGCTGCTTCCAGATTCCTTGAGGGGTCCATAGGATATCAGCAGAAATGTATCTGCTGATTAATGCATTTGCAGGGAGGTTGCAAAGAGGAGACTTGACCCTTTGTGTATTTGCCGACACACACACACACACACACCCTGGATCCACCTCAGCCCCGGATTCTTTAGGGGCAAAGAAAGTTTAAAAAGTCATGGCCGGCAGGTGTGGGCGGGCAATGTGGCAGGATAGAGCCAGTCAGCTGCCACCTGCCAACTTCCCCTTGCTAGCTACCCCACTCGTGGTGAGCATTATGGTGGAAACACAGAATTACGAAGCCTGCCTTTCACTCGTAATGCACAGCTCTGCCCAGAGTTTAATGACAAGGAACAGGAGTACTATTTTTAAGAGCATTTCTTCCTATAGGTTTTCATTTTCGTAGCTCGTCTTAACTATTGCAGCATTGCCAGCGAGGCAGACAGCCGGCCTCTCTTTCCAAACAAAGGGATTTTGTGATGTTTAAAAGAAACAAAAGAAGCACACAGGTTTACTTAATAGTTGATTGAAGTGGCCCAATCTGACTGCCAAAGGTGTCCCATGGAATCGGCTGAAAAACAGAGGTGCTGTTGAGACTCTGTTCACCTGCAGCTTGGATGCTAAAGGCCAGTGTGGTTGCTTAGCTTGGGTTATAGACCAGTTGCGTCACCTTTGATGTGGCTGGCCAGACTTCGGCTACCTCTGATTTGATGCTGCTGCTGCTCCTGCAACCAGGAATGGATCCCCTTCTCTGCCCTCCACATTTTCCCACTAAGCTGGGATGGGGAACTGTGGTCGTGCAGATGTTGCTGAACGCCCATTAGTCCCAGCCAAGATGGCTAATTGTCCAACAACATCTGGAAGGCTACAGGACACTTATCCTTGCACTAAACTTCATTAACCTCTTCTGTGGCAGCTTTTTCCGAATATGCAAGGCCTGTTCATTTTCACGGTGACTCTCTAACAAGCAAGTAGGTCTCTTACTCCTCTTCCTTACAGACATGAGGCAAGGCTGAAAAAATGGTGAGTTAAACCAGCCAGGGACTCATCATATAGGACTATTTCTTTAGCCAAGACTGGCTCTTCTCTACTTGCAGTCCCGGCCCTATCATTAGGCAGAATGAGGTGGGATGCTGGGAAGCTGCTGTGGCAACCTTCTAGCTGTTCCCTTGTGTTGGAGGACACAGCTGCTTATACTACCCTGCCTGTCCTTAGTTCACACGATCGGGCACGCTGCCTCAGGTGCCGTGGAGGAAGTTGTCTCATCGCTAGTGTTGAAGCAAGAGTCTGCTGCCCCTCTGGTTGGCTTCCGTATGTGGAATGGTGGGGAGAGAGGAATACCATCATCTCTGCCTAGGGCAAGATTTGCCCTGCCTTTATTTGCCTGGCAAGGTTCATCACTTCCAGATGTTTCCCAAGGTCTGAAATTTCATATGTTGCCCTGCAGAAGGGCAAGTCTACCGAATGCTTATCACAGTGGTTCTCAACCTGTGGGTCCCCATATGTTGTTGGACTACAACTCCCATCATCCCTGAGCTCTGGCCTTGCTAGCTAGGGCTGATGGGAGTTGTAGTCCAACAACATCTGGGGACCCACAGGTTGAGAAAGGCTGGTTTATTGTGTGCGCGCGCTGGATCAGAGCTTATGTTGCCCGTGGGAAAGCTCCCTAGCCTAACTGTGAAGCTGAATCTCTTACAGTGGCGATTTTGTTTTGCGTGTGAAAAGCATTTCTTCCATCAATTGAGGAGGTATTTGGTTCATCTCCATTCAATGGGGGTTTGTCCTCCGCATTGTGCTATCTGGATGCTGATTGGCTCCAAGCAGCTTCTCTGGCTCTGATCCTTTATCTTGCCAGATAAAGTTTGTTCCAAAGAAACCACGTGGAGTGCTTTCCCTTTTGCTCTTTGTAGAGAAGCAAGCACAAAAGTCTAAAATGCAGCTTTTAGCAGCAACTCGGCCTCAGATCCATAGTATCCTATTGAGCGCTGTGCAGAATCTCAACCCATCACAATTTAGGCTCTGCTGTAGTTCTAAGATTTGGAATCAGACCAGTTTTGCAGTGTAGGTGCTTTTTGTATACTCAAGGCATAACTTGTAATACTTTATGCTTTTGATGAATTGCCCTGTTGCTCTGGCTAGGATGTTTCTTGGTTTCAGTATATTTGTGCTTAATGACATCAGTGAAACTGGGAGAGGATTTTGGACCAGTAGAACAGGGATAGCCAACAGGGTGCCCTGCAGAAGTTGCAGGCTGACAACTCCCATCATCCATGACCTTTGGCCTTTGCTGGCTTGTGCTGATGGGAATTGTAGTCAGATATAGTCTGAAGGGCACCATGTTGGCTAAGCCTACCTTAGAGCAGGAGGGATCTTGGCATCCTTACCTTTGGCTTACATGATCTGTGGAAAAGTCTTGGTCCTAGTTTCTCCTTAGGCTGTGTTGTAAGGCTCCTGTTTACACTGCATCCTGTGTGTTTTCCCCAGTGGTTTGGGAAGCAGTGTATACAATCCAAAGCTATCCTGTTTCTATCCTGTCATTTCTTATGAAATACTGTGTTTTGAGATGTTTTCCCCAAACCAGTTTTGATCCAAATTGAGAAAACGAAGGACTTGGCTGTGTTTTAAGCTGGTAAGCAGTACAAAGCCGATAAGTTACAGGAGGTGGAATAATGATGTCGCTATCGCTGAAAGATGGAGAGCCCATTTCTGGTTAAATGCTAAGCTGGTTGTCTGGCATTTCTGGATGGCGGGTTCAATATACCAACTGGGCTTGCTGCTGGTCCAAAGAGCACAGTCCAACATGCAATAGTACAGAACTACCTTGTATTTCTTGAGGTACCTCCCACCACAAGCAGCCTCCTTTGGTGAGGCAGTCTTGAGTACCGAGTGAGGAAGGCTGGTGTTCCGTTCAAATATTTACAATGTCACCTGAGTGAGGACCATGATCCCAGGACAAACTTGCATCAGCTTTGCCAATGGGCTGCATTCAACATTCTCTGTCTGCTAATGCAAGGGATCTTGTGCTAGCAGAGGGGTAAGCTTTAATGTTACGCAACTGAGGGATCCAATGCAAAAGTCGCATCAGCAGAAACCCTTCGTGCAACAGGCTGCTCCACTTACTATGCAACAAAAGTTAGCAGCAACTTGCTTATGCGTTCTTTTGCCCAACAATGCTTCACTGGTGCAAAACTTATCTCCCATGGAGCACTATACCACTAAATGACTTTAAGGCAGCACTGCATTGAATACACTCCAATATGTCCATAATCACTACTAGCCCCTTAAAAATGTCCTAGCCCACTTGCCTACACGGCTCTCTGTTGGGGTTTTGTGGCATACAGAGAGCATAAAGAGAAAACCCACCAACTCATCAAATTTATATAAGCTTCCCAAGCTGGCGGCCTAGGAATTATTCTTGCATGCCCTCAAGCAAATGGGCAAGACTGGCTATTGACAATAATGTGGTTTTGGTGGCCTTAAAAATCTGTGTTTTGTGGCAGGCAAGGGGACGCCGGTTGTGTGCGTGTGTGGACAGGACGCCAGGGCCGGGTCAAGACATTTTGGCATCTGAGGTGAACCACAAAATGGCACCCCTCTTCCCTGCCAGGGAAGTCGGGGCAAGTGAAGATCTACATCAAGAACAAGGGGGAATGAGGACCTACATTGGGTTCTGCTGTCCCTGTTGATTCTGCCGCCTGAGGCAGTCACCTCACCTTGCCTCATGGGTTGGCCGGCCCTGCATAGCACCCTTTTGTTCCTGCTTTGCGTGGGTTGTTGGTTGGTTAAAGAAAAGGGTTTGTTTTGTTTTTGCACTGCCTCATCTAAAGATTGTCATGATTCTCTGGGTTGTTGTTTTTTAAATTTATGAATGATCAACATTGGTAAAGAGGATGGTGATGTGTACTTGGAAACAATTAAAGGTTAATAGTTCACTGTGCAATTGTTTCTTCCTGCCTCGAGTGCGACTTCTGATCCTTTCGTTTCCTTTATCAAGAGTGTTGCTATTTGCGGGTGGGATTCAATCGCACATGGGCAAATTCAGGGTGCACAATTGTAGTTCATTGGGAGGTCCCACCCAACAAGCCTGCTTCCCCGAAAGAGAGGACTTTCACGATAAGGAAGGTGAAAGAAAAATGGACTGGAAAGTGTTGGATAGTGCTTCCTTTGACACAGCATCATCAAACCTTCCTGCAACCAAATGAGGATATATGCTCATTAAGCAGCCAACATAATCTGAACTCCTTGCAAACAAAATCAGGATGAATTCTCAATAAGCAGGTCATCTGGATGTGCCTTTGGAAGCAAATCCTTCTTCCCTATCTTTTCGCTTCACTAAAAGACCACATGGTGGTGCATTGGTAGCTGAACTTCCAGTTGCTCCAGCAGCAACCTGACTTGATCCATTTCTGCCTGTAAACCCATCCCCCACATACTCAACAAACCACATCCCCTTCCTCTGCTCTCCCCATCTCCCATCCCAACATGGAATCATAGAATTATAGAGCCCTGAGGGTCCTCTAGTCCAACCCCCTGCAGGAATCTCAACTAAAGCATACATGGCAGATGGCCATCCAGCATTTTGCATTTTCATGACTGGTATCCATAACAAATCCCTAAAACCTTAGCTGTGTCAGCAGTATGCAGGGTCAGGCATTTGCCAGACCTCTAGCCTGGATCCTCAACCCCACCTCTCTGCTTAAAGCACCCACGGGGGCTCTGCATTGTGCAACTATTCTGTTGTAGCTCATCCTGCATTTAGAAGAGTCTTGGTGTCCTTGTCTCCTTGTAAAGTAGCCAAACAAACATTCATTGCGCATATAAAGGTAAAAGGTAAAGGTACCCCTGCCCGTACGGGCCAGTCTTGACAGACTCTAGGGTTGTGTGCTCATCTCACTCTATAGGCCGGGAGCCAGCGCTGTCCGAAGACACTTCCGGGTCACGTGGCCAGCGTGACAAGCTGCATCTGGCGAGCCAGCGCAGCACACGGAACGCCGTTTACCTTCCCGCTAGTAAGCGGTCCCTATTTATCTACTTGCACCCAGGGGTGCTTTCGAACTGCTAGGTTGGCAGGCGCTGGGACCAAACGACGGGAGTACACCCCGCCGCGGGGATTCGAACCGCCGACCATGCGATCAGCAAGTCCTAGGCGCTGAGGTTTTACCCACAGCGCCACCCGCATCCCTTCCCACTGCATATATATATATATATATATGTGTGTGTGTGTGTGTGTGTGTGTGTGTGCATTGCGCATATATATAAATGTGTGTGTGTATATATATATATATATATATATATATGCAGTGGGAAGAAGCCAGAACCTCTCTCTGATGCACTGGATGTCTATGTGCACAAGCCTTTGTTAAACATGGGAGGAACATTTCAACTGCGACCCCCCAATTGGTTCAGTGAACTATGGTGTACATCAGGGGTAGGCAACCTAAGGCCCATGGGCCACAAGCAGCCCGTGGGGGTCATTTGACTGGCCCCCGTACTGAGCCACCTGCTTGGTGAGTCCCTGCGCGCTGTGCTAAACCAGCGCAGTGCAGTGCAGGGACTCGCTTCTGCGGCACCGGAAACCGTGTCTGCGCAGATGCCAAAAATCACGGGCATGCACGCGCAATCCGGCCCATGGAGCGATCTCCACTGGAGTGAACCGGCCCAGGCAAGGTAAACCTTGCCAATCCCTGATCTAAATTGACTAGCAGCAGCAATGGGGGGGGGGGGTTCAGACAGGAGTCTTCCCAACCCTACCAGGAGATGCCAAGAATTTAACCTGCATGAAAACCACCACTCAACAACTCCCCACCACATCATCAAAAAGTTACCCAGGATTCTTGCAGGCCTGTCTCAAGTTGTTGTTTCCACCACAGGCAGTCCTAATGATCTCCTGGAATAGCACCACACAACAGACAAATGCTACAGGTGCACTGGCTTGTCTCCATAGCAAACATGCACACCTGTAGATGCACCCCAGATCCCCTGGTCACTAGGCAAGTGTACACAAGTGTCACAAAGCAACCCTATGACCCCCACAGCAAGGTGGGATGGCACAGAGCCATTTCCTACCTCTCTGGAAGAGCAGGAACCCTTTCCCATGCTACAAGTATTGGAAGTAGACCCACCTGTCTGTGGATGGATATGCAGATTGCCTTGAGTAGGTAGGTTTCGTGAAGCTGAGGCTCCAATACTTTGGCCACCTCATGAGAAGAGAAGACTCCCTGGAAGAGACCCTGATGCTGGGAAAGATGGAGGGCCCAAGGAGAAGGGGGCGACAGAGGACGATATGGTTGGACAGTGTTCTAGAAGCTACCAGCATGAGTTTGACTAAACTGCAGGAGGCAATGGAAGACAGAAGTGCCTGGTGTGCTCTGGTCCATGGGGTTACGAAGAGTCGGACACGACTAAATGACTAAACAACAACAGGTAGGTTTCCCAAGGCACACCTGCGTGAGTAACAAATGCAAGCTTGCAACCGTCACTGCAGATCGCTGTGGCTGATACTGCTCAAGTCCACTGTCAAGCTCTTACGTGATATAAATGGATGTAGCATTTCAGAGACAGCGCTTAGCTGTTTGGTGCTGGGATTCTGGTTGGTTGTGCTTGCAAAACAGGCGGGGAGGGGGAAGAAGGTGCCAGAAATGGGCGGTGGTGTTTCATTTTCCCACCTGTGAGACTCAAAACTTCCATGGAGAGAAGGCCAACTGAAATGCTTCTTTAGCAATACCAGTGACCGTACAGAGCAGGAACCCGAGTTCTCGAAAGCCAATTGGTACGTCAATATAGAGAAGGAAAAGATTGGCAAGTTAGTATAGGAGAAATTATGTGGAGCATAGTGTGGCAAAGAATCACTGCTGCAGAAAAGAGGTGGGTTAATTTTGCAGGATTTGGGTTATCAGTACTTAGTGGTTGCTCTAAGCTAGATGTTTCTAGGACACCTGACCCTATTACGCCCTCCATCAGGGCTAGTAAAATCTAGTAGGGGGAGATTGCGCTATGCATTGTTTCACCCACGGTAAGGTACAAAGAGTTCCCAGGTAACAGTGACATTAAAAGGAAATAAATTTGAAAAATTGTCCAGTAGCACCTTTAAAAGGTAAAGGACCCCTGACAGTTAAGTCCAGTCACAGACAACTCTGGGATTGTGGCGCTTATCTTGCTTTACAGGCCAAGGGAGCTGGCATTTGTCCTCAGACAGTTTTTCCGGGTCATGTGGCCAGCATGACTAAGCCTCTTCTGGCGAAACCAGAGCAGCGTATGGAAACGCCATTTACCTTCCCGCCAGAGTGGTACCTATTTATCTACTTGCACTTTGTGCTTTTGAACTGCTAAGTTGGCAGGAGCTGGGACCAAACAACGAGCTCACCCCATCGCGGGGATTCGAACTGCCGACCTTCTGATCAGCAAGCCCAAGAGGCTCACTGGTTTAGACCACAGCTCCACCCGCGTCCCTTCTTCAGAAGAAGTGTGCATGCACACAAAAGCTTATACCCAGAACAAACTTAGTTGGTCTCTATAATATGGTTACCAGATTTTTTTTTCAATGAATCCAGGGACACTTTTTCTTTCATTTTTTTGAAGCTGAGTAGCAACAGGGAGTCAGTAGTGGGGATGGTGAGGCAAAAGACACACATGCATACTGTATAAAGGTGCAGAGCCCTTCTTCGCACCCTGTGAAACATAAATCCACAGAGGTTTTATTTTTTTTAAAAGGGGCAATGGTGCACTGCCCGCCCATGACTCCCAAGCCTTCCCCGATCTCCTGCCCCCTTCCCCCTTTGTTTGGGGGAGGCTCAGGAGTCACAGGCAGGCGGCTGTTGCCCAGGAGGGGCAGAAGGAACACGGTTTCTCTTTCAGGCAAGGTGCAAGGCACCTTCTTTCACACCCTGTGAAACATAAATGCAGAGGTTTTTTAAAAAAACTGGGCAACAGCTGGCCGGCCATGACTCCCGAGCCTCCCCTGATCAGTCAAAACAAAGGGGGAAGGGGGCAGGAGATCTGTACCGCCGGACGTCCCCAGTTCCCCTTTGACAGTGGTGCGGCAGTGGCAGTCAGCAGCCCGGAGCCATCCTGGTAGCATAGTTGACTCTGGCTAGCTTCAGGAGCTGCTCATTCCCTGCTGCCGTGGCGCCTGCCATTTTTCCTCTCTGGAAGTCCCCATATGATGTGTTGTGCACAAGACACATCATATGGGGACTTCCAGCGAGGAAAAATAGCGGGTGTCACGGCAGCGAGCTGCTCCTGAAGCCAGCCAGAGCCAACTGCGCTACCAGGCTGGCTCCGGGCTGCTGAGGCTGCCGCTGCCACGTTTTCCAGGACAGATTTGCAAATCTGGGGACATTCCAGGGATGGAATTTGTCCAGGGACAGATTTGAAAATCCGGGGACTGTCACCGGGAACCAGGGACGTCTGGTAACCCTACTCTATAAGGTGCTACTGGACATTTTTTATTTATTTATTTCAACTGCATCAGGCCAACACAGCTCCCTGCCTGAATTTAAAAAGGAAAGTAACACTTGTACTGTGTGGCCAATGCCTATTGCAACCCTGCAGATATATAAAAGAGTGAAACTGTTTCCTGTTCCCACTAGGATCATCTGCTGCTTTGAGATTCCTTGGCCAGAGAGAGAACGTTCCCAGCTGTTTCCACTGATCAGGATTTGTGAAAACCAAGAAGGGTGGAGCAGCTACATTCCTCTTGCTTCGGGCTCATCACTCAAACAAGCACAAGTGTTCAAAAACCTTTTGAGTCCAAGGAAACCTCATTTTACCGTCTACATGGATGAAGCGGGGGACAGGTTGGGAAGACTGCAACTCTCATGGTTTCTCCCCCCACCGCAAAGTGATGAGAGCCCTCAGCTTTTGTGTTGACATATAGAAATTTTTGCCTTACATCTAAGCTCAGCAATGTCCACAATGTCCACAGCTGCTCTCTAAAGTTTTGGGCCTCTCACTTCCCAGCCTCACCTAGAGCCAGAACCTTAAGGTGATTCTGAGCAAACTCTGCTCTGTCCTGAAGCCCACCCTACACCAGTTGATACCAAAGTGGTGCTCTCCAAATATTTAGGTCTGCAACTCCCTTCAGCCCCAGCCAGGATTTTACTACCTTACAACACTCCAACCATCTGCGAGTGGAAGAACGGGATATCTTACACAGTTGACTGTCCCAAAATTTATTCATCTTTTACCATGGAGATGTTTCTTGATGCACTGGGAGGTCGCCCAGGAGGGAATGCAACACTTTGGGTGAGAAAGGTTTCCCCATCCAAGTTATAAAATAGAACCATGTTAAGCGGCATACTTTTTTTGGAAGAACACAACTGAGTTTTGTTCAGCTATGTAACAAGGTGACGGGGACGGAGGACTAGATTAGGGGAATTTGAGGACTCGGATCTTGAAGTCTCCTTCCACCGCAATGTACTCAATGGTCTTCAGGCCCAGCCGGTTGAGGAAGGAGATTTCGTGGCCCTCTGCCAGAAGCACCTTGATCTCACCCGGAAGAAAGGTGAAGGAAAGCTGCAAGAAGCAAAAGAAAGAATCATGACCAGTGTGGGAGACACCTTTTTTTTTAAACATGCCCCAAAGGGGAATGGCAGTCGTTTTGTAGACAGTGCAAGTGGCTGTCCAGAGAGTGTCCATTGGCATCTTCAACACCTCAACATACTGCCTTCTTGCATGTTCAGGGAAGTTTAGGGAAGTTTTCAATGTTGGATGTTTTATTGTGTTTTTAATATTCTGTTGGGAGCTGCCCAGAGTGGCTGAGGAAAGCCAGCCAGACGGGTGGGGTATAAATAATAAATATATTATTATTATTATTATTATTATTATTATTATTGAGCCAGGAATCCCAGGAAAGCCTGCCTGCCTGCTCCACTCGCCTCCATTGGAGTGGATGAGCAGATTTTATTTCTATGCCACTCTTCATTCAAATGAATCTCAAAGCAGCTCACAAACGATAAATAGCAATGACATAATAAAATATAACAGAACATCACAAACACAGCATTGAAAAAATAAGCTGAACATCACCAATATATGCATTTTTCTGCACATCTTCAGTAAGTGCATTTGGTATACACTGCTAAGCCCTCACCTGAACTTTGCCATCCTGCTCAAAAGGGAAGTCGCTTTCTCTCTGCTCTTCTCCCCATTCCCCATTTTCCTTAGAGTTGCAGACGATGGTGTTCACATCCCCCTTGCAGTCAAAACGCGGGTTGAAGTGAAGGGCGATGTTGTCGCAGTCTTGGCCCAGATTCACAACAAATCTTGGAAAGAATGGCAGACAGAACTGTTGCTGTATGTGTCTGAATTCACATGCATGACAAGCACTCACGTGTCCACACACACACGCACCCCAACAAGAGCTTTGGGGTCTTTTGCTAGCGCTATAACATGTGTCTGTTTACTAATATGTGTTTGCCTCTATTCCTGCCTAAATAAAACCCCTGACATCCAATAACGTTGTTTTATTCTGGGCTGGCAATCCTAAAGACCCCTGAAATGCCAGACAGGTCACCCAGTAATTTTTAGAGAGACAATCCAATAGCTTTACCCTTAAGATTGTTGAGAGGGAAATCAACAAAGAAAGCTCAGTTTATTACACAAAGTGAAAATTGCAGAATCCATGCATGCCGTTTCAGACAGTAAAATTACAATTTAAGCAGGCAGCAAATCCTACCACGTGTACACCCCTTGAGCTGGAGAGGGACAGAATCCCTATTTTCAAAGCCTGGCATGGGCCTGACAATTTTGCCAGGGAACCCACACTAATAGCAAGTTAAGAAATTGAGGTGGGGGTGGAAGACAGAATAGATCTGTCCTTAAGGTGTTTGCCGATTCCTTGGGACCTAGGAGAGCCCACCAACTGAACTTCGTGTATTTATAATATTTCTTGCTAATACATCTTAGTAGGGAATGGAGGGGTGCTTGAGATGAGCAATTCTAGTAGCTCTTGTTGTCTTTCCCCCAGAGTTCCTGCCCAGCTCAACCATTTTGCAAATTAATTGTTTGAATGAAACTCACCCTTGTGAGCTTTGACTGCACTGGGTGATGGGAATTGTAGTCCCAAAACATCTAGAGGGCTGAGTGTGCCTATGCCTGGAATAGACTCTACTTGGCAACTTGATGTACATGCATTGACCTTTATACAAGGCGTGAGGAACTCACGATGCTCCCCTGAATATCTTCAGGGCACGTTTTGAGATGAGGCTGGTATGAGGCTTGTACGAACGTCAAGTCAGGTTTGTGATGGAGAATCTCATGTCATATTTAAAAATGGAAAACGAGCAAGGCCCCAACTAAAGAAGAATGGCAACTTAAGCTGACAGAATATGCGCAGCTCGCAGACTTAACAGATAGAATAAGAGAACAAGAAGAACATACGTCTAGAGAAGACTGCAAAAACATTTATTGAATATATGGGGGGGATGTGTACCCCTGAAAACGCTGGCAGCATTAAGATAAATTCAACAGTGTAAATAAGTTTTGATGGATGAAATGATGGAATACTGAATGGTTTAGTTTTTGTAAAATATGCAGGGATTTATGATATGCAAAATAAACCATGGAAAAAGAAGAAGGGAAGTCATTGATATTTTAAGGATGTTAAAATGAGTATTTTAAATTGCAAAAAAGAAAATTTAATAAAAGTGTGTGTGTGTGTGTGTGTGTGAGAGAGAGAGAGAGAGAGAGAGAGAGAGAGAGAGAGAGAATCTCATGTCATATTTAAGTTATGACAACCTTTATGCAATCTACAAAGCTAAACCATATTATAAGTTCCAACTGACACACCTATGTTCAGAAGAAACACATGTGTGAGTAGCTTACTGGATTTTCAAAGAAGCAGCAACTGCTATGCAGCCCCCTATACTAGGCATAGACACCTGCTAGCCAGAATATCTTCTGTGTGATTTGGGCTCCATGAAAACACTTCAATTTTAAAATTAAAATAAAAAACCAGGTTAGACCACTCATTGTTGCAGAGTATTCTGCAGCCATTATATGTCTCGAGCTGCAGGTAGACTGATGATGTCAGGGGGTGGACTGAGGAGGAATGGTGGGGACCTTCTCCTGAACCTTCCCAAGAACAAGAGGACAGTATAGATCTAGAACAGTGGTTTGCAGAAGGTCATAGTTCAGAGGCTGCAGAGGGGAGAAGATGGGAAATATTGAAAGAGGGACAGCAGGAAGAAAAAACACCAGAGGAGACACAACTAACAGACTCAGTGTCTTTGGAGAGCATTCCTGATTCTCCCCCTCCCAGGACCAGGCGAGCATTAAGGGTAGTAGAACAGAAGGCTCAGAAGCAGAAATCTCAGATTAGCCATTATAAGGGCGACGTAGAATAGGAGGGATGGAGGGGGTTGGACTTTATTTGGAGCAATGCCATTATTTTAGGGAGGCTGCATTCCTTCGTCTCTGTGATCTATGGAATAAATTACTGTATTTTCTGGCGTATAAGACTACTTTTTAACCCAGGAAAATCTTCTCAAAAGTCAGGGATCGTCTTATACGCCGGCTACAGCAGCATCTCCTGCAGCAACTCCCCACCAAAGGATAAAACAGCAAATTAAATCAGAGGACACCAAGCTCTCTAGATGAAGCAGAAATACGCTTGAAAATTGGCCCCAGAACCTGGAAGCTTTTTCGCCATGAGGGTGGCAAAGTTGTAAAGCAAGAGCGGCAGTTGAGGCAGCACTCCCCTTAAATGCCCTGCTCCCCACACACAGCGATGGACTCACCCACTGCCAATTGATCGGGGCATCCAATAAAGGCTTTTTCCCCAGCCACCCTGGGTTGAAATGGCACCTGTCAGCTGTTCTACGTCCCAAGCAAATTCCACGAGAGCGGCTCAACAAAAGCAGTAAAAAATCCCCTCAAAATGCTTCAGCAGGTTCAAAAAAAGCAATAACCGAGCGAAGTTCAGTGACGTCCTAGCAATTGAGGAAGTGAGCCAAAGAGGAAGCCCTCCGGCTTGCTCCTCTGTTTAAACAGATCCAGCCATGCCACGCCCCCTGGCCACTGGGAAGTGGAGTGGATTTCCGAGCCGGACTGGAGCCTGGTTTTTAAAAATTTTATTTGGTGTGCGTTGGAAGAGGGGTAGTCTTATATGGCGAGTATATCCCAAACTCTATATTTTAACTGGAAAAGTTGGGGGTCGTCTTATACGCCCAGTCATCTTATACGCCAGAAAATACGGTACTTGGTAAGATTTCCTCTTGTTTGTCTGCTTACTGGCTGCCACTGGGGGCGGGATCGGATTCCCTGAAGCCTGTGAGATGAGGTGAAATGATGGAGCCTAAATCATGCTTTCCCATGACACGTATGGTACATAACTCATGCCAATGCCCAGCCCCACATTCCCCCTTCAATAAGTCACAACAAAAATGGAAGCAAGAAGAATTACCGACAAAAGAAGAATGGCAGATGAAATTGATGGACTATGCAGAATTGGATAAATTAACAGGAAGGATTCAAAACCTGCGGGACCAGAGATTCTTAGAAGACTGGAGTAAATATACGAACTATTTGAAAAGTAATAGTAATGAACAGATTACGCTAGGAGGACTGCAAAAAGTTTTGTAAGGAGGACTGTGTGAAATATTTCAAGAAAGACTTTGAGGAGAATTATTAGTTGATGATAATTAAGAGTAATAGATAAATTAAAAAATGCAGAATAAGTGATAAAGAACGGAAAATCATCAGAGGTGTTGAAGGAAGTCTAAAACATTGCATAAGATAAGAAGTTATGTTATATGATGGTTGGAAATGATATGTTTAAAAAAACTAATAAAATTATTTTTTTAAAGTCACAACAACCTTGTAAGGTAGGGCTGCGTTCTCTTCTGGGCAGGCTTCCGAGGGCCGTATGTAAGAGGTGTGGAGGACCCCACTTGGCTCCTGTAACCTAAGGTTCCTCAGCCCACCACAAGCAGGAGCAAAAGCCCCACAAGTCCCAGTATTACTTGGAGACACTTTCCCCTTCTTCTCAACTTACTCTTTGCAATCGGGCAAGATCTTCCCCTTCACCTCAACCGTCTCTCCATGCTGAAGTTTCAGATGAGTAGCAACCAGTCCCTGCAGCAGGAGGAGAAAGACTTATTTGAGATTCAGGAGAGAAAGGCAGGGCTGTCTTAAGCATATGTGGCGCCGGGGTGAAAAGATCTGCCCGGCGCCACCACCAGCCCCAGGTTGCCCAGTCCCAGGTGCACAGGAGAGCAGAGCCAGCTGGTTGCCTCAGCGTCTCATTGGCTTCGTTGCCCCCGAACTCGCGGCGCAGAGCCGCCCGCAGCAGAAGAGCCCATCGCAACGCTCCGACCAGTGGGTGGGCTCTTCCCCGGACTCAGCTCTCGGGCCCCAAACTCTCAGCCTGGCGCCCCTGAGAGCCCAGTGCCCGGGTGCCCTGCACCCCTAGTGCCTATGGGTAAGACGGCCCTGGAGAAAGAGGAGTGGAAATTAAACCAAGAAAACCAAATTGAAAGTATGGATCATGTCTTTGCCCACCAAGCCTAACAGATAAGCTTCGGGGGGGTTTATCAAGGTGTTTTTTTTTTTTAAGCATTTTCTTAAGTTCCTCATGTATTAGTAAAGACATGCCACATATGAAAAAAACCCAATCTTTTTATATGCAACAACAGCTGCCAGGGTAGTGATTGCTACTAAATGGAAATCTGAGGATACACCAACAAAGGATTTGTAAATTAAGTGAGTATCTACAATTGGCAAAATTAACTTCAATTATAAGATATCAATCAAATCAAAAGTTAAGAATGGAGTGGAAATAATTTGAAGATTATATGTCAAAATATTCTTCTAAAAATGACACGTTAATAGGCTTAGACTAAAAAAATGTAAGCAATAACAAAACCAATAAAGAAAGAAGGAAAAATCAGAATTTAACAAAAATAATTTATTATAGAATGCAAGGGGGGAAAGGTAGAAAGAAATATAAAGAAGTCGAATTGCTGTGTAGGGAAGTAGAGGGGAGGTTTATAATTAAGTGTATAATTATGCCGCTGTTGTAATTTAGATATTTTATGTGAGGGAATCAATGGGAATTTTGGTTATTAGGTATATATGTTAAGTTTCAATAAAGATCTTTGAAATCTTTTTAAAAAAGAAAAGAAAGTATGGATCATGGAGGAGCAGACTTCCCAGTTGCTACAAGACAGGACAAAAGGAAGCAAACCAGCAATAAATAAATAGACAATAAATAGGAACCTCTTTAAGCTTGAGGGCCACATTTACTTCTTGGTAACTTTCTAGGGGCCACATGCGAGTGGTGGGTGGGGACAGAGGCTGAAGTGGGTGGAGCAACCATCATAATTTGCACAGTGCCATGGTGGGCCACACACCCTTCTCTGTCCTCCAGCCAACCAGCCACTGTGAGAACTTAAGGACACCCCCCATAAATGCATAATTTTATTTGTATTCTACCTTTCCATAGTTAAAGCCATGAGCAAGGCGGCTTACAACGTGGGGGGGGGGGAAAGCATAATTACAGTAAAGGTTTGTGTGTGTAGCACATACTACCAAATGACGACAGAGCAGTTTCTGTAAGAATAAGTAAGGTAAAGGTAAAGGGACCCTGACCATTAGGTCCAGTCGTGACCGACTCTGGGGTTGCGGCGCTCATCTCGCTTTATTGGCCGAGGGAGCCGGCGTACAGCTTCCGGGTCATGTGACCAGCATGACTAAGCCACTTCTGGAGAACCAGAGCAGCGCACGGAAACGCCGTTTACCTTCCCGCCGGAGCAATACCTATTTATCTACTTGCACTTTGATGTGCTTTCAAACTGCTAGTTTGGCAGGAGCTGGGACCGAGCAACAGGAGCTCACCCCGTCGCGGGGATTCAAACCGCCAACCTTCTGATCGGCAAGCCCTAGGCTGTGAGGTTTAACCTACAGCGCCACCTGTGTCATAATTACAGTAGTCATAAACAATAAATAAAACTTCAAAATTAAACACTTTCCACATAGAATCATAGAAATGTTAAGTTGGAAGGGACCCCCAGGTTCCTCTATTATTGGGTTGCCATATTTAAAAAAGTGAAAATTCGGACACAAAGTTGTTGAATTTTATCTCAAAAGAAGTAGTTGTTTTTGAGCTGTTTTTAATGAAATCCACCAAAATCTACACTTCCAACATGGGTTGCCAAATGTCCAGATTTCCCTGGACATTGCAGCTATTTCCGCCCTGACACTGTTTCTGACTACCGAATCCTGGCTATGTCCTGGAAATTCCAGACATATGGCAAGCCTTCTGTTCCAACCCTCCGCAGCACAAGAATCTCTCCCACAGCTGGGTGAGCTCGAACTACCAACATAAGATCTAAAGTTAAGATACAAAAAATTAATATAAAAAACAAGCAACAACCTCCCCCCCCCAAACCCCTCTAAGCATTACCCCAAGTCAGTTCAGCAGCCTCAGATTTTGCAGCTGGAGTCAGTCCGAGGCGTCCCAGGCCAGGTGGGCAAAGGCCTCCAGGGATTTTTGTGTAACAGGTCTCTCCAAACCAAGATGGCCTTGGCTACCTACAACTGGATCAATCCTCTTTGTCCAGCTATCTCTAAAAACAAGCCTTCAAGCCCCCAAACAAGTGATCGCCGTGGCAGTTAAAATTTGTGTTCAGATTCCACAGCCAGTCCCTCTTGAACGAGCCACCAATGCATGCAGTCCCTGAGAAAATGGAAATGAGAATACAGTGGACACTCGGGTTGCGAACGTGATCCGTGCGGGATGCGCGTCTGCAACCCACAGCAGCGTGTCTGCACATGTGCGGGTTTCAATTCAGCGCTTCTGTGCATGAGCAAAGTGCGATTTAGCGCTTCTGTGCATGTGAGACCACCGAAACCCGGAAGTAACCCATTCCGGTACTTCCGGGTTTCGGCGGTCTGTAACCCGCCGAAAAAACACACAGCTTGAAGCGTCTGTAACCCGAGGTATGACTGTACAGGACCAAGGAAGCAGCAACAGCTAAGCCAGGTAGGAATAGACAGGGCTTGTCCACACTTTGGCTTGCCCCATGCCTAGCAAGCACAGATCCAAGCGGTTTTGCCATTGCCCCCTATAAAAACCGCTCTTTGGTGATAAATTGGAACAAATGGCAATTTGCAGAAAGCATGACTGCCATTCCATAGGAATCATAGAATCAGAGTTGGAAGGGACCCTGGGGGTCATCTAGTCATCCTGCAATGCAGGAACACGCACCTGTCCCGAATGGGGATCAAACCTGAGACCTTGGCATGATCAGCACCATGCTCTAACCGACGGAGCTATCCAGCATTTGTTCCAATTCAGCACTAAGTTGCTAGTTTCCCCAGCACCACTCCTTCAGTCCAAATCAGAACCCTAAATGTGTTTAGAGTTAGATCTGTGGGTTAAACCACAGAGCCTAGGGTTTGCAGATCAGAAGGTTGGTGGTTCGAATCCCCACGATGGGGTGAGCTCCCATTGTTCAGTCCCTGCTCCTGACAACTTAGCAGTTTGAAAGCACGTCAAAAGTGCAAGTAGGTAAGTAGGTACCACTCTGGCGGGAAGGTAAACTGCATTTCCCTGCGCTGCTCTGGTTCACCAGAGTCATGCTGGCCACATGACCCGGAAGATGTACGCCGGCTCCCTCGGCCAATAAAGCCAGATGAGCGCCGCAACCCCAGAGTCGTCTGCGACTGGACCTGATGGTCAGGGGTCCCTTTACCTTTTATCCTGTGAGAAGGAAGCCACCAGATTCACTGTGAAATTTTAATGCTAAGGAGCATCGTTCAGTATGGTGAATTTACACACTGGGTTTTAGAAATCCCATTTATTCTGTGTGGTCCTTACTTAAAACCTTGGCTCACATCCCCTTTGATCATGCAAAAAAGTCTTTTTGTTGTTGTTGTTGCATGCATTCATCTCTTCAGTTACCTTTGTCTCTCCTGAAATAAGAAGCTCTTTAGGACAAGAACACCAATCTTTTTTAGAAAGCTGTGTGTGTGTGTGTGTGTGTGTGTGTGTGTGTGTGTGTGTGTGATATCAGTGGCACAGCATCATCAACAGAGATCAGTCCTGCTGACAAAGCACCAAGAACTTTCACTTAAGAAACCAGAAACAAGAAGAAATGCAAGTTGCGCACAACAGTTATCAGGAAACAGGCTAACTTTTCTCCAAAGAGAACAACCCAAGAACATCAGGAGAACCTGTTAGATGAGGCCAAGGACCCATCTAATCTACCTACCATCCTATTCTTACAGTGGCCAACCAAACGCCCGTGGGAAATCTGCAACCAGGACCTGATTACAAGAGCCCTCTCCCTTCCTACAGTTTCCAATAACTGGTATTCAGAACCATTACTGCCTCTGACCGGCTACTTATTAATGCCCCTTAGCTCTCCAGCCCTGCTCAGTTACAGTAGCACGTCTTGCAACCTCAGCAGCAACAGCCTGTTGTCCTAACAGCAACAATCCAGGACTCACACACTCCATGATGCCGTCTTGCTGGGGTCCAGCCAGTGAATAAAGGCAGCGAGGCTCTCTTCCCTCTATTCTCAGCTCTGTGACTCAGCGAAAGAAGTCAAGGCAGCTGCCTTTTTAAAGGACTCAGCCAGGAAGACCCCCCCCCCAGCTGTTTTTAAATAGCTGGGCAAACTGCATCACATGACTGAAAGTGTGTGTTGTGAGTGGAGGGTCTGCTCAGATATCCAGAAATTCAAGCTGGGGGAAATCAGAGTCAATGGGCAAAAAAACCAAACCTCTAACCTGTTTCAGATGAATGGGAACATTGATAACAAACACAAGCGGCTGACACTATTTCTGCGTGCAATCGATGCCAGCAACCTCCTGGCTGGCATTTGCTGAAACATTTGTTCATTGTTTGATCTGGGTTTTGGATGCCAGCAGAAAAGCAGGCAGCATAAGACACTGGAAAGACTTAGATGTAAATCACTTTTATTGGCTTTCAGTGAGGTAGGGCAGGACCCAAAAGTAGCCTTGCATGGTCAACGCTCCTGGTTCACAAAGATTTGTGCAATAGTTGGAAGCACAGCTTAACCAGAAAGCTTTAAAAAGTCTATATGTTCCTGAACTCTAAAGTTCAGGAATGCTTTGGTATACCCCATATTGTATGTCTCTGTGGTTGTAAGTCTCTGTCCCTTTGGAGACAAGCAAAGGGGTTTGTTGTTGTTTTAATTGTATCCCACTCATCTGATTGGGTTGCCCCAAGCCACTCTGGGTGGTAAATTAGATTCTGTTTGCATTTAAGTCAGAAACTACCTAATTCTCACTTCTCAAACTAATACATGAACTGAAACACATGAATCTTGCAAGCTTTGCATTTCTCCAAATTTTGTGATGCAGTTCTCCAGCCAACGTGGTACAGAAATGCATATATTGTGACCGTAACATAAAAATGCATGGTATTAGGGAAACCTTCATGCAAAAATCTGTACGTTAAAAATCTGCATACAAAAGTGTGCGTATTGTGAGAAATTCGCACAGATATACTGTTGAATTTTCATGGGGATATTTTTTCAAGGTAGTTTGCTGTGGAAATCTAACCAGACACTGTAAAAGGAAAGAAACCAAATTTTACAGACTCGCCCACCCCTACTGGACCAACGTTCTCTGATCAAGGTTGTTGTGCTTGTGTAACACTTGTGAAGAACCTCAAATGAGAATAACAAGTAAGAAAATCAGGATGTAACCCCCCAAATTAGCTCGGGGACACCATAAATCATGCACCCATTGCATCTAAGAGTATTCTGTGAAGGACTGCGTTGATTCCTCTCCAGCCCAAAGCTCAACTCTATCTGCAAGGCACTGAAAAGGGCATGTAAGTAAACCCCCAATATCTAAAATAAGTTTAAAAATAATAACTGGAGGTGCCTATGCCCAAATTTGCCCCAAATGAGGGCAAATTGTAAGCAAGCACAATTCATTACATTGCACAACATCATTGCTGATCACAAGACACATCTGTTAAGGCACAGGTCTGAGCTTCCAGATTTCCATCTTCGCGGAACTTGAGTCAACATGCTGTTGCCTTCTTATCTTAAACCGGCAGGCTTTTCGATAATTGAATTAATAAACATCCCTTTAATGATGCCTCCAGAGACTCTGAAAAAATGGCAAAAATGGCAAAGTGATCTTTTAACGGTCCAGGAAAAGCAAGCATATCTGGGCAGAGTCAAAGAAGCAGTTGTTTGTGGAATAAAAGACCTTGCAGCAACAAAGCACCTTCAGAGAAGGAACAGATTGTTTCCCAGGAAGAGTTCTGCCCTGCCTTTGCTGGAATCTTTTGGCAATCTTTGGAACATTATCACCCCCTTGGGAATTCAACACACAGAGGAATGCACCTGCAAGCTTACGTCCACTTTCTCTTCTTCTATTTAACCCATGGGTAGGTAAACTAAGGCCTGGGGGACGGATCAATCCCATTTGCCTTCCAAATTTAGCCCACGGACAGTCCGGGAATCAGCGTGTTTTTACATGAGTAGAATGTGTGCTTTTATTTAAAATGCATCCCTGGGTTATTTCCCACCCGGAAACCTGTGTCCCCACTGTGGAAGGACATGTGGATCCAATACTGGCCTCCACAGTCACTTACGGACTCACTGTTAAGACCGTGTTCATGGAAGACAATCTTACTCAGCTACGAGGGATTGCCAAAGAAGACGATGACAGCAACATTCCCTGGAGGCTGAAACTGCCACCTCCTTGGCAGACCCCTCCATGCCACGTCTACAGCAACCTCTTGGCAAATAGGAGGCACTGCATGTCCCTTCTCACCCTTGTTCCCTGCTATGTACTAACCTTGGATCCTAGAACAATAGGCAAGTAGGATCGTAGAATGCAACAACTGACTGGCCTGCAGGAAAAGACCAATCAGGCTCCAGGAGGGAAGCAGAATCAGCCAATCAGATGGGACTCATGGTGTAAATAATGTATATAAAGACCTGAGGTTTGGGGGGGGGGAATTAAAACACTGTTTTACAAGCTGCAATAAAGAGCATGAAATCACTACAGGACTCCGAGTATATTTCACTGGCGACGAAGGTGGGATCCATGTAATCATCATTCCCCCCCTCCTTGATCTTGATGTAGATCTTCACTCACCCCGCTTCTCCCTGACAGGGCAGGGGGACACCCTTTTATAATTCCCCTCAGGTGCCAAAATGTCTCGGGACAGCTCTGCCTGTCTCTTATTCCACATTGCTGATGATGGCTCTTCTCCACCATGTGTAACATTACTTTATTTGCCCCATTCTCTGTCCTGCACTCACTTCTAAAGCCCAGCCTGTCAGCTCACTGTTCCGAAGGATGTTTCTTAGCATTTTCATCTCACAGTGGATCTGGCAGCCTCCACTTCACAGAAGATCTGCCTCTAAACACATTTAGCAACATTTGTTCGAGCAGAGACTTGTACCCTAGATGCATATAGTGAGCTCAGTCAGGAGAGCATGAGACTCTCAGTCAAGCCCCACATTGGGAAAAAGATCCCCGCATTGTGGGGGATTGGACTTGACACTCAGGATTCCTTCCAACAATTCTACAATGTTATGTTTTTTATAATAATACTAATAAATTTTTAGTCATACCCCACCCTTCCCAGTTCAAAAACTGGGCTCAGGCGGCTAACAACAAATTTAAAACACTTAATTATAAAAGCAGCATAAAATACAGCATAAAAACATGAATGACAATAAAATTCAAAAATAAAAAACCAATTTAGGGGAAATAAGCATTAGATAATCCCCAGGGCACGAGACGCGGGTGGCGCTGTGGGTTAAACCACAGAGCCTAGGACTTGCCTATCAGAAGGTCGGCGGTTCGAATCCCAGCGACGGGGTGAGCTCCCATTGCTCGGTCCCTGCTCCTGCCAACCTAGTAGTTCTGGTTCTCCAGAAGCAGCTTAGTTATGCTGGCCACATGACCCGGAAGCTGTACGCCGGCTCCCTCGGCCAATAAAGCGAGATGAGCGCCGCAATCCCAGAGTCGGCCACGAATGGACCTAATGGTCAGGGGTCCCTTTACATTTACGTTTAATCCCCAAGGCTAGCTGGCTGAATTGGTCCTACTTGGGCCAGCGAGGAGGCCAGGGGAGAATTAGCTGTGGGGTCTCAGAGCAGGTGATCTTCATAAAAGGGGAGGGGGAGGGAAGAGAAGAGAAGGGAAGGGAAATAAAAGATCAGGCTAAGTTCAAATTAAAGGCCAGGTGGAATAGCTCTGTCTTACAGGCCCGACGGAAGGAGGTTAAATCCTGAAGGGCCCTAGTTTCATGGGACAGAGCATTCCACCAGGTAGGAGCCATCACTGAAAAGGCCCTGGACCTGGTGGAGGATAGTCTGACTTCCTTAGGGCCCAGGACCTCTAAACTATGGTTATTCATGGACCTTAAGGTCCTCTGTGGGGCATACCAGGAGAGGCGGTCCCGTAGATACGAGGGCTGGAAGCTGCCCAGAGTGGCTGGGGCAACCCAGTCAGGTGGGCGGGGTATATTATTATTGGTAAGCCTTCAAATGAACTCCTCCCCACTACTTTATTTTTACTTAAAAACTCCCCAGGGAGGTGGTGCTGACGAGAGGGTTGTTTAGCTTTCCCACATCGAAATATAAAAAGCAAGTCCTTTAATAAGACCTGCAACTTGCTTCAGCCAATAGGTGGCACACTCAGCATTAGTTATTAGCAGTTATGTTTCGGAAAACAAGAACACACCTTGTAAACTGCATTTTAGGGGAGCGAAAGGGAACTAATAGTAGCCTTCTTTGACTCTAGAGAAAAGAGAAAGCAGCAGCAGCGTCTTGGCCTCGCTTCTCTTAAAAACATAGCAATGCATTTGTAAAACCAAACTGAATTATATTTAAGATACCCTCCCATTTATACTGAACTGCCACAATTCAAGCAGAAAGTCACAGAAGAACATCTAAGTTTGCATTTGTGCCATCACATGCAAGCCTTAGCTAACTGAAGAGGACAACAAAAATCCCAAAAAACTGCGGCTGAATCCCGTTTTGTATGTTTGATGCAGTTTTGCACAGTAAACACACCACCCCTCCCACTTCAGATGAGGACAACCTTTGATGCTGCTTCGTACAGAGGGGGGCCCCCTATCAAGATGGCCCCCAAGAGAGAGAAATGTTTGAGGTCAATGACTCAGGAAACCCCGGCAGAGGGGATCACGGCTTCCTCTTTGCTGTCAACCAAAAGCAGAAGAGCATAATCCAAAAGATGTTATAAAATGCAGGTGGGGACCCTCAGGGCAGGGAGCCAAATGTGGCCCCCAGGACCTTCTTATCTGGCCCTTGGAAGTATGCCCAGGCTACAACCCTCACCAACCCATTAGATGTCAAGGAAATAAGCAACTATCTTACTTTTAAAAGACAACTGAAGGCAACCCTGTTTAGGGAATTTTTTATTGTTTAATGCTGTATTGTGTTTTTAATATTCGGTTGGAAGCCGCCCAGAGTGGCTGGGGAAACCCAGCCAGATGGGCGGGGAATAAATAATAATAATAATAAATTTATTATTACTCTGTATTCCATGAGTTTCGCCTGCCTTCAATGTGTTCTTGAAATCTGACCATTTCTCTTGGTGGCCTGGATGGAGGACCAGAAAAGGCTGGGTGAGTGTGCAAAGAACCTGAAAGGTGAAATTCCCATGTGTTGGGCCTCTGACCCAATCAACTGTTCCCACATGGCAGCCCTCTGGAGGTTGTCTAGGACAGAATGAGGCCCTCAAGCTGAAAAACGGTTCACCATTCCCGTTCTAAAATCAAAACATGTGATGCAGCCTTTCTTTGAATAACACAATTGAATTTATTCATCCACAGGACGAGGGGGGACAAGTTTGAGGACTCTGAGATTAATGTCTCCTTGCACTGCTATGTAGCTGATGACATCCAGGCCCACACGGTTGGGGAAGGTATATTCGTGGCCCTCTGCCAAGACTTTTATCTCTGAAGAAAGAAAGGTGAAGGAGATCTGAAAGAAGCAGAAGGAGGAACACTTTTTACAAAGCCTGATGGTGTTTGAAAACTTCTAGCAGAACAGCAGTCATTCTGGAGACATGGCGAGTTGACCATTCAGTGTCCAGGTCTTGTGCAAGACCATCATGAGTTGCTTCGACCCCAGGGCTCTTCATGGTGGCCGGGTTTCTGCCCTTCCAAAGCCCAAGAGCCAGACTTGTCTTAACTCTACATGTTAATACATTAAAAGACTGTAAAGCCATACCTTGGATTTGAAACGCCTGGGCTCCCAAACAAATCGGTTCCCAAACGATCGAAACCTGGGAGTGAGTGTTCCGGTTTCTGAACAATTTTTGGAAGCCGAACGTCTGGCACAGTTTCCAATTGACTGCAGGATGCCCCTGCAGCCAATCAGAAGCTGCATCTTGGTTTTTGAATGGTTCTGGTTTAGACCACAGCGCCACCTGCATCCCTCTAGCTAGATTAGGGGACCATAATAGCCAAAGTATTGTTAGGGCAGCTGGCAGGATGGCCTAGGAGGGTTGGTTGACTTGGTGTGAACTTGTGAGTTTAGCAGAGTCTACACCAACCTCAGGGACGCAGGTGGCGCTGTGGGTTAAACCACAGAGCCCAGGACTTGCCGATCAGAAGGCCGCAGTTCGAATCCCCGCAATGGGGTGAGCTCCCGTTGCTCAGTCCCTGCTCCTGCCAACCTAGAAGTTCGAAAGCACGTCAAAGGGCAAGTAGATAAATAGGTACTGCTCCAGTGGCAAGGTAAACGGTGTTTCCATGTGCTGCTCTGGTTCGCCAGAAGCGGCTTAGTCATGCTGGCCACACGACCCAGAAGCTGTACTCCGGCTCCCTCGGCCAATAAAGCGAGATAAGCGCCGCAACCCCAGAGTCGGCCATGACTGGACCTAATGGACAGGGGTCCCTTTACCTTTACATCAACCTCATCTTCTGGATGACAAGTCCCATCAGCCTGAGACAACACACCTGGAAGGCACCAGCTTGGTTAAAAAACCGCTTGGAAGGTGAGATCTTAAAAGAAGTCACACAGTGGGGTTCCAGTTGTCCTGTACATAGGCACTCCAAGTGCTGTTGGACTGCTGGCCCTATCTTGCCTGACCACTGGGCAAGCTGGCTGGGGCTGATGGGAGTTTGGAGCGCAATGTCACCTGGAGGACCACAGGTTCACCACCCCCCGGCGGACCTCCACCATAATGGAACCAGGACTTGCAGAGAAACCATCCACCCACCCACCCACCCCACTTCTGCCAAGTCCTCACCTTGACTTTGCCGCCTTGCTCAAAAGGGAAGAAGTTTAGTCTCTCCTCTTTTCCCCACTTTCCGAGCTTCTTGAAGTTGCAGACAATGACGTTTACATCGGTCCGGTAGTTAAAGCGGGGGTTGAAGTGAAGGACGACGTTTTCACAGTCTTGGCCCAGATTCACAACAAAGCTTGCGAGGATAACAGATACAAAGCAAGGATACAGAGTGAAACCAGCAGAGCAACTAATACAGGCCCCCAGTACCAGGTATTGACATATGGGCTATGCAGCTAGGACGTCTTCAGCCCAAAGCTTTAGGTTTCGTGAGAACTCTTAACTATAAACCAAAGAATCACAGCAAGAAAAAATGATGGACTATGCAGAACTGGCAAAACTGACATACAAGTTATGGGACAAGGATAACTGGGACTTTAAAGATGAATGGGAACCCTTTACAAAGTATTTGAAGACGCAACAAAGCGAACTGGACTCCTTGGCTGGTTTTGAATAAACATTCACAAACTTATTGATAATAATCAGCTAAATAGTTTGAGGATCTATACAACTTTGTAACATGCAGAAAACAGCAGTCTCAGAGAAACCAAAGACTGGAACTGAGGGAAGTCGGGGGATGGGGTGGGGATGAGGGGGTTTTGTGTGGGAGGGAAGAAGGGAGGAAAAATGAGGGGGAAACAAGAATGATATGTTTTTGGATAATATGTCTTGTTATAATTTTGAATTAAAAAAAAAAAAGAAGCCCCATTAGCTAAAGTGGTGCTTCAGGTTAAGAACAGTTTCAGGTTAAGAACGGACCTCTGGAACGAATTAAGTACTTAACCCGAGGTACCACTGTAATGAAGTCTTTGTCTGCCTGGAGCTGAATGTATATCCTGGGTAGGCAAACGTAAGATCCGGCCCACTCACCTTCTAAATCCGGCCCGCGGACAGTCCGGGAATCAGCGTGTTTTTACATGAGTAGAATGTGTCCTTTTATTTAAAATGCATCTCTGGGTTATTTGTGGGACATAGGAATTCGTTCATTCCCCCCCCCTCAAAATATAGTCCGGCCCCCCACAAGGTCTGAGGGACAGTGGGCCGGCCCCCTGCTGACCCCTGGTGTATATTGATGGGGTGGCTAGATAGAGCTCACTCCCTGCTTGTTGTGCCTTCCTTCGGCATAGCTCTTAAGTTACTTAACTCATGCCAACCCCACAACCCCACATTCACCCTTACATAGCTTCTTATAGAATTGTAGAGTTGGGACCCAAAGGATCATCTAGTCCAACCCCCTGCAATGCAGGACTTACAACAACCTTGCAATGTTGGCTGGCATTCTTATCCCTCCACTGCAGATGAGGGCTAACAACTTGCAGAAAGTTGTGTCCAGGGCAGCTGTCTACCAGCTCCATCTGGTACACAGGCTGAGACCCTACCTGCCCGCTGACTGACTCATCAGAGTGTGCATGCTCTGGTCATCTCCCGCTTGGACTACCACAATGCACTCTATGTGGGGCTACCTTTGAAGGTGACCCGGAAACTACAACTAATCCAGAATGCGGCAGCTAGACTGGTGACTGGGAGCGGCTGCCAAGACCACATAACACCGGTGTTATACACTGGCTCCCAGTATGTTTCCGAGCACAATTCAAAGTGTTGGTGCTGACCTTTAAACCCCTAAATGGCCTCGGTCATGTATACCTGAAGGAGCGTTTCCATCTCTATCGTTCAGCCCGGACACTGAGATCCAGCGCCAAGGGCCTTCTGGCAGTTCCCTCACTGCGAGAAGTGAGGTTACAGGGAACCAGGCAGAGGGCCTTCTCGGTGGTGGCACCCGCCCTGTGAAACGCCCTCCCACCAGATGTCAAAGAGAACAACAACTACCAGACTTTTAGAAGACATCTGAAGGCAGCCCTGTTTAGGGAAGCTTTTAATGTTTGATGCATTACTGTATTTTAATATTTTGTTGGAAGCGCCCAGAGTGGCTGGGGAAGCCCAACCAGATGGGCAGGGTATAAATAATAAATAATTAATTATTATTATTATTATTATTATTATTATTATTATTATTATTAAAGGGACCGAGCAGGGTAAGCAGAACCTAGAGAAAAAATGGTCAAGGGGGCTATGTGTTCCCCACCTGCACATGTTTTAAAGGATTGGCAGATCAGCCGTCCCAACTGTATTTTGTTGGTTAAAGAGCATCTTTCCGCAACCTGGTGCCCTTCAGATGTTTGGGACAAGCCCTAGCCAGCATACCCAGCAGTCAGGGGTGATGGAATTTCAGTTCTGGAGGGCACCAGGTTGGGGAAGCCTGATCTAAAGGGTGGGAATTAATCCAATGAGTTGAGATTGCAAGGAGGAGGATTTCATGTGCACACTAGAACAGCAGGGAGGGGGATTAACCTTTTCCAGGTCAGCGCAACATGCCAGAGGCAAACGTTGGTTGCAATTTTTACCTTTGTACAGTGAGATAATTTCTATGCAGATTGTCACACCTCTCTGCATCTGAGCAAGAGGCATATTGGAGTTCAAGGACACATTCCAGCCAGGCCAGAATACTTAGGAAGGGTGTGGAGCAGGGCCAGGGAAATATGCAGTCCGAGACAGTTCTGAGGGCCAGAGACAGAGAGAGATGGAGGGCCGCATTCTGCCCCAAGGCTGAGGTTCCTCACCACTGCAGTCCTGATAGCAAGAGCCGACTGCCAGTGGAACAGGCTGCCTCGTCTTGGTGTGTCCTGGGAACACTCTTCCCCGCCTTCTCATCTTACCTTTTGGCATCTTCCCAGCACCTCCCATTCACTAGAATCGTGTCTCCATGTAGAAGTTGAAGGTGGGTAGCAATCAGCTTCTACGGCAGGGGAAACCAGACAGATTTTCAACCATAGCGATAGCATGGTGAGATTTAGGAGAGACAGAGGAAAGGAGAGGGGAAATTAGTGCTGTTACAATCTTTGGCCAGGAAACAAATTGAGCCCATGAGTCATGGGTGGAGAAGACTTTCTAATTTCTACAAGACAGGACCAAAGGATGCAGCCAGCAACAAATAAATAGACAAGAGCATAGGTAATACAGTGGTACCTCAGGTTACATATGCTTCAGGTTACAGACTCAGTTAACCCAGAAATAGTGCTTCAGGTTAAGAACTTTGCTTCAGGATAAGAACAGAAATCGGGCTCCAGCAGTGCGGCAGCAGCGGGAGGCCCCATTAGCTAAAGTGATGCTTCAGGTTAAGAACAGTTTCAGGTTAAGTACGGACCTCCGGAACGAATTAAGTACTTAACCAGAGGTACCACTGTATCTCATTTGTCATAGGAGGGGCAGAGCAGGGTAAACTACACTAAAGTTTCCTACAATCAGGCAGTATATAAATTTTATGAAATAATAAAAAATGACTTCACTCACTGGTTAAAAACACTGCAAGGCAGCAGGAGCCAGGCTAACATTACCTCACAGAAATTGATTAGAAGGGTACCTGCACCTTTTGCTCTATAACTTTCCTTCTAGTGGGCTAGAGATTTCAATTTTCAAAAATAGAAGCTCAGAGTCTGGGACCCTCACAGGCAAACCTGCCTTGGGGAGCATGAAAAGCTACATTTGCACACCTCCATCCCCTAAAATCACATTATACTTGCTTCTCCCACAGGTAAACTTTTGTTTGTAAGTTCAGTGGGACCCATCTTTTCATTTATGCTGGAAATCACCATGCATTTTGATAATACGGTCTCGTCATTATCAGAGGAGAGAAAAAGATTCCATTGAGCACATGGCTTGAGAATATGGACAGATTAGCTACATATGAACGAATTGCATGTCGACGCAAATTAAGAATGGATAAATATGAAGAAATCTGGAATGAATATTTAAGTGACAAGGCGGATAGTGGGGGGAAGAGAGAGAGGTGGGAAAATATTGTTTAAAAGGTCATAGGTCATAGGTATATTGGTGTATTTAAATCTGAATTGTCAAATTGTGTTATTATGGTTTTTGTTGTAGTGTCTTTTGTGGTTGTTGTTTGCATCAAAAAAACACACGATTAAATAAATTTTAAAAAACAAACAAGCAAAAACAGAGGAGAGTCCCACTGACAAAACACAAAAAAAGAATTTAGTAAGAAACCAGAAACAAGAAGACAGGGAAGGCTAGAAGTGCCACACATAGATTGTTTCCTAGCTGATAACTGTTAACTCATTCCCAAGCTGATAAATTTCCAGCGCTGTTCAGTGCATGTTGCTTGTATTACCACCTCAATACCAACAGTCTCCTAGTCTTACAGCAGCAACAGAGAACCCCGGACTTACCGTCTCCATGATACAATCTCGCTAGGGTCCAGGAAGTAAGCAATACTTTCTTCTCTCTGAGATTCAATAAATCAAGCCACTTCCAGCTGCTTTTTAAAAGGTTTCAGCAAAGACTCCCCAGCTGCCCTTAAATATCTGGGGAAATTGCATCACGTGACAAAAAGGTTATCCTATGAGTGAAGACCTGCAGAAATGCAAGGAGGAAAAATCAGTCGATGGGGTGGGAAGCTAGCGGCTTTCAAATGAATAGAAACACTAATCGTAAACTCAAACAGCTGATGCTACTTCTTAATGTGCAATTGATCTCAGCAGCCTCCTGGCTTGGGCTCCTTGAAATATTTGGTCATTGCTTCTTTGATTTGATTTGGATTTTGGAAAGCAGCACAAGCAGCAAAATCTGGCCAGCCAGTTAAATTAGATTTAGATGTAAATGGCTTTTATGGGCCTGCAGCAAAGTGCTCCTGATTGGTGGTGCTGGAAGCTGGTTCTCTGCTGTAAACTTTTAATTTCAGCAGGCATTTCTGGGATACAGCAGAAAGAAGCAGGAAAGCTTAAAGAGAAAGCAAAGCACAAAATGTAGAAGGGCCACTTAGCTTTCTGTTCTTAGGTTCAATAACCATCTGGTGGCTGATATTCTCCTGGCGCAGTGGACATTGCAGTCTGTTGCTTATTCCTACAAACTTTATGGGCCTGCAAAAGCACTATTTTAAACACTGGGAGCTGTCTTACCTAATTGCTCTGATGAAAAAAGGGACATCCTCTTCTCCCTCAGGAAACCCAGCCAGATGGGCAGGGTATAAATAAATATTTATTATTATTTTTATTATTACTCCTGCATTTGATCTCGCCAGACACATAGATTGAATACACACATCTACAGTGGTCACCTTGAGCCAACTGCAAGCACTCCAGGGAACCTACCTCGCAGAATTGTTGTAAAGAATAAATGAAAGGGAAGGGATCATATACGACAGCTTCTGCAGATAAATGGAATGAAATCAAATTTTAGCTGAAAGCTGCCTCGAGTCGCAGTCAGGGAGAGAGGTGGAACATAGTAATAGTAATAATAAAAATGATGGAAACTGTGAGAATGCTCAGGAACATACCAAAGAGTAAATCCTATTGAACTCAGTCGGAATTAGCTCCAAGTAAAAATGCTTAGGCTTACAGTATAAAGCTACCCAGTCTTTACCCAGTTACCTGGGAGTAAGCTCCATTGATTACAGTGGGACTTACTTCTGAGTAGACAGTGCACGGCTCCATTTGCAGTGCCGGATTTACATATAAGCTAAATAAGCTATAACCTAGGGCCCCACTCTTTTGGGGGCCCAAAATTTTTTTTAAGGAAAAAGAAACTGGATGTACATTTCCAAAATAGAAGATAAAAAACAAATAAAATAAAACCTACATACAGCAACAGTGTTTTGTGTTGTGTAGGCTCCTGTGATGTAAGTAATGGGCCCCACCTGCTAGTCTGCTCCCTAAAATATCACGGGTTTGCTCATTTCTATATATAGGGTGCCTACATTCTGCATGTGCAAATGGCTTTAGATACCTGTTAGGTCCATAAATTACCATATAGCATATATTCAATACAAAAAACAGTGACAATTTGTTGTTGACAAAGGACAGCTGGACATTTTGTTTGTTTGTTTGTACCCCAGCCACTCTGGGCAGCTTCCAACAAAAATTAAAAATACATCAAAATGTCACATATTAAAAGCTTCCCTGAACAGGGCTACCTTCAGATGTTTTCTAAATGTCAGGTGGTTGTTTATCTCTTTGACGTCTGATGGGAGGGCATTCCACAGGATGGGTGCCACTACCGGGAAGGCCCTGTGCCTGGTTCCCTGTAGCTTTGCTTCTTGCAATGAGGTAAGTGCCAGAAGGCCCTCGGCGCTGGACCTCAGTGTCTGGGCAGAACAATGGGGGGTGGAGACGCTCCTTCAGGTATACAGGACCGAGGCCATTTAGGGCTTTAAAGGTCAGAACCAACACTTTGAATTGTGCTCGGAAACATACTGGGAGCCAATGCAGATCTCTCAGGACCAGTGTTATATGATCTCGGCGGCTGCTTCCAATCACCAGCCTAGCTGCTGCATTCTGGATTAGTTGTAGTTTAGGCCAGTGTTTCCCAACCTTGGGTCTCCAGCTGTTTTTGGACTACAGTTCCCATCATCCCTGACCACTGGTCTTGCTAGCTAGGGATGATGGGAGTTGTAGTCCAAAAACAGCTGGAGACCCAAGGTTGGGAAACACTGATTTAGGCTATGTTGGTAGCCCCACGTAGAGCACATTGCAGTAGTCCAAGCGAGAGATACCTAGAGCATGCACCACTCTGGCGAGACAGTCTGCGGGCAGGTAGGGTCTCAGCCTGCGTAGCAGATGGAGCTGGTAGACAGCTGCCCCATATAAAGGGCCCCATTACCTTCAGTAGTTTAGAGCCTCATCAAACCTAAATCTGGCCCTGACTGACTGGCAGAGCCTGTCCAAGGTTTCGGATGAGGGACATTCCTAGTCTTACCCGGAGAATTGAGCCAGGAACCTTGTGCATGTAGAGCAGGCATTCCACGTCTAAGCTGCAGCCTGACCCCAGTCACTCTGATGTAGGGTCTACTGCTGCAAAGTGCTCTGCCTGTGTGTGCACCAAAGCCATAAAGGAAAAACTTCCGTTTGTTCCTCAACCTATATTGGGCCCCGACCCCAACTCACCAGTGGAATGTGGCCCTCAAAGGCTTTTTTCCTCTCCAAACCACCCCCCATCCCAAAGATCTTTAATTTTTTATGGCTCTCCATTAAGGTTATTCATATGAATGTTTTGATCTCTGAAGCCATATAATCAGGATAAATGAAGGTAGATTCAGAGAGGTAACAGACCAAAGAGAAAGGGAGCCGTTTGAAAGGCAAACTAGAGTGATTTTTGGGGGGTGTGAGACTGAGGAAGGAGGAAGCGCTGGGAGAATTAAATTCTCTGTAAGCAGATTGAAAATTAAGAAACAAGTGTAGGAGATTCTATATATCACTCTATCGTCTCTTTGTGTTTTATTATACTAATTTATTTTTCTCTTTTCTTTCTTTCCTCTTTTGCTCCTTTATCCTTAATTTTCCGTTTATTTGTTTTTTTACACTAGTTGGGTTCTTATTGTATCATATGTTGAAAACGCTTAATAACATTTTAAATGTTTGGCATTTTATTATGTTTTTATATGTGCTGGAAGCCACCCAGAGGGGCTTTGGAAACCCAGTCAGATGGGCAGGGCAAATAATAATAATAATAATAATAATAATAATAATAATAATAATAATAATGGAATGCAGCAGCTCCTGGCCTGAAAATTGCCCCCTTCCTCCCTCTTACAAAATAAAACCATGTGAAATGACATGTTTTGAAGAGCACAAGCTGTGTTTATTCAGACATGTAACAAGACAACAGTGACTTGGGACTAGGATAATTTGAGAAATCTGAGGGCTTTGATCCTGACGTCTCCTTCCACTGCGACGTACTTGATGGTCTCCAGGCCCAGCCGGTTAGGGAAGAAGATGTCATGACCATCTGCCAGCTGCACCTTGATCTCATAAGTGTAAAGAATGAAGGAAAGCTACAAGAAATAAAAGGAATAATCATGACCAGCGGGGGACACCACACACTTTAAAAACAAAACACATGTTCCGGGCAGCATTTGAAAGCTTTTAAAGGAATGGTTCCTGCAAGAGCACCCCAGGCTGTTCTGACCCCAAGTGTGGCAGTCTAGGACGCATCAGAATTGCTACTCTTATCTACAGAGAGTTAAATAAATGCTATTAATCCAGGTTAACTTGTTGGTGTGGGTTTATTTTCTGCTAGTGACGCATTGCTTGCACCAGAAGCTTGTTGTTGTTGTTTAGTCGTTTAGTTGTGTCCGATTCTTTGTGACCCCATGGACCAGAGCACACCAGGCACTCTTGTCTTCCACTGCCTCCCACAGTTTAGTCAAAACTCATGCTGGTAGCTTCGAGAACACTGTCCAACCATCTCGTCCTCTGTCGTCCCCTTCTCCTTGTGCCCTCCAGCTTTCCCAACATCAGGGTCTTTTCCAGGGAGTCTTCTCTTCTCATGAGGTGGCCAAAGTCTTGGAGCCTCAGCTTCAGGATCTGTCCTTCCAGTGAGCACTCAGGGCTGATTTCCTTCAGAATGGATAGGTTGGATCTTCTTGCAGTCCATGGGACTCTCAAAAGTCTCCTCCAGCACCATAGTTCAAAAGCATCAATTCTTTGGCGATCAGCCTTCTTTATGGTCCAGCTGTCACTACATCACTACTGGGGAAACCATAACTTTAACTATAAGGGCCTTTGTTGGTAAGGTGATATCTAAAGCTACGCATTAGATATTAGGGACCCAAATTCTGAGAAAGTCCCTCCCAACAGAGATTATTAGACAGGCCCACTTACAAGCTAGATTTCCATGGGCAACGATGAGTTGGTTTTTAACACACAGTTTAATAAACCCACACAAGTACTTCTCACACATGTCAGACCCCCAACTGTAGTTCTGCACACATAAACTGAACCCTGCTATGTTACAAGGAAGTCTCCCCCCGTTCACAGGGGAACCTGGAGTTCACCAGATGTTGCTGGACTATTGGTCCCATTGTGTCTGACTACCGGTCATGTTAGCTGGGGCTGATGGGAGTTGGGAGTGCAATTTCAACTGGAGGGTTGCAGGTTCAGCACCCCCAAAATACTCCCTCCACAAAGACCACCCCCCACAGAAGCCACACACCTGCCTGCTCCATTCACAGACACCCTTTGATATCATTGATCTAGTCCAGTTTCGGGAGCCACAATTTAAGAAGGATGTTGACAAGCTGGAATGTGTGTAGAGAGGGGCAACCAAGATGGAAACCAAGCCTTATGAGGAATGGTTGAAGGAGCTGGGTATGTTTAGCATGGGAAAGAGGAGACTGAGAGGAAAGTTGTTGTTGTTGTTGTTGTTTAGTCGTGTCCGACTCTTCGTGACCCCATGGACCAGAGCACGCCAAGCACTCCTGTCTTCCACTGCCTCCCGCAGTTTGGTCAAACTCATGTTAGTAGCTTCGAGAACACTGTCCAACCATCTCGTCCTCTGTCATCCCCTTCTCCTTGTGCCCTCCATCTTTCCCAACATCAGGGTCTTTTCCAGGGAGTCTTCTCATGAGGTGGCCAAAGTATTGGAGCCCCAGCTTCAGGATCTGTCCTTCTAGTGAGCACTCAGGGCTGATTTCCTTAAGAATGGATCGGTTTGATCTTCTTGCAGTCCATGGGACTCTCAAGAGTCTCACTGCCTTGTCGTGGCGAAGGGGCTTGAATAGCTCAAAGGAGCTATGAGCTATGCCGTGCAGTGCCACCCAAGATGGACAGGTCATAGTGGAGAGTTTTGACCAAACGTGATCCACCTGGAGCAGGAACCGGCAAGCCACTCCAGTATCCCTGCCACGAAAACTCCATGGACAAAGTCAACAGGAGATAGCATAGTAATCTTCAAATATCAAAATGGCTGCTGTGTAGAGGATGGAGCAAGCTTGTGTTCTCCTGCTCTGGAGGCTAAGAGCTGTTCAGCAGTGTAACAGATGCCCTCAGGAGGTTGTGGACTCTCCTTCCTTGGAGGTTCTTATGCAGAGGTTAGGTGGCCATCTGCCGTGGCTGCTTTGGCTGAGATTCCTGAATTGTTGGACTAGATAACCCTAGGGTCCCTTCCAATTCTAAGATTCTATGATATACAGCTAAGTGCTCACCTTAAATTTGCCACCTTTCTCAAAAGGGAAGTCTGTTATCCTCTCTTCTTTCCCCCACACCCCATGTTTTTTGGACATGCAGATAATGGTGCTCGTGTCATTCTGGTTGTCAAAGCGCGGGTTGAAGCGAAGGACAAGATTTTCACAGTCTTCGCCCAGATTCACGGAAAACCTTTAAGAGGATGACCAATGCGGGGGGGGGGACATGAACTCAGGATGAAAGGGTTACTGGTGACCTCATTGCAGGGGTTGGACTAGATGACTCTAAGGCCCCTTCCAACTCTACAATTCGAACTTGGGACTGAAGGGCCACATTCACATCATAGATTTAGAAACAGCAAGAGTTTAACAAATTGCCTCGGGGGGGGGCATGTGCATAGCTAACTTAACTAACAGTAGAAATGGCATAAAGGTTTTGACAGGTTTTTCTGAACACTTGGGGTCAAAAGAAAGTAATTTAAAACAATGGTTGTTGAGACATTTCATTCCAAATCTTCTAGACGGAGCCAGACAGAGGATGATGGCAGGTGTGGGTCCTTTCCCCCCACAACACAAATCCTGACTACACCCATGTTGGAAGATGGCCTCCGAAAGGGATCCACTGCTTTAAAAGTTAGTCAGTGCTCTGGGAATACTCTTAAAATGCAGCTAGTAATGATAATAGTAATAATAATAATAATTTATTATTATTTATATCCCGCCCATCTGGCTGGGTTTCCCCAGCCACTCTGGGCAGCTTCCAACAAAACACTAAAACACAATAACCTATTAAACATTAAAAGCTTCCCTAAACAGGGCTGCCTTCAGATGTCTTCTAAATGTTTGGTAGTTATTTTTCTCTTTGACATCTGCTGCGAGGGCGTTCCACAGGGCAGGTGCCACTACCGAGAAGGCCCTCTGCCTGGTTCCCTGTAATTTGGCTTCTCGCAATGAGGGAACCGCCAGAAGGCCCTCAGCGCCAGACCTCAGTGTCCAGGCAAAACGATGAAGGTGGAGACGCTCCTTCAGGTATACTGGACCGAGGCCGTTTAGGGCTTTAAAGGCCAGCACCAACACTTTGAATTCTGCTCGGAAACGTACTGGGAGTCAGTGTAGGTCTTTCAAGACCAGTGTTATATGGTCTCAGTGGCCGCTCCCAGTCACCAGTCTAGCTGCCGCATTCTAGATTAGTTGTAGTTTCTGAGTCACCTTCAAAGGTAGCCCCACATAGAGCGCATTGCAGTAGTCCAAGCAAGAGATAATAGAGCATGCACCACTCTAGCGAGTCAGTCCGCGGGCAGACAGGGTCTCAGCCTGCGTACCAGGTGGAGCTGATAAACAGCTGCCCTGGACAGAGAATTGACCTGCGCCTCCATGGACAGCTCAGCTGTGAGTCCAGAATGACTCCCAGGCTGCGCACCTGGTCCTTCAGGGGCACAGTTACCCCATTCAGGACCAGGGAGTCCTCCACACACGCCCGCCTCTTGTCCCCCCAAAACAGTACTTCTGTCTTGTCAGGATTCAACCTCAAGCTAGGTCATTCTGTTTCTGAATTTGGATCCAAGATAGTTCGTGGAAAAACACATCCAAACACAGGAATGACAGGATAAAGACACATGCTGTTGGTTCTTTATTCCTTACCCACCTTTCACCCTAAGGGCAGACGCAGATGAATAGATTAAATTATTCTATTCATAGAATATATAGAAATGGCAAGACTGACAAATAGAACAAGGGAACAGGGGCAGGGAGTATCCAAAGAAGACTGGAAATATTTTATAGATTATTTGGAAATGTATTGTAAACCTATCAAAAAGTTAACAGTAACAAAATAAATTCAGCAGTAAGAAATATTGAGATATAAAGTTGAGAAAGAATAAGATGTAGGGGGAAATGAGAATGTGCAAAACGAAGAATGGAAGGGGTGGAAGTGGAGTGGATATTAATTGTGGTTTGTTTTTCTTTTTTAAAAGTGAAGCGTTGTTATTGTTTCAAGTGTAAAAATGAAAACGGTAAATAAAAATTGGCGGGGAGGGAAATAAGAACACAAGAACAACATACTCTTTGGCACCTGGCAAGATCATCCCTTTCACTTGAATGGTGTCCCCTTGCTCAAGTTCAAATTCAGTGGCAGTCAATTTCTGCAGAAAGAGAAATCAGACACAAATTGAGCTGCGGCGGTGACACAGTGGGATTCAGCAGAGGAAGGGGAATTGGTGTTCTTACAGTCTTTGGGCTGGAGCAAGGCTCATCCCAAGCATCAAGGTTAGGACACAAAGCCTACAATACAGAAGAAAAGGAAGCAGCCGGCTATGAGTCCATAAACAAGAAGCACATGCATCATCATCATCATCATCATCATCATCATCATTGTTGTGTATTGAGTCAAAGGATTTTATATCTGTATTATTATTGTCTGTATTTGCATTAGGGTAAAGTAACTGCCTTTTGGTTCCAGAGGGTACAGCTACTATTGGTTCATTTAAGCTGCTGTATTTGGATCCTCTGTCTTATTGGTTTCCTCCAAAAGGCAGGACTGTGATTGCCTGATATTGTTCCCTCCAAAATGTATCCTTTCTAGCTAGTTCCCTGTCCCTATAAATGTAGCTCTCCCCTCCTCAGTTCTCAGTCTTGTTTGCTTTAATAAAGAAGTGTTACTACAGAACTGTCTCCAGCATATTATGTCAAGAGAGCTGAAATCACAAACCCCACGTCACAATAATAATAATAATAATAATTTATTATTTATACCCCGCCCATCTGGCTGAGTTTCCCCAGCCACTCTGGGCAGCTCCCAATCAAGTGTTTAAAACAGTACAGCGTTAAATATTTAAAACTTCCCTGAACAGGGCTGCCTTAAGATGTCTTCTGAATGTCAGGTAGTTGTTGATCTCTTTGACATCTGATGGAAGGGCGTTCCACAGGGCGGGCGCCACTACCAAGAAGGCCCTCTGCCTGGTTCCCTGTAACCTCACTTCTAGCAATGAGGGAACCACCAGAAGGCCCTTGGAGCTGGACCTCAGTGTCCGGGCTGAACGATGGGGGTGGAGACGCTCCTTCAGGGATACTGGACCGAGGCCGTTTAGGGCTTTAAAGGTCAGCACCAACACTTTGAATTGTGCTTGGAAAAGTACTCATCTCATTTGTTAGAGCAGGGGTAGGAAAGCTTTTCAGGAACTGACTTTTTTTTCTACTTTTTTTTCAGGAGTTATTAGCTGCTTAGGGTCAGAAGGCTGAACTCCACTGGACCTCCAGAGTTTTCCTCCTTCCGCCCCCCCCCCTTTATTCCTTGTTCATTTAAAAAAGATGGCGCTGGTCCCAAGAACTCCATCACTGGGCAATGTAAAACTACTGTGAATAAATAACACCACAGATCAATTGGACCAATTCACTCAAATATGCATTCTGCCAAACCCACATTTTCTGTGAAGTCCTTACTTCAAACCCATTCCCCTTTGAGCACACTGTTATAAGAATTTTAAGGTCTCTGATATAGAATGAATATTCATAAATGCACACATATCTAAATATATGAACCATGTGTCTGAAATAGAGCGATCCTGAAGCCATTTTGACTCTCCTCAAATATTCCTCTGCAGTAAGGGAGGCAAATGGGGAGAGCCTTCCCATTGTCTTTTTGCTTGCAAATCCTGTCTTAAGGCCGTATTTGTGTATTGAATAGGGCGAGCCTGTGACCTGGATTCAGGAACTAAAGCAGGCTTCCTCAACCTCTGCCCTCCAGATGTTTTGAGACTACAATTCCCATCATCCCTGCCCACTGGTCCTGCTAGCTAGGGATCATGGGAGTTGTAGGCCAAAAATATCTGGAGGGCCAAGGTTGAAGAAGCCTGAACTAAAGTATTTATCATCACAAAAGAATGGCCAGGCTGCCCAGGTAAAGCAATCAGTGACCATTATCAGGTATCCTGGCAGGCATGATTTCTGCTGTAGACCGCCTTCTATGCTGTAGACCATCTCCTTCTGTGATGTATGTAGGATGTTTTAGGCGTGTGGTCTTGGACTACAGGGTGGGCAATTTCAAAAGTCTATATAAGGGCTTGTGCACCATTGTTCAGGCTTCTCCTCCCTCCTGTGTGTAATGAGTGGGGACCCTGTTGTGACAGTCCCTTTAATAAAGACCAGGCTTACTAGCTGCTTTGCTTCTCAATATTCTCTTGTTGGCCTCTGTTATTTTCTCCTACCGATAGGGAACCCACTTAAGGACTCCATACGGTCTCCGGAATACCCCATAAGTGAAAGGGATTGGTTTTTCTTATAATACAAAACCACATTTATGCACCCACTTCCCATTAAATTACACTGTACAGTGGTACCTCAGGTTAAGTACTTAATTCGTTCCGGAGGTCCATTCTTAACCTGAAACTGTTCTTAACTTGAAGCACCACTTTAGCTAATGGGGCCGCCGCGCCGCCGGAGCACGATTTCTGTTCTCATCCTGAAGCAATGTTCTTAACCTGAAGCACAATTTCTGGGTTAGAGGAGGGTGTAACCTGAAGCGCATGTAACCGGAGGTACCACTGTTCTTGCCTTTCCCATGGGCAGATTTTTGGACTGTAAGCTGCTAGGGACAGAGACCAGTCTTTTTTTAAGCTCCAGAAAGCTTTGTGTGTATTGGTGGTATTGCATTAATAGCACACCCGCCCACCCCTGACAAAGCACCAACAATATTTAGCAAGGAACTAGACACAACAAGATACAGAAGTCATCTAGGAAACAACTAACTCTTCTCCTGCAAGAACAAGCTACTTATTAACACTTTCAGGTTTCTAGAACTGCTTAGTCCCAGCAGTTTATACTGCAGCCTCCCTGCAAACGGTCTCCTATGCTAAAAACCAGAGAGAGCCTGGAACTCACACAATCCATGGGACACTCTTGCAGGAGTCTGGCCGACAAGTAAACAACCTTTTCTTCTGCCTAATCTCAGCTCTGCAGTTTTAGCAGAACAAGCCCCAGCTGCTTTAAATAGCTGGGGAAACAGCATCACGTGACAAAAAGGGTCTGCTGTGAGTGGGTGGTCTGTTCAGATACCCAGAAATGCAAGGCAGAGAAAATCTGGGTTGATTGGCAAAAATCAGGTGAATGGGAGCACTGATGATATACTCAAACAGCTGGTGCTAGTTTGCTTTGCCAGCCCTCCCCAACCTTTTGCTTTCCAGATGTTTCAGACTACAGCTCCCATCACCTGTGCTAGATGGGCTGATGGGATCCGTTGTCCAAAATACCTGGAAAGCACAAGGTTGGCAAAGTCGGCTTTATGCAATTGATTATCAGCAGCTTCCTGGCTGGCACTCGTTGGAACATTTGTCCACTCTATTTTTTTACTTTGGTCTGGGTTTTGGGCGCCAGCAGAGCAAAAAAGAAAGTTCAGCAAACAACTGAGCCAAGGAAATAAATGGTCTTCAGTGGAATAAGGTGATTGGTTCGTGGACGAGTGGGGATTTGAACCAGGTCTTGCCTGTTGAAGTCTGGAATGGCTCTAACCACTACACCACACTGGCTTCCTACCAGATGCTGATACTATAGAACTTGCTAGTCTAGGCCAACGCAGAAGTGTCCCTTCCCACATCTTCTCGAATCTGGGGAAGCCTCAGCTGTGGACACAGCAAATGTCAGAGGGGTAAAGGTAAAGGGACCCCTGACCATTAGGTCCAGTTGTGACCAACTCTGGGGTTGTGGCACTCATTTCACTTTATTGGCCAAGGGAGCCGGCATACAGCTTCCAGGTCATGTGGCCAGCATGACTAAGCCGCTTCTGGCGAACCAGAGCAGTGCACGGAAATGCCGTTTACCTTCCCGCTGGAACGGTACCTATTTATCTACTTGCACTTTGGCGTGCTTTTGAACTGCTAGGTGGGCAGGAGCTGGGACCGAGCAACGGGAGCTCACCCTGTTGTGGGGATTCGAACCGCTAACCTTCTGATCGGCAAGTCCTAGGCTCTGTAGTTTCACCCACAGCACCACCCACATCCCATCAGAGGGGTAGCCATGCTAATTTGCTGCACCAAGGGAGAGAGTCACTTAACAGGCCCCGTCAACCAGTGGCATAGCGGAGGTTGCCAGCACCCAGGGCTGTGCAGAGGGGTAGGTGGAAGGGAAATGGGCAGAGTACGCATGCATATTCAACTTCAACTGCCTAACAGTGTCTGCATTGCCTTGGAGATCATAGCTGCCAAGATAAGCATAGAATAGTTTTCCCGTTGTCTTGAGAGGTCACTTCCTGGTTCACATGGAGAAGCCATTTTCAAGAGAGCCCAGCAATGGAAACATGCAGCTGTATTGGGGCAGGGGTGTTGAAATTTTGCACACGGGGCAGTTGCCCCTGTGGCCCCCGCCCACTCTACACCACTGCCTTCAGTGGCACCACCCAAACTGGCTCGGTGAGAATCAGGAGGACCCCCAAAAGAGTGTGCGGAGAAGGAGACAAGGGATCGTTCCATCTGCAAAGTCTGTGCAGATGAAGCATTTGTCAGAGTGACATGCTGAATTCCACCCAAAGCATCTTGTGACTAGGGAGAATTTTGATTGAGTTCACATTTAAAGGTTAACCCACCCAGCTCGCAATTTCCCAAGCAATAAAGAGAGTGTCTCTTTAAAAAAACCAAAAACCTCATATTACAGAATAAACAATATTAAAATGGATAGCTCAGTTGGTTAGAGTGTGGGGCTGATAACGCCAAGGTTGCAGGTTCGATCCCTGTGTGGGGCAGCTGCATATTTCTGCATTGTGGGGAGGTTGGACTAAATGACCCTCAGGGTTCTTTCCAGCTATACAGTTCAATGATTCTATGAAAATAAAAACCCATCTACCCTTTCCAAGACATGAGGCCAGGTTTTTACATCCTTTAAATAGTTATAAAGAAGGCAGATCGCCCAAGAATTGATGCTTTTGAATTAGGGTGCTGGAGAAGACTCTTGAGAGTCCCATGGACTGCAAGAAGATCAAACCTCTCCATTCTGAAGGAAATCAGCCCTGAGTGCTCACTGGAAGGACAGATCCTGAAGCTGAGGCTCCTATACTTTGGCCACCTCATGAGAAGAGAAGACTCCCTGGAAAAGACCCTGATGTTGGGAAAGATGGAGGGCACAAGGAGAAGGGGAGAACAGAGGCCGAGATGGTTGGACAGTGTTCTCGAAGCTACGAACATGTGTTTGACCAAACTGCGGGAGGCAGTGGAAGACAGGAGTGCCTGGCGTGCTCTGGTCCATGGGGTCACGAACAGTTGGACACGACTAAATGACTAAACAACAACAAATAGTTATATTTAATAATAATTTTATTATTTATACCACTCCCATCTGGGCTTCCCCAGCCACTCTGGGTGGCTTCCGTTTGTGTGACAATTCTAGTTACCACATGCAAACATAGCAACCAAAACATTTTGTAAGGTGGAGAAGGTCCCACAAAATCTTCTGTACATGATAAAAGTATACCAATCCACAAACTGTCTCCTTGACTAAGAAAAATACTGTGGTCTAAGGTTTCACAAGGACTATAAAAATATCACCAGGGTTTTGGTTTTGTTTTTGAGAAATAATTTGGAGTTGTAGCCAACATTAGCCCTACTCCAAGGTATTAATAGACTTGGTTAACTTAAGCCCATTAATTTCAATGGGTCTTCTCTGAGTAGAACCTAGTTGCACACAATCCTTAACAGGTGTCCAATGCAAGAGGTAGCAAAAAGGCAAACCCACTGGTCTTGCATCAGTGCGATTTACATCTTCAATCAACAATTGAAAACCTGTTGCAGCAAGTGTTGCAGATTGTGGAGTTGCCAAATTTTGCACTCCGATTCTGCAGCTGTGCCTTTAACAGTAGCTTTTACATGCAGCAATTGGCAGGTGATAATTGCTAATATAGTCCAGAGGTGCTATTCAAGGCACATTCTGATGGTTTCCTAAAAATAGAGCCATCTGAAGGTTGCTCATTGCCTGGGTGGGTTTTGAGTGAGTGAGTTAAACAGAGAGTTAAGTAGAAATGAGAGCTAAAGTAGAGTGTGTGCTAAAAAGAGGAAACAGGAGTAGGTTGGAAGGAACTGGGCTTTGCCCACATTGGCAGAGTGCGAATAAAAGCCACATTTTCCACTGAGGAAGGAAGCAATATTTCTGTCTGTGCTGCACCACCTCAGCTTGGTCAGATGACAGAATTCACCTGCATACAACAGATTCCCTCTGCATTGAAGACTAACAAGTTGCAATGGTGGCCAAGCTAGAACCTCTCTCATTGCCTGCTGGCATGTTAAGTCTCTTGGCTGGGAGGGATTTGAAAAATAATAACAGACGAAGAAGCCTGAGGTAATTGCCACCTGCAGCTTGAAGTGGTGGAGCCTAGATTTATGGCCTTGTGGAAAACTAAACCTGAGATGCACATACTTACTTACTTACTTACTTACTTACTTACTTACTTATTTATTTATATTAATTAAACTAAACCTGAGATGCACACACATATTTATTTATTTATATTAATTAATTTGTACCCCGCCCATCTTGCTGGGTCTCCCCAGCCACTCTGGGCGGCTTCCAACAAAGATTAAAAATACATTAAAATACTACACATTAAAAACTTCCCTGAACAGGGCTGCCTTCAGATGTCTTCTAAATGTCAGGTAGTTGTTTATCTTTTTGACATCTGATGGGAGGGCGTTCCACAGGGTGGGAGCCACAACCGAGAAGGCCCTCTGCTGATGGGAGGGTGTTCCACTACCAAGAAGGCCCTCTGCCTGGTTCCCTGTAGCTTTGCTTCTCACAATGAGGGAACCACTAGCAGGCCCTCGGCGCTGGATCTCAGTGTTGCAGTAGAACAATGGGGGTGGAGACGCTCCTTCAGGTATACTGGGCCATGGCCATTTAGGGCTTTAAAGGTCAACACCAACACTTTGAATTGTGCTCAGAAATACACACAATATATAAAACAAAACCAGGTTACACTGCCCATTTCGAATAACCAAGTTGAATTTATTCGGACATGTTACAGGACTATGGGAAATCAAGATTCGAGGAATCTGAGGGCTCTGATTCTGAAGCCTCCTTCCACCGCCATGTATTCAAGGACCCTCAGGCCCAGCCGGTTGGGGAAGGAGATCTCATGTTTGTCATCCAGGAGCACCATAATCTCAGAAGTAAGGAATGTGAAGGAAAGCTGCAAGAAGCAGAGAGGGAGGCGTCAACGCAGGACACTGAACCGTTTTTTAAATGACCTGGCAACACTTTAATTTCTTAAATTGGAGAAGTCTCTCTTGGGAGGTGGTGGACTCTCCTTCCTTGGAGGTTTTTAAGCAGAGGTTGGACAGCCATCTGTCATGGATGCTTTAAGTTGAGATTCCTGCATTGAAGGGGGTTGGAATAGATGAATCTTGGTGTCCCTTCCAACTCTACAATTCTATGATTCCAAAGGAATGGCAGTCACTGTTGTCGACAGTGCAAGCTGGCCATTCTGGCCACCAAAGGCTGCTTTGACCCCCAAGGCTTTTCCACTGCTGATGAATCTGTAGCACAGTGGTACCTCTGGTTGTGAATGGGATCCGTTCTGGAGGCCCGTTCGCAACATGAAAAGAGCGCAACCCGCAGCGGCACATCTGCGCACATGCGGGTTGCGATTCACCGCTTCTGCACATGCACGTGATGTCATTTTGTGCTTCTGCGCATGCGCGAGCGGCGAAACCTGGAAGTAACCCTTTCTGGTACTTCCGGGTTGCTGTGGGACGTAACCTGAAAGAACGTAACATGAAGCGGACATAACATGAGGTATGACTGTACATCAAAACCCAAGGACCAAGACAGCCACATTTTTACGTCTATCCGCATAGAGTCACTTGTACCAAAAACGTCTCTACCTGACTTGCAATATATATATGTAAGTGCATAAGCATAGGCTACTTTGGAGCATATTTTCTTTTCTTGCGATTTTGGCATTTATGCCGGAAGACAATTATTAGAGGCCTTACAACTCAATAGGCTGATTTCTATGCTACCAACGGTTCAGGATCTGCTTTCGGACAGGAATGAACAAATCATTTTAATAGTGGCTGAATTTTTGAGTGCTGTCCACGTAGAAAGCCTGGGTCATTATAAAGAGAATTAGTGGTTTTTAACTGATCGGGGATTTGGTAGTGCTGTATTGTATTATTTATGCAAATTGATTTTCTCTGGGGTTAAAGATCTGACCCGGACAAACCTTGTTATGTTGAGCTCGTATGTTGCACAATTTGTATACAGTGTCTGTTTGATAATGTGGGGTTTGCTGTGCCTAATAAAGGATCTTGATTGATAAGCATAGGCTTTTTATTTTTATTTTTTAAAAGCATTGTAATAAAAACATGGACGTGGGTGGCGCTGTGGGTTAAACCACAGAGCCTAGGACTTGCTGATCAGAAGGTCGGTGGTTTGAATCCCCACGACGGGGTGAGCTCCCATTGCTCAGTCCAGCTCCTGCCCACCTAGCAGTTCGAAAGCACATCAAAGTGCAAGTAGATAAATAGGTACCACTCTGGCAGGAAGGTAAACGGCGTTTCTGTGTGCTGCTCTGGTTTGCCAGAAGTGGCTTACTCATGCTGGCCACATGACCCGGAAGCTGTACACCGGCTCCCTCGGCCAATAAAGCGAGATGAGCACCACAACCCCAGAGTCAGTCACGACTGGACCTAATGTTCAGGGGTCCCTTTACCTTTAACTTTAATAAAAACACATGGAATTCATGAACATCCACAAAACAAAGGTGGCGATCATTTCATTTGTGAGCCCTTGTAATTAAAAGTGGGACACAACTGTTGTTCAGACAGGCCAAGTCTCCCAACACTGGCATTCCAGTTGTTCTGCCCATATAAAATGAACCCTCCTATGAAACATGGAGGCGTCCCACTTTTGCATGTGCCAGGGAAAGTAAACCTGTGTCGTCGTCCCCTCCAGATATTGTTGGCCTGTTGGTCCCATCATGCCTGACCATCAGCCATGCTAGTCAAGGCAGATGGGAGTTGGGATTATAATGTCATCTGGAAGGCTACAGATGCCCCTCCCTCCACAGGGAACTCCAGGAGAAGCTGCCTGCTTGCCTGGCTGGCTCCATTTGTTCTACTGCTAAGACCTCACCTGAACTCTGCCGCCTTGCTCAAAAGGGAACTTGGAGATGCTCTCCTCCTCTTCCCCCCACAGCCCATTTTCCTTGGAGTTGCATACAATGGTGTTCCGACACTTCTGGGGGTCAAAGTGCGGGTTGAAGTGAAGAACGAGGTTCTCGGGGTCTTGGCCCAGTTTCACAACAAATCTTGAAGAGGTTTGAAAGTTATGAAAGAAACAAGAATAGCAAACGTGAGAGGCTTACTGGACTGCAGCACCAGCAACGACGACAACAACAGGGCTCCTCTCCTAGGTGTTCACATGCTCGCCATGCCGTGAGAATATTGAGAACATTTTTACATGCTACCTTGATCTCTGAGGGGTGAGATTCCAGGGGTTTCAAGCACTTACCAGGGTTCGCGTTTCCTTCAGAATGAGGAGCAGCAGAGACTGAGCTGCCTTTATGACATATGGTTTATTTGCACATATATACAACCTGAACCTATGAAGGCGTGTCTCCACCTCCATTCTGGCGGTTCCCTCACTGCGAAAAGCCAAGTTACAGGGAACCAGGCAGAGGGCCTTCTCAGTAGTGGCACCCGCCCTGTGGAACGCCCTCCCACCAGATGTCAAAGAGAAAAATAACTACCAGTCTTTTAGAAGACATCTGAAGGCAGCCCTGTTTAGGAAAGCTTTTAATGTTTAATAGGTTATTGTATTTTAGTGTTCTGTTGGAAGCTGCCCAGAGTGGCTGGAGAAACCCAGCCAGATGGGTGGGGGGTATAAATTTATTATTATTATTAGGTTCACAACATTAACACCCCCTTTTCTTCCCCCTTAGATGCAGCCTTGGATGCAAGCAGAAATCAGGCACAACTCTGTCTCCCTGGTTTCCCAACCTGCTGTTTCCAGCTTCTAGCTTCTAGGTCACATAACTCAACTCTCTCTTCCAGTCTTTGTAACTACCAGCGACTTGAGCGGGCAGGCGGGGGGGGGGGATGGAAGCCACCCATTTGCCCTGGGGCACCGAGCCACTTCCTTTGCTACCTGAACGACCCATAGGTCGAGTCATGACCGACTCTGGGGTTACGGCGCTGATCTCATTTTATTGGCCGAGGGAGCTGGCGTACAGCTTCTGGGGCATGTGGCCAGCATAACTAAGCTGCTTCTGGCGAACCAGAGCAGTGCATGGAAACACTGTTTACTTTCCCACTGCAGCGGTACCTATTTATCTACTTGCACTTTGACGTGCTTTCGAACTGCTGGGTTGGCAGGAGCTGGAACAGAGCAGCGGGAGCTCACCCCGTTGCAGGGATTCAAACCACCGACCTTCTGATCAGCAAGCGCTAGGCTCTGTGGTTTAACCCACAGCGGGCTATTAGGAATAACCAGGAATCCCGCCTGGCTAGTCTAGGAATTGTATCCATGCTGGACCCAAGAATGAGAAGGGGACCCAGGCCTATAGCCTAAACCCACCTCAAATTCATATACTGTGCTGGATTTTGGCTGCATGAAAACACTTTAAAAATTAAAAATAAAGCAATGTTCTAGTACTCACGGTTGCAGAGATTCACTCAGGAATTATCTACCTGGAGCTTGTTATAGACCAATGAGGTGTCAGAATGAAGCCCAAGATCTGCATAATGTGTCTGCCAGTCCCCGTGACTCTTAAATTACTTAACTCACAATATATATCCCCATATCCTACATTCCCCATTACATAATTTACAACAGCCTTGTAAGGAAGGCCCTGCTGAAGATGAGGGGGCTATGGGAAGGCAACTTGGTTAATGGGACCAAGTAAGGTACGCAGGTTCTAGACAAGAGAGTTAGGATGCTATAGGAAAGGCATCTTTCCATACTGCCATACTGGTGGAGCAAGTTTATTTTGTTGCTGGTTACTACATTCCGTAACCTGGTACCCTATCAGTGGTTCTCAACCTGTGGGTCCCCAGATGTTGTTGGACTACAACTCCCATCATCCCTGAGCTCTGGCCTTGCTAGCTAGGGCTGATGGGAGTTGCAGTTCAACAACATCTGGGGACCCACAGGTTGAGAAAGGCTGCTCTAGATGTTTTGGAAACTCCCATCGGCCCCAGCCAGCTGGTAGAAACCAAGACAAGGAGGAAGATTTCATCTACACATTAGCACAGGGTGGGGGGGGGGGACCTGTTTAAGCCCAGTGGGGAGGTGGTTTGCATTCCTTCCTAGGTAACATTCCAATAGCAGGCAGTGCCAGAGGCAGAAGAAGGTAGGCAAATACATTTTACTTTTGTGCAGTAGGGCGTTTTCTCCATACACCCAGGCACAGCCCTCTTGCAATCTCTTTCCTAATTTACTCTCCATTTTAAGGGTGTGGCTGTAATCAGGTAAAAAAAACATGAGAGGATCTGTGTTCTACATCCTTGTTTAGAACATGATTCGCCCTTCCATGCCCTATTTTAATAAATCTGGTGCTTCAGCATTCAGCTTAAGATCTTGGTACAGGTGTGAATTGCTATGTCCTGGACGCATGACCAGGGCGAAGCTTGCCTGGCATACATAAGAGATTCTCCGCTCTCAGAAGCACGTTTAAGGGCTATGTACACACTGTGGGTTAAACCACAGAGCCTAGGACTTGCCGATCAGAAGGTCGGCGGTCCGAATCCCCACGACAGGGTGAGCTCCCGTTGCTCAGAGGTAAATGAGAATTAAATAACAAAAGAAGTGTGGTTTAGGCGGTGGAAGTCTTTTAAGATATTTTAATTAAGATTTGTATTTTATAATGTGTGTAAGTGTCTGGAATTACTGTTTAGGGAAAACAGCATTTTCTTTTTGTTTTGTTTTCCTTTTCTTTCTTTCTTTTTCATTTCTTCTTACTCTTTATGTTTGGCAAATGTGTAAATAATTGTGTTTTTGCAGATATGTCTGGAAATTTGATTGTATTATTCAATAAAGTTATATTTTAAATTATATATAAAAAATAGGTACTGCTCTGGCAGGAAGGTAAACGGTGTTTCCGTGCACTGCTCTGGTTCGCCAGAAGTGGCTTAGTCATGCTGGCCACATGACCCGGAAGCTGTACGCCGGCTCCCTCAGCCAATAAAGCGAGATGAGCGCCGCAACCCCAGAGTCGGCCACGACTGGACCTAATGGTCAGGGGTCCCTTTACCTTTACCTTTTACACAGTGTGCCTACACACAAGTTCCCGGAGACAGGCGATACTCCGCCCCTTCCCTACTCACTCTTTGGCATCTGGCAGGATCCTTCCTTTTATCTGGACCATATCTCCATGCAGGACTTGAAACTCAGTGGCAACTACCCCCTATAGCAAGGGAAACGAGAGACATTTTTCAATCGCAGTGGTGGCAGGATGAGATTCAGGAGGGGAAGGGGGAAGGGAAATGAATGCTCTTACAGTCTTTGTCCTGGAAATAAGGTGAGCCCAGGGACCACCGAGTAGACTTGGCGGTTGCTGCAAAAGGAGGACAAAAGGAAGCCGTCAACAACAGACAGACAGACAGACAGACAGACAAGACCATAGATAGCTCTGGTTAGAGCAGTGCTAGGGAACCTGTGCAGGAATTTTAACACTCAGGTTAATAGAATGAGCTGCTTCCCGGAACTCTGCTTTAGGGCAGCCTACAAATACTGTAAAAGGGACGCGGGTGGCGCTGTGGGTTAAACCACAGAGCCTAGGGCTTGCCAATCAGAAGGTCGGCGGTTCGAATCCCCGTGACGGGGTGAGCTCCCGTTGCTCGGTCCCTGCTCCTGCCAACCTAGCAGTTCGAAAGCACGTCAAAGTGCAAGTAGATAAATAGGTACCGCTCCGGCGGGAAGGTAAACGGCGTTTCCGTGCACTGCTCTGGTTCGCCAGAAGCAGCTTAGTCATGCTGGCCACATGACCCAGAAGCTGTACGCTGGCTCCCTCGGCCAATAAAGCGAGGTGAGCACTGCAACCCCAGCGTCGGTCACAACTAGACCTAATGGTCAGGGATCCCTTTACCTTTACCTTACAAGTACTGTAAGTGAACCATAAAATAGATGACTTAGCCATGTTCACTCAAATACGCGTGTTTTTGAGCCCTTCTCAAATCCCACGTTTTCCTGCCCTTTCTCCTGCCCCAGTGAACAGCTGACCTGCATTTTGCGGTGGCTGCTGCTTCTGGACCTACTTTAGAAGCAGGATAATGAAATTTGGAACATATTTCTAAATATATGGTTATAAATAACCATACTTGTATTTGGATAATAATAACATTTATATGCCTCTATTGTAGATAAGCACTTGCGGAATTGTAGTTGATTGCATATATAGTGATATAATACACCACCTTTTTCTCTTTATGCACTTTTTATTCTTACTTTATTTTGCTTAATTGAAATGCTTTCAATAAAAAATTAAAATAAAGAACCCAGAAGCAGCTAGAGAAACAGAGGCTAGAAGTCAGAGATATAAGAGTTAGCAGCTGAGAAACAATCATGTTCTTCCCTAGAGAGAACAAGCCTCTTATTAATTCTTCTAAATTTTCAGCCTAGTTGTATTGCACTTGGTGGTATTACAGCTTCAATAGCAACTGCCTCCTATACTAACAAGCACAAAAATGGACATGCAAGACTCACAGGCTGCATAATGATCTCTTCCAAGGGTGCAGCAAATAACCAAAACTTTATTCCTTCCAACCTCTGCGAAATAAGCCCCAGTTACACCTTAAATAGCTGAGGCTTGTTCTTAAGGTCCTTTTAAACTGCATCACGTGATAAAAAGGGTTTGCAGTGAGTGGAGGGTCTGCTTCTCTCTCTAGCAATGCAAGGAAGGTGAAGAAAATCAGAGTCAATAGGCTAAACAGCTGGCCTGTTTCTGATGACTGGGAACCAGTGCCAGATTTACGCATAAGCTAAACAAGCTATAGCTTAGGGCCCACTCTCTTGGGGGCCCCCAAACAATTTAAAGGGGGAAAAACTGGATGTACATTTCCAAAATATAAGATAAAAAACAATTAAAATTGTTTTAGATACCTATAAGGTCCATAAATTACCATATAGCATATATTCAACAACAAAAAAGCGACAATTTGTTGTTGACAAAGGACAGCTGGACATATAAAGGGCCCCATCACCTTCAGTAGCTTAGGGCCTCATCCAACCTAAATCCGACCCTGCTGGGAACACACCTGATAAGCTCAAACAGCTGGTGCTATTTCTTTACGCCAGCCTAGTACCTCCAGAAAGGGATGCGGGTGGCACTGTGGGTTAAACCACAGAGCCTAGAAAGCGTGTTCTCCCTAACAGAGAGCACGTGTTGCGGTTGGGGAAACAAGCCACCCTGCTGTTACTGGGCAGATTTGGGATGAACCCAAGCCATTAAGTGGTTAAAATTGGGTTGCTGGGGAGTTTAGATTGTTGCCAATTTGGAGGAGGGGTCAGAGTCTTTAAATACAGGATGCCCAACGTTGGGCGTCCTCTTGGCCGTTTTGCACAATATTGCACCCTGCTATTTTCTTCAAGGCTGTTGCCCTCTTTAGGGCAGATGGGGAGCATCTTTCCCCTATGGGGAACGACACCTGGCTGGATGCGATTGCCTTGGGATTCATTGTTCCCCCCACAATGTTTGCTGGTACTGACGATATGGTGGGGCCCAGTCGTCAGTGCTGCCCTGCTGAGGTCAGGTGCAGCTGGTTGGGAAGCAATGCCTAGACAAACTACCACCCAGGAGGCCGGAAAGCGTGTTAATAAGGCAGTGGAAAATAAAATACAGGTCGTTGGAAATCGAATGCATTCAAAGGTTATGTTTGTTAACATTATTGGTGTCTTACAGTTTTTGCTTGTTTTATCTTAGGTTTAGCAGCTTCTCCGCATCTGGATGGTGGGGCACAGCATCATGCATTGGGCTGGCATCAGTGCACGGCAGTCCGGATTGGGACCGGGTCTCGGCCTTCCTCCACATGTGCAGTTGCCTTGGCTGTCCAGACGGGGAATGCGCTGGCCAGAATTCCTGCCACTGCTGTCGGGGTGCAGCTGGGTGAGAACAACCTGGTTTCCATGGACTGTTTTTCACTACGTGCTGCAATTTTGGGCGATCTGGCGGAGCTGTGGGCACTGGTGCCGACAGCAAAAATATTTTTTGGTCAAAGCTTTTGCAACGGCGCATTTGGAGAGGTAGTCGTTGCCCAGCTGCCACCGAAAGGGCCAGAAAACGCATCAATTCTGCGGTGTCTAAAAAGATTTTTGAGCTGGGTGGAGATGTGATTTCCTATCCTGAGATTCTTTTTCAGGCTGAATCTTTTTTCAGAGATGATGGTGTGCACCTTTCTTTTTCAGGAAACGATGTTTGGTTGGGTGCGGTGGTGGCTAAGCTGAAGGCTTGGTTGGGTCTGTGAGTGGTTTGGCGGTGAGCTGAGGGCTCCATGGCGGTTAGGCATTGGTTAAAATTGGTTGGTGGAGGGGTAAGTGCCTACCCCTCCAATGGTGGTGCGGAAAGGGAATTCCGTTAAAGGAATCCAGGGGCATGCCATTCTTTTCGTCCTTGTCCCTGGCATCGGACTTGGGCCAGGCAAGCCCCACAGGAACATGAGGGTGAGAAGTGAGGGACTGATGCCCAGCTTCATTTTCTCACCCAATACTTGTTTCCCACGCTGGCTTCCGTTGGAATCCGGAAGGCCAGCTCTGTCCCTGGGGGCAAGGACAGATAGTCATAACCAATGCCTAAGCAACCACTCACAATTTTTGTATTTTGAATAAAGTTGTGGCCAAAATTATGGCAAAAACCATAAACAAAATTGATATGTGATGTGTGAATTTTTGGGGGGTGGCATTGTGGGACTCAACACGCAACTTGCTGATCAGAAGGTCAGCGGTTTGAATCCCCGCAACGGGATTACCTCGGTCTAAGAATGGAAGCCAAACGGTGGAAGGGCACCGGCGGCGGGAGGCCTCATTAGCAAAAGGGCATCTCGGTTTAAGAACAGTTTCGGTTTAAGAACAGACTTCCGGAATGGATTAAGTTCATAAACCGAGGCAACACTCTTTGTGCAAATAAACCATCTAACATAAAGACACCACAGTCTCCGCTGAGCCTCCTTGTCCGAAAGGAAACACAGACCCCACTGGATCTCACAGGGCTTGGAGATCGGGGTTGGGGGTGGGTGGGTAACAATATTTAAAGGCACCATGCAGTAGACTCTTCCTACGTTGCTTTGCATCCATTTGGACGGAGGTAGATCAGTTCTGGGACAGCCATGCAGGAAGGCAGATATATTTGCTGTATTTCATTTTTAAAAACAGATTTAAAGCTGCTTGTGCTTTTGGCATCTCCCATGAACTAATGTGCTTTGCCTGGACTATATTTTCAACCATCCACCCTACCATTATTTTGTTATTATAAATAATTACATTTTGGCCCGCTCTCCTTCCAAGAAACTCAGGGTGGCAGGCATGTCTCCCCCTCATTAGTCTCATGACAGCCTTGCAAGCTCAGCTCGGCTGAGAGACTGTGACTGGCGATTCATGTCTAGGGCTTGGAACTGGGGTCTCGCTTGTTCTAGTCTGACACTACTCTAACCACTACACTGCACTACCTTCCTGCCAACATTCCCACAGAGCGGAGCACTGGGAAGATTTGGAAATGTCTCCTCCCACACCAGCTGGGGAAGCCTCATCCTCTGTTAGCTCCGAGGATGCAGACAGGCTGCTTAGGCAAGTAGAACCGACAGCCCGTCTTCTCAGCCCTTGTCCATCCTAGCTCATAAAAGCAAGCTGGGCAGAGCTGGGCAACAGGCTCCATGGGGTGGAGAACGCTTCCCTCTGTGAGGAAGTCTTCCTGGAACCCCTTAAAGAAGCGGTTATTAAACCATCTTTGGACCTGGCCACTATGGCCAACTATTGCCCAGTCTCCAGTATTCCATTCCTGGGCAAGGCAATCAAGCAGAGAGTTGTGGAACAGCTCCAGGCATGTCTGGAGGATGCAGACCATTTATTTATTTTAAATATTTTTTTATTCGGAATTTCAACAAGACATTTTATCAAAAAAGACATATCAATTCCCCCACCATTTCCCCCCTCCCCCTCCCCATAAAGTAACCCACCCTCCCCCCTGACTTCCCTCTCTCTGGTTTATTAACAAATGTTATTCTCTGCATGCTACACAATTGTATAGATCCTTAATTTATCTGACTGGCTATTGTCAATAAAAAGTTTGTGATTGTTTAATCAAAACCTGCCAAGGAGTTCAGTTCACTTTGTTATTTCTTTAAGTACTTTGTAAAACTCCCCAGATACATTTCAGAAACCAAACAATGCAAAATAGATGCTCATGGGAGGTCTTTAAGCAGAGGCTTGACAACCATATGTCAGGAGTGCTCTGATGGTGTTTCCTGCTTGGCAGGGGGTTGGACTCGATGGCCCTTGTGGTCTCTTCCAACTCTATGATTCTATGATTCTATGAAAAGGTTCCCATTCATCTTTAAAGTCACAGTTATCCTTCTCCCGTAGTTTGTATGTCAGTTTTGCCAATTCTGCATAGTCCATCAGTTTCTCTTGCCATAATTCTTTAGTTGGGATTTCCTCCTTCCATCCTTGTGCTATTAAGACTCTTGCTGCTGTTGTCGCATACATAATGATATTTTTCACTTTCCTTGGCAGGTCTTTTCCTACAATCCCTAACAAAAATGCTTCAGGTTTTTTAACAAATGTTAGATGGAACATTTTCTTCAGCTCATTGTATATCATTTCCCAAAACTTTCTAATTTCATTACAGTCGAAGATGCAGACCATTTAGACCTCTTCCATTCAAGTTTCAGGTCCCAAAGTGTCTGTTTTGGGTGATGTCACAGTTCCTCATAGCATCCTCTTGCTCATGCCCACAGCTACTGTGTCATTGCAGCAGGGGTCAGGGGACGGCACATATAATGTGGCTTCTGATTACAGTGGTACCTCGGGTTACATACGCTTCAGGTTACAGACTCCGCTAACCTAGAAATAGTGCTTCAGGTTAAGAACTTTGCTTCAGGATAAGAACAGAAATCGTGCTCCGGCGGCATAGCGGCAGCAGGAGGCCCCATTAGCTAAAGTGGTGCTTCAGGTTAAGAACAGACATCTGGAACGAATTAAGTACTTAACCTGAGGTACCACTGTATATTTTTCTTTTTCACCTCCCAGGAAATCTTCCTCAGCAGCCTTTCCTGGTAAGTGGCTGCTTATGATTTTGTCCGTCTAGATTACTTACCTGTCCCAAATGTGCAAAGAATTACCACGATCTTGCTTCAAAACATGGACATGTGCATCACGCCTTTGAGACTGCAACCCTTTTGTGGACGGACACCTCTCCTGTACTGTTTAAATCCTGTGATTTAAACTGCCAGCCAGGACAACCCATAAAAATAGGTACCAAACAAAAGAGGCTTTCAAATCATTTTGACACAGGCACCAGAATTTCCCCTTTTCTCCACAGCAAATGCAGGACAGCAGGATGTACCAATTTTTTTAAAATACAGGTGAGGAACCTCAGTCCAGAAAGCCAAATATGGTCCCCAAAACTCCTTTGTGTGGCCCTCAATAGGTTTCCTAGCCACACACCCCTCACTGCTCCGATTTCACATCTCCAAGTGTTCTTGCCCAATGCCACCTGCTTGTCTACAGCAGAGGTTTTCAACCTTTTTGAGTCCACAGCTCCCTTGAGCAACTACGTTCTTTCTGTGGCACCGCTGTGGAGCTCAGGAGTTGACACCCTGAAGTATACTCAGAGTCAAGAGTGGATTTCATGCTCTTTATTCAGCTCATAGTGGTGAGGAGGAATGGAAGTTCCCCCAGGATGTCTGCTTTATATACATTTACACAATGGGCCCCACGTGATTGGCTAATTCCGGGATTCACCTGTAGGCCAATCAGGTTGCGGATTCACTTCCACCTGGAGCTGGATTGGGTGGCTCCTGTGGACCAATCAGACTGCTGCATTCTGGATCCTATTCTTCTAGGACCAATCAGACTGCTGCATTCTGAATCCTATTGTTCTAGGGCCAATCAGACTGCTGCATTCTGAATCCTATTGTTCTAGGACCAATCAGACTGCTGCATTTTGGATCCTATTCAACTCAGTACATAACACACCCCTTGCCTGCATCTCACCCTTTTTAAAAGTGTTCCTTAAGCTTCCTCTCTCCTCTCCTTGGGAGTCCTCTGGGTTGTCGCTGCAACCCCTGGTTTCTGAGCTGCCCCCCCTGCCCCAAAGTGAGGTTTGCCCCACAGGGCCCTGGGAAGAGGATGCCCCCAGCCTTAGTGCCCCAACAGAGACTGGCCAAAGATGAACATAAGACCAGCACCTTATCTTGAGAGGCGACAGTGGCCGCTGCCAGGTCTGCATGGCTGAGAGGCTTCAATACAGAATACCTTTGTTCTTCTTATTGTAGTTGTAGCATATGGATTGCAATGTGTGAAGTTTATATATTTTTCATGTACACAGGTCATTGTTTCATATTTGAATTCTTTTGTAGTTGTGCTGAAGAAGATTCCAGCGAAACAGATTATCCAGGATCACTGTCCGTTGTTATTCACCTACTACTTTGGCACCATAAATTCCTAAAAAAGGTTTTACCACTTAGCCCACAGGATAGCATCTATTACTTTGTTTCAACCATAGACTTATTATACTTCTATGGACTTTCAAAGATTGACAGACGTGTGTTCAATTGATTTCAAATATATTAGAGAATTTACAAGTGCACACATTTTGTTTTTGTTACTAAATCATGTATATTATGCAATAAGTGCTATCTAGTACAGTGGTGCCTCGCAAGACGAAAATAATCCTCTTTGTCTAGCAGTTTTTTCATCTTGCAAAGCAACCCTATTAGCGGCTTAGCGGATTAGCACTATTAGTGGTTTAGCGGCTTAGCAGCTATTAAAGGCTTAGCGGGTTAGAAAAGGGGGGGGAGCGAAAAAAATCACAAGACTCGCAAGACCTTTTCGTCTTGCGAAGCAAGCCCATAGGGAAATTCGTCTTGCGAAGCGCATCGAAAAACGGAAAACCCTTTCGTCTAGCGGGTTTTTCGTCTTGCGAGGCATTCGTCTTGCGGGGCACCACTGTATACTGGTCTGCGTGTTGCTTTTATTGTTTGTTGTGGCAGAAAGGCTTCAGCAACGGGCACTCGGCTCCCAGGCAGGCCTAGCACACAGCAAGCACAAAAAGACCAGCTCACTGCCTGCCTCCCTTTTGTCTGTCTGTTCCCAACAGCAAGGGCTGGCAGACTAAATGGCTGGGCTCCCTCTCCCACTTGCTTGCTCACTCCAAAGCCGCCTCGGCTCCTGGCAACCCCCAGGCCAGCCCCAGAGGCAACCATTCGCCTGGGGAGCTTGCAGCCAGGGCTGCTGCAACAACTGGCCGTGCAAGCCTTCGGGAGGCAGAGACATGAGAGGGCAATCAAGGAGGGAGAGAAGGAAAGAAGGACAGAGGCCAGTGTTGCCCATGGCACCCCAAACCATCATTCAAGGCACCCCAGGGTGCCACAACACACTGGTTGAAAACCACCGGTCTAGAGTCTAGACCGGCCTTTCTTAACCTTGGCTTAACTCCCATCACCCTTGACCACTGGTTCTGCTAGCTAGGGATGATGGGATTTGCAGCCCAACAACAGCCAGTGACCCGAGGTTGAGAGAGGCTGGTCTAGAGAGAGAAGGGAGAGGGGTTTTTGAGTGTGCCTAGAAAATACCCTACGGGACGCGGGTGGCGCTGTGGGTTAAACCACAGAGCCTAGGACTTGCCGATCAGAAGGTCGGCGGTTCGAATCCCTGCGACGGGGTGAGCTCCCGCTGCTCAGTCCCTGCTCCTGCCAAACTAGCAGTTCAAAAGCACGTCAAAAGTGCAAGTAGATAAATAGGCACCACTCCAGAGGGAAGGTAAACGGCGTTTCCGTGCACTGCTCTGGTTCGCCAGAAGTGGCTTAGTCATGCTGGCCACATGACCCGGAAGCTGTACGCCAGCTCCCTCGGCCAATAAAGCAAGATGAGCGCCTCAACCCCAGAGTCGGCCACGACTGGACCTAATGGTCAGGGGTCCCTTTACCTTTACCTAGAAAATACCCTACTGTTCAAAGGCAATATTTATATTTGTTGCCCCGCCCACTTTTGCCTCTGTCTCCACCCACCATGGTCATGTGGGCCACAGAAGGCTCTCCAGTAGGGAACGAGGCTCCTGGACTGAAAAATATTTCCCCTGACTGTTACAAACTAAAACCATGCAGGCAGTTTTTGAAGAACAGTTGAGTTTATTCAGACTTGTTGCCCGACTATAGGGACGCAGGGCAAAATTAGAGAAATTTGAGGGCTCTGATTCTGAAGTCTCCTTCCACCTTGATGTAGCTGATGGTCTTCAGGCCCAGCCGGTTGGGGAAGGTGAACTCGTGACCTTCTGCCAGCTTTACCTTGATCTCCGCAGAAAGAAAAATGAAGGAAAGCTGGAAGAAGCGGGAGGAGTCGTCATGAGAAAACCAGAACACTAAGAACTTTACATGCCCTGAAAGACTAAAGGAAGGCAACTATTGCATAGACACTGGGCATTCAGCATTTCCATTTCCTGTCTGAGGCTGCTTCTACCCAAGTGCTTTACATTTCAGTTGAGTCTGAGGCACTTCAGAGCCCAAGGACCAGAGTTGTCTTAATCCATAGGTAGGCAAACTAAGGCCCGGGGGCCAGATCCAGCCCAATTGCCTTCTAAATCGGCCCGTTGGCGGATTGATAAGACTGCCACACCCTCACCTGAACTTTGGCACCTTGTTCGAAAGGGAAATCGGTGATTCTCTGTTCTTTCCCCCAGACGCCGTCCTGCAAGGAGTTGCACACGATGGTGTTCAAAATGGTGTTCTCGTCCGTCTGGTAGTCAAAGCGGGGGTTGAAGTGAAGAACGAGGTTGTCGAGATCACGGCCCAGATTCACAACAAAACTTGAAGAGGATGGAAGTTATGCAAAAACAAGAGCGTGGAAGTTAAGGCTTCCTGGACTTCTGTATAAACAAACAACAACTATGCAGTCCCTCTCCTGGCCATCTTGCCTGTATGCCAAACAGTGAGAACATTTAGTGCTGTATTTGGGCTTCATGAGAACATTAGCTTTAAAAATAAATAAAAATAAAGCATGGTTCTAGCGCTCATAGCCCTGTGATTACATAGGAATTAGCAACCTAGAGCAGCATATAGACCAGGGTTTCCCAAACTTGGTTCTCCAGCTGTTTTTGGACTACAGTTATCACCCATAACCACAGGGTCCTGCTAGCTCTAGGATCCCACAGCTAATTCTCCCCTGTTCGTCTCGCTGGCCCAAGTGGGACTAATTTAGCCAGGTAGCCCTGGTGATCATCTAATGTTTATCGGATGCATTTCCCCCCTAAATTGATTTTTGATTTTATTGTCATTTATGCTTTATACCGTATTTTATGTAGTTTTTTTCTTTTGTAGCATCAATTAAGTGTTTTAATTTTGTTGTTAGCCACCCTGAGCCCGGTTTCCTCAACCGTGAAGGGTGGGGTATAAATAAAAAATTATTATTATTTATTATACTAACTATGGGACACGGGTGGCACTGTGGGTTAAACCACACAGCCTAGGGCTTGCCGATCAAAAGGTCGGCAGTTCGAATCCCCGCAACAGGGTGAGCTCCCGTTGCTCGGTCCCTGCTCTTGCCAATCTAGCAGTTTGAAAGCACTAAGTGCAAGTAGATAAATAGGTACCGCTCCAGCAGGAAGGTAAACGGCATTTCCGTGTGCTGCTCTGGTTCTCCAGAAGTGGCTTAGTCATGCTGGCCACATGACCCAGAAGCTGTATGCCAGCTCCCTCGGCCAGTAAAGCGAGATGAGCGCCGCAACCCCAGAGTCGGTCATGACTGGACCTAATGGTCAGGGGTCCCTTTACCTTTACCTATTATACTAACTGAAGCCATGCTGATATGAACAGCTTGGGGGGCAAGCAGGTGAGATAGCAACTTCTCTGTACTCCAAAGCAGTAATACGAATGCACCACAAGAGTCTCAAGACGCTTTCCTCCTTCTCAACTTACTCTTTGGCATCCGATGAGATCCTCCCTTTCACTTGGACAGTGTCTCCATGCATAAGGAGAAAATCCGTCGCAACCAGCCCCTAGGGAAGAGGGAAACACGCCTTCAGCTGTGATGGTGGAATGGTGAGATTTAGGAGGGAAAGGGGCAAGAAAGTGAAGGCTCTTACATTCATTGGCTTGTCGTGAAACCGGGTCCATGGATCAATGAGGGCACTTCCTAATGCCTATGGGACGGAATAAGAGGAAGGAGTCACCAATAAATCAATAGGGAGAAGCACAGAGAATTTCATTTGCTACAGACAGTGTTGGGAATCCAAGGCTTGCCAGATCTTTAAGACTAGCAGCTTGCTAGTCCCACAAAGCAAGCAATTACTTCTCCCTCCTGCCATGTTATTCCCAGTAGCAACCTCCAATTAAAAGTGCTGCTTCCACTAACTCTTATAGGGAAGCCTAAAGACGCTGTAAACAAACCACAGAGTATTATTTTTTGCATACTCACTCAAACAAATGAATGAATGGATTTTATTATTTCGGTCACAGACCAGTTCCAGCCCACATACAATATCAAGGGAATCATCAAACACGATGGGGATACATTTGAATTTGCAATGAGGTATGTCAGGGACAATACAGATATAGCAATCGTTAAAAATAATATAAATTAAAACTTAATCACTAACATAAAACCTAAAATTATCCTTTAAAACCTTATTATAATAGCACGGCTTGTTCCCTAAGTTTCATGGCAATTGCACAGAATTTGGCTACCCTTAACGTGATCTCAGGATCCTTCTTGTCCTCTACCAGGGATTTTAGACATTGAAGTTCGGATTCATTTGGAGATTTTTTTCTCAAACACACGTTGCCAAGCCCTCTTCAAATCTTGCCTTTTCTGTGAAGCCTCAACGCCCACCCCTTCTAGAAAGACTTTTTGAGTATGCTGAACTGCATCGGCATACATCCGCCTCCTAAATTACACATATCTCTCCCACAGGTAGACGTTTGATTGTAAGCTCTGCAGGGCAGAGACCAGTCCCCGCCCTTTATGCTAGAAAGCACAACTGTATGGCTAGCACACCATCATCAACAACAGAGGACAGCCCTACTAACGATGCACCAAGAATAGATTTTCAAGAACCCCAAAGCAAGAGAAAAAGATAGAAGTCAGGCATGCAATAGCGACACATACAAAATGTGCTTGTTTCATAGCTGATACACCGCTTCCCAAAGAGACCTATTGATGCTTATAAGTTTCTGGCCTTGTTTGGGTCCTGCTGCTTGTAAAGCAATCTCAGTACCAATAATCTAAGAGCAACAGTAAAGAGGACTCACGGGATCCATGATGCAATCTCGCCTTCTCCCTTCCAATCTCAGTTCTGTGCCTCAGCAAAAGAAGTACCAGACTGCTACCTTGCAAAAAGAAAGGGCCCCCTGGTGTCTTTAAGTAGCTGGGGGGGGGAAAGCACCACCTGACAAAAAGGGTCTGCTGTGACTGGAGCTCTCTAGAAATGCGAGGAGGAGGAAAATCAGGGTCAACAAGCAACACAGCTGGCCTGCTTTGAATGCAGGAGAAGAGTGATTACACTAGGGAACAAATATTTTGTTGCATTGACACCTGCAGTTGTTGTAACCTAATTTCGATGTGCTGATTTCATATCTGAAGTTGGTTTTGTTCTGTAAGCTCTAGTTTTTTTGCAATTCATGTTTTTCACCTTTCACCATAATCTTTGTTTTTCATAATGCCAGAATTCAATATTTTATTAAACACATAGCCAAAGTAGTACAATATGAGTATAAATGTAAGTGACTTATATAACATTAAACATGACATGTATAGCATTGAAAATGACATGTATATCTATGTACAGTTGGAGGTATGCAAAAAAAATGTATTGCCTTGGGATACGCAGTATACTGGGGAACAAAAAAAAATTCCATTTTCTTTTGCATGAGATTTTTCAACTGTTCTTATATGTTCTTTCAATGCTGATATACATTCAAATCTGAAATCGATTTTCGTGTACCGGTACATGCTAGAGACACATTTTTGTCTACTTGAAGAAGCCATGGTCCATCTAAAAAATACAAATATTTAGGTTTAAAAAACTGTAAAAATTAAGAAAAATTAAGTTTGCAATACAATAATTACCATGTGGTTAGGGTAGATCAACGTGTCAGTGTGCACTTATCCCCAGTGTAAATATGACATATCAGCAAAAGTCGTAAACTGAAAGATAACTATAGCATGTACAGAAAAATCGATTTCAGATTTGAAATCTGCATTGAAAGAACATATAAGAACAGTTGAAAAATCTCATGCAAAGGAAAATGGAAAAAAAAAAAAGTTCCCCAGTGGCTGGTGCAATTTCTTCCTGCTGCCCTTCATTCACCTGGTACCCTCCAGATGCTTTGGCGGCCGCAGCTCCCATCAGGATTAGCCCTCACCTGTGCAGGTTGGGGTGATGATAGCTGTGGTCCAAAACATCTGGAGAGGACATCCTTGCCCCCACTTTTCCTCCAAGAAACCCAGGATGGTGAACATGGTTTCCTCTCATTCACATCACAACATTAGGCCAGGAGGCAACTGAGCCGATGGAAAACGAGGAGTTAGAGCAGGGTCTCCCAAACCTGGGCCTCCAGCTGTTTTTTTGGACTACAACTCCCATCATCCCTAGCTAGCAGGACCAATGGTTAGGGGTGATGAGAACTGGAGTCTGAAAACAGCTGGAGACCCAAGTTTGGGAACCACCCTGTTAAAACACTTTTATTGGTCTACAGTGTGGAAGGGCTGGAGCAGGGGTCAGCAAACTTTTTCACTGTCCCTCAGACCTTGTGGGGGGGCCGGACTTTTTTTTTTTTAAATTAAGTTTTCCATTTTAACAATCCAATCACATCACATTAATTATTCCAAATTAAAGGTAAAGGTACCCCTGCCCGTTCGGGCCAGTCTTGACAGACTCTGGGGTTGTGCGCTCATCTCACTCTAGAGGCCGGGAGCCAGCGCTGTCCAAAGACACTTCCGGGTCACGTGGCCAGTGTGACAAGCTGCATCTGGCGAGCCAGCGCAGCACATGGAACGCCGTTTACCTTCCCGCTGGTAAGCGGTCCCTATTTATCTACTTGGACCCGGGGGTGCTTTCGAACTGCTAGGTTGGCAGGCGCTGGGACCGAGCGACAGGAGCACACCCCACCGCGGGGATTCGAACCGCCGACCATGTGATCGGCAAGTCCTAGGCGCTGAGGTTTTACCCACAGTTATTCCAAATTATACCAATACATATCATAAAGTCCAAATATTTTGCCAAATTATAATTTTTTTGTTGGGGCTTCCCATGCTTCGAGTTCAGTAGGGTCCAATCATCTCATATTTCTGTTGCTTTTAGTGTTCACCAGTCCCATCTTTCAATCTTCTTGTTGTTATCCTTCTTCTTCTTAATAGCCTCTGAGTTATTTCCACAGGCGAGTTAAAGTAAACAATGTTATGCTTCTGTGTGAACTTTGTATGGCTCTCCCTTTTTTAAAAAAGATGGTAAGTCTTTTGTTTGCAATAAATCCTGACACTCTGTTGTTTATGCCAAATCCGTCCAACAGTCCTCCTCGGACTATTTTTTGTGGGGGGGGGGGATGAATGAATTCCTATGCCCCACAAATAACCCAGAGATTCATTTTAAATAAAAGCACACATTCTAATCATGTAAAAACACGCTAATGCCTGGACCATCCACGGGCCAGATTTAGAAGGCGATTGGGCCGGATCCGGCCCCCAGGCCTTAGTTTGCCTACCCATGGGCTGGAGAATAAAGACTGGATTGTGGCTGAGTCCTGGGGAATTCGAACGCAGGACTCACCTGTCCCAGCCTGACATGACTCTAACCACTACACCACATTGGCTTCCTTTGAACAAGTACATTGTGGCATAATATTTTATAAATATAAAGTTCATAAATACAAACATTTCTATATATACAGTTTTTTTGAGGGGGAGATTATATTGGGTTGCATCTAATGTTAGTCCAATGCTGGGCGGCGGGGGGCGCATTCTAATTAATCGACATTGTTGACAGGTCCATTAATTTCTCCTCATAGTTGGAGACACTCTTTACGTAGGCCCAGTGCAAGAGGCAGCAGCAAAAAAAAGTGTCAGCAGCAATCTTGCAGCAATGTGAATCAGCTTGAAAGGCATCTTCAAAGCCTCGCAGAGACCATTAAAAATCCCTCTGCCCTCGTGGGGTCCTGTTGCATCAGCTGTTGCAGATTCTGGAGCTGCCAGTTTTTCCAATCAGGTTCTGCGGCTGTGCCTTTAACAGAAGCTGTTAAATGCAGCAACCGGGAGGTCAAAATTGCTTATCTCTCTGCTGTGGAAACCTTCACCTACTCATTCATATAGTTCAAGGCATTTTAAAAGACACGTCTCCTAAGAGTAGAGTCACAAGTGTCCTTGCCCGATAAACATTTGTTTGTGATTTTGTTGCTTGCATATGCATTCACAAAGTGACAACCTGTCCCAATTCGGCAAAGGAGAATATCATTCCTACGCTCTTCCCTCAAAGATGGTCAGGTGAATTATTCCTTTAGATTAGCCTTTTCGGGAACAGAAACCTCCTCTGCACAACTTTGGTTACCTATACAGTGGTACCTCAGGTTAAGTACTTAATTCGTTCCGGAGGTCCGTACTTAACCTGAAACTGTTCTTAACCTGAAGCACCACTTTAGCTAATGGGGCCTCCCGCTGCTGCCGCGCCGCCAGAGCACAATTTCTGTTCTCATCCTGAAGCAAAGTTCTTAACCTGAAGCACTATTTCTGGGTTAGAGGAGTCTGTAACCTGAAGCGTATGTAACCTGAAGCGTATGTAACCCGAGGTACCACTGTAATGTTCTACTGAAACAGGGACAGATGCAAATCAAACTCAAGACCTGTGTTTTTGTATTTTTAGCTGTAAGCTGTCTGAAGAAAAGGCAGGATTGAAATAATATGATGGTTATTTTGATTATATATATATCAATAAAAGCTCTGCAGAGTTCTGCAGAACTTCCTTTTATTTTCTGGGATCTAATTGCACAGACCAAATCCCTTCTGTTTATTCATTTAAATGTTTGTCCCTGTTATTAATTGTGCGAGCAGCTGAAGGGAACGAAGAGACGCTCACGGCAGAATCAAGACCCCTGTTTCCATCTGAGGCTGGTGGCATCACATCAGGCGGCTGGTTGTCACTTTGAATCTTTTCATTGATATAATTTCTCGATTTTGCAAGCTGTGCTGTCAAGGAAAGGAGCTGGCGCGTTAATACAGCTTGTTGGAAATGTGGAGCATCAAAGGATGTTATTTGGCTGCCGTCTTAACTGTACTTAAGAGGAAATGAGAATCACTGAAGTCAGGGGGGGATTTACTTCCAGGAAAGACTGAGAATAAGTGGATGCTGTCAGACAGGTAAAGAGTATTTGCATGAGGCCTGATAGCAGCAGAGGCATACTGTGTAAGCATTAACTTTTGTGTAAGCAAAGAGATCACCTTGCCAACAAAGGTCCGTATAGTAAAAGCTATGGTTTTCCCAGTAGTGATGTATGGAAGTGAGAGCTGGACCATAAAGAAGGCTGATCGTCGAAGAATTGATGCTTTTGAATTCTGGTGCTGGAGGAGACTCTTGAGAGTCCCGTGGACTGCAAGAAGATCAAACCTATCCATTCTGAAGGAAATCAGCCCTGAGTGCTCACTGGAAGGACAGATCCTGAAGCTGAGGCTCCAATACTTCGGCCACCTCATGAGAAGAGAAGACTCCCTGGAAAAGACCCTGATGTTGGGAAAGATGGAGGGCACAAGGAGAAGGGGACGACAGAGGATGAGATGGTGGGACAGTGTTTTTGAAGCTACCAGCATGAGTTTGACCAAACTGCGGGAGGCAGTGGAAGACAGGAGTGCCTGGCGTGCTCTGGTCCATGGGGTCACGAAGAGTCAGACACAACTAAACGATTAAACAACAACAACAACAAACTATTGTTTTCTGATTTATTGGCCAAGTGGCCCCAGAGCAGGGTCATTTAAAAATCGCTGGACAGGGTCTGCTGCCAAGTGTGGTGTTATATGCTTATAGCATTAGAGGAAATAATGGAGAATCAAAATCCATTCCTAGCTATAAGTTGGCTATGCCCTGCCATTATGATATGCTAGATATGCAGGTATCAGAACCAGGTCCTTTTTTGTGGTGGCCCCAGGAATTAGGTTTGATGAGGCCCTAAGCTACTGAAGGTAATGGGGCCCTTTCTATGTCCAGCTGTCCTTTGTCAACAACAAATTGTCACTGTTTTTTGTATTGAATATATGCTATATGGTAATTTATGGACCTAACAGGTGTCTAAAGCCATTTGCAGATGCAGAATGTCGGCACCCTATATATAGAAATGAGCAAACCAGTGATATTTTAGGGAGCAGGCTAGCAGGCGGGGCCCATGACTTACATCATAGGAGCCTACACAACACAAAACACTGTTGCTGTATGTAGGTTTTATTTTATTTGTTTTTTATCTTATATTTTAGAAATGTACATCCAGTTTCTTTTTCCTTTAATTTTTTTTGGGTTCCCCAAGAGAGTGGGGCCCTAAGCTATAGCTTGTTTAGCTTATACGTAAATCTGGCTGAAATATACTCAGAGTCGAGAGTGGATTTCATGCTCTTTATTCAGCTCATAGTGGTGAGGAGGAATGGAAGTTCCCCCAAAGTATCTGCTTTATATACATTATTTACACAATGGGCTGCACGTGATTGGCTAATTCTAGAATTCTCCTGTAGGCCAATCAGGTTGTGATCTGGAGCTGGATTGGATGGCTCCTGCAGACCAATCGTACTGCTGCATTGTTCTAGGACCAATCAGACTGCTGCATTCTGAATCCTATTGTTCTAGGACCAATCAGACTACTGCATTTTGGATCCTATTCAACTCAGTACATAACACCGGCACTGTGTGGCCCCATGCCTTTCTCATTCCCTCCCCAAAGACCTGTGCATCACCCTCTTTCTGCTGCCTTTTAAGACGAGCTTGAAGACTTGATTCCGGTCTCTGTTTGACTAATGTGCCAATACTTGAGTTTATCTTCACCTGTTCAGTAGGTGGGGCTATTTAGTAAATTGTTGGTGTGATTTCATGGAAACTCTTTGTGAACTGCCTTGAGAAGGCTGCACCATGGAAATATTTCTAACAGATGGAACCCCCATGTTGAGAGGCAATATACCTCTCAATGACAAATGTCAGAATGCAAACAACATGTCCCACTGATGGTGATGCGATTTTATTTGCTCCTTTTTATCTGTTTTATTGAGATCTCTTGGCTTTAATTCCTTTTATTGTGCCTTGGTACCACTCTGTGATGAAAGGCAGATTATAAATATTTTAAATAAAAAGAAATAACTAGGTAAACCTTGGTGCGGGCCAGCAAAGCACTTCTTATTGTCTTCTGCAGCAGTCAAACACAATCACCAGCCCCCAAAGGTACTAAAAATATTCTCCCTCTTTATAGCAGCGGCAGGGGATCCTCCAGATTTTGTGGACTCCAAATGCCATCAACCCCAGCAGGCATGGCCAATGGCCAAGGAAGATGGGAGCCGTAGTCTAACAATATCTGGAGGGTTATAGGTTCCCCATCACTGTCATAAATAATTGTTACCTTCTGCCTCCATTCATTGCATAGAATCATAGAATTGTAGAGTTGGAAGAGACCATGCTGTATTGTTTTTAACATTTGACTGGAAGCCGCTCAGAGTGGCTGGGGAAACTCAGCCAGATGGGTGGGGTATAAATAATAAATTTTATTATTATTATTATTATTATTATTATTATTATTATTATTATGCGGGTCAATGCAGGAAACTTTTGCCCAACATGGGACTCGAACCCAGGACCCTAAAATTAAGAGTCTCGTGCTCTACCAGCTAAGCTATCCCAGCTAACACCTTTTCCCAAAGTATCTGTTTTCCATCCATTCCCCTTTTCCTCTCTGCTCCAATTCATCTCAAATTTTCCCAGTTACTCAGTGATCAGTCGTTATTCTCAGATGCTGGCCGATGCCTTTGGATTCTTTTGAGAGGCCTGAGACATGGAACCGCACTGTTGTCGCAATTCATGACTGTCAATACTGCTGAAATTATTATTATTTTATTTTCCAAAGCCTGATAGGAGGGAGATCCTAGGGAGCAGAGACTTGCATTTTTCTTAATAAGTTCTGTCAGTTACGATTATTCTGATCATGAACATTTTATTTTCTCTAGGTCCTGCTGGGGAGGGATTTGACTTGGAGAAAAGCCCAAAGAGATTCAGAAATCAGCCAGCCTGAGGGATGTGCGTGTTGTCTGGCCAAAAACTAATGCTGTGTCTAAAGGGCAGTCTAACTGAGTTGACAAGGCAGAGAAGCTAACTCAGAGTCAGAGTTAGGGGGTGCAACTGGTTTCGTCGCACTGGGGGTGTGTGTTAGGATATAGTTCTGTTCCACCTTAAAAGGGTACAGGCCTGACTGTTGTGTGTCACATGCCTGTTTACTTCCAGCACAGATCTGCTGGGAACTTCCGTTTGTATATAGCTTTTGTATTGCTGCTGTTTTGCTGGAGACGAAGGGAAGCAGACATGTTTTCCTTTGTTTCTGAACTATGCTGAATAAAATGCCTATAAATTCTGCTTGCACATGTCTCTGTCTGCCTCTTCTGCTCCAAAGAGTTCTTATCTCTGCTGGTTTGCGTGCTCAGAGTCTCTTTTGCAGCTTTTGCATCTCATTTGGAAACCAAGGACCCAGAGTCTGGAGGAAGAATGGGGAGGCACACAATGCCAGATGCTTGAAGTCCAGTGTGAAGTTTCCACAGTCTGTGTTGATTTGGGGAGCCATGTCATCAGCTGGTGTTGGTCCACTGTGCTTCATTAAGTCCAGGGTCAACGCAGCCGTCTACCAGGAGATTTTGGAGCACTTCATGCTTCCTTCCACAAACGAGCTTTATGGGGATGCTGACTTCATTTTCCAGCAGGACTTGGCACCTGCCCACACTGCCAAAAGTACCAAAACCTGGTTCAATGCCCATGGGATTACTGTGCTTGATTGGCCAGCAAACTTGCCTGACCTGAACCCCATAGAGAATCTATGGGACATTGCCAAGAGAAAGATGAGAGACATGAGACCGAGCAATGCAGAAGAGCTGAAGGCTGCTATTGAAGCATCCTGGTCTTCCATAACACCTCAGCAGTTGCCACAGGCTGATAGCATCCATGCCACGCCGCACTGAGACAGCAATTGATGCAGAAGGGGCCCAAACCAAATGCTGAGTACATATGCATGCTTCTACTTCTCAGAGGTCCAACACTGCTCTATTTGCAATCCTTGTTTTGCTGATTTCATTTAAGATTCTAATTTTCTGAGATTGTTAATTTGGGGTTTTCATTAGCTGTACGCCATGATCTTCACAATTACGACAAATAAAGGCTTGACATATCTCGCTTTGCGTGTCATGAGTCTATCTCATAAATTAGTTTCACCTTTTAAGTTGAATTACTGAAATAAATGAACTTTTCCACGATATTCTAATTTTCTGAGTTTTACCTGTACTTTGGTAAACCAATAAATCTTAAATAAAAAATATTTTTTTAAAAAAAACTTCATACCCTCCAACATTTCTCCGATGAAAATAGGGATGTCCTTGTTGGAAAATTTGCTGATTAAATCCTGCCGTCCAGTCAGCGCTCCCCTGCGTAGCTCTGCTGGGGCTGACCTGGGCAAGAAAACAGAGTTGCAGCGGTCCTGCAGTCCGTGTGAGATAGAGGGATAAATCAGTCCAGAGACAGTTCGTTGCTATCTCTAAAAGCGTTTTATTTACAAGCCATAAATCAGTCTCATTCCATCGGAGCTTTCCGGCATCTTTCCCGTGCTAAAGCACACACAGTCTCTCTGCTGCGTCTTTCAGTCTAAAGTGAAACCAATTCTCACAGACAAAGACAGACATATGGCCCTGCGTCAGGCCCCTCCCCAGATACAGGACACCAAGGAGTTTTAACCCTGTAAACTCCAAACTCCACAGAAAATGCCTGGGAGTTTCCCTGCAGCCCCCGAACTCCAAGCATCCTCCGGTATGAGCAGCTTTGGAAAAGGCATTTCGCTTCTTCTCCAGTGCACTTCAGCGACAGATATCAAATGATATATGCACACTAATCTTCTAGCATAACACAGCAAGAAGCATGAAACATCATAGAGCTAAACTACGTACAGTGGTACCTCGGGTTACATACACTTCAGGTTACATACGCTTCAGGTTACAGACTCTGCTAACCCAGAAATAGTACCTCGGGTTAAGAACTTTGCTTCAGGATGAGAACAGAAATTGCACGGTGGCGGCGGGAGGCCCCATTAGCTAAAGTGGTGCTTCAGGTTAAGAACAGTTTCAGGTTAAGAACGGACGTCAGGAATGAATTAAGTACGTAACCAGAGGTACCACTGTATGTACAAACAAAGGAGTCATGGCATCCTCTCTCTCCAGTTCCAAGAGAAGAAACAGGAAGAAGTAAAAGCAATAGTACAGTACAATAGTACATACAGCGGAAGAGATAAGACTGTCTTCTGTTCCCACACTCTTCCCAGACAGGCATGTGATTTACACCAATCCCATCTGCAGCATCGGAGGAGTGAAATACTAGCAGTCCTAAGGGAAAGCGGGACATTCTGGGATCAAATCGGAAACCAAGATGGCTTCTGTAAATCCAGGACTGTCCCTGGAAAACAGGGGCATTTGGAGGGTCTGGATCCTGTGCACATGAGTGGGAGTGCTATTTTGGAGTCACATCTTTGTCCAAATGCTTTCGGAATGAGATGAGAAATAAATACGAGATCCCCTCTTGATTTGTGTTCTCTCTCTCTCTGACTATTAATGTTCTATAGGTGGCTGCTGGGAACTATTAAGCCTTCTCCTCTAGTCAGCAGAAGAGGCATTTTCCTCAATTTGGTCCCATTTTATTGATTACTTGGTGCACTTAAGTGCTGCTGAAAGGTGATAAGAGCTGACAGGTCTGGAGAGCAAAGCGCTGTCTCCTCACAGCTTCCTCCTTCCCCTGATGAACTGACAGAGGAGCTCAAATTCCTTCAGACATGGCCTGGGGCCTGAAGATTCCTGTCCTTTGCACCCTGATGGGATTGTTGAGACAATCTCCCCACTCTGACAAAGGCCTCTTGCCAAATGACAGTATTCTTTCAAGATGTGGAAAATTCAGCTAAGAACAGGCTTCAGTATTCCCACCCTCCCACCCCCCGAATAATAAGCCTCTTTTAGCAATGAAATGGACCATATAGTTAAAGCTATGGTTTTCCCAGTAGTGATGTATGGAAGTGAGAGATGGACCATAAAGAAGGCTGATCGCCGAAGAATTGATGCTTTTGAATTATGGTGCTGGAGGAGACTCTTGAGAGTCCCATGGACTGCAAGAAGATCAAACCTATCCATTCTGAAGGAAATCAGCCCTGAGTGCTCACTGGAAGGACAGATCCTGAAGCTGAGGCTCCAATGCAGTGGTACCTCAGGTTATATACGCTTCAGGTTACATACGCTTCAGGTTACAGACTCCGCTAACCCAGAAATAGTGCTACAGGTTAAGAACTTTGCTTCAGGATGAGAACAGAAATCGTGCTCCGGCGGTGCAGCGGCAGCGGGAGGCCCCATTAGCTAAAGTGGTGCTTCAGGTTAAGAACAGTTTCAGGTTAAGAACGGACCTCCGGAACGAATTAAGTACTTAACCCGAGGTACTACTGTACTTTGGCTACCTCATGAGAGGAGTAGACTCCCTGGAAAAGACCCTGATGTTGGGAAAGATGGAGGGCACAAGGAGAAGGGGACGACAGAGGACGAGATGGTTGGACAGTGTTTTCGAAGCTACCAGCGTGAGTTTGACCAAACTGTGGGAGGCAGTGGAAGACAGGAGTGCCTGGCGTGCTCTGGTCCATGGGGTCACGAAGAGTCGGACACGACTAAATGACTAAACAACAACAAGCAATGAAAATGCTACTGTAAAGGAGGACAGAGGATGAGGGCTCCCTAAATTAGCTTTTTACTTTGAAGCGTGCCAGTTCCACCAACTGTGCATGATGATGCCTGAATGCAGTCACCCTTGGGTGCCTTTGAAAGAACAAACATACGTATCTTATTTCCAAGATCTGTGGTAAAACAAGTACATCTGTCTTGATACTTAGCTCCCCTGCTGACCACAGGAGCTTAGCTATGAGAAAATCTAGAATTCTTCCTCTTCTACATCCTCTTTTCCATTTGGCATTTTTCAAATGTGGCACAGATGGGCCAGAGGCAAAAAAATAAATAAATCTTACTTTGCACATGTTCCTTAAGCATGTGTTGTATGCTTGGTTGTAGAACAGCTGTATGAAAGCTGCTGGTTCTTTCTTATTCTCAGAATAACATTTGGTTTTGAATGGTCCTGTGGTTTTGTAAAAAACCTTTCCATCAAGATGAATTGGGTTCAGTAAAGGTCATCAATTCACCTGCCTTCTGCTTTTAGGGTTGTTTTTTTAAAAAAGCCCTTTCCAATAACAGAGCTAGAACAATGAAGCTCACCAACTAGAATCCAGTCACGTCTTTCAGTGTGGCCCACCTCACAGGGCTGTTGTTGGTTGAGGCGGGGACCATGCATGCTGCTTTGGAGGAAAAGTTTAAGAGCATAACAGCCCTGTTGGAGCCGGCCAAAGGCTCAATATAAGGCCAGGGTTTAAATAAAATAAATGTACACACACACACACACACACACACACACACACACAACCAAAACCTTAAATCTTTAAGATGTTATAGTAAAGGTAAAGATAAAGGTAAAGGGACCCCTGACCATTAGGTCCAGTCATGGCCGATTCTGGGGTTGCGGGGCTCATCTTGCTTTATTGGCCGAGGGAGCCGGCGTACAGTTTCCAGGTCATGTAGCCAGCATGACTAAGCCGCTTCTGGTGAACCAGAGCAGCACATGGAAACACCGTTTACCTTCCCGCCAGAGCAGTACTTATTTATCTACTTGCACTTTGACGTGCTTTTGAACTGCTAGGTTGGCAGGAGCAGGGACCGAGCAACGGGAGCTCACTCCGTCATGGGGATTTGAACCGCCGACCTTCTGATCGGCAAGTCCTAGGCTCTGTGGTTTAACCCACAGCGCCACCCTCGTCCCTTTAAGATGTTATACAACGCATTAAAAACCAATCCATCACAGCAAGAAAACACTATTTGGCTTATTAACCTGTTCTCACAAATGCTTTCGAAAGAAAAGATTTTTTGATAGCAGCACCTTCACACAATTATAATTTCCAGATTTCCTTGGCTGAAAAACCATAAAAGGTCTGAAACAGGTTTAGCAGAGGAGAAACTGGTTTGTCTGGGCACAGAACTCATCAGTTAACTCCAGAAGCATAATGAGTGGTTAGCTGCAGATTTATGACGTATTTGCAAATAGAAACAAGCAGTTTACACGGCAGTCTTCATTCTTAACTATGTTTTAGGACATATACTGTGAACTGCAGCCAATTAATTCACTTATTAAAATGTATATTTGTTTCCTGTGTCACAGCAAGAAATGGGAGGTACCTGCATAAATTGTCCCATAAATTAGCCCCAGTCAGACTAGTCTATATCTTCAGATCCCGAAGTCTCCCTTGTGGCTTTGGCTAAGATTAAATGTCATTTACAGACAAAAAATAATCTGTATGCCGACAATCGGTTGGCTGACTCTCTCTCTTAAGCTCCAAGCGAGCGAGTACATTTTTATTACCCCAAAGCTTTCAGGGTGGTTTAAATGTGTTTCCTTGTTTTAATGCTGAGTGGTTTTAACCATGCTCCCTGGTTTCACTGTTTATGAATGCAATTTCAGCATTTGAACTGTTTTTACTGTAATTTTAAAATATATTTTTGGAAGCCGCTTGGGGCATACATTTTGAGGCAAATAAATACAACATCGCAAACTTGCTGGAAATAAGCAGGTCTGGCTCTGGCTGAGTGGCTGACTTTGTTGTTGTTGTTGTTTAGTCGTTTAGTCATGTCCGACTCCTCGTGACCCCATGGACCAGAGCACGACAGGCACTCCTGTCTTCCACTGCCTCCCGCAGTTTGCTCAAACTCATGCTGGTAGCTTCAAGAACACTGTCCAACCATCTCGTCCTCTGTCGTCCCCTTCTCCTTGTGCCCTCCATCTTTCCCAACATCAGGGTCTTTTCCAGGGAGTCTTCTCTCCTCATGAGGTGGCCAAAGTATTGGAGCCTCAGCTTCAGGATCTGTCCTTCCAGTGAGCACTCAGGGCTGATTTCCTTAAGAATGGAGAGGTTTGATCTTCTAGCAGTCCATGGGACTCTCAAGAGTCTCCTCCAGCACCATAATTCAAAAGCATCAATTCTTCGGCAATCAGCCTTCTTTATGGTCCAGCTCTCACTTCCATACATCACCACTGGGAAAACCATAGCTTTAACTATACGGACTGCCTTGCCGTGGCGAAGGGGCTTGAATAACTCAGAGAAGCTATGAACTATGCCAAGCAGAGCGGCTGACTAGGAACTTCATTAGTTCTTGCATTTATACCCTTTTCCTTCAGGGCCCTCAAGGTAGTGTGAATTATTCTCCCCTCTGTATTTAATCTTCACAGCAACCCTGTGAGGTGGGCTTGGAGGAGAGACAGGGACACCCAGTGAGCTTCATGGCTGTATGAGGATTTGAACCTGCATACCTGAAGGAGCGTTTCCACCCCCATCGTTCAGCCCGGATGCTGAGGTCCAGCTCTGAGGGCCTTATGGAGGTTCCCTCATTGCGAGGAGTGAGGTTACAGGGAACCAGACAGAGGGCCTTCTCGGTAGTGGCACCTGCCCTGTGGAACACCCTCCCGTCAGATGTCAAGGAGATAAACAACTATCTGACTTTTAGAAGACATCTGAAGGCAGCCCTGCATATGGAAGTTTTTTAATGTGCTTGTTGTTTTACTGTGCTTGATGTTTTAACTCGTTGGATCCCACGCACTGTGGCTGGGACAACCCAATCAGATGTGCAGTAAATAGATAATAATAATAATAATAATAATAATAATAATAATAATAATAATACTTTTTTATTTATACCCTGCCCTTCCTGGTTCAAAAACTGGGCTCAGGGTGGCTAACGACAAATTTAAAACACTTAATTGTAAAAGCAGAATAATATACAGTATATAAACGTGAATAACAATAAAATTCAGAAATCAATTTAGGGGAAATAAGCATTAGGTAATCACCAGGGTTAGCTGGCTGAATTGGTCCTACTTGGGCCAGCGAGGAGGCCAGGGGAGAATTAACTGCGGGGTCTCAGAGCGGGTGATCTTCATAAAAGGGGAGGGGGAGGGAAGGGAAATAAAAGATCAGGCTGAATTCAAATTAAAGATGATAGATAATTATTTATTAACCCTAGGACTCAGCTATACAGCTGCAAATGTAACGTTTTAAGTGTATTTTAAGTGCATTATACAAAGGTGACACCAGAGGGTGATAGTGAGCTTATGGTAAATTCAGTATGTTTTTCAAAATGCTTTTAAAAAAGGCCAATGCTCTAACCATTACTCCAAGTACCCCTTGAGTTCCATGATGGAAGACATGTGGGATATATAATCAGTGGTGTCACTGGGCAGCAAGGATGAAGTCCCACGAGGGATGGAGGAGGAATCACCCAGTTTAGATTCCAGAGCAGACTCACCTGGGCCAGAACAAGTGGCTCATGACCCAGATCAGCTCAGATCTCGAGATTCCTGCATTGCAGGGGGTTGGACTAGATGATCCCCAGGTTCCCTTCCAACCCTACAGTTCTGTGATTCTAAGCAGTGCTGGCTGGTGCCTACTGGGGCTGGTAGGGTAGAAAACAGGGAGACCAAACCAGGCACCCCCTGACTTCCTGAAAGCAAGGAGGCAGGCGGATGGGGGCTGGCTGAGGGTGGCCTCCCCTGCTTCTAAAAAGATGCTACTCAGCAAAAGTCAATGGAACGTGTTCCTTCCGCAGCATCATGGTGTGATGCCTTTATAATAATAATAATAATTTATTATTTATACCCCGCCCATCTGGCTGAGTTTCCCCAGCCACTCTGGGCGGCTCCCAATCGAGTGTTAAAAACAATACAGCATTAAATATTAAAAACTTCCCAAAGGAGGACTGCCTTCTGATGTCTTTTAAAGAAAAGATAGCCGCTTATTTCCTTCACATCTGAAGGGAGGGCGTTCCACAGGGCAGGTGCCACTACTGAGAAGGCCCCCTGCCTGGTTCCCTGTAACCTCACTTCACGCAATGAGGGAACAGCCAGAAAGCCTTCAGAGCTGGACCTCAGTGTCTGGGATGAATGATGGGGGTGGAGACGCTCCTTCAGGTATACATTTAATCCAAATATCGGGTGAAATGTCCCCCAAACCAGGATTGTTCTGTGTCTGGTTTCATTTTCCTGGAGGTCAGCTGCTGCCAAGTCTTGCTGTCCTCATCCATTTCCCCGCTCTAAGCTCCCAGTCCCAAGACAATCAATGGAGGAGGCTAAACAACAATCAATCAACGAATCATGGTCCTCATGTCTCCGAGAACATCTTACGTTTATGTAGAGTGAAGGGACGTCTCAGAATGATATGCCTTTTGACCATTTGGTTTTACATCTCAGGCCAGCTTGAGTAATAAGATCTGATCGGCTGCTGTTCACTCTGTTTAGGATCAGAATCGAAGCGTCTTCTCGAGTTTAGGAATTTCTAGCTGCCTCGCACCTTGCTATGTTGGCGGGCAGGTTAAGGTAAAGGGACCCCTGACCATTAGGTCCAGTCGTGCCCGACTCTGGGGTTGCGGCGCTCATCTTGCTTTATTGGCTGAGGGAGCCGGTGTACAGCTTCCGGGTCATGTGGCCAGCATGACTAAGCCACTTCTGGCGAACCAGAGCAGCGCACGGAAACGCCGTTGACCTTCCCGCCGGAGCGGTACCTATTTATCTACTTGCACTTTGACGTGCTTTCAAACTGCTAGGTTGGCAGGAGCAGGGACCGAGCAACAGGAGCTCACCCTGTTGCGGGGATTCGAACCGCCAACCTTCTGATCAGCAATCCCTAGGCTCTGTAGTTTAACCCACAGCGCCACCCGCGGGCAGGTTGGGTGGGTGGCAAATAAAATTTCGGACCAGAGTTTATGTGACATTTCAGGACTCCTTAACTGCTTTTAGCCTGAGAGAGGCAGGGGACAACTGGATCAGGGCTTCCGTGTCGGGGAAGTGTGGGCTGTCCCATCCATCCATAGCTGTCAACTTTTCCCTTTTCTTGTGAGGAATCCTATTCGGAATAAGGGAAGTTCCCTTAAAAAAAGGGAAACGTTGACAGCTATGCATCTATCCCTCCTTCACTCTAGCGGCAGCTAGACTGGTGACTGGGAGCGGCCGCCGAGACCACATAACACCGGTCTTGAAAGACCTACACTGGCTCCCAGTACATTTCTGAGCACAATTCAAAGTGTTGGCGCTGACCTTTAAAGCTCTAAACGGCCTCGGTCCAGTAGACCTGAAGGAGCGTCTCCACCCCCATCGTTCTGCCTGGACACTGAGGTCCAGCGCCGAGGGCCTTCTGGTGGTTCCCTCGCTACGAGAAGCCAAGTTACAGGGAACCAGGCAGAGGGCCTTCTCGGTGGTGGCGCCCGCCCTGTGGAATGCCCTCCCACCAGATGTCAAAGAGAAAAACAACTACCAGACTTTTAGAAGACATCTGTTCAGGGAAGCTTTTAATGTTTAATAGACTACTGTATTTTAATATTCTGTTGGAAGCCGCCCAGAATGGCTGGGGAAATCCAGCCAGATGGGTGGGATATAAATAATAAATTATTATTATCATTATTACTGGGGCCCTGATCCAAGTGTACCGGTTTTTGCTGCTATTAGCCATGGAAGGGAAAATATTCAGCCACAATTGTTATAGCCATATGGTTTCTCCTGCATTCCTAATAACAGATCCAAGGAAGCCATTTGGCTGTGGTGCACTGTAAACTACAGTGGTACCTCAGGTTACATATGCTTCAGGTTACATATGCCTCAGGTTACAGACTCCGCTAACCCAGAAATAGTGCTTCAGGCTAAGAACTTTGCTTCAGGATGAGAACAGAAATCATGCTCCGGCGGCGCGGCGGCAGCAGGAGGCCCCATTAGCTAAAGTTGTGCTTCAGGTTAAGAACAGTTTCAGGTTAAGAACAGACCTCCAGAAACAATTAAATTAATAACCCAAGGTACCACTGTACAGCCAATTTTTAGCGGGGGGGACGGGACCTGCTTCAAATGTTTTTTAAAGGTAGATAAGTTGTAGAATATCAACCTTAAGTATCAAAAGTAATCCACATCTCAGGGTGGTTCCAAACATTTGTTTTTCCAGACGTGAATAACACTAGCTTGGCTTGTGCTTCCCCTGGGTTTCTGCCTAGGCAAATGGCCATGCATTGATTTGCAAGGGAACCCACGGATATGCAGGAATATATTGCTGTCCCATATGGGGGACTCGAACCTGCAACCTTGGCATGATCACCAACATGCTCTCCCCAACTGTGCTATCCAGGCTGATACATTGCTACGTTACAAAGTGCTCTCGTGACGGGATTGTTAGAGGACAATTCTCTAATTGAAGGAGTCCTCTATTTTAAGGCTACCAATTTTTTTTCAGTGAATCCGGGGACACTTTTTAACTTCAATGGATTTTGTCAGGGGACTGATTTGTAAAACTGCTAGGTTGGCAGGAGCAGGGACTGAGCAACGGGAGCTCACCCCGTCGCGGGGATTCGAACCGCTGACCTTCTGATTGGCAAGTCCTAGGCTCTGTGGTTTAACCCACAGTGCCACCCGCGTCCAACTACAACTACCCTTTGTTGTTGTTGTTGTTGTTTAGTTGTTTAGTCGTGTCCGACTCTTCGTGACCCCATGGACCAGAGCACACCAGGCACTTCTGTCTTCCACTGCCTATCGCAGTTTGGTCAAACTCATGCTGGTAGCTACGAGAATACTGTCCAACCATCTCGTCTTCTGTCGTCCCCTTCTCCTTGTGCCCTCCATCTTTCCCAACATCAGGGTCTTTTCCAGGGAGTCTTCTCTTCTCATGAGGTGGCCAAAGTATTGGAGTCTCAGCTTCAGGATCTATCCTTCCAGTGAGCACTCAGGGCTGATTTCCTTCAGAATAGAGAGGTTTGATCTTCTTGCAGTCCATGGGACTCTCAAGAGTCTCCTCCAGCACCATAATTGAAAAGCATCAATTCTTTGGCGATCAGCCTTCTTTATGGTCCAACTCTCACTTCCATACATCACTACTGGGAAAAACATGGCTTTAACTATACAGACCTTTGTTGGCAAGGTGATGTCTCTGCTTTTTAAGATGCTTTCTAGGTTTGTCATTGCTTTCCTCCAAGTACCCTAAACAGCAGGGTCTCCCCTTTGAAAGATTTGCACCCAGACCTCACTGGTCCACAACAGTTGCACCGCCTTAGCAAGAGAGAAAAGCTGAAAGAATTAATCCAAGCCCAGCAATTGCAGCAAACAGATGGAGAGGATGAAGGAGAGATCAGATGGCAGTCGCAAATGAGCATGTGCTGCCGTGTTACTAGATGAAGCATCTATTTGTGTACCCCTCCAGCACATGCAAGGCCATTCTGCCAGTTTCTGCCCTTAGCAGCCTGGGTGCCTCTGGAGAAAAGCTTGTTTTAAAAAGTGGAAGGGGGGGAGGACTGCATTGCCCTCGCTCTGCATATCAAAAACCTCTGTGCTTCAAGAAGGCCATTATGTAAAAGTACCCTCTAAATGATAACCTTTGTAATAATGGCTCGTAAAATCCGAACGCTTTGAAGTTTTCTCCAGGCACCTGCAAAGGAAGCCAAGGAAAACAGGTACAAATTAAAGGCAAGAAAAAGTTCGTCCTGTCACTGGCACCTGTCTCTGGGCACCCAGAAGTGAAACTCTGCGGATTACGCCCAGGGTGGCTGTGTTTATTCTGCAATCATCCACTGGTGCAGAATGCAGAACCGAGTCGCCCGCATAACCCAAGTTTTCTTTTTTATTAAAAAAAAATGAAACAAAAACAAACCCACAAGTTTCCTATGCCTTGCTGCCATGCAGCCTTGAGATTGCTTATAAAATGTGATGACATTTTGACTTTGCTTCTGCTGTCCTTACTGTTACTGTTTCTGTCAACCCTGTGTTTTCCATTTCTCTTGTTAATCCACCACCTTGGCAGACCTTAGAAACGGCAGAATGCAACACAATGAGGTTGAGGGTATGTTCTTTCATATGCAGTAGACCTGTAAAAGGGTAAGAGTATTGGGAAATAATTTATATTGAATTGAAAAAAATGTTTTAAAGCACTTAAAAACAAAAAACCAGAGTCTTTTTTGTTGGGGATAATTCAGATGGAAATTCCCAGGTGTCAAAAAAGGCTATTTATGTATGCCACTACTGCAGCCCATGTTTCGTTAGCCCCAAAATGGAAGACGAGCAAGGTCCCAACCAAGGAAGAATGGTAACTTAAACTGATGGAATATGTGCAGCTTGCGGATCTAACATATAGAATAAGAGAACGATAAGAACATACGTTTAAAGAAGTTTGGAAAATGATTGTTGAATATATGGGGGGGAATTGTGTACACTTGAAAACGTTGGCAGCATTCAGATAAATTCAACAGTATAATAAGTTTTGATGGCTGTAATAATGGAATACTGAATGGTTTGGTTTATATAAAATATCCGGGGATTTATATTAGGTAAAATGAACCATGGGAAGAGAAGAAGGGAAGTCATTGATATTTTAAGGTTGTTTAAATGAATATTCTAAATGGTAAAACAGAAAATTTAATAAAAATTGTAAAAAGAAAAAGAAATAAGAAAAGAAACACAGAATACAGATAGATGCTCCAAAAGCTGGAAAAGGAAGCCAGCATTACATAAAAGCCTGCTGGATCAGGCCAGTGGCCCATGGAGCCCAGCTTCCTGTTATCACAATGGGCCAACCTGAGAAATGTGGAAGCAGGACCAGAGTCCTCTCCCTTCCTTTGGTTTCCAGCAACTGGTATTCAGAAGGATTACTGCCCCTGGTCCTGGAGGCAGAGCCATGGTGTCTAGTAGCTGTTGGTAATCTTATCCTCCATGAATTTTAAAGCCATCCAAATTGGTGGCTATCGCTGCCACATCTGAAAGTCAGTTCTAAAGCTTAGTGATGCAGTCTGTGAAGTGGTACAGTCAAGCCTCATTTTCTGAACGTCTCCTGCCGAATGTTTCGGAAGCCGAACGCCGAAAACCCGGAAGCGAATGCTTCTGTTTTTGAACGCGCCTCAGATGTCGAACGGCTTCCGAGGCACATTTCTCCATTTTTCTCAATGGAACCTGCTGACAGCCCATTGATCCTCAGTTTCTGCACATTTTGGAAGTTGAACGGACTTCCAGAACTGATTACATTCAAAAACCGAGGTTTGACTGTACAGTGGTACCTCAGGTTCTAGACGCTTCAGGTTACAGACGCTTCAGGTTACAGACTCCGCTAACCCAGAAATAGTACTTCGGGTTAAGAACAGGGAGAAATGTAAAGTATTGCACTTGGGCAAAAAAAAAATAAGAGGCACAAATACAAGATGGGTGACACCTGGCTTGAGAGCACTACATGTGAAAAGGATCTAGGAGTCTTGGTTGACCACAGACTAGACATGAGCCAACAGTGTGACGCGGCAGCTAAAAAAGCCAATGCAATTCTGGGCTGCATCAATAGGAGTATAGCATCTAGATCAAGGGAAGTAATAGTGCCACTGTATTCTGCTCTGGTCAGACCTCACCTGGAGTACTGTGTCCAGTTCTGGGCACCACAGTTCAAGAAGGACACTGACAAACTGGAACGTGTCCAGAGGAGGGCAACCAAAACGGTCAAAGGCCTGGAAACGATGCCTTATGAGGAACGGCTAAGGGAGGTGGGCATGTTTAGCCTGGAGAAGAGGAGGTTAAGGGGTGATATGATAGCCATGTTCAAATATATAAAAGGATGTCACATAGAGGAGGGAGAAAGGTTGTTTTGTGCTGCTCCGGAGAAGCGGACACGGAGCAATGGATCCAAACTACAAGAAAGAAGATTCCACCTAAACATTAGGAAGAACTTCCTGACAGTAAGAGCTGTTCGACAGTGGAATTTGCTGCCAAGGAGTGTGGTGGAGTCTCCTTCTTTGGAGGTCTTTAAGCAGAGGCTTGACAACCATATGTCAGGAGTGCTCTGATGGTGTTTCCTGCTTGGCAGGGGGTTGGACTCGATGGCCCTTGTGGTCTTTTCCAACTCTATGATTCTATGATTCTATGATTAACCCTGGGCAAATCCCTCCCTGTAATTTTTAGAGTCCTGCCCCCCCCCCCCAATATGCTCTGCACTGTTGTCAGAAGAACTGTTAACTTTCAGAGCTTTGTGCTTGAAAAATGTGTAAATAAAACCTGTCTGGGGAAAACTCCATCCACATTCCAGCCCAACGTCCCTTGCAAATGCCCCATTGCCTCCAATTTGGATTTTCTCGACAGGTGCAGGTTTCAGAATGTGTAGCTCCACCCTGGCTCCCAGTCATCATGTGTGCAGCCTGAACCTTCAGGTTATTTAAACATTGTCCCTCTTTTTTTTTCTTTTTAAAAAGGTACCCGACTTCAAAATGCACAGCAGCTTATTCGGCACAAATTCCTATACATGCTCTGGAACAAAGGAGGCGACACCTGCGAGGATAAAGCTGGCAGGAGACTTTCCTATGGTAATAGGCTGCTTGATTCTGCATGCTGTGCTCATCACAAGATGTTCACTCTTCTGCAGCCTCATCGTCTGTGCACGAAAAGAACAAGACTGCATACGCCGGAGAAAGATTTCCTTCATCCCCAAAAGAGCAGAACGAATGAAACTGAACAGTGCTCAGCAACCAGCAGGGCTGCAGCTGCATGTGCCAGCAGGTGTGTGTGTGTGTGTGTGTGTGTGTGTGTAGCTTAAGTAAGGAGAGCTCTGTGGGCTTGGACCAGTGGCCCAAACAGATGCCTATAGCTGGATCCAAGGGCAACAGCATTCTCCCTAGGACCCTCGTACCTACGGGACCGCCTCTCCTGGTATGTCCCACGGAGGACCTTACAGTCTTCAAGCAAAAACATCTTGGAGGTCTCGGGCCACAGAGAGGTTAGGCTGGCCTCAACCAGAGCCAGGGCTTTTTCAGCTGTGGCCCCGATTTGGTGGAACGCTCTGTCACAAGAGACTAGGGCCCTGCGGGACTTGATGTCTTTCTGTGGGGCCTGCAAGACAGAGCTGTTCCACCAGGCCTTTGGCCAAGGCAGAGTCTGACCCCCTCCTCTGTGGGTTAAACCACAGAGCCTAGGACTTGCCGATCAGAAGGTCGGCGGTTCGAATCCCTGCAACAGGGTGAGCTCCCGTTGCTCAGTCCCAGCTCCTGCCAACCTAGCTGTTCGAAAGCACGTCAAAGTGCAAGTAGATAAATAGGTACCACTCTGGCGGGAAGGTAAACGGCATTTCCGTGCGCTGCTCTGGTTCGCCAGAAGCGGCTTAGTCATGCTGGCCACATGACCCAGAAGCTGTACGATGGCTCTCTCGGCCAATAAAGTGAGATGAGCGCCGCAACCCCAGAGTCGGTCACGACTGAACCTAATGGTCAGGGTCCCTTTAACTTTACCTTTACAGAACTCTAGCCCAATAGTTGCCATTAATTTGATTCTGAATTGATTTTAGAATGAATTTAGAATGTATTTCAATTAATTGATTGTGATTTTATGTAGACTGTGCTACTTTTATTGTTGTTAGCTGCTCTGAACCCAGCTTTGGCTGGGATATAAATAAAAATTTATTATTATTATTATTATTATTATTATTATTATTATTATTAGGGAGGGTACCTAGGGGTTGGCCATGTTGGACCCCGCCAAAGACCCAGGCCAAAATCACACCTCTGTAACCTGGCTAGGAGTGACTAGGAAGCCACCTGCCCATCCACACACTTCCCCGGCTGCTCTTCTGCTGCTCTGGGTAGCCGCAATATCTCCTTGCCATGGGCGCAAGGGAGATTAGGTATGCCTCTGATTGCGATTCTCATAAACTGGCATTCAGAGCAGTGTTCAAAATTAACCAGTCACCTTTTGCACCTGGCTATCAGCCCCTTGCAACCAAGTGAGGCACCTGGGTGCCAGGATGGCGCTTGACAGCTCCAGCATCTGCAGGTATGTACCTGGGGGAGCCTTGGATCTGGACTGTTTTCACACACTGACTCTTGAGAGTCCCATGGACTGCAAGAAGATCAAACCTCTCCATTCTTAAGGGAATCAGCCCTGAGTGCTCACTGGAAGGACAGATCCTGAAGCTGAGGCTCCAAGACTTTGGCCACCTCATGAGAAGAGAAGACTCCCTCGAAAAGACCCTGATGTTGGGAAAGATGGAGGGCACAAGGAGAAGGGGGCGACAGAGGACGAGATGGTTGGACAGTGTTCTCGAAGCTACCAGCATGAGTTTGACCAAACTGCGGGAGGCTGTGGAAGACAGAAGTGCCTGGGGTGCCTGGTCCATGGGGTCGCGAAGAGTCGGACACGACTAAACGACTAAACAACAAAACACCCCATCCGGTCGAATTCTATCTGTGATATTTTATCTGCACTATCAGAATGAATTTCAGGAACCAAAATGCTTCATCTGTGCAGCCTGTGCAGGAGCAGTGAACAACATGATAGTTAACTGTTGCAGCTTGTCTTCACTTACCCTACCCCACTGCACTGTGAAGAATATTCCTATGTTATGAATGGCCCAAGTCACCATTAAGAAGAAGAGGTCAGAATAGGCCTATATATTTGTGGACGGCCCCTCGACCAAGTGACTTTTCTTCTTTGCGTTCTCAAAGCTCTGAACCTGGCTCAAGGCTGTCATCTGAACCAGCCAGATGCTTAACTGATAATCAATCACAGTCCGTCTGTCATTTGAAAAATAAGACTTTTTAGAGTCACCTAGCCCCAAAATAGCAACTGGAAATACAGTTTTGGCAAATGTAACATTGGTTTAAGGCAGGGGTCAGCAACCTTTTTCAGCTGGGGGCTGGTCCACCGTCCCTCAGACCATGTGGTGGGCCAACTATATTTTGAAAAATATATATGAATGAATTCCTATGCCCCACAAATAACCCAGAGGTGCATTTTAAATAAAAGCACACATTCTACTCAGGTAAAAACACCAGGCAGGTCCCACAAATAACCCAGAATTTATCTCATGCTATATTAAAGGCATCCAAGTTGGTAACCATCACTATCTCTTTAGGGAACAAACTCCATAGTTTAACTATGCACTCTGTGAAGACATATATGTACAGCTGAGTTAAGACTATATTGCCCCATCCATGACAATGTCGTCCAATATTGTGAGGACAAAACAATAAGCTCAATGATGCCTTAGCAAGACCATGCGGGCCCCCAGAGTGGAACTTGAAGAGACTTTGCATCTCCCTGGTCCTTTTTGCTGCTGTCTCACACAGAGTTAAACCAAGGTAGGACTTAGCATAGAGGGACGTGGGTGGCACTGTGGGTTAAACCACAGAGCCTAGGACTTGCCAATCAGAAGGTCGGTGGTTCGAATCCCCGTGATGGGGTGAGCTCCTGTTGCTCAGTCCCTGCTCCTGTCAACCTAGCAGTTTGAAAGCACGTCAAAGTGCAAGTAGATAAATAGGTACCGCTCTGGTGGGAAGGTAAACGGCATTTCTGTGCGCTGCTCTGGTTCGCCAGAAGCGCCTTAGTCATGCTGGCCACATGACCCGAAAGCTGTACACTGGCTTCCTCGGCCAATAAAGCGAGATGAGACCACAACCCCAGAGTCGGCCATGACTGGACCTAATGGTCAGGGGTCCCTTTACCTTTACCTTTATGACTTAGCATGCTGCCCAAAACAAGTTAAGTTCACAGTTAATTTCCTTCTCTCGCTTGCCATGAGCTGTAACCAAGGTTTGTTCAACAACAAAAAAGTGGATTAAAAAAAGGAAGCCCATTGTGCCACCCAGCATTCCAGCAACATTGACATAAACAATATGCCTAACACAGGCCAAATGATACTGAATATATATCAAGGAGCAAAGAAAAATAAAATAAATTTATTAACAGGCTTTTTAAAATAACACAGTAAAATAAATTCTGAGGTTTTGCTGATTGTGCTTTGGGGTGGCCATAGAGGGAAAGGATTTCATTTCATTAACCTGATATTTGAGATAACACTTCAATCCCACTCCAGAATTTTGTTGCGGTTGTTTTTCTTAGGTTTAAACTCCTCTAAAAGGTGATCCCAGCTTAATTAAAAAGGAGTCCCCAGTCTGTCTGTCTCGTTCACAACCTGCTCCTAAAGGCAAATAATAAATTGTGGCTGTTGTCGGGCAAATGACACCCCAGTTCAAAAGCCTGGCCATCTTCACCCCGAAGTGACATCCTGAATACTGCTATTATGGTGGTTTCAGCTACAAATCCACCAGCCCCAATTCCCCAAGCACCTACATATTAAAAGCTCTCCTGCATACAGAAAACCCCCACTCTTTGGGGGGGGAGTTAAAAATGGGTTTGAGATTCTTAGCTGTTTGGTTCACCCTTCCATACAAGCATTCCTAAGAGGTCAAAGCTGTCCCCACCAGCATCCGAACAGTGTACATTCTCCCACACCTGATCCTGAAGACAGGGCACTAATAAGAACATGGTTAAAAACAGTTTCTCTGCGATGAGGCACAGAGCAACAAGACTTGAAGGAGTGGGTGCTGCGAGACTTCTCCATCAATTGACCCCGATAGAAGCACCTGCCTAGGATAATTGGAAAAAAATAAAATCAATTAAAATAAATATGGATAAAGTGCTCAATTCTGCTCTCCTCTAGTCCCTCGCCAAATCCAGCCACATTGCAGGCAAAGCCCTAGGGAATCTCTCCATTGGTTTAGCTGAGAGTATCCCCTGCGGTCCTCAGTCATTGTACTCCTCTTCCTTCTCCTGCAGCTGCTGGAACCTGCTCCCCATTTTCCACTTGATGTGCTGAGGTTTCAAGTACGCCGCCAAGGAAGTCTTCCTGCTGACTTTCCTGCCCAGCTCCGGGCTCTTGCCTTTTTTCGGGCCGAGTGAGGTGGAGCTCCTGGCTATGGGGTGGGCCGGGAATATGGTCTTGCCCTGAGGAGCTTCCAGGAGCTGCCACACCTCCCCGGAGGTGGCACTGCTCAGGTACTGCCAGGGCCTCTTGCCACTGCTGTCGCGCACCTGTGTGCTGCACCGCAGCTTCTGCACCAGCAGCTTGACGACTAGCTGGTGCCCGTGCATGGCAGCCAGGTGCAGAGGGGTGTATCCGCAGCCGGACTTGGCGTCCACGTCGAGGTCCACGCCGGCTTTCCTGGCGCCGGCGACAAAGTCCTGCATCACTTGCACGTTCCCGTGCTTGGCCAGCCAGTGGAGCACAGTGTAGCCCATGATGAAGTCTTTGCGGGTGGCCAGGTGGGGGTCTTCCAGGAAGAGCGCCCTGGCCTGCATCCACGAACCAGTGGCCACTTTCACCAGCCAAGCGTGCTCTCGGGGTTCCAAGGGCACAGAGGAGGACCTGCCTTCGCTCGGAGCATCTGGATCTGGGCCCAGCCCTTGCACGTCACTAGAAGTGGCCAAGCATCCTTGCCTCTGGACCAGCCGCGGGCTCAGGGGGGTCTCCAGGGGAGAGGGAGACAGTCTGGTCACTTTCCAGGGGTTGGGGGGCTCTTTGCCGGGTTTGGGGGAGTCTGCGTCCCACAGCTTGTCCCAGGAGGCGGCTCTGCTCACCACCCGGTTGAGCAAGGCGAGGTGTTCTGGGATGGCGCCATCCTTGGCCAAGCCATTTCCGTGGGGTCTGTAGCAGAGGCTCTCTGGCCTGGCCCGGGCTGTTCCTGTTGAATTACCGCCGTGGCCGTTCTGCCTGGCAGGGAAGGGCTGGTGAAGGACGCCAGCGCGCCCTTCAGGCCGATAGGAGTCGCTGCCTCCGCTGGCGCTGCTGCCGTCTTCGCTCGCCGAGCTCGCCTTCTCGATAAAGTCCTCCAGGTCTTGCAGGGAGAGCTGGCACCGGATGCTCCGGAAGACGGGCGCAGGGTCCCGCCGGGCACCCAGCCCGGGCAAGGAATCCTGAGAAAGGCAGGCGCTCCCCACCGAGCTGGGGGGCGACGGCCGGGCTGGCCAGGAGGACCCTTCTTCGCGCTGCAGAAGGGGGTCAGGCAGGGCGGACTGGTGCGTAACGGCATGCGCCCTCTCCACCCACTCGCGGATCCTTTGCTGGGGGCTGGCGGCCCTTGGAGGCGCGCCCATTTTCCCGACGGGTAAATAGGGGCCATTTGACTGCGGCGCCCCGCCTAGTAGGAGCGGAGGGTCCCCGCGAGGAGCCTGCCGGGGCTCCCTTTGGCTGTGCTGCTCCGTTCCAAGCAGGGCGCACGGCTCCGAGGGGCTTCTCCGGCCGCCTAGCGCGGGGTTTGGCGGAAACAGCGCCCCCGATCGCCCTCCCAGCCCCCCCGGGTGGCACCTGCGATGTTCCGGGCAAGTCCTAAGCTGGTGGGCCGAGCCTGGGCCGGCGCGCTCCTCTTCCACCTGGCGCCGGGGAGGCTCCTGGCCGTGCGCCCTAGGCGCGCGCTGCGCCCCGGCCTGGCCCTGCAGCGCCCCCCGGCCGACTGCCACTTCCAGAGGCGGCGGCGGCGGCGGCTTGGCGGCTTGGCTCTGGGCGGCATTGTCGGCAGGTGCCTTGGGCTCCTCTCCCACCAGCTCTCGGTAGCGCTTCCTGAGCACCACGTATTTGGCGGCGCCCGGCGGCTCGTCCTGCTTCACGGTGGCCACGGAGTTGACGAAGCCCTTGAAGAGCTCTCGGCGGCGCTGCAGCTGAGCCGGAGACGCGTCGGGGTCCCGCAAGAAGTGCCTGAAGTGGCTCAGCAAGGCGGCGTTGGCCACGCTCCCCCCGGCCTGGCAGAGGAAGTCCAGCACCTCGGCTTGGCTCAGCTCTTTGGCCATGATGACCTCGAAATCCCGGGCGCACGGATCACCTCCGCCGGCCCAGCGCGCACGGCTCTCGCTGCTGCCGCCGCTGCTTCCTCCTCCATCCAGCCATGCTCCACCTCGCCAAGCTTATCTCCTCCCCAGCCCCGCCGCGGTTCCGCACGCCCGAGGCATTCGGGAACAGAAACCGCCGCACACGCGCGCTCTCCCCCGGGGCGGCGCCCAGGATGAAACTTCTTCCCGGAGTCAGTTTCACCTGGCCTTCGTAGCCCCGCCCACGCCCCACCTCGTGGCCCCGCCCCTCCCGCCCCTTGGCCCCGCCCCTTCTGCACTTTCCCCCCATACTTGACAGCTAAACTTCTGCCTCTCGCTTTCTTTGCAAATCAGCCTGACCTGTTTTGGAGATATTCCCAAGCGGAGGTCAAGGAAAGTGTGTCTGCGGAGGTGAGGCCCAGGAAGAGTTCCAAGAGAGAACTGTTAGTATCTTACCCTCAGGTGAATTACGTTACCATGGGGGGGGGGACACACCTTACAGCTTCCACTTTGTGGAAGTGTGTGTGTGTTCAGGAATTGCATTGCTTTGCCTCAGTGAAGTGCATTAAGGAAAAAAAATGCTACGTAAATCCTGGCGGCAGCAGCAGCCGCCCCCTCCCTCAAAACGCCCCATCTTTAAGGTTAAAAGGAACAGGAGAGATGAAGCTGTTTCTAAAAGTTTCGCACGCTTTTGCTATGTCTCCCTGCAGTCTTTCAGAAATTGCAGGGAGGAAGGCGCGAGAAAAGTCCCTGCTTAAAGTTTACAGAGAAGTTATACATTAACAGCACAGTCCCAGACGTGGGATTTACTAGGAAGTGCTACTCAGTTCCATGGTGTTTACCCTTAGGTAAGCGTGTGTGCAGGATTGCGGCCGGATCTGAGGCACATTCGTTCACTTACTCTACTCTATTACGGGGGTGGGGGGGCTCAGATGGCGGAAGCGAAAATGTGGCTCTCCAAGCATTCCTATCTGGCCCTCAGAACCCTCCCCAGGAGAATGTGATTTGTTTCCTCTATGCCTCTGAACACCCTGTGCTAAGCTAAGCAGGTGCAATCCAGCCGGTCCTTGGCTGGGTGGAGATCACTAAATCTCGGTGAAAGTCGCTGCATATCCCGCTGTTTACCCATCCATTCTCCAAGCAACTTGAAGCGACATCCGTGAGCTTATCCTCTTTTATCCTAGCCTATCTCTCTGTCCACAGGACTTTGTTGTCTTGGCCAGCTCTGTCTGCAAATGCCCCTGCCCTGGCTTTCTGGTGTTCCAGCTGACGGCAAGACTGTCACATACCAGGCGGCTGAACTTCTGGTCTGCAAATAACTCAAAGGTTGCAGATCTGTGCATGCTCACTTGGGGGGAAGCCCCACTGGAACTTACTTCTGAATAAACATACTTCAGATTACCCTGAGGACAGGGTCCAGTCTGTGGACGTGGCCGATGGCATGCCAGCCAAGGCAGCAGGTACTTTGACTGACTTGCAAGAAGACTGCTAGGTTGGAATATACTAGAAAGTAGACCAGGGGTCAGCAATTTTTTTCAGCAGGGGGCCAGTCCACTGTCCCTCGGACCTTGTGGGGGGCCGGATTATATTTTTTTTGTGGGGATGAACCAATTCCTATGCCCCACAAATAACCCAGAGATGCATTTTAAATAAAAGGACAGATTCTACTTGTGTAAAAACACGCTGATTCGCGGACCGTCCGCAGGCTGGATTTAGAAGGCGACTGGGCCTCATCTGGCCCCAGGGCCTTAGTTTGCCTACCCATGAAGTAGACCACTACAGTGGTACCTCGGGTTACATATGCTTCAGGTTACGTACGCTTCAGGTTACGTACGCTTCAGGTTACAGACTCCGCTAACCCAGAAATAGTACCTCGGGTTAAGAACTTTGCTTCAGGGTGAAAACAGAAATTGTGTGGCGGCGGCGTGCAGCAGCAGCAGCGGGAGGCCCCATTAGCTAAAGTGGTCTTCAGGTAAAGAATAGTTTCAGGTTAAGAACGGATCTCTGGAACGAATTAAGTACCTAACCAGAGGTACCACTGTACTTAGAAGTAAAGTCCACTGAACCACCAGGGCTTTACTTCCAAACAATGTGTAAGTCAAGCATGCAGTTAAATACTATGCATGTTTATGAAGCGATCCCAATTAGTTCAGTGGGGCTTTACTCCCTGGTAAGTGAGTTTGTTTATAGGCATTTTTACCCTGCTCTTCAGTCAAAAAAAAGACTTCCAGAGTGGCTTATAACAGTTAGTAGCAAGAAAGTCTCTGCCTTTAGCCTGACAAAAGACATGACACAAAAGGAAAAGGGATTGGGAGGGAGGAGGAACAAAACAAACCCAGGCACTAGTTCGACTTAGACTGCATACGGTAAAGGTAAAGGTAAAGGGACCCCTGACCATTAGGCCCAGTCACGGATGACTCTGGGGGTGCAGCGCTCATCTCGCTTTATTGGCTGAGGGAGCCGGCGTACAGCTTCCAGGTCCTGTGGCCAGCATGACTAAGCTGCTTCTGGCGAACCAGAGCAGCGCACGGAAACGCTGTTTAAAAAAAAAGCTTTGCACACTTTTGTTTACTCTGCACCACTGTGTTTTGATGCACTTTCCCCCAAACCAGCTTTGATCCAAACTGAGAATAAGGATAACCTCACTGCACTGTAAGCCAGTATTTTGTAGGCAGCTGATGTCTCCCCCTTTCAAGGAGGCGGGGGGGGGGGTAGGGCACCCTCCCAGAGCATCCTCTGATCCTCCGGCTGATGGCATCGGCTGGAATGTGCCACTTTATTTACGTGGTTGATGAGCAAGGAAAACCCTGCAGAAGGAGTTCCGGCTGTAAGCCGGGGGCAAAATATTCTTGGAAACCAGAACCCAACTTTCCTTTGAAGGCTAATTAAGCAAAGCCGCAGGGTGTTTGTTTGTTTGTAATGCTCTTCTGCATTCCAGCCTTACCTGGCTGCTGAGCTGCATTCCTCATGAGCATCGTTTGCTTGCTGTGCGGCTTTGCAATAGCTGAGCAGGCTGTCTGCAACACATCCTTGATTGTAGGGTCTGAGAAGGAGACAACAGGCCCTCATCAGCCTTCCTTAATGAAGTGGCCTTTCCAAGGAGGTTCAGCAGATACAATTCCTTTCATCTGCCTGTCATTTTCTGGTGCGCTGTCTCTGCTATAAAACACATGCCATTTCAACTGCATTTGGACATTAACCACTCCCCAATTAAGGGGTTTGTGAGCTTGTACAGTGTTTTGTTTTGTTTTTTTTGACCTGCGGTGACTATTCATTAAGCATTATCAGCAGATAATTTAAATTTGCAGCAGAAAGCACAAGAAAATAAAATAGGCAGGGCACTTCGCAGAACAGAGGCAACTTAAAAGCAAGGATGTGGAATGGAAAAGGAGAATAAAGGAATGCAAAGAATTCTTAGGCTTGAAAGTCTGCCAAGAGCTGTCTGATCTGGTCCCTTTTCTCTGCAAATAGCCAGGCTACATGCCATGGTTCTGGAAGTCAATCAAGATTCTGTGCATCTTTTTGATTTGAGGTGTGCCTCCAGTCTGAAGCCTTGTGCTCAAAAAGTGGACAACAGAAAAATTCTGACTTTCAGCACAACCCTATGCATGTTGACTACTACTATAATTATTATTTTTATTACAGTATTATTATTTGTACCCCACCCATCTGACTGGCTCGCCCCAGCCACTCTGGGCAGCTTCCAACACAAATACAGTGGTACCTCGGGTTAAGTACTTAATTCGTTCCAGAGGTCCGTTCTTAACCTGAAACTGTTCTTAACCTGAAGCACCACTTTAGCTAATGGGGCCTCCTGCTGCTGCCGTGCCGCTGGAGCACGATTTCTGTTCTCATCCTGAAGCAAAGTTCTTAACCCGAGGTACTATTTCTGGGTTAGCGGAGTCTGTAACCTGAAGCGTATGTAACCTGAAGTGTATGTAACCCGAGGTACCACTGTAGTGTGGCTTGACGTTGTCAATTCAGTGCAGCAGAGGATCGATAAGTTGGCAAGACCAGGTTGAAGAGAAACGGTGTGCAAGGAAGGTGTGAGTAACCTGCCTCTGTTGTGCTTTACAACAGACACGGCAGACTTTAGGTTTATTGCATTTTCTTTGGGGGTTTTACTAGAAACTCAAGCTCTACCAGCTAGAACCTGGTGTGCTAATGAAACAACACACAGACGAGAAATATAATGTATATTGCAACCTGCCGTAGATAAGCTGGCACTTCTCATTAGCTCCCTCTGTGTTTACCAAGTTGATTTACTGAAAATCTCATTATACTGGTTTGCTGCAATCATCTAATTATTATGTATGTACCACATAATAAGGTGTTTAGTATTTTAACCCCCCCGGTGACCTATTTTCTGTTAGTCATGTCATGTTTTATGATTCACATGTACATATGATTTTGTAACAAGAAAATACAGTGGTACCTCGGGTTACAGACGCTTCAGGTTACAGACGCTTCAGGTTACAGACTCCACTAATCCAAAAAATTACCTCGGGTTAAGAACTTTGCATCAGGATGAGAACAGAAATTGCGCAGTGGCAGCGGGAGGCCCCATTAGCTAAAGTGGTACCTCAGGTTAAGAACGGTTTCAGGTTAAGAACGGACCTCCAGAACGAATTAAGTTCTTAACCTGAGGTAAATGAAAAAGAAAAAAAAGAACTACAGCCAGCTGCAAAAAGGCATACAGTTAAAATAAAAGAGCAATGTGCACTCTGAGCCTAGGAGTGGCTTTTCAGAACCAGATCTGAGCTGAGCTCCCACAATTTTTACCTCAAGTTTCCTCAGTTTCAGCAACCTCCTTTAAGGATTGAAAGAGGCCCTTTTTGTTGCTGCCAAATGCAGAAACCCTTTCTGGATCTCCTGCAAATCACTGAGAGACCTGCCGTTAGATCCTGATTTGCTTTCTGATTTACCTCACACACTGTATTCATTCTATTTTAATGCCAGTCTGTTGCTAAACCAGTCCGAAAACACATCAGACCCCTCTCAAGCATTTAGCAATTATTTACGTTATTCGTTTCTTTAAAAGCGTTGCTTTATGCTATTGTGATTCACACTAAGAATACATTAATCACTAAATTAATAATGCATTAATTAGTAAATGAATTAATAATGCATTAATGAATGAATCAGCTGTATTTCCTCCCAAAGGAGCACAGGGTAGCAAACAAGAAGTGATAAAATGATAAAACCTCATCTTTGGGGGGGGGGGAGACTCGGGTGAACAAGTTATGTACCATGAAACAAAGGAGAATATAATTTTTTAAAAAATCTAAATGGAAGACTATCTCTGAGCAATGAAACTTGCATGGGAGGCCATACGCATTTAACACACCTAATATTTCCCAGATGGTATTAGCACGGTCCCCTAAGGATTGACATTCCCGTAGTGCAGAGTGATAAAGTGCAGGTTTCCAAACCACTAAGCTGAATCGGAGTCAATATGGCTGATACAAAGAGGCTCAGCAGCTGGCTCTGATCCTGGGCCTCTCTTGAAATCAATGCTCCGAGGTGCCATTGATGGGCCTGGAAAACTTGAGATGGACGACAAGAAGGGAAAGACATCCCATTGTCATCGGCAAGGGCAACAAAAACTCAAGGGAAACCTGGCCTAATTGTCTCCACTTTATTTGTTGGTTTGCAAAAGAATATCGGTATACCCCTGTGTCAAAAAAAATATTGAAGTGATTTGCAGCAATAAAAACGCAAAACCACACAATAGGAACCATTAAATAGTTTTTTTAATGCATCAGTTAACCACATGGAAGGATGTGTTCTTAATTGCCTGCATGGGCCTGGCAGGATAAAAAAATTTACTGCAGGCATTTAAAAGTTGGCACAGAAGGTGCCTGCTGAATCTCTAGTGGCAGGGAGTTCCACAGGACTGGTTTTGAATAATGTTTTCATCATGAGATAAAGTAAGCATGCCAAAAACCCCAAAACAAAGATGGGGAACCTGTCCCATCCCCACCAATACTGTCACCTCAGCGCACTGTTGATCCAAAGTAGTACAGGAGCTTGTTCAGCTTCCAATCCGAAATTGAGGAGAAAGGTTCTTGTATTATTTAATGAGCAACTTCCCTTGTGTTTTAGGATGCTCGCATGTACACCAAGTTGCATGGACACATTTACAGTGCTCCTTTATATTAGTTAGCATGCTTCCCCCACCCAGCTGTGGCTTATGTGGCTTTGAGAGCTGGGCACTAGGCAGAAATTCAATAGGTATATCCTTGGGTTCCATGATCACTGCAGATGATGACAGCAGTCACGAAATTAAAAGACGCCTGCTTCTTGGAAGAAAAGCAATGACAAGCCTAGACAGCATCTTAAAAAGCAGAGACATCACCTTGCCGACAAAGGTCCGTATAGTTAAAACTATGGTTTTCCCAGTAGTGATGTATGGAAGTGAGAGCTGGACCATAAAGAAGGCTGATTGCCGAAGAATTGATGCTTTTGAATTATGGTGTTGGAGGAGACTCTTGAGAGTCCCGTGGACTGCAAGAAGTTCAAACCTATCCATTCTGAAGGAAATCATCCCTGAGTGCTCACCGGAAGGACAGATCCTGAAGCTGAGGCTCCGGTACTTCATGAGAAGAGAAGACTCCCTGGAAAAGACCCTGATGTTAGGAAAGATTGAGGGCACAAGGAGAAGGGGGCGACAGAGGACGAGATGGTTGGACAGTGTTCTTGAAGCTACCAGCATGAGTTTGACCAAACTGCGGGAGGCAGTGGAAGACAGGAGTGCCTGGCGTGCTCTGGCCCATGGGGTCACAAAGAGTCGGACACGACTAAACGACTGAACAACAACAAACCTTGCCAAATCCCCATTAATGTATACTGTTGCTGGAGATAGTTGGAGCAGCTGAATTTCCACTTATCACATGGCTATTGGTATAGGAGCCCAGGAGAGAATGTGGCTCAGAATTGCAACCTTTTATTTACTGGTCCTGTTACTGTGTCTTTTCATGGCAGAAAGGCACAGACAGATGTAGCAGGTAAAGTTTTTCCTAGCCGTGAAATGGAGGAGACGACTTCTGGGCTTGCTTTTTGCTGATCGGGCTTGTTAAGAGCATAGGGACAGAACAAGGCAAATTTAAAAAATGTGGCAAGCCTGCTTCTGGTTCCATCCCACCGTCTTATACCAGAATTACAGAGTTGCCAATTTTAATCATGGGTTGCTGATAACTGCTTAACTTTGCATTGTATCTGCATTTTGTTCCATTTTGTAGCAGCTGTACCTGAACTGCTCAGATTTAAAGGTTGTTCTGTTTGACCATCATATTAAACAGAGCGGAACTGTCCAACTTTTCTATGCACCTGTGCTCCTGTGCCTTTAACGGCTGCTTGAGCTACATTGCACCAGCAAGTGATTATGCTTGTCTCAATGCCCTATTTTTAAGAAGCCCCCCTCACCTTTTAACAGGTCATCCTGCTGTAAAAGGCACAGGAGCAAAACAAGTCATTGATCTACCTCTCTTTCAAATCGGAACTAGTGAAGGCAGTGAAGGTCCTGTGTGAGTGTCTGGAGGCAGTTGGAGGATGGATGGCGGCTAACAGATTGAGGTTGAATCCTGACAAGACAGAAGTACTGTTTTGGGGGGACAAGAGGCGGGTGGGTGTGGAGGACTCTCTGGTCCTGAATGGGGTAACTGTGCCCCTGAAGGACCAGGTGCGCAGCCTGGGAGTCATTCTGGACTCATGGAGGCACAGGTCAATTCTGTGTCCAGGGCAGCTGTTTATCAGCTCCATCTGGTACACAGGCTGAGACCCTACCTGCCCGCAGACTGTCTCACCAGAGTGGTGCATGCTCTGGTTATCTCTCGGTTGGACTACTGCAATGCGCTCTATGTGGGGCTACCTTTGAAGGTGACCTGGAAACTACAACTAATCCAGAATGCGGCAGCTAGACTGGTGACTGGGAGCGGCCGCCGAGACCACATAACACCGGTCTTTAAAGACCTACACTCGTTCCCAGTATGTTTCCGAGCACAATTCAAAGTGTTGGTGCTGACCTTTAAAGCGCTAAACGGCCTCAGTCCAGTATACCTGAAGGAGCGTCTCCACCTCCATCGTTCTGCCCGGACACTGAGGTCCAGCGCCGAGGGCCTTCTGGTGGTTCCCTCACTGCGAGAAGCCAAGTTATAGGGAACCAGGCAGAAGGCCTTCTTGGTAGTGGCTCCCGCCCTGTGGAACGCCCTCCCACCAGATGTCAAAGAGAAAAGTAACTACCAAACTTTTAGAAGACATCTGAAGGCAGCCCTGTTTAGGGAAGCTTTTAATGTTTAATAGGTTATTGTATTTTAGTATTTTGTTGGAAGCTGCCCAGAGTGGCTGGGGAACCCAGACAGATGGGCGGGGTATAAATTATTATTATTATTATTATTATTATTATTATTATTATTATTATTAATATTCCCCTGGGTCAGTTATCAGTCCTACAGCACTAGCCTTTCCTTAACGATGTTGCCGTTTCCACCTATAGCCAGTAGTTTATCTTCCATTTTTCTTCTTTGAATAAGCAAAAGCCTGTGGCTTGGGATTACATACCACACAACAAAGTTGTATTTCTTCCAAATCACCCATCACCACCATCATACTGTAATCACTATTTATTTATTCATTTTGCAAACTCTGTCCCCGCTCCCTACTCGCTGCTGCTTTGCAGAGAATAAATAGGGGTTGGGGGTTAGGAAATGCATCTTGGCCACGCAATGTATTGTTCTAGCCAATACTAATTGGCCTGTAGAGCTTAAGTGGAATACAGTGTTCCTTGCATAATGTCTCGGAGAGCTGTGTGGTCTTTCTGCAGACAGACAAACCTGCAAACTCATCTCGCTGCTGCAGCCTCTTTGGGAAGGAACAGAAGTTCGGAGACACACCAAGCCACATCGAAACATAAACTTGTGCTAATATTTTAAAAGTTTGGTTATAATAATAATAATAATAATAATAATAATAATAATAATAATAGATGGATGGATTACAGCAAGGATAGGGCAGGGTTGACTGGGAAGCTTTGTAATTGTTATAGCCTTCTTCTTTTTTGTTCTTTGATAGCTCCCTGGCTCAATTAGCTCAGCTCCGCATGTGACCCTTAATTTCAGGGTTTTGGGTTCAAGCCCACTGTTGGGCAAAAGATTCCTGCATTGCAGGGGGTTGAAACTAGAGGACAGTCATGGTCCCTTCCAACTCTACAATTCTATGATTCTATGATCTGGCCTTGTGTTATGTTACCTATGATTGTTAAAATTTGTTATAATTTCCAAAAATAAAATGAGAGAGAGGGAGATATTCATTTTTAAAAGAATGGAAAGTAGGGTTCAGTGCTCAAATTATTGGAATAATAATAATAATAATAATAATAATAATAATAATAATAATAATAAAAAATGTATCCTAGCAGTGGTGGCCAAACTTGGCCCTCCAGCTATTTTGGGACTACAGCTCCCATCATCCCTATCTAACAGGACCAGTGTTCAGGGATGACGGGAATTGTAGTCCCAAAACATCCGGAGGGCCAAGTTTGGCCACCACTGCGGCCTAAAGAAAACCCACAAACATCATTCCTCATTTTCCTCCCATTTTTGCCATTTCACGGCACCCTTGTAAAAATCACAAAAGATACCCAGGGAGGTTCTTTTCTGACAATCCATCCTGTAATCTGAGCACTATTATATTGGACTGGGGATAAATTTCTTTTTGGAGGGGTTAAGTGTTTGCAGAGGAAATAGCCTTCTAGTTTTTGGGGGGAGGGAAAAGAATGGGAATTTAGACTCATTCTTCTGTTATCAAGAGGAGGAAACTATCAGCCAGACCCTGGGGTAGATTGTTCTCATCTGGCAGAGGAGCAGACTGAGAGGGCAAGCATGAATGGATTTTATAGCAGGCTGAAGGTTATCTTCATAGCTGGGAGAGATAATTGCTTTGGTTTTGCAATTAAAAAAAAGAAGAAGGAAAAACCCACAGCTAGAGATTCAGAAAGTCTTTTCCACTGCACTGCCACCACAAGGTCCTTTGTTTCTACTTTGTTTTCCTTTGGCTCACTCCAGCGTTTTATACTTAGGGTCAGTGCCAGATTCATGTATAAGTAAATAAGTATTAGTAACACCTTGAATAGTGCTGGATTTACATATAAGCTAAACAAGCTATAGCTTAGGGCCGCACGCTCTTGGGGGGCCCCAAAAAAGGAAAGGAAAAAACTGGATGTACATTTCCAAAATATAAGATAAAAAACAAATGAAATAAAACCCACATACAGCAACAATGTTTTGTGTTGTGTAGGTTCCTATGATGTAAATCATGGGTAGGCAAACTAAGGCCTGGGGGCCGGATCCGGCCCAGTTGTCTTCTAAATCCAGACCACAGACGGTCCGGGAATCAGCGTGTTTTTACATGAGTAGAATGTGTCCTTTTATTTAAAATGCATTTCTGGGTTATTTGTGGGGCATAGGAATTCGTTCACCCCCCCCACAAGGTCTGAGGGACAGTGGACTGGCCCCCTGCTGAAAAAGTTTGCTGACCCCTTATGTAAGTAATGGGCCCTGTCTGCCTGCCTGCCTGCTCCCTGAAATATCACTGATTTGCTCATTTCTATATATAGGGTGCCTACATTCTGCATGGACTGGTTGCAAGGCAACATGTGCAAATGGCTTTAGATACCTATTAGGTCCATAAATTACCATATAGCATATTCAACACAAAAAACAGTGACAATTTGTTGTTGGCAAAGGACAGCTGGACATAGAAAGGGCCCCATTACCTTCAGTAGCTTAGGGCCTCACCAAACCTGAATCCATCTCCAGCTTTTCAGCCAGCATATTTGTGACTTTAACAGCAGTGTGATGTGCAGATATATATATATATATTTGTGGCAGATTCGTATGGGCTGGGCCCAGGCACAGGGCACCTTTGCCATGCCTCCTGGGCTCAGTCATATCATAAACTTTATTGCACTAGCCAAAGGCCATGGCATCATTCACAAAGGAAACACAAAGAAAAACAACAATAACCATAAAAACCATAAAAACATCAGGCGCTGCAAATACAATGAACCACGGTCACGTCTCCTTGAAATTATTTATTGCATACGATAGACTAGCAGGGGGTTCTCAGATTGGATGTGCCAGCTTAAATGTCTGAATCACCTTTGCAATTGACCGCTATTTTATCTAGTTCTTTTCTCCTGATCCCCCTAGCTGCCAACGCATATCCAGTGGTACCTTGGGTTGCAGACGCTTCAGGTTACAGACGCTTCAGGTTACAGACTCCGCTAACCCAGAAATAGTACTTCGGGTTAAGAACTTTGCTTCAGGATGAGAACAGAAATCGCGCGCTGGCAACGCGGCGGCAGTGGGAGGCCCCATTAGCTAAAGTGGTACCTCAGGTTAAGAACAGTTTCAGGTTAAGAACGGACCTCCAGAACGAATTAAGTTCTTAACCCAAGGTACCACTGTAGTGCTACTTTATAAGTTACAAAGTCATCAGTATCACTCAGCAGCCATTTCACCTTTTCCGCCCTGTTCGAGTGTGTTCCATTTGTAAGCAGGGGCTTTATAAATTGGTCTCTTGGTTCCATATACAGTGGTACCTCGGGTTACAGACACTTCAGGTTACAGACACTTCAGGTTACAGACTCCACTAACCCAGAAATAGTACCTCGGGTTAAGGACTTTGCTTCAGGATGAGAACAGAAATCGTGCTCCGATGGTGCGGCGACAGGAGGAGGCCCCATTAGCTAAAGTGGTGCTTCAGGTTAAGAACAGTTTCAGGTTAAGAATGGCCCTCTGGAACAAATTAAGTACTTAACCCGAGGTACCACTGTACAGCGGGCATTGCAATAAATAGTGATACTGGTCCTCTACGCAAGGTTGCCCACACAGACAAAGTCTCTCTTGTGCAGAGATTAGCTGGTGATAATGCTCATCTTAGAATCATAGATTTGGAATGAATCCCCAGTGGTCATCTAGTCCAACCGCCTGCAGTCTCTGAGCTGTAATAAAAGCTTCATTTGCCAGTTTCCGTATATCAAGCTGCCGCTGAAGGAACATTGCAATCCTGTTTGCCTGCCAGAGTGTGTTTCTTTCTACCATATGCTTTTATCTATACATTTATATTGGAAGAAGCTTTGTTTGAGGGGACACAGTGTGATTCAGTGGGTGTAATGTTGCCAACTCTCTTTTTAAAAATAAAAATAAAAACTGGTTCTGTTTCTGCACCTTAAACTGCAGTCTCATGCACAGAAATCAAGCAAGGCATGGCGTTCTAGGAGAGTGATGGGAAAAGATTGCCTTTCTTAGCTTCTGACTGTCAGGCTGCTGTTAAAAATATACAGTGGTGCCTTTGTACTCAAACACCTTGGTTCTCAAATGCCAAAAACCCAGAAGTAAATGTTCCGGTTTTCAAACGTTTTTCGGAAGCCGAATGTCTGATGCAGCTGTTGGCTATTGTTTCCGGGGCGCTTGCACCAATCAGAAGCTGCGCCTTGGTTTTCAAACATTTCGGAAGTCAAATGGATTTCTGGAATGGATTAAGTTTGGCATTTTTGTTTTTGAGGCTTTTTCCATTAATTTGTTTTTGGGACTGTGTGGAACCCAGTTCAGCTGCTGATTGATTGTGTTGACTGAGGAAATGGATAAAAGCCCCCCATCCAAACAATGACTATTATCAGTGCAGGTAAGAAAAAAAATTAATTTTAATTTTTATCATCTACAATAATTTATGAGGGCACAAGGAGAAGGGGACGACAGAGGATGAGATGGTTGGACAGTGTTCTCGAAGCCACCAGCATGAGTTTGACCAAACTGCGGGAGGCAGTGACGCAGTGGCGTAGCGTGGGGGGTGCAGGGGGGGCCGGTCGCACTGGGCGCAACATCTGGGGGTTAGGGTTAGGGGGCGCAAATCCACGGGTTAGGGGGCGCAAATTACTTGCCTTGCCCCGGGTGCTGACAACCCACGCTACGCCACTACAGTGACGTGCTCTGGTCCATGGGGTCACGAAGAGTTGGACATGACTAAACGACTAAACAACAACATTGAATATTGCTTTCATTTTATGGATCAGTGGTCTCGTTAGATAGTAAAATCCATGTTAAATTGCTGTTTTAGGGGTTGTTTTTAATAATAATAATAGATTTTATTGCATTAGCCGTGTGGCCATAGCATGATATACATAGAAATAACAACATAAAATGGGGGTGGGGAGGTAAAGGTAGATATCTTAAAGGGAAGAAAAGGGAAGAAAAAAAGAGAGATAACAGAAGCAACAGGGGATTTAAAACATCAAGTGACCGATAGTACAAAAACAAAAAGACAAAAAACTGCTGAGGCTGGAGGAGGATCGTTAAAGGGGTCCTTCAGCTCCTCAGATTTGTCCTAGCTCCATTGTCCTTGTACAATAAAGCTACTTGGAACTTCATTCGATTGTGCAGCGTATCGACTGCAGCTGTGGTGTTAAAAAAGAAGTTAGTGCCGCTTTCCTCTTCATCACACTGAGCAGGAAGTTAGCTGTCATCTCGGTAATCCAACAATCAGAGTCCTGCAAAAAAAGGGACACTATCCAGGGCTGGATTGGGAGATGAAGCTTGTTCATGAGAGGAGTTAAAAACCGAGATCTTTCATCTGTCCAGTTGGGACAGAAGAGCATTACATGTTCCATAGTCTCCAGAGCCGTGTCATTACAGGTGCATGTTCTGTTTGCGATGGGGACTCTGGAATAACGACCCGACAGAACTGCTGTAGGAAAACAGTTGAGACGGGCACAGGTAAAGGCCCTTCGCTTAGCCTCCGAAGAAATTGTGAAGCAGTATAGAGGGATTCCTTCAGGGGGAGGAATAGCTAGGGCTAGGCCTGAACACGGCCCTCTTGCATCAGCAGCTATATTAGAGAAGTCAAGTTGCTGTAGCTTCTTTTTAATTGAAGGTAGGGCCGCCGGACTGATACACTCTAATTTAAGAACAGTTTTGCAATTCAGATTGAAAAGAGAGCGGAGTTTGAGGTTAATTGTAGTTTTCCAAGGGGAATTGTGAATATCTCTTAGGATCAGATTGGAAAAACCACCTCTAATTCGAGCATCCGATGCTAGTAGGTGGGAGCTATAGGAAATGGCTCGACACCATGCTCGTTTTACAGTTGAGGGCTGGGCGAACTCAAGTCGTAGGGCTGCACCTGAGACGCATCTCGGGACACCGGAAAGAGATCTCAGAAACATATGAAGTGGGCGATCCAAGTTACCTGATATTGCTGTAGTCCATACTTCACAGCCATATAATAATTTAGGAACAACTTTGGCATTAAATATTTGAATTGCTGCTGGAAGGTGTTTGCCGCCCTTCTGGTGGTAAAATCGGACAATGGCATTGGAGGTCGTGGTTGCGGCGAAAAAGGCAGATTGTAGATGGGTAGTCCAGGAGAGATTATAAGTGAATATTAAGCCTAGATATTTAAAGGCTTTTACCTTTTCTAAGTAGCCACCTGTGATCTTAAGCGGCTCCAGCTTGAGTTTGCGGGAACGAGTGAAGTGAAGGACTTTCGATTTTTTATAATTAATATTAAGAGCTTCCGCCTTACAATAGGTGATAAATGCATTAACTGCATTTGCTAGGTCCGCAGCTGTTCTGGATAAGATGACGGCATCATCTGCATAGAAAAGGGAAGCAACGGGGTGGCCTGCTAAGTGAGGAGGATACTTAGTTGCTAGCTTCAAAGGGGAAATTGCATCATGAAGATAAAGATTAAACAGTAGAGGGGCCAAGAGACAACCTTGTCGGACGCCCTTGGCCGTTGGGAATGGAGTGGTAAGGGAGCCGTTGGGACCACTTCGGACGCAAGCTGTGGTGTTTGAATAAAGGGAAATAATTAGGGAGAGGAGGTGCGGATCAATTCCCAGATGGGCAAGTTTGGACCATAATCTCTGCCTAGGAATGGAATCAAAGGCGGCCTCCAGGTCCATGAAAGCGGCAAATAGGTGGCCTTGCCTTGGTGCAGTGTATTTACTGGCAAGGTGATAAAGAGTTAGACAGTGGTCCATGGTTGATGCTGACTTTCGGAAGCCAATCTGTTCTAGCGGTAGAATGTTCCTCTCCTGGACCCATGAAAGAAGTTCTTCCAGTAATACAGCGGCAAATATTTTCCCCGGAATAGATAATAAACTGATGGGGCAATAGTTCCTAGGGATGTTTGGCTGGCCGCCTTTGAAGATTGGAACTATTATAGCTTCTCTCCAGGAGTCGGGGATGTCTAGGGCGGAGGAGATAGCGGTGAATACAGGAGTCAGCTATTCGCTCCACCAAAGAGGATCAGTCAGGAAAAGGTCCAACGGGACCATGTCTGGGCCGGGGGCCTTATTCCTTCGCATGGACATTATGATGTTGAAGATGCGAGTTGAGGTAAAGTTTATTGAAGAAGTGGGACTAAGAGAACAGGAACAGAAGTCCGACGGGGGGTGAAAGAGATCTGTAAGATGATTTGGAGAAGCGAAACTGGTTGAATAATAGGCAATCCATTCATCAGCGGAAATCTGGGTAGCTGAATTGAGTGGTGCCGAAGGTCTAACTAAGCGCCAGAAGGAGCGGGAGTCATGCCTCTCTACAGCCGAACGAAGAGTGGACCAAGCCTCAAGGATGTGCTGCTGTTTCTTGCAATGAATCATGTTTCTGTATGTCCTTTTAATATCTATGAGCTTTGCACGGGTTTGGGGGTCGTTGGAAAATTTGATGATTCTGACCATTTTCCTAATTCGCCCTCTTAGGGCTTTACATTCCTTGTCAAACCAAGGTGATTCAGAAAAGAGGCGTTGGTGGGTAGGCGAGGTGGTGGTTGTGTAAGTTGTTGAGAAAGCATCAATTAATTTCTGATATTGGTCAGCGGGCAGAATTGGGTCAGAAGGAACAGCAGACATATCAAATGATTTTTGTATGTCCAGGGCAAGAGAGGAACTGAGGCTTGTCCATTTCTTTGTTTTATATACAGGGTGGCTTTGTGCCGTGGAACTATAGTTTGAGGGGGCTGAAAATGGCTCTATTAGGTTTAACAATAGAGTCAATGGAAGGTGGTCACCACCAAAATATTCAGCCACTTCCATTTTTGTAGAAATTGAAAATAGCTCCGGCGTCAATAAAATGTAGTCGACAACACTGGTTCCCCGGGAAGTGATGCACGTTAACTGCTGCGAAGACAAGGGAGTGATGTTACCATTCGCAATGCAAAGATCGTTTTCCATGGCCAATTGGGCCATCAGCCTCCCCGACGCATTTGTTATAGGATCAAGAGAGCATCTGTTTCCCCAGGGGGGCTGCGGGGGATTGTCCAAGAGTGCTGCGGGAGATAATATATCATCGTCGTTGGGACCTATTCTTGCATTAAAGTCGCCTAAGAGGATTTGGGGAAGTCCTGGGTTAGTTGTTTGAAGATCATGGAGCCAAGACGAAAGTTCAGACCACCTTTCATTGCGGTCGAAATCATTGATTACCGGGGGCAGATATACTGTAGTTATCAACCATGGGCTTTTGGTCTTTGGAAGATGGATCTTTATAGTGAGAAAGTAAGGGGAAGATTTAATTTCCTCGCAAATGGTGAGGGATAAGTTGGTTGAAATAAGACAGGCGAGGCCAACTTGTTTTTAAAAGCCTGAAACAGATTAATCTGTTTTGCATTAATTTCTTTGGGAAAGCGTGCCTTGGTTTTGGAACGCTTTGGTTTTGGAACGGACTTCCGGAATGGAATAGGTTTTCTTGAAAAATAGCACTGAGTTAGATCATATGAAAACTGGAAAGAACCCAGACATCATTTCTTTTACAACTTGCACACCTTCCCACAATGTGTCAGCAAATCAAATTTGCATTCTGCTCCCCCTGCTCTACCGAGTTACTGCTCAAATTAGGATATGAAGAACTCGGCATGTTGCAATTATACTAACGCTGAGGTCCTTGGAGAGAAGGCCGGTTACAAATGTGATGAATCAACACAGTAACAAAAAGTTACAGCGCAAGGCTAACTACGACTACTCAGAAGCAAGTCCTGTTGAATTCAAAGGGGCTTGCTCCCAGGTAACTTGAGGTTAGGACAGTGGTGTAGCGTGGGTTGTCAGAACCCGGGGCAAGGCAAGTAATTTGCACCCCTAACCCGTGGATATGCGCCCCCTAACCCTAACCCCCAGATGTTGCGCCTGGTGCGGCCGGCCCCCCCTGCACCCCCCACGCTACGCCACTGGGTTAGGATTGCAAGCACTTTTGCTCTCCTTCCAATAAAATAATAGTTGGCACTTTGCCTTACAGTACTATAGACAGTGTTGCTTCTCGCTGCTGGAGCTGCAACTTCTACTGTAGCAACTAGAAGTCTGCCACCTCCTCTCTCCAGTGTTATGCACAAAGGCTAGTGTTACAATTATATTTATTTTAAGTTTCTGTTAACAGTTGCCAGGCCAAGCCTGAACAGCAATGGCCTACTCCTCCCCTTGCCGGTTTAGCTGATAGGCATTGTCTTAGCTCCTTCCTGGATCCAGCACTAATTCACAGAACTGAAAGGTAATTTTAGGGCATGTTGCACCTGGGCACGTGGCAAAGTGGTCCTCTGGCAATTCCATCACCCCCAGCCAGATCAGTTTTCAGCATGAGGGCAAGGTAATGTTTGCAGCACACCTTTTCGCACGCTGAAAAATGATCTGGCTGCGTAAGGGAGCTGTTGGATAACAGCCTGCCATCTGGTCCACCAAAAGGAGCAATAAACTTCCCACATGGCCAGGATGCTTTTTATACTTTGCTTGTTTATTTCAGAAATATATCCCCTGCATTCCCTGAATGCAGATGGGTGAATTGCCAGGGCTAAGCCAGTCTTCAGGAAAGGACTACAGAGGCAAAACAACAACAACAGCATCAACACTGGTGAAAAGTATGCATTTGCCATCTTGATCTCTCTCTCTCCCCACCCTAATAAATTTTATTCAATTTTGAAAACTTAAACACATTAACTTCACATTCAATATACGTTTTCTTCTAAAATTACCTCTGTGGTGTTTTTATCCCCACCCATAACATCCTACAATATATGTCAAACCTTATCTAATAAGTATTTCCTATTTTACATTTATTGTCCTTCTCAATCTGCTGCTCATAATTCAAATCCTTCCCCCTGATTTCATTTGATCGCAGATCTTTCTCAAATATTCCAAACCACCTTGATCTATTTTTAGATGCCCAAGCAAAAATCAAAAATAAAAATTCATTTTTAATCAGGCTTTTGGCCCTTAATTTGGAGGGTTTTATGTGTTTGCGCCCCCTTTCAATGTGGTTGGGATGTGTTCAGCCTGCCTTTTATATTATTTTATTATTTATTATTTCATACAATTTATACGCCCTTTGATTGAAAAAAAAAGCTCAATAAAATTATCAATAAGAAAAATTCAGGATTCAAGACCTTTAGAAAGTTAAAATAAATAAAATAATAAATACAGATTAAACTTGCACCAACTTTCTAAATATCTGGGTAGGCTTGTCTAAAGAAAAATGTTTTTAGCAGATGCTGAAAAGAGTAAAGTGGTACCTCGGGTTACATACGCTTCAGGTTACATACGCTTCAGGTTACAGACTCTGTTAACCCAGAAATAGTGCTTCAGGTTAAGAACTTTGCTTCAGGGTGAGAACAGAAATCGTGCTCCGGCAGCAGAAGGAGGCCCCATTAGCTAAAGTGGTGCTTCAGGTTAAGAACGGACCTCCGGAACGAATTAAGTGCTTAACCCGAGGTACCACTGTACAGTGATGGCACTTGCCTGATGTCAATAGATGCTGCCACACTAAAAGACTAAGCTCTCACAAATGCAGAATGGGTATTATGTGGCACCAGTAATAGTGCCAAATTCTGCTAATCGAAGTCATCAAGCAGGTATGTTTGACATAAGGCGATGCAGGTAAACTTGTCCCAAGCTGTTAAGGGTTTTATATGCTATTAGTAACACCTTGAATAGTGCCGGATTTACATATAAGCTAAACAAGCTATAGCTTAGGGCCCCACTCTCTTGGGGGGGGGGGGCAAAAAATTTAAAGGAAGAAAAAAACTGGATGTACATTTCTGAAATATAAGATAAAAAACCAATAAAATAAAACCTACATACAGCAACAGTGTTTTGTGTTGTGTAGGCTCCTGCAATGTAAGTCATGGGCCCAGCCTGCTAGCCTGCTCCCTAAAACATCACTGGTTTGCTCATTTCTATATATAGGGTGCCTACATTCTGCATGGACTGGTTGCACATGGCTTTAGATACCTATTAATCAATTACCATATAGCATATATTCAACACAAAAAGCATCAACAATTTGTTGTTGACAAAGGACCATAGCTGTCAACTTTCAGATTTGAAAATAAGGGATCAGCAACCTCACCTGTCCCGGGGACATTCTACGGGATATCTAACAAAATCTGGCATAGCAGCGGGAAGCAGAGGGAATTGGTGCTGGAATACGGGAATTTCGCGCAAAAAAAGGGAAGGTTGACAGCTATGCAAAGGACAGCTGGACATTACCTTCAGTAGCTTAGGGCCTCATCAAACCTAAATCCGGTCCTGACCTTGAACATAGCCCAATCAGTGACTGGGCAGAGGAGGAATGGTGGACCCCGTCTGCCTAGCCTGACCCTTCCAGAGAAGAAGGCGACAGTTCTGAATTACAACAGGGGTTTGAGGGAGGTCACAGCTCAGAGGCAGTTGAGGGGGAAAGCTGGGAAATTCAGTCATTTGTTTAGTCGTTTAGTCGTGTCCGACTCTTCGTAACCCCATGGACCAGAGAACGCCAGGCACCTCTGTCCTCCACTGCCTCCCGCACTTTGGTCAAACTCATGCTGGTAACCTCGAAAACACTATCCAACCATCTTGTCCTCTGTCGCCCCCTTCTCCTTGTGCCCTCCATCTTTCCCAACATCAGGGTCTTTTCCAGGGAGTCTTCTCTTCTCATGAGGTGGCCAAAGTACTGGAGCCTCAGCTTCACAATCTGTCCTTCCAGTGAGCACTCAGGGCTGATTTCCTTCAGAATGGAGAGGTTTGATCTTCTTGCAGTCCATGGGACTCTCAAGAGTCTCCTCCAGCACCATCACTCAAAAGCATCAATTCTTCGGTGATCAGCCTTCTTTCTGGTCCAGCTCTCACTTCCATACATCACTACTGGGAAAACCATAGCTTTAACTATACGAACCTTTACCTCGGGTTAAAGTTGCTTTAGGTTGAGCGTTTTCGGGTTGCGCTGCGCAGTGACCCAGAAGTAATGGTTCATTTTACTTCTGGGTTTCGCTGCTCACGCATGCACAGACGCTCAAAATGACGTCACGCACATGCACAGAAGCGGCGTATTGCGACCCGCACACGTGCAGACACAGGTTGCATTCACTTCAGGATGTGAACGGGGCTCTGGAACAGATCCCGTTTGCATCCAAAGGTACCACTGTAATGGGAGAGGAGGAAGAAGAAGCACCGGGGGGGGGGGGACACAGCTAACGGACACAGTGTCTTTAGAAATCATTCCAGACCCCCCCTTCCAGAACCCAGCGAGCATTGAAAGTACAAGAGCAGAGAGCTCAGAGGCAGAGGGCACTTTTCATAATGATGACGGAGAGAGGAAGGGGGTGGAGACTCACTTGGGGCAATGCCATTACTCCAAGAGGCTGCATTTCTAAGCCTCTCTCTGTGAATATTGAATAAAAAGCAACTGGTAAGAACCTTTCCTTGTCTTATCCGTTCCTGGTGACCTGCTGTGTTGGTTGGATCCACTGCCACCTGACACCCAATAGCAAACTGGCAACCAGGGCAGATCTCTGAGAACAGGTGTTAGTTAGATCAGGCATAGGCAAACTCTGCCCTCCAGATGTTTTGGGACTACAGCTCCCATCATCCCTGACCACTGGTCCTGTTAGCTAGGGATGATGGGAGTTGTAGTCCCAAAACATCCGGAGGGCCGAGTTTGCCTGTGCCTGTGTTAGATGCTGACAATGCCTCGCTCCGGTCAGCAATTGTGCTGCAGCACTCTGTTCTAATTGCAACTTCCAGATCAAGTGCATGGATGCCCCACACAAGCTTTTATTACTGTTAGGGTTTTAAGACTCGGGACTCAGCTACATTAGTAAAGAAAAAACCGTTTTAAATGTGTTATAATACTGTGGCACTAGATGGCGCTGTGGGGTCCCATCTTTTGGCAATGTGATTGCCCATTCTGAGGTTTACAACGCGTTTTCCTGAAATGTTTTTGTTTTTTTTCTCTGTCTAGATCGAGCCTTGATTTTTAATGTTGGCACTATGTTGTAATATTTTTAATGTTTGTACATTGTTTTGGGTCAAACTTGCATTGGTGGGGAAAGTGACCAATAGATACTGCTGTTCCAATTTTATCTGGATTAATTTTCAGGCCAGCTAGAAATCGCTATGTGAGCAACATGACTCTGACAGCAAGGGAGGACAAGTTCATGATCTTGAAAAGTCCCAATGCCCGTTACTCTGCTGCATTGCGTAGCTCCAATAATAGCTATTAATCATCAGATGACTCCTGCTTTGACATCGTAATCCTGTATGACATCTATATGTTGCCATGGATATTGCTGAGACGAAGCCAAGAGAGCATGTAATGACTTAATTGGAGGATCAAAGAGATGACAAAATATGAGGATAAATACAATATTTAGGCTAAATATGTTAGGCCCGTATAAGTGGACCCATTATTTCAGCTGTCAGTTTAATAGGTTTAAGGCTGAGCAGGATCTATGGGTGTCAATAAGCAATTTTCAAAAAGTAATGAAGACGGGAGATTCACTTATTTATATGTCCGTTTATGCTATGCACAACTTTGTTTCTTGTTCATTACCTTTTTATCACAATTATAATTTTAATTGTGCCTTTTGGAATGTCCTTTCCAAGGGACTTTTTAAGGTAGAGCAAGACTATTGCTGCTGCTGTTGTTACTTGCCTCTACCATAAGGTTCAAGAACGGGTTACAACACTAAAACACGACATTAAAGGTAAAGGGACACCTGACCATTAGGTCCAGTCGAGGATGACTCTGGGGTTGCGGCACTCATCCTGTTTTATTGGCTGAGGGAGCCGGCATACAACTTCCAGATCACGTGGTCAGCATGACTTTACCTTCCTGCTGGAGCCGTACCTATTTATCTACTTGCACTTTGATGTGCTTTCGAACTGCTAGGTTGGCAGGAGCAGGGACCGAGCAATGGGAGCTCAACCCGTCGCGGGGATTCGAACCGCCAACCTTCTGATCGGCAAGCCCTAGGCTCTGTGGTTTAACCCACAGCGCCACCCGTGTCCCTTTTAAACATGACATTAAAAACTGTTTAAAACAACTTGCAATCACTAAAAGAAGGTGAGTGATTAAAATCTACACCTCAGAGGTGTCCTATTCCCAGTCTTTATGGAGTATTTGTTCTGATATATTCTGGAGGTGACTGCTATCCTTGCTAGCAAATGTGAGGGAACTGAGTGAGAATGGTTAAGCAAAATAGGGGTCAGGTTTAGAGTGCATTAGCAACAATCCTTCTTCCTCGGTTACTCTGGGAATTGTAGTTCTGTGAGGGTGATCGAATTCTCAACACCCTTATCAAACCACAATTCCCAGCATTCTTTTGGGGGGGGGAACCACGATTGTTTACAGTGGTGAAAAGTGCTTGAAATGAATAATGTGGTTAATCCCATAATGTTTTTGGTAACTGTCCAGACAGAGTTAGCCCTGCTGTGATCTAGAAGCAATGAGCATGTATAAACCACTGACACAAGCATAACAATTTTGCAGCTTAAGTCCTAAAATAATAAATGCTTTCTGGCAGGGCTGCAATTAGCATTCGTTCCCCAAACATGCAATTTTAAAACGTGATTTACTGTCCTGAGACCATTTCTGAATTCCAACCAGAAATAGTTGATTAACCTGTTTGGCCAAAAATGTCCCAGAGGACGCTCAGTGCAGGTAAGATGAACTTTAAGCCATTTTTGTGGATGCACAAACAGGGTAACCCCTGTCTCCCCCGACCTCAATATATGTTAATGTATGGTTATGCCTCCAAGACCATATAACCCTGGTCTTGAAAGACCTACACTGGCTCCCAGTAGGTTTCCGAGCACAATTCAAAGTGTTGGTGCTGACCTTTAAAGCCCTCAATGGCCTTGGCCCAGTATACCTGAAGGAACGTCTCCACCTCCATCGTTCTGCCTGGACACTGAGGTCCAGTGCCGAGGGCCTTCTGGCAGTTCCCTCACTGCAAGAAGTGAGGTTACAGGGAACCAGGCAGAGTATGGTTACCATATTTTTTTCAATGAATCCGGGGACACTTTCCCCCCCTTTTTTGAAGGTGAGTAGCCACAGGGAGTCAGTAGTGGGGATGGTGAGGCAAAAGACCCTGGGCCCAAGCACACATGCATAATGTATAAAGGTGCTGCAAAGCCCTTCTTTCGTACCCTGTGAAACATAAATGCGCAGAGGTTTTTTTTAAAAAAAACTGGGCAACGGCGCGCCACCTGCCTGTGACTCCCGAGCCTTCCCCGATGATCTGCCCCCTTCCCCCTTTGTTTTGACAGATCGAGGCAGGCTCGGGAGTTGTGGGTGGGCGGCCGTTGCCCGGGAGGGCACAAGGTGCGCGGTTTCTCTGCCAGGCATGGTGCAAAGCCCTTCTTTCGCACCCTGTGAAACATAAATACGCAGAGTTTTTAAAAAACTGGGCAATGGCCGGCCGCCCACGACTTCCGAGCCTCCCCCGATCAGTCAAAACAAAGGGTGAAGGGGGCAGGAGATCTGTACTGCCGGACGTCCCTGGTTCCCCTTTGGCAGTGGCGGCGGCAGTGGCAGTCAGCAGCCTGGAGCCAGCCTGGTAGTGCAGTTGGCTCTGGCTGGCTTCAGGAGCTGCTCACGGCTGTAGCACCCACCATTTTTCTTCTCCATATGATGTGTTGCGCACAAGACACATCATATGGGGACTTCTGGAGAGGAAAAATGGTGGGCGCTATGGCAGCAAGCAGCTCCTGAAGCCAGCCAGAGTTATTTGGAATTATGCTTTTTTATGGGGTAATGGGCACACTGGGAGTGGGTGGGTTTATGGAACCAAGCAAACAGTGGTCCAAAAGGGTTTGGAAACCGTTGCACTAGGGTGCTAGATGCGCCAGTGATCTGGTTTGGTAGAGGTCCGCTTCCTGTGTTCCTAATGGCAGGCAGCGGCGGATGGGGGTGGATATAGCTGTAAAAGGCTATATCCTTTGCTGCAGGTTGTTTGAGCTCCTACCAGGTGATCTTAATTGGCTCAGACGGAAAGCGGTATCTTCAAGGCGTAGTGATGGAAAATGGGGAGTGTGCTGTGCTTAGCAAGAATCGGTCACTGTGCCTGGGCCCTGAGGCTCTGCCTCAGTCTGATGAAAGTGCAGAAACCAGCACTTTGATGTGCAGGAGGTTTTAAGAACCTAGGAAGCTGCCCTTTGTACCTGGAGGAGCGTCTCCACCCCCATCGTCCAGCCTGGGCACTGAGGTCCAGCTCTGAGGGCTTTCTGGCAATTCCCTCACTGAGAGAAGTGGGGTTACAGGGGGCCTTCTCAGTAGTCATGCCGTCCCATCAGATGTCAAGGAAATATACAACTATCTTAGAAGACATTTGAAGGCAGCGCTGTATAGGGAAGTTTTTAATGTTTTATGTTTTAATATGGTTTTATAATTGGGAACCCACCCAGAGTGGCTGGGGCAACCCAGTCAGATGGGCAACATTATTATTATTATTATTATTATTATTATTATTATTATTATGCCAAGTTAGCTCAGTATTGCCTACCTTGACTGGTAGTGGCGCTCCCAGCCATACCTACAGACACTGGGGATTCAAAGTGAGACCTTCTGCATTCAAAGCAGATGTTCCATATATGTATGTGTAAATAGACCGTATAGACTACAGTCTCCTTTGTGCCTCAAACACAAACCTGGACTTAGCGCATGGAATATCTCAGCACTTGGAGATTGGGATGGATTGGCTTGCAACAGTATTCAGCCAAAGGTAAAGGTAAAGGTACCCCTGCCCGTACGGGCCAGTCTTGACAGACTCTAGGGTTGTGCGCTCATCTCACTCTATAGGCCGGGAGCCAGCGCTGTCCGAAGACACTTCCGGGTCACATGGCCAGCGTGACAAGCTGCATCTGGCGAGCCAGCGCAGCACACGGAACGCCGTTTACCTTCCCGCTAGTAAGCGGTCCCTATTTATCTACTTGCACCCGGGGGTGCTTTCGAACTGCTAGGTTGGCAGGCGCTGGGACCGAGTGACAGGAGCGCACCCCGCCGCGGGGATTCGAACCGCCGACCTTTGGATCGGCAAGTCCTAGGCACTGAGGCTTTTACCCACAGCGCCACCCGCATCCCTATTCAGCCAAAGGCACCTGCAAATTGAACTGCTGTCCAACATGCAAGAGCAGGCCAGGTTGAGTCACAGGGCTGATCCAAATGTGGCCTGGTTTTCTCATGGTATGCTTGCATCCTTCTGTCTTCTTCTGGGATCAATAGTTTCTATAAATAGCAACAACAGGAGCAACAGGATCCAGGCTGCCTGTGTCTCCGTGCCTCTTGGCAAAGACGCACTATCATACCATGACTATCAGTGCTCCGATCTCTCTCTCTCTCTCTTTCTCCTGGATGAAGAAGGTCTGTATTTTTATGCAAAACTGTGCAGGGGGAAGTGCAGGGTGGAAAATGGTTCTATTTCCATTTCTCTCTTTTCTGTGCCTTCAGATGAAATGCACTTTGGAAGCCCAGCCCAGCAATACTGTTCCCTCCTCGTTGCCTTATTATGCAACATTAATCACAGTGAAACCTACATAAACCCTCTCCCACATTATGTAATCTCCTCCACCAGACCTCATCACAGAGCCCGAGCCCAGGAATTCCTCCTCTCCACCTCTGCGAGCCTATCAAGGAAACGACTGTGTGTGTGTTCTTTCAGCAGTTGATTTAATGGGCTTCCTTTCATTTATAAATTATACAAATAAAATGCATTAGGTGCATCTGTGCTCCAAGGAAAGAGGAGTGAAGAGAGAGAACGAGAGACGAGACCGGTATCTTCTGCACATAAAAAGAAAACCGGAGCTCTGCACCAGGAGAGCCCAAATTCTGCACTGAGAAAAATTGAAATTGGTTTAAATTGTGCAAAAGGAGCAAAACCGCCTGTGTAATATTTTAGGAGCATAGAAAGCTCCATTAAACTATTTCACACTATCTGTGTCCTGTGTCTTCCGATTGGAGATCTCTGAGGCATTAATCACCACACTCAATTTTGACTAAGTTGAAATCCCAGTGTAGCTTTCCTGTTTTCTTCTTGGTGCCTTTTAAGCAGCTTCAGATACAGTTGCAAGAAGCCGCTTGGAAAGGGAGAGGAAGAAAGGGGAAATAATCACGAATAGTCTAATGGTGTGCAAACGCACCGGCACTGGGAAGATGCTTCAGCAGCGAAGGAATTGAGGAGATGCACAGAACTGCAGAAAAGCACCCTTTGGTTTGACCACCAGAGGGCTTCCCTGCACCAACGTCTCCCGTGACTCAGATGCCACAAAAATTTGATCGCCTGATTTTAAGCGCCAAAGGACCTCTCTTTGTAGTGTTTGCTACAACAGACTAAGATGGCTACCCCTGTCTTGGAAACTTCCCCAGCAAAAACCTAGAAGAAGATAGGAAGTAAACCTCACAGAGGAGGTAGGTTCTATCAAGACAAGTTGAATTAGCATCCTAGGCAGGATGAACATTGCTTTATCAGCCCTGCTTCTGTGCAGATCCTGCTGGTGCGTTTGATGTCTCTGTGATCATCATCAGGACTGGCAGATTAGATGTTTGTCTCACAAATGTCCAGGAAGGGGGGTCAAAACAAAATACCAACCATCAATAAATCATATTTCAACTATCAGCAGGTGAAATATATAAGAAAATTATGTTATGTCATCTTTGTCCATGGAGTTTTCTTGGCAGGGATACTGGAGTGGCTTGCCGGTTCCTGCTCCAGATGGATCACGTTTGGTCAAAACTCTCCACTATGACCTGTCCATCTTGGGTGGCCCTGCATGGAATAGCTCATAGCTTCTCTGAGTTATTCAAGTCCCTTTGCCATGGCAAAGGCAGTGAGACTCTTGAGAGTCCCATGGACTGCAAAAAGATCAATCAGTACATAACAAAACCTATCCATTCTGATGGAAATCAGCCCTGAGTGCTCACTGGAAGGACAGATCCTGAAGCTGAGGCTCCAGTACTTTGGCCACCTCATGAGAAGAGAAGACTCCCTGGAAAAGACCCTGATGTTGGGAAAGATGGAGGGCGCAAGGAGAAGGGGATGACAGAGGACGAGATGGTGGGACAGTGTTCTTGAAGCTACCAGCATGAGTTTGATCAAACTGCGGGAGGCAGTGGAAGACAGGAGTGCCTGGCGTGCTCTGGTCCATAGGGTCACGAAGAGTCGGACACGACTAAACGACTAAACAACATGTTATGTTGTCAACCTCTAAATGGCAGTCATCATAAATTCCATACAGATTAAGAGACAGAAGGCAGATTGCGTCGCAAATGGGGTTTGGGTAGGACAGTGGTTCTGCTTCATAACTTGACTGTCAACAAACATGCATGGCAGGAAGTCAAGAGAGGGAAAAGGGTTGGCGGTCTTTTTGATTTTTCAAGTGTTGGGGAGTTAACACACACTACATACAACATCCAGTTTGGACTTTAGACCGTGACCAATGAAAACTTGTTTTGTACACGATTTGTTTTTGTTTGTTTACAACATGTTGCCATAGTTAGCATTTCACAGATGTGGAAACTGAGGCACACACACAGAGAGAGAGACTCAGTGAGTCAGATGCTGAGCACAGTATCGGGACTGCAGGCCTGTCAGCAGTTTCCTTTCATGTTCCTGTAGAAGTATTTCTATTCCACCCACTCACATGAACTATAAAACCAATGCAGACTGATATGCTGTTTGACATTTTATTGTAGTTTCATATAAGACATTGTAATCAGAAGAAATTGATGAGTTCAGTCCCAACATGCACCAAGCGTACTGCAGTAAGGTAAAGGTAAAGGGACCCCTGACCATTAGGTCCAGTCGTGGCTGACTCTGGGGTTGCGGCGCTCATCTCGCTTTATTGCCCGAGGGAGCTGGCATACAGCTTCTGGGTCGTGTGGCCAGCATGACTATGCCGCTTCTGGTGAACCAGAGCAGCGCACAAACGCCGTTTACCTTCCCGCCGGAGCGGTACCTATTTATCTACTTGCACTTTGATGTGTTTTCGAACTGCTAGGTTGGCAGGAGCAGGAACCGAGCAACAGGAGCTCACCCTGTTGCGGGGATTCGAACCACCAACCTTCTGATCAGCAAGTCCTAGGCTCTGTTGTTTAATACACAGCGCCACCCGTGTCCCAAGTGTACTGCAGAGTGGCGGCAAAAAGTGGTACAGTCACACTAATTTTATTTTTGCATCCTTGGTGCTTTGCATCAAAGCAACTTGCACTGGTAATAAGACATTTTGAGAATTCTTTGCGGTTGGCCATTATCAAAAAGTTAAGAAGTCATCAGCCAACAATATTTTTGGGCGTGCCAGTGGAAGTGGGCAGTCAGAAAGGCCTGTGCTCGGTACTAGAGCTGCACTCATAGAGGGGGCTCTGCTATGAGGCAGGTCAGACCACTGGACCATCACATTATTTAGGGTTGCCATATTTCAAACAGTGAAAACCCAGACAGAAAAGTTGTTGCCAACATCAGTGCTGACGACATGGGTTGCCATACATCCGGATTTTCCTGGACATTTGACTGATTTCTGCCCAGACACTGCTGACGAATGCAGTATTCCGGATATGTCTGGCAAATTCTGGACGTAGTGGGCATATTCCACCAGGTAGTTGTCTTGAAAAGTTGAAATGAATAGTTGTTGTGTATGAGTGCGGTAGTGCTCTTGAGCATTGCCCATGCATTCCAAGTAGGCACATGCATAAAACCTGTTGGATGGTGCCCCACTGTGGCATTTCTCTGTGTGCCTGCCTTAGGCACCCCCTGTGACCTCACAAGTCATCATGGAAAGTCAGTGTGTCTTGGCTGAGGCCAGCCTTCTCTGGATTCCTGGAATCTGCTTTGGAGGTCTGTTGTGAACATGACAAATCCAATTGAGCTTCGGTGTTCAGGGGAACTCTATCTCTGAGTGACATCTGCTGCGGGGGGGGGGAGGTTTGTTTTGCAAGACTCTCTTTGCTTTTCTATGATGCAGAAGGGGTGGTGTTAGAGCTCTGAATCTTTTCATAGCAAAGAACCGTGAAAAATATGGGGCACACTTTTTTTCTTTTTTTAAAAAAAGCCTGCCTAGGATGTTGGCCTAGAGGGACCCTTTGTGCAATCTGGAACGAAATTCTTTATGAAAGAGAAATAATGGTGGTTTTTTTTTTTTTGTTTAAAAATAGGAACATGCTGTGAAGCTCCTGATATATGAATCAGCCTTACACCTAGGCAGACCGTTGGTCTACCATGTTCAGTATTATCTACAGCAGGCAGGGACGTACCTAGAAGTTGGAAGCCAAGGGCATAAACCCAAATGGCACAAAAATTGCACCTCTCCTCAGATTAGCTAGGAGCCTGCCCACTTGTGCATTCCCCCAGCCGCTCTTTGCCAAGGGTGCAAGAAAGTCCTCCGGCACCAGGAGTTTCCAGACTGTGGTCCATGACGTGCCAGTGGTCCGTGATCTTCATGTTGGGTCTCCGCAGGATACCGGCATTCAGTATAAGGCCCCCTGCTTTTGAATGACACCTTCCTGCTTCTTTCGCTTCTCACGTTGTGCTTTCTTGTGCAACATTTGCAATAGACTATATGCTGCAATTCCCAACATGAGGTGCACGTCTCACAGCGGGGCAATTTGATTTTAAAGGGGGGGGGCAATTCAAGAATGAGTTATTAACAGTTAATGGCCTTTTAGGCTTCCTCCACATGAATAGGAGACCACTTTTTAAATAATAAGAATTAAATGGCACAGGCAGAGGAGGAGCTAGCTGCTCCAACACCAGTGGCGCACATGTTGTGCACCCGGGGGTGGGGCGAGCATCCCAGGGGGGCAGGGAGGCGATGTCAACCCCCCTCAGGGATGACACCCAGAGCAGACCGCACCCCCCTTCCTCTGACAGTGGTCCCGGGCGGGGGGGGGCAGGATTTTAGAGATGCTTAGGTGGTGCATGGCCAAAAAAAGATTGGAAACCACTGGACTAGAGCATGGGTAGGCAAACTAAGGCCCAGGGGACGGATCCGGCCCAATCGCCTTCTAAATCCAGCCTGCGGATGGTCCAGGAATCAGCATGTTTTTACATGAGTTGAATGTGTGCTTTTATTTAAAATGCATCTCTGGGTTATTTGTGGGGCATAGGAATTCGTTCAATTCCCCCCCCCAAAGAAATCCGGGCCCCCCACAAGGTCTGAGGGACAGTGGACCAGCCCCCTGCTGAAAATGTTTGCTGACCCCTGGACTAGAGGATGGAATAAAAACACAATGAAGCAGCACACAGCATCGGAAGGAAATCATTAAGCGGATGCCAAAACCCTTCGAAATTGGTTTTGGGAGTCTTCCCACGCTGGCAGCGACCCTGCCTGGGATTGAACCCGCAGCCTTCCGCGCGCAAAGCGGACGCTCTCTGCCCCTGAGCCACGGCCCCGCCTTGCCCAACTCAGCAGCAGTCGAGGGGAGAGCGCGAGGTCCTTTCCGCTGCCCACCTTAGCCGTTCCCATGCCCGGCGGCGCACACATGAAGGCAGAGGGGGGAAATTCAGCCCCCCAACACCCGCCGCGTCCCCGCGCCTGCCCGCCTGGCTCTCTCGGAGGAGAGAGAGCCGTCCCCGCTCGCGCGCTCTGCCCGGACGGACTCGGGCGCGAGCCCCTCGCCGAAGGGGCGCCTGGCGCCAATGGCTCCTCCAGCCCAGTCGAGGGAAAGCGCCTTTCTCCCCGAGGCGCCTCCCGGCCCCCTCAGTTCTTCGCGCGCCCCTTTTGGGGCAGGCGCCTCCGAGCGTGCGCGCGCGGCGGTCCAAAACGGGGTTGAGGGGAGCTGGGGGGGTGGGGAAGGCCGCCTCGCGACCCCCGCCGCCCGCGCACCCGTCCCCATTGCACAGAGGCGCACGTCCCCACTCCACCCACCCCTCTCGCCAGCGAATGGTCGCTTCCAACCGGGTGGCCATGTTTGCCGCTTATAATCGCGAGCGCAGGCGAAGCCAGAGGCTGCTTTTCATGCGAGCGGGGAGGGCGCTCGGGAGGAGGGGCAGTGGCAGCAGCAGCAGCCGCCGCGTCAGGCGCCGGGGAAGAAGGCGAGCAGCAGCAGCAGCGGCCGGAGCCTCGTCGTCGTCGCCCTCGCCCCCCTCAGCAGCAGCATGGCCGTGGCGGTGGGGAGACCCTCGGTGAGTGAGGAGGGGAGAGGCGCCCTTCCCGCTGGAGCGCCCTTCCCGCTGGAGCTCCCCGGTTAGCCGGGCGTGCAGCCCATGTGCGCAGCGCCCGGGCTCGGATAACGGAGATGGGGAAGAGCGCGCCCGAGCCTCCCTTCCCGGCGGCTGAGGCGGGAGAGCGAGCGGGCGAGGCGGCGGCGGCGGCGGCCGCTTGTTGCTTCCCGGGAACGCGAGCCAGAGAGACCCCGCCTGGGGTCCGCGGCATTCCCCCCGCCTTCCCGCCCGTCCGCCTTTCTTCCATCTCTCTCCTTCTCCATTCATTGCAAAGGGGATCGCCGGAGGTGGGCGCCTGTGGGGTGAGAGGCTGAGGGTGGGTCGGATTTGCGAGGGACGGGACGCGTTCAGACGTTACGTGCCAGGAGGAGGGCCCGGACCCCGGTTTCTTTTCCCGTGTACCAAGCTTCTAAAAAAAGAGCGGGGGGGGGAGAGAATGAAAGAAAAGAAAGCTGGGAAAGGGGTGTGTTTGTTTGTGTGTGGTAGCAAAATATGGAGCTGGTTGTCTTATCTAAAAATAGGGCACACCAGACGAAAATCGGAGGGAGTGGGTAGTGGAGACGGAAACACGAATAGGCCGCCCTCCCTGGCGATTCTGAAAAGGTGCCCGGGATCAGTGTCAGTGGAAGGAAGGTGTGTGGCTTCAGAAATAAAGGAAAGGAAAGGTGCCTGAGGTTGCGGATGGGGAAGGCGGCAAAGTTGTCCTCTAGGGTCGAGGGACATGCTTGTGTTGTGGAGAAGGCATGGGGAGCATAACGGGATGGCCGCCTCCCCAAACCATTGTGAGATTTTGTTAGCTGGCTGAGGAGCCAGGTGATATACAGTTGCAACCCCACAACCTCTCGGAGCACCACATCTCTCCAGGCCAGCGCATCATTCATCTAGGACATGCAGGCATGCACCAGCCCTCGCCAACGTGGTGCCCGCCCCCAGATGTGCTGGACAACAACTCCCGCCAGCCCAAGCCAGCACATCTAGGCGAAGACTAGCATATGCAAATATGTAATATTGCAATTCTATACATGTCTGCTTGGGAGGAAATCCTCTTTCAGGGGACTTGCTCTGACGTGGGTTGCAGCTCTGCTGTTGATCTCAGGGTCTTGAGTTTGAGCCCCACTTTGGGTAAAATATCCCTTGTGGTCTCTTCCAACTCTACAGTTCTTTGATTCTAAGACTCTCTTTGCTTTTCCATGATGCAGAAGGGGGTGGTGTTAGAGCTGTCACTTTGAATCTTTTCATATGAAAGACCAGAAAAAAATATGGGGCATATCCTTCCTTCCCCCCAAAGCCTGCCTTTTTCCTTCTCTATCTTTCTGGCTTTTTGTCTTACCTTCTTTTGCATCTTCTCCCCCACCCCCTCTTTCATTGGGGACAACAGCAACACCCCAGAACAAAAGAGAGAGACACATGTGATTCTATGAAGTGGCAAGTCCTGAATTGGAATCTCACCTTTGCCATGGCAAACCTTTTGGCATGCCGTGTGCGAGAGCATCTGTGAGGCATGCAGAAGGGCGCAGGACCATAGCTCAATGCATCTGCATGCTGAAGATCCCGGGTTCAACCCCTGGCTGACCCCAAGTAGGGCTGAGGAACACCCCTGCTGGAAACCCTACAGAGCTGCTGCCAACCAGTGTACACAACACTGTGCTAGATGGAACAGTGGCTTGACTCAGTTTAAGGCAGCTTCCTAATGTTTCATCTTCTGTAAGGGGACAGTGGTAGTGCTCTACCTTACAGGGTTGTTGTAAGTGTGCAGAACACCTTGAGCACTTTAAAAGTCAAGCCATAAGTGCATACGTTGTTAGTATTTATATTAGTAGACTGGGGTGTGACTTTCCTTGCAGATCATGACCCAAGAATAGAAAATTAAAGTGCTATAAAGAATGCAGGCTTGCAACACCCGTGTGTGGTTTCCGATTTACTGCTTTTTAGAGAACTTCATCTTTTAGTCCACATTGGAAAGGGAAACAAGCTGTAGGTATATAGGGTTGTATATATTGTATCCTGGTGGCCTGTTAACCGCATTTCAAACAGGGCAAGGCAAAGGGGCTGCATATAGTAGGATGTCTGTCTTTCAGGACTGCATTCTTGGGAGGTTTTCAAACATCCTCTGTTCAGGCAGCAGCAATGGTAACGGGAGTACTGGATGGAGATGCCTTAACCTAGCCTTCTCCTTCCTTTCCCAACTCCCCCCACCCCCCAAAAATCACTTGGGCGAAGAGTTGCAGTATTCTCTGGGATCAGAAGCAGAGCTGTGTGGAAAAGCAATAGAGGCAACTAGAAGTTTGGTATTCGTATAAACTTTAACTCGCTTAACATCCCCTCTGTCTTCTCTCTGTCTCTCTGGTTCCCCAAAGAATAGACACAGAAATGATGTTGGCGACTCAGTTTATTTGTTTGACTCTTAATGGCTTCTCAAGCAGTTTCCCACACGCTGAAGCATCCAGCTGCTGCCCTTCCACTGTACAATTCTGTTTTTTGTTAAGGTGGGGAGTTGAGAAATGTCAACTCGAGCGGACGCAGTCATTTGCCACAAGAAACCTCTGCAAGGCCTATAGCACCTTAAGGGTTTCTCATACACCCTGTGGCAAAAGCCCGAAGCAGATAAGAGAAGGTGTCAGTTTGTATACACCTATAGGTGTGCATTGGGGTTGTGAAGGAAAGATTTAAACAAATGGAGGCTAAAAAAATATTAAGGGACATATCCTTTCAAGGTTGAAGATTCAGGCTTGAGGATCTTCTTAGCCATTAAAAATAGGAAGAATACCCTGGAGAGATGTTGGGATGAAATTAGATCTCTGAAGGAGTCTCTCCTCCCTACTTTTTTGGTAGGGTTTCTTTCCTTTTTGATAAACCAGTGACGTCTGAGAAACTTTGTTTCACAGGCTTGCCAGGCTGCTTCACATAAAGAAATCCTTACCGAAAGAGAGACATAGAGATCCTTTTTATTATGTCTATAACTTAGAGAGATGTTGGTGAAAGTAAATGCTGGCCATATGAAAGGACTCTTATACATCTTGAGGAGGGGAGGGAGGGAGGGAGGGAGAAGGGGACTTGATTGACTTTTTCCTGTTCGTTGTGTTTTTTTTTTAAGTGCATGCCAGTAAAACAGATGTTGCGCGTGAGCAAATGACTTCAGTGTGGCTACTTTCAGAATGTGAAAAATGGTGTCTGCATTCAAGATGTGACCTGGCTCCCTTGCTTAGTTTCTGTTACCGTTTTATAATACAATTTGTGGCTCCAGTAGGGTAACGGACTGCATTGTGTTTTGGCAATTGCATCATGCCCCACCCTACCCCACTTTATTTTTTAAAAAAGAACATTGTTCATGTAAATATTTTTTTTTTTCATTTATCATTTTAAATGAACAAAAATTACACTCTTCCCACCGTTTCCTCTGTGCGACTGGTAACAATTACGTTTCAGTTTGGATTTGGATTTGTTGCTTTCTGAAAGGGTCCAGGGCAAAATGGGTCCAGCCACACGGGAGCCCAAATAAAAGGTATTGTGGCTGATTCACAGGGCCACAGCATGAGGCAGTGAGATATATGAGCTGAGGGTAGCTTTGTGAAAAAGCCACTCTCCTATGGTGAGTTGAAATAGTCTCCAGGCAATTGAGCAGGTAAGCTTCTGTAAGATGGAAGAGAATGGTGGTGATTTCCCTTTCCTTTCAAGGTAACAAGAGTGACACATATGACTGACATGTATTTGTGGGCAGACACATTAGCAACATCTGTGTACTTGTTTGTGAAGCTGGTGTTGTGGACGGCAATGAGAGTTCTATCACTAAAATTCCAGCTTCTACATCAAACAATGGTTTAAACAATCTCAACTATCTTCCCCATAATGGCCCAGTTTGCATGTCATGTATAATGACTATGATTATACCAAGACAGGCCATTGGTCCATCTAGTCTAGTATGGTCTACACCAGGGGTAGTCAACCTTTTTATACCTACCGCCCACTAATGCATCTTTCTTGATGGTAAAATTTCCTTACTCCCCACCATTGCTCGATCGAAGAAGGATTCAACTTGTGCCGTAGAACCCCTTACCGCCCACCTAGAATCCTGAAATGCCCACTAGTGGGCGGTAAGGACCAGGTTGACAAATATGATCTACAATGATGGACAGTGGTTCTCTGCAGGGTTTCAGTCAGGGTCCTTTTCCGGTTCCACCTGGAGATGCCAGAGTCTGAAACTCTTTATTGATGATTACCTTCTCTCTTGAGTTTTTTTTCTCCGTGCGTGCAGAATAGAAAGAGGTGGATATCCCTGAGCATGTACAGAGTATAATGTCATTAACTCATCCCAGCAAACCATCACACCTCTGGAAATGGGGACTATTCAAAAAGCACGTCAGACTTTTAAAACTCCTTTTAGCGCACGCACACACCCAAGTCATACTTTGACTCCTTGCCAACCTATCCCAAATCCTTTTCTTGCAGCTCCTCTATTCTTCCCATGAAGTGTGACATATTTAGTGGATGGTCTCTAGAGAGCATGGAGTCTTAGGAACAGAGGGGCCCCCTCCCCCTCTTGTTTTAGCATGACAGCAAACTGCATAGCTGTCAACTTTCCCCTTTACTTGTGAGGAATCCTATTTGGAATAAGGGAATTTCCCTTTAAAAAAGGGAAACGTTGACAGCTATGCAACTGTGGCCTTGCATAGACTCTGGGGGTCCAGTTTCCTATTACCTAACACTTCCTTTCCATATCTTTGCAGGAATCTGCCTATTGTACTACTGCTCTGATGAGCAGGTTAATTGGGTTAATCATTAATAAAACTGTTGGTCATGGAGAGAGAGAGAGAGGGCACATTTGGCTTGTGTGTAGGATGTGGGGAGAGGAACTGAAAGAAAGATCAGTCTGGCTTGATTTAACAGAACCAAGATAGCATTATTGAGTCATGGAATTTGCCCACTGAGATGTACTGGGGAAATGACACTGCGCTGATTATAAAATAATGCACATAAAGTAACAAGGGCAAACGTTATCGTGCAAACCACTCTGTTTGGTGGTTTGCTCTAGCTACTTGTATGAGTAACATTATCTAAAGTATAAAGTATATCCACATTTGTAACAGAACAGCTACTGTCAGACTCCAGCCTGCAGCAGGGATCTATCTATGAAGACAAAAGTTTCACTATTTTTAATTAAAGCTTTAGTCTTCTACCTTTACAGACCCAAGACCCGCCTTTAATCTTAGCCTGCAACAGGGCACCCAGTTAATATTTTTGCCATATTGTCTATCTTTCTCCCTCACACCTGGTATCTGCTTCTTTCATTCCTCTTCTCCTAATTTTATTCCCCCCTCCTTTCCCCCTCCTAAGCATTCCTTGGCTTCACATTACTGATCTTGAGAGCTTCAACTTCCACCAATGTTATAAACAAGTTTCTAGATCTCATGTCTCTCGGAAATTCTTGTGAATGCAAATGCAATAGGTCCGAACGGACTGCTGTCCCCAGAAGGCAAGTGAGGAGCTTCCCATTTTTATTATAGTTCAATTCATCATAATTTGAATAATTTGGAACTGGCAGCAGGACCTTGCTTACCACTGCTGTTTATTCAGACTCCGGTTGTTAGTACCTGATTTGCCCGTTGCCAATAGTTCCTCCTTTAAAAGTGTGCCAGTTCCATGCAAGCTGCTAATTATGTAAAAATAGGCTATGCAAAGCAGCTGCTTCAGCAGTGAGGTGCTTTGCAGAAGCTGTTAGCATAAGACTATAAGAAAAGCTCTCCTGCATCAGAGGGGAGGCTTCCACATGAAATTTATTACGGTCAGAGACCAGCTTGAGAAACACAAATGGAACTACAATCCCAATATCAAAACAAACATTTAAAACAATATACAACAATGGATTTTAAGTTTAAAAGTGTGGTAGGCATATAAACACATAAAAACTTTAAAATAGGCTACCTTAGAGAAATGACCCAAAGTCGCCCGTGGATCCCGGTTTGGGAATTTTCTTAAGCAAACTAGATTGAATCGGGGGGTGGTCTGCACCTACAGATCTATGTGCAGAATCTGGTGACAGTCCTGGTCATCTTGTGGTCTTTGCCTAACAGGAGAAGATTGAATTTTTGCTTTACTGGGAGGTCAGCAAGCCTCACCAGCAGGGGGTCAATGGTTTCTCTACGTGCCTCATCTAAAAAATATGGGTTCAGGGCTTCCTATATCCCCCAAAGGACAGGCGCAAATTCTCTGGTCATACTGGATTTTTTAAAAGGATACTTCCAGGACCGGCGAGGGCAGAGCCGAGCTTCTGGCAAATGTAAAAGCCCTTCTTGCATTACTTATGCACACAGGAAGCTGCTTTATACTGAACCAGACCTTTGGCCCATCTGACTTAGTATTGTCTGCACTGACTGGCAGCAGCCCTCCAGGGTTTCAAGCAGGGAGCACCTCCCAGTCCTTCAGCATGCAAGGCATGTGTTCTGCTGCTGAGCTGTACGCACCAGAGTTATACCACCTGTGAACAAAGAACCATAGAATAGGGAGGCACTTCAGATGTCACGTAGTCCAGCCCTCTGCTGAGGAGGGAGACCCTGCTTGCTCTGTTTAGATGTCATTGCTAATTTTCTCCGGTGGCTCTTTCCTAAGACCCCTCTAATCCAGTGGCAGAGAGTCCCAATGGTTGTTGAAAATGGCACTTTTGCCCGTTGTGAACTGACAGCCTTCTTCGGATTGCAGCTGGTTTCCAGTGTTATATGAGAGGGAGAACAATGTCTGACCGCTTCTCCCTCTCTGTATGTGTGCCATTTGTGGAATTGTTTTATTGTGTATTTGAGTTACGTAATGCTTTTGTACTTGTAAACCGCTTAGGAGCCATTAGTAACTCTGTAGGCTTCTGTTGAGTCCCTGCCACTTTAAAAAGAAATCCACTAAAAAAGCCAGAAGTGTTTTAGTCTTTCCCTGTAGATGCCACGAGTCCCATGGCGGCATCAAACATGGTCTGATCCTGAGGACGAATGGGAGGAACTCTCAACAAGTTGGAGCTGGGGACCTTGGGAAGGCCCAAGTGAGATGGGGGAAGTTGGTGGGATTCAGGAGGTATCAGAGTCCAGGGAAGGGGCTGAGAGCGTGGAGGATGGACTACAGGAGGTCTTTGGTCTGCTTTGGATTTCACCATGCTGAATGTCAATGGGGGTTATGGGAAGAAATAGTTTCTGCCCAAGCATCCCTCTCCCATGGCAGCATCAAAACAAACTTATGGGGTAGGTGTTGGTTCCATGCAGAGAAGGTTCTGATTTTAGTACAGTCATACATCGGGTTACAGCTGCATCAAGTTGTGTTTTTTCGGGTTATGGACTGCCGAAACCTGGAAGTACTGGAACGGGTTACTTCCGGCTTCCAGCGGTCACGCATGCGCAGAAGCGCTAAATCACAACCCACGCATGCACAGAAGCGCTAAATCACAACCCACGCATGCGCAGAAGCGCTAAATCACAACCCACGCATGCACAGAAGCACTAAATCACAACCCACGCATGCGCAGAAGCGCTAAATCACAACCCACGCATGCGCAGAAGCGCTAAATCACAACCCACGCATGCGCAGAAGCGCTAAATCACAACCCACGCATGCGCAGAAGCACTAAATCACAACCCACGCATGCGCAGAAGCGCTAAATCACAACCCACGCATGCGCAGAAGCGCTAAATCACAACCCACGCATGCACAGAAGCACCAAATCACAACCCACGCATGCACAGAAGCACCAAATCACAATCCGTGCATGCGCAGACGTGGGTTGCGAATGCTGCGGGTTGCAAATGTGCATCCTGCATGGATCACGTTCGCAACCCAAGCGTCCGCTGTAGAGCCTCCATTGCCCTCGCTCAGAGCAATTCCACGGGCTGGTTCAGACATTCATTACTTGGTGGCTTGGTGCTGAAGGTGTGAAGTGACTGACTAGGAAAGCTTTCCACGTGACCTGAAGTTCTGCCTTTTGAGGACATCTTCATACATGCTAGCATTGCTGGATGGACATGCCTGCGTGAACCAGCAATATAGGTGCAGCCAGATATCCCCAAGAGCCTTGAGTTCAGTGCTTGTAAGAGGAAATGTCAATGTAGGAATCAAAACTGCACCACCTTTTAGCGGGTGCAGTTTCTGAAACTACTGCTTTGCAGATTTTGCAGTCTAATTTTGCTCCCAGAATAGCTGCTCATTCTGGTCTTAGGGGATCTGGTACAGGATGAGGGGAAGGGGTCTGCCTTCTGTCCCCTCTCCCCCAAAGACTAGGGAGCATGGCCATAAGTAAGGAATGCCCTGTGTTATAATCACAAATAGTGAGTATTGCCTTAAGAAACAAAAGGCGGGGAGAGTTGAAAACTGTTGAACAGCTACCCTCATGCCCTCCTCATTTGCTTCCCAAAATCATCTTGGATGCTAAGCAAAACTGGGGACTTCTATTCTGACAGGTCTTCGTTCCTCATAGTTCATCTTCACTAGTAGGGCTGCAAATTGGTGAAATAAATGTTAGTTGACGAAAACTAACTTTAAAATTGATTTTTTTAATTCACATAGTGGTGAAAACAGTGGTTTTGAAGCAAGAAGTTTACATGTTGTTGTCTTTAGGTGATGCACACGTGTGTTGTAGTGGTCGAAAGTTATTTTCAGTTCTCCATCAAACCTTGCAGCCTGGTTTTTTTAGATGGAGAATTTTAGTTGGTTCCTGAGTACACAAGTTGCTGCTTCTCCTTCTATCAGACGATATCTTTTTGTGTAGCTATTACCAAAGAGCACAGATTGGGAATATGATATGCTTTGTTCTTACTTGCAAAAAAAAAAAAAAGACTCTTGTTCTGTAGCAGCTTTCTCCCAATATGCACTGGACTTGCAATGTATGCTGCCCTTTTAGAATAAAATGGCTGGTATCTGGTTTCTAGCAAGCCTGTGGCTTTGCTGATTTCTTTCAGTTGCTAACCCCAGAGAAGCTGTGTGAGTGTCAAGGAGCGTGGGAAGTTCTTGAACATCTTCCTTAGCACAAGCTGGGGGAAATGCCAGAGAGCCTGAATTACTAAGACCCTTTAAATGCTGAGAGTTTCTGAGCTGCTTGGCTCTTTGCAAACAAACATACTTTTAATTTCAACAGCAATTTAGTCTCTTCCCGGGTTTGTAAGCCTTTTCTTCTCCAGAGCAAGATTTTCCTGGCTCAGTGCCTGCACCTGAAGGAATGTGGTGGGTTTTGTTTTCCTGTTTTGTTTTTTTTCTTTGCCTCATTCGCTGCAATTTCTTTTCCTTCCCTTTTTAGAAGTTGCAGGTTCAGGAGGGTCTCTTTTGGAAGTGGGTGGGCAAAGAACACACAGTCTGAGGATTGCAGGGAACCTGGAACCCCGCACTGCCTCTTGTGAATCTGCAAATAATTTGGTATTACTAGATTATTATTATTATTATTATTATTATTATTATTATTATTATTATGAATGCTGCTGTTAGCTTTTACTGTTGGGCCAGGCCCTGGGCTCCAATAATTGAGCTCTTGCGCCTCTGAGCTACGGAGGCCAGTGGTTTTCAAAGGTTGTGGCATGAGAAGATGACAAATGTGGCAGGAAGATTTAAGGATAACCAAACGTTTAAACATTTCAGTGCAGTATAGTATAGCATAGTATCGAAATATATTTTAATATATACAGCCAGAAAAACAGTATCTTCGCCTCTCTTCAAGAACACTGGCTGCAGTTCTGCAACACATATTGTTGTCAACCGGGATTTTCAATTCTGAGAAATAAGAAAGATCAGAAAAGAGAACGTCTTGGGTTGATGAGGAAATGGGAATTTGTTTGTCTCAAATCAGACCTAATATAATTGAGATTACCCAGCAAAAGCAAGCTCACACCTCTCATTGAGTTTGTAGGCATACTAAAGGTACATATGTAGGAGGCTCGCTTATAATTATATTTTGGGAATGAGTCATGTTCTTATGTAGCTGCGTTGTGTTATACTTTCAGGGGTTCCCCGTGATCATACTATAAAGTAGTTGTGTTCCATGTTATGAACCAGGCACTGCTAAGAGTTCTTTCCTTTTCCCCCCAATGTATTTCTTGTCAATAAAAAATTCGGTTCGGTGCAAGCAAATTTTTATTCTGAAACTGTGGCTCAGAGAAAAAAGTTTGAGGGCCACTCCCTTAGGCTTTCATATAGAGATTGAGTTGATCCTTATCCTTTGACCACAGAAAGCTCTGCCCAACATGTTTTACTAAACTCTTAGAATTTCTCCTAGCTGGTTTCATTTTCCTCTACTCTCTCCTAACGTGCTTTTATTTAAAAAAGCAAAAGCAGACATTCTGGGGACTTCATTTGCTGCTCTGTGATTGTGGCAGGTCCCCTTTCACATCATTCTGGCCATTGTGGCTTCAGCTGCCTAGCAGGCTATGGGTTTAATGATGAGAGGGAAGAAGGGAAAATGAATGAAGCAGGAGTGCCTGCACATATTGGCTTGGCTGCTAACTACCCAGTTATTCTTTGTGATTACTGCAGGTCCACACCTCGCCTCTTGGGCCCTGTGGCATGTGCAGAGAGCTAGGTGGGACGGAGGGACATTTTTTTGTCTGGCCTCGCAGAGTGCTTTTGCAGGCAGCGCAGTGGGTGTCTTGGCTTCTCTCACCTCCTGCAAACAAGCACCCAAGAGGAAGGGCGAGAAGCCAGGCTACTTCGCTCTCCCGAGTTCTGCAGACTTGGGGTGCTGTGGCTGTGTGGTCTCCTTTGCCTTCTCCTTTCCTTTCCGTGAGCCCAGTGCAGGGCATGAACGCTCAGAAGAGAAGGGATCTTCTGTTTATTTCCTCATTTATAAACATTCACCTTACAGCCCTCTCCTAAACTTGTCAGTGAAGCGTACACCAATGTGTATTTATTAAAACAAGGCCCCATTAAAAACAACAACACAGTACAAAACCATCATTAAAATGACTGGATAATCAAGAAAGTTTTGAACAGCTGCATCGGTCTGCCAGCACAAAAACGGGTCCTGGAAGTTGGAAGCGAGAAGGATGTCATGCTGAATCTCTGCTGGAAGAGTGTTCTGCAGCCTGGGACTAGCAGCACTAAATGCCTGACATCTAGCTGAGGCTAGCTGGGCCTCTGTAATATGGTGTGCAACTCACAGGGCTTCTCTGGACCTCTCTCCTGGGCAAGGCTGGACCAAGGCATTTTGCTGCCTGAGGCAATGAACAAGATGCATCCCTACCCCCTATTCTATGCACAAGGCACCAACTAAACTAGCAGTAGACTCTCACTTTGATACTAGCAACAGGATAGCACACATGGCAGAGGCAGCAGCCTTGTTTAGCGGGTCCAGGACAATTCGTGTGGCATACACAGCAATATCCGCCAGCAGAGGGCAAATGGCTTGGGGCTGAGGAAGATTAGTCAGGGGGCTGTTGCCACTGTCTCCCAGCATTCCACCTGAGGCAGTCACCTTACTCTGCCCAATGGTAGGGCCGGCCCCAGTCCTGGGTATGTGACATGAGGCACTTGCCAGCGGTACATTGATATTGGCTAGTGATGAGATTTATAGACTCCTGATCAGATTGCTCGGAAACTTCCTGCCAATTTCTGGTCTGCACGCCATGGTCGAAATTCAAAGTTCAGAATTCAGCTACTGGGAAAAGGGGAGCAGTGATTACTATTGCTGTTCCACTTGGAGCACACAGTATATTGCCATGGAGTTCCCAGCAGTTGGAGTTATTTCAGGGAGACACTATCTGCAAATCCAAATGGATGGTGGGATGATTCTCTTTTGGCTATATATGGACCAGCACTTGAGAGTAAACTTGGGAAGCTGCCTCATTCAGAACATTGAGCCATCTAACTGTGCTGTCTGCACTGACTGGCAGCATCTCTCCAGGAATTTAGGCAGGCCTGGAGATACCAGGAGTTGAACCTGGAACTTTATGCATGCAGACCAGATGCTGAGTATGAGTTTGCTGTGATGGTGCCAGAACACCCAACTGAACTTACCAGTATAATTGTTCTGTATGTGCCAGCCGCTAACTCCTCATCCTGCTTTCTGTGCTCATGTCGCTTGCTTGCTTAGGGCTGGTGAGAAGGGAAAAGCACCAGAGAGTTCAGCTGGGAGTGGATCCAAACCATTGACCTTTCACTAAAGCAGTTACTGCAATCTTTCAACTGGGCGGAAGTTGGTCGGTCCTGAGATTTGCTGCATTTGGTGAACTTGTTTTTAAAAATGAAATAAACCCAAGAGATTCAGGCCACAATCCCAGAACTGCTGCTGCACCATCTTAAATTACATTCACTTTAGTGGAATGCATTATTTAGGCAGGTGTCTTGATTTCTTTTCTGTAGGTTTTCATATTCTGGGACTAGCCGCATGCAAACTTTTATTAATCAAACTTATGGAACTGTTTGCCACAGGAATTTGTGACAGTCAGCAACTCAGTTGTCTTTAAATGTGGGTTAGAGGGGAATTCTGTTCAGGAGCTGTCAGCTAGGCTGGGTGGGACCTCTGTGTTCAAAGACTGGGTGTAGTAGCAGAGGCTGGGGAGAAAGCCAGAGACTTGTCTCCACTGTGCCTTGCTCATAACCTTCCTAGAGGCTTCTGGCTGGCCACTGTTAAGCCTTGGACTGGAGACAGAAATTTGTTCCCGTCCAGTATGGCAACTGCAATGTTTGATTTGATGGAAGAGTTCATTTCAGTTTGCTTTTAAAAAGAAAGAAAGCTTCTCTCAAGAGCTGGAGGGTGAAGAGCTGTGTTTCCCCGTTTGGTATCATCCATATCCATCCATAAGAGACGTCACCTTGCCAATAAAGGTCCGTATAGTTAAAGCCATGGTTTTCCCAGTAGTGATGTATGGAAGTGAGAGCTGGACCATAAAGAAGGCTGATCGCCGAAGAATTGATGCTTTTGAATTTTGGTGCTGGAGGAGACTCTTGAGAGTCCCATGGACTGCAAGAAGATCAAACGCATCCATTCTTAATGAAATCAGCCCTGAGTGCTCACTGGAAGGACAGATCGTGAAGCTGAGGCTCCAAGACTTTGGCCACCTCATGAGAAGAGAAGACTCCCTGGAGAAGACACTGATGCTGGGAAAGATGGAGGGCACAAGGAGAAGGGGGCGACAGAGGACGAGGTGGTTGGATAGTGTTTTCGAGGTTACCAGCATGAGTCTGACCAAACTGTGGGAGGTAGTGGAGGACAGAGGTGCCTGGCGTGCTCTGGTCCATGGGGTCACGAAGAGTTGGACACGACTAAACGACTAAACAACAACAACAACAACAACAACATATGTTGTGATACAAGTTCCACCACCTTGGACCATTGGCTGTGCTGCCTGGGACTGATGGGAGCTGGAGTCCAAACAAATCGGGAGGACACCATGTTTGGGAAGAGAGCTTTATTAGGCAGATCACTGACAGAAGGAACGGGGGTTGTTCTGGACTGAAGAACCTGACTCAGATGCCTCCTGGTTTCAAAGTGTTTAGAGAACTGCTCATGCTCCCAATATTATTATTACTTACTCTAGTGAGAGGAGGCCATATTTCAAGGATACTTATTGCAGTGCCTTCCAGAGGTTATGGATCAGAACTCCCATTAGACTTAGCCAGCATGGCCAGTGGTCAGGGATGATGGGAGCTGTAGTTCAGCAACATCTGAACTAGTGGAACTGTCTACCTTGGAAGGTGGTGAACTCTCCTTCCTTGGAGGTTTTTAAGCAGAGGTTGGACTCTGTCATGGATGCTTTAGCTGAGATTCCTGCATTGCAGGGGGTTGGACTAGATGACCATTGGGTCCCTTCCAACTCTACACTTCTATGATTCTATGGTTCTAAGATGCCATGTTGCCCTCTCACTGGTCCAGTGGGCTTTGTGGTTGTTATACTGAAGAATTGATGCTTTTGAATTATGGTGCTGGAGGAGACTCTTGAGCAACCTTTTTCAGCCATAGGCCGGTCCACCGTCCCTCAGACCATGTGGGGGGCCAGACTATATTTTGAGGGGGGAAACTGAACGAATTTCTAAGCCCCACTAATAACCCAGAGATGCATTTTAAATAAAAGGACACATTCTACTCATGTAAAAACATGCTGATTCCCGGACTGTCCGCAGGCCGGATTGAGAAGGCAATTGGGCCGCATCCAGTCCCCAGGTCTTAGGTTGCCTACCCCTGCTCTTGAGAGTCCCATGGACTGCAAGAAGATCAAACCTATCCATTCTGAAGGAAGTCAGCCCTGAGTGCTCACTAGAAGGACAGATCCTGAAGCTGAGGCTCCAATACTTTGGCCACCTTGTGAGAAGAGAAGACTCCCTGGAAAAGACCCTGATGCTGGGAAAGATGGAGGGCACAAGGAGAAGGGGACGACAGAGGACAAGATGGTTGGACAGTGTTCTCGGAAGCTACCAGCATGAGTTTGACCAAACTGCGGGGGCAGTGGAAGACAGGAGTGCCTGGCATGCTTTGGTCCATGGGGTCATGAAGAGTCGGACACAACTAAACGAACAACAAAATACCTTCTTTGATTCACTGAATCATAGAAGAGTTAGAAGGGACCACAAGGGTCATTTAGTCCCAACCCCCATGCAATGCTAGAATCTTTCATCCAACCAGGGGCTTGAACCCATGACCATGAGATTAAGAGTCTCATGCTCTACTGACTGAGCTTCATTGGATGCCTGCTAGTGTTGTGAGAGAGGGAGAAGAAGTTTTCTCTGCCCACTTTATCCATGCCATGTGTAATTTTATAATCTTTTATTATATCTCCTTTTCTCTAAACTAAAAAGTCTCAAATGCTGCAGCCATTGCTCCATCCCCTTGCCCTTTTCTGAACCTTCTCCAACTCTACAGTATCCTTGAGGAGGTTAGGCAACCAGAACTCTACAAAGTGTTCACTTAGAGCAGGCATGGCCAAACTTGGCTGTGCAGATGTTTCGGGACTACAACTCCCATCATCCCTAGCTAACAGGACCAGTGGTCAGGGATAATGGGAATTGTAGTCCCAAAACATCTGGAGGGCCAGGTTTGGCCATGCCTGACTTAGAGCACTGGGAGTCTCTCTACACTGGAGCCCAATGTTCCTCCCAACTCATGGTTGCCAGTGCATATTTGTCCCACTTCCCCCAATTGAGAATTGGAGTTTTATTTTCAGAATGTGTTAGAATTACACACCTTCAGAAGAGCTCAGCCCACTGCATTTCTATTGTGAGTCTATTGTGAGTCACAGGTTCTCCAAGGACTGGGAGTTCTGCCTTGGAAGCCATGGAATCATCCATTGAATAATTGCTGGGATAGCTCAGTCAGTAGAGCATGAGACTTATCTCAGGGTCATGGGTTTGAGCTCCCCACATTGGGGAAAAAGATTCCTGCATTGCAGGGGGTTGGACTAGGAGACTCTGGTGGGCCATTCCAACTCTACGATTCTGTGCGTCTACAGTTTTAAGACAGAAACGCCTACTTAACCCCAGCAGAGGCTGAATGAAAGACCAGAACAGGCACTCATGCACAGATGCTGCAAATAGCTTTCTTTTGCCACGCCCCTCTATATATTCAGCTCTTGGGGACTTTTGAAATACTTTCCTTTCTTGTGGCATAGTAACACTTCTTTCACCCTGGCCCACAATTTGGGCATTGCTGCTGTAGAGGAACTGAACTCCTGGAGGTTCCCAGCATCCTCCCTGCTCTCTCTCTATAAATATGGGCTACTGTGGTCACACCGCATCCCCTCTCTTGCTGCAAAGCGTTGTTATTGCAGCAGAAACAATAGTGTGAGTTTTGAAGCCGGGGGGGTGGGGTGGACGGACGTTGTTCATTCTTGAGCAATGAGCAAACCACATCCTGTGCTGATCTGCAGTGGTCAGTTGCTCTAACCTAGAGATTTCCTTGCTTTGCCTCCTTTACACCCCCCCAAAAAAGGTTGGGGTGTGTCTCCAAGGGCAACTCGCTGATAGCAAAAGTAAAGACGAGACTGCTTTAGAAACCAATAATAATAATAATAATAATAATAATAATAATAATAATAATTTATTATTTATACCCCGCCCATCTGGCTGGGCCTCCCCAGCCACTCTGGGCGGCTTCCATAAAAACCAAAATACAGCAAAATATCACACGTTAAAAACTTCCCTGAACAGGACTGCCTTAAGATGTCTTCTGAATGTCAGGTAGTTGTTTATCGCTTTGACATCTGCTGGAAGGGCGTTCCACAGGGCGGGCGCCACTACCGAGAAGGCCCTCTGCCTGGTTCCCTGTAGCTTTGCTTCTCGCAATGAGGGAACCGCCAGAAGGCCCTCAGCGCTGGACCTCAGCGTCCGGGCAGAATGATGGGGGTGGAGACGCTCCTTCAGGTATACTGGACCGAGGCCGTTTAGGGCTTTAAAGGTCAGCACCAACACTTTGAATTGTGCTTGGAAACGTACTGGGAGCCAATGTAGGTCTTTCAAGACCGGTGTTATATGGTCTCGGCGGCCGCCCCCTAACAAGCTTCCTCATACTGAGTCAGGCCAATGACACATCCAGCTCAGTATTGTGTACGTCCCACGTCTCAAACTTGCATCCCCAGCTGTTGTTGGACGACTTCTTCTTTGGTGATCACTCGTAGCCGAGTAAGATTGTCTTCCATAAACACGGTTTTAACAATGAGTCCGAGAGTGACTGTGGAGGCCAATTCTGGATCCCCACGTCCTTCCACAGTGGGGACATTGGTTTCCAGGCAGGAGTTGATCCCAGTGTGGATTTGCCAAGTGTGCCTTCCTCTTAGCACGTTTCTCCCTTGCGTCCTGAGTTCGAGTGTCTTCAAAGCCCATGATACCTTTGGCAAAGGCTGTTCTCCACCTGGAGCGCTCACAGGCCAATGTTTCCCAGTTGTCAGTGTTTATACAACATTTTTTTACATTGGCCTTGAGATAGTCTTTAAACCTCTTTTGTTTACTACAAAGCCCATCACCCCTGGTCACTGGTCCTTCTAGCTAGGGATGAGGGGAGTTGTGTAGTTCAACAACAGCTGGGGACCCAAGTTTGGGAAACCCTATCTATCTACCTGGAGATTCCAGGGATTGAACCTGCGACCTTCTGAATGCAGAACAGATGCTCTACCACTGAGCCTACAGCCTGACTCAGAGCAGTGTTGTTATTTGAACTTGACCAATGGAACTTGGCAGGAAAGGTCCTCCCTGGCTTAGAACTGATGGGCAATCTTGAGTCAGCAGTTCAACCTGCCCTTTCACAGGATTGCTGTGAGGGCAGGATTAATGGAAAACAACCTATGCTGTCCTGAGATCCTTTGAGTCTCTCTTTTTGACATGGATCCAATATATACACAGCAGTTGCTGACCAGTTTGCGTAGGAACAGGGAAGAGGAATCATTGGCTCTTCACGTGTAGCTGGACTACATCTCCTATCAACTATTGGCTTGGGATGATAGGAGTTGGAGTCGAACAACAAGCTTTCCTAGCCCTGGCATACAGGCTACGGCTTGGCCAACAAGACAAGAATGCTGTATTCATGTATTGAGTGGGAGCCTCCCACATGATAGTGCTGAATTAGAACTTACTGAGAAATGTGATAGCTTTCCTTTAGCATTGCAGGTGTAAATTAACTTTTAACGGTGTTAAAACCAATTGTGTTATCGGCGATTACTACAGTTTTGATGGCTCACAATGCTTCTTCCCCAAGGCCTTTGAATGAGTTGAGTTGTCTTGGTTTTAACCAGTGTCTGGTTTTTAGTCCGGAGGTTCCATCTGCTCTTGTTTTCTGTTTGATATTATATTACATCAACTTACTTTAAACTGTTAGTGTTTTGATGTATTGCAGTTCGCTTTTGTGACATGTTGGAAGCCACTCTGAAATTACAATGTAGTGAAAGGTGGTTTATAGAATCGGCAAATAAATAAAACAAATGCATTTAATTAATCTCTGATAGGCTATCCATTTCTCCACCATTTCATTCTTATTTGACCACACTGTCCTCATCCATCCTGCCAACCAGTCTTGCCAGCCATCCATGGGTAACACTTAACACATTTGATGAACTGGGCTTTAGCCCATGAAGCCTTGTGCTATCAGAAAACTTGTTTTGTCTGGTGCCACAAAACACTTTAGGCTGGCTAGCCTGTAACATTTAACTATAGTTAAAGAATAACTATGGTTTAATTAAAATGAGTAGCATGCTAGTACATGCAGCTCAAAAGTCCCAATTTCGACTCGTCTCCGACTCCTGGCTTTGCTGCACCAGGGATGAAAACAAACCAGAGACTGGCTTTGTAAGCCAGCGCTTGTTGCTTCTCTTCAAATACCATTCATATTTGAAGCAAAGGTTTGTTCTCTGCTTACCACTTGTGGTTTCTTTTGGGGGAAACTAACCGCTTTGTGCATAATGCAAAGCCAGACTCTGGCTTGCTCCCTCCCTGGTGCAGCAAAGTCAGAGTGAGGAAAACGGAGCAATGTTGAACAGTGCACATCAGCACTGTTTGCGTTCTGTCATAGTTTAATTTTTAAACTAGGGTTTGGTATTATGTGCCAACGGGGCCTTTGTGTTTCTCATCCTTTGTTTAGTATTTGAAATAGAGGTTCATCTGTATGTCAGGCAAAATGAATTACAGAATCGTAGAGTTGGAAAGGGACCACAAGGGCCATCTAGTCCAACCCCCTGCAATGCAGGATTTTTCTGCCCAATGTGCGGCTTGAACCCACGATCCTGAAATTAGTCCTGATCCTGAAATGGTAGTTGCATGCTCTACCAATTGACCTACCTCTTTTCTTCCCAGCCCAATGATGAGAAGCTTAAAGGTAAAGGTAAAGAGACCCCTAACCATTAGGTCCAGTCGCGGACGACTCTAGGGTTTCGGCGCTCATCTCGCTTTATTGGCCGAGGGAGCCGGCATACAGCTTCCGGGTCATGTGGCCAGCATGACTAAGCTGCTTCTGGAGAACCAGAGCAGTGCACGGAAATGCCATTTACCTTCCCGCCAGAGTGGTACCTGTTTATCTACTTGCACTTTGACGTGCTTTCGAACTGCTAGGTTGGCAGGAGCAGGGACCGAGCAACGGGAGCTCACCCCATCGCAGGGATTCGAACCACTGACCTTCTGATCGGCAAGTCCTAGGCTCTGTGGTTTAACCCACAGTGCCACCCACGTCCCGTTGAGAAGCTTAGTTGTCACTTATTATGGGCTTCCTTACTCAACTTTTTTCTTTAAAACAAACTCAGTGGTGGTATTACTGTTATTACTGTTATTATTATCCTATCCTGAGGTCCCAGGGTGGGTTGCAACAATTAAAACAATATTAAAAACAGTTTAAAACAACTCAGAATCATAGAAATAAGGTGGGTCCTAAAAGTACACATTGCAAGTTTCAAAAGCCAGGGCAAAAAAGGGGGAAAACCCCTGTAGACATACCTAGAGCTTTCTTAAGTCTGGATTTGGGCATGCTCATTTGCAAAATCAAAAAATAAGCTATTCAGCCACATAATATTGGAAATGGCTCTTAAAGTGCCTTGAGTTAAGAACCATAAATTCCCTACCTACACCAACTCTTTAACAATCCAGAATACCATGGTGTCTTTGAAATTTAGCGTTCTTCACACAGCCTTTCCTCTGCTTACGTTTACTTTCAAGATAATTTCCCAAATATTGTATGCAATGTGAAACCAAGAGAAGGCTGCCAAAATGTTGTGCATGTTAAAGGATGTCGTGTTTTTGCCACAGAGTGACTTTCTGTATTTTTCCATGTATAAGACGAGGGGGTTTTTTAAACCAAAAAATTAGGTGTTAAATTGCTGCTCGTCTTATACATGGGGGCGTAGTGCTGAGGGGGTGTTTTCTTAATTTGGAGTCCCCTAAAATAGGGGGCATCTTATATGTGGGGCGTCTTATACACGGAAAAATACGGTACATGATAAGATGCTGGCGAACCCTGCTGTTCTTCTTCAGCCTCATTAATATTAAATACATGTCACTTTCATATGGCAGTTGATGAAAAGCAGGAGTTTTCTGCAAATATCTTGACAACTGTGGGTGTAGAATTACCCGTCATTCTGGAGCAAGCAGGCACCATGTATAAAAATAATTGGCATTTTTTCTTGCAAGTGACCTGATTTTCTTTTACCTTTCTTCAGCTGTGTGTTGCTGTTGTTTTAATCGAAGTCTGGGTTATTAGGACAAACAATACATGCAGATTTTATTGTCTGGTTTCTCAAGATGTAGAAAACCAACACAATCCTAAATATGTTTTAAGCGTGCATGGAATCACTGCATTGGTTCCCATTGGTTTTTTGAGCAGGTCTTGTGCTCAGGTAAACATCTGCATAACTTTAACAAGCAATTGCACACTTAACAATTAACTGGTTTCATTGTATGGTGGCCTGAGGACTGGCAGGAATGGTTTATAGCAGGGACTTTCAGTAACTGTATCCTTGGTAACTTGGTATTTACGGTAACTGTATATTTCTGTGTATCTGAAGAAGTGTGCATGCACACGAAAGCTCATACCAAGAACTAACTTAGTTGGTCTTTAAGGTGCTACTGGAAGGAAAAAAATTTTTTTGTTTTGACTATGGCAGACCAACACGGCTACCTATCTGTAACTGTATATTTATTTATTTAGCATGATTTATATGTACCGCTTAAACCAAGAGAAACCTCCAAGCTGGTTACATAAAGCAATATAAAACGGTCGATTTAACAATAACCAGTAAAATCAAATGTTAAAAACAAAATAGATCAAACAAAAATAAATAAATGCAGCAGTTCTAAAATCAATATACACAATACAATTGCATGTCTGAATAGGCTTCAAAAAAAATGTTTTAGCAGGCCTTGAAAACAGCACAGCTCCTGCTTAATATCAATGGGCAGGGAGTTCCAAAGGGCCGGTACTGCCATACTGAAGGATCGACTCCTTATAAGTGCATAACACGGAAATACTAGTTGTGCAGATCAAAATGAATGAGTTGGCACATACAGGGTAAGGCCTGTATGTCTCATGCTGCTGAGGACTTTATATGCTAATAGTAATACCTGAAATTTGGCTCAGCAGCAGATCAGCAGGTGGAGCAGATCTCTCAACACGAATGTGGATTGATGTGCAATTCTGTTACGTGAATGAAATGTTACACATGTCTGATTTAGTTTTCTTTTTGCTTTTATACTCCCTGCCTCCAGCAGTCGAGGTAGACCATGACTTACGGTGGTTGATAGCGTATTCTTGAATTTGTCTTATCCTCTTTTACAGCCATCCAGATTGGTGGTCCACAAAACATCTTGAGGGAGCAAATCCCATAATTTTAACTGTGCGCCATGTGCAAAAGTACTTTGTTTTTTCAGCCTGTTGTCCCTGGTTCCAAGGGCTACACAACTGACTCCAAGAGAGCGTCGGACTTCAGTTTTGTACAGCAGCAGTCCTCTCTCCCACCTCTGTCTGAAGCAGAACGCTTTGGAAATGCAGAGCAGTTCCAAAAGCAATTTGTGATACAGTGTAGTGGCACATTCAAGTAGATAGAAAAACAAAAATAAATTAAGAATCCTACTTCAAGCAGTGTTTCAGAACTTGGTCTTTGGTGAATTCTTCTGCTTTTGATTCTGGGTCATTCCCGAAGTATGCGGAGGACCTTAAGGTCCATAAATAGCAACACCCTAGAGGTCCCGGGCCCTAAAGAAGGCAGATTAGCCTCAACCAGGGCCAGGGCCTTTTCAACATTGGCTCCGGCCTGGTGGAACGCTTTGTCTCGTGAGACCAGGGCCCTGCAGGATCTGATTTCTTTCCACAGGGCCTGTAAGACAAGAGTTGTTCCGCCTGGCCTTTGGCTTGGAATCAACTTGATCCCCTCCCCCTCTTTCCTTTCTCCTTCTGTGATGGAACCCCTATTGGGGACTTCCCTGGCTTTTTTCTGACCCACGTAGGACCAGTCTGGATAGTTGGCCTTAGTGAAGATTTGACGTTTTCATCCCCAAAAAGTTTTTGATTTGAGTTTCTACTGAAATGAGGCTGCATTTTAATGTTGTATTTTAATATTGTTTTTAAGTTGTATTTTAATCAATTGTTTTTATACTTGGTGTTAGCCGCCCTTAGCCCGGCCTTGGCTGGGGAGGGCAGGGTATAAATAAAAATTATTATTATTATTATTAAAGCTTTCAAATGCGGCTTGTATGTTTTCCCAAACTGCTTGCATGGTTCAAGGATTTGGGGGCCCTGTTCCTCTCAACTGCTAAGTAACCTTCTATATCCTTTTTAACTGTTGTTTCAAAAGCTACTCTTGATTCCTCCCCAAACCTCTTCCACCGCTTCCCATCTGTTCTCATTGCGGGGAGAAGATGGCAGATCAGATGGTGTGGAGGCAGATCAGAGGTGGCTTTGAAAAACAGAGCTGTTTGTGAGCTGCACCTTCGAAGAGCAACTGCTCTAGAGCAGACAAAACTCCAGTTGCAAACTGAGTCCCAGGTCCCTTGGTTTCTCTCACTCCTACTAGATGTTGGAAATGTTAGCTGCTGGGAAACTTGCTATTCTCCAGCAACAGTTAATAAACCCATTTGGGCTGTAGGGGAAATGCAAGTTTTCAGCAACTGATATGATAAGTAATGACAATTAGCTTTGGAACTCCCACCCCCATTTAGGGAAGATAACACATTCCCTGCACATAGACATAGCTGCCCCAGGGTTTTTTGGTGCATGCGTACACTCTTATCCAAGACTATAAGAAGCAATCCAGTGGATTTATTCCCTGGATGAGATCTGGGTTTGAAAATTCTGTGCCAAAGCAACCCAGATTCTGCATTCTGGCCATCAGTTCAAATGTGTGTGCATTGCATAATTGGTTTTTGTTCTGGTAGGGAGTGAAAGTCATGCTCAGCCTTCAAAGCATTTATATTCCTTCTTTCCTCAGTAGAGCTCAAAGTGGCTGTCAATAAGGATTGGAACCAGGTATCCTACCACGGGTGGCGCTGTGGGTTAAACCACAGAGCCTAGGACTTTCCGATCAGCAGGTCGGCGGTTCGAATCCCCGCAACGGGGTGAGCTCCCATTGCTCAGTCCCTGCCAACCTAGCAGTTCAAAAGCACATCAAAGTGCAAGTAGATAAATAGGTACTGCTCTGGCGGGAAGGTAAAAGGTGTTTCCGTGCGCTGCTCTGGTTCGCCAGAAACGGCTTAGTCATGCTGGCCACATGACCCGGAAGCTGTATGCCGGCTCCCTCGGCCAATAAAGCGAGGTGAGCGCTGCAACCCCAGAATCGGTCACGACTGGACCTAATGGTCAGGGGTCCCTTTACCTTTACCTATCCTACCAAGTATTGTCACATTTTTGTCAACCCAGTCATAAGGTCTAGAAACTTGTTTCTGTTTGCTTTTGAAGAGAAAAAAAGGTCAGGCTCTTAGACTGTTTTATTCTGTGCCAATACCAATTTCACAGTTCAGTTGTGATGTGCATACAGCCCTACCTTAGATGGATGCCATGATTAACGGTAACTTTGCAGCCGTTTTGGTATCTAGGCGCAATCAGAGATTCCTGTTCTGCAAATGGGCCCTGCATACAGAACACAAATAAACCTTTTTAGTTTGATCCTATCCCAAGGATGAAGACCACTGTGGTTCCTGGGCTTGCTTCCCTGCTGAGCCTTGGGGCTGTTCCAGTAAAGGCTTGAATCTTTGGCTTCAAGTGTGCAGTAGCGATTCAATACCACAGCTGTTCTGAATTCAACAGGAAGCATGGATCGAGGGATGAAATAAAACCATTTCCCCTCAGATAATCAGATGCCTTCCAGGACACATGCTGATGGCACACACAGGCTGGAGATGAGCGGGTGGTGTTTATTGATGCATACCTCAGCCAAAAAAAGGTACTGCCGCCCACCTCCAGGAATCCAGATATTGTTTTCCCCTTAGAGCCTCATGTTCATCTCAGTTGAAGTAACTCTGTGTAATACTTACTGAGAGAATGCATTATGGGAACATTTCTTTCTTTCTTTCTTTCTTTCTTTCTTTCTTTCTTTCTTTCTCTCTCTCTCTCTCTCTCTCTCTCTCTCTCTCTCTGTGTGTGTGTGTGTGTGTTGTGTGTGTGTGTGTATTACTAGACAACATTCTTTACCCTTTTGTTGTATTGTACTGGCTTAAGGAATAAGCAAACACTAGGGACCCGGGTGGCGCTGTGGGTTAAACCACAGAGCCTAGGACTTGCCAATCAGAAGGTTGGCGGTTCGAATCCCCACGACAGGGTGAGCTCCCGTTGCTCGGTCCCAGCTCCTGCCAACCTAGCAGTTAGAAAGCATGTCAAGTGCAAGTAGATAAATAGGTACCGCTCTGGTGGGAAAGTAAACAGCGTTTCCATGCACTGCTCTGGTTCGCCAGAAGCAGCTTAGTCATGCTGGCCACATGACCCAGAAGCTGTACACCGGCTCCCTTGGCCAATAAAGCGAGATGAGCGCTGAAACCCTAGAGTCGTCCGCGACTGGACCTAATGGTTAGGGGTCTCTTTACCTTTACCTTAGTTCTATATTGAGCCAATTAGAATTAAACTCTGATTTGGCCTTGGTTCTTGACCTGCTGTAAGCAAGTAGGAACAACAGGTTTCAAAGCACTGAAAGGAAGATTTAGGAAAAATATCGGTGTTCTGACAGGTGGCGGTGCCATGCTCTACACAGGCTACAGAACATCTGTAGGGGGCATGAGGTTGGGGAAGACTGAACTGGAGGGACAATTCCTAAAAGCCTCGTTTAAATTACCGCAGGAGCGTTATTTAGAGGAAGTCAAACCTGCCAAATGAATTGTGTGGTTTGCCGTTAAACGAATTGTGAGCGTTTTTGGGATGACACACACATGCCTGCCTATGTTTTGTGTTATGTAACTTTATTCCTAATCTAATTTAAAATAACAATTATTTGAGCACTGGCAAAACCACATGTTTTCTTCTAAACCAAGTCAGCCAGAAACTTGAAGGGTAAATCCAGGAGGACTAAATTTAATTCCCACTTTAAACACTGGCTTGTGCATAGTTCTTTGTCGCAGGAAAAAAAGGTCTCTTTCCTTGCATCATAGTAGAATGCTGCACCTAAACTGCATGGGTTTTTTTAATAGTCCATGAACTGAGAATGCAGTCCTCAGAAGTAGGCTGAACGGGGTTTACTCCAAGGTAATTGTGTAGGACTGCAGTTGAAACTAAACACAATAGAAGGTGTAGCTTTAACAGGTGCAGTGCTGGCTGTCTTGCAGTCTGAGCCCAAACATTCTTACTCAAAAGTAAGGTGGTTAAGTACGGTAGGATTTGCTTTCCAGTAAGTCTTGGCTGTGCTCTACTTATTCTTTGTACCGTTGTTGCTGTTGTTTAGTCGTTTAGTCGTGTCCGACTCTTCATGACCCCATGGACCAGAGCACACCAGGCACTCCTGTCTTCCACTGCCTCCCGCAGTTTGGTCAAACTCATGCTGGGAGCTTCGAGAACACTGTCCAACCATCTCGTCCTCTGTCGTCCCCTTCTCCTTGTATTCTTTGTACTAGGCTAGGGCCAATTTAATATGTCGTGTGCATCTGACCTCAACAGAGACAGTTAACAGCATTTCTAATTGAGCAAGAATTACTAATTTACGGGTATTTTCTAGTGAAATGAGAAGGACAGGTTGGTTGTGACTTAAGGCCCATTCCACTGCTTTCAACACAAAGTTGGGACTTCCCCCCCCCCTCAACCCAGATTGCATATTTACTCTCCAGTAGATCCAAGGTGCTTTTTTGGCATAAATTTTGCTATCAATAATGGTGCAGTGTAGTGTGTTTTTGGCATAGGTGAGGAGTGTTTTAAAGTTAACTCCTTTAGTGTTACAAACCTGCTTTTGACTCTCCTTTTCAAATACCACATAGGCAGGCCAAATCAAAGCAGGGAATAGCAGTCACTTGCATGGATGAGGGCTATAATTTAACCTCTGCTGTGTAGCAGCAGGCTGTTGGCAGCTGGCGGTGGAGGCTGCAGCAGACTTGGGTGGGCGGGAATGATTTGATGCTGGAAAGTTGCTGTTTGATAATGCCACGAATACCCGCGGTCTGTAAACCCTCAGCATATGATTTTTTTTTAATCCGGCAAACTGTTAACTTCGCAAATAAATTAGTAGGACTAGCAAAGCCTTCTGTGAAGTACCGTATTTTTTGCACCATAACACTCACTTTTTTCCTCCTAGAAAGTAAGGGGAAATGTCTGTGCGTGTTATGGAGGAAATGCCTACGGGTGGCATGCCTACGGATTTTCCTCCTCTAAAAACTACGTGCGTGTTATGGTCGGGTGCGTGTTATAGAGCGAAAAATACGGTATTCCCCATGGTCCCAAGCAATGAGGCATTCTAGGGTGGGTTCTGCTGGGTGGACCCCAGTGCTTCTCTCATATTTGTGTTGTTTCCAAATACACAAGCAGAACCCACTGGCGGCAAAAATACGCAGCTGCTAATCCAGGCATGTCCAAAGTCTGTTTTGGGGGCGTGTGGCAGCATATGTCCTGGGGTAAAATTCTAAAAAAAGCTGAGCAACTTCAATCCTGAAAAAAGCTCAGCAGCTTTGGGGTTAAATCCTTCATCAGATCTGGCCCTCTTTGGAAAAAGTTTGGGCACCGCTGTGCTAACGCATCTCATATTGGACAAATAGGCCAAACCCTACGCCAAAGGATAGTAAAGGTAAAGGGACCCCTGACCATTAGGTCCAGTCGTGGCCGACTCTGGGGTTGCGGCGCTCATCTCGCTTTATTGGCCGAGGGAGCCGGCGTACAGCTTCCGCGTCATGTGGCCAGCATGACTAAGCCACTTCTGGCGAACCAGAGCAGCGCACGGAAATGCCACTTACCTTACCTTACCTATTTATCTACTTGCACTTTGACATGCTTTTGAACTGCTAGGTTGGCAGGAGCTGGGACCAAGCAATGGGAGCTCATCCCGTCGAGGGGATTCGAACCACCGACCTTCTGATCGGCAAGTCCTAGGCTTTGTGGTTTAACCCACAGCGCCACCCGCGTCCCTACGCCAAAGGATAAATGGACATAAATCTGATATCAGGAATCACAAGACAGAGAAACCAGTAGAAGAACACTTCAATCTCCCAGGACATTCTATAAAGATCTCAAAGTAGGTGTCTTATTAGAAAAGAATTTCAGAAATAGACTGGAAAGAGAGGTTGCTGAATTGCAACTTATTATCAAACTTAAAACCATGGAGAGACCTGGTCTGAACAAAGACATTGGATTCTTATCTCATTATACATGATATAGCTATTTTTAGCCATCTCACCCCTTGCTTTTTCCTGTAAGACCAATTGCAGTACAGTCGTCGACAGGTTTACCACACCTATTAGCCAATCACCCATTCCCACCACCCTTCTGAGTAATGCCCCTCCCCACCCTCTCACTATATATAAGGGTCTGGTGACTTCTGTTTCAGTGCATAGCTGTCAACCTTTCCCTTTTTTTAAGGGGAAATTCCCTTATTCCGAACAGGATTTCCCTTAAAAAAAGGGAAAAGTTGACAGCTATGTTTCAGTGTATCTGAAGAAGCGTGCATGCATATGAAAGCTCATGCCAATAACAAACTTAGCTGGTCTCTAAGGTGCTACTGGAAGGAATTTTTTTATTTTGCATCTCATTGGGTTGCCTAAAGCTCAGCCAGCCCTATCAGTAGGCAGAGAGGGGCTGGCAGAACCTGGGTGGAAGAGCAGCACTGGGTATCCTCTGCCCATTTCCCTCTGCTGGAGATCAGGGCCACGTGTGACACACATTCTAAACTAGAGTGCAGTGGAGGAGACTATCCCACTGCTATTGCTGATGGGAGATGCAACTTCCAGTCAATTTCTGGTCAATTTCTGTAGGTGGATTTGGGGGAGTGCTTATTTGCTTTGGGCAGCAAAAAGTCTTGGGATAGCCCTGCTCATAACTTGTAATTCAAAGTTCTTCCAATTTAAAGCGCAAATGGCCATCTTTTTCTGCCTTCCCAGCCCCCCACCCTTTGTATAGCACTGGCTTCTGTCCCTACCCCCTGCAGGTAGATTGCTCTGTTAAGGGGAGAAACATCCCCTAAAACCATTAGCCCCCACTATCAGCTTGTCCTTTCTGTCTATTAGCTAGTTAATCAGCATTACAAAGTCTGGCCTCTCCCCCACAGTGATCAAGGCTGCCAAACTTAACAGCAGTGCTTTCACCAAGGCTTAGAGCTGCTTCTTTGGGGTTGTACAGGGCACAAACGTGGGATGTTGACAACAGCAGGCCCCACTTCCCTTTCTGTTTCCCTGCAGCCTGAGGTGCTGGAGGTTCAGTCACAGAATCTTAGAACCTTAGATTTGGGGAAGGAACCCTTCTCCCTCCAAGGAACTTAACATGCGGGATGAGAAATCTGCAATTTGAATGCACTTCCTCTTGATCAGTTCGACTGACTGAATGGATCCTGGGATATACCTTCACTAAGATTCCAACCCACCCGCTTGACATCGTTCTCCAGATTACATTTGGATATTCATTCCATGAACTTGTGCTATGAGCCCCCTTAACCGCGTGATTTCACGTTGATTGGATTTTTGCATACTTCGAGGTTAAGCTATAACCGAGGTATGATTCTGTTTTGCTACATTTCATTGTATGCAGGCTGTGTGCGTGTGTGCATTTAAAAATAAAACCCAATCACACTGTCTTATCTGTAGGGGCACACCTGGATCCAATTTGTTAAGTGTGGCTGCAGTCCTAGGATCAACCGTCTGAATGCATGGATAGATTTTTCCAAGCAGGGAAGAAATCCTGCTATCTTGTGCATGACGGGGTCCCAATTCTTTGGCCCACTGGGTGATTGCCCAGTGATGCAGGTGCCCAGCCTCACCTTGCCAGATGAGAAAAAACTCTTAGATGTGTCAGGCAACATCTTCATCTCTGCCTCTTAGCTTTTTGGGCCTTTGTTTTCTTTTACTCGCGCCCCCCAATATATCTGAAGCCTGCTATTTTTTGCTGATACTTAGCTACTGGGGCTTTTCACAACACAAGGGTAGTACATTACGTGCAGGATGCAGAATACATAGCACTTGGCTTTCTCTGCAATATATTGAAAAAATAAACATTGCAAACAATAGTAGTTTGGGCTTTTTGTTGCTGCTTGGGCCCTGTACAATACCACATTAATTGCATAGCTGTCAGGCAAAAGCCTCTGCTAGCTTTCTGACATTTGCAAGGCAGTTCAGTGAGCAGCTGTTTCGAGGCCTCTCGTATTCATGTCACTTGAGGGCATCTGTAAGGTAGCCTCCATCAGTGCTTCGTTGTGTAACAATTTAAAGCATAGTGCTTTGCGTCAACAAATGCCTTTTAGGACAACAGTTCCAGGGTGAGTGGTTGTTTTGGGATTACTGTGTGTGTTTTAAAGTCTCAAGCCTACTATCTTTAAAGCCATTCATTCCAGATTGCTCCCGTTAAATTCAGGGTGGCGCTGTGGGTTAAACCACAGAGCCTAGGGCTTGCCGATCAGAAGGTCGGTGGTTCGATTCCCCGCTACAGGGTGAGCTCCCGTTGCTCGGTCTCTGCTCCTGCCAACCTAGCAGTTCGAAAGCACGTCAAAGTGCAAGTAGATAAATAGGTACCGCTCCAGCGGGAAGGTAAACAGCATTTCCATGCGCTGCTCTGGTTCGCCAGAAGCGGCTTAGTCATGCTGGCCACATGACCCGGAAGCTGTACGCCGGCTCCCTTGGCCAATGAAGCGAGATGAGCGCCGCAACCCCAGAGTGGGCCATGACTGGAACTAATGGTCAGGAGTCCCTTTACCTTTACCTTTACTCCATAGTAATCACAGCTCCATGGATTCAAAACAACTCTTTTGAATTGCAAGAGGGGTGTCATCAAAACGAGAGGCTGCTTTGCAGGTATCAGGGCTGGAATCAGGCATAGCTCAGCAGCAAAAGCAATAAATCACTAGAAACAAACCACAGCTCAGGCCTAGTGTTTTCAACAATATTTCCAGGAGGAAAGTGAGGACTAAATTGCAATTAGCTGGCCTTGCCTGTCATTGACTCTGCAGATCATTGGCTCTGGGGCTTCTCTAGTCATCGACCTCTCTTTTTCCCGTCCTGACAGTCCCAAAAGGCACCAGCCCAGGTGGGTCACGTTCATTGGTTGGCAATGCAAGATAAAAGAGCCTTGTCTGTGGTGGCACCCTTTTGAGGCAGCTCCCAGTGTCTATTACAATGCGTCAGGATTCATCTGTAGTTCAGTTTTGTCATTTACTTAAGACACACCTGTTCACCTGGGTGTTCGGAACCTCCTGTGTGAACTTTTCGGGTGAGCAGCCCATGGCGTATACCAAATGTATATCCACTAACTGCTATATTGACCGCAGATTGCATTGTTTGAGCTTTAATGGATCCGCTTTAAATCGTTTGGTTGTCGTCGTATTTCGCTCATTCGTTGTGTGAACCACTCTTTGATTGTTACTGAAGGACGCAAGACCAAGTAATCACAACTTTGAAATCTTGTATTGGCATTTGTTCATTGCTCCCAATGAACTGGGTCAAACAACAAATATTTAGAAACAGGCAATTTTCCACGGAATACACAAAGCACAGGGATCTTCTCCCACCCTCCACCCCCCCAAAGGAAAATGTTCTGCCCCACCTCGCTCTTGTAGGTGTGGGGCAGGTGTTCCAAGATCCTTGAAGCCTGGATTTCACAGACAGTTACCCAGGTTTGAGAGCAGAGTATTTGTTTATTTGAGGAGCAATGAAAACAAATTCACAGCAAACTGAAGTCTGGGGTGAATAGGATTAGAACTAGTAATCCCCATCTAAACCATTCCCCGAATTGATGCTTTTGAATTTTGGTGCTGGAGGAGACTCTTGAGAGTCCCATGGACTGCAAGAAGATCAAACGCATCCATTCTTAAGGAAATCAGCCCTGAGTGCTCACTGGAAGGACAGATCATGAAGCTGAGGCTCCAGTACTTTGGCCACCTCATGAGAAGAGAAGACTCCCTGGAGAAGACACTGATGCTGGGAAAGATGGAGGGCACAAGGAGAAGGGGGCGACAGAGGACGAGATGGTTGGATAGTGTTTTCGAGGTTACCAACATGAGTCTGACCAAACTGCGGGAGGCAGTGGAAGACAGGAGTGCCTGGCGTGCTCTGGTCCATGGGGTCACGAAGAGTCGGACACGACTAAACGACTAAACAACAACAACAATCCCCTCCACTCTCAGATCTCTTCCAACTGTACACAGACCAAATTTCTACCCCACCCCACAAGTGCCATTCCTTCAAACCCCTCCCCCCCGCCCGCTTTTACTCACCTGTGTTTTCCATACTCCCGACCTCCCCACATGAGGTCTGCATGATTGAATTCTGGACTTAAACCAGAGTTTAAACTCCACATTAGCCATGAATTTACTACCTCTGCGTGGAAAAGGAGATAGGAATGCTCACATTTCCTTATGTTTGGCTTTCGCGTGCGCGCGCGTGTGTGTCAGAATTGGGATGCACAAATGTCTGATAGTGAAGGGGAGAAATATCTTTGGATCCCTCCTTTTGTCTTTAATAATAATAATAATTTATACCCCACCCTCTCCTGCCAAGACCAGGCTCAGGGCGGCTAACACCAGGTAAAAAAACCAATTGATTAAAATACAACTTAAAAACAAAATTAAAATACAACATTAAAATGCAGACTCATATCAGTAGAAACTCAAATCGAAAACTTTTTGGGGATGAAAACGTCAAATCTTTACAAGGCAAGAGTTTATTGACTTTGGCATAAAAAGTCCCAGTGCTTTTCAAATGCAGAAATTGTTAATGTAGGTGTTTTTTTTTTAATACATGTATACGTTTTTAAAAGGCCTAAGTAGCTTAGATGTACAAATTACCTTGTTACTTGGGAGCAGTGAAATTTGAAGCCACTTGTAAGTAGAAACGAGAAGAGGTGGGGGAGTGAAGACAGTGTTGGGGAGAAGTGGAGGAAGTCTGCAAAACCCACAGACAAAGATGCTATTTTGGGGTCCCCCCCTTAAAAGAAAAACTCCACGCAAGAAGAAAACTAGCATGTCAGGGGGTAAGATTCAGGAACAGCCCATTCTCTGCTGTGCTCATTTTCTCCATCCAGGGTCTCTTTAAAAAAATGTAGAGGAGCATTAAAATCTGATTTTTCCGTCCTCTCCACCCTGCCTTGCTGTCTGTGCAGCTAATTCTACCACCTTGTTTCTGTGGCATGTGTTGATAAGGCCAAAGGATTCAATATTGCCTCCGCAGTAGATGTTTAATTATCAGCCTCATTATAATTCCTTTATGAGCCTCTTAACACTCTAGGGTGTCTCATGAGCTTCTATACAGCTGATTTTGGAAAGTTGTTTATGACCTAAAATATTGATGTGGTACTTAAGAGTAGAATAATCAGATGCATGCATGCATGTTCTAGTCCCCTGTGGGCACAGAATGCGAAGGAACTGTGAGAACATTCCTTTCTCTGTTCGCCTATGTAAAGAATGTTTGGGTTTTATGTTATTTGGTGTGGGTTTTTTCTACGTAGACTTACATTAATGCAGCGGCAAGGGGGAGACGGGAGGAGTCGTCCCCTCGCCACCACTGCTTAAGTATTTATTATGACTCTGCATCACACATGAGCGAGATCCACAGCTGGGAGAACTCTCTGAGGCACAGCTAATATATTTTTCTCCCTCTGTCTGCAAAAAAAGCTGAGCGTTTTGGCTTCAAAACCTTAAACACAATTTGGTGCCCAATCAAAGATTTTAGCTAAGGCTGACAGATTGCTCCAGCACATAATAGCATTTTGCATATACTGTACATACATACATACATACATACATACATACATACATAAGATGTCACTGTGATTATGGCAGGAGTTTTTAAAATAGCCACTCGCCCAGGATGAATATGAAACGCCTGCAGGCGATCAAGCTTCCTTTGTAAGCTGGAAGACGGCTGGAGTTATTTTGTGTGTGTGTGTGTCTCCCAAGTCACTGAAATAACACAGCCTTAACGGCAGCCTTTCTCAACCTGTGGGTCCCCAGATGTTGTTGAACTACAACTCCCATCACCCCTAGCTAGCAAGGCCAGAGCTCAGGGATGATGGGAGTTGTAGTCCAACAACATCTGGGGACCCGCAGATTGAGAACCACTGGTTATGGCAACTTAAAAGATGGACAGGTATGCTTTTTTCATGTCGTCAGCCTAAAATCACTGGCATGGGCATGGTAGCTGCCACACCTGGGCAAAAGAGATTTACCTCCCTCGCACCTGTCCATACACAACCTTGATGGAGTGCAGGCATGCCAAACTTTCACATTTCTGCACTTTGCAGAGCGGCGTTCTCTCTCTCTCTCTCTGCCTTCCTCCTCAGAGGGAAGGAAGTTGGCGTGGACTCTGCAGCAGCCTCAAGCTGAAACCTCTCTTCCTGTCAAAGCACAGGTCGCCTTGCGCCCTGTGGGTGGCGCATGCATGGCAACTATGGGAAGGTCCATAGCTCAGTGACAGAGCATCTGCTCTGCGTGCAGAAGGTCCCAATTTCAGTCCCTAGCATCTCCACGTAGGGCTGGGAGAGTCAGTCCATCAGTGCAGACAATACGGAGCTAAATGGACCAGTGGTCTGTTTCAGTATAAGGCAGACAGTGTTCGAAATTAGCCAGGCGCCAGGCGCATTTTGCACCTGGCTTTTGACCGCTTGCGACCAAGCGTGGATGCCAGGACGGCACCTGACATTTCCACCACCTGGAGGTGGAATTCTTTCTGTTATATTTTATCTGCACAATCAGAACAAATTTCTGGAACCAAAATGCTTTTCCTGTGCAGCCTGAGCAGGAGCAGCCAACCTTAAGAAAAAGAGGTCGGAATAGGCCGATATATATGTGGACCGTCCCTGGATCAAGTGAATTTAATTCTTCTAAGTTCTCAAGGCTCTTATCCCAGCTCAAGGTTGTCATCTGAACCAGCCAGGTGTTTCACTGAAAATCAATCACAGTCAGCCCATCATTTGAAAAATAGGACTTGAGAGATATCTAGCCCCAAAATGGCAACAGGTTTTGACAACTGTAACCTTGATTTAAGGAGCAATTTGGTGACATATCTGAGTTTCTCACTGCCTTTACCCATTCAGCTACATCTGAACTCAATGGACTGTGGGCATGCTATCTGTGCTTCGATTTTTAAACCGGCTTCTAACTTGTTCAGCCAGGGCCCTTAACAGGGTTAACTGGAAGCCTGGGGAATATTTAATATTTCCAAGCACCCCCAGCTCTCTGCTTCCATTTATGCTTTTGAGAGCTTCCAAGGAGGTGGCAAGTGGGACAAGGGACAGGGACTTCTTGGTGGCTTCTCTCTTGTTACAAGACTCATTCCCTGGGGAAACCCACCAAACCCATAGGAGACTGGTTATGGGACCTGGCTTTTAAATGGGCAATTGCTGCTAAGTTGTGCAGCTGAGGAGGCGAAGGAGTGGGTTTCTGCTGTCTTCTTGTTTTGTTTTACTAGGATCGCTGCATGGGTGTGATTTCTTTCTTTTTAATTGTCTCCTTCAACCTGTAAGCCACTTTGGAGCCTTCGCATGATATTTGTTTGTTGCATTCACACCCCACCCTTTTCCCGAAGAAGCTCAAGGTACATGACTCCGCACCCTTTCACATTTAACCCTCCCAACAACCCTGTGAGGTAGGTTAGGCTGGGAGGTTGTGAGTGGCCCAAGGTCACCCACTGATCTTCGTGGCCGAGTGAGGCTTCAAACCCTGGTCTCCCAGGTCCTAGTCCGACACTCTAACCACTGTGCCACACTGGCTGTCAATGTGATAATATGGAGTAGGTTTTAAATGTAGGTGTGGTTCTCGAAGGTTGTTTTTTCCCTTTTAGGGGAAAGTTGTAACAGTCAAATGACAACATTTTGGAGGTCCCAAGTTGCAAGGTGGTTAGATTGGTCTCAACTAGGGCCAGGGCCTTTTCAGTACTGGCCCCGACTTGGTGGAATGCTCTGCCACAAGAAACTAGGGCCCTGCGGGACTTGACATCCTTCCGCAGGGCCTGCAAGACAGAGCTGTTCCACCTGGCCTTTGGTTTGGACTCAGTCTGAGCCTTATGTTTCTCTCCGCTTATGGTTTTGATCTATGGGCTACTTTTAAAATGAGTCTGTATTTTAAATTGCATTTTAACCTGAATTTTAAATTGGGGTTTCTTTTCTTTTCTTTCCCCCCCTATTATGTTTTTACTGTAATTTTACTGGTGTTAGCCACCCTTAGCCCGGCTCTGGCCAGGGAGGGTGGGGTATAAATATAATAATAATAATAATAATAATAATAACAACAACAACAACAACAACAACAACAACAACAACAACAACAAAATGGGCTTCTAAATAGCTTTACAATTCAAGCCGTCCCAATACACATACAAATCAAGGCATCCTTTGCCCTGGAAAAAAACTTGGCTTTAATTTCCTTGTTCCAAAGGGGGTGAAGAAAGCAGGATGTGAGCAGGCCCACAGGCCAAGAGGAACTCATCCAGTTGCGACTCAAGAGATTGTGCTCTGGGCTTCCTCTGGTTTCCTTTGGGAAAGCCATATTGGGTTGTCTCCAGTACCAGCCCTACTCAAGAACAGACCCATTGAAGTTGATGGGCATGCATGTCTGTGGTTCTGCACTGAGCAGAACCTAGTTGGATGCAGCCCATTGCATTTGCCCTCAATCTTGCTCTCCTTTCTTAGCTGTAGTAATGGCAGTACAATGTGGCGTTTCTACCTAAAAGTCTTGGGAAACGACTGATATCGGCTTAAATGCAGCCATTCAGATTGGCAGTTCAAGGCTAGGCATGTGGAGAAGTGGGAGGGAAGAGCATCTGTTTTTGATTGGACTTTGTCGTTGGAAATTCTTTATATTTGTTTGTCACATGGTGCTGTGTGTGTGTGTGTGTGTGTGTGTGTGTGTGTGTGTGTGTGTGTGTTTCTTTCCCCCTTTCCCTTTCCTCCCCGCTTCACAAGACTTGCAGGAATGTGCACACATGGTTCTTATCTTCCCCCCCACCCCACCAGGAAAGGGGAAAGAAGGAAGAAAAAAAACACCCTTCAGCTTTTTCTGCTGGTTAGTAATTTGTGACATGAGAACTGGTAGATGCATTAGTCACTTCTACTCCAAATAGAAATCTTAGCGGTTTGGAGGAAAAACCCTAAGGAAGGGAAATGGCCTTTTATGTCGTTTCTTGGCAGAAGTGGTGCTGTTACTGCTTGGAGTTTGAACTGACCTTTCTAGCCAAACAGTTCTGCCTCGGAGATCAGAGTTTGCTCTCCCTGCAGTGAGCGAGGTCGGATTGTCATGTTTGTGTCGGGGCTCTTTCGAAAAAACGAAGATGTGGGGGCAGGGGGCGGGGAACACATCCCCAAAGCTCCAGGCACTAAATGCTAAAGTGGAATCTCCTCTGTAGGATCCTTAAGTGGGAGAAGGGAATTTAAACATGTGGCCTTGTCCGTCTTTTCCCTCTGAAGCTCACCAAGGGTGTTCTGGTAGACTACAAAATAAAATAAAAAGATTCCTTCTAGTAGCACCTTAGAGACCAACTAAGTTTGTTATTGGTATGAGCTTTCGTGTGCATGCACACTTCTTCAGATAGACCATTGTTGTTTAGTTGTTTAGTCGTGTCCGACTCTTCGTGACCCCATGGACCAGAGCACGCCAGGCACTCCTGTCTTCCACTGCCTCCCGCAGTTTGGTCAAACTCATTTTAGTAGCTTTGAGAACATTGCCCAACCATCTTGTCCTCTGTTGTCCCCTTCTCCTTGTGCCTGCAATCTTTCCCAACATCAGGGTCTTTTCCAGGGAGTCTTCTCTTCTCATGAGGTGGCCAAAGTATTGGAGCCTCAGCTTCACGATCTGTCCTTCCAGTGAGCACTCAGGGCTGATTTCCTTCAAAATGGATACAGACTACATACATAGACTAAAAAGGTAAAGGTACCCCTGCCCATACGGGCCAGTCTTGACAGACTCTAGGGTTGTGCGCTCATCTCACTCTATAGGCCGGGAGCCAGCGCTGTCCGCAGACACTTCCGGGTCACGTGGCCAGCGTGACAAGCTGCATCTGGCGAGCCAGCTCAGCACACGGAAACGCCGTTTACCTTCCCGCTGGTAAGCGGTCGCTATTTATCTACTTGCACCTGGGGGTGCTTTCAAACTGCTAGGTTGGCAGGCGCTGGGACCGAACGACGGGAGCGCACCCCGCCGTGGGGATTCGAACCGCCGACCATGCGATCGGCAAGTTCTAGGCGCTGAGGTTTTACCCACAGTGCCACCCGCGTCCCACAGCGCCACCCCACAGCGTCCCACAGTGCCACATACATAGACTACATACCTCCTTTTCCCTCTGTATTTGGAAATCAAAATGCTTGCTTATCTGAATGCAATTCCAGCGAGTTAAATAAGCATCTTTTGAACCAGGGGTGTTGTTAACACTGGATTGCAGCCGATGTTATCTCTACTCAGAGTAGACCCATCGAAATTTATGGGCATGGCTAACATAGGTCCATTTGTTTTACATGGGTTTCACGCTGAGCTGGACTTAATTAGGCACAACCCTCTGTTTCCCTTTTGCCGTATTTTCAGGCTTAGTCCTGCCTTCTGTTGCAATGTGTTCAAGGCACTGATTTGGAAAAAAAAAGCAGACATATGGTTTCCCCACCCCAACAATTTTTCTGCATTGCATGCGACCAGTATGGCACCTCTTGTTTCCCTTTCAAGGTCACAGACAACGGCACAGGTGTGAGTCACTGGGGCACATTTCGTTCAAATAACAAGCTTACCTGTGCATCACGCCCCCCATATAAAAGCACACTCATCTATACAAACAATTGCATATCTATTCCTCATGAACAGCTTTCACAACGTAAGCCTCCTCTGTTGGGGAAGCAGTGTCGTCTGATGACGATACTCATAAACACTTACAGTGGTACCTCGGGTTAAGTACTTAATTCGTTCTGGAGGTCCGTTCTTCACCTGAAACTGTTCTTAACCTGAAGCACCACTTTAGCTAATGGGGCCTCCGCACCGCCAGAGCCTGATTTCTGTTCTTATCCTGAAGCAAAGTTCTTAACCTGAAGCACTGTTTCTGGGTTAGCGGCGTATGTAACCTGAAGCGTATGTAACCTGAAGCATATGTAACCCGAGGTACCACTGTATTCTGAATTTACTAGTCCACAATAGCCTCCCTAGTGAAAGCACAGCCGCTTTGCTGAAATGTTTTTCAAAATCAAGCACACCTCTCTGAATTCAGATGCAAGAGTGGTTCTATTAGTTACAGATGGGAGGACATCCATACACTGCACAATCCCCACTTCGCTTCCCGCCAACAGCAGTTGGCTCACAACATTTGCCATGAGCGAGTAAATTGTTCTAGCAGGTTTTCTTCAAGCTGCATGTCTTAAGGAGAAGAATAAGCCTACCGCTTTCAAGATTTGTTTGGCAGGGGGGAAAGCTTTGGAGGGAGAGAAAGGGTTCCTTGGAGAGGAGAACTTAAATCAAATCATGAGCTTGCTGTTTTGGTTGTTACTTATTGTGCTCCCTGGCTGGCTTGGTAAACTTTGTCTATGTGGCGTCTTTTAAAATTAGTACAAGCCGGAGAGGGATCCAGGAAAAGCAGCGTTGCTTGACAAGTGGACAAACCCAGCGTGGAGGTCTTTCGGGGTGGAAAAAGAGCCTTGAAAACTGACCAGCACATCTGCCATAAGAACGTAAGAGGAGCTTGCAGGATCAGGCCAATGGACCATCTAGTTCAGCATCCTATTCTTGCAGTGGCCATGCCAATGGGAAGCATGAAAGCAAGATTTGAGTGTTGCAGCTGCCTTCTCCCCTGTCTTCAAGGGTCCACTGCCTCCGACAGATGAAGTAAAACATAACCATTGTGTATAGTAGCCATATTCTCCATAAAGCAGAGGTTCCATTACAAAGTTCCCCGAGGCAACTGTCTCGCTGAGCCTCAGTGGAGCAAGGAATTCCTGAAGAAGGCTGTTACTGAGGAGGCAAGGCTTCCCTGTACAGAAGCCATGCTAAGCCTTCCTCAGCAAGGCTTGTTCTTCTGTTACAGCCTTGAAATGCTTCCCACCTTGAGCAGAAGCAAATCTCTCTTACAGTACTGTTTCCTGTTTGATGAAAGCCTGGGATTGGGAAATCCCCTGAGCTTCTTGGCTGTGAACCCAGTATCCTCAAACACATCCAAGATTGATATATTATTTCATCCTGTTTGAAATGCTGCCAGTGATACAAAGGTCTGCTGCAATCGTTCGAATAAGAAATAAAATCTCATTTTGATTCTGGAAGATAACGCGGGCCCTGGCTTTGACTAGTCCACAGGAGAATGGTATTTTTCCAAGGGAGGAGCAGTTGATAGGAACACCCATCTGCAAGCACTTGTTGTACTGATACAGTAAACTTGCTTGTAAATAGCCACTTGCCTAGTCATCTGTGATGAGCTGGAATTTCCTCCAGGGGAGTAGGCAGGGGCTGGTTGTGTAAATTGGAAGGCACATGAGTCTTTGGTTTCAAACTGTTTGGTTACTCCACAAATGACTTACCTGTAAATAGTAGAAAGGAAAGGAAGGGGGGGTAGGTTTCTGAGTTGGTAGCTTGTGTAGACATATTTGGAAGGCAGACTAATAATGTCCTCCATCGTGACCTTTAAGATTGACTTAAGTGGAGCTGAGGCCAGAATTTTATTTGTTTATTTGATTTGATTTCTGTACAACCCAAGGAGCCCCGGGCAATAAACACACCCATAAAATATTTCATTTCATTTCATTATTTCTTTCTAAATTCTAAATGTTAGACATGAAGGACAGCGTTAGCATTTATGGCCGTCATTAACAAGACTAGAGTTTGCACCAGTTGCTCCGAATAAATGTATCTCACCAGAGAGAAAAGTGTGAGTCAAGCTAATGGGTTTCCCCCCTTTACTTTTTCCTGAGACTTTAAATAGTCTTCTGTGTTGCTTCCCTGCCATGGTTTGGATCTGAGCCTTGGGGCTGTGTGGGAAGGGGGGAGGAGGAAAATCCTCTTTTCTCTCTGAGCCAGAAGAATTCTGCGCTCTCCTCCTTCTCCTCCAAGGCCTGCTGAAGGACAGCGGATGACTTAGGGCACAGTTGCAGCGCTTCATTTTTATTAGCTCCGGTTAGCAGAGCCCCGCTTGGTTTATAAATAGCAGCCCACAGTGGAGATGGCAATTCCAGAAGTGGCTGCCCGTCACATGGCAAACTTTCCTTCTGTGCTTTTTGGATGGTTGCGAGGGAAATGCTTATTCCTTGGGCCTCTCACTTTTATTCTCCTGGAATGACGTTCTTTCTGTTGTATTTCCACCCCACGCCCTGTTCATTCCTCTCTATATTTTCTTTTGTGAACTGCCCTGAGACCTCCGGGTATAGGGTGGTATATAAATCCAAATAATAATAATAATAATAATAATAATAATAATAATAATAATAAATCTATGTGTATAATAAATAGGCAGAAAACGCAGTGCCAGATTTAGGGTGTCGTGGAGTGGTACCTCTGGTTGCGAACGGGATCTGTTCCGGAGGCCCGTTTGCAACATGGAAAGAACGCAACCCGCAGCGGCGTGTCTGCGCACACGTGGGTTGCGATTCGCCACTTCTGAGTATGCGTGTGACGTCATTTTGCACGTCTGCGCATGTGTGAACAGTGAAACCCGGAAGTAACCCTTTCCGGTACTTCCGGGTCGCCACAGGACGTAACCTGAAAGAACGTACAGTGGTGCCCCGCAAGACGAATGCCTCGCAAAATGAAAAACGCGCAAGACGAAAGGGTTTTTTGGTTTTTGCGTCGCTTCACTAGACGATTTTCCCTATGGGCTTGCTTCGCAAGACGAAAGGTCTTGCGAGTTCTTGCGAGTTTGTTTCCTTTTTCTTAAAGCCGCTAAGCTGTTAATAGCTGCTAAGCCGTTAATAGCCGCTAAGCCGCTAATAGCCGCTAAGCTGCTAATAGCCGTGCTTCGCAAGACGAAAAAACCGCAAGACGAAGAGACTCGCGGAACGGATTAATTTCGTCTTGTGAGGCACCACTGTAACATGAAGCAGATGTAAGATGAGGTATGACTGTACAGGGCACTTGAGCCCAAGCGCCACAAAATTGAGAAGATCCCTGATGGAGAAGATCCATTTGGGGGTGCCAATTTTTCACCTTCCCCCAGGACACCATATTACTAAAGATTACCAAAGTCCACCCCCAAACAAACATATAGACACACACTCTGTGAATGGGAAAGGAATCCACGCTTTGGACTGTAGGGTGGCCTCATTATCAATTGGGCTGCCCCAAATTTCAAAATGGATAGTACAGACCCCTGATAGTTTAGGTCAGCCTTCTTCAACCTGTTGCCCTCCAGATGTTTTTGGATTAAAGCTCCCTTCAGGCTCCAGGGCAGGGCAAAGTCTGGTTTAAACAGTGTGATGCAGCTAATTACAACTAGTTTTGCCCAAATGGGTACTAGCCATCCCTCCCCACCCCCGGACAGTCTTTTGTCAAAAGAAGTTGGTATAACATAGCATATTATGTGAAGAGTGCTGGAACTTAAGCTTTTACAAGCCCCATATGTGACATGTTCTGCATAAGTTTTATTGGTTTTTTTTATCTCTGTTTGATCGATTTTAAGCTGTGCTTTATGTGTAGTTGTGTTTTCAATTTTACCAATTTTATCAGTAAAATTTTCAATTTTACTGATAATTTCATAAATGCACACAGCTTGGAGAATATGGAGATTTACACAGCTTGCACATCTTTCTAAATAAATAAAATTAAATGTGCCAATTTTGGCCAAGCCAGATGTTTGGAGACCCCTCTCCTGTTCGCAGAGTTCCAATTCCCAGAGTGGTTTAACAGTCAATCCCTCTTCCCAGGGAACTCTGGGAATTGTAGCTCAGTGAGGGGAATAGGTGTCTCCTAACAAGTCTCAGCACCTTTAACAAACTACACTTCCCAGAATTCATTGGAGTAAGCCATGGCTGTTTAAAGTAGTATGATAGTTATTTAAATGAGAAGAGGAGATGGGGCCCTAGAGAGGCCCGCGCATCTCTAGTCTGACTCTGTGTAAGGAAATGCTTTCTCTTCCCGTACAGCTTTATCTTTTTATTCCTGAGAAGCAGGGTGCTAATCAGTATTTTTAAAAGGTGGTTTTTTAAAAGAGAAGATTTACTTATGTTTGAGAGGCTTTTATATTGCCCTCCATGAAACAGAGTATTTCGGAACCTAGAAGCTGCCTGTTCTTGCTGTTTATTGCAGACAAATCTCATCTTTCCTCCAAAGAACTCTAGTTTCTGCATCTAAATGTATGTACAGTGGTACCTCGGGTTAAGTACTTAATTCGTTCCGGAGGTCCGTACTTAACCTGAAACTGTTCTTAACCTGAAGCACCACTTTAGCTAATGGGGCCTCCTGCTGCTGCTGCGCCACCGGAGCACGATTTCTGTTCTCATCCTGAAGCAAAGTTCTTAACCTGAAGCACTATTTCTAGGTTAGCGGAGTGTGTAACCTGAAGCGTATGTAACCTGAAGCGTATGTAACCCGAGGTACCATTGTATTTGAAAGGCAGTGCTAGCTAGATATGTTTATTTCAATGGAGGATACATTTACGTGATGTGACATGATGGTGAGCAGTGGTTCTCACTGATAAGAATGATAAAGCCAACTCTATAAAAACCTTGACATGTTTCTTCTTTGCAATTTCAGAACGATGATCTCCGAAACCTGTCCCTCTCGGGCCACGTCGGTTTTGACAGCCTCCCTGATCAGCTGGTCAATAAGTCAACCTCGCAGGGTTTCTGCTTCAACATCCTTTGTGTTGGTAAGTAATGATAATGGGCTTCTGAACAAAGAGATTATCTGCGTGTCCTTCCCGGATGCAACATGCAGGGCGAACAATATAAAATCCCTCCTGCCTGGTGGTACCTAGCATGTAATACACGAAGCATCACAGGGAATCTTTTAAATGGAAATGCTCAGCTTTTTGTGCATGTTTCTCCCCACCCCCCACCAAAAAACCAGCAAAGCATTAGGAACCTCGCATGTTTAACACCGAAACTAAACTGGGAAGTGATGTTGGATGCTTAGCTGGTGTTTCCTGGATTTTTGGAAACCTGGGCAAAAGTTTGTTCTCCCTCAATTAAAATTGCAAATGTACCAGGTGTCAATGTGAAAATTACACGGATGCATAGACACTGGGGAGCTATAGCCTAGTCGCCACTGAGCATTGCATCCTGTACATAAGAACATCCAGTATTGGCATTTAGGTGTCTGCTTAAGCACCTGGTGTCAGGACACAAGAAGAACAGTGTCCTGTTCTTAATTGTTGGGCTGCCAGGTGCCTCTGGGAATTCTGCAAGCAGAACCAGAGTACAACAGCTCTCTCCCCACATCTGAATCCAAGTGACTGGTATACAGATGCATACCTCTTGGAACAGTGGTGGCAGATTATAGCTATAGTGGCTTGTAGCTGTTTCTCCATGACAGACCTACACTTTCCCCAGTCATTCAGGGCTAAGGAATGGGGCCATGCCATCCACACGAGGTGTGTAAATGTGGAGCTCCACACTCTGCCCTGTAAAAAGCGAGCGATTGTTGACACGAATGTGAATGCACTTTCTGAAGCATAGAGAATTATGTAGCTAACATTGAGCAGGGGAATACGAGTAGGAAGTACAAAATACTCTGCATTGACACAACCGTTTCAAACATCCAGACTTTATAAGGGAACACCACTTCCGTTTCCTTGCACTGAATTACGCCATTGCTCATATATTGGCAGAGAAAGTGCAGAAGTTTTAAAAAAATAAATAGTATCTTCTAGTACCTTAGGTACCTTAGGTAAATTTATTTATCTCTAAATAAATTTAGAGATTTATTTTTTTCATTATTAAGTGGTCTATAAATTTTGTAAGAAAAATCAACAAGCCAATGCTGCAAGGCAAGTTGATAGAACTGGAAATATACATATGCCAAATTGTGCCTCTTCCCCACCCCGGTGAATTCCTCACAAACTTATGTAGCACCAAATTGCAGCCCTAGGGAAACTCTCAAGCAAATGTCCCCAAAGACTGGAAGCCTGGCTCCTGAGATTTCAGCAGGGAATTCCCTCGCACTCCCATCTCTTTGTAAACACGAGGGCTAGAAACCTGAGTTTCTTTTCCTCTTTCTTTTTAACAAAAAGGAAGCTCACTAGCCTGATAGCTGCAGTTTGCATCCATTCGCATCGCATTGCTTTGCTTTCTCCGCAATCTAGTGGGAATTTTGGCCTCCACACATAGCCTCTCTTCTGAGGCTGCGTACAGGGTGAACTTTCCTCAAGGTTGTGGCCAAAGTCATCCGGAGTCAAATTTTATCCGTGGAATGCAAAAGGCCTCTGCCTCTTCTTTGCTCTCCCATGAGGATTAGTGTTTTCCTATCCATCAAATTAAAACAACGGCGAAAAGAGATGTCAAAACCGCAGCAAGCTGTTGAACAAAGTGGTTTGAGCTTCTAGAGGCTGAAGCGATGTTGTTTCCCCGAGACCTTTCCTATTTGCATCCCCTGAAAGGCATTTCTGTGCATCCGCAAAACGAAACCATTGATCTCTGCACTTCGCTTGGCAGGGCTCAGCTATTCCCGTTGCTGTCTGTTTATATGAAATCCGGTTTTGTTTTTACAATGAAACTTTAGCCGGCAGCTTCGCTGTTCCTTTTAAAAGAGAAAATATTGACTGGGGTTTTATTGCACCGTTGTTGTTTTTTTTAAAAAAGAAAAGGAACGTGACTTGCATCCACAGCTGGTTTAAGGCCAGCATCCTTCTCTCACAGTGGACAACCAGATGCCTTATGGGAATATCTCAAGCAGCACCTGAATGGAACAGCCCTCCACAAGCGGAATACGTCAGACAGAAAAATACAAGAGAAGATGAAGAAATTAGAAAATAATGTACTACGGCACTGACAAAATAGGATTTGTATTTTGTACATACGTACTGGACTTGGTGATCAACTGAAAAGCTACTTTTTAATATATCATGTCACGAAGTTGATTTCGACATTATGAGAAGCTCTCCTCAATCCCAGCAATTGGCAGTCAAAAGCCCTGGAGATAGTATATGCTTGGCCATGATGGCTGGTAGCCATTGGCAGTCTTCTCCTCTATGAGATGTATGGTCTTACGCAGTTGAGCTTTTTGTACCCTTGCCAAAACCTCTGTGCCGATGCCTTTTTTGCAGGAAATATGCGGCAGTTTATAATTTAACCAGTGGAAGGTCCCACTTGCCACAAAAAGGAAAGGCCAACCCCAGTTGTGTTGCTTCTCTTTGCTTCCTGTTACAGTAACATACCCAAACCAAAATGACCTCAAAAAATATATGAGTAAACGTGCTCATAAACTCCCAGCCCCGCCGATTTAAATTTTGTTGTTGTTGTTGTTTAGTCATGTCCTACTCTTCGTGTCCTCATGGACCAGAGCACGCCAGGCACTCCTGTCTTCCACTGCCTCCTGCAGTTTGGTCAAACTCATGCTGGTAGCTTCGAGAACACTGTCCAACCATCTCGTCCTCTGTTGTCCCCTTCTCCTTGTGCCCTCCATCTTTCCCAACATCAGGGTCTTTTCCAGGGAGTCTTCTCTTCTCATGAGGTGGCCAAAGTATTGGAGCCTCAGCTTCAGGATCTGTCCTTCCAGTGAGTATTCAGGGCTGATTTCCTTCAGAATGGATCGGTTTGATCTTCTTGCAGTCCATGGGACTCTCAAGAGTCTCCTCCAGCACCATAATTCAAAAGCATCCATTCTTTGGCGATCAGCCTTCTTTATGGTCCAGCTCTCACTTCCATACATCACAACTGGGAAAACCATAGCTTTAACTATATGAATTTAAATTTAGCCTTTCTTTATTAAATTCTGGGCCCTCCCACCCATTTCCAGCTAAACCAATTAAGGCTGAAACCCAGTGCTAATTGGCACATATATATTTTTCCTGTTAAAGGAACATAAGAAATAGCACGCTAATTGATTCCTTTGTCCAACAATGTGTATCTCTTAATGGAAACACAAATTCAACAGTGTGGGCTGCATCAGACATTTCTGGAACACTCCTGGGCTGCAGAGTACAGTGGCCTGGGATGACTTAGCCATTCCCTATCAAAGAGCGCTGCAAGGCAGGGCAAGTGAGAGCAACTTGTAGTCCTCCAGATGTTATTGGACTACAGTTCCCATTGCTCCTGCCAATCACCCATGCTGGCTGCAGCTGATGGGGTCCAAAAACATCTGGAGGGCCATAGTTTCTCCTTCCTTGCTTTAGGGCTTGGTGGTGGGGCACCCAGTGTGCATTGCAGGCTATACAGTGGTGCCTCGCAAGACGAAATTAATTTGTTCCGCAAGTTTTTTCTTCTTGCGAGTTTTTCTTCTTGCGAAGCACGGTTTCCCATAGGAATGCATTGAAAATCAATTAATGCGTTCCTATGGAGACCGCCTTCAGACCAGGTCCGGGGACAGTCTGTCCCCGGACCTCTTCTGAAGGCTGGCGGGGGGAGAAGGACTTTTCTCCCCACCGCCAGCCTTCAGAACAGCCTTCTGAAGGCTGGCGGTGGGAAGAAAAGCCCTTCTCCCGCCGCCAGCCTTCAGAAGAGTTCCCCAGGGCTGCCTAGGCTGAGGATAGCAGCCTGCTGCCCCGTGCGAGGGGCGCTCTGCTTCAGAGTGCCCCTCGCGCGGGGCAGACATTCGCATCTTGGGGAGCCTGCAGGACTTCCCCGCAGGGCTCTCCAAGCTGCGGATAGGGGTAGCTGTTCTGAATGTTGGCGGTGGGGAGGAAAAACCCTCCTCCCACCGCAAGCCTTCAGGACAGGTCCGGGAACAGAGGAGAAGGCGTGCTGCGCTTCCCCGCTGTCCCCGGAGATTTCCCTATGGGCTTTCGTCTTGCGAAGCAAGCCCATAGGGAAATTCGTCTTGCGAAGCCGCTAAAAATCGGAAAACCCTTTCGTCTTGCGGGTTTTTCGTTTAGCGAGGCATTCGTCTTGCGGGGCACCACTGTATTCTCAATATCATAACAGTTACCCGAGCAATGCATCCTACTGGTTTCGTAGTTCTGTTATTAATGGAGACGGTTTGCACCCATGACTGGAAGAAGAAGAAGAAGAAGAAGAGGAAGAGGAGGGGGAAGAACAACCACCACCACCACCAACAACAACAACAACAAACTGGGATTTTACACTGCTTTGCTTCTGTGCTCTGGCCAAAGGGAGAGTTGTCAGCTAAAAGCAGGCATGGGAGAAAAACCTGTGGGAAGAAAGTGAAATCAAGGTAGTAACTAAAGGAATATAGTTGGAAGCTAGCTGCTACTTTCTGCACCCGCAGTGAGGATGGAAAGAAAGAATCCTTGACAGATGACCATCCAACCTCTGCTTAAAAACCGCTAAGGAAGGTGAATCTGCCACTTTCCAAGGGAGTCCATTCCACTGTTGAACAGCTCTTGCTGTCAGAAAGTTCTTCCTAATGTTTAGCCGGAATCACCTTTCTTGTAAGTTGAATCTACTGGTTTGGGTCCTAGCCTCTGGAACAGCAGAAAACAAACCTGCTCCAGGTGGCAGTGCTTCAGGTATTTGAAGATGGCCATCCTATCTCTTCTCAGTCTTCTCTTCTCCAGGCTAAGCAATACTTAACTCCTCATATGGCTTGGTTTCCAGACCTTCGTCATCTTGGGTCTCTTCCTCTGCACAGGTTCCTGCTTGTCAATAGCTTTCTTAAATCGTGGTGCCCAGAACTGGACACAGGACTCCAGGTTCAGTCTGAGGAAGGCCGAACAGAGCAGTACTATTGCTTCCCTTGATCTGGACTCTGGACACAATACTTCTTTTGCTGCAGCCTAATAATTGCATTAGCTTTTTTTTTTTTTTTTTGGCTGCTGCATCACAGTGTTGATTCATGTTACGAATGTGTTCTACTGAGACCCCCTAGATCCCTTTTAACTGAGTTTTGTAAGTGCTGCAAAAACAATGTTGGCTCTGGTCAGACCTCACCTGGAGTACTGTGTCCAGTTCTGGGCACCACAGTTCAAGAAGGACACTGACAAACTGGAACGTGTCCAGAGGAGGGCAACCAAAATGGTCAAAGGCCTGGAAACGATGCCTTATGAGGAACGGCTAAGGGAGCTGGGCATGTTTAGCCTGGAGAAGAGGAGGTTAAGGGGTGATATGATAGCCATGTTCAAATATATAAAAGGATGTTACATAGAGGAGGGAGAAAGGTTGTTTTCTGCTGCTCCAGAGAAGCGGACACGGAGCAATGGTTCCAAACTACAAGAAAGAAGATTCCACCTAAACATTAGGAAGAACTTCCTGACAGTAAGAGCTGTTTGACAGTGGAATTTGCTGCCAAGGAGTGTGGTGGAGTCTCCTTCTTTGGAGGTCTTTAAGCAGAGGCTTGACAACCATATGTCAGGAGTGCTCTGATGGTGTTTCCTGCTTGGCAGGGGGTTGGACTCGATGGCCCTTGTGGTCTCTTCCAACTCTATGATTCTATGATTCTATGTTGTTCTTAATAGATTTCTCAAAGTTCTCTCTCTCTCTCTCTCTCTCTCTCTCTCTCTCTCTCTCTCTGTGTGTGTGTGTGTGTGTGTCATTGCTGGTCCAGGACTAGCTTCTAGCAGTTGTAGACTTCTGATCTGATGTAACTTTTGGCTGCAATTTTAATTGAGAACTGATGAAATAGGTCTTGCAGATTTTTGAAGCAATGCAAACCTGTGTATAGCTCACAAATAGCAACCTCTCTTTAAAAAAGAAACAATTGTGTCTGTCCAGGCAATAATAAACCTCTTCCCAGTTATTGTTAGCCAGGCAAAAGTAAGTCCCACAAGTTAACATAAAAAATAAAAATAAAAATACAGCATATCTGGTGCAGGTCCAGAAAGATTCTCCTGCCATATTTAAAAATGAATGGATGTCTTATGATTTGAGTTGCAAGGTGGTTAAGGGTAGTTTCGAAAATAAAAATAAAATCAGCTGGTGAGAGGCATGTAGATACATACATGCCTGTAATAAATTACTTTAAATAGCTAAGTAAATATTTTAAACCTTTATAAAATCCACACACACATAATACAACTTATATTGATAATTTATTATCTCATCTGTGAGAAGGTGTGAAATAATACCACATCAAACTTTTTGTTACCCCACTCTCTCCAGTGTTTCTCCCCCTCACTTTCCTTACCGCAAAAAGTCCAGTTTGTTGCACAGGAGTGCCAAATGCACTTTAACTGTGTGACCTGAACGTGCTGGTTTATAAACTAAAGCAGCCTGAGTCCCAAGGAATTCTGACTCTCCCTTGTTTTAACAGTAGCAGCAACAAAATGCCAGGTCTAGTATTTGAAACAAGCTCCTGAGCTCAGAATCCCATAACTTTGAGTGTACATGCTGCCTTCAGTGTTAGCCCTACTCAGAGTAGACCAAGTGAAGTTAAAAAACATGAATAGCCTCATGTCCATTAATTTCACTGGGTCTGCTCCAAGTAGGACTCAAACCGACGACTTTTGCTCTTTACTCCTGTTGGTCAACTTAAAGAGTCCTGGTAAAAAAAGGAAGTAGCTTCTGCAAGCCTGAAGTTTGCCCAGCTTTGACCTCGTTGTGAAGTTAGGATTTGAACTATAAATTACTTAATCTAGCGGACCATTGAGCCTCATTCCTAAGCAATGCTTGCTTCCTGTAACTTTGGAATTCTAATGTCTCATTTAAGCAGAATATCCTTGATTTGGACGCCAGGAAGGAAGTCACTGGGAGGCTAAAGGTAGTGGCTATGGGCTTCTCAGACTCCTAACCTGAATGTGGTCCTTTTCAGGGGAAACGGGCATTGGCAAATCGACGCTCATGGACACCCTGTTCAACACAAAGTTTGAAAGTGACCCAGCCACTCACAACGAGCCTGGCGTGCGGTTGAAAGCAAGGAGTTACGAACTTCAGGAGAGCAACGTCCGCCTGAAGCTGACGATCGTTGACACGGTGGGATTTGGAGACCAGATCAACAAAGATGACAGGTTAGCATTAAGGCTGCTCCAGACTCTTCTTTGAAGGGCCAAGCGCTTTGCAGAGAGAAATCGCACGTGTAAGCTTTCCTCATGCTGGAAGGTTTTGGTGGAAAGTTTACATGTTCCGTTTGCCTCTTGATCTGCAGGGTGAAATGTGGTATGCTTTTCAAACATGCGATTTCTCCCCAAGTGCCTTTTGAGGTGAAAAAGATACTATGACACAGACAACTTTTGACTTATCCATTTGGGGCAGTGGCAGACTCAGATTTCAGTGGAACAATGGATGTGATGTGTTTTACCTTTGCACATTAGTCTTTGAAACTCCCTCTGTGGAGAAGCTGGACTGGCAGGTAAAGCCTTTGTCGTCCAAGCAGGCTTTTGGCCATTGACTGCTTTTTACTTAAAAGGGTTGGTGTTGTGTTTTTATTGTAACTATTGGTATGTTTTAAAACGGATCTTATATATGTATATCATTTCGATTCCATCCATTTTGGGTTTTTTGACTACTGGTTTTTCTATGTTGTCAGCTGTTCTTATCTGTAAGCCAACTTGAGTCCTGTCAGGGAAAATGGTGTGCTGTCAGTAAATATATAGTAATATCTGTGCCCCATTCACACTATACATTTAAAAGACTTTAAACAGGCATGACTTTCCCCAGAGAATTATGGGATATGTAGTTTATTAAGAAAGCTCCGGCGGGAAGGTAAACGGCGTTTCCATGCGCTGCTCTGGTTCGCCAGAAGTGGCTTAGTCATGCTGGCCACATGACCCGGAAGCTGTACGCCAGCTCCCTCGGCCAATAAAGTGAGATGAGCACCGCAACCCCAGAGTCGGCCACGACTGGACTTAATGGTCACGGGTCCCTTTACCTTTACTAGTTTATGAAGGGTGCCGAGACTTATTAGCAGACGCCTCTTCACCCACTACAACTCCCAGAGCAGTTTAATCAGTGCTATTTTTCTAGAAAAAGAGGGGCCGGAACTCACCACGAATTCCTCCCTTGTTCTCTTATAACGGCAATGGTGTCTACCTGAGAGGTGCTGGAACTAAGTTCTGGCTAGGAAAAAAAGCCCTGAGTTTAGAAATCAACTCTCCTTCCCAGGGAACTCTGGGAATTGTAGTTCTCTGAGGGAAAATAAGGGTCCCCTAACCACTCTTGCATTTTTAGCAAACTACAGTTCCCATGATTCTTTGGGAGGAAGCCATGTCTGCTTAAAGTGGTATGATACTGCTGTAAATGTGCAGATGGGGCCTTGGGTTTCAAACCTTGCTGGGAATCTCAGCCCTCCTTGCTGAACTCTCCTCTCCCTTCATCAAGCCTGGATATGTGTGTGTGTGTGTGTGTGTGTGTGTGTGTGTGTGTGTGTGTACAGACACACTGAAACAGCTCTTGTTTTTTTAAGTGGTGCATATGTGCACAAACCAAGAGGGAAAGGACTTTTAAAATGAAAAGCCTGCCCACCCTCCCAGGAGCAGGTGTTCCATATGGAAATGTGTTGCCACTTTGTCTCCTGAACCGCTTTGCATCTGATTTAATTCAGCAAGAGCCAGAAGCATTGTCTCCCCTCATCTGTCAAGACCTCCTTTGTTCAAGGGTGTACAGCAGGGCTCACGCTATGACCCACGACGTGAATGGGAGAGCCGTTACCTCCTCTGCGCCTTGCCACAATTGGGCGCTTGTCCCAAACGATCGCAAGCTAAGCATCATGGCTGCAATTAGTCTCCTGCCCTGGCCTGGCTCGTTTTAGTGATTTACAAGGGGGTTCTTCTCTCTAAGCCCAGAGCAGGAAGAGCTCTAAGACTTCAACGCTGATTGCTTACAATGCGCACTGTTGACGGAGACCACTTGTGGAGCATATGCGTTGTCTCCGGTTTCTGAAGAAGGCAGATCTGGGAGGAAAAGATCAGGATCACAAGATGCATCTCGTTTCAAGACTTTCCTCTGTCTTTTCCAGTTTTATGCATGCTGGTGGGTCTTCTGTGGCCATGCAGCTTGATTACCCAGGGCTGCGTTCGGTACCCATGTTTGTCACAAGGTCAGCCATCGATGGGTTTCTCTTTCAGGCAGCACAAGACATTCTCACCAGCTTTGTCAGGGCTAGCAATATTTTAGAGCGTAGTTTTCCAAACTGGTGACACGCTTTTTAGACATGCATCATTTTGCGACACAGTCATTCAGTTTTACTAGCAAATTGGACCTTTAAAGCCCTAAACGGCCTCGGCCCAGTATACCCCACCCATCGTTCAGCCTATACACTGAGGTCCAGCTCTGAGGGCCTTCTGGCAGTTCCCTCCCTGCGAGAAGTGAGGTTACAGGGAACCAAGCAGAGGGCCTTCTAGGTAGTGGCGTCCGCCCTTCGGATGTCAAGGAAATAAACAACTATCTGAGGCTGCATGTTTGGTATGGATCAGGGACTGGATAAAACTGGAAAAGGAAGAAGCATTGGACTTAGAAGGCCATGATAATAGATTTGAATGGCATGGGAAAGGAAACGTGTTTGATTTTTTTATCGCTTATTATTATTATTATTATTATTATTATTATTATTATTATTATTTTGGGAGCTGCCCAGAGTGCCTGGGGAAACCCATCCCAATGGGTGGGGTATAAATAAATAAATTATTTATTATTATTTTAAGCTAACTCCTTTCCAGCCCCCGGGAGGAGCGCGGGAAGCATTTGCATGACACACCTACACACTGCAGCCAACACGCTTAATGAGTCGTGACACACAGTTTGGAAAGCTCTCTTTTAGAGGATTTGTATCCCAGTTGGAGAGTGCTTGAAATGTAAGGTGCTGAGGGGAATCTATGCATAACAAGCTTTCTTAACCTGCATAGATCATAATGCAGCGCTAAAGGTAAAGGTAAAGGTACCCCTGCCCGTATGGGCCAGTCTTGACAGACTCTAGGGTTGTGCGCCCATCTCACTTAAGAGGCCGAGGGCCAGCGCTGTCCGGAGACACTTCCGGGTCACGTGGCTAGCGTGACATCGCTGCTCTGGCGAGCCAGAGCCGCACACGGAAACGCCGTTTACCTTCCCGCTTGTAATGCAGCGCTACTGGCCTCCTAATATGTGACCAATACATGATCAAGTATAAGGAACCTGTGAAGAGAGGCAAAATAATCAGACTAAACACTGACTTTTGTTTTGCCTTTTATTCATTTTTACAATTCTGGGGATTTCTCTCCTGGTGTTTGTTATTTATGATGAGTAGCCTTACCTTCTACGAAATCAATATATACATTTTAAAAACATAATCAAGTAAACGAGCAAGGGGATTTTCAGTTGCACAGTAGTCCTAAGTGAAATGGGCGAGCCACTCCCACGCCAAAATATTTCTTGAAACAATTCATTTCTGTGTTTGCATGTTACCTGAAACCCGGAATATGTTGTTTGGATGGCTATGTCTCTTATTATCTCCTTTTAAAAACCAGTTTAGCTGGCAGTTCAGCTATTTCCACACAGGAAACCCAAGAATGCTTAAGTTCGTTTTAAACTAGTTTTGGGAACGCATGTTGTAGCTGAACTTTAAAAGCCTTCAGTTTGCTGACTGCGCTTTATCTGGCGGCAAAGCTATTTTAATGACTTCATCTAAACTTTCCTAAATAGGAAATAAGCTTTAGCAAGGAATTCTTGGAATGTGCGGCTTGTGAGGAAGAATTTCAAGGATGCCTGCTTTTTAACCCATTCTGAAAGTGAGGCATCTTGGCTTCCATATAGGCGGGTGAGATACCACAGCTGCCACAGCACATGTAAGGAGAGAAGGGTATAGCGCAGTCCCTGGCACCATTGCCATGGTTGCATATTGAGGCCTCCATTCACCCACACGGTTTCTTATCCTCACAGCCATCCTGTGAGGTTGGTTAGGCTGAAAACGCAGCGGCTGGCCCAGAGGTCACAGCGGCTGGCTTCAAGTGTCACGCAGCTCACCCCACTCCTAATCTGTGAGGAACCTCAGGCCCAAATGTGACCCTCCAGGACTCTGTATCTGGCCTTCAAGACTCGTCTCAGTCCAAAACCCTCCCCAGGCCTGCACTGTACCCTGCCTGGGTTTTTCTGCCTGGTTTAATTGCGTCCTTCAACTCCTAAAGATGCTCCTCGCTTCCCGGGATGCAGGACACAGTGTGTGCGCATAAAACAGGGGTCGGCAAAGTTTTTGCAGCTTGGGCTGATTCACGGTCCCGCGGACGCCATGGTGGGCCGAAACGCACACACATGCACAAATCCTCCTTCCAGCACTGAGGAGGTATGCGCAGCTTCCTGTAGCCAATGGGAGGCCGCCCAGCGTTGCAGAAGGCGGTCCCTGCTCCATGGACCGAGCGGGCGGCAGGGGTCCACGGGCCGGTTAAACGACCCCCGTGGGCCGCTTGTGGCCCATGGGCCTTCGGTTGCTGACCCCTGGCATAAAACTAGACAGCTGTATAAAGGGGTGTGGGTGTATGTATGTGTATATATAGATATAGGTACAGGGGTACCTTGGGTTAAGAACTTAATTCGTTCCTGAGGTCTGTTCTTAACCTGAGGAACCACTTTAGCTAATGGGGCCTCCCACTGTTGCCGCGCGATTTCTGTTCCCATCCTGAAGCAAAGTTCTTAACCCGAGGTACTATTTCTGGGTTAGCAGAGTCTGTAACCTGAAGCGTATGTAACCCGATGTACCACTGTATTAATAGTAATTATTTATTATTTATTTATTTATTTATTTATTTATTTATTTATTTATTTATTCATACATACATACATACATACATACATACCCCGCCCATCTAGCTGGGTTTCCCCAGCCACTCTGGGCAGCTTCCAACAAAGCATTAAAATACAGTGGTCTGTCAAACATTAAAAGCTTCCCTAAACAGGGCTGCCTTCAGGTGTCTTCTAAAAGTCTGGTAGTTGTTGTTCTCTTTGACATCTGGTGGGAGGGCGTTCCACAGGGCGGGCGCCACTACCAAGAAGGCCCTGTGCCTGGTTCCATGTAACTTGGCTTCTCTCAGTGAGGGAACCGCCAGAAGGCCCTCGGCGCTGGACCTCAGTGTCTGGGCAGAATGATGGGGGTGGAGACGCTCCTTCAGACAGATAGATATTCATTGCTCCGCCCATTTATGCCTCTGGCCCCACCACGGGCAAAGTCACCCAGAAGGGAATGTGTCACTTGTTCCAAAAAAGCTCCCTCCCACACACACACTTGCTGCAATGGCTGCACCATGCTGGCTCCCTCTGGAAAGGATATCTGGTTGCAGAGCTAGGGAAGAAACCCAGGAGAGTTGCAGCAGTCAAACCTAGGCTATGTTCAAGTCTGAGGTGCTGGCGGTAAGAGCACCGACAAGGAGAGCAATTGTGCTCGTGGCTACAGGAACTTTGAAGCGCCGCCTTTATGCCATGGAAACAAAGCAATACAGTTATCTCTAGAACATGTGGGCAAAGGGACAAAGAACTGGAGAGTCGGGGAACAAACCGCAGAGTTTCTGAGACGTCATGGCTTCAGCATACCAGTTGCTGCGATTCACAGGTGGGCAGAGGGCTGTTGCGCTCATGTTCAGCTTGCAAGCTTCCCACAGGTATCTGGTCAGCAGTGTCAGAAACTGAGATATGAAGGCTAGGAGCTAAAGGACGCCTTAAACCCAGGTTATGGGTGCAGCAACGGAATATCTAGGCATGCTTTTTCTATAACAATAATGCAAAGCTGAAAACAAATGGACTCCTGCTAAAATATTACATTCATTTTTCATATGGTCTAGTCCAGGGGTCTGCAAGCCGCAGCTCCGGAGCCGCATGTGGCTCTTTTACACCTTTGCCGCGGCTCCGGGGCGGATACTAGCGAGGGGAGGAGGCGCATTGTGCGCCCCGACACTCCCCACTGTGGCGGGCGCTGTACTGGCTGTGACGTCGCATGGGGGCGGTGCGTGCGTTAGTCACGCACCGCCCCGACGTCACCTTCCCGCCCGCTACATTGTAAGGGACACGTACGCTGGTCACTACTACATTGTAAGGGGCATGTACGCTGGTCACTGTTTTGAAAGGGAGTGAAGAACACACACACAAAAAAAGGTAACTTGTTAATTTAACAAGGAGGAGTAGTTAATTTAACTATGAGGAGGAGTAATTCTGAGGGGTCAAACAAAGAAATAATAAAAAAAAGTGACAAAAAAGTTATTTTTATAATGACGAGTTTTGCGGCTCCCAGTTTGTTTTTTTCTTTGGAAACGGGTCCAAGTGGGTCTTTTTGTCTTAAAGGTTGCAGACCCCTGGTCTAGTCCTTCCCCTGCCCACCCTCCTAATATTCTTAAGAGGGTCTCTTCTCCAGTCTTCAGAGAGTAGCTGGAAGTGGGGAGGCAGAAAAAGGTCCTACAGTCGTACCTCGAGTTACAGACGCTTCAGGGTGCATTTTTTCGGGTTGCAGACGGCCGAAACCTGGAAGTACCGGAACCGGTTACTTCCGGGTTTCAGCGGTTACACATGCACAGAAGCGCTAAATCGCACTTTGCACATGAGCAGATGCGCCGAATCACAACTCGCGGGTGCTGCGGGTTGCGAACGTGAATCTCACACTTTCGAAACCCGAGCGTCCACTGTACTTTCCTCACACTCTGCAGTTTTAATCTGAAATATTAGGCGCAGTAATCTGAAATATTAGGCCCAGAGCTCAGAAACTGCTCAGAAATTCCCTGTTGCAAAATGCGCCTTAGAACAATGGGAGTTTTGAACACTGCTGGTCAGCCACTGTGAGAACTAGATGGGACATTGGCCAGCAGGCTCACCTTATATTTTTGCCTGTTATTCGCAGGCCACCTGTCTTCTGTAGGAGAGTGGCTTCCTTTGGCTGCTGAGATTTTTGCAGCAAGCCTTTGTCCGAAGCAGGAATCCTAATGTTGTGTAGAAGTATTTTCTTTCATGTGTCCTGAACTACAGCTGTCTGTGCCCATGCCTCAGTTCTGTGGGAGTGCAGAAGGGGCGCGGAATGTTATATTCAGTGTTAGAAACTCGGGTATATAAGCTAGGCTCCAAATGACACCTTGAATCTAGGTTGCGATCGCCACAACTGAATGTCTGTTCACCTGGGGGTTGGACTAAATAATCCTCTGGGTCCCTTCTAACGCTGCAGTTTTATGATTCTATGATCTCAGCTACAATGCTTGCCTGTAGCTTGCGCTTACAACAGTTCACTTGTCCCAGTGCAGAAAGGAGAAACACACACAGCGGAAATAGGAATAGTATTAACGATGGACTAAGGAAGAGACTTTTAAACTGCAGTCACCAACCTGGTGCCCAGAAATCTCCATGCAGTCCCAACTGGACCTACGCCAGTAGCAAAACGCTCCTGGCACCTGGCTAATTTCAAACACTGGTTATATTGTGCGCACAATTCAGTTTTTCTTGAGAATCTATTTTCATGTACTTCATTGAGCAAGTTCCTAGTCCCTAACATCTATAGATAGAGGCTTGAAAGTGCATTCATTGGCAATGCATGCCTTAGGAGCTAGAAGTGTGGCTGAGGAACATCTCCAGTGATGGTGGTTGGGACCTGAGTGCCATACCTCCACGAAGCTCCTTAACCTCTCTGCATGATCAGCAAAACCAGCGTAGATTATATTTAAAAATGCAGGTACATTATGAGTTGGGTTCATTTGCAGTATCAGCACTTCTTGATTCAGGCTTTGGGTTGCCTGGCCGCAGAATCTTTAGTTATTAAAAGTGCAGAGGGCCCTCAACCTTCTCTGCCACATTGTGGGTGTTTGGACATAGTCTTGCTTTTTCTCTGCCTGCCTCTTTTTATAGCCCTTTTGCTTCGCTCCGCTTGCCTCCGGCTTCCCCCAGTCACCAGCTGCTCCTTCGCTCTTCCCCCTTCTTTTCCCAGTTTCCCACTCCCCCCTTCCATGCTTCTCCTTAGCTCAGTATTCACATTCCACAGCGATGCAAAAGGCCACAGACACAGGCGTTGCAGTCCTCTGCATCATGCCCTCATGCTATGAGGCCCTGTCAGAAATTTGGCTGTGGGTCTTCTGCACAACTGCCCAGCATGAAGTATGGAATCTGGAGCAGAGTTTGGCCTCCTGAGAATCTCCGTTTATGTGGCAGGAAAGGTCAAATTCCTACAACTGCATATCAAAGCCATCTTGGGGCTAACATCTGAAGGGAACCCCCGTCCATTAACCCTCTTCACTTTCTCCTACTTTTTACATGTTCATAGCCCTCTGCCCTGTTAACACATTATGGGCTGTCAGCATACATGAGTGTCTTTGGTGCGGGAGAGCACTCTCTCATGTACTACGACTATTATTAATTCTTACTTATTAAATTAGAATCATAGAATCATAGAATCATAGAGTTGGAAGAGACCACAAGGGCCATCAAGTCCAACCCCCTGCCAAACAGGAAACACCATCAGAGCACTCCTGACATATGGTTGTCAACCCTCTGCTTAAAGACCTCCAAAGAAGGAGACTCCACCACACTCCTTGGCAGCAAATTCCACTGTCGAACAGCTCTTACTGTCAGGAAGTTCTTCCTAATGTTTAGGTGGAATCTTCTTTCCTGCAGTTTGGATCCATTGCTCTGTGTCCGCTTCTCTGGAGCAGCAGAAAACAACCTTTCTCCCTCCTCTATGTGACATCCTTTTATATATTTGAACATGGCTATCATATCATATTAGTGTTCTGCCCTTCAACACGAAGGTTCCCACGGTGTTCCCTTGCAATATATTAAAAGGCACACCACAAAACCAACAATATTACATATAATACAAGAACTATCAACCAACAATACGATACATAAATCAAAACAAAACATCAAAATACCAAGAAACCGGGATTCAAACAATCCAACATCAAAGTTTATCTCCTCAAGCAATTAACAAGCCCAGACCTCTGACCCTGGAGCTTAAGAATATCTTGCTTTGGCTCACGTGGGGCCAATGGCTTGAGGTTGGTCGTTCATACAATCTTGTCAACCACAGTGTTATCCTACTTGACCTCAAATGTTTTTTGCACTCAATGCCTTAGGCACAAAACTGCAGCTCAGAGCCTTCTACCCAGAATGCATTTGGTTGTCTAACTGCCTCTCATTACACTCTAGCAAAAAAAATAAATTTTGGCAATCCCAGTAGCACAAGTTTTCCGTTTTTAATCACTAAATCTCTCTTTTTAAGATTGAGATTTGCTGTAGGCTGTCGTTCTCCTTGCATAAAACCTCCTCTCCCCTTTAAAACCGAGGAACAGGACCTTGGGAACAGCTGTGGGGGGAATTAGCAGGTTTTTAATTTAGCTCCCAGCGTACAAACGGGATGTCCTGATAGCCGGACACTCGATCACAGCAGCTCCCAGCTCATTATAAACTGTTTTGATAAAGAAGGTTCATCTTCAGTTGAACAGCCAGCTGTGGGCAGTATCTCTGTAAAAGCACAGAATTCGGGACCCAGTCAGCACGTAAGCAGGTTCCCTTGCCCAAAGTTGATCTGCTATAAAAGGCTATTCAAAGGTCGGGGGAGTACACAATGTTGCCACATAATTTAGACCCCCTTGGCTGTGGATGAATAAGGGTTGACCCAGACTTCAGATCCATATTTCAAAGCTCTATGTCTGAACACTTTCCCCCTGCAAAACACCATAGAATCGTATTTTTAATCGTATTATCTTGTATTTTTATGCTGTGAATCTCCCTGAGATCTTTGGATGAAGGACGGTCTACTAGTACTATTAATACTATATCAATGGACTACTGCACCTTCGGAGGATGAAGTCAAACTGTCGGCAGGTTGCAGCAGGCTGTAGAGACCGTTATGGGAAAATCATGGGGAATGGGACTCTTGGGAACAAGGGACCCCGAGGGTCATTTAGTCCAACCCCTTGCAATGCAGGGAGAGACATGTTTTGTTGCAGCTGGGGCAGGTTAAGGTGCTGCTGTCGATGCACCATGGCGTTTCTTCCCTTTCTGCTCCTCCCAGCGGTCACTCCTCCTCTGGTCAATGCTATTGGCGCACGACATGATTGTCTTGTCTCCAGACAGTCAATAAATAATAAAACAAACCAACAAATAAAATAATAATCAGACCCAACGACAATTTGCAGAAATTGCCATCTGTTCCGATTCAGCCGGGTTTTCCTGGGGAAAACAGTGGGGCAAAAGGGAAGCACTTTGAAGCGTGGACCTAGAAAGCAAAGGGCAAAAGTGGTAAGGCTTGTATTCACAGTGTACTTTTGAAGTACATCATTTCCTTCAAAGAATCCTGGGCGCTGTAGTTTATCCATCAGAGAGTTATGATTCCCAGCAAGCTTCAGCAAACCACAGTGCCCAGAATTCTTTGAAGGGGTAAATGTGCTTCGAATGTGCTTTATAAAGTCATATATAGCATGAGTGCAGTCCAAGTGCGCAGGCTGGGTCACATTTTTCAAACAAGGCAATACCTACCTGCCCTGTGTAGTGTGCCAGCCAGCAGCCTACTATGTGAAACTTGAGCAAACTCTTGCCAGCCTTCCCACCATCTTGACCTGTAAAGGTAAAGGTAAAGGGACCCCTGACCATTAGGTCCAGTCGTGGCCAACTCTGGGGTTGCGGCGCTCATCTCACTTTATTGGCCAAGGGAGCCGGCGTACAGCTTCCGGGTCATGTGGCCAGCATGACTAAGCCTCTTCTGGTGAACCAGAGCAGCGCACGGAAACGCCATTTACCTTCCTGCCAGAGTGGTGCCTATTTATCTACTTGCACTTTTGATGTGCTTTCGAACTGCTAGATGGGCAGGAGCAGGGACAGAGCAACGGGAGCTCACCCCGTTGCGGGGATTCGAACCACTGACCTTCTGATCGGCAAGTCCTAGTCTCTGTGGTTTAACCCATAGCGCCACCCACGTCCCTCATCTTGACCTGTACTTGCCATGATTTACACAAGATGGCGGACAGGGGGTGGTTGAAGAACTTTTAAAGAAACCTAATCCTCTTCCTCTCCTGTTGATACCTTGACTTTTGGTTTTAGTGTGAGAGGAAGACTGGTCTCATAACTGCATTGGAAGTCACCTTGACAAAAACCCTATAATGGCAGTTGCATCTGGGTTTGAAATGTGATTCTTCTGTTTTCAGCTACAAGCCCATTGTGGAATACATAGACGCCCAGTTTGAAGCCTACCTGCAGGAGGAACTGAAGATCAAGCGCTCCCTCTTTAATTACCACGACACCAGGATTCACGCTTGCTTATACTTCATCGCACCTACCGGTCACTCGCTGAAATCTCTTGATCTGGTCACCATGAAGAAGCTCGACAGTAAGGTACTCCACTTCTCACCTTGATGAGACCTTGCCTTGCTTAGTTGCACAATTATAACAGTGAAGCAGATTTCTGTTGCGGAGAATTGTGGAGCGAAATAAAAATGCCATGCTAATTCACTTAATGGTAAGAAGCTTTGAGAGCGAGAGGTGGCGTTTTGATGGAGGGGCAGGATTCTGAAACTGGCTGATGGCACTTAATGTGTTGTTTGGCCCTCAGTGTGCTTCCTCCCCACCCCCACCCCCCAAAATTGTGCTTATTCAAATTCAGGCAGATTTACTTAAAACCTACAGTTAATCAACTGAAATGCTCCTTTAAAAAGTAATTTTAAAAATGATTCTGGATTCTCTCCCCCCCCCCCGAATAGACATTTGCTTAAAATAAGGCCTTTAATTTTGGCACAAGTTTGTTGGGTTTTGTTTTGCTTTTCTTCCAAATAGGGATTAGCAGCAGCCACAGGAAGTGAGTTTATATAATATAAGAGGATTGTCAAGCACAAGCACTGTCTGTAGTTAAAAAGCTCTTGATTTCTGGGTCAATATTAACATCATCTCTACCAGGGTTATTGTGTTGTTTTTTTTAAAAAGCAAATCCTCTGGTTTTATGGAAGGAAATTGCACTGAAGCAGTCCTTAACCTTGTTGCTTATGTGTGGTTCCTTCTTTTCCCTTACAAATGATCGACCTCATAAAGCAAGAGAGAAACCCAGTTTGTGGCCCTGGAAGCGTATTGTGAATCACTTGCATAGCACTAAGGAAAGTCCTCAAGGTGCTTTACCTTTTGCACAACCCTGTGTATTTATATAGAAGAAAGTCTCATAGGACCCAGTAGGACTTTCTGCTAAGTAAGTAGGTGTTGCAGCCGCAGCCCCGATCTCCTCTGTTTCCCAGCAACCCTGTGACTCTTGTTCCCACTTTATGCACAGGATACTAATCTGAAAAACAAGTGATATTTCCTAAGACTGTTTAGTGGTCTTGCTTGACTGCCATGGTAAACTGTGGTTTGTTGTGATGCAAACGAGCCTGTGCAAGCCTTGGACTTTCCCCTCCCTTCTTCCAGCACCTTGCTCTTCCATTTTTAGCTGTTCTCATTTTAGCATCATGCCTGAACGCAGAAGAAACTGTGGTTTGCCTTAACTGTGGCTTACTGAAGTGTGCCAACTTCAAACTTTGCTTTACCGAAGTAGGATTGTTTCAACAAACCGTTGTTGTGATAATGATAATGGTAATGATCATTACGATGTAATGATAAAGGTAATAAAAAATGAGTGAAATGCAAGCTTCTGATCTCCCTGCAGTTGTGTCTGTGGACCGGGACCGCATGAACTTGAGGTGTGCACAGGTTTATTCACTTAAATTCTCTCAGAACCAGACCACTGAGCCTCTGGCAGATTTCAAACAGGTTTCCATATGCAGCCAAACTAACTTCTTTCCAGCTCACATTCAGAATATTCATGTGCGTGCACAGATAGCAGCACCCAAGGAGCTCAAAGGCTCTTAGAATTCAAATTCATGGTCGCGCTATCTCCTTTTGTTGGAAATGCGTTACTACAGTCTGGGTGACACACAGCATTTCCTGTTCACCACCTCAAGAAAGCAGAGAGGAAACAGCTACTTGTGTGTGACTTCTATTTATGGCCAACTCCTTTGCTCTGAAATGCAAATTGGTGGATCTTATCTGTTTCACTGCCGGTGTAGCTAATTAAGAAAAGAAAAAGAAGGAAATGAGAAGATAGGCTGCACAAAGGTTTGCAATTCACATTCAAGGGTATTTGATAAGGTCTTCATTCACCACAACTTCATAACCTGAATTCCATCACCTGGAAAGCTTGGCTTGGCTTTGCATTGAACAAAATAGACGGTACACGTGAAATGGAAGAAGCGTAGTTAGATCTGCCAGCCTGGCATTTTTATGGGTGATAGCTGTGTGAAGAGAATAGCTTGGGGCAGGTTTAAATGCTAAAGCCACCATCGAGGGCAGTGCCAATTGGCCTTGTGGGATGATAGTTCCTTTGCAAGCAGGGCTCCCTGATGGTGCTGATCAGCTGATTGGTGCTGACAGCAAGCCCCCCTGGAATTGATTCTGTTGTAAATAAAAATCTGCCCTTTTTTTCCTTTATGGGGTATCCAAGAGCCCGTATAGAGTCCTTACGTAGGTTCCCTATTGGTAGGAGAAAATAACAGAGGCCAACCAGAGAATATTGAGAAGCAAAGCAGCTAATAAGCCTGATCTTTATTGATCTGTTGCAACAGGGTTCTCACTCACCACACGCAGGAGGGAGGAGGAACCCAGAACCAAGGTGTGCCTGCCCTTATATAGACATTTTAAATTCCCTGCCTTGGCGCTCAAGACCACCCCTCCATGCATCACAGAAGGGGTGTAACCTAAGACCACCCCCCAGATACATCATACCTACACCACAGAAAAGGTGGTCGACAGCAGAAATCTGAGTGTGTTGTTTATCTCTTCTGACAGGTTACCTGTTTAATGGTCGCTTGATTGGATTGCCTGGGGAGCCTGGACAGTCTTTTGTAATGTTAAATACTTAGTTCCTGGGCCAGGTCACAGGCTCACACCCTATTCATATCTTAAATGTGCCCTTAAGACAGGATCTGTGAAGGAAAAGACAATGGGGAGGCTTTTCCATTTTCCTTTGACCTTGCAGAGAAAACATTTGGTCAGTTTGGGAATCAAAAACGGTTTCAGGTCGGTCTTCCTGTGCTGATCTATGTACGTGCTTGGTTGGTACATTTATGAACATTTAATTTATATCTAAGACCTCAAAATTCCTATCACACTTGCACTGAGGAGTTCCCCATATAGGGGACTCCCTTGTGCAGCTGGGGGGCTTGCTGTCAGTGAGCCCTGCTCCGTTCATTTCCAGGGATGGAATCTAAATGGCCCCTGCAAATGGGCTTCCAAAGGGCTGGCTTGCCTGGCGTCAGGGGACTGACAGGTATCTGCCAAACCTGGTCTGCAGGGTGTGGGGAATTAAGAAATTGGCCTGCCAGTTCCACACCCCTGCCATAATGGCAGGAAGCAGCTGCAGCTCTTCCTTGTCAAATAATCAGAGCTCAGGGTTCACGTGCAAGGGGCCTATCTGTCCCAGGAGCTTCTCTGTTCTAACTAAAGCGGAGCTTGATTTGCTTTCATATTCAGTCAGTTATAGTGGGAGATATTCCAGCACATGTTGTTGTTGTTTAGTTGTGTCTGACTCTTCGTGACCCCATGGACCAGAGCACGCCAGGCACTCCTGTCTTCCACTGCCTCCCGCAGTTTGGTCAGACTCATGCTGGTAGCTTCGAGAACACTGCCCAAAAATCTCGTCCTCTGTCGTCCCCTTCTCCTTGTGCCCTCCATCTTTCCCAACATCAGGGTCTTTTCCAGGGAGTCTTCTCTTCTCATGAGGTGGCCAAAGTATTGGAGCCTCAGCTTCAGGATCTGAGCATTCAGGGCTGATTTCCTTAAGAATGGATAGGTTTGATCTTCTTGCAGTCCATGGGACTCTCAAGAGTCTCCTCCAGCACCATAATTCAAAAGCATCAATTCTTCGGCGATCAGCCTTCTTTATGGTCCAGCACATAATAAGGGTTAATATTGTCCAGGCAAAAGAAAAAGAAAAAGGAAAGCTGTGTATGAGTTTGGTTTCGTACAAAAGGGTTGGGCATCATTTTGATTTTCTGCCATTCTTCTCCTCCTGCTTGCCATTGGAGAGTCCCTGCATCACCAGCCACTGGTACAGTATGACTGATTGCTCTCTGTTTGCATTGCAGGTGAACATCATCCCCATAATCGCCAAAGCTGACACCATTGCGAAAAACGAGCTGCATAAATTCAAGAGCAAAATCATGAGCGAGCTGGTCAGCAACGGAGTCCAGATCTACCAGTTCCCCACGGATGAAGAGACAGTGGCCGAGATTAATGCCACAATGAGTGTAAGCCTTGTTTTCCTTGTGTCCTCCATCCCTGCTCTCGAAAGACATGGGAATATAGGAAGTTGCCTTGTACAGAGTCAGGCCACTGGCCCATCTAACTCAGTACACTGACTGGCAACATTTCTCCAGGGTTTCACATCAAGGTCTCTCTCTCAGACCGACCTGGAGATGCTGGGGATTGAACCTAGAACCTTCTGCATTCAAAGCAGATGCTCTAACCTCTGGGCTATGTCCAGGCCGTGTTGTGTCACTCTTTGGCTTTCTAAGCCAACTACACCTTGGATGCAGCCTAGAGCTTATCCACATTTAACCTTTCCTCCACTCTTTCCAGGAATGGTCCACAATTTAAAACTCTGTGTCCGAGTCCCATCCCACCACCCACCCACCCTTTTTTTTTTTTTTTTTGCTCCAGAGCTTTCTCCTCAAAAACTGCTCCTTAAAGCTCAATAGGTGCAAACATCACCCAGTTGGCATTTGTTCCAATTCAGCTTTAAAGAGTGGTTTCCTCTGCGAAAGCTCAGAGCCAATAAAAACAGCCAAAACCGCTTAGGTATGAGGCATTAAAGCGCTGGTCTCTACCTGGAAAGAGCGGAGCAAAAGGATAATAATAATAATAATAATAATAATAATAATAATAATAATAATAATACAGTTCTCGAATGTAATCCATTCCGGAAGACTGTTCGAGTTCCAAAATGTTCTAAAACTGAGGCACAAAGGGCTGTCTGCAAATTCAACTGAGAAAATTGAACAACACTCAGCGGAAGCTGTTCAATTTCCAAGGCGTGTTTGAAAATGAAAGCATTTACTTCCGGGTTTTCGGCATTCATTAGTCAGCGGAGACATTCAAGAACCGAAGTAGAACAGTAATAATAATAATAATAATAATAATAATAATAATAATTTATTATTTATACCCCGCCCATCTGGCTGGGTTTCCCCAGCCACTCTGGGCGGCTTCCAACAAAGTGTTAAAATACAGTGGTCTGTTAAACATTAAAAGCTTCCCTAGACAGGGCTGCCTTCAGATGTCTTCTAAAAGTCTGGTAGTTCTTCTCTTTGACATCTGGTGGGAGGGCGTTCCACAGGGCGGGCGCCACCACCGAGAAGGCCCTCTGCCTGGTTCCCTGTAACTTGGCTTCTCTCAGTGAGGGATCCGCCAGAAGGCCCTCGGCGCTGGACCTATCTAGCAAAACAGGAATTGTTTCTGGGATGCCCACAAGCAGGACCTGAGTGTGACATTGGCAGCTCTCGGCAACTGGCACGCAGAGGCACTCTGCCTCTGACAATGTAGGTGGAGCAGAACCATTGTGGCTAGTAGCTACAGAGACCCTTCTCCTCCATGAGGTAGAATCCTCATTTTGTCACTGCAATGCAAGTAAATGGGGAAGACTTCTTTTCCTGGCTCTTCAGCTCTACTGATGAGCTCTACAGAAGAGCTCGAATCCATGAGGAGAAGTAGGTGGGGCTGGAGGCTGCCCCATGGCGGTGCTGCTTGGCCATAGCCGCAGTGTGGAGTAGAAGCTGCCCCAGTGTGGGTGCTTGTGACAAGGCGACAGGGAGCAGGGAGGAGAGACAGTTATTCCAGCCACAGAAATGTCCAAGCGGCAGCTGTCCTGCACAGCATGTAAGCGAGAGCCTTTCTCCACCCATCTGCCCAGCTCTTGGCTCTTCTCCCGCCCCAGACTGGGCATGGCCCCTGGCCTTCCCCCAAAATGCAAGCCAGCCCTTCAGAATTGCACACAGCGTAATGAAAACACCACCTGGACGAGTCCTGAGAGACCGAAAACAGACCCAGCTTCCTCTTGGCTTTGGCTCCCGTTTCTAAACACACAATATCCTGGACGGGGAAGAATCCCAAGTGCATCTTTTATGGCTAAGCGGGCTGGGCTAGGCACGTCTTTTTTCGGCACAAGCTCAGCTGCTGTTTACTGGCAGATTCCAAGAGCTCCAGTGTGGTTTTGAGGTTTTTTGGTTTGGAGCTTAGGAAATGCAGGAGGAAATGAAGTGCGCTGTTCTGGCCAGGCCAGGGGGCCTTGTGTCTTGTCTGTCTTAATGCACTGCATGGTTAGGAACTCGGTGAAGAGTTGACCGTATGCAAAACTGCTCAGTAAGTAGTGGTCCATAGGCCAAATGCGTTGCGCTTTCTACCCTTCTGACTCCAGAGACAGAAGTGGGTAGGGTGGGTGGATGAGCAGTAAAACAGTACGTTTCTGAGCACAATTCAAAGTGTTGGTGCTGACCTTTAAAGCCCTAAATGGCCTCGGTTCAGTATATCTGAAGGAGCGTCTCCACCCCCATTGTTCTGCCCGGACACTGAGGTCCAGCGCAGAGGGCCTTCTGGCGGTTACCTCACTGCGAGAAGTCAAGTTACAGGGAACCAGGCTGAGGGCATTCTCGGTGGTGGCACCCGCCCTGTGGAACGCCCCCCCACCAGATGTCAAAGAGAACAACAACTACCAGACTTTTAGAAGACATCTGAAGGCAGCCCTGTTTAGGGAAGCTTTTAATGTTTGATATATTACAGTATTTTAATATTTTGTTGGAAGCCGCCCAAAGTGGCTGGGGAAGCCCAGCCTAATGGGCGGGCTATAAATAAATAAATTATTATTATTATTATTATTATTATTATTATTATTATTATTGGGTGGATCATTGGAAAGGCTGTGTTCTTCCATCCCACAGTCTCTTCTCCAAAGGGGTCCTCCAGCAAAACAAACTGCTGAGCAAAAGACACACAAACTTCAGCTTTACGTATCTGAAAGAATGATTTCAGTTCAGACACCACCCCAAACCATGTTTTCTCCAGCCACAGTTTAGAAGCCAGACGATGGTTGGACCCTTCCAACCACATGAGGGGACGCAATCCTGTTTTCTGTGGTCCACCTTCCTCTTGAGTCAGAGATACAATTCAGCGGTGGCTTGTCCAGTCAATACATCGATTCATTCATGAAGTGCTTCCTGTGAAATATCTCTGAAGAGAGTTAACAATAAAAACATCGGTAAAACAATTTCCTCTGTAAAAAACCCCCCAGTTAAGGCGATGTCACTTATGAACAGTTTGAAAACAAGTATAAATACATTGTGCCCAACCACACAAGGCTATTGCATGGAGGTTTTGCTTGTAGACTTCCCATAGGCTTCTGGTTGGCTACTGCGATGATGATGATGATGATGATGATGATGATGATGATGATGATGATAATTTATTATTTGTATCCCGCCCATCTGGCTGGGTTTTCCCAGCCACTCTGGGCGGCTTCCAATAAATATTAAAAATACATTAAAATGTCACACATTAAAAACTTCTCTGAACAGGGCTGCCTTCAGATGTCTTCTAAATGTCAGGTAGTTGTTTATCTCTTTGACATCTGATGGAAGGGCGTTCCACAGGACGGGCGCCACTACCGAGAAGGCCCTCTGCCTGGTTCCCTGTAGCTTTGGTTCTTGCAATGAGGGAACCTCCAGAAGGCCCTCGGTGCTGGACCTCAGTGTCTGGGCAGAACGATGGGGATGGAGACACTCCTTCAGGTATACTGGGAACAGGATGCTAGGCTGGAAGACCTCTTCTTATGTTCTTAGTCTGTTTTACCATTGAGATGGAGAAGAACACAGGTGTCTGTCCCCCACTTTGGTTGGTAGGAATGTAAGTGTATGCATGCTTCTCCCATTTCCACTAAGTCAGGGGTGCCCAAACTTTTTTCAAAGAGGGCCGGATTGGATGACGTGAACATGCGTGAGGGCCAACCTTTTTTTTACGATTTCCCCCCAAGGTTGTTGAGCTTATTTTTAGGAGTGAACTTGTTTTTTTGGATTAGACACCAATACATTAACTGCCACAGGGGCTGGATAAAACTGGCCATGGGGTCGGATTAGGCCCCCAAAATGGACTTTGGACGTGCCTGCACTGAGTGATTTTGTTGCATCCTGAACCAGGCTTCAAATATTTGTTATAAAACTGTGCCATTAGTGGTGAATATTAATTCCACGCCAAACTTTTAATGGTGCATAGGGAGAACGTACATTTGCCTGAAATATTCTCCCAGATATTTTTGTATCACAACACGCTTTTAAAATTCTTTTTATCGTAGCTTCTTCTTCTACTGTAATTATATCTGTCGAGAACCATTCTTTAATCGCTGCTATGTTCACTGCTTTATAGTATCCTCACTTACTGCTGCATTGCCTCCAATAACTATTGCTGGCCCTTTTGAAACAAGCATCTACGCATTCTCCTTCCACAGGCTGCCTTGGCTGGCTGGCTAGTTTAGGCGTCTTGGACTAGAGCCAGGCTTCCTTTTTAAAGTCCCCTTTTCCTTCCTCCTTTAGTGAAAGCTAATAAAATGGGGTGGGTAGAATCTCGACTTCCTTCCATTCACCCTGCTCCCCACTCCCTAGGAAGTGTCAGCGCCGGCTTGTGCTATGGACCATCAGTATGTAAACTGCACAAGCGCATCTAAACAGAACGAGGAGGAAGCAGACAGTGCCTGAGTCACAATGCTCTCCCCTGACTACTCCTTTCCCAGGTCAATTTACGATTCCGTCAGCCCATTTATTGCTGTCATATCTGTTTGTCTTGCAACCCCCCCACCCTCCCCCTAGAAGGAAAGCACATCCAGCTACTGCGTGTTTCGGGAGGTATGTGCATTCTCAGGCCCCATCCATTTTTTTTAAAAAAAAGTAAATAAAATTATTTGCAAATACGATGAAAAGAAAGAAAGGGTGGCTAAGTATTGGAAAGGGAATCAGTTTCCCACTAGAGGAGAATGGTTATGTAAGCTTTCAGAATATTTAGAATTAGCCAAATTGACAGATATAATAAGACAGAAACCAAAAAGTGAAGTGAAAATGGAATGGGAGTGTCTAAATGAATACATGAAAAGTCAAGGTTCGAAGACAGAAATCTGGCTGAGTCTGGAATAACTTTGTGAAGTGAAAGGATAAGAAAGAGGGATTTTTATCAAGATGCTAGGATAGAGATGATAAGGGAAGCAGGAAGACATAATGAGAGGTAAAGGAGGTGTTGTGGGATTGGTGGAAGTCAATGTTTGTTTTTCTTTTTAGTGTTTATATTATTAACTTGTAAGATATGGATTTGGGTTTTTTTGTATGTTGGGTTTTGTGTATTGTTATTTTTCGATATTTTTCATGTTGTTGTTGTGTGGAAAATACTAATAAAATTTTAAAAAAATTAAAAAGAAAAAGAAAGAAAGAAAGAAAGAAAGAAAGAAAGAAAGAAAGAAAGAAAGGGGGGAAATAATGCCAGCTGATACTGACAATAAAAACATTCCATCAATCCTAATTTGAAGGTATAAGCATTCAGGCCCCTTTCAGATGTTGTTTCTGCTGCTTTTGGGGATGGGGGAAGGCAGGTATCAGATATGATTGACCCCTCTGCCTTACTCACGCTGCTTGCATGTGACTCTCATCCAAAGTCAGACCCACCTGCTCTTTGGCAATATTTATCATACGTGCATCAGGTTTAAGGAGTGGGTCGAACTGCGTGTGCTGATGTGAAGTTCAGGTGAGGTTCGTAACTCAGTGGTGGGGCATCTGTTCTGCATGCAGAAGGTTCTAGGTTCAATCCCCTGGCCTCTCCAGGTGGGGCTGGGAAGGACTCTCATTCTGACACCTTGGAGAGCTGCTGCCAGTCAGTGTGGGCAGCACTGAGTTTGATGGACCCAAGGGGTGCACTCTTCTCTAGGAAGACTATGTACGTGGCTAGAATTCTGCAGGACCACAGAAGAAAGTGGTCCCAAGTTTCAACATCCTGAGAATCCCTGCTTCCGTTTTTAAAAAGCGAGCAGTGATGTGCATGAAAGTGTTGCCCATACAGCCAACTAAACCTCAGAAGCGAGAGGAGAGGCTGAGTAAGGTTCCCAGTGATTAGGGACATGCTTTCAGTACTCCACCTAGTTGCTTAATGCTCTGCATGTCAGGTATGTGGGATACAGATGAGTACTGATTCATACGTTTCCGAGCACAATTCAAAGTGTTGGTGCTGACCTTTAAAGCCATAAACAGCCTCTGTCCAGTATACCTGAAGAAGCATCTCCACCCCCATTGTTCAGCCTGGACACTGAGGTCCAGCTCCGAGGGCCTTCTGGCGGTTCCCTCACTGCGAGAAGCGAAAATACAGGGAACCAGGCAGAGGGCCTTCTCAGTAGTGGCTTCCTGTGAAATGCCCTCTCATCAGATTTCAAGGAAATACACAACTATCTGACTTTTAGAAGACATCTGAAGGCAACCCTATTTAGGGAAGTTTTAAATGTTTGGTGTTTATCGTGTTTTTAATATTCTGTTGGGAGCCGCCCAGAGTGGCTGGGGAGACCCAGCCAGATGGACGGGATACAAATAATAATTTATGATGATGGTGATGATGATGATGAACTGTATCTAAATACTGCCCAATGAAAATGCTAAGGTTGTGTTTAATTCCTAGGGAAGGAAGTGTTTCTTTGGGTGTGCATGTGTTAAGACTGTTTATTAAGATCTTCTATAATCAAATGAAAACTGGCAAAGAAACACTAAAAACTTGGGAGCATATACCCCTATACATTTGGTCTCAACAAACCTAAGAGCAAAACAAGCAGACAACAGAAAATCTCCCACCAATATGCAATTCTAAACTAAGGTTACCAGATGTCCCTGTTTCCCGGGGACAGTCCCCAGATTTACAAATCAGTCCCCATACAAAATCCATTGAAGTTGAAAAGTGTCCTGAGATTCATTGAAAGAAATCCGGTAACCTTATTCTAAACACACGAACAAGTAAAAGGGAACCAGAGAATCAGGCCACCAAAGAAGAAGAAGAAACCAGCTCACTCGGCCTATAATACCACTCAGATATTAGGAGACTGTTTTGATCTGCCGCTTTGCTGTCCTTGATTCCCACCAAACCTGTTCTTCAAAAAGCTAGGCTGTGTTCCAGAAACACTTGGACAACTTCTAAATCGGTGAAAGCCAGCGCAGTTGTCTGTTGAAGTGTTTTCTTCCCACTGCTTTTACTTCCCTTTTTTTTTGTTTGTTTTTCATTTAAGGAAAATATGTCTGGCAAAGCAACTGAAGGCTCCCATGGTCTTCCTCTGCCTCTTGCCTTGCAGGTCCACCTCCCGTTTGCTGTGGTTGGCAGCACCGAAGAAGTGAAAATTGGCAATAAGATGGCCAAGGCCAGGCAATACCCATGGGGAGTCGTGCAAGGTATGTTGGCTGCAGAAGTGGGGTTGGGTGGCAGATCTGCTTGCTCAGCTTTGGTTTAGTGAAATGCAGGGTGGCACCATAAAACCTAATTTCTTTGAGCAACAGAAAAAGACAGAGTGAGAAAGAAAATGTGAAGAGCATATTAAGACCCCATAAGCTGTGTCAGATGCAGAAACCTTCTCTTTCCCCAAAAGCATCTTTTACCAGCTGCACCTAATATGTTCCTGGACTGGGAGAGTTTTAACCACAGTATTTTAGACACCGGTAACTTCAGGATTTAGATTACTGCAGTGCACTTTCTGTGGGGCTGCCCTTGTTCTTGGCCTGGAGATTGCAGTTTCTGGACCTGCTGGAGTTCTTGCACTGGGTATCTGGCTAGAGTTTCTGACTTTGAAGGCCCGAGTTCAAATCCATACTCATGCATTTGCCTGGGTTAAGTTGTGCACTGTGCTATTTACAGGTGCACTGTACAGTGGTACCTCTGGTTACAAACTTAATTCGTTCCGGAGGTCCGTTCTTAACCTGAGGTACCATTTTAGCTAATGGGGCCTCCTGCTGCCACGCGATTTCTGTTCTCATCCTGAAGCAAAGTTCTTAACCCGAGGTACTACTTCTGGGTTAGCGGCGTCTGTAACCCAAAGTGTTTGTAACCTTAGGTGTTTGTAACCTGAGGTACCACTGTACTACACATTATCAGACGCTAAAATGTTTGAAACCTGAACACCATGGGATAGGAATCCAGAAGAGGCCATTGCTGAGCCCTTTCTCTATAAGCTGTAACAGTCAACAGGCAAAAGGGAGCACTCACTGGGGGCTCAGAGTGAGACTTTAGAAACTGCCTTCTGGTTGGGACACATGGGAGACTGCAATACTATAAAAGTGGAGACCAGAAATGACAGCTGGGAACAACTGCTGTTTGGAAAGCTATGGCTTGTTTAATATATACACTCCGTTTCTTGTGTCTCTTGCAAAGAAATATAAGCTGGTGCCTTTCAGAGCAGCTGTAGCATAATGATTAAAGGGCCTGATTCATGAAAACTCAACTCATCCATGAACTAACTGGAGCAAGCCATTAGCTCTCAACTCCGCTTCCCATCTGTAAAGAATTCTGGCCTACTTTACAGGGTTGTTGTAGCTATTGCTGAAGTATTGCACTTGAAGTGCCTTAAGCTCATAGGAAAATCCTTTGGAGTGACGGAACTGGTCTAGTGACTAGTATCTTCCCAGGGGAAATCAGGTCTTTTGTGCGTAGAAAAGTTATTCGGGCGAGGGGAGGGTGAAGATGGGAGAACCTTGATAAGTTTTAGATTGCTAAAGGAGCCCTTTTGTTTTGTAGTTGAAAATGAAAACCACTGTGACTTTGTGAAGCTGCGTGAAATGCTCATAAGAGTGAACATGGAGGACTTGAGGGAACAGACTCACAGCCGACATTACGAGCTCTATCGCCGCTGCAAGCTGGAAGAGATGGGGTTCAAAGACACAGACCCTGACAGCAAACCATTCAGGTAAGGCAGCTGCAACACCCAACCGGCATGGAAAGCAGAGTATATTTCTGGAACAGTTGCCCAAGGCATTCTGCTGTAAGAATTCCAGACGTGATGGGCATAGTGGCACAGCTCATTTTGAACATTGCCATGTTCCCAAACTTCCCTTTAGGCAAGCCAGTTACCAACTGCAATTTTGGGATAACGTATTGACCTACCTTCCAGGGCTGTTGCGAGGATTACAACAAACACACAAAGCACTTTGAATGCTTAAAAGCTCAATGATGATGATGATGAGTTCATACCTGCTTTCCAGGCAAGAATGGCTCCCATAGCAGCTCTTAATTTAATCCACACCAAGGTTCAATATAATTATGGATTTGTAGGGGGGGGTGTGTGTGTGTGTGTGTGAGAGAGAGAGAGAGAGAGAGAGAGAGAGAGAGAGAGAGAGAGAGAGAGAGTTGGGAGACTGTCTTTCCCTGGCAGTTAGTCATAACAGTTCAGGTTCCAGGGTATTCCTTTCATAGGAAAGGGGACAGTGGCGGCTAATGGTCATTGTGGCAGAAGGCAAGGAGACCAGCGTAAATGGCAAGCAATTCTCCCACCCCACCCAAACTGGTCGTTGGTAAGGAGGCTAACTGTGGACAGGCTGAAGTTGGGGAGGTAATGCCCCATTTGCCCCTAATAGAAGGGGCTGGACTCACCGGCTGGTTGAATAGTAACTATGTCGACCCACAGAACCAGCCCTTCCACTGATCTGCTATGCAGACCAAAGACATTATCCTATGGCTGGCTTTATAGCTATTAAATAATGATTAACAACTTCCTGATAACAGTTCCCAGCCTCTTGTCACTTCTGAGATGAGGCCACACCATAATCCTCCCATATGCTTTCAAATTTTATCTCCTTGGCCGTAAAGGGGAAGACGGTTGAGATGTGCAAGATGGTGGACTCTGTACCAAAGGTCAAATTCTACGCTAGCTTGGCAATCCCCATAGATGCAAGGAATGCATAAAGCCCTGGATATATTTTATTAGTGATATGTGTGCATGTCAGCATGGCGAAGAAGTCTACAGAACTTACCAGGTGGCTAGTTTGCCTGTAAACACATTCCTTGGTAATCCATCCATGGCCTAAAAGAGATAATTGATAAAAACTTCCCTTTCCTTTCTGGGTAACCCTTACTCTTTGCTGGGCGACAAGATGAGTGGCTATTTGAGTCAGTATCGCTTTTGTCGGTGTATAAAATAGTTCAGATTTATAAAGCAGCCCTGGTTTATCTCTGAGCAACAACAAGTGTTCTGTTCAATTACGCAAGCGTAGGAGCAAAGCGTTGGGTCTCATCTTCCCACCCAGTTCACTGTTTTTCCCCTAACATGATGGTTTCTTGGTCTAATCTGCCAAAGGCAGGCTTGGCTCCCTCTGCCAAAGTTGTGCGCTAGCGACTGGCAGATGATGTCGGGTTTTCGTTCCCCACCTACCTTCTCCTGTTTTCCTCCCCGTCCATGTGGCTAAGCAGGTTCTCCTCACAGCCTGCCACGCTTTTGCCTGGTCTGGATCCAGACTCTGCTTCCAGCTTTTTTGCTACTGCATCAGTCTGCATCTTAAATCAGTTTCATACAGAAATAGTATATGAACACGGTTATGTTATTTAATTGGGGAAACAGGAGCATCCACACTGTTTCCTGGGAATGGTAATTTGCTGGCACGGAGAGCTAGAGATGGGTGTGTAGCTATAATTGTGTGTACAGTGGTACCTCAGTTTTCAAACGTTTCCGTTGACGAACATTTTGGTTTTCAAACGCCGTAAACCCGGAAGTAAATGCTTCCGTTTCTGAACACGCCTCAGAAGTCAAACAGTTTCTGCAGAGTGTATATGTTATTTTTCTCAATTTTCTCTATTAAATTTGCAGACCGAACTTTGCACCTCGGTTTTCAAACGTCTCGGAACAGTCTTCTGGAACGGATTACGTTCGGAAACCGAGGTACCACAGTATATGTGTGTGCTGTGAAAACAGGATGCTGAAGCAGATGAACAACTGACCTGATCTGTCAAGCTCTTTGTAGGTTCTTATCACTCACTGTCAGCATCACGGCTAAGAAGGGATTTTAATCCAGGTCTTCCTGTTGCAAAATCCAACACTATAGCTCAGCAGTCTCCAACATGGTGCTTGCGGATGCATTGATAACTTCAAAGCCTTCTTAAGTGTGTCTACCTTTGTATCCCTTGAAAATACATAGACATGATGGAGAAGGTAGTGAAGCTCTTCCTGTCTTCCTCGTTCTGTTCTACGCTCGGGTTGCGAACGTGATCCATGCAAGATGCACATTTGCAACCTGCAGCGTTCACAATCCACGTCTGTGCACGTGTGGGTTGCGATTCGGCGCTTCTACACATGTGCAAAGCGTGATTTAGTACTTCTGTGCATGTGCGACTGCCAAAACCCGGAAGTAACCCATTCTGGTACTTTCAGGTTTCGGCAGTCCGTAACCCAAAAAAACACAACCTGAAGCAGCTGTAATGAAATTTGCATTTCATGGCTCAGATTAGTTCTGCTGGATCTGACTCTTGCCCAGATCCCTTGGAAAAGTGAAGCACACTTTATTTCTTTCAATCTTTTTTGGGGCAGGGGGATGATCTGGTCTGGGAGGAGGAGGAGAGAGACAAGACCAGAGAAGTTATCACCTACACCACTCCCCCCAAAATCCAAATGTGCCCACAGGCCTAAAAATGTTGGCAAGGCCTGTAGATGCTGTCTTGCTAATGGCAGCAATAGCCAAATGCTGTGGTTTTGTAACCAGGGTGCCTTGAATGATGGTCAGGGGTGCTGTGGGCAACACTGGCCTCTGTCCTTCTTTCCTTCCTTCCCTCCCTCCTCTGATGCCCTCTTGTGTTTCTGCCTCCCGAAGGCTTGCACAGCTGTTCGTTGCAGCAGCCGTGGCTATAAGCTCTGCAGGCAAATGATGCCTCTGGGGCTGGCCAAGGGGTGCTGGTTGCCAGGAGCTGAGGTGGCCTCGGAGTGAGCAAACAAGTGGGCGAGGGAGCCCAGCCAGCCAGTCCACCAGCCCTTGCTGTTTGGAATGGACAGACAAGTCCCGGGCCCCTGTAGTGCTAGACTTACGTTCATCTTTGGCCAGTCTGTTGGGCCACTAAGGCTGGGGGCATCCTCTTCCCAGGTCCCTGTTTGGCGAACCTCAGTTTTGGGCAGGGGGGCGCAGCTCAGAGACCGGGGAGGCAGCAGCAGCCGCCCAGAAGACTCCCAAAGAGAGGGGAGAAGAGGCTGAGGGAATCCTCAACCAGAAAGGGCGTTTTTAAAAGGGTGAGAGATTGCCAGCTCTGCAGGCAAGCAAGGGGTGACATAGCTGGGCTTCTGAGCCCCACAGGGGTGCCACAGAAAGAATGTAGTTGGTCAAGGGAGCCGTGGGCTCAAAAAGGTTGAAAACCTCTGGCCAAATGGATCCAAAATGGCTTCCGCTTGGCGGTTGCAATGAGATAATTGCAGGGGTAGGACAGAGCCAAGAGTAGCAATTTATTTATTTTCAAGTTCAGATAGCAAAGAGGAAGTGGAGAAAGAGAGGAGATAGAGGACCACAGATAAGGGCACTTTCTTCTTGTCTCATAGCACAAGCTGGAGAATAGATGTGAAGTGCAGGCACTTTTAATCTTTTCAAACCAGCCTGGACTCTTCAGCAAGCCAGCCTTGCTTTCTGAGAGGGAGCAGAAAGCATTCCAGGAACTCTTGAAACCAAGCTGGATAAAGAAGTGGTGACAACCCGTTTACTTCACGAAGGACCCAGCGCATAAGGGGCGAGAGCAAGGAGATGCTTCCCCGGTATCAGGCAAACTTCATCAAGCTCCTTGGCAAGTGATGCTTTGGTGTAGTTCTAAGAAAGGGGGAAGCTGAGGCAGGGTCTGTGCACAGCACAGCATGAGTGCCGTGTTTTGCTCTGCGGAGGGTGAAGCAAAAGAAGGGAAGAAGTGTTTTGCACCACACAGAAGAAGTGTTGGTAATGGTGCCTTCTCCAGGCGCTTCATCCAAGGGAGGTGCAGAGAGCGGACGTTTCAGTAGTGGCCCCCACTGTTTGTGGAACGCTTTCCCCAGGGAAACATGCCTGGCACCATCAATGTTGGTTTTTAGGCATTAGGCCAATATATTTTGTAATTCACTCAGGCTTTTAGGACTGTAGTAGTAATAGTAGTAGTAGTAATAGTAGTAGTAGTATAGAAGTTACTTAGGCCTTCTTTGCTTTTCATCCAGTTTTGTGCTTCTTTTCAAAAACACTTTTCAACTGATAAGGACTTGATGTTTCCACGCCAGAAAAATCCTGGCTGAAAGTAAATATTGTTGGGATGAACAGTTATTTATTCAGGGTATCCCATTTGTATCCTGTCCTTCCTTCAAAGAGCTCTGAGCTGTGTATAAGGTGCCAAGGCTTGTTTTTTTTTGGGGGGGAGGGTTGGTACATTATAATTTTATTATTTATGTGCCACCCATCTGACTGGGTTGCCCCAGCCACTCTGGGCAGCTTCTGGCAAAATATATATATCAAAACCAGAATAAAACATTAAAAACTTCCCTATCTAGTGGTACCTCGTGTTGCGTAACCTCCAGGTTATAGAATCTTCGGGTTATGGCTGCGGCAAACCTGGAAGTGTATACTTCCGGGTTTCACCGCTCGCATGTGCGCAGAAGAACTCTTATCGCCCCACGCGTGTGTGCAGAAACGGCGCCTCTAGTTACAGATTTTTTGGGGTGCGCACGGCACCCCGAAACAAATTAAATCCGTAACTAGAGGTACCACTGTACATTGCTGCCTTCAGATGTCTTCTGAAAACCATATAGTTGGTTATATTGGACATCTGATGGGAGGGTGCCACTGCCGAGAAGGCCCTCCACCTGGTTCTGTGTGTGTTCCAAGTTCAATCGCCAATTGTATCTCCCAGATCTCTGCAAATGGGCCTGGGAAGACACACACACACACACACACACACACAGCCCTGGGGAATTGCTTCTGCCAATAACACATTAGATGGACTCGTGGGGGGGGGTGTAAAAGCAACCTCCCATGCTCATACACCTTTAAACCTCTCAATAACCCAGCAAGGTATGTCACAGGCTCATGTGCAACTTTACCTGATTTACCAGGAGCTGCTGATTGATTGATTGATTGATTGATTTTGTTCTTCCTTCGATGTTATTCATCCTTGATACTAATGAGGTTTGGCTTTCTTTCTATCTGCCCACGACCACCACGTCCTCTCTTTTTTTTTAACGGGGTGCTTCCATAACAAGTCTGCAAGAGACTTATGAAGCCAAGAGGAATGAGTTCCTGGGTGAGCTCCAGAAAAAGGAGGAGGAAATGAGGCAAATGTTCGTCATGCGGGTAAAGGAAAAAGAAGCCGAGTTGAAAGAAGCAGAAAAGGATGTAAGTGGACTCCTCCCCTCACTCTTAATACATGACCCCACCCCTGAATCTCTGAATGATTCAGCTTGGAATCATCAGGGGGTCCATATGGGAGCACTTGTGTGAAGCAGAAAACACAAACCAGAGTTATTTGGGGCTGGATCATGTATAGGGTCCCTCCAGACTGGTGTTTTTTGTGTATGGGTGCATTCAGCACCAAGTCATTGTTGCAGTAATAGCGCATTTGTGGTGGATTTATGCTGGACATTCTGCCACTATATTAGTTGAATGAATGAATTTTATTATTTCGGTCACAGACCAGTTCCAGCCCACATACAGTATCAAGGAAGTCATAGAACACTATGGGGATACATTTGAATTTGCAATTAGGTATAACAGGGACAATACAGATATAGCAACAGTTTAAAAATATATACATTAAAACTTAGTCTATATTAGTTGTCCCGCAATGCTTCCTAAGACTTACCACATTACTGGATTTTCATGCTGCGTAGTGCAGCAAAAACGGGACAAAAAATAAAGCCCCAAATAAAACGCAGAACATAAAAAGAAAAACCAGGACATTTGTGGTATTAAAAAATTACAGGACTTCTGCCCTGCATGCCCCATAGATTCTGAAGGATGCTATGGGGCATGCGCCGACTGGAAGCAAAGCAGTATGTCGATCCTGAAAGTGTTGCAGGCCTGAACTTTATTGAAAGTGGGATCACACAGAACCCCCTCCAGTGTTTTTGTGAATGCACAATAAAAAAAAAGATTTCTGGAGGGGCCTGTAGTCAATCCTGACCAGAATCACCTAGGTCAGTTGTGGGGCTAGAGAGGGAGATAGAAAAGGGCTGTTCCCAGTCTGGAGTTTAACGTTCATCAGGTAGAAGGCACCACTACTGTTATGTACTGAAGTTCTCACCCTGGGCCAGCAGGGGGATACTGTAGATAGTTTTCACTCAGGTCCACATATGCAAATAGGGGATTGGAAGTGACGTTCAGTGATTGGATAGTTACAGGAAATGGTTACAGTTGCGTTGTAGTGGAGCTGTATATAAGCAGGCTGGCTGAACCCTTCGGTTGAACCCACTCAACCACAGCCCATCACCTGGTGTTTATGTCAGAGCGGATCAATCCACAGTCTTCAAACTGCTTCCCAATCAAGGGTCTGATGCTTCACACACCCTGTTCCCTTCTCTGCTTGAAGAGTGTGCTAAGACCTTGCTCAGTTGGTAGAGCAGGAGACCCTTAATCTTAGGGACCCACATTGGGTGAAAGATTCCTACAGGGCTGGGCTAGATGGCCCTGGTGACCCCTTCCAAGTCTACAATTCTATGATGCTGCGATCTCTGGCCATAGGCCATGAGTCCGCTTGTTCAAGCCCCTTCCATCCTTTGAGCCTGTGCAGCAGGTTTGGACTATTACAATTTTTTCCTGCACTTAACGCTTCTTTTCTCTCTCTCTCTCTGCCTCTCTCTGTGTCCATGACCTCCCTCTTTCTTTCCGGTTGGGCAGCTTCACGAGAAGTTTGACCACCTAAAGCGGACTCACCAGGAAGAGAAGAAGAAAGTGGACGACAAGAAGAAGGAGCTCGAGGAGGAGCTGGGCAATTTCCAGAAGAAGAAAGCAGCAGCCCAGTTGCTCCAGTCACAAGGGCAGCAGGCTGGCTCTCAGCAAACCAAGAAAGACAAGGACAAGAAAAAGTAAGCCATTGTCTCAGGTCAAGCTCTGTGGGCTTCTGTTCCAGTGTGCTGTCTTCCGTTGCATGTCTGTATTCGCTTCTTCCCATTATCAGACTGGAAACTGGGCTTCCCTCCCTCTCTCCCTGCCCCCACTTTAAAACAAAAAACAACAACCCCAGACTGAATTATTTTTTATATAAAAGAAAATACAGGTTTGTTTGCTTTTTCCTTAAAAGAGGAGCGGGAAGGGAATATGACCGGCTTTATTTTTTTATACAGAGGGTACCTAAATAATATTTTGTAAAAGCTTGACTAGCTGGTTCAAAGAAGCAAGAGAGCAGTTGGGGAGCAGAGACCGAAAGCCAGCCCACCCAGCGATCGGCTGAACCGACTTTGCAATAAGTCTTGGATTTTCTGTTGCCAAAGCAAAACACACAGCGCTCCGTCTCTCGCTGTCTTTCCCAGTGATGCTTCAAAAGGTCTGTGCTTAATTCACTGTGTAAAAGCCTTGCCACAATGGGCCAGTGTAGAGATGACAGTTTTCCTGAGTGTTAGCCGCATGGTTAAGTGATTGTGTTGGGCCGCAAGACCATGCCGCCAGGTTCCCTCGCCTCACCTCCAGGTTTTGCGGGCAGCAGGGAGGATGTGATCCTGTGGCCCCAACCCCCTTAACCGTACGCAGCGACTCGGCTCATATTGCATTCCTAACCAGCCAGAGGTATATTCAGCTCGGAGTAGCTTAGTGCCAAAAGCGACTATTTGCAAAAGTGGCTGTTAGAGCGTGCAAGTAACTCTAGTTACAGTATAAACTATCTGGTGCCAGTTCTGCCCCTCTGCTAGCCAAACAAATTAACAGTGCTTGGTATGCTATGATTGCAGTACAATGCTTCTTACTGTAAAAGTAAAAAATAAAATAAAACCAGCAGTCTGGCATCGTTGGAGCAAGTCAGACCCGCATATTTGCAGTCAGACCTTTAGCTGCTGCTTGGCTGCGGAAGTGAAGAAAAGTTTTGCAGACACGTAAGGGTACTTAACTGCACCAGCAATGGGAGTGCCGTGCATGGATGGGGCTCTGGAGCTATGCCCATGGGTCCCCCAAGTGCTTCTTGAAGGAGCAGTAGCACATGCAAAGGCAGTATGTTTCCTCTTGATAAATACCTTTTAGGGGGAATTTCGAAGCATTGTTGCAGTGTCTCTTGAGAAAGAGAGAAGCATACTAGGCATGAACCTTAACAGGTGTCTGGTCTACAGCAGGACCACTAAGCCCTTTCTCTTCCCCTGCCATTGTTCTCCAGACCTTTCTTCTAATCCTGGTGGGTGCCAGGGCTGCAGCGGGTTTCCTTTTGATTCTGCACCTGTGCATACGGCTCTGCACGCATAGCACCCATAGGAGATTTGGGTGACGTTTGCCACTTAACGTAACTTCCCTGGTTGCATTTTTGTAACATTGGAGTCCTCCTGCAGGTCACTTACAAGGTCTCAAGGTACTGAAAAGGGCGAAGTACAAAAGATGGAGCCATCTACTGGCTTCAGGATTATGTACTTGCAATGTAGGTATACAGATTTGCCTTTTTTGTGTTGACCTTTTTTTAAAGGCGTTGCGACCGCTGGAGAGAGTTACGGGAGCAATCTTGCACCATAAAAATGTAACCAGGGATGTGCACCCCCAAAGGTCTTTCCTGACCTTCTTTGCAAGTTTCAGAGTGCCGGTCACCCACAAAAACTTTGGTGTGGAAACTCCTTTTGGTTACACTTCTGCCAGCGGAAGTTGACCCACCAAAGAGCTTCGTATCCATTCCGTCTTTCTCTCTTACTTGTCCTGAATACTGGCTAAGCTTAGTTTCTGCAGTAGCTAAAACAACAGACACCTTAAAGACATGATCTCTCTTTACAAGCAAGATCTGCAACACACCGTTGCTCTTTGCAGCTCTTCAAAACTTCTAGTTACTCCATCCTTCCTTCCACCCAACATTTTGTGGCCATTGGCCACACTCCGTCCTCACTGTTTTTAAATTTCCCTCCCTTAGGAGCCTTAGGGAAGGTTTATTTTTAACTTGTGCAAAATTTGGGGGCTGTCCCTCAGTCTTGCTGATGATCTCCTCCCGCTTCTTTTGGGCGTGGATTGATGCCAATTTGGCTAGACAATCAACAACAGTCACATGACATAAGTATCATGTAACGCAGGGGCCAAAATAATTTCCATGCACGGTGTTGCCAAATGTCATGGGTTGCAAAGGAGTTCGGTAGATCCGTTAAATTTTTGTGCAGTATATATCCCTGCCACTTCCTACATCTGATGAATTGGGCTCATGTTCATGACAGCTCATGCCACAAATTGAGTGCTGGTCTTTAAGGTGCTACAAGACTCTTGGTTGCTTTTGCTACGGCAGACTAACACGGCTACCTCTCTGCTATAACCGAAGTCCTATTCTGCAATTTGTAAAAATGAGCAGAGCAAGGTCCGTTCTGACTGTTCTAGCTTCTGACTGTGCTTCCCTTGTGGGGGTGGGGAATCAATATGTAGGTTATATTTTTTTAAATGAAGGATTCTTTGAAAGAGTAATTATTTTTGAAGCTGTCTTTACATGGAAGAAACTATTTTTTGTATATCTTATAAGCATCTGTAATGGTGATTGCTTGACCTAGTCGAGGAGGTCTGTCTCTGGTCGAATTTGCAAATTACAGGAGGACGTTCCATCTTTGGAAAATTGTACATTTTCAGCATGGGCTGGCTATCTCACCTCACCTTGTGCCCCTTTGGCCTTGTTCACAATGCACCTTTATTGTAGAGCAGTTAAGGAGACATTCTGCTGTGCAGAACCCAAACTGGGTAGCTGTGAAGGAGTATTCTTCCATTGATTGCAGACAAACTTCAGGACGGGTTCAGACCAGGACTAGGAAGCTTGTAGACTTCTAGATATGGCTGGCTCCCATTGTCCTGAGCTCTGCCCATGTTGGTCAGGTCCTCAGGTTCCCCATCCATGCCTGGTTCATTTAGTCCCACATTCAGTGTCCCAACCTCAGTTTCTAAAACAGGAGGAGGTGGAAATGAGCTTCACTTGGAGATAATTTTTCTCCACCCTTCTCCAACACCAGATAATGTGTGGCTGGCTGTGGTTCTTCAGTGGTGAAGGAAAAGCACTCTGTGCAAGAGGGATTTCCCTAACGTTACTATAATATCACATCTTCCAGGGCTGAACCTGGTGATAGGAAGTTTCTGGTACCGATCCCTAGCTCAGAGAAAGCTGTAGTTGCTGTCTATATAAGCACAATCTCTTCTATAATAATATTTTATGAGGCAGCAACTTTCTGTTTCCCAAAACTAAAGCCATCCACCTTCGACTATAAATTAGGCTGACATTTTTACTTCCTTGTTTGAGCATGCGTCTGAGATGCGGCAGTGAATTTTGTAAAAAAAGAGAGAGAGAAATGAAATAAACCGTAACATCTTGACTTGGGTTTCAAACTTGCAATCCCAAACAGACCCCTTGCCCCTCACTCACTATAAAGAGGGACCAGTTAGGGAAAGTGCAGATGTTACATTAAGGAAAATTTAGGAGGGATGGGGAGGGGGGCAAGGCCTAAGACGTGCCATTTTCTCAGAGGTGTAATGTTTAGAGCTAACAGAAGGGCGAAGCCTGAAAATGGCAACTCTGGCATCCCTGCAGAAACCAAGCCTTTTTTGAGAAGCATCCCAAAAAGCTTTCCAGGAGATAAGGCTGAGCCTTCTGAATGGGGGCTACAGGAACTTAATATTTTTTTATCAGGCTCTGTGGACACATTCCAGGTTTTGTTTCATTTCGCCTTTTTTTGCTGCAACGATAAGGGCCTAAAGTATTAACTTTTGGAGAGAGAGAGAGAGAGAGAGAGAGAGAGAGAGAGAGAGGAGGAAAGATGGAATTCTCAAGGTTATTTTTGTAGTGGATCCAATAAAACATTTGGTTGTTATTTCTTTTTACGTGTCTGGAGTTCCCCCACGTGGCGTCAGACTGTCACTGCAGTTGTCAAGCCAGAGGAGCAGTTGCTGGGTTTGCAGATAATACTGTTAAGGGCTGCAGATGCTTCAAACATGGGGCCAGATTCTGGTTGGCTTAGACTGGCTGTTCACGGTTATAATGTTTGTTTCACTGCATGTATACATCTGCTAGGAAGCTGTGGTTTGGCTCAGCTTTCCTGCGCACGTGCACTATTCATACATGCAGCAACACACACATGTAGGACACGCACAGGGCTGCATATCTAAATCACGCCCTGTGATAGGTGTTTCCCAACCCCGGTTCTCACTGTCATTTGCCAGAAGTGGAGTTGTGGTGCTGGAGCCTGAAATGCAGTGGGCAGGACACGATCCAGCCTCCTGATAGTTAGGACACACCTGGCCAACCCAGATGCTGCATGCTGTCTGCCGTTATAGGGTTGGGTGTCCTTGGTGGTTTGAGAGGCGTCCCAGTTACACCTGGCAAGGTTTCAGCGCAGATATAAACCCCTGACAGAGCATTGACACAGAATGCTAAGCCAGGGGCCACACCGTGTGAGCACAATGTACACTTGGAAGGCACACACACTCTCATGTGCCACGACCACACACGGATGTGCGCATTATCTCCATGCAGTCAGCAGCAATTGGACTGGGGGTGGAGGGGTTTCCACTTTTCCCCCTCAAGGCCGATGGGGTCATATTCTTGGAGGCTGCATCTGGCGAGAGAAGGCTAACTGTAGCTTCTTTCAAGATGGGGCCCTCTGGCAAACTGGTTTGTCAAGATGCAAGCACATGTGCTGAGCTACAGAGGGTGGTTTATTAATGCAGCCCAAGTGCTCCTATTTTCCCCCTTCCTTCTGCAAGCAGGTAAACAAACGATGAGCTGGTTAGCTTTGCATCTAAACCTTTGTTTTGCCCAAACCACAGTTACCTGTTTTTTACCTAAGCTATTGTGATTTGCCTGGGTGGAACAAACCATGATCTCCGGCATCACTTAGCTTTACTGACATGCTCTGTATAGGGTATATTTGTATTCTGATGTCTTCTTGAATGTTTACTGTAAGGAACACTGGGCACAGCTTATTGTGGGAAAGCAACATATAAGTAAACGCAATCAATTAGTCACAAAACTTTCACAGTTTGTGTACCTGCATGCAGAAGGGAGGCATGTTGCCTAAGGGCTTGAACTGCATGAACACTATGCTTTAAGAAACTATACTTTGTGACTTGGCACTGCATGCAAATGCTGCCTGTGTCTGATGGCCACATTTAACAATTCGCAATGGACTGCATGCGTTGCAGAGAGTTGGTCTAGATGACCCCCTAGATGTCCCTTCCAGCTCCGCAGTTCTAGGATTCTATGATTCTCTCCTGCAGAGAATCACTTTCTGTGCAGGTAGCTCTTTCCACTTTTAGAAACTGTTGTGTGCTCAGATGTGCAGTTTAGTGCTTTCACTTGCTGTTGAATGCTTTAAATGGAAAAGCGAGAGTATGTCATCATTATTGCAATTTATATGCAGATATATTTATCATGCACACCCACAGATGTTGCAACCTAGCCTGGATTTCTGCTTTTAAAAGGTTTTTGAGTTTTGTCTTGCCCTTGAATGCAGTGCTCCACTTTGCCTAGGAAAGGGTTTGGACTTTTCTTGGTAACAGAACCCACAGTGGCACGATTGCAGTGTTGTTGAAGTCCATTGACTAGTGGCAGATCAACCTGCTCACTGCTGCCGGCATGACTTCCCTCTGAAACCCAGCAAATTGGAGTGCTCCCTTTTAATCCAGAGCAGGAACTGGGCAGCTGTATGTTTGTGGCAAGGCAGAATATATAGTATCTAGCATTTTTATAACACTTCCGGGAGACAATGTGCTGATCTGGAGCAGAACTTCCAGATCAACTTCTCCAGTTAAATGATTTCAGGAAGCAGGGGAAAAACCCTCGTCCTAAAACAGTCATTGCCAGCCTTCTGCAACCTGATGCCATAACTCCTATCAGCGCTATTGTGTGCTGACTTAGGCTCTTGTCTTGCACTGTTTTTTTGATGTGGAGAGAATTTGCTAGTGGGAGTCCCTCCATTCCCCCAGCATTCAAACAAGAATGGTGCAGTCCAGGAAATTCTGTACCCCATGACTCCTGCATGTAACATGCACTCTTGCAGCATGCATTCCTTTAGCTACAATTTTCAAACATGCTAGCTTGTTAATTCTGGGAGATGTACAGCTTTGTTTGCTTCACCAAGATTACTAAAGAACTTTTCCAAGGCACTTAGTTTGCCCGGTGTTTTGCGGTGGGTGTCTGTTCCTTTGCTCAATTAAGGGTTGTTGGGGTTGGGGGGTTTTTTTTTAGTGCAAAGTACAATATGCTACTCAAGGATAGTGATTTGCCAATTAACTGGTATACGCTTTCTAAATCTGCAATTAAATCGCTGTGTTCCAATCTGTCCCAAGGCATGCACAGGCTCCCACTGCTTGCAGAAACTTTTGCATTCATTCCAGTGGAGGGAGCCCATCTGCACATGCATTTCTTTGCACATGAGGCACTGAATCAATGGCGCATCCCATGCACATCTAAGGAGGGCATTGGGGGGAATGTGTGTGCTTGCATGAAGAAGGGCCCCAGGTTCAAGTCCTGGCATGCCCAGTTGAAAGGCTCTCCAGTAGCAAAGCTGGGGAAAGGCCTTTGCCTGAGCACTTGGAGGTACACAGAAAGCTGCCTTGTACGGATTATAGGTCCATTTAGCTCAGTCTTGTCTACATCGATTGACAGTAGCTCTCCAGGGTTTCAGGCAAGAGTCTTTCCCCACCCAATCTGGAGACACAAGAGTTTTGAGCCTGGGAACCTCTTGCACACATCCTGTGGCTGAGCTATGCCCCTTTCCCAAACTACTCAAAGGATACTAACCTTATCCAAGCTGGAACTGCCCATGTGTTGTTGGGCTCCAAGCTCCCATCAGTCACAGCTGGCATGGCCAGTGCTCAGGAACGGACATCCAAAACATGTGGAGAGTACCAGCTTTGGGAAGGCTGGAACAGACAGGTAGCTGGACCAGTGAAGCCACCTAGTGGTGCAGCATTAAAACTGCCGGCACACTTGCAAAGATAAGCAGGGTCCAGTATGGTTCCAAGTTGGATGGGAGACCAGGTGTTGAGAATCCTGCATTGCAAGGGGTTGGAATAGATGACTCTCAGAGTCCCTTCCAACACCATAACTTTATGAGAGGCAGCTGCTTGTGTCTGTCGCCGGAACCGGAGCATTAACTGGGGAAATGGATAAATTAACCGACCAGACCGTCCTGTTTTTGTCACACATGGCCATAAATTTAAAAATGCTGTGTGGCTTTTGGGTCTGTGTTTTATGTCTTTGCTACTAGGCTTCCACACAATAAGAACTTAGCATGGATTTTAAAGGTTAAGGGTTGGTTGGTTTTCATTCCTTCCCATTCCATAATAATCCCTTTTGCAAAACCCTCTGCCATGAAGCAAGAAGCTGTCGCCAGCTTCCTTGTCATTCCCCACTGATATTTTTTTTCAATTTAATTTCCCCCCCTTTTTTGAGTTGCTATTATTTCTAACATTTCTGTTCTCGTGTTTGTTTTTTGATTTGCAGTTCAAGCTTCACATAAAGCCTGCCAAGTCAAAGGATGTTCCTGCATTCACCTGCTTTTGCAGTAATGAGTTTCAGCCATCTTTGTTTTGGTTTTTTTCTCTCTTCCCTTTTAAACACAAATCCTTACTATATTAATAATACTGTGTTGGGTGGGTGATGGAGCAAAGGCTACCTGGCCTTGGGCTTTATTGGGGATATTCCTTCTTCCTCTGAAGAACAGAAACTGTAAAATTGATTGGAATGGGAGCTGGAACTAGATTGTAACAATTTTAAACTTGGGTCTTGTTCATTGCACTTGGGTCCACCTTTTGGCCATGGTCCTCTTGAGATCCTCTTGAGGTGTCTGAAACTTGGGTTGCTTTCGTACAACGGGCTTATGCTCCCCCCCCCCCATTTTGAATGGCAAACTCCTACCCTCCCACCTCCTGCACCAATGCACCTCTTAGCAAGAACACCATCCAGCCACCATAAAACCCTTTAAAGTCCATGGGTTTCTTTTATGGAAGGTTTAAGTACATGTTTGCATTTTCCTCCCATTGAAATCAATGGGGCTTTTGTGGGTCTCAGGGCTGTGCCTTGATTTTCCTTTAGAAGAAGATTTAGTACAAAGGGGATACTATTTAGGGTTTGAAAGAAGAAAGAATTAAAGTCCCACTACACATGCAAATTGCTGTGTGGTCGTCTGCACCAGGGCCATGATGTTTTGAAAAACTTCATCACTTGTCGGAGTGAAGGAGGATTATAGCCATGCTCAGGAATTTTGGCTATGTATAGCACATTCCATTTATACTGAACTGGCTCACTGTGGTTAGCTTTTCACACAAACCCTCCCCAACCCCCCAGATACAACCCATTTCTACAACTAGCAAAGCCAGTCCAGGACTGAACAAGATGATGGGAGTCCAAAAACAGCTGAAACACTGTCTTAGAGCAGTAGCCTGAGGAGTCATGTGGGGCTACATCTGAAGCAAACTGCTGATATAGAGTAAGGCCCCGCTTGCCCTATGCATTTAAAACCTTCCACTTTGAACAGTCATGGCTTCCTCCCAACGAATCCTGGGAGGTGGAGTTTTTGTTAAAGGTGGCAAGGCTGTTAGGAGACGCCCCTGTTCCCTTCATAGAACTACAATTCCCAGAGTTCCCTGGGAAGAACAATTGATTATTAAATCACTCTAGGAATTGTAGGTCTTCAAGGGGAATCGCGACCTCCTAACAACTCTGAGCAGTTTTAAACTACCATTCCCAAAATTATTTGGGGGGGGGCATGGCTGTTTAAAGTGGTATGATACTGCTTTAAATGTTGAGTGCAGATGGGTCCTAAGGCTCTTTCATCCTGACACAAAAGTGTTCCAAAGCCACCGGTCCCACTCCGTCTAAGACTTTTTCTGGAAATAGCTTGCAAGTTTGCGGAAGAAGCCCCAGGCTCAGGATTTGTGACATGTCTCTTACTGACATTGCATGACTTCACACACGCATGATGCCTTTTGTAACCTCTTGAATGCTTTTCACTTTTGGCATGTCCTTTTTAACAGGCTCCCCCAGTAAGTTTTGATCTTGCTTTTAACCAAACCTCGCTGCAAACATGATATAACTAACGAAGGCAGCATGTGTGCAAACCAGAGCTGCACATTATTATTTTTAATTGATGGAGGACAACCTACTACAAATGTCTGAACACATAGGAGCCACAAGGGCATCAGATAGCACAGGAGAAACATCCCTGGAATGTTAATAATCTTTACAGCATCAAGGATTTACTGGAAGAATTAGTGGTCTGTTTTATTCTGAAATGAAGAAATTAAACCTACCCCCTTAGGGCTCAATCTTATGGGTGATGGGTGTTGTTCTTGTCATCTGATTTTAAATGAATTTGTGTAAGTATATGAGCTCAATGTAAAAGATTCATCTTTCATTTCTCAGTTCTTAGAAGTGAATAGCAGTTCCAAATAGCCTGCGGGTCTTACCATCTCAGTGCTCCCATGTGATCTCTCCTGTTTTTAACATTGTTGAAGTGTGGTGTGGATGCAGCCGGTGCTTTTTTTCTTTAAAAAAATGTTGAGGGGTACTCTCATTTTGACCCAAGAAAATCGCCATTTTATAGTTCAAATTGGGAGAAATAAATACAGTAAATGGACAAAAAGTACAAAGATTCACAAAATGTTTAGGGCTATGCGTTACCCCCAGGAAAAAAGCACTGGGTGCAGCCATGGGAGAGAGACAACCATGTTTTTCCTGCAACGTAAGAACCATCCCTCGGGCTTCACGCCATTTGTTAAACCATGGTTAGTTGCTGGTTGTTGTCAAAGCTCTGCTTGGGCCAGGACTTCAGAATTGCTGCTGCAAGGACAAGGTAGGCTGAGCGAGCAAGGCATTGCCAGACTAGCGTCATAGGCACCTGCTCAAGGGCTTATTCACACAAGTTTAGATGTGCACCCAAATCCCCTTTGCTTCGTTTCTGAGCGTGCACCCAAAGTTTTAAGTTGCGGTGTTGAAAAATAGGTGTTTGGGAGCACACGGACGCTCATCAGAGTACCAGAAATGGGTGCGACTCTCTGTTGATTGTGTGCATGATTGTGCTTGTTAATGGTTAGCAGGATTTACACAACAAAAACTGGCAAGTAGGTAGAGAGTAAGAGTATTGTGGGAATGTGAGGGTTTTGGAACGTACAGAGCGTAGAGCAGCCTTCACCAACTTTCAGATGTTTTTGACTACTTCTCCCATAAGAGCCCAGCCAGAACATGATGGGGGCTGATGGGAGTTGTAGCCAGACATTTTGGCGGAGGTGGGAGACATGTTTGTCAAAGGCTGGGCCCACAGGAGAGAGAAATGGCTACAGCACCCTGACTTTCTGCAGAGCGAAAAGGCCACATGTATTTTTTAAAATAGGTTTCATTGGTTGCAACCAATGTACTTGTCCATCCGAAGCTGAGCCAAGCAGGGATAGAAGGAAAGCTCCTTTGAATTCCAGTGACTTTCAGATCGATTTCTATCTCATTAACATCACATCTTTATGAAGCTGGTCTAACCACCACGACTTCCCAGGGAACTGTGGAAGACGTAGCTTTTGGTTCTCGGCACCCTTGTTTAAAACCAGCCTTTGCCAGGTTTATTGAGCAGAACGTGAAGCCGTGTGGCAGCCAAACTAATTTCTAAACTTGCTCGAACTCACAGTGTCAATGTCGAACTGTGAGGGAAGACAAGCCTCTCCTGTCCAGATTACTTTTACTGTTTCCACTTTGAAATTGTATGTGCCAGCCAAGGCAAATATTGGAATGAAATCTCACCCCGTACCCAACCTCCTATTCCTCCTTTGCTTTCCCTCGCTCTCACTTTAACTGTTGTGAAGCTGACTCTGAAGTATTTAACTGTTTGTATTTTTCTGTGCTGGACAGAACATTTTCCTTTCTGACACTTTCCAAGAGATGGCGAGTCCTGTTTACCTTCCGCTTCCCTCAACATTTTCTCTACTGCTGACGTGCAGCCAATTGTCCCTCTGCTTCCAGCTAGGTAGTCTCCTGTTTCTTACCTTTTTTAAAAACGCACTCTTTGAAATTACGCTCATCACCAAAGTCACCATCCTCCCTTCGCTTTCCAACTTTGCTTGCTTCTCTGCCAAACCGCCAAGGTGTCTTTTTTTCTTTTTCCTCTTCCCTTGCTCTTAAGCAGCAAAAAAGGCTAATCTGTTCTTAGCAAAAGCCAGAAGGCTGGTTCACACATCACACTAAACACAGGTTCAAGCTGCCTCTGCAGGTGAACAAGTCTTCGTGTGGCGGGGTGTAAACATGTCCATTTGTGGAGCCCAGAGGTTGTGCAAACGGACTGCGCTTGTTGAAACATTACATCAACTGTTCAAGTGTCCTTCTTGGCTATCTGCATGCACAGGTTGTACCTTTGTGGAATATGATGTGTGAACACCCTTAGCAGGATGGCTGAAAACCTGCCCAAAGGGAGGCAGATCAGCAAAATATAGGACCAGTTTTGTGCTATACTGTAATGCAGCCTTTGTCAACCTGGTGCCCTCCAAATGCTTCAGAACTTGTAGTCCGAAGCATCTGAAGGGTTCCAGGTTGCCTAAGGCTGCTTCAATGCAAGCGTTGCGGCCAAAAGAAGGACTTGCCAGCTAAGCAAGCTGGATGAAAAGTAGCGATCCAAACAACTGCTTCTCTCTTGGCCTTGAACAGAAGGAGCCAGTTTCCTAATCATGCAATGCAGCAGCTTCGTTGTGCAACTATATGTTCAAGTTTCCCAAAGCTTGAATGCTTGTGTGCCGTGTTTGCACCAGCCATGTCTGTGTGTGTCCTGATTCCTAATCGGCTTTTGTGCCTGCTCAGTTTGTTTTAAGTATTTTATTTGTTCCGCCTGCTTAGTTTAAGAGAATCCCTCTGAGAAATAAGGTGTTTTCCCCATCTATAGCAACCTACCAAGCGGTAAAGAGAACTTGACCAGAAGTTTCTTCCCAGAAATCAGAACAGGAGGGTAATAAAATTCTCTGCCCAGCTTGGTGAGGAGGCCGTACAGGCACAGGACTTACCAGGCTCTTGACAGCCTTGCAGATAAGCCAGCCTGCCAATGCATGTGAGTGCCAGCCCTTGTGGCACCTAGGCCACCTCCTGTTCCCTCCCCCCGCAAGCCCCTTTCAGTTTTCAGAAGCCTCTTTATCTGATCACCTGGAAGCAGGACTTAGTCACCACAGGTGAGTAGGCAAGTGGCTAATATGCCAGGATAGAAGACAGATAGTAGCCCACAATAGACGTTCTTGCTAAAGCAAGCATTTTGTCTTGTCAATTTCCAGCAGTCAGTATAGCTCAGGGGTCAGCAAACTTTTTCAGCAGGGGGCCGGTCCACTGTCCCTCAGACCTTGTGGGGGGCCGGACTATATAAGTGCAGGCACCCAGATCCTGGAGATTCTGCTATTTGCAGCCTAGGTCTAGATGTCTCTACAGATCTCCCGTTGCAAACTACTTTGCCAAATGTATTCTGGCTTTTGTCCTCCTTTCTTTTTTAAACTCCGCGAGTTTCTTTCCTTCCTTCCTAGCCCACTAATCCAGAGAATGAAATTCATTCTTGGGAGAGGGGGATTTCTTTCCGATTGCTCTGATCTCCCTCCCCTTCAGAAACCCCCATAACGTAAAGTTATTTGTTGATGTATGCTCCAATCTGACTCTTGTAATGCCCTTTTCGAAACCCACCTTTTAAACGTTTCGAAACATGGCATCTTTACGGCACCTTAGAATGGGCTGCAGTCCACCTCTTGTCAGTTGGTTGCTCACAACTAGGTGCACCAGAATTTTAATGCGTGTGCAGTCAAAAGCACCTCCAGGTATAGGGCGGCATATAAATTCAATTAATAATATCATAATAATCAGTTCAGTACAGATAAGCAGCAGCCACACTCAGATGCAGATCCCAGCGTATATTTGGAGACACACCAGATTTGTCTGCTCCTGATCCAACGAGAGATGCATGCATGGAAGCTGGCTTACCTGCATGGGTCGCCTTAGCTCAGAAAGGTGAAGCACCTGTGGCCTTTTGGATATTGCTGGTCTCCCAACAGTCCCAACCATTATGGCCGGTGCTTAAAGAAGATGGCAGTACAATATTTGGAGGGCCACGAGTTCCCTGGGAGCTAATTAACTGCCAGAGAGCCAGGGTCTTGCCCTACCTTAGCCACTCCCCAGACCACGTTTAGCTTGCTAAATATCGCACTTGCCTCTCCTTTCTGTATCTATGCCTTTCTTCACAGCAGTCCTTGGCTCTGCACGGAATAATGTCTCTCCTCAAAAGCTTTTTGGATGTGCTTTCTCCTTTGCATGTAAGTATAGCTGCACAAGACCATTCTGCCCACCTTTAGGAACTACCCGAAAGGGCTGGGGGTTTTTTGCAAACAGGGGTGCTCGTGATCTGCAGGGGTGCAGAGATGTTCCAATATTCCTTCGGCTAAATTGCAACTCGGTAGTACAGAACAGAAGGGGCGAAGCAGCAGGTGGCCAAGCACAGCGACTCCAGTCCAGCAACAGTTGGTTTAACTTGGCTTTCCTTTTGCTCAGTGGCGCAGTTTGTTCACAAATAATGTTCAAAGGGCTTTGCTGCTGGAACCTGTGCATGTTGAACCAGAAATTATATTCAGTTCGGTTGAAGTTACTTCCAAGTAAGGGTGCTGTGCTGTACATATTGATTGCAGGGCGGTCTTCTAAGTAAAGACGTTTAGGGTTGTTCTGTTGATCTGATATCCAGAAAGTTTCATTGAGAGAGCATTGGAACATACTGCCAAGTAAAAATGCTTAATATCCAAGTGGTGAACGTTTAGTTCACTTTCAGCAGTGGTGGTTATCCAGGAAGGAGTTACTCCTCCCCCACGATTTGGAGGTAGGGCTATGCAATTTGTATTTATTTTATTTTTTTGCCTGGCCCTTCACTGACAGGAGCCGCCCGCAATTCCAGCCCTGTTCGCTTCAAGCAACAGTGCTTTCATGGTGCTCCCATTTTTATTTTTTGTGATAGGAAAAAAGCCCACTTCACCATTTTGTGTGATCTCCCAGCTTAACCGCCCTAAATACCCAGGTTTTACTGGTAGTCCTAGAAAAAACACAGCTTAGAGACACAAGCTCCATTTTTAATATGCATGCTTACGTGTTTATTTTCTATTTTATACGTGTTTTAATGTATGGGACAGCTGCCCATTCCTGCATTGCAGGGGGTTGGAATAGATGATCCTTGGGGTCCCATCCAACTCTACAATTCTGTGATTCTATGAATACCTGCCATGAGACAGCCGAGTTTCCCCTCCTCCCAATAACTTCCTGGAGCCAGCTTAGTATTCTGTCACTCAAACCAATAAGTAGAGAAATGATGACCGGCCCTTGAGTAAATTCTCACTATTGTATTTGGCCAGCTCTGGTAGTGTTTAGTCAGGAAGGTCAAGTGATCAAGAAGTTTACCATTTGCTTATTTTTATTTTTGAAGAAGTGCTTGCTATAAAAAGGAGCAGGAAAACAAGACCCAAAACTTTTATCTAATTTGGTTGTTTTTTTGTTGAACACAAGAAATGTCCACGGTGTCTTATTCCAAGTGCCAAAGGCTATAACAGCTGCAGCTGTATATATATTTGCACTTGAATAAAAACCATACCCCTTTGCTGTGCCCTGGGAGGGTTGGTGTTGGGGTGGGAGAGGGTTGGTTTTGGTTCTTACAAAAACGTTTGGTGCAATGGCTTCACGTTGCTTCAAAGTAAGACCAGTCTTGGTCTGCATCCCTGGAAGGTGTGGTGGATATTAACACAGAGTGGTATTTTGGAAATCGCTCAGCGCTGGCCTGCCCACTTCTGTTGCAGCCGGCAGGGAAATCCCAATGGAATCACGAATAGCATAGCAACAATGCGCCCCACCCATTGCAAGTTGAACTTGCATGCTTCTTTCCCATGTGTAATTTCATATCCTAAGCACCAGGTTTTAACCACCACCACCAACACACACACCCCCCCACAGACAGTTGATGGGGGTTAGTTGAGATTCAATAAGGCTAGAGCTTTGCCATTCACAACCAGGGCCGTCTTAAGCATTTCCGGTGCAAAGACCCCTCCAGCACCACCTCCCTTTCCCAGAGTTGTCAAGCTTTTTTTAGGGCTGGAGGAGGCAGGCAGTGGCTGGAAGGCAGCCTCCCGGCTCGGCTAGCTGCTTCGTGCCGCGGTGGCCATGGCAGGCAGCACGCTGAGCGAGCGGCTCTGTGCTGAGCGAGGGCACATGCGCCACTCCCGCTGAACGTCGGCTCGCTTTTCCCCCTTTTAGTTTGCAGGCACCCTGCAGAATTCGGCACCTGCAGGCTAAAAGGGAAAAAACCGAGCCGATGCTTGCTGGGAGTGGCGCATGCACCCTCGCTCACTCAGCGCGCTCATTCAGTGTTCCCCGGACTCTCTCCTGGCGCCGTCCAGAACTTGGTGCCCTGGCGCCCCGCGCCACTAGCCTCGATGGGTAAGACGGGCCTGGTCACAACAGACAACTGGTTTCCTTTTTGACAGTGAGATTATAGGTGTTTGCCACACGTGGTTGATGACTTGCTATCCGAAACTGCTCAGTGATTCCCATATTAAGAATGAGTATAAGCAAGTGATGGCCTTGCTTGCTCGAAGCTCTGTCAACTTGCAGCCTTCCTCCAAAATCCCTGCCTAAAAGGGCATTAACGTGCCATCTCAGCCATACCCACACACACACCCCCCCGGGTGCTAAAATGTCAAACGCTAATCACCAAACAGGGAGCTATTCTATGAGGGCAACCCCTCAAAATCACATCACCTTTCACACACCAGCTGCATTCGGAGGCATTCGCTTCTTGGTCAGGGAATGTGTGTCCAGGTCACTTCCATTACGCACTCTGTCTCCCAGCTTCCCAATTGGAACTATAGAGGGTCCAATTGAGATAAAGTAGGGCTCTTAAAAATAATAACAAAAGTGGAAAGGCTAGACTCCAAACATAAGGGAACAAAGAACAAAGTCTTGACAGAGCACCAAAATTCTAAAAAATATATATTGTGCGTTTAGTGTTGACGTTGAATGTGATGTTAGTGGCAACTGGTGAGCCAGTTACAGGAGCTAGGAGCTCCTAGACATTAACATATGAATGGGACCCCATGTACACCCAAGATGGGTGAGATCCAGCCACTTCTGTGATATCAAAACGAGCAAATAAACACTTGGGGCAAGCTATGCCAGAAGCCACAGTGTCAAGCAAGAATGCCAGTGTTAATGGTGATAGTGCATTGTTATTTGGGACAGCTGCAACCACACTGGTTTACACATTAACCTTAACATAGACTCTTCACTATCTGCATACTGCACCGTCAAAACTCCAACACGCTCTTCCTGCTGCCTAGAGTGCTTGCATTGTTACCAGGTAGATGCATACACGATTTTTGTTTTTAAGTGAGCCCCGTTTAATAGGCAGCCAACACTCAAACACAGCCAGAGTTTGCAGATTGAAGCCATTTAATCCCATTCGCACCAAATCATGGGTTTTCTATGCAGCATGAACATGGGGCTCCCCGCTTCAAGAGCGGCCCTATTTGTTTTACTAGGGTTGATGCTTACAAATGTCTTGTTTTGCTATGTGACAAACTGAGACGTGTGTTGTGAACATTTATTATACCTGAAGAGGTTTGTATCTTTCTGACTTGCCATTCATGAACGCCAACCTGTAACCTTGCCATATCTTTGCACCAAAAGGGGGTCAAAAACCACGGTTGCATTTACGGTAAAGTAGTCCTTACATCTGTGTAGCTGGAGCCTGGCAGTGTAGCCTTGAAACATATATGAAGGGTTCTGTTTTATCTCCTCCTTTCCCCCAATTTTATCGATATTGAACTGTGAACAGCCGTAGGAAAATGTCGTTTGTATACTTCTGTTTTGTGGGATTTTGTGTTGTTGTTTTTTAGGGGGGGGGGAGTTTGCTGACTGCCTTAAAACTTTTTAGGTGTAGTTTCTTCTATTCATTTCCTATTTTGAAAGTATCCTATGTTTTTACCAGAATGACTTTGTAACCGACTTACAGTGTTAATATAGCGCTATATATATATGTTATGTATCCGTCCATTAGACTTTTGTTAACACTTTTCAATGTCAAAAAATGGTTTTTCCAAGCACACCAACAATCGGCATCTTTGTGCATTTGACAGACACGGGGTTGGGGGTTTTCTTTTGGTTTTGTATATGTTCTTGGATGTTTACTCCTGAAGAGTCCGAACACACAAAAGTGGGAAGGAGAAAATACATTTTAAAAAAGCAAAAGCAAAACATAACATGCATTATTCTTTTTTTGTGCGGCCTTCATTTTTAAAATATTTTGGTTTGCCACTTAAACTTTCTGGGAGTGATGGGGAGGGGAGAATTGGGGACGGGAGCCACTGGAGCCCAGCTGGTTTGCAGCCTTTAGGGGTCTCTTCCATCATTTGTACACACACTCCCTCCCCTTTTTCTTTTGCTGTCCCCTTTTTGGTCACAGATCATTGGGCACAGTCACTGCCATTTTAAATTGTCCATTCTGTGCTCTCTTGTTCCCCCTCACAGCATCTTGGCAAGGTCCAGACATCTTTGTGCTTCATTCTCGCATGTTCCAGCCTCTTTATACTCGGGTCTGTTTTTGGCATTCCTGCATTCATTTGCAAAGGGCAAGAGGGCTGCCAGTATGTGGCACGGACTTAACCCTCAGAATCCTTTGCTTCAGTTTAGAAAGGGATAAGTGTAGCAGCTGTAGGGCATTCGGTGGCACGGGGGGAGGACAGGTGGCTTGCAAAATTTTGGCAGCAGAGGTTTTTACTCTGGCTGGGGTGGGACTGCAGGGCAGCATCCACTGCAATGCCGTAGATTCCGGTGTATTAGGCGACTGGGCATATAAGGACCCTGACCATTAGGTCCAGTCGTGGCCAACTCTGGGGTTGCGGTGCTCATCTCACTTTATTGGCCAAGGGAGCCGGCGTACAGCTTCCGGGTCATGTGGCCAGCATGACTAAGCCGCTTCTGGCGAACCAGAGCAGCGCACGGAAACGCCGTTTACCTTCCTGCCGCAGCTCTACCTATTTATCTACTTGCACTGGTGTGCTTTTGAACTGCTAGGTTGGCAGGAGCAGGGACTGAGCAACGGGAGCTCACCCCGTCGCGGGGATTTGAACCGCCGACCTTCTGATCGGCAAGTCCTAGGCTCTGTGGTTTAACCCACAGCGCCACCAACGTCCCTGGGCATATAAGACGACCCCCCAAATTGGCAGCTTCGCTGGGCAGCAGCAGTGGGCGGCGGGCTCCGCTCCACGCCAGGAGGAAGCCATCCAGCGAAGCCGGCTTAGCATTGCTGGGCAGCTTCGCCGGGCGACTTCCTCACGGCATGGAGCCCACCGCCCACTGCCACTGCCCAGCGAACCCATACCCAGCATATAAGACGACCCGACTTTTTAGAGGGTTTTCTGGGGTTAAAACGTCATCTTCTATGCCAGAATCTACGGTATTTTGCAGATTTGCACAGATTTTAACTGTGCAGCAGAACAGCTCCTCCTTTCCTCTCCCTGTGCACCTCTTAAATCTATTTGGAGTACTTCTCAAACCATTTGGGGCAGGGGGAGGCAAATAAATCCTTGCCCTAATGTTGGAAACCCCCCTTGAGGGTCGAGATTTGCCCCTCTCTCTCCCCACCATGTAGAACAGAACAAAATACAAATCAGGCAGAATAAGCATCATCAGATTGATTCAGATTGCCAAATTGTTCTTTCGGGAAGATGCCTGCCAGCCCCGACTATATGAATCCCACCCTAACCTTCCTTCTCACTTTCCCCTCACAGTTTCCTTTTTTTAACAAACAGCTGTTGTTGGGTTTTTTGTTTTCCTTCTCGCTTTTATTTTTTGCTTCCCCCTTTTTGGATTCTGAACCTTTTCTTTCTTTCTCTCTCTCTCTCTTTTCCGTAGCTTCTTCTTTATGTAGCTGTCAGTCACCTTGCCAAGGTCCACTTCCCTCTCTCCTAATGGACAGTAGCGCATTAGAGGAGCCAGCATGGCGTATTGCCAGACACGCTCATTGGGAGACAAGTTACCTCATTCTTCCACCACCTCTGCCTTTCTGTCTTTTTCGAAAACTGTGACTCACCGCGGTGTGCGTGTGCGTGTGTGTCTGTGCGTATGTGTGCGTCTCTTTCCCGAGTTGTCCGTCCACTCGCCGCTGGCGACCGATCTTGACTTTTCACACTGCCCAGACTGAGAGACACAAAAGGTGGCAGAGAAAACTTGGGTGGCACCCAAGACATTGCACTGGGAATTTTCTTCTTCCTTTCCTTTTGATACAACGGGCACCTGCCGCTCGACACGAGAACAAGGAAATTGTGGACTGCAAAAGAGTGTGTGTGTGTGTTTGCATGAAAGAGGGAAAGGGGTGTGTGTGTGTGTGTGTGTGTAAAAGCCAGAGATGGTTGCTCAAGCGTTAAAACCCTACGCAGCTCTAGCACTAAATTTAATTCTCTCCAAGAGACACCGCAAAAAATGGTTGCTCTGAAAGCCATATGAACTCTCAAGGGTTCCCAGTATTTGTCTTCATAACCCTCGCTAAATTGAGGGTGGGGGAAGTAACGACGACACCGGTTTGGACATACCCGAACTTAAGGAAGGAGCCATCCATGTTTCAGATTGCAACCTGCTTTTAATCAGGTTTCATTTGTGTAGGTTGTCCCACAGAAACTCAGGCTTGGCCCTGCAGGTACACTTGGCAGGATGCAGTCACCAATCCCGACTCTTTTTGCGTGTGATGCTCATATTTATCTCGTTCACGCATTGTATTCTCAGGTGTATGCTTGATTATTATTTCTCAAGAATATACTTAAAATGCAATGGGTGAAAGTGGTCTGAGAAGAAAAATTCCCGTTTTTACTTTCTTTCTTTCCCTCATCTGGGGTGTAAGGGCTGATATCTTGGATTTTCAAACTGGCCCACCTTTAAGAAATGAAGACAATTGTCCCAGTTCAAGAGACCAGCAGCCTAGACACTTGTAGGTCTCAACACTTCTGGTTTCGATTCAGAGGAGCACTGAACTGCCATTGAGTCTCATGGTCTGCTCTGTGAAGGCTGTTGCTGAACTGGAATGGGATGGGACGAAACTCTGGGCACTATTCTCTGATCACCACCAAAGCCACATGAGACCAAGGACATGAGCACAATGGCTTCGGTATTAGGTGCAAAATTCAGCAGCCTGGGGCACTTTGGAAAGAGAAGAAATTAAGAAGATTTCTTGTCCTCCTAGCTGCAACTAGGTTAGGGTTGAAAGCATATGTAAAATCTCTAAAGACATAGGGGTGTTAAGGAGAGTTTGCACTTCCAAGTGACTAGCAAAGAGGGAATATGGTAACTTGCACCAATCGCAGGATTTTTGATTTCTGCAGTGCAGCCCATATTGAAGTCCACAGTACACAAAGCTCTGCTTAAGTCACATGTAAATTAGAGCAGGGTTTCCCAGTCTTGGGTCTCCATCTGTTTTGGGACTACAACTCCCATCATCCCTAGCTAGCAGGACCAGTGGTCAGAGGTGATGGGAATTGTAGTCCAAAAACAGATGGAGACCTAAGATTGGGAAACCCTGAATTAGAGTTTCAACGATAAATCAATTCCAGCGGGGTGTAGCAATTAAAAATGTGCCCCCTTGTTGAGTGGGCACTTTGTCCCTGAGTCATGTTTGAGAAGGTTCAGTGGCATGCAGCAAAAAGTCCCACAAAATCAAAACGTGTAAGGTGATAGCAACATACAGAAACAATATAAGGGACTGCTCTTCTGCTTTGTGCAACTGACAGGCGGCACTGATGGGGTTATCCCTCCAGGAAGTCTTTATATACCAACACCAAAACCTTAAAGTTGACCAGGTAGCATGTCACCTTGAGAAGGCTGGCTGCTCCAGTTAGCAACCTAACTGCCACATTTTTCACTAGCTTCTACTTCCAGGCCACCTTAAGGGCCGCCCCACAAAGAGTGCATTGCAGTAGTCAGATCTCCAGATTTAACAAGGCAGGCGCAACTGTGGTCAGGCTAGCCCTGTCCAGGAAGAGCTGGAGCTGTCTTGCCAGTGGAATCTGGTCAAAGGCAGCCGTAGCCACTAAGGACACCTGGACCTCAATGGACGAAAGATGGATCCTGGAGTACCCCCAGACTACGTACCTGCACCTTCAAAGGAAGTGCTGCACTGCCTAGAACAGGTAATGGACGGGAACCACTCAAATATAGCACCTCTGTCTTGTCAGGATTCAGGCTCAGTTCATTGGCCAACATCCAGCCCACCACTGTAAGCCGACATGGATCCAGCGAGGTAGTTGCACAGCTACTCCCATTTCAGATGTTACAGAGGAAGCAAGTTGGGTATGATCAGCAACATTTATAATCAACTAAAACTTGCATGGTTACTGAGCTGAGATTGTCAGGTGACTGCCCTATAATTAAAAACAACAGGGCAGAAAAAACACATCTGAACATTATGCCAAACCATTGTTTACTGTGACATGCACTAGAAGAACCACCTTAAGCAAATGCGGGTTTCTGGCCACATGCTAAGGAAGAGTTTGGCACTGATGCCTTTCCTTTAAACTTTGCTTCTTGCATGGGAACCAGTGGCAGTGATTTACATTAACTATGGTTAGTTTAAACCAACCAACTTGATAAACCATGGTTTGAAGTTGGCTTGCTTTGAAACTGAGTTATATGAAACACAACCCTCGGTTGACACAATGGGAAGCTGAGTTCCAGGTCAACTTAAGTAAACACTTCTCCCATGCTCGTGCAGGTAGTGCTAAACCATTGTTTTACATGATGTAGGAGCACAGCCAGAGTCCGTTAAACCTTTTAATCTCGTTGATTTCGTTGGGAGTTAAGTCCTTTAATTACAGTGTCCAGTGGAAACATCAAGCTGTGAAACATCCATCTTTCAAGAGACATCTGAACATTATAAACTGTCTTGGGTGCTATTTTGGTGAAGCAGCTGTGTAGAAATGTAAGATTAACCACAGCCCAAAATCCCCACCCCACCCCCAAAAAAACCCTGCCAAGTTTGTAAGGATTCCTTGCAGATTATGTCACTGCTGCGACTTGGAGAAGTGTAAAGTCAGGGGAGGAACTCAGCAGAGCAAAGACAGGGCTTTCAGAACATTCCAGGTTCAAATCTCCAGTTAAAATAACTAGGAATCAGGTGTGTGTACGGGGTGGGCATGTAACTTTTATTCCTTCAGACCCCAGAGAACCACTGCATGTCAAGAGTCGACTACACTGGGCTATATGCACAAAAAGCAGAGTTTCTGTTCCTTGTGCCAGTCCCAATGTAGAGATGCCCTCGGCACGAACATTTATCAAGCTACTTCTAGGGTATAATCTAGAGAAGCACATGAGCAACTCTTTATGGGGTAGATAGCTCAGCGATAGACTGTCTTGCTGGGAGAGTCCCTGCCTGAAACCCTGGAGTGCTTCTGCCAGCCAGTGTAGACAGTATGGAGCTACATGGACTCATGATCTGTTTAAGGCACCTTCCTGAGTTCCACAGTGGGCTTCAACTCCCCCACCCACCAAAACAGCACCCTCACCTGCTTGATCTCACACTTTGAAATGCTGCATTTTAACGGGGGGGGGGGATTAAAAGGTAGGTCCTGGGTTTTTGGGAGGGTAGCGGTTCAAATCCTCGCGACGGGGTGAGCTCCCATTGCTCAGTCCCAGCTCCTGCCAACCTAGCAGTTCGAAAGCAGGCCAGTGCAAGTAGATAAATGGGTACCACTCCGGCGGGAAGGTAAACGGCGTTTCTGTGCACTGCTCTGGTTTCACCAGAAGAGGCTTAGTCATGCTGGCCACATGACCCGGAAAACTACTGCGGACAAACGGCGGCTCCCTCGGCCTGTAAAGTGAGATGAGCGCCGCAACCCCAGAGTGGTCTGCGACTGGACTTAACTGTCAGGGGTCCTTTACCTTTAGCAAAATGTTGCATTCACCGAGATCCCTTGCCAACCTCCACCGTTTGATACGATCTCATTCTGAGATGCCCCTTTCACACGTCAGCCTGTGGCAAAGGGGTTTGCCACTGTAAATATCCATAAGGAAGCTGAAAACACAGCCAATCCCAGTATCCTAAACAGTTAAGTGTTTGTGATGCACATATCTGTAGACACATGTTGTTCCTGTTTGTTGTTCGTATTTTACAAACATCTTGGGTAAGGGTCCTTTTTAAAAAAGAAACCTTTGGTACAAGTCTTTTTTTAAAAAAACAACAACCACATGTCCACATCTGCCCATGTTTCCCAAGTAGTCCTGTAGGAAGCTGGGTTTTACTTGCAAACTCTGATATTTTGCATTGCCATTGGAAGAGTACTTCCTACCCTCCTTTTTACTTTGTTTGTGGGGACGAAGCCTCCTATCCCTTCCATGTCTTTATTTTTTGCTTAATAGCTTACTATAGCCTCTGTATGGAACATATGCAAAAACAAATTAACTGTAAAACTGACTGGAATAAAGCCCGGAACGTGCCAAAAATCTTGCTAGCAAGGTAAGCATGGAACAATGATGTATTAGCGTGGTTTTAGTGGGTCTGTTAAGTGTGATCTGCTTCTTATTTGTGTTAGAGGATTCCTTCGTCTGGGAAGATGTACATTCCCCCTCCCCCTATAGTGATCAACTTGTCTCAAATCTTTGCCTAACTTAATATATAAAACACACTGCCATGTTCCTGCAACTGTAGTTCCCTCTCCATGGACCAGTTAACACATTACATCTTTAGGGGCACACATGCAAATACCAGGGACGCAGGTGGCGCTGTGGTCTAAACCACAGAGCATAGGGCTTGCCGATCGGAAGGTCGGCGGTTCAAATCCCCGCAACGGGGTGAGCTCCTGTTGCTCAGTCCCAGCTCCTGCCAACCTAGCAGTTCGAAAGCACATCAAAGTGCAAGTAGATACCATATTTTTCGCCCCATAGGACACACCTAGTTTTTTGGGGGGGGAAATAAAGGGAAAAAATTATTTTTCCCCCCCAGGCGCAGGGCTGGGGCGGGGGATGCCCGAGCTTCCCCCGACCCCAGCCCCCAGAACAGGCTGCTATCCGCAAGCCTAGGGAGCCCGGCGGGACATCGCGCCGGTCTCCCCAGGCTTGCGGATATCTGTCCCCGAGTTTGTGGGGCTGGCGCTGCGGAGAAGCGCTCTTCTCCCAGCGCCAGCCTCCGAACAAGGTCGGGGAACAGCGGGAAGGCGCGCTGCGCCTCCCCGCTGTCCCCCAAGCTTGTGGGGCTGCCCGATATCTGCACGAAGCCCGGGGTGCGCTGCGCAGCGCTCCCCGGGCTTCGAGCTGCAGGCTGTTATCCGCAAGCCTTCGGAGTGTGGTGGGCACTCCCGCCGCGCTCCGAAGGCTTGCGGATAGCTTCCTGAAGCCTGGAGAGCGAGAGGGGTGGGTGCGCACCTGCATTCGCCCCATAGGACACACACACATTTCCCCTTCATTTTTGGAGGGGAAAAAGTGCGTCCTATAGGGCGAAAAATACGGTTAATAGGTACCGCTGCAGCAGGAAGGTAAACAGCATTTCCGTGCACTGCTCTGGTTTCACCAGAAGCTGCTTAGTCATGCTGGCCACATGACCTGAAAAAACTGTCTGCAGGGAAACGTCGGCTCCCTCGGCCAGTAACGCAAGATGAGTGGCGCACTGGACTGAACTGTCAAGGGTCCTTTACCTTTTATGCAAATACCACGCCATCCTACAGGTGCATTTGTTGGGGAGCTATGACTGACTGCAGCTCCCTGCACAGTGTACACCTATTAAATCCAGAGTCCTCTCTGCAATGTGTGAACCGGCCCCCAACCCCCTTTTCTCTCTGGAGCAAGAGTTGACGCAGCTACCTTTTGAGCCTTCTCTAAAAACAGAATTTAGGGGCTCGGCAGTGCCCACGCCATTGTTCAAGGATTCCTAAACTGATCTATTAAGTTTGTGCAAGTTTTTTTTGTGCCCGTCGTATGCAAATAAAACACAAACTGGCCTTGCAAACTTGTGATGGAGCGGTCTCCGTGTTTGTCTCTGCGTTCAGCCGTCGTTTATACAGAAGCACGGACACAACTGGAATGGCACGAAGTCTTGCTCCAATGAAACCAAGATCTTGTTGCGAGACAAAACACCATCCCCTCTTCCAGCCATGGAAAGGCCTTTAGTGTGCTTCCACTGCACTAAAGAGAGTGCTATCCACAGGGGCATTTTGAATGCCTGATAACGAAAGCCGTGCTTAGCGAAAGGCAGGCTTGCTTATTGAAGGGGAATGGCTGGGTTTGCCCTCCTCACATCCTTTCTTGTGCTCTGACCTGGTGTTCTGACTCTGCAAGAGGAAGACCTCACACCTACCATGCTCAAGGCTTGTCCTGCCGAATCAAGGGTGGGGAGACATTGTTCAGACTGGGGGTCATGTTCACTCCAATGACCGTGGTGGGCAGAGCACAGAGGCAACAGTGGGTGCAGCAAGAAATGCAGATTTTAGCTGTATACAGGATAGTTTCTACACAGATCCACACACACCTGGGCAAGCAGGAGCTGTTGTCAGAGTGCAAGGACACTTTCCTGATGGAGGGTGATGGAAAGCGGGATTGGTGAGAGGGGAGCCTGGGAAGGGGCTCACAGACAAGGGAATACACCCAGCCCCCTAGAAATGAGTTTTTCTATCTGTGCCAAGCAATGACTTGCAGGTGGGACGTCGGCAACCACCACAGACCGTCTTGCAGAAACCAAAACTACTTCATATGGAAGCTGGATGAAGAACTGAGCATGCAAACAGGTGCGGCAAGCAAGCACTAAGCCTACCCAATATGCCCTCTCAACCCATGGGCTGACAAGGGTTCCCACTCCAGGTTAAAAAATGAGTGAAGCCACAGGCAGGCAAACCCCACAACCAACATATCCTCCAGCCACATCTGGCTTCCTCTTGTGCGTGGAGGTAAGACTTAATGTGTGGTTAAGACCTTTTTACCTTTTTTAAGACTTCCAATGGCAATCCTGGATTTCTAAACACTTGGTAGCTGCTTTGAGACGCAGAGTTTTTGTGAGGTTCCCCTCATCCCCCCCCCTGCCTTTTTCGCTGTAAAAAAGCGAATTGGAAAATAGGTGAATTGGAAAGGAGATGCAGCTGTGTTACTGATATCCACCCACCACCACCCACAAAAGGGCCCCAGATGATACAGCAAGCTATTTTTTGCATGTGCTAATTTTGCTGAGGTGCAAATAGCTTCTCATGCTCCTGTCTATTAGGCCTAGGATAATTTTGGGGGGGAAAGGGTAGCAATTGCAAGACAGCAAGGCTGCAGTTCTAATTTGAGTTGGTGATGCTGCAAACAAAAAAGAGAGCGCCGGGGGGGGCAGTTGTTCAGGGATAATTCAATATGGCATACAACTGTCATGGATGGGCTAGATGGGCTAGATGCAGAGGAGTGGTGTGAGGGAAGAAAGCTCAGGGCCAGGGGATTGGGAAGACGACGAGTGGGCAGACAGAAAACTCGAAGCCAGAGAGGTAACAGCTTAGTGCAGGGGTCAGCAAACTTTTTCAGCAGGGGGCCGCTCCACTATCCCTCAGACCTTGTGGGGGGCCAGGTTATATGGAGGGGGGAATGAATGAATTCCTATGCCCCACAAATAACCCAGAGATGCATTTTAAATAAAAGGACACATTCTACTCATATAAAAACACACTGATTCCCAGACCGACCGTGGGCCGGACTGAGAAGGCGATTGGGCCGGATCTGGCCCCCCGGGCCTTAGTTTGCCTACCCAATATGTCCTCTCTCAACTGCATGATGCAGTGCATGCCATGGGCTGACAAGGGTTCCCACTCCAGGTTAAAAAACGAGTGGAGGCACAGGCAGGCAAACTCACAACTGTCAACTTTCGGATTTGAAAATAAGGGATCAGCAGCCTCACCTGTCCTGGAAACAGTCTACGGGATATCTAACAATCTGGGATAGCAGCGGGAAACGGCGCTGAAATAAGCGAATTTCCCACAAAAAAAGGGAAGGCTGACCACTATGGGCAAACCCCACAACCAACATATCCTCCAGCCACGTTTGCTCTGGATTCCTCTTGTGCGTGGAAGAAAGACTTGAAAGACCTTTTACCTTTTTAAAGACTTCCAAGGGCAACCCTGGATTTCTAAACACTTGGTAGCTGCTTTGAGATGCAGAGTTCAGTGCATGTTTAGTGCTAGGTTAAATGGGAAGCACCAGCTGGGGAACCCCCAAGGGAAGGCGGCTCATTGCCAGGGGATTGGGAAGACAAAGAGTGGGCAGAGGGAAAACTCGTGAGCCGGAAAGGTAACAGCTTAGTGAGTGGGGAGTCTGGCAGAGAAGACTGGAATCGGAGGCAGAGATGAGGCAGGCTGGTGAAGAGGCACGGGTGTCTCCTGCTGCAATGGGCTCCCCTCCTCTCTGGTCTTCCAGAACCAGAAGCGGTATGAAGAGGAAGGATCAGAGGCAGGCGTGTCTGCAGAGTCTCCGATTACCGTATTTTTTGCTCTATAAGACTCACTTTTTCCCTCCTAAAAAGTAAGGGGAAATGTGTGTGCGTCTTATGGAGCAAATGCAGGCTGCGCAGCTATCCCAGAAGCCAGAACAGCAAGAGGGGTTGCTGCTTTCACTGCACAGCGATCCCTCTTGCTGTTCTGGCTTCTGAGATTCAGAATATTTTTTTTCTTGTTTTCCTCCTCCTCCAAAAAACTAGGTGCGTCTTATGGTCTGGTGCGTCTTATTGAGCGAAAAATACGGTACTTGGGAAGGACCCAGGAGAGGAGGCTTAAGCAGCTACAGGAAGGCGGGGACCTTGAATCTCATAGGTACAAGATCTACTAGGAAGAGTCACTGTCCTCATTAGGCCTGTCATAGCAAGCAGCCTTGTTTCTTCCAATAAAGAGTTAACTCCACTTACTCCGTGTGATTTATTGCTGACCTGCCCCCTGAGAATAACCTTGCGAGATTGTATGTGTAGCATTGTGAACCCATCTTCCAGCTCAGGCCAAGAAAGCCAGCCTCGTCATTCCAGGCACCACCGTTTGTTCCACGCCCCAGCCCCAAATCTCTCGCTTCCTTATCTATACCACCATTGCAAAATCAGATCCCAGAAAAAGCCGTCTCAACTGCCCCTCATTAAAGAAAGCAGTTGGCCACCCAGGCTGCAAGGGCTTGGCAGAAGAGTGTCAGGATTGCAAAACACCGCATTGACCTATCCAAGCAAAATTGCTATCTAAACTGCCCACTGCCCCTCCGACTGTTTTGGATTAAAGCACACCATCAGGTATGTGGCCAAAAGAGCTGGAGAAGCACCAAATTGTTAAAAGCTGATCTGAACCAGCACTTCAACATCTACCAGCATTAAACAAGCCTTCTGGGGAGTCGTATGCCCACTGTGAAAGCAATTGCTTCTTCCCATCCTTTGGTATCCAGAGGTATACAAATTGATAATCAAAAGTCTGAAGAACAGCCTAAGAAAGCTTTGAACAAATACATTTCTTCCAAAAAATTCTGTGATAGCAGATTTAAACATTACCTGCAACGATGCTGAATCTTAAACTACTGGCCATAACTCCCATCTTCCAATAGTGATGAGCTAGGAGGAGGAGTTTGTAAATGAATTGAGACACCCCAAGACTTTAAAATAAAGTTGAAATAGCACTGCTGCTTCTCATAGAACTGTAAGGTTGGAAGGGACCTTGAGGGTTAACTTGTCCAACTACCTGCAATGCAGGAATCTTTTCCCCAACGTGGGGCTTGAACCCACAACCCTAAGATGAAGGATCGCATGCTCTACCAACTGAGCTAACCCAGCAGAACTGACATATTCTCTCCCCCCAGCCTCCTTTTTACAAAGCTGAATTTATTTCTCTGCCTGAAATAATTAGGACAAGAGTGACTGAGGCCACAGGAGGGAGCTAGACACTACATTCAAAGCACCAGGGCCTGGGAGTTCATAGTCGGCAGTTTTAAGTTAAGGTTACCAGACGTCCCCGTTTCCCGGGAACAGTCCCCAGATTTGAAATTTGAAATACTTTATTGTCACTTGTACAACTTGTATGCAGTGCGATTACACGAGCACCCCCCACTCAGCTCTCTTAGTCTTAATTCCCCTTGTTTACTGACGCACACCCACCAAACCCGAAAGTCAGTTGCCCTGTTGTTATTTTTTCATTCAGCAGCCTAACAGCCCATGGATAGAAGCTGTTCTTTACCCTGTTGGTGCGACTAATCATGCTTCTATATCTTCTGCCTGAGGGCATGAGATCAAGAAAGTGCCGGCCAGGGTGTGAATCATCCCTGAGAATTTTCCTCACTCTCCTGAGGCAACGTTCTTCTGCTATTTCGTCCAGCGGATTCATGGGACAGCCCATAATATCTTGTGCTGTATTCACCACCCTCTGTAGGCACTTCCTATCAGTTGATGTCAAACCAACATCCCACACCTGATGCAGTATGAAAGGACACTTTCTATTGTGGACCGGTAGAAGGAGATCATCAAACATTGATTAACATCGTTCTTTCGCAATACTCTGAGGAGATGGAGTCTCTGTTGGGCTTTCTTAACCACCTGGGTTGTATTGATTTTTAAGTAAGGTCTTCACTGATATAAACTCCTAGGAATTTAAAGGAAGAGACTTTCTCCACACTGATTTAACAATCAGTCCCCATACAAAAGCCACTGAAGTCGAAAAGTGTCCCCGGATTCATTGGAAAAAATCTGGTAACCTTATTTTAAGTGTTACTTAAGAGAGCAATGGGGACTTGCATACACAGAGATGCATACAATCCTGTATGCGTCTACTCAAAAGCCTGTCCCATTGAGCTCAAGGGTGCTAGTGCTGAGACAGGCGCTTTCAGGATTGCAGCCCCTGGTGGCAATCCTCTACTCAAGTTCCTAGGCTGCAATCCTATGCCCACTTACTTGAGAGTAAGCCCCACTTAGCTCAAAGATGCGCCATAAAAAAAGATTGCATAGAACACGCTGAATTTATCTGCATCACCACCCAAAAAAGGGATGCAGGATCTGAAAACTTGGGTTCATCGCAGGATCACAGAATTGGAAGGGACCCCCCAGTGGTTATCCAATCCAACCCCCCTAAAATACAGAAATCTCAGCTAAAGCATCCATAGGAGATGGTCATCAAGGAAGGAGAGTCTACCACCTTCCGAGGGAGAGCTTTCCACTGCAACATCTCCGTGAACTAGGAGCTAGCCAGATTCAGGATCTCAATACCAGACTTGGGATCTGACCGGTTCCATCGGGGATGGGCGAGCAAAGGTGTGGTGTAGTGGTTAAGAGCAGTAGTCACGTAATCTGGGTAACCGGGTTCGCGTCTCCGCTCCTCCACATGCAGCTGCTGGGTGACCTTGGGCCAGTCACACTTCTTTGAAGTCTCTCAGCCCCACTCACCTCACAGAGTGTTTGTTGTGGGGGAGGAAGGGAAAGGAGAATGTCAGCCGCTTTGAGACTCCTGAAGAGGAGTGAAAGGCGGGATATCAAATCCAAACTCTTCTTCTTCTTCTTCTTCTCTTTTCGCTTTCAGAAAGCACACATAGGTTCAAGAGGACTAGGCACCTGGCTCTCCCGCATGGGCAGGGGGGGGGAAGCTTTAAATAAATAAAACTGGAACCCCCCAAGCTCAAGGGCTCCATTGGTAGGGAAGGAAGAGACTGGATTTCCAGGCGTGTGAAATGGGAGGAAACTGCTTCCATCTACCGAGGTTCACAACTGGGGGAGGGGGACATTTATTGCAATGCAATGCAGTCCCGGGTTCAAATCTCTGACAACTCCAGTGCATAGCTGTCAACCTTCCCTTTTTTTGTGGGAAATTCCCTTATTCCAGTGCCGTTTCCCGCTGCTATCCCAGACTCTTAGATATCCCGTAGACTGTCCCCGGGGACAGGTGAGGCTGCTGATCCCTTATTTTCAAATCTGAACGTTGACAGCTATGCTCCAGTAAAAGTATCTCAGTGCTTCTCATTGTTTTGTGCCATAAACGATGCTGCTGATTAGCAGATCAGTGAAGATCTCTACCAGTGATCATCGTGAGCTATGGGATCATCTGATGCACCAAGCAGCTCCTTCCGCTGCTCGTTAAGAGGTAGGAAATTAAAGAATAAAGCACAGACGCGGGTGGTGCTGTGGGTTAAACCACAGAGCCTAGGGCTTGCCGATCAGAAGATCGGCAGTTCAAATCCCCGTGACCGGGTGAGCTCCCGTTGCTCGGTCCCTGCTCCTGCCAACCTAGCAGTTCAAAAGCACACCAGTGCAAGTAGATAAATAAGTACCTTCCGTGCACTGCTCTGGTTTGCCAGAAGCCGCTTAGTCATGCTGGCCACATGACCCGGAAGCTGTACATCGGCTCCCTCGGCCAATAAAGCAAGATGAGCGCCACAACCCCAGAGTCGGCCACAACTGGACCTAATGGTCAGGGGTCCCTTTACCTTTTAAAGCACAGAGAAACATTGTGCTGAGAGGAGGACAAAAGCCCATGTTATGTAGTAGGACCATTTCTTTCCATCAGTAGCCTTGGTAGAGAACAAGGACGGGAGTTTGAATTTCGATAAGCAGACAGGTGCTGCGTTGAGGACTCATTCATTCTGTCCCAACCCATGTTGAAAACAAACACAAGACTCGCAAACTGAAGGACAACATGTTTTGTTTTTTTATTGCTACCAGAAGACTTTCCCCAGCATGACCGCTGAATGCAATACCTTCCAAGGGGGCTGTAAAGGGAGCTTTAAAATCGAGATCCTTACGAGAAGCTGAAGTACACTCTTTAGAGGTTTTCTTTGCTCCTCCTTCAAGGCTGAAAAGTTACATTAACATAAAAGTTGGGGAGTGGGAGAGTGGGGGGAGAGAACTCTGTGCTGATCATTTTACATATTACAAGTGAAAACACACAATTACTAAACTGCCCCAGCGCAGACAAACAGCAGTGCCAACATCACCAAAGGTTTTTTTCCTCCCCGTTGAATTACATTTTGCATTTGATGCATATTTCATTCAACTTGTGTATGTATACGTGTGTGCGCTTGTGTAAAAGCCCATTGAAGTGTTTGCTTTGGTCAATCTAATGGCAACCAGAAAGATTGCTTCCGCTCTTGTGTAAAATTTAACATTCTCGTTCATCTGCCTGCGAATTGAACTTTCCAAAGCAAAATACAACTGTCCGAACGCAAATCTTCCATTGCGAAGATCTGGGTTTAAATTTTATTTAACGCAGGACAGTTCACAAGCACCCTTTTCTCCCCCTCCCCCTTTCTCCACCCCCCGATTTTAAATGCAGACCTAATTTTAGATATCACATTTAAAACACCAAAGTGCTAAATGACAAAAAAAACATGAGAGACGGACGAGGAGGAGTTTCCTGTCTTGTTTGCGGAGGGGGGGAATAAAAAGAAAGGCTGCCCGAGTAAAAGTGCAAAAATACAGGAAGTCACACACAAGACATCCAGAAAGCTAAAAAAAGAGGAATAGGTGAAGAGGGCGCTCTCAGAGTGAAACTAACTCAGAACGAGAGGCTGCAAAGCTAGAACTTTGGAAAGGATTTTTTGCACACTCTGTGTAAAACCTCCCAACGCAGTGGATGGAATTACAACACACAAAACAGCAGATTTAATAAAACAGTGGAATGGAGGACGCTAGAAAGAAACAATTTTCTGCTACTTTTTTTGTTCGGTTTTTGGGTCATTTTTAAAAGATTTTTTTAATACTTTTTGTGGTTGGTTTTTTTTTTTTTAAGTACTTAAATCATAGTTGAACTATAATTAGCCACACAAGGACAGGAGAGGGTGGGGAGAGGGTGGAATCTTATTTTAAAGGATAACTTAAGCTCCCTTCTGCTTCGGCCCTGAAAGGTACAGCCTTCGCTCCTGTCAGCGCGGTAGCCGTATTGCGGCCCATTCTCACGGGCGCAGGAAGGAGCCCCTTTCCGCCAGAGGCTGCACAGTGCAGATGCGCAGCTAGCTACATAACGGAAACAGGCTGCAAGGGAGGGCAGGGCGATGCGGATGCCGCTTGCCGCGACGCGTCGGCCCCGCAGGCGGAGGCGGCCTTGCCCTCTAGGGCTGCTACGGCCTCGGGAGCATTCTCCTCGTTGTACAGGCGCTTGATCCCGTCGTAGAAGTCGTCCACCTCCATCTCCTCCACTTTGCGCTTGGCCGTCGCCTGCTTGCACCTGCCGGGGGCCGGCCGCCGCCGCCGAGAGAGCGCAGCGGAGGTCTTGACTGGCACTTCTGGCTTGTCCTTGGAGCCTGGGTGGAATCGGAAGCCCGGTCCGGCGTGGCAGGTCACCAGGTTGTGCTTGAGGGGGCTGTAGACGTAGACCGAGTTGGGCGGCGGAGACGGCTGCAAGCTGGAAAGGTGCTGTGCGACCAGCTCCCGGCAGTGGATGAGCTGGGAGCTGTCCATCTGGATTCAGAGAGGAGAGGAAGAAGCAAAGAGTCATCTACTTGCCAGCTCACATCGGGGAATCGAGCCACTGGCTTTGCGGGGTCAGCCAGCCAATGCGCCAAAAGCTTTCATCCCCAACCAATCACAAGCTCTGCTCCTGCGCATGGAAACAGCTGAGCTGTATTTCTGTGCAGTTATTCATGTGTGATGCGCACAGCCTCTGCGCCCAACAGTTCACGGCCTAGGACCCTCGTACCTACGGGACCGCCTCTCCCGGTATGCCCCGTGGAGGACCTTAAGGTACATAAATAAAGGTAAAGGGACCCCTGACCATTAGGTCCAGTCGTGACCAACTCTGGGGTTGCGGCGCACACCTCGCTTTACTGGCTGTACAGCTTCCGGGTCACGTGGCCAGCATGACTAAGCCGCTTCTGCCGAACCAGAGCAGCGCACGGAAAGGCCGTTTACCTTCCCGCCGGAGCGGTACCTATTCATCTACTTGCACTTTGACGTGCTTTCGAACTGCTAGGTTGGCAGGAGCAGGGACTGAGCAATGGGAGCTAACCCTGTCGTGGGGATTCGAACCGCTGACCTTCTGATCAGCAAGTCCTAGGCTCTGGTTTAACCCACAGCGCCACCCGTGTCCCAAAGTACATAAATACAGTGGTACCCCGCTAGACGAATGCCCCGCTAAACGAAAAACGCACAAGACGAAAGGGCTTTCCGATATATTTTCCGCTTCGCAAGACAAATTTTTCTATGGGGCTGTCTCGCAAAACGAATTTTTTTTCATGGTCTCCCGGTTTTTTTGCCTTTTCTGAAAGGCGCTAAGCCGCTTATCTGCAAATTGCCGCTTATCCGCTAATCCGCTTATCGGTCAATTACCGCTTATCAGCTGATCCGCTGATAGCGGAGCTCCGCAAGACGAAAATCCCTGCAAGACAAAGGCACCTGCAGAACGGATTAATTTCGTCTTGCGGGGCACCACTGTAGTAACACCATAGAGGTCCTGGGCCGGAAAGAAGGAAGGAAGGAAGGAAGGAAGGAAGGAAGGAAGGAAGGAAGGAAGGAAGGAAAGAAGGAAAGAAAGGAAGGAAGGAAGGAAGGAAGGAAGGAAGGAAGGAAGGAAGGAAGGAAGGAAGAAAGAAAAGGCAAGGCTTGTCATTCTCAACTAGGCCTCAGGGCTCTTGCTCCCTCATTGCGCCAGGCCTACCTGTGCCTTCTGGAGCAGCTCAATGATGAGGGCGAGCCAGTCAGGGATGAGTTTCTCCACTTCCAGGCTGACGATGGCCAAGGCCAGCATGGACCCCTTGAACTGGAGCAGCTGGTAGCAGGCCAGGCAGTGGAGCAGCTGCTTGGTGAGAAGAGCCACATGCTGAGACGGGTTCATCTTGGACAAGGTGGTCAGCAGTTGAGGCCGGGTGGATAAGGCCACCGCGTGGAACTTGGGAGAGAAAGGGCAGCGTAACTAAGGCATAACTTAGGAAACGGCTGCCCTGAGGGCACCAATTCAGCTTAAAACCAATTCTGCCGGAGGAAAGGCAGTTTCGGGAAGGCAGCGCCAGTTCCCTGATATAGTGCCAACATACCTGAAGGAGCGTTTCCAACCCCATCGTTCAGCCTGGACACTGAGGTCCAGCTCCGAGGGCCTTCTGGCGGTTCCCTCGCTGCGAGAAGCCAAGTTACAGGGAACCAGGCAGAGGGCCTTCTCGGTAGTGGCACCCGCCCTGTGTAACGCCCTCCCATCAGATGTCAAAGAGAAGAACAACTACCAGATTTTTAGAAGACATCTGAAGGCAGCCCTGTTTAGGGAAGCTTTTAATGTTTAATAGGTTATTGTATTTTAATATTCTGTTGGAAGCAGCCCAGAGTGGCTGGGGAAACCCAGCCAGATAGGCGGGGTATGAATAATACATTATTATTATTATTATTATTATTATTATTATTATTATGCCTAAAAACAGCCTGCTGGATCAGGACAATGGTCCATCTAGTCCAGCATCCTGTTCCTAACAAGATGCCCATGGGAAACCTGCAAGCAGGATTTGAGCACAACAGCAAAGATAGCCACCTCCTCCGCCAATTTGTCTAATGCTGTTTTAAAGCCACACACACCAGTAACTCGCATTGCGGTGGCTGGGATTAAACAGCTTTGAAACCAATTTGAAGGGCGTCATTCTGGAAAGCCAGAGTTAGAACATCCTCAGTGTTCATCCAGTGACAGAGCTCTCCCCACCTCTCTAGGTAGAGGACGGTTAAGTCCAGTCAAAGGCGACTATGGGGTTGTGGCACTCATCTCGCTTCAGGCCGAGGGAGCCGGCGTTTGTCCACAGACAGCTTTCCGGGTCATGTGGCCAGCAGGACTAAACCGCTTCTGGCACAACAGGACACTGGGACGGAAACCAGAGCGCACGGAAACACCATTTACATTCCCGCCACAGCGGTACCTATTTATTTACTTGCACTTTGACGTGCTTTCGAACTGCTAGGTTGGCAGGAGCAGGGACCAAGCAACGGGAGTTCACCCCGTCGTGGGGATTCAAACCTTCTGATTGGCAAGCCCAAGAGGCTCAGTGGTTTAGACCACAGCGCCACCCGTGTCGGATGTCGGCACATCCTCCCAGGCAAACCTACACGTTTTCTCACCTGGCTTCAAAACCTTCAGAATTAGAAAGCCTTTAAAAACAACAGCGAATTCTGTGCTGCATTTGCACATGGTGGCACTGTGGGAAACATACAGTGATGGCCCCCGACTACTGATGCAATTCAAATTTTAATTCTGATTCACTCCATCCCAAAGGCTCTTTTTGGAAACAACAACATGTGAAAGAGTGGCCTGGCATGAAGGAATATACCTCCCCAGTTCCTGCACGCTGGATAGAGTTGTCCCTTTTTCCACCCAACACCCCTGATAGCTTCCCACTCTTTTTTTCCCTCCCCCAAAAGGCCTTTGATTGATGTGCTTACAATATGAAGGAAGTCCAGAGGTGTGGCTATGTGCAAATCCCAGTTCAACTTGTCCAGAATGATCTTCTCCATCCTGCGAATCTCCGCTGGGGAACAGCCACAAAAGCTGTCCCTGGCCAAGACCTTCAGTACCGGAACCCTCTGCAAAAGTCAGAGCAGAAAGAAAACAGTTGCTATGAGGCAGGCTACAAGCCGCAGGTCGAAACCTATGCTCAGTCAGGAAGCACACTGGGTGATCTGGGAAGAGCAATCTTCACCCAATTGTTGCATGGATGGTGATGATTTTGGTTTATGTCCCACCCTTTTAAAGATCTCAGGGCGGTGTACAACATTAAGGACACATTTTGCAGGGCGTAAAAACAAAAACGCAGTAAAAAGCATACTATTGGACATGATGGATTTTTTGGAGCTGGCCGACCTGACTGGAAGAATTCGCAACCAGAAAGAAGAGGAGAGACAAGAGGATTGGAAGAAATTTAAATAATATTTAGCTAAAAACTGCAATATAAGATGATTAGAAAACTCTTGGAAGTAATAAATAGGCTTAGGGGTAGATTAAGAATATGTGTTAGTAAATATTAAGGATTAGAATATTAATAAAGGAGAAGAGATTAGTCAATGTTAGGAGTCAATATTATTAGAAATATGAATTTGGAGAACTGCCATACAGGTGATATAATGAAATTCAGTTAGAGGGGATGCGAGGAAGTCAGTTATTAACATTATGAGAATTAGATATCTGAAGAAATAATTCTTTTTGTGTTTAGTTTACTGTACTGTAAAGTGTTTATCTTTGCTGTGTGTTTTGTAATGTCTTTTTTTGTCATAAATGTGGAAAACCCCATAAAAAAATTTGGGGGGAAAAAGTAAAGCCCCAGCTTTAACAGGCCATAGATTATTTAATAGCAAAAGGCCTGGGTAAAGAGGAATGTTTCTGCCTAAAGATATGTAATGATGGCTCCAGGTGAGCATCTCTGAGAGAAGCATTCCACAAGCGGGGAGCAATTGCAGAAAATGCCCGTTTTGCTGGCAGGCATTCTGTTTTCCTGGTAGTCAGTAGAGCATGGGGCTCTTTAATTTCAAAGTCATGGGTAAAAGTCCCACACTGAGTGAAATACTCCTGCATTTCAGGGGGCTGGATGTTTCCAAGCACAATTCAAAGTGTCAGTGCTGAGCTTTAAAGCCCTCAACAGCCTCGGCCCAGTAGACCAGGAGCGTCTCCACCCCCATCGTTCTGCCCGGACGCTGAGGTCCAGCGCCGAGGGCCTTCTGATGGTTCCCTCACTGCGAGAAGCAAAACTACAGGGAACGAGGCACAGGGCCTTCTTGGTAGTGGCACCTGCCCTGTGGAACGCCCTCCCAGCAGATGTCAAGGAAATAAACAACTATCTGACTTTTAGAAGACATCTGAAGGCAGCCCTGTTCAGGGAAGTTTTTAACGTCTGATGTTTTATTGTGCTTTTAATTTTCTGTTGGGAGCCAGCATATAAATTATTATTATTATCATCATCATCATCATCATCATCATCATCATCATCAGAGTGGTACCTCGGGTTAAGAACTTAATTCGTTCTGGAGGTCCGTTCTTAACCTGAAACTGTTCTTAACCTGAGGTACCACTTTAGCTAATGGGGCCTCCTGCTGCCGCTGCGCGATTTCTGTTCTCATCCTGAAGCAAAGTTCTTAACCCGAGGTAATATTTCTGGGTTAGCGGAGTCTGTAACCTGAAGCGTCTGTAACCCAAGGTACCACTGTATTATTATTATTCATGCCTCTCAAGGTCCTTTCCAACTCTACAATTCTATTATTTTTGCCCTAAGACTATTGTTACTAGGTGTTGGAAGAAACAAAGATGCGCTCGTGTGTGTGATTGTGTGTGTGTCTTTTATCAAATTCAGGAGGAAGGGGAGCACAAGAAATAGCGGGTGCTTCAACCTTTATCTGCCAGTGGGCTCAGGGTGCCAACTCCACACAACCCCATAGGGCGCAGGCAGCAGAGGAACCTGCCATCCCATCCTTACACCCACTGGGTGCCCACAACAATCAAAGTCGCGCCGTTCTCACTACTGCTTTGGCAAGGCAGCCCTGACCCCAAGCGTGTTATGACAGCTTTCTGAAGCGGGTGGCGCAATGCAAACGCGGCGGCTCTTTCCCCCGCTCCCCCAGGGGGGAAAGCACTTACCTCATCTTCCTCAATGGTCTTGGCAGCCAGGAAGAAGCAGCTGATTGCAATACAGTTCAAGTACTTTGGACGGGCCTAGGAGAGAGAGGAGAGGAAGAGCTAAGGAGCAGCGTCTCTGGAGGGCCAGCTGGCAGGAGAAGCAGGGGTTCGATGGCAGGATGCCTGCCTGGCAAGCAGAAGGTGCCCGGTTCAATTCCCAGCACCATCCCTGCCTGGAACAGAAGAGCAGCTTGCCACTTTGTGCCAAGAATACCGAGTTAATGGTCTGACTCAGTATAAGGGAGCTTGCTGACCAGGAGGCTAGCTATGTTAGAGGAGATTGAGAGGAGATATGTTAGCCACCTTCAAATATCTCAAGGGATATGAGATGGAAGACGGAGCAAGCTTGCTTTCTCCTGCTCCGGAACACAGGTCCAGTTCTAGGTGCCACAGTCTAAGAAGGATATTGACAAGCTAGAACGTGTGCAGAGGAAAGCAACCAAGACGATCAAAGGTCTGGGGAACCAAGCCTTATGAGGAATGGAAAAGAGGAGACTGAGAGGAGATAGGATAACCATATTCAAATATCTAAAGGGTTGTCACATGGAAGATGGGGCAAGCTTGTTTTCTCCTGCTCCAGAGGGCAGGTCCAGTTCTAGGTGCCACAATCTAAGAAAGATATTGACAAGCTAGAATGTGTGCAGAAGAGGGCGACCAAGATGATCAAGGGCCTGGGAACCAAGCCTAATAATAATATTTTTTTTTATTATTTATAACCCGTCCTCCCCGGCCAGAGCCGGGCTCAGGGCAGCTAACACCAGTAAAATTACAATAAAAACATAATAGGGGAAACAATTTAAAATACAGGTTAAAAATACAATTTAAAATGCAGCCTCGTTTTAATAGCCCATAGATCAAAACCATAAGGGGAGGGAAACATAAGGGTCAGACTGAGTCCAAACCAAAGGCCAGGCGGAACAGCTCTGTCTTGCAGGCCCTGCGGAAAGATGTCAAGTCCTGCAGGGCCCTAGTCTCTTGTGACAGAGCGTTCCACCAAGTTGGGGCCAGTACTGAAAAGGCCCTGGCCCTAGTTGAGACCAATCTAACTACCGTGTGACTTGGGACCTCCAAAATGTTGTCATTTGTGGACCTTAAAGTCCTCTGTGGGGCATACCAGGAGAGGCGGTCCCGTAGGTACGTGGGTCCTAGGCCACATAGGGCTTTAAAGGTCAAAACCAGCACCTTAAACCTGACCCTGTAACTCCACCAGGAGCCAGTGCAGTTGGTAAAGGAACAGTTGAGGGATAGCCTGGAAAACAGGAGACCGAGAGGAGATAGGATAGCCATCTTTAAATATCTCAAGGGCTGTCACATGGAAGACGTAAAGCTTGTTTTCTCCTGCTCCGGAGGGCAGGTCCAGTTCTAGGTGCCACAATCTAAGAAGGATATTGACAAGATAGAACGTGTGCAGAGGAGGGCGACCAAGATGATCAAGGGTCTGGGAACCAAGCCTTATGAGGAACGGTTGAGGGATCTGGGCATGTTTAGCCTGGAAAAGAGGAGAGTGAGAGGAGATAGGATAACTATCTTCAAATATCTAAAGGGCTGTCACATGGAAGATGGGGCAAGCCTGCTTTCTCCTACTCTGGAGGGTAGGACTCGAACCAATGGCTTCAATTTACAAGAAAGGAGATTCGGACTAAACACCAGGAAGAACTTTCTGACTGTAAGAGCTGTTGGACAGTGGAACAGTCTCCCTCGGGAGATGGTGGACTCTCCTTCCTTGGAGGTTTTTAAGCAGAGGTTGGGTGGCCATCTGTCATGGATGCTTCAGCTGAGATCCCTGCATTATAAGCGGTTGGATTAGATTATCCTTGGGGTCCCGGCCAAATCTACAATTCTATGTTCCTAGTTAGGACAGGTGTTGCCCACCGCAGGTCTAACTCTGTGATAGCTGGTAATGTTTATTGGTTTTATGTTGCAGACATAAAAAAGGCCTGGCTGATAAATGCTTTAAATAAAACAAATAAACTTCTTCCTTCCAGTGGTTCTCAACCTTGGGTCGCCAGATGTTTCTGACCTCTCCCATGATCCCTAGCTCACAGGACCAGTGGTCAGGGATGAGGGGAGTTGTAGGCCAAAAACATCCGGGGACCCAAGGTTGAGAAAGGCTGCTGTCAGGGAACTGCCATCTGAGACGCAGGAGGTGAAAGGGCTCACGGAGGGTGAAAGAGACCATTCAGCTGGGGAGGGAACCAGCAGGGGGAGAAGTGGAGTTCCAAGGGAAAGTGAGTCGGAGGGAGGGCTCAGAGACACTTCAAGCGAGAACAGTGGGGAGGTTTCAGGACCTCCTGTAGGGACACCCACTCCTCGCCGGAAACTGTCACGCCGAGAGTCCAGAAGACGCGTTTCCGTTAAGGAGCTTTTATGCTGGAAGAAGTTCCGTAAACGCCCACTGTCCGATTCAACGAGTGACTGATGGAGCCATGCTTAAGCAGCTCCGTCACAGACAGAGGTTTGTGGACTTAGCCAAACTCTGAGGGACTAGGATTTTACGCACAAGCAGCTCACCATCCCATCACAGCAATCGGACAGTCCCTGAAAGCAGCTTGTGCAGAGAGGCATCATGAGCAACCCAGCCGGAGCCGGGGGAGCAGGAGGAGCTGGAGAGGGTCCAAGCCTGGAAGAAAGGTACAGGGTGTTGGAAGTCCAGCTAGCACTGCAAACGGCGAGGCTAGAGGAAAGGAGGGCGCAGGATGCAGAAAAGGCAAAAGGCGCTACACTAGCAAGAAAGATGCCAGGATTGGTGCAGAAGTTTGGGGGGGACCCCAGGAACTACCAAGCCTTTAGGACAGAGATGCAGTATGCTCTCGAACTGCAGTTTAACGACTTTCCCGACGAGGCATCGCGAGTGGCGTTTGTGATTGGCCATCTCGAAGGGGGGGCGAGAGACTGGGTTAGACCCCTGATGGCAGGGAATAGTGAAATGCTGAAGGACACAAGGAAGTTTTTTCGCGCCATGGATTTGATGTTTTCCAGCGAGATTGAACAGGGACTGGTGCGCAGACAATTGATGGCTTGCAAACAGGGTAGCCGATCGGTTCGTGAGTACTGGACTGAGTTTACAATGTTGATACATAAATTGGGGTGGGACCTATCGGCGGAACCCATTCACATGCTCTTTGAAGAGGGGCTTTCTTCGGAGGTGAAAGACGAACTTTCCCGGGCGCCCAGGGCGGAGTCTATGGACCAGCTGACCAAATCAGCGCTGACCATTGGAGCGCGCCAGGAGGCAAGAGCCTTGGAGAAGCGGGAGGGGAAAGGAGAGCGTTGGAGGGATTTCCGCATTCCAGAGATTCCAGAGCCAAGTTTCCCGCCAGGAGAGCCGATGGAAGTTGGAACAGCGCGCGCGCAGTTTCAAATCCCAGTGAAGGGAGGAAGAAGGAGGGAAAGAGCGCCAAGAAATGTTATCTCTGCCAGCAGCCAGGTCACTTTGCCAGAGTCTGCCCGCAAAGAAAGGAATGGCAAGGGATGGCGGGAGCTGTTGGGGGGAAGGAGGAGGGAGTCCAGGAGCCAGTAAAAGCCAACGCCTGGCTGCCACCGTCAGGGCACTGCAGCCAGGCCAAGGAGCAGTAAAAGTGCCCACTCCGGAACCTCCAAGACCAGCCCTAGTAATAGAGGTGTTGCTAGAGCTGGCAAACGGATACCCACTAAAGACAAAGGCGCTGTTGGACTCAGGCAGCTCCTGTAATTTTATGAGTAAGGAGTTTGCAGCTGAACACCAGATACAGACACTCCCTTTAAGCAACCCCCTGCAGGTGACCACGATCGATGGGAGGGAGCTGTTGGGAGAAGTTAGCCTACAGACCGTCCCAATGGTTATGAGGGTGGCCAGGCACACTGAAAGGATAGCGTTCAATGTGGCCACCCTGGGAGGGGCTCCCGTCATTTTGGGAATGAGCTGGCTAGCGTTGCATGACCCGCTAGTGGGCTGGCATCAGAGAGTGGTCTCCTTTGGGTCAGCACATTGACTGGAACACTGCAGAGAAGGAAAGGTGCCAGAAGGGGCAAAGGCCTTTCTAGCAGGGACGGAAGTGGCGGACAAAGGGAAGGTGCCCAAACAATACGCTGACCTGAGCAAGGTCTTCAGCGAAAGGGAAGCAGATAAACTACCACCGCATAGAGACTTTGACTGCCAAATTAACCTGGTCCCTGGGGCCCAGCTCCCCGTGGGCAAGCTGTACGCCATGTCAGACAGGGAAATGCAGGAGTTAAGGGAGTTTATTGATAAAAACCTGAAGAGAGGCTTCATCAGAGAGTCCAGAGCGGTGGGGGGGAGCCCAGTGTTTTTTGTGGACAAAAAAAACACGGATAAACCCAGGCTTGTAGTGGACTACCGGAGGCTAAATGCCGTGTCAGAACCAGTGACTTTCCCCATGCCCAGGATTGATGACATTTTGACCAGGGTGAGGAAGGGAAAGATATTCACGAAACTGGACCTGAGAGGGGCATACAACCTGATACGAATAAGGAAAGGGGATGAATGGAAAACCACCATGTTCACCCCTTTGGGGGCTTTTGAATATTTAGTTATGCCATTCGGATTGCAATCAGGCTCCGCCTGTTTTCAATCGCTCATGAACCATGTCCTGGGACCTTTGCTCTACAAGAATTGTGTGGCCTTCCTCGATGACGTGCTGATATATTCAGAGAATGAGGAGCAGCATGTAAAGGATGTCAGGGAAGTGCTGAGCCAGCTGCAAGCAAACCAGTTGTGGGTGAAATTGGAGAAGTGTCAGTTTCACACCAAGGAGGTGGAATTCCTGGGGTACCGCTTATCAGACAAGGGATTAGCCATGGATCCAGGCAAGGTCCAGGCGGTGCTGGAATGGAAGACACCGAAAACGAAAAAGGATGTGCAAAGGTTCTTAGGGTTCGGGAACTTTTACCGTAAATTCATCAAGAACTTTGCCCACTTAACGGCTCCCATCACGGACTGTCTAAGCAGCAAGAAGAAATTCGTTTGGACGGCGGAGGCGGAGCAAGCATTTGAGGAATTGAAAAGGGCATTCGCTTCGGAAGAACAGCTCCTGCATGTGGATTTACAAAAACCAATGAGAGTGGAAACTGATGCCTCAGACCGGGCGGTGGGGGCGGTGCTGCTTCAGCCAGGGAGCAATAAGTCGGAATGGAGACCGTGTGCCTTCTTTTCGCGTAAGCTGAACAAATCCGAGAGGAACTACACGGTATATGACCGAGAACTACTCGCCATTCACGAAGCGTTCCGGAGATGGAGACATTTACTAATTGGCGCACAGCATAAGGTGCAAGTGTGTACGGACCACAAGAATTTGGAGTATTGGAGAACGGCACGAGTGCTCAACCAACGACAAGTGAGGTGGGCCCAGGAGTTCTCCAAATTCCATTTTGAAATCTGCTATGTGCCAGGTCCAGAAAACATCAGAGCGGACGCTCTCTCACGCAAACCTGAATATTTGGAGGGGGAGGGAGCGCCTGAAGAGAGACATATTATCCCAGAGGACCACTGGGTGTGTGGGGCGGCCTGGTTGGGGCAAAGAGAACTGGTAGAGGGAACGGTAAATGATGAATACGCCCAGGATAAGCTCAGAGGTTTAAGGAGAGAGGGAGAAGACCCCGGAGGTTTTGAAGAAAGAAACGGGGCATTGTATTACAAAGGGGCACTATATATACCCGAAGGGGAATTGAGGGGGAGAGTACTCAAACAGCTGCACGACAACCCCACAGCGGGGCATTTTGGGCAACACAAGACTATGTGGTTGGTGACCAGGGAGTTTTGGTGGCCCAAGGTGAGGGAGGATGTACGGGAGTATGTGAGAAGGTGTGACCAATGCCAGAGAGCCAAAGGAGAAAGGCGGGCGCCAGCGGGGTTATTAGAACCGTTACCCACACCAGAACGACCGTGGGAGGCGGTATCGATAGATTTTATGACTGATCTGCCTAAATCCCAGGGGAAAACCGCCATACTAGTCGTAGTAGACCTGTTAACTAAGATGGGTCACTTTGTAGCTTGCTCACATGCAGTCACGGCGGAAGAGACAGCGAAATTGTTTGTAGAACATATTTTTAGGCTGCATGGCGCCCCCTTGAGGGTGGTCTCCGACAGAGGGAAACAGTTCACGTCCAGGTTCTGGAGGAAACTTATGAGCTTGTTGCACGTAGAGGTCAACTTTTCGACTGCCAGGCACCCTGAGACCAATGGGCAGGCGGAGAGGGCAAACGGTATCCTCCAACAATACCTGAGGTGTTATGTCAATGACAGAGAGAACGATTGGGTCGAAAAGTTGGCGCTAGCGGAATTTGCTTACAATAATGCAGAGAATGTGTCCACCGGGATGAGCCCCTTTTTGGCTAATTATGGGTGCCACCCCAGGGCGTTTCCAGGGGGAGGAGGGGAGAGATGGAGTGTCCCGGCCGCCGAACATTTTGTAGAAGAAATGGAAGCGATCCATCGTCAACTCCAACTCAACTTAGAAAGGGCCAAAGAAGAATATAAGAGGCAGGCAGACAAGAGCAGAAGGGAAGGTGAAACCATTAGGGTGGGGAGTCAGGTCTGGCTATCAACCCAAGGGTTGCCGTTCAAGGGGGGTTGCAAGAAATTGAGACCCAAAAGATTGGGACCATTTGAGGTCATCCAACAGGTCAACCCAGTGGCTTTCAGACTCCGGTTACCGAACCACATGAAACTGCACCCAGTATTCCACAGGTCATTACTGTCACCATATAGGGGGGAAGGTGAAGGGGTATCCACACGGGGGCCAGCCATAGAAGAAAGGGAAAGCAGCAACCATGTGGCGGAAATCATCGACTCCAGGTGGAAGGGTAATCAGGTGGAGTATTTGGTCGCGTGGGAAGGGGAACCGGAGTCGGAAAACACCTGGGTGACGGCAGAGGAGGTCCGTGACGAGATCTTGATCGAAACGTTCCACCAAAGGTTCCCCAGGAAACCTCAGCCAGTAGCGAGGTTCCGGAGGGAGTACTTTGGCACCACCGACGATGAGGAGGAACTGGAAGGATTCAGGGAATCGGAGTTGGAAGAAGGAACAGACTCCGATGAGGAGGAGTACTTGAAAACCGGAAACAGCAACAGGTGGAGGGAAGTGTTCGAAACTTCGGAAGATGAGGGAGGTTCCTTCAGGGGTTTTGCTCCCTCGCCTCCCGCAGAGGAGGGGAGGGAAGGGGGTGAAGGGGGCCCTGGAGGGGAGGTGGATGTCAGGGAACTGCCATCTGAGACGCAGGAGGTGAAAGGGCTCACGGAGGGTGAGAGAGACCATTCAGCTGGGGAGGGAACCAGCAGGGGGAGAAGTGGAGTTCCAAGGGAAAGTGAGTCGGAGGGAGGGCTCAGAGACACTTCAAGCGAGAACAGTGGGGAGGTTTCAGGACCTCCTGTAGGGACACCCACTCCTCGCCGGAAACTGTCACGCCGAGAGTCCAGAAGACGCGTTTCCGTTAAGGAGCTTTTATGCTGGAAGAAGTTCCGTAAACGCCCACTGTCCGATTCAACGAGTGACTGATGGAGCCATGCTTAAGCAGCTCAGTCACAGACAGAGGTTTGTGGACTTAGCCAAACTCTGAGGGACTAGGATTTTACGCACAAGCAGCTCACCATCCCATCACAGCTGCTTTACACACAAACTGGTTATTTTTCTTTTTTGCTTCAGCTTGCCAACATAAGAGACAGGGCTGAGGGCATGGAGATCAAGGATTTGATCTTTGAGCAGAAGGAAAACTGCGGCATGAAAAGATCTCACGGGGGCCAAGTCCGGGAGATGGAAGAAGAAAAAAACAAAATTGCTTTTTGAAAACGGCCGGGTTAGGTCGAACAGATCGTTCCCAAGATCCCGATGGTCAAATATTTACCTTCACAGCAGCTAAAAACCTGTCCAAGAGACTGACAGCCAGGGCCAACGTTTCTGGGTAAAGATGGAACTGGAACTTGAGTTTGACCATCCACTGAACCACTTCGTCCCGCTGGGTTGGAGAAATGCCCGCATCCTGAAGAGAGCAAAGAGGGGGGAAGACAACACAAAACACCAGTGAGAACATCAAATAGCTCCCAGAACACGTACAAAGAAGATGGGGGGGAAAACCCATCATAACAGAATATGAAGGCTGCCCAAGAGGCAACTTCAGACATTACAGAACTCCAGCACAGAATGGAAAAAACTGCAAACAATTCATGTGGAGATTCTCACAAGACTTTCAGATGTTGTCTATTATATCCCTGGAAGGTTAAGGGTTCGAAACTAGACAGGGCCTCAAATTGTGGAGGGTGACAGAGCTGAACTCCACACCACTTCAAGTGCTGCTTTTACAAGTCAAAATACTGGCGCCTGACTCTTTCAAACACCGCTGGAGGAGGGAGCGATACTCCTGCCCAATTCCCCCCTCCAAAATCAAGGGACTTAAACTGCTTTGGAAGGGAGTTCTCAATGGCACCAGCTCACCTATGGAAGCTCCCTGCTCCAGCGGAATCTGGTCTTCTCCCCACCGCAGGAATGTTTAGGAGGAGGCCCAAGAACTTTTCATTTGCCCAGGAAATATTATTTTCTGGGTGCAGTTTGATTGCTAGTAGGTTCTTATTGCACTTTTTGTGACTTTTGTTTTAACTCTTGCATGGCCCTTTTGTTTATTCTTGTCATTAGTCACCCATGTGGTCCAAATTGGAGCAGGCGGGGGCGGAAGGATGCAAAAGTTTTATCGACGAGATGATAGATAGATAGATAGATAGATAGATAGATAGATAGATGATAGATAGAAGAAAGAAAGAAAGAAAGAAAGAAAGAAAGAAAGAAAGAAAGAAAGAACTTTCACAAAGTATTTGGTTGGAGCGTCCCTGAAATCAAAACACCATTTATTCATTTCATTTCGAAAGATTTACAGCCCACTAAGTCATGGAACTCTCTAAGCAGTGTGCTTTAATAAAATTATCTATAAAACACAGTTAAAAAGCTTGTTTTAAAGAAACAAGGCTATATAAGATAATTATCAGTGAAACACGGAAAAAATCAGCAAGCCTTTTGAAACTAAGAAAGATAACGAAATTATATATCTGTTTAGGCTTGCTGACACTTGTTTTCATGTTAAGTTCATTAAAGACAGGAGATGTGCAATCTTGAGAAAATGCATTTCAGATATTATTTACAGGTTTTTTGTAAAAAAAAAGAAACAGTGCTCCCATGAAAACCCGCAGAGGGACAGAGCAGCCAGCCAGCTTTTCCATAAATCTCATCTGATGGCAAGGCCGTGACCTCCGGCTTGCATTAATTTTGGTCCAAAAAGCTTCCATTATTGCTATTTATCTGGGGTAACCGGAGGAGCTTCCCTTCTGAGCCGGGACCGAGAAAAGATCTGGCTGCGTCAACAGAAGAAAGGAGGGGGAAACGAGAGCTTGGATCAGCTTCGGGTGTCCCAAGGAAACTGCAGTTAAGCAGCAGGTAATTTATATGGCTGGGCTTTTCTTTGAAAGAACAACTGCTATTGCTACGAAAGTAATTCCTTGGCATAGCTCTTGAGAACTCCTTGTCCCAGAGTGCGATGCCCTTTGGAGAGATTCCCAATTCCGCAGCCACCTCTGAGACAGCTCAGGTTTCCACCTCCATTACGACGGACCCCAAACCTGATGCACCAGTTATATTCTTCCTTAGCTGGTTTCTAAAATACCTTCCAGGGATGCGGGTGGTGCTGTGGGTTAAAGCACAGAGCCTAGGGCTTGCCGATCAGAAGGTCAGCAGTTTGGATCCCCACGACGGGGTGAGCTACCGTTGCTCAGTCCCTGCTCCTGCCAACCTAGCAGTTCGAAAGGACGTCAAAGTGCAAGTAGATAAATAGGTACCGCGCTGGCGGGAAGGTAAACGGCGTTTCCGTGCGCTGCTCTGGTTCGCCAGAAGCGGCTTAGTCATGCTGGCCACATGACCCGGAAGCTGTACGCCGGCTCCCTCAGCCAATAAAGCAAGATGAGTGCCACAACCCCAGAGTCGGCCACGACTGGACCTAATGGTCAGGGGTCCCTTTACCTTTAAAACACCTTCCTGAATTGCAAAAGGGGAACCTGCCGCTGTAACTGCATGACTGCTTGGCCCTGAAATTATTATTATGCCTTAGCGCTACCACTATGTTATTACCCACAACAGCCACCACTCGTAAACCCTGCTGCAAGTCACCGCGTTATGACTTGCCTTAAACAAGTCACTACCTCAACCGCCCATTTAGGATAAAGGTAAAGGGACCCCTGACCATTAGGTCCGGTCATGACCGACTCTGAGGTTGTGGCACTCATCTCACTTTATTGGCCAAGGGAGCCGGCGTACAGCTTCCGGGTCATGTGGCCAGCATGACAAAGCCGCTTCTGGCAAACCAGAGCAGCACACGGAAACACTGTTTACCTTCCCACTAGAGCGGTTCCTATTTATCTACTTGCACTTTGACGTGCTTTCGAACTGCTAGGTTGGCAGGAGCTGGGACCGAGCAATAGGAGCTCACCCCGTCGCGGGGATTTGAACCGCCGACCTTCTGATCGGCAAGTCCTAGGCTCTGTGGTTTAACCCACAGCGCCACCCGCGTCCTCCATTTAGGTGGGTATTTATTTGATTGTTTAATTTGTTAAATCTGTATACCCGCCCTTCGTACGAAGATCACAGGGCGGTTCACAATAGAGAAAGGCAAAATGAAAACACCTAAAGGTGTATGATGAAGGCGCCAGGACGGCCCCCCTGGGGAGAGCATTCCACAAATGGGGAGCCACCACAGAAAAGGCCCTTTCTCGTGTTGCCACCCTCTGGGCTTCACATGGAAGCACCACACGAAAAAGGGCCTCAGATGATGATCGCAGAGTTGGTTCCTATGGGGAGAGGTGGGAAGTATTGTGGTCCTAAGCTATTTAAGGCTTTATAGTTCAAAACCAGCACTTTGAACTGGGGCCCACGCAGGGCAGTCGGCATGCAAGCCATGACAAGAGCAAAGGGGTACAGCCCCCTGCTCTGTGCCTTCCTTCTGCCTGGTTGTATAAATCGGGTCCAGAGGGAGAAGGAAAATAATGGGGGGGCATGACCTCCTTGACAAGAAGGAAGGGGGCCAGTACAGTGGTACCTCTGGTTGCGAACAGGATCCGTTCCGGAGCCCCGTTCACAATCTGAAAGAACGCAACCCGTATCTGTGCACGCGCGGGTCACGATTCGCCGTTCCTGCACATGCACGCAACGTCATTTCGTGTGGCTGCGCATGCGCAAGTGGCGAAACCCGGAAGTAAACCTTTCCGGTACTTCCAGGTCACCGTGGAACGCAACCTGAAAAAACGTATCATGAAGCAAACATAACAAGAGGTATGGAAAGACAGGCCCACTGGGCACACCAAGGGGGGGAGTTGTAGTCCAAACAGGAGTTGTAGTTCTACAGGAACCAGGCTGCAGCGCTTGGTAGGGCAGCTGTCCTGCCTGAACTCTTGACTTGGAAGGAAGGACTAGGTGCTTCGGGAGAAGTTGTCCTCTAGCTGAAGAACCACCAAAATGTCTCACTGGAAAGTTACGGTCAGGGCGGAGGAGACTCTCAGGGTTTGCGACAACGCGGGGAGTGGAAAATTTGAGTCCTTTACACCGTTTACACCCACGCTTCCTGAAATTACACAGCGCTGCGGGAGGAGCGGAGTTTCAAGCCTATGAATGCAAGCTGCTCCCACTGCGAACATGGTCCTGGTTCTGTTTGTGCCCAAAGACTTGGCCTTCTGGAATATTTGCATTCAGCGGCCTGGCATCTGTGGAAAAGTCCTGCCCCTTCAGGTGATTTCTAAGGAACCTGCAGAGCCAGAGTGTTAGCTGGAGCGGCCAGATGAGTGTCAAATGTGCTTTACTTAACTGTCTGTGACAAAGAGATCTTGGTAGGGCCGGAGAAGGAAGCAGCCACTGTAGGGGCTCCATGGTTTTAGGGAGCAGGATTCGGCACTATGCATCTAATGCACTACAATGCTAATGTGATGGGATGGTGAGCTGCTTGTGCGTAAAATCCTAGTCCCTCAGAGTTTGGCTAAGTCCACAAACCTCTGTCTGTGACGGAGCTCCTTAAGCATGGCTCCATCAGTCGCTCGTAGAATCGGACAGTGGGCGTTTACGGAACTTCTTCCAGCATAAGAGTTCCTTAACGGAAACGCGTCTTCTGGACTCTCGGCGTGACAGTTTCCGGCGAGGAGTGGGTGTCCCTATAGGAGGTCCTGAAACCCCCCCCACTGTTCTCGCTTGAAGTGTCTCTGAGCCCTCCCTCCGACTCACTTTCCCTTGGAACTCCTCCTCTCCCCCTGCTGGTCCCCTCCTCAGCTGATAAGTCTCTCTCATCCTCTGTGAGCCCTTTCACCTCCTGTTTCTCCGATGGCAGTTCCCTGACAGCTAATTTAAAACACCCCACGTTTCTCCCCCAAAGAACCTGGGGAGCTGTGGTTTGCTACGTGTCCCCCACACAGAACTACAGTTCCCAGGACTGTGGAAGACTACTCCAATATAAGATTCACGTCTACATGCACAAAGATTGAAAGACACGGCATTACCCCTATGGAAGAACGGCTGATAAAATTACTGGTCTTGGCTGAGATGGCTAAGCTGACATGTTCAATTAGATAGAAATCATTTGTTAAGGTTTTGAAATTCCTTATGGACTTTTTGCGTGAAAGGGAAAAAAGGACTTGTAATATCTGGATTTGAAGATTGGAAAAAATACTGGTTTATAGAAGATAGAATGGCTGGATCTTAAAGAAGGAGTAGCATATGTAGCTGCAGAGAGTCCTTTTATTTTACTGTTTCTTTAGTTTTTCCTTTCTTTCTTTTCTCTGGCTTTCTCCTTCCTTAGATTTCTCCTTTTCTTCTATTTTCTTCCTTCTGACTTTGTTCCTTTTTTTAAGATTAAGTAGCTGTTTTATCTCCGTATGTTATAAAAAAAGATGCTTTGTAATGGGTATGTATTTCTGTACATCTTCGAATTATCAATACATAAACATAATAATAAAAAGAGCAATTCCCAGAGTGGTTTAACAACCCAGAGTTGCACAAGTTTTCTGCCCCAACAGAACAGCGGCACTGGATACGAGGCAGAACTCTGTGGATTCTTGTATTGACTGCTTTCAGCCAGGGACTGTGACCTAAACAGGGTGTGCTGCACTGCCCTTGGCTCATGAATGGAGGCAAGGAAATGAACGATTAAAGAACACAGCATGTCACCCCTGCAAAGCAACCTCCAAGTCAGTTTACAGCCTGGTCCAAACTAGGTGCTTAGGACAGAGTGTAATGTCAACTGCATACCCCCCACAAACCATGAGATAATGTTAAGAGAATCGCATGGTTTCTGCTAGTGAACAATGGTCAGCACACCCTGTCCTTAGAAGTACTGGTTTTTGGAGCAGACGCCATCCACATAAACATGGAGGCAGGTTTCACGAAGGTCAACATTTGAGATGCCAATGTTGGTTCGGCCACATGTTTGGGGAGATCTCCTGCCTGGTCAGAGGAGGGGATAAATGAGCTAGTATAGGAAGGGGAAATGGTGACCTTTCAACACAGGAAAGGTTAACTGCAGGTAAAGGTAATATATATATATAGTGCTGGAGGAGACTCTTGAGAGAGTCCCATGGACTGCAAGAAGATCAAACCGATCCATTCTGAAGGAAATCAGCCCTGAGTGCTCACTGGAAGGACAGATCCTGAAGCTGAGGCTCCAATACTTTGGCCACCTCATGAGAAGAGAAGACTCCCTGGAAAAGACCCTGATATTGGGAAAGATGGAGGGCACAAGGAGAAGGGGACAACAGAGGACGAGATGGTTGGACAGTGTTCTCGAAGCTACCAGCATGAGTTTGACCAAACTGCGAGAGGCAGTGGAAGCCTGGCGTGCTCTGGTCCATGGGGTCATGAAGAGTCGGACACGACTAAACAACTAAACAACAACAACAAAGGTAAAAAGGTAAAGGACCCCTGGACAGTTCAGTCTAGTCAAAGGTGACTATCGGGTTGCAGCGCTCATCTCGCTTTTCAGGCCGAGGGAGCCGGCATTTGTCCACAGACAGCTTTCCGGGTCATGCAGCCAGCATGACCAAACTGCTTCTGGCGCAACGGGACACCGTGATGGAAACCAGAGCGCACAGAAATGCTGCTTACCTTCCCGCCGCAGCAGTACCTCTTTATCTACTCGCACTGGTGTGCTTTCGAACTGCTAGGTTGGCAGGAGCTGGGACAGAGCAACGGGAGCTCACCCCGTTGCGGGGATTCAAACAGCCAACCTTCCGATCGGCAAGCCCAAGAGGCTCAGTGGTTTAGACCACAGCGCCACCCAGGCATCAGCTACACCTGAGCAGGTCTAGTGGGGAGGAAGAAAGAACCTCAAGGAAGTTGCAAGAGTTAACATGGCTTTGTCCCAACTTCTCTGCTTTCAGCTGTACCATCCACACAGATCCTCTGGGAAACGGCTGTACTTCAGTGGTAGAGTCTTTGTTTTGCAAGCAAAAGGTTCCAGGTTTGATCCCTGGGGTCTCCAGTTGGGGCTTGGGACGATTCCTGCCTGGGACCCAAGAGACCTCAATGCATCCTGTATCTCCTTATCTGAACTTTTCAACGTCTCGGCTAAAATAACTGATCCTTTCAAAATGGTAAATACCATAGGAACCTGGTGCCTGGAACATGGCCCCCCAGAATACCATCGCAAACCAAAATGACTTAAGAGCAAGCCCACTGAAAACAAGTTAGTCAAGTCCATTTATTACAAATGGGTCTACTTGGAGCAGAACTCGCAATGTCAGCAGGGAGGAGGAGGAGCACAGGTTGAAAAAGACATTGGATGTGGATCACAGGAGTATTACATGCATCAACTGTGCACCTATTATTATTTGATTATTTGATTAATTAATTGATTGATGTGCTGCCCAATGGCCAAGATGGCATCCATTTACAAGTATAAAACCAATTATGAAAAATGCACACCCACCCACACGCAGCCTAACTAAAATGCACGATAAAAAATCCATCCAAACATTAAAATAAACCGCCAGAATTAAAATGTGCAATTAAACAAGCCCTATCCTGTCTCTCTCGCTCACACACACCCAAAACAAATGCAGATACTGTGGATTAAATTTTGTTTTGGGGAGATGGGTCCATAGGAGGATTTAAAAAAACTAAAACGCCTAATCATATATATATATGCTCTTAGAAAACATCCTACATAATTACAGTAAGGCAAAAGAAGTTTAAGGTTGAATACTGTCCCGAAACTTGTTATTCCAGAATGTCACAAACAGAATTTGTTTCTCTGGAAGTTTGTTCGCCTGCTTTTCATTATATTTTTCTTTAATAGCACCTGTTTTTATACCTGTCTTTCTTTTACATCACATTAATTTAGATAGTTGTGATATTCCAAATTGTATTAAAGCATTCCGAGACTGTAGAAGGACTGCTACCAGACCCCATTAGCAAGTACCGTACTTGTCTGTCTATAAGACGCCCCCACGTATAATACGTATAAGACCTATTTTGGGGGGCTCAAATTTAAGAAAATGGGGGGGAGATGGCACAGAGTTATTGAGCTTCTTTCTTTTGCAGAGGACTGCCCAAAGTTGTTGAGCATTTTTTTGGGGGGGGGTGCCAAATTGACTATCACTCGCCCAACTAGCAAACGCTAACAATCGCAAGCGACACAAGCCTAATTGCCGAAGTAGCAGCCAATCCAAAGCAGCCCTTGCAGCAGACACCATTCACCCACCCAATCACTAGATCCTGCTTGCAGGTGCAACCAATTGCCCGTCCCCCCTCTGCACCACCCAAGTATAAGACGACACCCCTCCCCATTTTTTTCTTTATTTTGTAGTAAAAAATCCCCCTGGTATAATGCACGGAAAAGTACGGTATACAGATTTTGGCAGAAAAGCAGGTGAATATCTATAATTGAATTCCGTAAGTAAAACCCAATCATGAGCATGTTGGGAAATGCACTGGGGGTGCCCCTGAAGCCCCCAAACTCTGAGCGTCCTTCGGTATGCGCAGCTCTGGAAAAGGTATTTCCCTTCTTCTCCAGTGCGCTTCAGCGACAGATATCAAATGAGATATGCACACTAATCTTCTAGCATAACGCCGCAAGAAGCGTGAAACATCGTAGAGCTAAACTACGTATTTATGTACACACAAAGGTATCATAGCGTCCTCTCTCCCCAGCTCCGAGAGACCACAGGACAGAGTAAAAGCAAAAGTACAGTCCAAAAGAGATAAGGCTGTCTTCCGTTCCCACGCTCTTCCCAGACAGGCGTGTGAATTACACCCATCACATCTGCTGCACCGAAGGCATGAAATACTAACAGAGCATCCATCCATTTCCCTGATTAGGTTTCTAACGCTGAACCACACAGGTCACTTGGTCAACACAGGAACGTAGGCCAGCTGCCTTAATCCAACCCACACCATTTGGTCCTTTTAGCTTAGCATTCTCGACACTGTGGCTCTCCAGGGTTTCAGGCGGGGGATATTCCCATCCCAACTTGGGAGGTGCTAGAGGTTGAAGCTGAGACTTCAGGCAGGCGGAATAGATGCTCTACCACTGATCTATGGCCCAAGCTACAGCCTTCCCCGCTACAGTGAAATCTATTGTACAGTGGTACCTCGGGTTAAGTACTTAATTCGTTCCGGAGGTCTGTTCTTAACCTGAAACTGTTCTTAACCTGAAGCACCACTTTAGCTAATGGGGCCTCCTGCTGCCGCTGCGCTGCCGGAGCACGATTTCTGTTCTTATCCCGAAGCAAAGTTCTGAACCTGAAGCACTATTTCTGGGTTAGCAGAGTCTGTAACCTGAAGCGTATGTAACCTGAGGCACCACTGTATTTCTATTTAAATTATAGCAATTATTTATAAATATGCACACACACACACACATACACACTACCCCTCTTTTCTTGGAGGGGGTTATTATGCATTTCCTGTTTTTTGGCAACATGAACACACCCACCACACCAGCCTGAGGAACAGCAGAATTTCACCCTGCATAGGACTACATAACTATAACCAGGTTTGTGCAGTCTGGGCTGCGGGGAGGTTAAAAGGCTTTCAAGCTGCTTAAAGGATGAGCTTGAGCATATAGCAAAGGTGGCACGGATCCAGAAACGGGACTTTGCAAAACCGTTTTTGCATTTCCAAGTGCCCCCATCTGGCTCTCTGCAAAAGCTGGGTTTGCGCTAAAGCAGATGGCTCAGCAGCTGCAAAAAAAAGGGGGGGTTTTCAGAATTGCCCTGGGGTGAAAAGCCCCCAATCGTACTCATTGTGCACCCCCTCCACCCAAATCACCCAGTCAGCTGACACTGTTGCAGCCCGACTCAGCTGCAGATTCTGAAAACTTTTCAAAGGCATTCCTATGTACAAGGCCCATGTACAGTAATCTAGACAGGCTTCCAGACCATAGGTGCTTCCACACATGTCCAAAGTACGCACACCTAAGACCAAGAGAGGGAGATGTTCTGACCAGCTGCTCCGCAGCCTGGGCACCCCACTTCTTTTTCCTGTACTAGCCCCCCTCTGTGTTAATTGCTACCCCATTTTTTAAAAATATGAACAGTTGGAACCCGGCGCAACTCTCCTGCACCTCGGGGTCATAGTTTTAACAGCTGCCTCGGAGACCCTTGGCCCTTCCTGCCACCCAGGCTCCTTAGATCTGCACCAGCGGGGCCCGGAAATCCAGGATAATCCGTGGTATGTGTGTTATGCTGGTGGCAATCCCTGCACGCTGTCCGGATGCCAGGACACAGGAAACCTGCCTGGGCTTTGAGCCAAGGCAAGAGCTTCTTCAAGAACAGCTATGCCAAAGGGGAGAAGGCAGCTGGCTGGCTAACTAGTTCCCAATCACCCATATTCATTCTCCAGTACAGTCATACCTCGGGTTACAGACGCTTCCGGTTGCGTTTTTTCAGGTTACAGACCCGCAGAAACCTGGAAGCAGCGGAACGGGTTACTTCCGGGTTTGGGGGGCCGCGAATGCGCGGAAGTGCTAAATCACGCTTTGTGCATGTGCAAAAGCGCCAAATTGCAACCCATGAGTGCGCAGATGCAATGCTGTGGGTTGTGAATGCTGCAGGTTGCGAACGTGCATCCCGCACGGATCACGTTCACAACCCGAGCGTCCAATGCAGGCTTGTAAATAAAAACAATACAACACACGCACACCTGGTCGCCAGTGGCAAGTCAAGGTCTCCTCCAGGCAAGCAGTTAGAATTCTCTTTCTATCTTTCTCCTTTAGGTCTTGGGATTTTCCACACATACCTAATACAGTAGTACCTCCGGTTATGTAACCCTCTGGTTATGTAAACTTCAGGACACGAAAGCGGTAAACCCAGAAGTATTTGACCGGGTTTCGCTGTGCGCGCATGAACAGAAGTGGTCCTCAGGTTGCGGAAACCCGGGGATCCGACCATACCTCCAGAACAGATCCTGTCCACAACCAGAGGTCCCACTGTAGAAGTATGTTCTGGGGAAACGATTTGCTTGCACTTGTGGTGCATGGGTTTCATTCAGGTGGTCCAGAACGATGTGTCTGTGGATTTGTGTTTGAAGATGGGCGGTAGCCCATCCATCGCGTTAAATATTTTGTATTGATTTTCACTTGTCTTTTTCTTGCTTTATGAACTTCTTACACTGCATTTTGTAGTATCACAAACTGAATTCTGTGGAAATGGAATTCAAACCCAAACACAACTTTTGCTGGCATCCTTCTGAAGTATTGTGCCCAGTTCTGGGCGCCACAATTTCAGAAGCATATTGACAAGAAGGAAAACGTGCAGAGGAAAGCAATCAATATGATCAAAGGTCTGGGGAGCCAAGCCTTATGAGGAATGGAAAAGAGGAGACTGAGAGGAGATAGGATAACCATCTTCAAATATCTACAGGGCTGTCACATGGAGCAAGCTTGTTTTCTCCTCCTCTAGAGGACAGGTCCAGTTCTAGGTGCCACAATCTAAGAAGCATATTGACAAGCTAGAACGTGTGCAGAAGAGGGCGACCAAGTTGATCAAGGGTCTGGAAACCAGGCCGTATGAGGAACGGTTGAAGGAGCTAAGTATGTTTAGCCTGGAAAAGAGGAGATATGATAGTCATCTTCAAATATCTCAAGGGCTGTTACATGGAAGATGGAGCAAGCTTGTTTTCTCCTGCTCTGGAGGGTAGGACCAGAACCTATGGCTTCAAGTCACAAGAAAGGAGATTCTGACTAAACATCAGGAAAAAATTTTTTGACAGTAAGAGCTGTTTGACAGTGGAGACGGTGGACTCTCCTTCCTTGGAGGTTTTTAAGCAGAGGTTGGGTGGCCATCTGGCAGGGATGCTTTAGCTGAGATTCCTTTCCAGTTCTACAATTCTATGATTCTATGACCAAATGGGCCATTAGCCTGATTCACCGGGCTAATCTTATAGTCTTATGTGTACAGGATTGCCACCCAAGACAATTACCTTCAAGTTGGTACCACTGAAAACATGCAAAGCTTTTTGCAATTTGTGTGCTACTTTTAAGTGCGCAGGCCAGGAGCCAGCTTTTTTATTGCAGAATTTTAAAGTCACCTTGGGCAGAGAATTTCCCTTTTACAGCAGACACAGCCTTGCAAATGCCCTGTCAATGATCAGGACATTTGCAGCAGTAAGCACAGTGTTAACAGGACACCGTTTCCTAGTGCAATGAACTAAGAGAGTGTTAATAAATACGGTATCTTCAGATTAGTTAGTTAGGAGACTGTTGACCTTTGACTGGGAAAATAAAAAAATCAGTATCTAGCACTAAGCTGAAGTACCTTGTTTCAATAGAAAAGTCCAGAGTCCCTTGTGATATATTCTGCATGCGTGCCGATTCCGAAACAAATGATTTTATATCGCTGCAATAAACCCAGGATTGACAAACACTCAAATCTATTTCTCTGTGGTGAAATATTTGGTATTTTTTTTGCCTCAGGCCCCCACTGTTTCCTCCCCTAGCCCCCCATGAAAAGCACTCAGAAATCCTAACCACTTTAAAACTTGTCCTTTAAAAAAAAAAAAACTTACATTACGTATTTGGCTCAAAGCAATTTATCAGAATTTCAGCTTCTAAAAGCCCAGTCTGGATCAATGCCAAACAACTTAACGCTAACGCAGGAAAGAACCTGATAATCCAGTGGAAACACGGTGTTAAAAATAAATGCAAGTTGCTTCCAAGCGCAGATGTTGACCTAGTGAGTAGGAGGAAGCAGACTTACTTAAGTGGAAACTTTCAGGTCCTAAGTTGGTGTCCCATTAAAATGCTTATATAGAGATTTCTCTGTCTCCCCCCCTCTCTTTTAAAGAAAGCTACAATCAACAGACACCTATCAGGCACAAAGTTCAAATCCTTGCACCTCCATGTAGTTGACGCTCTAAGAAAGTCCTCCGCATTAGATCCTGGCGGTGGAGACTGAACATTGCCGCTCCCTTAACACGACTCAGCCCCATCTGCTATAAACACTTTTTTTGGAAATTTTATGTAAAAATTAAAATATATTTATTAAAGAAAAAAGAAAAGACAACTGCCCATCTTAGCTTTGACACCAAACCCTCAGCTAACTAAAACAGAATTCTTTTGGCACACATTGACAACCAGTGCGACTGCTCAAACGCATCTCTGCACATGGACCCCAATTCTAAACGTTAAACGAAAACGTGAGGGACCAACCTTGCATGAGACCTATGGGTGCGAGTCTTTCACAAGGCCATTTCTATGGTTTTGAAGCCAGATAGTCACACCCCCGGGACACGGGTGGTGCTGTGGGTTAAACCACAGAGCCTAGGACTCGCTGATCAGAAGGTCGGTGATCAGGAGTCTGGGTTTGAAGGGCTGCATTCAGATGAGGGGTTTATTGCATTAGTTTTGCTGGTTATATTGGTAGTACACCTGTCACCGTTTCTAAGGTGGTTTTTACACTGTAGTACCTGTTGCCTTAAGGGACATGGGTGGCGCTGTGGGTTAAACCTCAGAGCCTAGGACTTGCCGATCAGAAGGTCGGCGGTTCAAATCCCTGCGACGGGGTGAGCTCCCGTTGCTCGGTCCCTGCTCCTGCCCACCTAGCAGTTCGAAAGCACATCAAAGTGCAAGTAGATAAATAGGTACTGCTCCGGCGGGAAGGTAAACGGCCTTTCCGTGCGCTGCTCTGATTCGCCAGAAGCGGCTTAGTCATGCTGGCCACATGACCCGGAAGCTGTACGCCAGCTCCCTTGGCCAATAAAGCGAGATGAGCGCCACAACCCCAGAGTCAGCCACGACTGGACCTAATGGTCAGCGGTCCCTTTACCTTAGTCACACCCACATGGGTTTGGGTTTTTTTATGCCTGACAGCTAGCCAACGGCAATCCCAAACTAATCGACCTGAACGCAAATATGAAACCACAAAGGATTCTGTTCTGCAAAAGGTGGGAACGAACAAGCTTGGCTCTGTGGCTTGACAATGACCGGCTCGACATAATTTTTGAAAGGGACAATTTGTCCCGGCAACAATTTAAAGTGCTTGATGAGGAACCCATGCCAGCAAAATGCCTATGGCTTGGGATGCAAGACCATAATAATTAAACCTATGTACTGCTGCTGGAACACAGATGAAAGCATCCCTCGGTTGCCATAGATACCATGTGGGCAAATGGAAACACGCTTCTCCCATTGCAAATCTCTGACAGCTTATACAATGCAGTGGTTATGGGACTGAGCTATGCAAGGCCACAGCCACACCACAGATTTAATATAGTGAATAATCTATCACGGCATCTTAAAAAGCAGAGACATCACCTTGCCAACAAAGGTCCATATAGTTAAAGCTATGGTTTTCCCAGTAGTGAAATATGGAAGTGAGAGCTGGACCATCAAGAAGGCTGGTCGCCGAAGAATTTTGAATTATGGTGCTGGAGGAGACTCTTGAGAGTCCCATGGACTACAAGAAGATCAAACCTCTCCATTCTTAAGGAAATCAGCCCTGAGTGCTCACTGGAAGGACAGATCCTGAAGCTGAGGCTCCAATACTTTGGCCACCTCATGAGAAGAGAAGACTCCCTGGAAGACTCTGATGTTGGGAAAGATGAAGGGCACAAGGAGAAGGGGATGGCAGAGGACGAGATGGTGGAACAGTGTTCTCGAAGCTACCAGCATGAGTTTGACCAAACTGCGGGAGGCAGTGGAAGACAGGAGTGCCAGGCGTGCTCTGGTCCATGGGGTCATGAGGAGTCGGACACGACTAAATGACTAAACAACAATCTATCATGATGCCCTTCTCCACAAGGCCTAAAGCAATGAACAGATCCAGCTGTTGCCAACAAGACCTTATTGTGCCTCGTCCTAAGTCTTCCTCCAGATGCTCCCATCAAATTTTGGCCCCTTCTGCACTATGCGTTTAAAAATACATTGAACCGTCATGACTTTCCGCAAAAATATATATATCCTGGGAACTGTAGTTTGCTGGGGGTGCTGAGACCCCACATCTCCTCGCAGAGAACTCTGGGAACTGCAGCTCAGGGGAGAGGGGAGGAACAGAGGTAGCCTAAGAACTCCCAAGCAGCCTGAACAAACTACAGTTCCCAGCATTCTTGAGGTGAAACCATGACTGTTTGGAGCAGTAGACGAATATTTTAAATGTATGTTGCAGGTGTCTTCTGAGCCTTTGGGGAAATCTTACTAAGTCAACTGAGCCTTTGGCAAGCCATGTCCTCCCGATACATTTTCGTGGACTCTCGTATCAGGGTAGAAAGTGGATTCATTGCGGTAGGGCACCAGATCGCCCTAATCCACTTTAATTGCACAAACCTAAATTCCAGCTATGTGCTTTAATCTGTCCTGCAAAATACCAGGAGCCTTTAGGCAGCCACAGAAATCGAGCGCAAGGCATTTTCCAAAAATGTTGCCCAGCAGCGGTCAACTCCTTAAGTGTGAATTTTAGTAATCCAATAAATATGGGGAGTCAACATCAATTAGGCTGTTCCACATGTGTGCTCCTTGCAGGAATGTTTTAACAACTTTGGCTGTACAGCACAGCCTGTTCTTTAAGGCGCTGTGCATCCACTCCCCAAACAAAGCATTACTCATGAGGAGGAATTAAATGTCACGGTCCCACCTCAATTTGTGAACGTTCTTTTGTAAGCCGAATGTCTGGCAGGTCTTCCGACTGGCTGCAGGAAGCTCCTGCAGCCAATCAGAAGGCGTGCCTTGGAAGTCGAACATTTGGAAGTCAAACGGAATTCCAGAACGTATTCCGTTTGGCTTCCAAGGCATGACTGTATTAAAATTATAATAAAACATCAAACATTAAAAACTTCCCTAAACAGGGCTGCCTTCAGATGTCTTCTAAAAGTCAGATAGTTGTTTATTTCCATGACATCTGATGGGAGGGCGTTCCACTGGGCGGGCCCCACTACCGAGAAGGCCCTGTGCCTGGTTCCCTGTAACCTCACTTCTCGCAGGGAGGGAACCACCAGAAGGCCCTCGGAGGTGGATCTCAAGTGTCAGGGCTGAGCGATAGGGTGGAGACGCTCCTTCAGGTGTAGTGTGAACAAATTAATAAGGAACTATGAGCCTCAAAAAACAGAATGCACCTCCCCTCCCAGCAAGGAACCTCTGCATTTAATAAGATGACTTCACAGTACGACGATATTCCATATTTTTTACATTTTAGGAATTCTAGCAATGGTGATCGACGATTAAGAAGTGTTGCTTATATATAGGTATTTCTTGGCTTTATTTCACTTCCAATGCCTGTGAATTTGCACTGGGGTTGAGGACAACTTTGCAAGCTCATGAAGGGGGTCAGTGAACTCAATCAGTTCGGAAAACCCTGCGCTAAACCGACAAATCAACCCACTCAACTTTACCTGACTGGGCTGAATTCTGCGCAGGTGCACTTTCCATATCTGAGCTTCCCTAGAGATTGCCGTCTCCAGAAGGAGACTCAACCTCTGGCTCTCCAGCGGTCCTGAAAACTTCATGGTACCCCGAGGGACTGCCGGCCACCCAACTGGATACAGCTACCTGCAAAGAAAAAGAACATAGCAGAAAGTTACTGGTGGGCCAAAATCGTTGATCTGGTCCTACTGGTAGATTTCTGGATGACTTGCAGCAAGTTGGCAAAGGTTTCTGACTCCCAACAGTTTTAACAATATTTGAACTATTGAGAGCTGCATCTGCAAATAGTTTACTTGAGCATTTTATACCTCCTTTTATTCTACCAAGTGGCATACAGGCAAATACAGAAACAAAAGGCAAGTCAGAATATCAATCAAATCTATCACGAAACACAACAGGTGAGCCAGGCAATGTAAAACCATTGACACCGATTTTTGGAACTAAAAACAGAAGGTCTGGTTGCGTAAGCATGTTGTGAACAGCTAACGAAAGTCGTCAAATAGGGAGAAGGCACTTATTTGGGTAAGGTGTCTGCAAAACCTTGAATTATTTTAAGAGATGCAATGTGCACGTAGTTTGGGCACCCCAATAAGTAGCCAGGGTGGCTCATTTTACAAAAGCTCTGGTTTCTGGCTCACATGGAATGCATTGCAGTAACCCAAATTTCTGCATGCAATTCAGGTGCTCTATCACTGAGCTATCTATGGCTCTTCCCAAGGTTTTGGTGGGGGTTTCGTTTCCGTTTTGTGTTTTAAAATAGTGTTTTTAAAAAATGATGCACCATTTACATTTCATTCATTAACTGCATGTCAATTGAGGTGCTTTTAAGTAGAAAAACAGCTAGCAAATGCAGTAAAGTGGGGGGGAATTCAGAGGATGTGACCATTCAGTAAATGCAAGAGTATACCTGGGCAGTGCTGGATCTTCCATTGAAATGAATGGGGAAGCCCAGGCCGGCAAGACTCTGGGTCTTGCAAGCTCTAAATTGCTGCACACGTGTCCAAAGGAAGGCCAAGCCTTGTTTTCACGTCTGCTTTTCTGTATTTGTCAGTAGAAAGTCCCGACATCAAATGTGGAAGTCAGTCAACTGAAATTATGACACCTAAGTACACAATCTGCCGTGCCCAGATTTCGATTCTGCCTCGTACCTGCAGACCGGTCAGCAACAAGTGCTACGCTATACTGCTTTGGCATGGAAACTTTTTCTGTGCATTTAAGAGCCCGGGCACACCTCCCTGAAAACGCCACCCCCCTTTTCGATCTGAAATTGCTAAGAGCAGCCAGCTGGAACGCAGCCTCGAATGTCAGCATGTGGAATATTCCATGAGATGAGAGAGTTGAGCTTCAGGTCTGGCCAAAAAAGCAGGATTCTAGAAGGGCAGCAAAACTGTTCAAAGGAGGAAGCTTGTTTTTCCAGCGTTCTGAGACCGGCTTGCTCCAGCTGAACGGAGTTTCTGCTCTCAAATCCCTACATGCAAAGAGGGACTTTGCCCCCGACTTCGAAAGAGGCCCAGCTCAGTCCCTGTGCCAAAAATCAGTGCAACCTTCCAAATCGACAACTGGCAAATCAAGTTTTGAAGCTGTGTGTCTGCTTTCAGGTGTAGTTTCATTGGTAGTTTCTACGTTCCCTCCTGCTCCTGTCTCCTCCACTACGTGCCGGCGTCTGGAGAGGAAACGGCAACAGTGAACTGTGTTTTTTCTCTATTCAGGCATCGCAAGAAACCATCTGTAGCGCAAACCATGGTTTGCACGCCCACGTCAAGCCACGGTTTCCGATTCCACTTTGCGAGCCCTGGAGTTTCTCAACATTGCACCAGCCTTACTCTACACTTGTTCCATCTGAAATAGGACTTTTACATTCATCACCCCTGGACATTCCTTTATAGTAACGGAAGGGGGTGGGAGACATTGATACGGGATTCCTGTTTTTCCACATATCACCACCATTCCCCGAACTAAGTGAACTTTGGACAGGTATACTTTCTGGCTTAAAAACACCTTAGCAGAATGTTTCAACAAGTCTGTGTCCTTAGGTTTTCCAACAGGGCTGGAGAACTTAAATATCACACAATTGGAAAGTTGGAAGGGACACCAAGGGTCATCTAGTCCAACCCCCTGGAAGGCAGGAACCCTGTCCATTGTCATCCCATGGTTGGGTTCAAACCACCGGCCTTCTGGTTAACAGCCAGACGCACTGACCCATAGTGCCCTGTGGCCCTTTTCCGGGGATGATGGGAACTGCAGTCCAGCCACAAAGGAGAGGGCACTGGCTCCCGATCGCTAACATAAGTTGTATAAAACCAACCGTTTGGGTCTGTTCAGGAAGTCAGCTTAAAACTGGCCCCTAGACTCCAGGTGGTGGCGCTCACCTGAGCTCCCAGCAGCCGAGTCACTGCTGCTTGCTGGGACGCAGAGGGTTGGGGGGAGCTGGGCGCAGAGCAAACACGCCGGCAGGAGTGCTGGAACAGCTCTGCCAATGTGTCTGCACTGCACTGACCTCCCCAATGCCTCATCCCTCTCCTTCTCTATAAGCAACAGTAACTCAGCTGTCATGGAATCATGGAACTGTAGAGTTGGAAGCAGGGTGGATTTGATTTAAATCAAATCGATTAAAATCATGATTTAAATTAATAGTCAGTAAGACTTGAGATTATATTATTATTATTATTATTATTATTATTATTATTATTATTATTTACTGAAAGACTCGTTCTTGCTGGTATACTCTTAATATTTGCAACCAGAGGAAGGTTTCATTTTTGGAATAATAAATGTTCAGAATAGTTTTCACAGTTAAATCAAAAATTACTGATTTGGTTACACTATTAGAAATACATAGACAGATAATTATGAAATTATTGTGAGGTTTAAAAAGTTAACTGTTTATATTTGGACAACTTTTCTGCTGTACTTTATTGGAAGGAGGAAAAGAATCATTTCCTTAATAACACTTTAAACAATTTATTTAACAAAAACAATAACATTATAGTATATGTATCCATGTTTGTTAACTGATGTGGTTCCTTAGACTGAGTTTTAGCTCACATGAAAAACAAATCCTTATTTCCTGATGAATAGCCTTTGGACTATAATGTAACTTAAATAGAAAAAGTGTCTTCAGAAAGGTTTTTCCTACAAAAGCATTTTATTTTAAAAATCCAATTTGAAATTTAAAAAATCTTATTATTTGATTTTTACCCACCCTGCTTGGAAGGGACCCCAGGGGTCATCTAGTCCAACCCCGTGCAATGCAGGAATCTCAACTAAAGCATCCATGATAAGAGGGCCATCCAGGTCGGATGCTTGCCCCTCGCCGTACCCCCACCCATGCTCCCCAGCAGTTGTTCACCACATGCACTGCCTGCCTGCCTGCCTCCCCCCACTGCAATAAATATACTCTGGTTAAAAGGAACCCGTGGCTGCAGGCCGAGGTCCGTGGGAAAGCACGTTCAGCTTGGAAAAGCTTCTGCCAGGTTGCGAAATCGGACGCCTAGGAAGTTGGCCAGCAATTTGGTCAAGCTGCTGACAAAGCTTGCAATTGTGAGATTTACAAATAGCCAGGGTGCACCTGTAGGATCTGAACGGCGTTCTCTCTGCCTGCTTTCAGGCAAGCACAAAATTATGAAAGTCTGCACTGGAAAGAAACTAATAATAATAGTACAGTGGTACCTCGGTTACAGACGCTTCAGGTTAGAAACTCCGCTAACCCAGACAATAGTACCTTGGGTTAAGAACTTTGCTTCAGGATGAGAACAGGAATTGTGTGGCGGCGGCAGGGGGAGGCCCCATTAGCTAAAGTGGTGCTTCAGATTAAGAACAGTTTCAGGTTAAGAACGGACCTCCAGAACAAATTAAGTTCTTAACCCGAGGTACCACTGTAATAGGGGGACGCGGGTGGAGCTGTGGGTAAAACCTCAGTGCCTAGGACTTGCCGATCGTATGGTCGGCGGTTCGAATCCCCACGGCGGGGTGAGCTCCCGTCTTTCAGTCCCAGCTCCTGCCAACCTAGCAGTTCAAAAGCACCCCTAAGTGCAAGTAGATAAATAGGTACCGCTTATAGCGGGAAGGTAAACGGCGTTTCCGTGTGCTGCGCTGGTGCTGGCTCGCCAGAGCAGCTTCGTCACGCTCACCACGTGACCCGGAAGTGCCTCCGGACAGCGCTGGCTCCCGGCCTCTTAAGTGAGATGAGCGCACAACCCTAGAGTCGGACACGACTGGCCCGTACGGGCAGGGGTACCTTTACCTTTACCATACCACTGTAATAATAATTTATTACTTCTACTCCACCAGCCACTCTGGGCGGCTTCCAACCAAAGATTAAAAATATATTAAAACATCGGTCATTAAAAACTTCCCTAAACAGGCCCGCCTTCAGATGTCAAATAAGTGTCAAATAGTTGTTTTATTTCTTTGACATCTGATGGGAGGGCGTTCCACAGGGTGGGAGCCACCACGGAGAAGGCCCTCTGCCTGGTTCCCTGTAACCTCACTTCTCGCAGGGAGGGAACCACCAGAAGGCCGTCGGAGCTGGACCTCAGTGTCTGGGCTGAACGAGGGGGGTGGAGACGCTCCTTCAGGTATACTAGACTGTGGCTTGAATGGTCAGCACCAACACTTTGAATTGGGCTTGACAATTCTAGCACAACAACATTGCAAGACAAAACTTCATCCATCTCCACAAAGTTCGTTGAGAGAAATCTTTATACACCAAATTAATCTTGTAGAGACAAGAGAATTTTTTAAATGGCCATAGGTCAGGGTGTGGAGGGTGTGGTCTTCCAGATGTTGCTGACCACTTGCAAGGGCGGCTGGGGTTGATGGGAGTTCGGTTTTAGCAACATCTGGAGGATAGAGGCTCCCCATCCCTGCCCTAAGTGACTGCAGAAAGGGACTTTTAAGATATGCATCTGTAGAAGATCTTAACAGTCCAGAACTTCACAAGCCAAAAACCCTGAGAACCGATTTGCACAAAGGCCCAATTGCATATAATTAAACATGTGCCTTAAAGCTCAGAGGAGCAATTGCTGGGGATCACAAATGGAAGAGAGTGCTAAATCTTGCTTGTGGGCTACCCAGAGTCATCTGGTTGATCCCCTGAGAAAGGGATGTTGGACTAGATTTATTACACTTTTAAAAAACTGCATTTTCTTGATTGCGAGAAAACGTCTAAGCCATGGGTAGGCAAACTAAGGCCTGGGGGCCGGATCCAGCCCAATCGCCTTCTAAATCCGGCCCATGGACAGTCTGGTAATCAGCGTGTTTTTACCTGAGCAGAATGTGTCCTTTTATTGAAAATGCATCTCTGAGTTATTTGTGGGGCATAGGAATTCACTCATTTATTTTTTTTTCAAAATATAGTCCGGCCCCCTACAAGGTCTGAGGGACAGTGGACCGGCCCCCTGCTGAAAAAGTTTGCTGACCCCTGCATCTAAGCGGTTTATGCGTGCGCACATGCAAAGCATTTAAACTATTGATTAAAAAAAAATGACCGAATGATCCAAGAGATAATACAAATCTACAATAGCTAAAAAGAAATAAAACAAACCCAACTTCTCTCGACGTTTTAAGAGGAGGGAAGGATCCTGCCTGGTGTGGATAACACAGGCAGTCCCAAAATATGGTGCCACCACACGCAAAGAAGGAACAAGCTTGTTTTCTCCTGCTCTAGAAGGAGTTCTAGAAGAACTGAATTGAAAGGAGATTTCGACCAAACTTCAGGAGGAGCTTTCTGACAGTGAGAGATGTTTGACCGTGGAGCCGTCTCCCTCTGGAGGTAGTGGACTCTCCTTCCTTGGAGGTTTTTAAGCAGAAGTTGGATGGTCATCTGTCCTGGACGCTTCAGCTGAGATTCCTGCATCGCGAGGGGACTGCACTAGGATGACCCATTTTTGCAAGGCAGAATTGCACTGTAGGCTTTTTTGCAAACAAGATCTCAGACATCTGCAAGCAGGCCGTGGGCCGGCTGGGGCTGCCCTAACCCCACCCCATTCCACATGTTCCAAACAGACATATGTGGAGATGGACTGGTTTCTAAGCAGGGAGTCTACTATCCAGCTGTGTTCAGAATGAAACTTCCTCTTAGCATATTGAGCTTTTTTGGGGAGGGGGGGAAGGGAGTCAGTTTGCTGCCCCCAAAGCTGCTTTTCTAAGCAGCTAACCCAATACGCTGCAATTTGGGGGGCCTGATTGCCCAAGAGGACACTTGAGAGCAGCACTCTAGTTCTGAACTTGAAGCATGGGAAGTCCTATTAAAAATTTATAATTTGGCAGAATATTCGGATTATTTGATATGTAAAGGTCCGTATCGTAAAAGCTATGGTTTTCCCAGTAGTGATGTATGGAAGTGAGAGCTGGACCATAAAGAAGGCTGATCGCCAAAGAATTGATGCTTTTGAATGATGGTGCTGGAGGAGACTCTTGAGAGTCCCATGGACTGCAAGAAGATCCAACCTATCCATTCTGAAGGAAATCAGCCCTGAGTGCTCACTGGAAGGACAGATCCTGAAGCTGAGGCTCCAATACTTTGGCCACCTCATGAGAAGAGAAGACTCCCTGGAAAAGACCCTGATGTTGGGAAAGATGGAGGGCACAAGGAGAAGGAGACGACAGAGGACGAGATGGCTGGACAGTGTTCTCGAAGCTACGAGCATGAGTTTGACCAAACTGCGGGAGGCAGTGGAAGACAGGAGGGCCTGGCGTGCTCTGGTCCATGGGGTCACGAAGAGTCGGACACGACTAAACGACTAAACAACAACAACATATGTATAATGTGGAATATTTAATGTGATTGGATTGAATTGTTAAAGTGGAAAATTTAATAAAACTGACTTTTTTAAAAAAGAGAGTAGCACTCTAAAACTGCAAACACAGAAAGTAATGATTAAGTTTCCCTGATGATAAAACAGGGGAGAGGATTCCCTTCGGTTCATTCCATGGCGTGACTTCGGTTGGAAACAAAGGGAACTTCCCACCCTGCTGTGTTTTGTTTCGCAGCAAAAAAGGAACCTGGGCTAGTTTTCCTTTTTTTTTTTTTTTTACCAGACTGGTTCTTTTTGGAGTTAACAGAACTCCACAAATGAAACCAGATAAAAGCCAAAAACTCCCTGACGCCTCCATTGCGGTTTGCAAAGATATCTGTCAAATGACCTAAGGCAGGCTTGCCTTCTCCCCTTCCAGCCAACGCAGCGGGAGTCGGGAATTTGTGGGTCACAGAATCTTAGAATTGTAGCGCTGGAAGGGGACCTTTAATTCAGTGTTGTCTACACTGACCGGCAAGAGCTCACCAGGAATTATTTGTTTTATTGCTGCATTTTATACCCCACACCTTTCTTGCAAGGAGCTTAAGGTGGTGTATGCAGTTCCTCGCCTACTCCTCGTTTCATCCTCACGAAAACCCTTTGAGGTCCAGTATACCTGAAGGAGTGTCTCCACCTCCATCGTTCTGCCCAGACACTGAGGTCCAGCGCCGAGGGCGTTCTGGCGGTTCCCTCACTGCGAGAAGCCAAGTTACAGGGAACCAGGCAGAGGGCCTTCTCAGTAGTGGCACCCGCCCTGTGGAACACCCTCCCACCAGATGTCAAAGAGAAAAATAACTACCAAACTTTTAGAAGACATATGAAGGCAGTCCTGTTTAGGGAAGCTTTTAATGTGTAATAGGTTATTGTATTTTAGTGTTTTGTTGGAAGCTGCCCAGAGTGGCTGGGGAAACCCACTCAGATGGGCGGGGTATAAATAATGAATTATTATTATTAATTATTATTATTATTATTAGTTTGAGGTAGGACTGGGCCGAGGCTGAACAACTGGCCCAAAGCCACCCAGTGAGCTTCCTGGCTCTGTTAAGGATTTGAACCCAGTCCATCGCTCTAACTGCTACACCACCCTTAAAGCACAGCCAGCGGTGGCCTCACCTGTGCACCTAAGTTCTGCCCCTCACCTCGGCTTCCTGTGAACAGTGGGAGTCCATGCCTTCCTTCCTAGCGACCTTCTTGAGGCTGCTGCGGGGCTCCCCATATTTTCAAGGCCTCTGCCGCTCCGCTCTTGCCATTTTTCCAAGGCAGGGGCAATCTGGCGTTTTTGCTTTTATACAGAAGGGCAGAGACAGGAAGTCACTCGCAAGCAGAAGCAAGAGATGAGGTGACTCACTGAGGGAGGGAGGGAGGGAGGGTGGTTCCCCGTGTCATATCACCACTCCCCACCTTGGGGTCAGTTCCTGTGATGATGCAAAACCTCTAGCTTCTTGCCCGCATGCATCTTGCAAAAGGAGATAGCTGCTGGTCTAGTAAATACTCAGAACAGCTTCAGACATTACGCTGCAAGTGGTATTTTAAGTGCGCACACACGTAATGTGCAAATGCCACTAACAAGCTTTTCTGACTCTCGGGAATCTCTTAAAGATCGTTTTATGCCAACAGGCCTTTGCAGCTGTTTACCTATTGCTTTTTTGAACGGCTAGCTGCTTTTATGACAATCTGCCTTGCTTTTACAGTGATACCTCGGGTCACATACGCTTCAGGTTACAGACGCTTCAGGTTACAGATTCTGCTAACCCAGAAATATTACCTCGGGTTAAGAACTTTGCTTCAGGATGAGAACAGAAATCGTGCGATGGCAGCAGGAGGTCCCATTAGCTAAAGTGGTGCTTCAGATTAAGAACCGTTGCAGGTTAAGAACAGACCTCCGGAACGAATTAAGTTCTTAACCCAAAGTACCACTGTAATTGGTTTTTTGTGCTCGAATGATGTAAAAAGGTAAAGGTAAAGGACCCCTGGATGGTGAAGTCCAGTCAAAGGCGACTATGGGGTTGCAGCGCTCATCTTGCTTTCAGGCTGAGGGAGCCGGCGTTTGTCCTCAGACGGATTTCCGGGTCATGTGGCCAGCATCACTAAACCACTTCTGGCATGAGGGAACACCGTGACGGAAACTAGAGCGCACGGAAATGCCTTCCCGCCGGAGGGGTACCTATTTATCTACTTGCACTTTGACATGCTTTCGAACTGCTACGTTGGCAGGAGCTGGGACACTCCGTCGCAAGGATTCGAACCACTGACCTTCCGGTTGGCAAGCCCAAGAGCCTCAGTGGTTTAGAACACAGCCTACACCACCATGACAGTCCGGCTACTAGCCTCAATGGCAATGTTCTACTTCCAGTATCAGAGGCAGTTGTTGGCGTATGTCTGTCGTGAGAAGCCAGGGAAGGGCTTCTAAGAATGATCTTGGAAAGCTCACAGGGGAGAAAGCAGTCCAGAAGGTACCAGGGTGGTTCTCAAGCTGTTTAAGACTTAGGTTAAAATCCAGAACTGTGTCCTTGGAAGGGACAAGGCGTCAATGCAGCTGGTGTGATGTGCAGAGTCAAACTCTTAGGGCAAGGTCCAGCAGTGATTTCTCCTGTGCAAGCTCCATTGAAATGAACAGGGTGTCAGAAGCAAGCCACCACTAAACCACCACTTCTTTATTAGAAGAAACAGGATGTCTGCCAGGCCTATAGTGCACAGTAACTCTCTTCAATAGCTCTTGCCCCTATGAGGCAGTTGCAGAACCTTCCCACAGATGCCTAAGACAACTCCTCTCCTGGGTTTTCCCCAAGCAATCTGAGACTATGCTAGAGTTGCCTGCCTTATCTCCTCCCTCTTCATGCCTCTCCTGGTCCTGGCAGACCAGGCAGGAGGGGAGCTGGTCACAGCAGGAGCGGGAGACCCCTGTGCTTCTTCTCAACCAGAGACAGGGCTTTTTCAGCACTGGCTCCGGCCTGGTGGAATGCTCTGTCTCATGAGACCAGGGCCCTGCGGCATCTGATTTCTTTCCGCAGGGCCTGTAAGACAGAGTTGTTCCGCCTGGCCTTTGACTTGGGAGTCAATTTGATTCCCTCCCCCCTCCTTCTTGTTTCCTTTCTCCTCCTGTGATGAGGCTGAGTTTAATGTTTCAATGTTTTAATGTTGTATTTTAATCTTGTTTTCCAGTTGTATTCATTCAACTTGTTTTTATTATTGCTTGTTAGCTGCCCTGAGCCCAGCCTTGGCTGGGGAGGGCGGGGTATAAATAAAATCTATTATTATTCTTCTTCACCAACCTGACTCATCTCCCTTTCTTCAGCTTCAGCTTCTGGACTGCTCTCTGCCACAGACTCTCCCTGCTCACCAAGCCCTGTTGCCTCTCTAGCTTCTGACACCTCCTTTTCCCATTCATCTTCCTCTGACCACTCATGGTCGTCCTACTACCACTGCCCAGGTTCTGAGCCTTCCTCTCTTGGGGGTTCCCCGGCTGGTTCCTTCCACCATTCCTCTGCGTCAAACCAGCCCGTGACGTACAACCACCATTGGGGCAACCAGGGATCAGGCAGGAGAAACATAGCGATTTCAGAAATCCCCACAGCAGATGGAAAGTCTCAGAGCGCAAGTTAAATGTTAACGGCGAACCGAGCCAATTTGGTCCTTTACTATTTAAACAAGCACGCAACCCAACACATGCTTCATTCATTACACAGGAAGAGAGAGGTCTGTGGGCAAAACCTCTCTTGGGTGGGGAGGACTTTGGGACACACTGGGAGGGGCAGTGGAATTATGCTGACGCAAAAAAACAACAACAAGAAAATGCTGTTGCAAAAAACAGAGTTATTAAATAAACAGATAAAATTAACTTACTCTGTAATAAAATCAGGGAGAAATAAGGGACAAACAAACACCAGTGCAAAGGACCGTCATCCCAGTAACTTTCCATTCATCCGTGAGAATCCAAGAGGCTGGGAACAAATCTATTCCTGCTGAGCAACTGAGGTAACAGAGCAGAGATACCTTTTTATTTCCACGGGCAAAAGTAAAATTGCAAGAGAGGGAAACTGCTGTCTAGATTCGGCCTTTAAGCCATACACCGCCTTGTTATGTTTTAAAATGTAATCCATGAGATCGCTTTGCCCCATACATGCCCAGTCGACTCCTTAGGTCAGCGGTTCCGCATACGACCTGCACATCTGTAAGAACTTGATTGTTTCGTGTGGCAACTTTGGAACTCCCTGCCTATTGATATCAGGCAGGAAAACCTTCGCTGCATTCTTTTCAGCCATTGCTGAAGCAGTTCGTATTTAGACATGCCTGCCGAGATGCACGGAAAGTTTGAATGAGCTTTGATTTTTTGTTGTTGTCATTTGAATTTGTGTGCCGCTGGTCTCGGGGTGCCTACAACATAAAATCCCAATACAGTGGTACCTCGGGTTACATACGCTTCAGGTTACATACGCTTCAGGTTACACACTCCACCAAACCAGAAATAGTGCTTCAGACTAAGAACTTTGCTTCAGGATAAGAACAGAAATCGGGCTCCGGCGGCGTGGCAGCAGCGGGAGGCCCCATTAGCTAAAGTGGTGCTTCAGGTTAAGAACAGTTTCAGGTTAAGTACGGACCTCCAGAACGAATTAATTACTTAACCCGAGGTACCACTGTATATAAACACAAAATACATAATAAAAATAAAAAACGAGAACAACCCACTAGTCCTCCCCTTTTGATTTGTTTTAGTCTACTATTTTGCAGTTTTTACCTTTGAATTACAGTGGTACCTTGGTTCTCAAACTTAATCCATTCCCGAAGTCCGTTCCAAAACTAAAGCGTTCCCAAACCAAGGCGCACTTTCCCATAGAAAGTACAGTGGACCCTCCGGATATGAATTAAATTCGTTCTGGGGGTCCGTCCACAACCCGAAAAGTCCGTAGGCAGAGGCACCGTTTCTGCACACACGAGTGCCGCGACTGAGCACTTCTGCACACGTGCGCAGAGCACTTCTGCACATGCGGTGAAACCCGGGTTTGCCGCATTCGTAACCCGAAAGTTACGTATCCAGAGCGGTACATAACTGGAGGGTCCACTGTAATGCAAAATGGATTAATCCATTCCAGACTTTTAAAAACAGCAATTTAACATGAATTTTACTATCTAAGAAGACCACTGATCCATAAAATGAAAGCAATAAACAATGTACTGCAGTCACACAATCAATCAATCAATCAATCAGTAAGTAGCTGAACTGGGTTCCACGCAGTCACAAAAACAAAACAAAAAAGTCATAAAACAAAAACGCAAAATAAATAGCAAAAACAGACCACAGCGTTAACACTCAAAACGGAAGTGTGGCACTCAAATCAGCAGCACAACACTCAAAACGGAGCACGTTCACAAACTGGAACACTGACTTCTGGGTTTGCAGTATTTGGGTTCCAAGTTGTTTGAGTACCAAGGCATTTGAGAACTAAAGTACCACTATGGCTGTGAATGTTTTAGCGAATAGTTTATGGTTTCATCTTTTGGGGGTAATCCGCCCTGAGGTTGTTGGTTTTTTCCTGCAGTCAAGCAGTATATAAAAAACCAAAACCAATCCCACACTCCCAGCTGCCATTCATTCCAAGGAAGCATTTGCAAAAGTGCCTGAACGTTAATGAGCAGAGAGAGCGGTCTCCAGCCTTCCTCTCTTGGGATTAGAGGCTGATCCCAGACCCAGCTGCTTGGGGTTAGTTCTTCCCCCCCTCTCAAGACCTCAGCAGGTGCTCAGAAGGAGCAGATGTGCTCCAGCGATGCTGCGGGGCACCCGAAGGGCATTTTCCCACACCGCTCTTCACAGGCAAATCCCAGGCCCCTTAGAAGGGAGGGGAAGGCAGAAAGGCAGAGACCGCCAGCCCCTCCTAAAAAAAAAAAAATGTTAATCTTGGAGCCCGCTGCCAGTTTTCTAAATTGAACATCTGCCAAATGGAAGACACAGAGATGGATTCAGGTCTGTATTAGGAAAGTAAATCAGCAAGAAAGGGGGGGAGGGGCCCACCATTTATATGCAAGCACTTAAAAAGGGACATTTTCAAGTCAATGCAAAGCACAGGCTCTGTGGAGCCAAGGGTTGCCCTGGCGACTTGCCAACCTGCCCGAGGACTGCAACTAATTTCCAGATATATATAGAGAGATAATAGAATATATACAAACGCACGGAGACAGATCTTGATCAGACGTATGCTTTAAAAAGAAGGGACAGGGGTGGCGCTGTGGGTTAAACCACAGAGCCTAGGACTTGCTGATCAGAAGGTTGGCAGTTTGAATCCCCGCCCCGCGACGGGGTGAGCTCCCATTGCTCGGTCCCTGCTCCTGCCAACCTACCAGTTCTAACCTTTCTAAGTTATCCATACATTACAACTGTGTTTAAAATCCCGCCAAAGTTTCAATCTGCTTGCAGTAATCTTGTTACAGTGGTACCTCGGGCTACATACGCTTCAGGTTACATACGCTTCAGGTTACAGACTCAGCTAACCCAGAAATAGTACCTCGGGTTAAGAACTTTGCTTCAGGATGAGAACAGAAATCGTGTGGCGGCGGCACAGCAGCAGCAGGAAGCCCCATTAGCTAAAGTGGTGCTTCAGGTTAAGAACGGACCTCCGGAACGAATTAAGTACAGTGGTACTTAACCCGAAGTACCACTGTATATACATTATAAACTTTTCCCATTCTTTTTTTAAAGATCTTGTCTTCCTGGTTCCTGAGCTTCCCAATGAATTTTGCCATTTCAGCATAGTCCATCAACTTGGTTTGCCCTTCTTCTCTGGTTGGGGTTGTCTCTTCTTTCCATCTGTGGGCTAGTAACCATTCATGCAGCTGTTGTCATGCACAAGTTTTTTAACAAAAGTTATTTTAAACATTCCCGCCCCATTTCATTATATACCAGAGCATTCCAGCTCTTTATAATACAGTGGAACCTCGGTTTAGAGGGACGCGGGTGGCTCTGTGGGTTAAACCACAGAGCCAAGACTTGCCAATCAGAAGTTCGGCAGTTCGAATCCCCACGATGGGGTGAGCTCCTGTTGCTCGGTCCCTGCTCCTGCCAACCTAGCAGTTTGAAAGCACGTCAAAGTGCAAGCAGATAAATAGGTAAATGGTGTTTCCGTGCGCTGCTCTGGTTCACCAGAAGCGGCTTAGTCATGCTGGCCACATGACCCAGAACCTGTACGCCAGCTCCCTCGCCAGTAAAGCGAGATGAGCGCCGCAACCCCAGAGTCGGCCACGACTGGCCCTAATGGTCAGGGGTCCCTTTACCTTTACCTCGGTTTAAGAACAGTCCTGTTTAAGAACGATTCGGTTTACAAACTCCGCAAAACCGGAAATAGTGTCCCGGTTTGCGACTTTTACCACGTTCTAAGAACGGAATCCGAATTGTGGAAAGGCACCGGCGGCGCAAGCCCTCATTAGGGAAAGCACTCCTCAGTTTAAGAATGGTTTCGGTTTAAGAATGGACTTCCGGAATGTCGTAAACCAAGGTACCATTGTAAATAGAAAATGCCTTGTGGCTGCAAAGGTGTCTTGTTAATACAGTTTGGAAAGTGTACGTCCAGTGATTTCTGGATGTGCAACCTGTGAACTGTGGTATGTCACAACTGCCTGCAATCTGTGCAATAAGGACCCCTTTTAACAACCGCATTCAACTCTATTGGTGTAATAGAAGGCTTTCTTTGAAGTTCTTTCATCCCCCCCCCCTTTCTGTAGTGATGCCTTTGTTGTTTGAGAGTTTGGGATCTTTAGGATATAGCTGATTGCAGCAGTTCCCCTTCTGCCCCTATAATCTCCCTGCGGGCGCTAGGATTTTGTGTGTGCATATTTTTGCAACGTGAGACTGGCTCAAACGTAACTCGCAAAGCAGCCGCAGAGAATTAATTACTGTCTTGAGGGATTCTCTTTCAGATCTTGGTAACAATATTTTTTTTCTTCTGTTGAGAAAAAGGTCTGCAGGGATGCAGCAGTGCACCTTGAAACAACCACACAATCTCTGAGCCACCAAGTCAGGTGTGAAGTTTGTCCTGGAAAAAAACCTTTATTTTTGTCTCTTTGCCAGAAGGTCTAGAACAGGGGTCAGCAAACTTTTTCAGCAGGGGGCCGGTCCACTGTCCCTCAGACCTTGTGGGGGGCCGGACTATATTTTGAAGAAGAAGAAAAAATGAACGAATTCCTATGCCCCACAAATAACCCAGAGAGGCATTTTAAATAAAAGCACACATTCTACTTATGTAAAAACACACTGATTCCTGGACTATCTGCGGGCCGGATTTAGAAGGCGATTGGGCCAGATCTGGTCCCCGGGCCTTAGTTTGCCTGCCCATGGTCTAGAAAAATAGCTAATGTTCTTAGACACTAGTGTTAAATTTATGGGAGTCTGGGTTTGAAGGGCTGCATTCAGATGAGGGGTTTATTGCATTAGTTTTGCTGGTTATATTGGTAGTACACCTGTCACGGTTTCTAAGGTGGTTTTTACACTGTAGTACCTGTTGCCTTAAGGGACACGGGTGGCGCTGTGGGTTAAACCTCAGAGCCTAGGACTTGCCGATCAGAAGGTCGGTGGTTCAAATCCCCACAACAGGGTAAGCTCCCGTTCCTCGGTCCCTGCTCCTGCCAACCTCGCAGTTCGAAAGCACGTCAAAGTGCAAGTAGATAAATAGGTACCGCTCCGGCGGAAAGGTAAACGGCGTTTCCGTGCGCTGCTCTGGTTCGCCAGAAGCGGCTTAGTCATGCTGGCCACATGACCCGGAAGCTGTACGCCGGCTCCCTCGGCCAATAATGCGAGATGAGCGCCGCAACCCCAGAGCCGGCCACGACGGGACCTAATGGTCAGGAGTACCATTGTGCTTTAAAAAGTAAAATTTTAAAAACAAAACAGGAATTATGTCTAGCAGTTCAAAAGGCACGCATGCAAAAGGAGGGTTTGTGGCAGAGGGGGAACTTATTTTCATTTGCTTCTGATCCTAAGCGGCTGCAAGGCTCCTGTTCCACAGTGCCAGTCAAAAGCGGGTGCACAACCTTCTCTTCGAGAGTGGGCAGCCGCAGTTCAGCGGCAGAGCGTTTGTTCCACAAGCAAAAGGTCCCAGGTTCAATCCCCAACAGCTCCGGGTAGTTGTAAACTGCTTTGGATATTTTAAAACATACAAAGTGGTATAAAAATGCCTTTACATAGATGAAGCTGATTGAAATTACGTGACAATGTCTGCTTTGGTACGTGTCTTCATCTTAAAAAAAGACGATTCAAGACAGAGGAAATTGAGCAGTAAAGTGTGAACGCCCCACCCATCTCACCTTTGCTTTCGCCATTCGCTCTGTTGGCTAAAAATGGTTAGGATATAAGCAATGTAAGTTGCAAACTTATGCACGCTTACCAAGGAACAAGCCCCACCGAGCACAGCGGAGCTTACATCTAAGTAAGCATGCCGAAGTCTAGCACCGCAAGCCTAGATAGGTCTACTCAGAAGTAAGCCCCGGTGAATTCAGTGGGACTCACTCCCAGGTAAGCACGTATACGACTGCAGCTATACAGTGGTACCTCGGGTTAAGTACTTAATTCGTTCTGGAGGTCCGTTCTTAACATGAAGCACCACTTTAGCTAATGGGGACTCCTGCTGCTGCCGCCGAAGCCCGATTTGTGCTCTTATCCTGAAGCAAAGTTCTTAACCTGAAGCACTATTTCTGGGTTAGCGGAGTGTGTAACCTGAAGCATATAACCTGAAGCATATGTAACCCGAGATACCACAGTAAAGCAATACAATAAGTAAGTAATTTTGAAGCCCTGATTGTGCAGAAGAAAATGATGACCCATTGTAGACATATACATTTCCCCTATTTTTTATATTATGGAGGATGACAAACATTATTTGCCCTTGAAGAAAAGAAGAGCTATTTTATCTCTTGCAAGCTGAAAAATTTAGCCAGCGTCTTAATGGCATGCCATCGAGGTTCATGAAATAGGAAGCAATTATTTAGATTGGCACGTAAAACGTAAGCGCTTGCCATTTGTTCACGATGACTCATCCACTGGCCTGGCTCTCAAGAACACCTCTGAAATGTTTTGGCAAAACTTCACAACTCCTGGGTTCATTTGCACCACGCCACCAGACCTACCCCAACTCTTACAATGTTATTCAGTGCAGCTGATCTTTGGGTGTCAACTTCCCAGATTTAAAAACCTCCCCAGCCGGGGAGGTGTCACGAAAGGACCACGTTCAGAGCATCTGTGAAAGGACTGGGGCACCATTTGTAGCTTGAGGGCCACATCCCCTTCTAGGCAATCTTTCTGGGGCCACATGCCAGTGGTGGGCGGGGCCAGAAGCAAAACTGGGCGGAGCAAGCGATGCAAATTTTACCTTTGTGCAGTAGGCTGCTTTCTACATGCACTCACACACCACTGTTTAGAAGTTAGAATGTCTAGGGGCCTCTTTTTTTTGCAGTGAAATGTATTATTTTTATTATTATTCCTTTCGTTTCTATGACGCTTTATATTTTAAAGGAGGGAAAATCTCAAAGAGGTTTACTACGCATTATAACGTCAAATAAAACAATCCAGAATAAAACAAACAGCAGCAGGAAGCTAGTGTGGTGTTGTGGTTAGGGGACTGGACTAAGACATGGGAGATCAGGGTTCAAATCCCCACGCAGTCATGAAGCTCACTGTGTGACCTTGGAGTCAGTCACAACCTCTTAATCTACCTCGCAGGGTCATTGTCGGGATTAACTGAAGAGGGGTGTGTGAACCATGTCCTCCTCAGAGAAAAAGGCGGTATATAAACTCAATAAACAAGCTTTTCTGCTTACCTGCTTAAGAAAGCCGGAGAGGCCAGCCAGATGGGAGATGTCAGTCGCCAATTTGGCATCCACTGGTCACAATCGGAACCCGTGCCAGTTGCAAAACGCACCTGGCGCCTGGCTAATTTCTAACACTGCTCTCTAGCCTCCAACCTGAGGATGGGGCACCACCAGAGTTCACTATCTAGCCACACATCTTAGCTCAGTGGTAGATTTTGCTTTTTATGAAGGACGCCCCAGCCAGCATCTCCGGGTAAAATTGGGAGATTCCTATCTGAGAAACTGGAGACCCGCTGCCAATCTGTGTAGACGATATTGAGCTAGATGGACCAATGGTATAAAGATCACTTCCTGGTGCAACTGGACTTCTCCGCGACCCTTCCCCTCTGCAGGGAGGTGGGACCGATTCGGATGGTCCGCCCCCGCTACTTAATGGATCCAATTGGCTTCCAGAGAGTGGTAGGGGATGTTTTATCCCAAGTTGATGGCCTTTAAGTTGATTCCCTGGTGGCCCGCTGGAATGCGGAGTTAACCAGGGCTATTGACTGTCTGGCTCCGAAGCGCCCTCTCCAATTGCATGGAGCCCGGGCAGCCCCGTGGTTTTCCCCGGAGCTGAGGGCGATGACGGCAGTTCCCTCATTGCGAGAAGTGAGGTTACAGGGAACCAGACAGTGGGCCTTCTCGGTAGTGGCACCCGCTCTGTGGAACACCCTCCCTTCAGATGTGAAGGAAATAAGCAGCTATCTTATATTTAAAAGACATCTGAAGGCAGCCCTGTTCAGGGAAGTTTTTAATATTTAATGCTGTACTGTTTTTAACATTTGATTGGGAGCCGCCCAGAGTGGCTGGGAAACTCAGCCAGATGGGCGGGGTATAAATAATAAATTATTATTATTATTATTATTATTATTATTATTATTATTATTATTAAGGCAGTTTCCTATTAGCTCAGTCGTTGGGGCATGAAATTATTAATCTCAGGTTCATGGGTTCGAACCCCGCGTTGGACAAAATTCCTGCATTGCAGGAGTTTAGACAAGTGTGACACTTGTGGTCCCTTTCAACTCTGCAGTTCCAGGATTCTGTAAATGAACTCAGGCTTCCATGCAGAGCAACTAAAGGCTGCCCAGCTCTTTGAAAGATGAACTCCGCTCCCCGCACTGGAAACGTTCAGAGTTAATTGCCAAGGAGATTTTTTCCTTCTGTCTGGGGACCCAAGCCAATGAGCTGACGAAGAGCTTCGAACGTCAGCTGGGAAGCCCCTGGTTGAAATCCCACATCAGTCACAAATTCAATAAGGCAAACTGCTTGCCACCAGTGCCTTAGCCTCACATCTCCAATACGGAGGACAAAGAATACCGAATTGCCTTATTAGGTTCTTCCAAGGAGGGTTAAGAAACTGAAACAGGACAAAAAAACCCATTATATAAATGCCAGGTATGAGAGAAGAACATAAGAAGGATCAAACTACTGTAAAGACCTGTTTAATCCAGCATTCTGTTTGCAAGGGTGCCACCACCAAAAAGCCCATTTGTGGCTTCTAGCAATGGTCATTCAAAGGCATACTCAGGGCTTTTTTCAGCCAGAGCTCACCAGAGCTCAGCTCCAGCACCTGTCAAGTGGGAGCCATTGCCATTCTAAAAGAACAAGAGAGAAGTCCAAACACCTCCTTTTCTAGAAAAAATAGCACTGGGCACACTGTGTACTTAACCTGGAGGTATAACATCATAGCTAAGAGCCATCAATTGTCTCGTCCTCCACGAATTTACTGAGCTTTCTTTTAAAGCTGTCAAAGTTTACGGCCATCGCTATAACTTGTCGTAGCAGTTTTCATGAGCTGTGTGCAGATTCATTCAATGATCCTAGGTTCCCAGTATTATGAGAGATTGGGGGTGAACACTTCTCTCAATCTGCTTTCTCCATGCCTAATTTTATATACCTCTATACCCTTGAGCTGAAAAAGTCCTGCTCCTTCCTCGTCCGTGTCAACATTAAGAAAAAGAGGTAGGAATACGAACAACAATGTATATATATTCCGACTGTCAAGTGACTTTCCTTCTTTAAAGTTCTCTTTTTTAAAAAAATAATTTTTATTCACTTTCCAAACAAGTTTTATACAGTCAACAAATTATTTTACACTCATGCTTCAATTTTTGACTTCCCTCAGTTTCTCTATCAATCTTTCAAAAAATTTCTATTTATTGACGCATTTCTAAACATGATATTGCCTTTCCCCACTCCTTTTCCTCTTACTCTCTTTTTTGCAGTATTTCTTACTATTTCACAGAGTCTCTTCAAAACCAACAAGCGTTGTCTGTGTATCACATATATTTTTCAGATATTCTGTAAATTTCCCCCAGTCCTCAATAAACTTTTGGTCTTTCTGGTATCGAATCTTCCCAGTCAATTTGTCCAATTCTGCATATTCGGTCAATTTCCTTCTCCATTCTTCCACTGTTGGAATTTCTTCCTGTTTCCATCTTTGGGCCAGAAGTAACCTTGCGGCAGTCACTGCATATTGAAACAGTTTACAGTCTCTCTTATTGATTTCATTTCCTACCATTCCTAATAGAAAGGCTTCTGGTTTTTTAACGAACGTATATTTCAACATCTTTTTCAATTCATTGTATATCATTTCCCAGAAGTCTTTCACCTTTTTACACTCCCACCACATATGATAGAAAGTACCTTCTTTTTCTTTACATTTCCAACACCCTTCTTTAAAGTTCTCAACGCTCTTAACTAGCTCAAGGTTGTCCTCTGAACTTAACTGATAATCAGTCACAGTCAGTCCATCATTTGAAAAATAAGACTTTAGAGCCGTCTTGCCAGAAAACGTCAACTAGACATTCTGCTTTAGTGACTGTAACTTTGGTTCAAGGAGCCATTTGGCACCTAGATTACATGTCTGAGTTTCTAACACTGTTCTAGAGTTAGGGGTGAGCAGTGCCAATGCCTTGGTTTAAGAACAACTTAGTTTATGAACAACTTGGATTAAGAACGCTGCAAGCCCAGAAGAAGTAGGTGTTTTGGTTTGTGAACTTTGCCTTGGAATAAGAACATGTTCTGCTTCCTGTTGCGTGCATTCCATTTGTAAATTGAGTCCTCCGCTGCTTAAACCAAGCCTTGGTTTAAGAACGCTTTGGTTTAAGAACGGACTTCCGGAACGGATTAAGTTCCTAAACCAAGGTACCACTATACTAAACTGTTGAGGGTCGTTTAAAACATAAGGAGACTGCCTGCCCTAGCGCTCTAAAGAGGACCTCTCCAGAACTGAGTACAGTGGTACCTCGGGTTACAGACACTTCAGGTTACAGATGCTTCAGGTTACAGACTGCACTAACCCAGAAATAGTACCTCGGGTTAAGAACTTTGCTTCAGGATGAGAACAGAAATCGGGCTCCGGTGGCGCGGCAGCAGCAGGAGGCCCCATTAGCTAAAGTGGTGCTTCAGGTTAAGAACAGTTTCAGGTTAAGAACAGACCTCCAGAATGAATTAAGTTCTTAACCCGAGGTACCACTGTAAAATGGCAAATGGAATTCAATGTAAAACAAGAGTGATGTGATGCACGCTCCTGGGGTTTGAAATGGCGGTCACTGACCAGTAAGCAGCCGAGACCTTGGGGTCATAGTGGACAACTCAGTGAAGACGCTGGCCCCGTGGGCAGTCTTTGCAAGAGCTTTTCCAAACCAGCCAGGCAACCCCAACGACTAGTACAAGCGCATGCGGGGAAAGAAGGTTGCTGGGGCGGATGACCTGCCTGCCCTGAACACAAGGCAAACGGGTTAATTCTGTGCTCAGAACACCACCAGGTAATTCTGTACTCCCACCCATTAGCCACACAGCACCGGAGGCAAAATGGCCCATTCCCAACCCTCCCCTACAATAGACCAGTCCGTTCTGCTTCCAGCCCTGCCTGCTGGGGAAAAGGCAGTGGGGCTGACCTTCTGGTGGTTTTCAGGACGTTTTGTTGCCGGATTTACAGCCGGGATTTGACAAGAGGAGTGCAAGCCTGCACGTCCTGCAGCCAAATGCCCCTGGAGTATTTTGTTATCCTGATGGTTGGCTTTATAACGCTCCAGATTTATTGCAGGACACGTGGGGAGGGAAACAAACAAACAGAAGAGTCTCCAGAAAAAAACCCCAGCAATTGGAAATGCAGGCCAACTGACTCAGATGAAGGGATTCCTTTGCAAGGAAGAATCTGCTGGAGGGAGGGTGCTTAACCCTTTACAGTCTCAAATTAGAGGCTGACACAGGATTGGGAATTCTGTAGAGATGCTGTCCAATATCAATTTACTCTCCCTGAGTGAATACAGTGGTACCTCAGGTTAAGTACTTAATTCGTTCCGGAGGTCTGTACTTAACCTGAAACTGTTCTTAACCTGAACACCTTAACCTTAATGGGGCCTCCTGCTGCTGCCGTGCCGCTGGAGCCTGATTTCTGTTCTTATCCTGAAGCAAAGTTCTTAGTCTGAAGCACTATTTCTGGGTTAGTGGAGCCTGTAACCTGAAGCGTATGTAACCTGAAGCGTATGTAACCTGAGGTACCACTGTATTCAGGTTTTTGAGGGTTGTTGTTGTTGCTGTTTTGAAAAAAGAAGAAGTGTGCACACACTTTGTATTAACCCTAATATTATTCAATTAAAATCCTCTGGGTTCCATCCCATATTAAGCAATTGACTATAAGCACGCAAGGAAACGGCTGAGACAAGACAGGGCAGGTTAACCATTAACCAAAGAGACTCCAAAGTTCAAGCAAGGAGAAAATAACGTGATTTCAGCAGCTTTGGGATTGGAAACCGGAGGCCTGGAAAGAGGCTAAATAAACATCATAAATGTAAAGCACATTGACTTCCCTGGGAATTGTAGTTTGTGAAGGGTGCTGGGAATTGTAGCTCTGTGAGAGGGTAAACTACAGTTTCCAGGATTCTTTGGGAGGCTGCGTGCACTTTAAATGTGCAGTGTGCATGCAGACTGAGACTCAAATCATGGTAAGATTTCAGCAAAGGAAAGAGAGATTCTGCAGTGTCTAATTTGGGTTACAATGTGTGGTGTGGTTCCCCCTCCAAACCATACACACCTTTTTGCAACACAACTTAAGGCCAGACCGATTTGTCTCCCTGGGGGACCAGTTGATTATTCCAAGCACTGTTCACATTTATGAGACGCCACAGAACACCTGCAGACAGGGGAAAACCCTGACACAGCAACAAAAATCCATAAGCTAAAAAAATTTTAAAAATCCAAGCAGCACATATGAAGACCCAGTTCACGCACAACAATACTAAGTAGGCAACAGGTGCCTGCAGGGCCAAGTGAATATGCTTTGGTGCTTGAAACAGACAATTCGAACTGCGTTCCCATCGTTCTCATTAGTGTGGGAATAATCTATCAGGATTATCTATCTATCCACAAAGCCCAAAGAAATGAACAGGCCCAGCTGTTTCTAACATCACCGTATTGTGCCTTGTGGCAAGTCCTCCCCCAAATGCCGCCATCAAACTTGGGCGCCTTCTAAACGACACGTTTACAACATTATTAACAGCCATGAGTTCCCCCGAAGATTCCTGGGAACTGTAGTTTGCTAAGGGCGCAGACTCCTGCCCTCCTCACAGAGCTACAATTCCCAGAGTTTAACAATTCTGTTGTTGCTGCTGACGCTTCTCTGTATATTAGTAGCTGACCAGTGTAGCTGGGGCAACCCAGTCAAGATGAGCAGTGTACAAAAAGCAAATTATTATTCTTATTCTTATTATTATTATTATTATTATTATTATTCCACTTCCCAGGGAGCTCTAGGGAAATGCAGCTCAGTGAGGAAGAATACAAGCAAAACCGACAACGTTTCCTTTTTTTTTAAGGGAAATTCCCTTATTCCGAATAGGATTTCTCTCAAGAAAAGGGAAATGAATACGAGTCTCCCAACAGTTCTTAGCATTCTTAACAAACTACAGTTCCCAGGATTCCTTGGGGCAAGCCATGACTGTTTAAAGTGATATCTTTGTGCTTTAAATTTGTAGTGCGGATGGGGCCTTGCAGAATCATAATTCATACATGTAAAAGACAGCAACAAAAGCAGTACATATGGCGGTGGGAGGAGAGGGAATAAAATTATTTCCCCCCAAGAAAACAAATAATATTTTTCTGTTGGAGTGTTTGTAAAGAATCCCTTGGGAGGTAACACATCTGGATCCCTCCTCAGCCACCCAGAACTCCCTACTGGCTATACCTCTCTTTCTCTCTATTTTTTTACATACAAAATGCAATCACCTGGAAAGGGCCCAAATACAACACACCTTAGGTTTTGGTTTTCCCCCTGAAAGCTGAAAGCCCCGGAGGCAAAATACCTTCAAATGCAAACATCAAAGGAGCAATTGCTTTCATCCAACAAAGTGCAGATTATTTTGCTGCTCCTGTTTATATATCGCCAGAGAAGATTTGGGATGTTTCGCTAAAACGCAGGGCCTCAACTGCACCACAATCAGAGGTGATGTGGGGCACACAGCGGCCTGCCTCAGTCGAAGCAAGTTTTCTCTCCCCAGCAACACAATAATATTTACTTTAAATTTACACACATAATTTCCCCACCAGTCGATGATGTGAGGCAGGGCAGGGGAGAGATGTGGGGCAGGGCAGGGGAGAGATGTGGGGCAGGGCAGGGGAGAGATGGGCAGAACTCCAGAACATCACCAGGGGAAACACACCTGAGATAGGTGGACAAAGGCACATAAAACCATAGAGCTGTAGAGTTTGATGGGACCCCAAGAGTCATATATTCCAACCCCCTGCAATGCAGGAATCTCAGCTAAAGCATCCATGACAGATGACCATCCAACCTCTGCTTAAAAACCTCCAAGGAAGGAGACTTCCCCTCCGTCGAACAGGTCTTGTTGTCATAAAGTTATTGCCATACTTCCATAAGGCAAGAGGTAAAGGGACCCCTGACCATTAGGTCCAGTCGTGGCCGACTCTGGGGTTGCGGCGCTCATCTCGCTTTATTAGCCGAGGGAGCCAGCGTACAGCTTCCGGGTCATGTGGCCAGCATGACTACGCCGCTTCTGGCGAACCAGAGCAGTGCACGGAAACGCCGTTTACCTTCCTGCCAGAGTGGTACCTATTTATCTACTTGCACTTTGACGTGCTTTCGAACTGCTAGGTTGGCAGGAGCAGGGACCGAGGAACGGGAGCTCACCCTGTTGTGGGGATTCGAACCACCGACCTTCTGATCGGCAAGTCCTAGGCTCTGAGGTTTAACCCACAGCGCCACCCGTGTCCCTTAAGGCAACAGGTACTACAGTGTAAAAACCACCTTAGAAACCGTGACAGGTGTACTACCAATATAACCAGCAAAACTAATGCAATAAACCCCTCATCTGAATGCAGCCCTTCAAACCCAGACTCCCATAAATTTAACACTAGTGTCTAAGAACATTAGCTATTTTTCTAGACCATGGGCAGGCAAACTAAGGCCCGGGGACAAGATCTGGCCCAATCGCCTTCTAAATCCGGCCCGCAGATAGTCCAGGAATCAGTGTGTTTTTACATAAGTAGAATGTGTGCTTTTATTTAAAATGCATCTCTGGGTTATTTGTGGGGCATAGGAATTCGTTCATTTTTTCTTCTTCAAAATATAGTCCGGCCCCCCACAAGGTCTGAGGGACAGTGGACCGGCCCCCTGCTGAAAAAGGTTGCTGACCCCTGTTCTAGACCTTCTGGAAAAGAGACAAAAATAAAGGTTTTTTTCCAGGACAAACTTCACACCTGACTTGGTGGCTCAGAGATTGTGTGGTTGTTTCAAGGTGCACTGCTGCATCCCTGCAGACCTTTTTCTCAACAGAAGAAAAAAAATATTGTTACCAAGATGTGAAAGAGAATCCCTCAAGACAGTAATTAATTCTCTGCGGCTGCTTTGCGAGTTACGTTTGAGCCAGTCTCACGTTGCAAAAATATGCACACACAAAATCCTAGCGCCCGCAGGGAGATTATAGGGGCAGAAGGGGAACTGCTGCAATCAGCTATATCCTAAAGATCCCAAACTCTCAAACAACAAAGGCATCACTACAGAAAGGGGGGGGGGATGAAAGAACTTCAAAGAAAGCCTTCTATTACACCAATAGAGTTGAATGCGGTTGTTAAAAGGGGTCCCTATTGCACAGATTGCAGGCAGTTGTGACATACCACAGTTCACAGGTTGCACATCCAGAAATCACTGGAAGTACACTTTCCAAACTGTATCAACAAGACACCTTTGCAGCCACAAGGCATTTTCTATTTACAATGGTACCTTGGTTTACGACATTCTGGAAGTCCATTCTTAAACCGAAACCATTCTTAAACTGAGGAGTGCTTTCCCTAATGAGGGCTTGCGCCGCCGGTGCCTTTCCACAATTCGGATTCCGTTCTTAGAACGTGGTAAAAGTCGCAAACCGGGACACTATTTCCGGTTTTGTGGAGTTTGTAAACCGAATCATTCTTAAACAGGACTGTTCTTAAACTGAGGTAAAGGGACCCCTGACCATTAGGGCCGTTCGTGGCCGACTCTGGGGTTGCGGCGCTCATCTCGCTTTATTGGCCGAGGGAGCTGGCGTACAGCTTCCGGGTCATGTGGCCAGCATGACTAAGCCGCTTCTGGTGAACCAGAGCAGCGCACGGAAACACCGTTTACCTATTTATCTGCTTGCACTTTGACGTGCTTTCGAACTGCTAGGTTGGCAGGAGCAGGGACCGAGCAACAGGAGCTCACCCCGTCGTGGGGATTCGAACTGCCGAACTTCTGATCAGCAAGTCTTGGCTCTGTGGTTTAACCCACAGAGCCACCCGCGTCCCTCTAAACCGAGGTTCCACTGTATTATAAAGAGCTGGAATGCTCTGATATATAATGAAATGGGGTGGGAATGTTTAAAATAACTTTTGTTAAAAAACTTGTGCATGACAACAGCTGCATGAATGGTTACTAGCCCACAGATGGAAAGAAGAGACAACCCCAACCAGAGAAGAATGGCAAACCAAGTTGATGGACTATGCTGAAATGGCAAAATTCATTGGGAAGCTCAGGAACCAGGAAGACAAGATCTTTAAAAAAAGAATGGGAAAAGTTTATAATGTATATACAGTGGTACTTCGGGTTAAGTACCACTGTACTTAATTTGTTCCGGAGGTCCGTTCTTAACCTGAAACTGTTCTTAACCTGAAGCACCACTTTAGCTAATGGGGCTTCCTGCTGCTGCTGTGCCGCCACCGCACGATTTCTGTTCTCATCCTGAAGCAAAGTTCTTAACCCGAGGTACTATTTCTGGGTTAGCGGAGTCTGTAACCTGAAGCGTATGTAACCTGAAGCGTATGTAGCCCGAGGTACCACTGTAACAAGATTACTGCAAGCAGATTGAAACTTTGGCGGGATTTTAAACACATTTGTAATGTATGGATAACTTAGAAAGGTTAGAATTTTTTGGGGAGAAGTAGTGATATGCAGTTGAAAATAGGATTAATAGGACGCATGGAAGGGATGGGGGGGGCAGTCAGGAGATTCAGAGTAATCTCAGCATTTGGATTCGGAATTGGTTTTGCGGTATGTTTATATTTTTGAAAATCAAATAAAAATTATTTTAAAAAGAAAGAAAAGGAGCTGGAATGCTGCAGCAAATGACTGCCATCCTGTGCACGTCTACAGGATATGATCCTCTGAATTCATTGGGAGGTAAATTTGGGAATCTGGCCTGAAACATTGGAGAGCTGCTGTTAGTCAGTGTCGACAATACTGAGGCAAATGGACCAACGGTCTGACACGGTATAATGCAGCTTCCTCTGTCCCTGTTAAGGAGAAAAGCCAAAATCTGTTTCAGCCCCACGAAATCTGCAGGAGCAGGGCAAAAATACCGATCTATCTTACACGGATGGAGTATGGATTGCAATACGAGAAGCACAGATCACTGGGGAAGTTTTGCAGTTGGTGTAGGTCGTATTTTAGGATCAATGGAGTGTTTTTATTGAAATACATGAATCATCAGCAAAGCAGGGTTTTTATTGAAAACATTTCCATTTGTCACTCATGAAAGCTAACCCCAAGCCAGGTTTTTTTTTGCTCCAAGCGAAGGAAAAGGTTTAACATCCTTTGCCAAAGAAAGATGAATCCTTTGAGTCAACGATGCAAGTGGAGCCCACATGCCTGGTTCAAGGAACATAACAAGTTGATTTATACAACGCCAGACCAATGGCCAATCGTGTTCAATATGAAGCAAAGCATCCTTCACAGCCCTACCTAAAGGCAACGGAGACTGAAACAGGGATTTTCTATACACAAAGTGCTACTCAACCTCTGAGAAATACCATTCTTCTTCTTTGGATCTGCACAATATTTTCAGCAATGGTTACCATTATGCCCAATTTATTTTGGCTTTCCTAGTTGCAGGGAGCGGCAAGGACTTCTGCCAGAAACCTAACTTTTTTAAAGTTGAAAACGGATACCCAGAAAGTTTTAAGGATATGCCCAGAAGCACATTCTGTGCTTCGTTTACACGTGTGGCAGAACTGTTACATAAGCGAAACGAACACCTCGCACTGGCGCAAACTAAGACACATCTATTTAAGACTATATAGTCCTTGGAGCAGGGACCCCTTTTTGCTTTTCGCTTTGCAAAGCTTACAGGCAAGGAAGAATTACACTGTGTAAAAAACCAAAACAAAACCAAAAAAATCATTTGGCACCCGGCAATCTGTTTTGGCTACAGGTCTTGGCACGCTAGGCTTTCTTTTTTTAGTTAATGCTTGCATTTGGGTGGTTGCAACATGACACCAGCGAAAGGGGATCTCTAGTCCCTGTTGGCAAGGATTGAACTCTGCGCTAAGCGTGGCCACTCCCACCTCCAGCCCCTGCCACACACCTATCCCTCTGCCCACAGCTGGCATGCAAAGTTTTTGTGCAGTGGCACTGTCCCAAGGGCAAGATCCTGGGTATTTTACTGCAATGTTGCACTGATTAGGGCATGGGTCAGCAAACTTTTTCAGCCATGGGCCGGTCCACTGTCCCTCAGACCTTGTGGGGGGCCAGACTATATTTTGGAAAGGGAAAAAAAGAACGAAGTCCTATGCCCCACAAATAACCCAGAGATGCATTTTAAATAAAAGCACACATTCTACTCATGCAAAAACACCAGGCAGGCCCCACAAATAACCCAGAGGTGCATTTTAAATAAAAGGACACATTCTACTCATGTAAAAACACGCCGATTCCCGGACCCTCCGTGGGCCGGATTTAGAAGGCGATTGGTCCAGATCCGGCCCCAGGGCCTTAGTTTGCCTACCCATGGACTAGGACAAGCCCCCCACTCCAATTCCTTGTGCAGACCCAGGAGTTAGGCCTTTAATGCTACAACCATTCGCTTGCAAGGATTGTCACCCCCTCCAAAAAAAAGGGATTCAGTCACCCCAGGCATCGCCCGCTGGGCTCCTGGGGCATCCCTGCTGCAGATGAGGTCGACAGGACCCGAACTGCCTTTCAAATGCAGCGGCTCCCAGACTCTGCAACGCTTCTGGCAGCCACAATGACGTAACCAGCAGACGGAGCGGTGCGGGCCGCTTGGACATAAACAAGCGCTAACCTGGAACAGAAACTACAGGCACGGCCAGGATTAGGAGCGGGGGTGGAGAGAGCCACTTTTCCAAAACAGTCACTCGCTGGGGGCAGCCGAGTTTGCACCATTTAGGGTCTTTGCAGCCAAATGCACGAATTCCAGGAAACAATGCAAGGCCTCCCGCTAGGTGTTCTCTGCAGAACTGACTTCCCCCCCTTCTTTCCTTGCCACGGCTGAGTGTTTTCCGTCCCCCCCAATGAACCAAACGGAGTATGCACCACTGAACTTGCTCCAAAGTCATTCAAAAGAAGGTCAAAGCGCGCGCAAAGCAGACGCCGGATCCTAACCACGTATAAACTCAGATGCAAATCCCAGAAGAGTACAATGGGTCTGGCTCCCTAGAGAGCTTGCATCCGACCGCAGCCTTGACTGCTCACCGCCCGTTTCCTTTACATTGCGCCTTGCATGCAAGCCGCAGCCGTCCTGCACCGGACGCATAAAACGGTCTGCACCCCGTTGCAAACGCGCGCGCGGTTTTCTTGGGAGACGCGCTCGGCGTTGCAGCAGCGCGAAAAGAGCGCGCTTGCTACACAGCAGGCCGCCCGCGGAAGGGTCCCCGCATGTATTATGTAAACAACAACACGGGCAACGGCTTAGGCACCACCTCCCTCTTAAAGCGCACACGCGGGGAGAAAAATATGGAACAATGCAGCAGGGGAGTGCGAAATAATAATAATGTAATCCGGCAGAATGCAAACAGGAACCGCTTTCAAAACACCAGCGTTGCGTATCTTTGAAGTTGCTCAAGTCCTGCTCTGGCCTACTCCGCACAAATGGTTTGGGCATGGAGGTTTGTGCAGATCAAGGGTGCAAACACAGGTCAATGCAAAGATAGAGAAATGCATACAACAGGCGAACGTGGCCAGGATGCAGCCTTCGATTGCAAAAGGAGTCTTGCTTGGATTTCAGACTCTATCACGGATATCAACAAAGAGGCTTGCATCCTGATCTGCAACGGCCAAGTATTTATTATTATTATTTATTATTAATTTGGCTCACCTCCCCTGCAAAGCCGTAGAAATCCCCTGTTGCAATTGGCCAGCATCCGGTCCATTAAAACCCCATGGTGGCAGCTCCAGGCGTGAAAGAGAGATGGTTTGCTTAGTTGCTCTTCGTTAGTTTCCTGCTCGGTCCATGGTTGATGGGGAAGAAGAGGCGGCGGCGGGGCTGCAGCTGCCTCCGGTGTTCATGCCTCCATGGTGGCGGGTGCTTCGCTTGGGGCTCTCCGTTGCGCTTTGGAGGGAAAGCAAAAAAAGGAAGACAGAGAGAGAAGGGGGAGGTAAGGGAGAGAGAGAGAGAAAAACTGGCCCTTTTGTTGTGGTTGGTGCGGTTCCTGCCCCCAGGGCAGAGAAAAGCGCCTTGCTTGCTTAGGAAGGGGAGGCGAAAGGAAAAGGGGAAGAGGGGAGGAAAGAGGGAAGGGAAAGGGGGGGTGGAAAATAATAATTAAAGGGGGGGATAAAACAAGAAAAAGAGAGAGAGTGAAGCAGAGAGCAAGCCGCTTCCCGGGGGGAGCAGGGGAGGGAAAGAAGAGCCGGCAGCGGGCAGCTGAGCCTCCTCCCCCGGCCTCGCTGCTCCGCCTCCTGCGCGCAAAAGTGGTGCGTAAAGGAGAGGAGGCGGAGGCGGGCGGGCTTTGCGCAGGGATCCTGGGCTGCCGAAGCGCGCGCCGAGACCCGGGAAAGAGGGGGCGGAACTGGTGCCGCCGCCGCCGACTCAGAAAGCCCAGGAAGCTGCCTTGTGTAGTTCCAGTCTCCAGCAAAGATGTGCTCTCCCAAGCCCACGTTTCCAGCATGTTTGCCTTCCTGGCTCTACGCTGGCTTGGTCATGTCCACAGAATGGAAAAGGGCCGGGTTCCACCACGGACGTGAAACCAGTTCTGTGATTGCAAAGGAGTCTTGCTTGGGTTTCAGAGGTGCGCCAACTCCGTGTTGCAAGGTGCAGAGGCGTGCCTAGGCTTCCTGGTGCTCTTGGCAAGGAGATGTATTTGTGCCACGCCGCGGGGCTCCTGTGATAGTCCACACCAGATACCGGATTTCTCCACCGAGGTGCCTGGAGGAGCCAGCGCACCTCACCCAGCCGCCCAGGGTGTAGACAGGCAGGCTTCTTTGCCATCCAAGCCAAAGTGGACAGGTGTGATTTTTGCCCCTTCCTGGGCCTTTGGCAGGCCCAACTGGAAGGTACGCCCCGTCAGATATGTCTGCAGACATGACATGAAGGCTGGCAGCGTTAACCCTACCTGATGGGAATTCCTTGCAGAAGACACACAGGCCATGTATCCACAGCAGTGAGCAGAAGAGGAGTGACGGCTAGGAGGACCATAGAGAGAAGAAATGCCCTGGTGCATCTGTAGCAGCACAACTGGACACCTTCGTCTGCCCCAGCTGCAACAAAATATGTCTCTCCCATATCAGTCTCTACAGGCGCTGCAGCCTTCCAACAGTTTGACTTCACCCCCAAAGGTGTCTCCCGAGACAGACTGATGCCAACTAATCACTCTACCTAGAACAAGGCCAGCACTGCCTGGCTGGGAGCTCTCCGGGGTTTCAGACGAGTGACATTTCCATTGGAGATGCTCTTGAGGAATGAAGCTGGGATCTTCTGCCTGCAAAGCAGAGGCTTTACGGCTCAGCTGCGACTGTCTTTCCCCCTTGGGGTCTTGAGCTGCTGCAGCTCTCAGAGTTCCTGATGCAAGATTCTTCCTGTGCCTGCTTGGAGATGAGCTGGAGGCCTCTGTTGTGCAGAGCAAGATGCTCCACTGCCAAGCTGTTTGTTGCATTTCCAGCCTGCCCGTTAGTCAGAGAAAAAGCTCCCAGCTTTTACTGGGGCAACTCTGTCAGATGAGCAACATATAAAAAATAAAATTATTATTACAGTCATACCTCGGGTTACAGATACTTCAGGTTGCACGATTTCAGGTTGCGCACTGCGCCGAACCCAAAAGTACCGGGTTACTTCCAGGTTTTGGCACTTGCTCATGCGCAGAAGTGTCGCATCGCAACCCGCTGCGGGTTGCAAATCTGCTTCCCGCACGGATCACGTTCGCAACCCAAGCATCCACTGTAGTATTATTATTATGAATTAGCGATAGAGCTAAATAATGCAGTCTGATCTGATTTGATTGTGTTTACTTGTGTTTACTTCTACAATGAGCTGTGATCATTATGTCTTTACAGAGCTATCAGAAGCAACTGAGGGTTGCTACTTTATGCATGGAGGAGGGAAGGACATTTCATAATACAGGGGCAACAGCAGAAAATACTTGGTTCTGGGCCACCACTCTATGTGATTCTTCAGGATGCAGTGCCAGGAACAGATTTACCCAGATCTAAGTTATCTTATATCTTACAGATTTGTATATTAGATGGCTGTCAATACTTCCAATGATTTTAAATGACAATAGCAATCATTTGAGATAACAATGTTATATACATTATATATAATGTATTGCTGAATTAATGTCACCTCTAACACAATAGGAAATGCTACACATCATAAAGAGATCGTATACATTATAAAAGCAGTAACCAGAAGCGCGTGAATTTTAATCACAGGCAAAACAGGTTAGGATAAATAGGATCATTGCTTCTATGCATTGCTGAATGCCACAGAAATGATAAATAATGTTTATTACATAATAAGAGGTTCCAAACTGGGTATGAAAGCAACCATGTGACTTTTGTTCTTATCACCGCATGTTAATTAATCTCAAAAGCTTGCTCGCTATTTTGTGGTACATTGGTTAGTCTTATTTAATAAAGGTTTGGTATATTTATTGAATGAATGAAAAGGTTCTTTGGCGAGGTTGAATGGACAAGCATAATTCTTGTGTGTTCCTGTTGGCATGTTACATACCTAACAGATAAACATGGCCTGATTTGCTGCTTGCATCCATTTGACTGATTAACATGATCTCAAATTATGAGAGCCCTGCTTTTTAATCTGTTCCACTCAAATCCCTTTGTGTGTGCTGTTGAGAAGGGACTTGTTTGCTCATTCAAGCCTGAGCGGAAGGATCAAGTAGGTAGCAGCTGTGTGCTAAGAGACATGTTCCCTTCCATCCTTCCCCCCCCTTCAGAGAGAGCTGAGTGCATGATGCATGCTCAGCAAGGCAGCCACTGTTGGCAGAGAGAGGAAGAAGGAAATGCCAGAGAATCAAAGCTGTGATGAGCTGGTGTTATGTGTGGGGAGCAACCCTGGATGTATTGAATGTGTTCATGATATTTTTTGATGGGCCAATTGAAATGTCAATTCTGTCCTAGGAATGGTTAAATCTGTCGTTTTCTGCGTCACTCAGGTTTTTCCAGTATTGAATTGAGTTCTCCACATTTCTGTGGGATAACCAGCCTCATACAACCAACGTGCCAGTGCATGAAGGGGTTAATGCCATAGAGTAAGCTGTCCTGCCATGTTTAGCTAGGTCACTGCCCCTCACCTTGGGAGGAAGGTAATCAACCCTATTGTTCCCCACCTGTCTACCCGAGAAGCTCAGTGTGTAAAGAGCTCTGAGCTGGTTGTTCCAAGCTCAGTAACTAAGCCAAGTTGTACTGCCTGTGTTTTCTGACTGATGCATGGAAAAACATATGAACCTGACCTTTGAAGAGTTTGTAAGTAAACCATTTTTAACTTACCGAATGTGTGGTCTTTTTGTATGCTCACAGATTCTCCACTGCTGCTCATGGGCAAGGGCTTTTGACATCACCCAAGCAACGCAGGAAGGAGCACTGCACGGTATGAATAAGGTAATGTTGGGAAGGTATGTAGCTGAGTACTAGAGCATCTGCCTTGCATGCAAAAGGCCTTGGGTTCAGTCCCAAGCATCTCTAGTGGAAGGGTCCTGCCTGAAATTCTGGGGAGTCAAAACCACTTCTGAGCCAGATGAGCCAATGGTATGAATCAATATAAACCAGCTTCATTGAAAATCTAAGCAAATAAACAATGGTAAACACACCTCTTAGGTTGCTTAGATGCTTGTGTTTGCTTCCAGAGCTGTTTCTTCTCAGAGACTCTTCATGAGATATTAGAGGCCTGCCCGCTAATTATACCACTGCTTAATTTCACAAAAGGCTTTGCATAAGGGTCTCCCACGGAATCCAGTGCCTCAGGAACAGTTGCTCAGAACTGCCCAGCATTCTTTGCTTTTAACGCAAGCCAAACAGGCGTGGAAGCGACTGTGCAGAAGTCTGCACTGAGTTCGTATTTCATCCCATTAGCATTAGGAAACCATTATGGATGAAAACTGAAGCATGACTCACGCTTTCCTGACCAGCCTTGGTAATGGGCACGAAGAGGAGCCAGAGGCAACCAAAACACTGCTAGAAATGCTCACATTTTTCCAAGTATAACTAAGACAGAAGAGGTGCGACTGCAGTCAAAGCACATTTCATCTCCGGTGAATACAGAACTCCCAGTTCTGCTTTCGATGGCAGACAAGCAACTTTCCCCCTCACATTTCTAAAGAGTGTACAGCCACCTTGTGAGACAGGTTTGGGTGCAAAAGAGTGGAAGGTCTCTTGCTGAGCAGCAAGAATGAAGTGGCGATGGGAACCCGTGTCTCCCTGGCCGAAGTCAACATTGTGTCTGCTTCACCGTAAAGGTAAAGGTACCCCTGACCATTAGTTCCAGTCACAGACGACTCTGGGGTTGCAGCGCTCATCTCACTTTACTGGCCGAGGGAGCTGGCGTACAGCTTCTGGGTCATGTGGCCAGCATGACTAAGCCGCTTCTGGCGAACCAGAGCAGCGCACGGAAACACTGTTTACCTTCCCGCCAGAGCGGTACCTATTTATCTACTTGCACTTTGACATGCTTTCAAACTGCTAGGTTGGCAGGAGCAGGGACCGAGCAACGGGAGCTCACCCCATCGCGGGGATTCGAACCGCCGACCTTCTGATCGGCAAGCCCTAGGCTCTGTGGTTTAGACCACAGCGCCACCAGCTTCACCATAGTGTCTCACAAATCATTCAGATGGCCAGCTAGTCACAGCTTCTCACACACCAATCTGAGACTTTTAATGTGGCTGCTCTTTTTGTAGACAGGCCCTTTTGAAGAATTGTTTCGAAGAATTGTTGGTAACAGTCAAGTCCTTGGAAGCAGGAGACCCATTGTAAATGAGACAGTGGAGCCAATTTGGTGCATCACATGTGTAGCCAAAATGGTACCCTACAGATGTTGAACTCCCAACTCCCATCAGTTTAAGACAGCATTGTTGATGGTCAGTGGTGATGGGAGCCACAGTCTAGCAACTCCCAGAGGACCAAAGGCTCCAAATCTCTGGTATATTGGCTTGCACAACTTGTGTTCCACTACCAAGCAAAAACAAGTGATCAAACCTCTGGTGACAACCATTCATGGCTGATGAGTCACAATTGGCTTCTTGGGTGTACAAGTGGTACCTTGGTTCTCAAACTTAATCCGTTCTGCAAGTCTATTCCAAAACCAAAGCATTCCAAAACCAAGGCATGCTTTCCCATAGAAAGTAATGCAAAGTGGATTAATCCGTTCCAGGCTTTTAAAAAACAACCCCTAAAACAGCAATTTAACATGAATTTTCCTATCTAATGAGTTGATCCATAAAATGAAAGCAATAATCAAGGTACTGTACTATAAAATAATTAAGACAGTATTGTAGATGATAAAAATTAAAATTATTTTTTTTCTTACCTGCACTGATGATTGTCATTGTTTGGATGGGGGGCTTTTATCCATTCTGCAGTCACACAATCAGTCAATCAATCAGTAGCTGAACTGGGTTCCACACAGTCACAAAAAACAGATTCGCCGAAAAAGCCTCAAAAACAAAAACGCAAATTAAATAACAAAAACAAAAGCAGCAAACTTAATCCATTCTGGAAGTCCGTTTGACTTCCGAAATGTTCAAAAACCAAGATGCAGCTTCTGATTGGAGCACGTGCCCCAGAAACAACAGCCACATCGGACGTTTGGCTTCTGAAAAATGTTCGAAATCCAGAACATTTTCTTCCGGGTTTTTGGCGTTTGAGAACCAAGGCATTTGAGAACCAAGGTATATTGGCCAAGCCAGACTAGTGACATGCACAAATATCCACATCTTAAAAGCACAACAGGGTTCCAACCCTCAAGAGATTTGGTCTTAAGGTCAAATGTGTATTGTTAGATCTATTTGATTATTACAAAACTTGTTCACCCATGCAAGCGGGTAAACTCGGGACTGGGATAAAACAACACCCAAGGTTAAACTATGCAAGCAAGCAATGAAACTAACAAGGTGCCTGGGAAAGCATATGTTTAAAGGCTTTTTTTGGTATGTGCATGCGTACACTTCCATAGTTTAGAGCATTTACCAGACTCAGTTTGGTTCTCAGTTTCTGGGCAAATCCTGCAGCTTGGAATGTAACATGTTTCTCTTGGTTAGACGAAAGGGAAATTATTTTAACAAAGTCTTCAGAATTGGCCAAACCGGCACATTTAATTATTTCTAATCACCCTTTGTCTCCATTTAGTTGCTTGTGCAGCGCTGCAGAGACTGCAAGTGGAAGCCAAATACTGGGTGCGTCAAAAGCAGTTTAGTCTCAGACAGGCAGATTCATGCCCAGTTTCCCTAGAGGCTGTAGTTAAGATTCCTTCAATTACATGCATGTTCAGGAACTGTACAATTCATGACAAAAGGTGCTGCTGATGCACATGGTATATGGACCTCTGAACTTATTTTAATGTGGCAAAAGCACACACTGGTTTTATATACACTTACACTGGTCAGAACTGCTGTGTTCTTTAAACCACTCCTTGTCAGGGGCCATTACCATGGGATAAGTTTTTCAGGAGCAGCTGATCACCATCATTTGGCTGCTTTGCACCAGGCCACAGCAAAGCCTTCAAGGCCTCTTGATATGTCTTTTTATGGTACATTTCTGATTATTTGTGCCCATAATCTTATAGGGACAGTTCTACACAATCCCATTTTCAATACTAAGAAGAAGCAAAGATCACCTGTGTCAAAGCAATGATTCTTCAGCTTCAGCTTCGTTGGACTGGTCATGGCGGATGCCTAATTATCGTTTTCCAAAGCAACTACAGTGGTACCTTGAGTTAAGTACTTAATTCGTTCCGGAGGTCTGTTCTTAACCTGAAACTGTTCTTAACCTGAAGCACCACTTTAGTTAATGGGGCCTCCCGCTACTGCCGCGCCGCCGGAGCACGATTTCTGTTCTCATCCTGAAGCAAAGTTCTTAACCCGAGGTACTATTTCTGGGTTAGCGGAGTCTGGAGCGTATGTAACCTGAAGCGTATGTAACCTGAGGTACCACTGTACTCTGTTCTGAACTTAAAAATGGAAAGAGTAATGCTGGTGGTCAACAAAAGAGGTTTAAAGACTCTCTCAAGGCAAATCTTTAAAAATGTAGTATAAACACCGACAATTTGTTTGTTTGTTTGTTTGTTTGTTTGGCCAATAGCCTTTACCAATGGTGTCATGGGCTTTGAAGATGCTCGAACTTAGGACGAAAGGGAGAAACTTGCTAAGAGGAAGGCATGTCTGGCAAACCCTCACCATGATCAACTCCTGCCCAGAAACCTGTGTCCCCACTGTGGAAGGACGTGTGGATCCAGAATTGGTCTCCACAGTCACTTACGGACTCATTATTTTAAAATGCATCTCTGGGTTATTTGTGGGGGCTGCCTGGTGTTTTTACATGAGTAGAATGTGTGCTTTTATTTAAAATGCATCTCTGGGTTATTCGTGGGGCATAGGAATTCGTTCCTTCCCCCCCCCCCCAAAAAAAATAATACAGTGGTACCTCGGGTTACATACGCTTCAGGTTACAGACTCCGCTAACCCAGAAATAGTGCTTCAGGTTAAGAACTTTGCTTCAGGATAAGAACAGAAATCGTGCTCCGGCGGTGTGGCAGCAGCAGGAGGCCCCATGAGCTAAGTGGTGCTTCAGGTTAAGAACAGTTTCAGGTTAAGAACAGACCTCCGGAACAAATTAAGTACTTAACCTGAGGTACCACTGTATAGGCCGGCCCCCAGAAGATCTGAGGGACAGTGGACTAGCCCCCTGCTGAAAAAGTTTGCTGACCCCTGCACTACACTACTGAGTCACTGAAGCTAGCTGAGACTGAAGCCACTACGAAACCAGGTGTATCTTTGTTGGCAAAGGAAGGCAGATAAAACCCGGAGTCACAATGATTCAGTGATTTCCCACTCCTGACCCCTGCACCTTGGAGGATGTTACTGGGTAAGGCTGGTATTTTTGCTTTGTCGTCATATGGTATTTGTTAATCATTACTGGTGAAACTGCTCTTCCAAACTGTCTGCTCAGCCTGTCATTCTTCCTTCCAGTTTTCTTCTACAGCAGCTTGTTTACAATCATTCCTACATGAGAATAAGAAAGAGAAGTATGTGGCTTGCTTTTTTTTTGGTAAGTGCCAAAAAAGTACTTGTCACTATATTAAGCCCAGAGAGGCCCCACATCCCCAAAGGAAACCGAACTGGCTGGATCTAGTCATGTTGGAGTCTTTGGGATGGTTTTGCAGAAAGGCTGGGCGGTGAATTCCTCTCCTACACACATTGGAGTCTGTTGCAAATGATTTATTTACACTGGAGTGAACAAGCTGAGCAGCTTCTTTTCATGAAGGCAGCAAGGAGGGAGGAAAGGGGGGTAGAAAGGGGGTGACATAGATAAGAGGGGTTCACTACCCACTTTTGACTCTGGTTCCACTCACTGCTATCTTCAGCCCTGTCTATTACCAGCATTTAAACCCTTCCCCCTGTCCAAACCCCCAGGCAAGAAGTTGACTCACATTGTGATAAGAGATGACGGCTAGGTGTCTGACACATTGTTGGCTGAGAGATACGGTAACTACGCTCTCCAAATATTAATTCAGTAATTTTTGAGGACTGACATAAATGAAGAAGATGCCTTTGCTGGACTTGATGCGATGAGAATGCACACTTTTATCATCCCACGGGCTCTCTGCAGGTAAATATGGAGAGCTCAAGGTTATATTTTTATTACACACACAAAACAAACAAGGTAAATTAACACTGAAGTGCCTTTTGTCAAACTGTCTTTCTGAATTCTCTCTTGATCTGCTCGGTGGTTCAGATCCTTAATGGCTCATTATCTGTCAGGGAGAGAACAGCTAAATGGATGCTCCGTGTTAGCAAGAATACACACAAAACCAATTTGTCTCTTGGCCAGACTGCGCTTCCAAGGGCCCACCCACACAACCCAAAGGACAACCTGGAAGGCGCTGCCAGCAATCCTTCAAAGAAAGCAGCTGCAACAACCAGGCATGTGGGCCTTGTTCTTATGTCGTGATGCTAAGGCCTTGCTCTGGTCATCTTTTGTGTGCTGATCCTGGAACAAAACCTGACAGAGAAACTCAGAGAGTGCCATCAGGGCCCCAGGTCAGGCCATTCACCAGGTGTTAAGATTAGGGAGGAATGAATCTATCCATTGCAGTTTCTCCCAGTTTTTCATGTTCCCATTCTTTAATTCAATTTTCCACAGCAGCTTGCATTTTTTTAATTAATAGTCATGAAAAATCAGCAAATTTTAGTGCAATACTTTCCTAATATACGTGTTCTGCACAACAATTTTCCAATAATAATATTTTTTTGGATATGCTGTAAGCTGCCTAGAGTGGCTGGGGAAACCCAGCCAGATGGTTGAGTATAAATAATAAAATTATTATTAATATTAATATCTCATCCTTCCTCTCAAAGGCACCCATGGCATTTTTAATTTCCCCCAATAAAAAATGCATCTTTTTGCATACTTTATTCTAATACAGTGGTATTCTAATACAGTGGTACATTTTTCTACACATTACTTACCGTATTTTTCGTCCCATAGGACGCTCCGTCCCATAGGACACACCTAGTTTTTTGGGGGGGAAATAAAGGAAATTTTTTTTCCTTTATTTCCCCCCCAAAACCAGGTCGGGGAACAGCGGGATGGCGGCGCTGCGCCTCCGCGCTGTCCCCCGAGCTTGTGGGGCTGGCCGATGTCTGCCCAAAGCGCGGGACGCTCTGCTTCAGGGTGCCCTGCGCGCCGGGCGGCAGGCTGCTATCCGCAGCGTAGGGAGCCCTGCGGGAACTCCCCGCATGGCTCCCCATGCTGCGGATGTCTGCCCGGCGCGAGGGGCGCTCTGTTTCAGGGCGCCCCGCACGCCGGGCGGCAGGCTGCTATCCGCAGCCTAGGGAGCCCTGCAGGAACTCCCGCGGGCTCCCCAGGCTTGCGGATAGCTTCCTGAAGCCTGGAGAGTGAGAGGGGTCGGTGTGCACCGACCCCTCTCGCTCTCCAAGCGTCAGCGAAAGCCTTTATTCGCCCCATAGGACACACATAGATTTCCCCTTCATTTTTGGAGGGGAAAAAGTGCGTCCTATAGGGCGAAAAATACGGTAGTTGGCAAATTTCACTGCAAATTTTCGAGAAGTGTGAATTTCAAAGAATACATTTCGTCTTGAGAAATGTGTGTGGTAAGTTTGCCTTTAAATGCAAACTGAATTGAATTTATCCCCCATCCCTCTTGATGGTTTCGTCCCTTTTAAAGTATGAGGAATGGCAGCCTGGGCAAGGGCTTCCCTCATGGAAGCCCCTGAACAGTACAACTCCCTCCCTACAAAGGTGTGTTTAGTAAAGGGCCATAGTAACTCAGTGGCAGGACATCTGCTTTGCATGCAGAAGGTCTCAGGTTCAATCCCTGGCATTGAATTGGAAGGGATGGGAGAGACTTTCTGCCTGTAACCCTGGAAAGTAACTGCCACCATAGCTGTCAAGTGTCCCTTGTTTGGCGGGACAGTCCCTTATCCCAGCACCATGTCCCGCTGCTGTCCCTTATTGATGATGTCCCTTAAATAAGCTACTGAAGGTAATGGGGCCCTTTCTATGTCCAGCTGTCCTTTGTCAACAACAAATTGTTGCTGTTTTTTTGTGTTGAATATATGCTATATGGTAATTTATGGACCTAATAGGTATCTAAAGGCATTTGCATGCAACAAAATATGTATTTTATCAAAGTTATTGTTGATCCCTTATTTTGGCTGCTGATCCCTTATTTCCGAGGCAGCTGATCTCTTATTTTCAAATCTGTAAATTGAGAGCTATGGCTGCCACTCAGGGTAGATAGTGCGTCTGGCTCAGTAAAAGCAGCTTCTTATGCACCTTTTACCACATGCTGAAGAAGCACCTCTTTACCCCAGCCTTTAACAGTTAAGATATTTAAGTTTTTATGAGATCCACCTCTTTGGCTGAATTTATATTGTTCTGTTCCATTTGGAATGGTTTTATGCGTCTTGGGTTTTTGTTGTTTTCATAATTGCAGATGCTGTTGTCGTAACCTGCCCTGGGACCTGACGGCGAAGGGCATGTAAGGAATCCTGCACATATATACACAAAAGAAAGAAATAACACGTGAGCAGGGATTTTTCTTGCATTATGAAATCCAGACCCGGCCCATCATCATTATTATTATTGGCCACGGATGGGCTGGTCTCTGCCTGTTGGTGCAGTGTGTGCAGTGGCTGAAAGCTGGAGACAAAAAAGGAACATGCATTGCTTATTTATTAATTTCACTTATGAATGGCGTCCTTATGACTTCAAAGTGATTTCACTATGGAAGAAAAACATATAAAACAATTGCTTATATATGAACAGTTAAAACACACAATGAGTCATGATTTAGCAGCACTTTTATGAAACAACAAGCAGATTACAAAAACGTTAATAATTCTATATTGTATTTTTAATTAGTTAATTATCATTGTTGTTAGGATGATTAACTATTATTAAGTATTAAGTAAGTATTATTATTATAAAAATGACCCAGGGAAAAATATTATTCTACAGTGGTACCTCAGCTTACATACGCTTCAGGTTACAGACTCCACTAACCCAGAAATAGTGCTTCAGGTTAAGCACTTTGCTTCAGGATGAGAACAGAAATCATGCTCCCGCGGCGCGGCAGCAGCAGGAGGCCCCATTAGCTAAAGTGGTGCTTCAGGTTAAGAACAGTTTCAGGTTAAGAACGGACCTCCAGAACGAATTAAGTACTTAACCTGAGGTACCACTGTAGTTTTCTGCAATCCTATATACTTTGTTTTATTCAATAATTTAAAAAATCAAAACAAAACAAAAACTAAAAAGTTACATATATGAAAACAATTTCAAATCCAGTGCAGCTACTGACTGTATTATGATACGTATTTTTAGGCTTACTCCTATATTTGTGTTTCTATCTAGAGAAAAATAGGCTAGGTTGTTTTTCCTCTTATTTTAATCTTGTAATTGCTGTAATTTAAATTGCATTGCAGAGATTTCCATTTCTGATTATGGTGTGTTGAGGAGTGTTTTGGGGTGTATGGGATGTTAGTAGAGGGGACACGTCATGCTTCTTCTGGGGTAGTTTGTCCACCTTTGGTCCCCACCCTGCACTCAGCTCTCACCTGTGGCTCCTAGAAGCTGTCAGCATGCAACAACTTCACACCCCGGGGAATGGCTTTGACTGGCCTGCTAAACCAGGTAAGGGTAGCTGATGGGTCTCAAACCCTCAGTGAGTTAGGCATTTCCTCCGCATGTGAAGACATCTGCCAGTAGATTGAGCGAACGAGACCAGTTGTGGGTCCAATGGTCAAGAAGGCGTTTTCTGCACGTGCTGTAGAAGGAAGTGAGGTGCAGATGGGGCTTGTGAACCTGGGAACGTAGCCCATCTAAGAGAAGGAAAATTGACCCGAAAGCTCTGTTGCCTTGCAGGTTGTCTATGCGAGAAAAGGCTAAGGAGTAAACCCTACACAAACCCAGAGTGGAGTCCCTCAGGCAGTTGGATGGCGCCCTGTATGCCTCCTTTTGGCAACTCCTGCAGCCAAGCTGGAGCCAAAAGCAAGGCTCTGCTATCCTTTGGACCACATCAGCTGAGGACCTCCCTGCATACTGTCCTGGCTTCTGCAATGGGGAAGTCACTTTGGTGCTGCTAACACAGGGATTTGACTTCACCCCTGAGGGCATACTCCATTGTCTCTTGAGACAGATGGATGCCAACAAAAGGGTTTTTTTTGTTGGTGCTGGTGAATCACAGCAGAGGAAGGGAGAGCTAACTCTCTTCTCCCCAGTTGTAACCTCTTGACCCAAAATCACCACCCCCATTTTGTAGTCAATATAAAAAGCCTTCTATGTATATATATGTTATGTACTGAGTTGAATAGGATCCAAACTGCAGCAGTCTGATTGGTCCTAGAACAATAGGATCCAAAAGGCAGCAGTCTGATTGGTCCTAGAACAATAGGATCCAAAAGGCAGCAGTCTGATTGGTCCTAGAACAATAGGATTCAGAATGCAGCAGTCTGATTGGTCCTAGAACAATGCAGCAGTATGATTGGTTGGCAGGAACTACCCAATCATGCTCCAGATAGAAGTGAATCCACAACCTGATTGGCTTACAGTAGAATTCCGGAATTAGCCAATCATGTGCAGCCCATTGTGTAAATAATGTATATAAAGCAGATACTTTGAGGGGACTTTCATTCCTCCTCACCACTATGAGCTGAATAAAGAGCATGAAATCACTTTGCAACTCTGAGTATATTTCAATATTATTTCAAATAAAAGTGGGGGGAAGGAGCGGGATGTTCCAGAGGCCTGTATTCAAATTGCTAGTTGCCCTGTCTAGCTCAGACACAAGCTAAGGGTTTAGTGAAACATTCAGCTCACTTTCATACAATTTAACTTGCATGGGAGGCAACTCATCACTAGGAAAGTACAAAAAGCAGATTGTTCTGGCATCTGCATTACTGCAGTTCTGTTGACACGAACAGAAATGGCGTGAACAATCGTTTACGCCTCACCTCAGTCCTGGAGAGCAGAATTTGAGTTTTTGAATTGGTTCTGGTGATACTCAGAAGTAGGGTGGTCAGGTCAGGAGCTCAGGGGAAGAGGATTTGTTCTTACACAAAAACATATTTTAACAACTGTGTATATTTTGTTCAATACAACTGCCCCCCTTTAAACTAAGAATCACTTGGGCCTAAGAAGCAAAGTCCCAAACCAGATGTGACAAATGGGAAGTTTTTATTTTGAAGAAAAAACAGCCACAGGGCCCCATTCTGGAATGTGTTTCTGATCCAGTTTGGTGTCCTGCCAAAAATCACTGAACTAGGTGCTATTTACCCCAGAAAGTCTTGTTTACTCCAAACAGTCCCTTTGAGGGCAAAGTAGCTATGGAGGAGGTTCAGCAGAAAATTGGCACAGACCCCCAAGTTCATTCCAGATTGGGGTTCTTTCTTCAAAATAAAAGTATCCAGTTTAAGTGCATACTTCTCTTAACATGTCGTTTGGCACTGAAATGTAAAGCCATTGGGATAAAGATATACAGCTTAGAATAGGCTGAGCAATAGGCTCATGTATGCAGAAGAAGTCTGAGATATTCATTAGATACACAGTTGAAGGGGAGCCCTTATTCAATTCCAGTGATATTACCCCCATATTTGGGTGGGGGGAGGGGAGAGAAACCAGTACAAGTAGATCTTCAAATAGATCTTGGAGATGTAATTTAAGATTGCCTCTCGACATATGGAAATATAAACATACTGAGATTTTTCAGAAATATATTAAATAGCATAGAAGTGATATTCATGTATGAAATTCTATTAGGGATCATTGCAATCCATGGATAATTATATGTGTTCTTATTATTTTGTTGTACAGTTTAAATAACATCCATTTTTTAAAAAAATACTCCCTAGTTTTGCTTTGAGTTCTACATTAATCTTCCTACTGGAAAAAGTACTGTATATACTTGGTCATATATTTGGAAAAAAGGCTCAGATTTTTCATTATGTGCCATAGCTGTCAACCTTCCCTTTTTTTGCGGGAAATTCCCTTATTCCAGCGCCGCTTCCCGCTGCTATCCCGGATTGTTAGATATCCCGTAGACTGTCCCCGGGACAGGTGAGGCTGCTGATCCCTTATTTTCAAATCTGAAAGTTGACAGCTATGCCATGTGCACATAAGTCAAGAAACCACCACTTGCATTAGATTCTCAAATTCATGTACAGTGGTACCTCGGGTTAAATACTTAATTCGTTCCAGAGGTCCGTACTTAACCTGAAACTGTTCTTAACCTGAAGCACCACTTTAGCTAATGGGGCCTCCTCCTGCTGCCGCGCCGTCGGAGCACAATTTCTGTTCTTATCCTGAAGCAAAGTTCTTAACCTGAAGCACTATTTCTGGCTTAGTGGAGTGTGTAACCTGAAGCGTATGTAACCTGAAGCGTATGTAACCCGAGGTACCACTGTACTGTACAGTATTCATAATGATATGGCATTTACATCGTCTTCTGAACATGTACAGAGAGAGGTCTCTCAGAGGCAGAGGGACAATAGATAAAGTAGGCCTGAAGGCCATGTCAGTGATACATATAAAATACTTTTATGTAGGAAAAAGCATGTAACCCATGTATAAATAATTGCACATGAGAATTACATGGACACGAAGATGCAACAACACTGTGTGGCCACAGAATACCATGTACAACATGATCACATATGACAATCCACATGAGGGCTGCCTGTTTTTTACTCCACAGCTGTGCCTTCTGCTGAAGAAGAATTAAAGCTATCTTAACTCGGCCAATTATAAGAGTCCTTCACATGGTTTTTAGATCCGTCCTTGTTTTTTAGCAAAATGGTTAATTCCCCAAATGAGTTGTAATTATTCCTTTTGTTTTCAGTTAATGGGTATTTTATCATCTTGAATTATCCCACTCTGAGTCATGCCCCTGGGTAATTTGCCCGCTTGTTAACACATATTTGGAAACCAGACTGTTCAATCAGAATGACTACTTTGTGATTGTAAGTAACCCTTACCATAATTTATTTATTTTTCGAATGCTTGGATTATTCCGAAGACAATTGTGGCATAACTACAGTAGCACTTCTGCCATTTATGGGCATGCCTTTTATGCAGAAAAAAAGGTTTGGCTTCCCATGAAATTTTTGCTAATTTCCTTTTGCTTGGTGGCCTGCGACTCTCTTATTGTACACGGAATCACACTGATGAAACCAAATCCTTTTCCTTGTAAGAACAGGCATGGTTTCCTTCTGAATCATCCCACACTAATTTTAAAAATATGCTGGGAGGGTAAACCCACACAGGTCATATCACAGCTTAAATCTTAAATCTAATTAAATATCATGTGTACAGCTGGCATTGTTCCAAGTGAGACTAACATTATTTCTGCCACCTCCCTAAACATACCTGTCTTTCCTTACAGCAAGTCTTTGGGTTGCTCAGTCAAGTTTCTCTGACTTGAGGGAGAGTTTAATATGAATCCATTTATTTTGCTCACTGGAGGAGTGTCTTCAACTTATGTTATTATCCTCTGTGATATATCAAAGGTGATAATCTTCCTATGCTGTGCTGGGTGAAGTCATAGCACAGTTCATTTTGAAGCACAGACATGGCCTGTTAGACTTTACTAGTGTGAAGTGCCGTCAGTGACCAATGAACTCAGTTCCCATTAATGGTAATTATGTTTTTTCAAATACAGCAGTTGCAATGCTGGAGCCATTATCTGAATCATGGGGATAATGTGTGATAGCCAAGGTAAGTCATACTCAGAGTAGACCCACTGGAATGTAAAGTATCTTGCATTTCAGTGAGTCTATTCTGATTTAGTTGGCTCTCACCTTACGTATTCAATAAAATGGCGACATATCTGACAGCTGTCCTAAGCCTACTTACGTGTGAGCAAGACCCATTGAATTAAATGGGACTGACTTCTGAGAAGAAATGGCAAGGACTATGCTGTTAGTGTTGCTTTCATTCCAACCAGTCTCTCTCATCTCACTGCAATGAAGGAGAGTTCTCTTGCACACAAAATGGGATGGAGGCTTTGCACTGCAATTGCGTTAAGTCATAACTAAATGTTCAATACACACCATTAGCTAAAAATGTATATTGACAGATAACCCCAGGGTAGCATTTGCCATTGGTAAGGAAAACACATCACATTTGGTTTCCTTACTGTTTTGTATTTTAATATTGTATTTCAATCTTCTATTTATGCGAATTGCCCACATTTCGTATGCTATTGGATGTCCTACAGGAATATATTAAATACAGTGGTACCTCGGGTTAAGTACTTAATTTGTTCCGGAGGTCCGTACTTAACCTGAAACGGTTCTTAACCTGAAGCACCACTTTAGCTAATGGGGCCTCCTGCTGCTGCCATGCCGCCGGAGCACGATTTCTGTTCTCATCCTGAAGCAAAGTTCTTAACCTGAAGCACTCACATAGTAAGTAGCTCCATTTGGCTCTCTTTTTTAGAATCATATTTAAATTTTTTATTGATTTACAAATAAAAGATAAACAAAAAATAAGAAGAAAATAAAAAGAAAAGAAGAAAAAAAAATAGTACACGTTACATGTTTCACATCAGATATTTCACATTTCCATCTCTTATAAGACTTCCTTCAGCTTGTCCGTAAATCATTCGTGGTAATAATTAAGATTACGCATTTCCTCCATTTGGCTCTCACACGTGATAATGAATTTGGAGTTTGGAGTTACAGGAGTTTCCACTATAGCCGGTGGTGCTATAACATTAGGCTCTTGATTGGGCAAGGCAGTGATTGGCAACTTTGCTCGTTGGACAGCCGCCACCTCGCCAGCCAAGCAGCTTAGGAGTTGCAAGACTCCTCCAGTTATGACATTATCACCTAAGTCTGGTAACCTTAAGGTTGGTGCTTGTTTTAAAAAGATGGTTCTTCACTTCAGTGCTGGCTGGTTCCCATTGGGACTAGTAGGGCGGAAGGCAGGAAGCCCAACAGTGTGCAGAGCCAAAGCCAATAACAGGCAGAGCCAACTAATTATAGTTTTCTCACCATCCTCCTCTCTGCTGAGTTGCACAAGGGACTAAGGAGGAGGAAGAAGCTAACAGGTAGTAGCACCCCCACAATGGGTCAGTGCATCTGGCTGTTAACCAGAAGGTTAGTGGTTCGCGCAAACCCAGGGACGGCTGTGGGAAGGATTGCAGGGGGTTGGATTAGTTGACCTTTGGGATATCTTCCCACTCTATGATTCTAGGACTTGAAGGAAGTAAGAAGGCAGGCTGAGGTTGCTGGGGAAGTGTCCCATTCGCCCTAATCGACCAGCCTCCACTGGTACTCTTGAAATTTCCTTTTTCCCCCCAATTTTTTTAAAATCATTTTATAACACAAATAAAAAACACAGACAGAAAAGACAAATAATACGAACAAATTCTTGTCATATCCTTATTTTTCTAAACATTGTTAAGTTGGCTTCCCCAAGTCCCACCTGATTTTAATTTTACTTCATCTTTAGCAGTTTACATATATCATAATTTCTAACCATCTTGTTTTTAATCATACTTAAAATAACTTCACATTTTATCACTTACAAATAATACTATTTTAAAATGCCCTATCTTCTACTTCTAACCCTACAGCCTATATCCGCTTCCAAAGCTATTCTAAGGTTTAAATATTAACATATTTTTTCAAATATTCCTTAACTTCTTCTAGTCTTCTTCCACCTTCTCTTATCTCTGGTCTCGGAGTCTCCCGGTCAGTTCGGCAAGTTCCATATAGTCCATCATCTTCATCTGCCATTCTTCAATAGTTGGTAAATCTTGTTTCTTCCAATTCTTCACTAACAATGTTCTTGCAGCTGTTGTGGTACTCTTGAAATTTCTTACTGCCTTTTATTTGTCTTATGTGTTTTTAATGTTTTAAAATTTATATATACTCAGTATTCAACACAGAGATACATACTTATGTTGAGATGGGGGGGGTTAAAGATTAACACACAAAATTAAAAGCAGGGATTTTTTCCCCAGGGGGAACTTACAGGAACTCAGTTCCGGCACCTCTCAAGTGGGACCATTGCCATTCTAAGAGAACGAGGGAGGTGTTCATGGTGACTTCCGGCATCTCTTTTTTTAGAAAAACAGCACTGACTAAAATAAAGAAATGAGAAAAAGTATCATGTGTCTTGGTTGTTGATTACTGTGGGTTGTATTTAGCTGATGAGCCCCTTGCTAGTGGAAACCCACACCAGAACTTCTGCTAGAACAGCAGGGCTTTCCCCCTGTGACCCCCACCTATTGGCTAGAGGTTAAAAAACAAAAAAAGGTAAAGGACCCCTGGACAGTTGAGTCCAGTCAAAGGCGACTATGGGGTTGCAGCGTTCATCTCGCTTCAGGATGAGAGAGCTGGCGTTTGTCCACAGACAGCTTTCCGGGTTACGTGGCCAGCAGGACTAAACTGCTTCTGGCGCAATGGCACACCGTGACAGAAATGCCGTTTACCTTCCTGCTGGAGCGGTACCTATTTATCTACTTGCACTGGCATGCTTTTGAACTGCTAGGTTGGCAGAAGCTGGGAAAGAACAAGAGCTCACCCTGTCGTGTGGATTCGAACCGCCATCCTTCTGATCGGCAAGCCAAAGAGGCTCAATGCTTTAGACCACAACGCCATGGAAGAAGAGAGGGGACATTGCCCCATCAGGCCACAATCTCCTTATCACTGCATCAAACTCCTCCCTTATATGACTGTTTACTCTCCGCAGTATCTGTCTAGAAAAAAAGTGGGCTAGAAATTAGTTTTACGTAACTAAATAATTGTCCATTAAAGAATCCCCACCCAGGCCCTAGATTTAAGGGCCTTCAAGGCCATTTCCCAACAGGAGAGGTATCTGCCCAAAGAGTGAGAAGCAATGCCTCTCGTCATCCTGGTTTGTAGCAGCTGTTTCCACTCTTCTTGGCTCAACCCTGCACTCATGAAAAGGACACGTAGCTCCATTGCAAGCTATCCATCTAAATGAGGTTGCTTGGCCATCCCTGGTACCAATGTATTCCTCTGCTCTGTTCCACATTTCCATTGCTGGTACACATCAGCACCTTTGAGCTATTATTTCCATAGCTAAATATTGCTTTGATGTTTCAACTTCCAAATGCCCCCAGCAAAAAAAGGTCTTGCACCCCCAAATTATGTTAGGCTGACTTAATTAATTAGCCCAAATTATGTTGCGCTGACTTGATTAAGTGCTTCAACACCCCTGAACTGGGATTGTGTCATTGTAATCATGTTTTACAACTACTGCTGCTTTCGGTATTATGCAAAAAAAACCAGCTTGGTGACCATCGGGAACATGATACTCCTGTGGTTTCTTTTAAAATAATCCATGTAACACCAGCCTGCAATTTAGCAGCTAAACAACAACAGAGGGATTAGAGCCACCCAAAATATTCTATGTAAATACTGCGTTGCTTTGTAAAAATAACATTGTTTATGCCTAAAACACACCATAGCCCTGAAAAACCTGTAGAAGCTCAGATTGCTAAATAGTTTCCATGAATGGTTTCCAAAACATTTACCTTTAGAACTAAAAATGTCCAGCCTTGAAGGCCTTTGTTTAAAAGCATGAAGTTGCACTAGAAAATTCCATCTTGCAACTGTCCTGTGACCAAAACCTTTTGTTTGTCCTTATTAAAACTGATGTTCTGTTGTAGTTTTTTACTTTGTGTGTGTTTTAAATTATGGCTGTAAAGGCTGGGCTGGATGAATCCCAAGCCGGAATTAAGATTGCCGGAAGAAATACCAACAACCTCAGATATGCAGATGAAACAACCTTGATGGCAGAAAGTGAGGAGGAATTAAAGAACCTTTTAATGAGGGTGAAAGAGGAGAGCGCAAAATATGGTCTGAAGCTCAACATCAAAAAAACTAAGATCATGGCCACTGGGCCCATCACCTCCTGGCAAATAGAAGGGGAAGAAATGGAGGCAGTGAGAGATTTTACTTTCTTGGGCTCCATGATCACTGCAGATGGTGACAGCAGCCACGAAATTAAAAGACGCCTGCTTCTTGGGAGAAAAGCAATGACAAACATAGTTAGCATCTTAAAAAGCAGAGACATCACCTTGCCAACAAAGGTCCATATAGTTAAAGCTATGGTTTTCCCAGTAGTGAAGTATGGAAGTGAGAGCTGGACCATAAAGAAGGCTGATTGCCGAAGAATTGATGCTTTTGAATTATGGTGCTGGAGGAACCTCTTGAGAGTCCCATGGACTGGAAGAAGATCAAACCTCTCCATTCTTAAGGAAATCAGTCCTGAGTGCTCACTGGAAGGACAGATCCTGAAGCTGAGGCTCCAATACTTTGGCCCCCTCATGAGAAGAGAAGACTCCCTGGAAAAGACCCTGATGTTGGGAAAGATGGAGGGCGCAAGGAGAAGGGGACGACAGAGGACGAGATGGTGGGACAGTGTTCTCGAAGCTACCAGCATGAGTTTGACCAAACTGCAGGAGGCAGTGGAAGACAGGAGTGCCTGGTGTGCTCTGGTCCATGGGGACACAACTAAACAACAACATGGGGACACAACTAAACAACAACAAAAAACATTTTAGCAATAATTTCATCGTTTTTTTCTTTCCTTGTAAGCCACTGAGGTCCCCCCCCCACACTATTTTTACAAAAACAAATAAATATAAATGGAGTTGGGAGTTCACCTCTGGAGACCTTGGTACAATTTAAACAAACAATGTTTGGGGTTGAGGAATGCCCTCTGGAGACCTTGACTCTGAAAAGGCTGCAGCTGAGCAAGAGGTGAAGCTGCGCCCCTCCATTTTCTTCTGCCCAGCCCCCACCCCCAGAAAATGACAGTTGGGAAATGGCAGTTGGGCGCTTCTCTCCCCTCCCCCACGTCATCCGCGCCTCGCCGTAGAATCAGCTGGAGGAGGAAAACAAAAAAGAGCCCCGAGGGAGGGAGAAGCCAAAGGTCTCTTTCCTCATTGGCTGATCTTGACAGCGAGCTGCCGTCACCTCCCACCAATCAGCGCCAACTCCTCTGAACCACAAAACATTCGGATGGCCGGCGGAGAAACAACAAAAAAAGAGGCCCGCCCCCTGCGTCCAATCACCGCGCTGCAGCTGCCGACGAATCAGCAAGCAGCCTTTTGGGCGGACTTTTCAAAACTCAGGTTTTCCTCCCGCCCCCACCTTTGTCCCTTTAAAAGGAGCGATGCGTCCCGAGGCATGGAGTGTCCTTCCGCCCCTCGGTTAAAAGCAAAAGGCAATCATTTGCGCGATTGATGGGAGGAAGCATTCCCGCCGTTCCCCAAATCGCTACTGGCGTTCGATGAGGTATATTCCATTCGTGGGGGGCGGGAAGTGAGAAAACGAGAGGGTTTATTTTTCCCCCTCCCCCTCCTCCTACAGGACCGCATCGCCGCCGCAGCTACGAATCCCTCCGCCCAAAGCAACTCGAGGGAAACAAAACAAGGAGGAGAGAAGGGGCGGGCGGTCACGTGACGGAAAGAGGGGCGGGGCCCGGGGCTGCTCGGCTCTCTTCCGAGCGGACTCCATTTTGATGTGGGTCTGAGGCGCCTCCGGCTCGGCTGCCCCGCGGAGGTCTCCGGGGCTTGGGGAGCGGGAGGCGATGGTGCCGCTGCTGCTTTCGCGCTGACGCCGGGCCGGGAAGGACGCGGGAAGGTCGGGGCTTGGAGTGGGCGGAGGGCGGCTGGATGGGTCGGTGAGGACGGGGCGCCTCGGCCGTTCGCTGTTGTCGCCGCCGCTGAGGGGACCAGCGCCCGCCGCCTCCCTTCGCTCCAGCCCCCGGCCTCCCTCCTCCGTCCCTTCCGGGGTCCCGAGAAGACGAGAAGCGGCGCCCCTGAGGAGAGGTATGTCCAGCTGAGAGTCGGGAAAACGGGGCGGGGGGGTTAAGCCTTTTGTAGCGTCGCTTTCTTCCTTTAAAAGCGTCCCCTGTAAACTGCTTCCTATTCCGAAAATCGGCTGAGCAAGGAGTGCTTCCCGAAACCCACGAAATATATATCATTAGAACAAATCTGGCATATTTATCAAAAAGAACCCCCCCAAAAGGTTTAAAAGCTGCTGTGTCCTGCCTATTTTGATAGTACGTTCGGGTGATTGTGCATTACACACACACACACACCCCGATCTATCGATTGTATTTATTTTTTAGGAGGTTTTTTTTAAAATACATGAAAAAGACTTAACCGGCTATGTATTTATGTGTGGTGATAGTTTCAGGTTCCATAGCATGCATGCATATATATATATATATATATATATATGAGAGAGATTCATATGAACTGTCTTATATACACACATTCCCCCCCCCCCAAAAAAAAAGGAAGAAAAAGACAATTGCAAAAGCAGGTACTGGAATAAAATGTCAGAAAGCCAGGAAGAGGAAATAATTGGCCGAAGGCCTCTTTGTTTTTGTGCACCCTTGTCCTCGCCAGTTTCTTAAAACAGTACTATTGGGGAGGGGGGTAGAGGACGCAGCCTGTTTGAAGATACATTTTTATTTAACGTGTCCTGCTGTGTTTGGGGAGGGGTGATTTGTGTGTTTACGGTTTGCTTTCTTTGTTGCGATGTGAACCACGCTCAGATTTACAAAGTTAAATCTGTTCTGGGAGGGGGGGGAAGGGTGAGATTGAAGGAGCGTTGCGTGGGTGTCCTGTGAAGAACGGTTTTTAAGAGAGCTGAACTGATTGTTTACTTATTACAATTATTTGTATCCCTTTCGGATCCCAATCTTTTCAAGGCAGCTTGCAAGTAACATGAAGATAAATGAGTGAAATTGCACAGTAACAGTATCAAGCTATGAGAATCCACCAGTATTAAACTAAAGCAATGTACCAAGGTGATACTGAGGTGGTCTCTTCCTGCCTGCTGCTCACTCAGTGGCTGCAAGGATATTTTCATTTTCCAAGTGCCTCTCAATCACTCTAGTAAGCCTTGGTGCAAAATAAGGCAAGCCAGTAATATCCATATGAAGGGGAGGAGCTGACAGGGAGTGGAGCGCAGTGATTTGGGGGGGGGGGTGAGGAGACAAGGCTGATGAGGGACGAGCCCCACTGAAAGCTTTTGTCTGTCACAGATCCCTGGAGAGCTTTAATGGGAGACAAGTTTTAGAAAGGTTTGGGGGAGGCTGACGGGTGTAGGTTTGCTTAAGAGGGTGAGGTGTCCTGTGGGGTGAAAGGATTTTTTGGTGATGGAAAGCGATCGGTAATTGGGAGGGCACAGCCCCCCTGGACCTTAGGTAGGACTGCTGGCTTGGAGAGACTCTTGATGGTATGGGTTGCAAGGGATCGGTGGGAATTGAGCCAAACCCTATTGCTGTGTTAGTTACAGGTAGGTAGCCATGTTGGTCTGCCCTAGTCGAAACAAAATAAAAAAATTCCTTCCAGTAGCACCTTGGAGACCAACTAAGTTTGTTTCTGGTATGAGCTTTTGACGAAGGCTCATACCTATTGCTGTGTGTTTGGGAAGAGTTTGCTTGAACTCTTCACTAGGGCTATGGAGGTGAACAGAGGACACCAGAAAGTATTTTGCAATAACTGTCCAGTCTTTGATAGCTGGGAGGAGGCACGTAGAGCTGGACAAGTGCGTCACGGGTTGGGGGAAGGCCCCATGTAAGTTCCCCAGAAAGGAGGAAATGGTTGCATGTGGGATAAGCAGGAGATGTTGGGATGTGTTTTTGAGGGGAATGTCTGTGGCAGTGCTGTAGGTGGGGCTTTCAAGAAAAATATCAGCGGAACAGAAATAGAGAAATAGGGCAAAAAATGAGAACTGAGGGAGATTTTGGCTGGTTTCACATCCAGCAAAGAGGATTAAAAGGGATCTCTTGTGTTTCGAGGTGCTCTTGTGCTAGGTGCAGATTGTGCAGAGCAATCCTTTTCAGCTTCTGTCTAAAGGGCATTTTCTTATCCAAACCCCAAGCTGTTGGTTGAGAGTAAAACCCTTTATGTGTTTTACAGGTTTTGTGTGTGAGGGCTTGGCTGAGGATGGCAGCAGATGATCTAGGCCTTGGGACAAATGTTTTGATAGTTCTCCGTCCGTCCCTCCCTGCCACCACCCACCCATCTCTGCTCCCCAGATTTTTGTTGTTGTTTCGAGGTTGAACAAAGATTATCCCTTTGCTTAGGGTGGAATTGAAAACAGGCTGACTCAAAGTGAGTGATTGGGTGTGTGTGTCTGACAGATTACCTATAAGGAATTTAAATTGTTATTTTTTCTTTTGTAACGGTCTAAGGACTAGAAACAAACAAATTAATTTGAAACCTAATAAGGAAAGAGTAGCGAGATACTGCAAAGCTCCCACTGTATTGGGATCACAGGAAAGCCAGATGGGTAAAAGCCAAAATTTAGCAGGTAGAATTGCAGAGTTATATGCTTAAGGGGTCAGGAGAGTTTATCAGAATGCCTTATCATTTGGGCAGCCTGATATCATTATGCCAGGTTACTCAACAGTAAGCTGTCTTTATTATGGTGGGTCTGCTTCCCAGGGAAATATTCAGAGTGTTGTAGCCTGATGTTGTTTCTTACTGGTGAGTCTGTATGTCTGTTCCGCTGCTGCCCCCTTCAGTCATTTGGAAGCTGCTTCCACTGTGTGTACGTGACAGCATTCAGCTATGCTCCACCCCCCTCACCCCCTCCAACCAAACTCCCTATGCACTGGCCTCTTAGTCAAGCACTGGGTGAAAGGCCCAGGTTTTCAGCTGGAGAGAGAGGAGTGTTTTTCCTCTCCCATTGCATGGTTTTAGTACGATAGACTGTAAACAGTTTAGATAGATGGGCATGTGGGCAGTTCAGAGAAATGTGTCATCTGAAATTGTCAAATCATACTATGCTCTTTAATTGTAAGGCTTGCTATCTCCATGGTCTCAACACAAGTTGGTTGAATTGGAAATACAGCATTAATTATTTGCTTCTGAGTGGTGATTATGTTGCTGTTGTAACACACATTTAACCTCTGAAATGCATGTGATTTTTCCCTCCTGAGAATGCTCAGATTGTCTTTCCTTCCTCCTCTCCCCTGCTTTCTAAGATGAAGGACATTGGAGTTGAAGAACAGATGAGCAGTTGGCTCTTCAGGCAGCTGAAAATCCATTTGGAGCAAGAATGGAAATACCAGCCTCGGGAAAAGGGGCTTAGCTTGATTGAGTGCACTGTTGAGGTGAGGAAAAGCTTTTCTCTGGGCCTGGGAATTAATGATTCACATGATTGAACTTTGGTTGCATGTGAGAGATTTGATAGGGAAATGACCAAAATAATAGATTTCTCTTCATGTAGCTTATTAAATATATATTCAACCTTCTCTCAAAGGAACTCAAGGTGGATTATTGATTCTCTTCCTTCCCCTTTTATCCTTACAACAACCCTCTGAGGTAATTAGCTCTAGGTCACCCAGTGAGCTTCATGGCTGAGTGGAGATTTGGAACTTCCAGGTCCTAGTCTAGCACTCTAACCCCACTGGCTAGCTTGTAGGACTGGTATTAAAAGTGCTATAGGGTGTTCAGATCACATCACATACTGTTGGCTTGATCAGATGTAGCACTCACAATGTAGAATGATCACTGTGCACTCGTTCCTTTCCTTTGCTGAATTTATCATGCTTTGTTCCAATGACATTATACCCAAACTGGTATAAATATTCATTTTGTGGCTTGTAGTCCAAGATTAAACCAGGACTTCTTCTGAACTGCATTTCATTAACCCCCAAAGGTTCCTGTTCAAACTTAGGTTCAGAAGAAAAGAAATTGGCACATACTTCATTCTATATATTGTGTTATTTTGTAAAGAGATTTTGGGTTGTATCCAGTTAAGTTGTCCTGTTGGTGCAAAGACTTCCAGTGGTGCAACGGAACTCCCCACCCCCCAAAAAAATCTGTTATTGACAAGCTGTTTGGCGAATCGGTGATATGTTGAGGGGAAGGGCCTTCTGCCTTCTGGACAGCTTAACTATGGAGTATTTGCCTGCACTCTTCATCCCACTCCAAATCGCCATGAGGTTGGCTGTCACACCACATCAGAATGTATAGATCAGCTTATAAGACATTTCTGTGCAGGATTTATACATATAACATGAAAGTATTTCTCTTGCTACACAGAATGAAAACGCCTTATGTCCAAGACTGAGGAATGCAAAAGTTGAAGATCTCTGGAGTCTTACCAACTTCTTCGGGTTTGCCACAGAAACATTTGTCTTGGCGGTCAACATCCTAGACAGATTTTTGGCACTCATGAAGGTACATCTAGAAGGAGCAGCTGTATGCATTTTTGCACATATTCAGTAACAATATGTTTCTATTGTCTTTGGCATTTGTTTTTGCCTTTAAGGCAATACGGTAATCTAAGATAATTGCCTCATTATAGGTGTGTGACAGAAACAGAAAATAGCATTCCCACGTTTTCCTTGTCTTCCTCAGTTCCCTGTCTTTGTCTCTCATTTTTTTTTTGCTCCAAAGCCAAATTGCAATCATATTACACTTCTTAGTGAGGTTATCTGAATCTATGGCACCATTCCAGATGACACCTAGTGAATAATATTGCTGAATTTGTAGTAAATGCCCACTACCAGCAGGAGTACTGTTACAGGCTGAACTTACTAAACCTTGTCCTAGTATTGCCGAGCCAGCTTTCTACTATAAGGGTCTTATTGTTCTAGGCAATAAGGGTATGCAGCAGAACCCAGATAATTATGAATGGATTTTCAGTACCTTTTTTCATTATTTGCCCTTTACACATTGCTGCTAGGTAGCTTACCATCCATGCTACTAGTTGTTCCCAACGTTCTTTTCCTTCTCCCTAGGTGAAACCTAAGCACTTGTCCTGCATTGGGGTCTGTTGCTTCCAGCTGGCTGCTCGAGTGGTTGAAGAGGAATGCAACATCCCATCCCTCCATGATGTCATCCGGATTAGCCAATGCAAATGCACTGTGTCCGACCTGAAGCGGATGGAGAAAATAATCTCAGAAAAGCTGCACTTTGACTTCAAAGCTACTACTGCCTTAACCTTTTTGCACTTGTACCATACTATTGTACTCTGTCATACCTCAGAAAGGTACGTGTGGGATCAGTCTTATTCCCTGTTGTTCAGTGGGTAGTTTGAAGCCCTCTTTCTGTCTGTTAGGCTTCTGGGTTGTCCCTCTCCCATTGCTGCCTGTACTTTCCTGCTTGCTGTGGCTGCAGATGCTCCAGTTATTATTTCCCAATAATATGTGCTCATGCACAGTGAGATAAGGAAATGCAGCCCAGCCAAGATTGGAGAGCCCATAGTCTCTACAAGATGAATGGGAGCGGTCAGGTGCATTGAGGGTTGTAGAGTGGGAAATAGGATCAGTGCACCCGCCTTACATTTTGAGTAACGCTGCAGGCATCTTAGCTGAGTCGAACTCTGCCACACTGCTAGATAACCCAGGTTTACATTTTCCCATCTTGTCCCTTGAATAGGAAAGAATTGTTGAATCTTGACAAACTGGAAGCACAACTTAAAGCTTGCAACTGCCGACTAGTCTTTTCAAAAGCAAAAGTAAGTAAATAACAGCAAAGCATAGGAGGAGTGTGGGCAATATAATGAATGGCACAATTATATTTGGCCATTAAATTGGAGATGCTAGCAAACATACAAAAGTGATAACAGCATGAAGAATATTAAGTTGGCTTTATAATCTCCGTAGTTTGTCTTCTTGTAGTGGGTATGAGATCAGTCATAATTTGCCATTGCCACCTCTTTCTCATGGTACGCTGGAATGATCCCCGGGAATAAAAAGGAAATATTACTATATCATTAATGTGAAATATAAAACAGTCAATTACTTGTCTCTGTACTATGGCTTTTATGTGGTGGCAGTAATTTTTTATTTTTTTTAAGTTAAAGCAAAAGTAAACCTGAAGTAGGTAGCTGACAGGCAAAAGATGGAATCCAGTCATGTGTTACTGAGCTAGATATGTGTGTTTTTACTTTCAGCCATCCATCTTGGCCTTGTGCCTTCTGTCCCTGGAAGTGCAGGCTCTGAAATCCATTGAATTGTTCGAGATGGTTCTGTATGTTCAGAAGCACTCAAAGGTAAGAGATTCAACCATTTTTGCTTTATATCACTTGGACCCAGCAATCCTAATACAGTACAGTGTGCTCCTCTGAATATGGGAATTAGTTTCCAAATGCATGATGCAGGGAGATTGGGAAGGTCACATGGCTGAAAAGCTTTGAAATAGCTTTACAGAGGCAAGTATCAGAAGTAAAAGTGTAACAAGGACTCAAAAATGAAAGACATTCCCATTTTACCATCTTGCATCATATGATTCTATACAGGAGACATTCGTAGCAGTATGAGATTTCACATACTTCATCTGCAACCGCACGCATTCTCTAAACTGTCATTAACTGCAGTACCTCATCAGCTCATACAGTGCCAGTGCTGGGATTTCAGTTAAATATGTAAAGTCTTTGAAGATGTGGTGTGTGGCTGAATCTGCAATTGAGGCTAAGTGGGGGTCTTTTAAATTACTGTTCTTTTGTAGGATCTTAGCACAGTATGTTAGGGGAACTGTATGAGAACTAGGCCAGAAGCGAAGGTTGAGCTCAGCTGACACACAGAAAGTGTTTCAGAATGCAAACACTGCAGTGTGTTTAGGCACCCAGCTTTTCTGGTGATGAGCTTTTCAGCACAACCCTCAGACTGTGATTCCAGTTGGTCTTTTTTTGAACACAAGCTCTGCACTTGGGTTATTGTGCATGAGATTACAGGCATAGTGGATTAGTAGTAGAGGTCTCTTGAATGAATACAAATAAATATGAGTGTCTTCTCTTGTTTTTAGATAAGTGACAGTGACTTGCTCTATTGGAGAGAGCTGGTTTCAAAATGCTTAGTGGATTACTCGTCTCCTGCCTGTTGCAAGCCAGACCATAAGAAACTAGTTTGGATTGTTTCAAGGCGTACTGCTCAAAATCTTCAAAACAGCTACTACAGTGTTCCTGAGTTGCCCACAATCCCAGAGGCTGGATGTATTGATGAGAGTGAGAGGTAGGTATATCCCATGGGGCTTTCTCTACTTACCTGCTCATCTTTCAAGTAATGGCATCTCAATAAATTTAATGGTAGCTTTCTTTTGTGGCATGTGTGTAATTTAAGATCAGATGATAACCAAGTAGTATTGGTTTGTTAGCATTTCAAATATTGGAGCTACATTTACTATCTTGGTGGGTTCCAGATCCCATAAAACCAAACAGCTTGTATTGCATCAGTTGTGATGGTGTTTACATACATTTGTGGGGAGGAATCATACCTCAGAGCACACTTCCTTTTACATGTAGAAGGGCTATTGATTCTGCAAGCAAGTGGAAATCACTACTGCAACAGCATTAGTACAATCTTAATTCTTGAACTTAACAAGTGACGAAAACATAAGTAAATGTTAATAACTTACTGCAGATTCTTTGGAGTACAGTGGTACCTCGGGTTACATACGCTTCAGGTTACAGACTCCGCTAACCCAGAAATATTACCTCGGGTTAAGAACTTTGCTTCAGGATGAGAACAGAAATCGTGCAGCAGTGGCAGCAGCGGGAGGCCCCATTAGCTAAAGTGGTGCTTCAGGTTAAGAACGGACCTCCAGAACGAATTAAGTTCTTAACCCAAGGTACCACTGTACTATAATGTGGGTCTCTCTGACAGTAAATATTTTGAGGAGACTACAAGCACTCTGTGCTGTTTAAATTGGTTTAAAGCAATGCTGCATTTTGAATTGGCCAGTTAAACTTTGAGGCTGCAAGAGTTGGATGCTCAGTAATGAAATACGAGACCAATGTGCAATAAGGCAGTTAGCAGCTGTGCAGACCTTGATTGACCTTCTCTAAAGTGAAAGAACTTACTTGAATTATAGCAGCTGACACTGCTTGGTTTAAAATTGTAGACAGTGATGAACATTTTAATCACTTGAGAAACTGATAATCAGAGTCAAGTTCTTGTTGATTTTGTGCTGGGAATTCTGTGTATAATGTCATTAACAGAACCCTCACACCATGAAAGCAGAATCTATTCTTAATGCAATTGGGTGCAGTGCAGACTGCTAGGGAATTTAAAATAAATAAATAAGCACTCAGATGCTGCTAAGAAATGTGATGCAAATAATGCAACCCAAAAGTAGAAAAAGACCCTCATAAACAGTGTCTATTTGGAGTGGGCTTTTAAAATCCTTTTTTTAAAATCATTTTTTACTTATGTGAACTGTATATAACTCTTCATATTTTACCCCCTAGTGAGGACTCCTGTGAAGATATGAGCTGTGGAGAAGAAAGTCTTAGCAGTTCTCCACCAAGTGACCTGGAAAGCACCTTCTTCTTTGACCTCAAGCCAAAATCAACTCCGTGTGCTAGGCTGAGCTTTTAATGCATTATAGTACTATAGGCAACAAGTATCTAAGCACCCTCTGTACTTTGACGCAAGGTCTCATGCAGTACCCAAAACATACACACCACTTACTGTGGCAAAAGTCAAATGTAGCAGGGTTGATCCAACCAACCATTTAGGTCTTTATCCAGTGAGGAGCATGAACAAGTGCACACTGTTTGTTAGTAGGCTATAAGAGAGCTGTAAAGCTTGATATGTGCTTGAATGCCTTGCTGAAATTAGAGGTTGAATATGGGGAACTATTTTTGGGATAGACTGAGTTACAAAGAAGTGTATGCTTGTTTCTGCCTGGACTGAAGTACTTTTAACCAAAACTTTAGTTGTGCATTCTTTTTTAAGAAAGGAGTTTCTCTCTCCTTTTTTTAAAGCTTTGTGGAATTTCAGGAAGTGTATTAAATAAGGAATATGCTTGTGTTATTTAGGGATGAATAATGTCCCCTTTTAAAGTGAAAACCAGAGGGTAATCTGGTTCAATGTGCCAGGTATATTTTAGTGTTAAAACTTCTCAAGGGTCGGCTTTCCTATCCATTTTAGGAACTGAAGTGTATTCAGAAAACCTTAATGTTAATGTGAAAAAGCAAACTATTAAATTAGAAATTTTGACATTCAATGTAAAGTCTACTTTCCCTTTTACTACTAACTCCTGTAGCTTTTTTCCAGTATTTTACATTGTCATAAATAATTTCTTAATCATAACATGTTTGCATGCTTAAGTGAAATCTGTTAGCGGAAAGGCTATTTGATTATGCAGAAGTGTTGGTAAATGTGAAGTTGATGAAAGTGGTTGTAATGACACTTAATTGCTTGCCATTTTCTTTTTTCTTAAAGCACAGACTTTTATGGTTGCTTTACTTAATATTTTCAAATATATGCAAAGTGAGCAAAAGAAGAAATTTACTCCATAGTATAATAATGTAAAAGCAATGTCATGGTAGAAATGAAGGGGCTGCGTAAGTTAGGATTTTGTAGCATTGTGTGGCCAACGTGTCTAGGCTGAAGTGCAGATGTGAATGGTGATGTATGGTGTGCTCTGATTTTTATAAAGGAAAAAAAAAGTTTACAAAAATTGTGTAAAAATGTAAATTAAAATCTGTATAAAAACTTTAAAAAACAAAATAAGCTGAAAAATATTGTATTTTTACAGTGTGTATGTAACTTTCATGTATGTTGCATGTAGATATTAATTTATTGTATTCTGTATATGATATAAATACTGTACATTGAAGATTTGCCTTTTTGGTACTGCAAGCCAGAGTCTCAAAAGATGTTTTCTGAAAGCTATTTTCTCTCAAAGATAACTCAGATCTCTTTGCTTCAGTTCAATAAAACCAAATGCTTTTCCTAACTAAGTCTCAGCTGTGATTTTGGCAATCAGCATGGAAATATGGCTGGGAATAAGTCAGAAATTCCAGGATGTCCTTTATGGAATATGATAGCTTTTTATCAATTAGAATGTAAGTAATGGAAACAAAAGCTTTCTTAATGGGGAAATGCGCTTCCCAGAATTTGGAGTCAAACTACTAGACCCATGGAACAGATTGGCTCCCCGGACTTGGCAAAAAAATGTGCAGGAACCGTACTAGGATTTCAGGGTTAGAAAGATTTAACTATTCTATATAGACTAAATGAATATTTGGGTCGCCCCATGATCCAAGCCATATGATCTTTGCTTTCAGATACTTGGGGAAAAATGATCATTTACTTAATTACATTAACAAATCATGGCATATTATTTTATGTAAAAATGGCTACCTTTATTATATTCTGTTTAATAATATATATATATATATAATTTTAATGGTCATGCTCAGTTGTTTCCTATCTTGCTCATAGAGATTTCTGATTAACTACCCCTACAACAGAAGCAACACTTTCAATTTATAAGTTAAGTAACTGGTCAAAACATTTCAGTACAAAGACAGCCCTGTTACCACCCAGACTACCTAAGGCCTGCATGATTTTTTCTTAAACCTTAGGGTGGCCAGGTGAACTCCATTAGGGAAAAATAAGTCTTGGTCAAAAGTGCAGGGCAGGAGATGTTTTCGTTCCCTGAACAGGAGGTAGGAATCTTTATTCAAAGGCCACAACGTAAATTCATGTATACTAAAAGGCTTCTGTGTGGTGATGCCTCTCAGATACTCAACTTCCAAATAGCTTGACAAGGAGAGCTGAAACCTGAAGAAGGGGAATTTTGGGGCATATTTTAAAAAGGCATGTAGGAAATTGGATTACTGTGGAAAGTTGAGAGCATTTATTTACTTGATGCTATTTATGAATCACTACCTATGAAACTGAACTGTAACAAGGCTACCTCTGTCCAAACAGGGCTCTAGTTCCTAAATCCATAGAGCAAAACCCTCCCAAGACAGTGCTGGGTCTGGAAGAAATCCCAGACTAGAATCGTAGAGAAGTACAGTCATATCTCATGTTACGTTTGCTTCAGATTGCGCGTTTCCAGGTTGCGTCCTGTGGCGACGCGGAAGTACCGGAAACGGTTACTTCCGGGTTTCGCCACTCGCGCATGCGGAGACGCGCAAAATGATGTCATGTGCAGAAGCGGCGAATCACGATCCGCGCATGCGCAGATGCGGGTTGCGTTCTTTTCAAGTTGCGAACGGGCCTCCGGAACGGATCCTGTTCGCAACCAGAGGTACCACTGTAGAGTTTGAAAGGATCATTTAGTCCAGCCTTCCTCAACCTGTGGGTCCCCAGATGTTGTTGAACTACAACTCCCATCACCCCTAGCTAGCAAGGCCAGATCTCACGGATGATGGGAGTTGTAGTCCAACAACATCTGGGGACCCACAGGTTGAGAACCGCTGATCTAGTCCAACCCCATGCAAGGCAGGAAACATTTGCCCAACGTGGGGCTCGAACCTACGACCTTGAGATTTAGAGTATCATGCTCTACCAACTGAGCCAGAAGCTGTTAAATGTAAAGCTGGTTCCTTTAGGATGGGAGGGCAACCCCACCCAAAGGCGTTGAAACCACCTAACTTGGTAGATGAATCCCACCCCCGCCCACCATCCTCTTGTTGAGAGGGAGCCAGATTCTGTCCTTGTCCTTTAAAAAGGGCCAGGGGCTAAATTTGACCCTTTGGCGGCCTTCATTTGGCCTTTGAGATTCTCCCAGGCCACACCCCCTCTCCCTAGGCCACACCCCTCTCTCTGCCCCCACCAGCCCTGCTTTGCACCTTGCTTGCATGCTTATGCCTCCTAAACAGTATGGGAAACAGTCCTACTAGAAAAATTAAACAATAAACTGAAACTGACACAGGGACAAAAAGAAGAAGACGTCTTCAACCCAGTATGGCTCCCCTTTATCACATACACAGCCCAACAAGACAATGACAAAAATCCACCAACAGCATACAAATCAATATGGCTAAGCTGATCCAGCTCCTTCATGGATCACTGCCTTGCCGGGGCTTGCAGGGGCTTGAATAACTCAGAGAAGCTATAAGCTATGCCGTGCAGGGCTCACTGCAGATGGTGACAGCAGTCACGAAATTAAAAGACGCCTGCTTCTTGGGAGAAAAGCAATGACAAATCTAGACAGCATCTTAAAAAGCAGAGACATCACCTTGCCAACAAAGGTCCATATAGTTAAAGCTATGGTTTTCCCAGTAGTGATGTATGGAAGTGAAAGCTGGACCATAAAGAAGGCTGATCGCCGAAGAACTGATGCTTTTGAATTATGGTGCTGGAGGAGACTCTTGAGAGTCCCGTGGACTGCAAGAAGATCAAACCTCTCCATTCTGAAGGAAATCAGCCCTGAGTGCTCACTGGAAGGACAGATCGTGAAGCTGAGGCTCCAATACTTTGGCCACCTCATGAGAAGAGAAGACTCCCTGTAAAAGACCCTGATGTTGGGAAAGATGGAGGGCGCAAGGAGAAGGGGATGACAGAGGAGGAGATGGTGGGACAGTGTTCTTGAAGCTACCAGCATGAGTTTGACTAAACTGTGAGAGGCAGTGGAAGACAGGAGTGCCTGGTGTGCTCTGGCCCAGGGGGTCACAAAGAGTCGGACATGACTAAACAACTAAACAACAACAACAAACCTGATCCAAAACACCCGCCCACCCCACTCACACATGAAAACAAAGACCCCCACAGCCAACCACAAATGAACAACCACACCCTAGTCCAACCCCAACCTCTCTCAACACCAAAGGAACACAAGTGAACAGCAAAGAACCTGCACAAGCAACACTGACACCAAACCCTTCATATAGTAAGTAAAATAGAAACATCACCATCTGACCCCACCCCCACCCATCTCCCCCCTCCACCTCTTTCCCCCTTTTCTTCCTAATGTCTCAACAAATAAAACTGATTTGATTTGTAAAAATGTTACATGAGGAAATAAATACGAGAGAGAGAGATTGCACACACTTTTGTAAATCAAGAAAATCTTTAATAATAATAATAATAAATGGCCATCCTGCCTCTATAGCTGTGCCATTGCAATAAAAGGGGTGGGTGGGTGAGTGGATTGCCCCTCCGGCATTCATGCCCACCTTTTTCTGCTCTTGACTTGGCTGTTTGCAACACCAGAGCTGGATCCTACAATATGTGAATTAAAACAACGACAACACAGAACACGCGCTTAATAACAACAATGCTTATCTTTTTACCGCTTTTTTTTGATGTTATTATTATTTCAGATTATAAATGCTATAAAGTAAAGGTAAAGGGACCCCTGACCATTAGGTCCAGTCGTGGCCGACTCTGGGGTTGCGGCACTCATCTCACTTTATTGGCTGAGGGAGCCGGTGTACAGCTTCTGGGTCATGTGGCCAGCATGAGTAAGCCGCTTCTGGCAAACCAGAGCAGCGCACGGAAATGCCGTTTACCTTCCCGCCAGAGCGGTACCTATTTATCTACTTGCACTTTGACGTGCTTTTGAACTGCTAGGTTGGCAGGAGCAGGGACTGAGCAACGGGAGCTCATCCGTCGCGGGGATTCGAACCGCCGACCTTCTGATCGGCAAGTCCTAGGCTTTGTGGTTTAACCCACAGTGCCACTCCCGTCCCAAAATTAAACCCAAAAGTCAAGTTGCATTGGCCGGGAATCGAACCCGGGCCTCCCGCGTGGCAGGCGAGAATTCTACCACTGAACCACCAATGCTATACATGTGACATGTTCATCACATGTGATGACTTTTACTGTCGTTGTGTTTTGCTGATTTTTAGGCTGCAACTGTTTTATGGATGATTTGTTGTTTCGTGTGATTTGGGCTGCATTTGCGATGCTCTATTACCGCATTGCTATTTATTGCTCGTGAGCGGCTTTGAGAGTCGTCTGAATGAAAAGCGGCATAGAAACATGCTCCTTCTACCCAAGAATAAAAAAAACCCTACCTTCGCAGCGCCGAGCATGCGTTGTGCGGTAACATGTAGCCCTGACGCTGCCCTCACTCTGCATCTCCTGCCCGCTTCCCTCCCGCTCCCGCTCTCCTGGCGAAGCAGGACGAGGAAGGGCAGAGGCTGGGGCTTCAGTGCCACAAATGCGCATGCGCTTCCCCGAGCAGCCCCTGTTTCCTGCAAGCGGGGAGATTTGCTTTCCAAATGCTGCAAAGCAGCTTCGCGGACCTTCTTCCCCGGAGCGACCTGCGCGGCGGAGTCACCCTCACAGGTACCCCTTCCTGCAAAGGTCCTGCTCCTGCCCTGCTTGCTATTCCTCCCCATTATTTACTTCTGCTCCCTCTCCTTCCTGGAACCAATGGTCATATCCGGGCTAAATGCACATAAATATAAAGGTGGGCACGTGAAATGCGCACAGCCCAGTGGTGGTGGTGGTTGTTTAGTCGTTTAGTCGTGTCTCTTCGTGACCCCATGGACCAGAGCACGCCAGGCACTCCTGTCTTCCACTGCCTCCCGCAGTTTGGTCAGACTCCTGCTGGTAGCTTCAAGAACACTGTCCAACCATCTCGTCCTCTGTCGTCCCCTTCTCCTTGCGCCCTCCATCTTTCCCAACATCAGGGTCTTTTCCAGGGAGTCTTCTCTTCTCATCAGGTGGCCAAAGCATTGGAGCCTCAGCTTCAGGATCTGTCCTTCCAGTGAGCACTCAGGGCTGATTTCCTTCAGAATGGATAGGTTTGATCTTCTTGCAGTCCATGGGACTCTCAAGAGTCTCCTCCAGCACCATCACTCAAAAGCATCAATTCTTCGGTGATCAGCCTTCTTTCTGGTCCAGCTCTCACTTCCTTACATCACTATTGGGAAAACCATAGCTTTAACTATACGGACCTTTGGTATGATGCCCCTATTTTCATTGGAGAAATGTTGGAGGGAATGTCTATTTTCATTGGAGAAATGCTGGAGGGTATGGAATAGGGTATGCATAGAGCCATAAAACTGTAGAATTGGAAGGGACCCCGAGAGTCATCTAGACCAACCCCCTGCAATGCAGGAATCCATGACAGGTGGCCACCCAACCTCTGCTTTAAAAAACCTCTAATGCAGAAGTTTAGTCATAGTTAAGAGTGGATTTCTGTCAATCTTTCTTTGTGCGCAATCTGCTTCTGCACAGTGACAGCCCCGGCTCCTTCCTTCCTTTCCTTGCCATCCATTTTTTCCAAAACACTTCCTGATTCTCTGCTCCATGTCCCTGTTGCTGCTGCAGCTCTGAGCTCCCAACAGCAGGGACAGCCCTCTAGTTATTCTCAAGCAGAGCCTTCTCTTTCAGCAGCCCAATTTATTCCCACCCCCAATCTATTCAATACAGTGGTACCTCAGGTTACATGCACTTCATGTTAAAGACTCCGCTAACCCAGAAATAGTGCTTCAGGTTAAGAACTTTGCTTCAGAATGAGAACAGAAATCGTGCTCTGGCGGCAGGAGGAGGCCCCATTAGCTAAAGTGGTGCTTTAGGTTAAGAACAGTTTCAGGTTAAGTAAGGACCTCTGGAACGAATTAAGTACTTAACCTGAGGTACCACTGTACTCCGTCTTTCCAGTTTTTGCTTGGGTCTTATTTTACCATCTTAATAATAATAATAATAATAATATTATTATTATTATTATTATTATTATTATTATTATTATTATTTATACCCCGCCCATCTGGCCGGGCTTCCCCATCGACTCTGGGCGGTTTCCAACAAAATATTAAAATACAGTAATGCATCAAACATTAAAAGCTTCCCTAAACAGGGCTGCCTTCAGATGTCTTCTAAAACTCTGGTGGTAGTTGTTGTTCTCTTTGACATCGGGTGGGAGGGCGTTCCACAGGGCAGGTGCCACTACCGAGAAGGCCCTCTGCCTGGTTCCCTGTAACTTGGCTTCTCACAGTGAGGGAACCGCCAGAAGTCCCTCGGCACTGGATCTCAGTGTCCGGGCTGAACGATGGGGGTAGAGATGCTCCTTCAGGTATATTGGACTGAGGCCGTTTAGGGCTTTCAAGATCAGCACTAACACTTTGAATTGTGCTCAGAAACGTACTGGGAGCCACTGTAGGTCTTTCAAGACTGGTGTTATGTGGTCTCGGCGGCCGCTCCCAGTCACCAGTCTAGCTGTTCTTCCCATGCGGATTCTCCTCTCTCAGTGTGTTGTGTGGCTCTGACTCTTTGTGAGTGTATGCTAAAGGTGACTTAGGAGTGTGTGTCTCCTCATTTCTTTGTGTGCATGCACGTAGGCTGTGTGTTAGAACTGCGTGTCTGATTTTTTTTCCTATGTGTGCGCACAAAAGGTGTGAGTTTGGAATGCGTACCTCATTCTGTGTGCATGCATGCATGCCTGAAGGATGTGAGTAGAATTGTGCCTCTGATTTTTTCAGTTAAAAGTGTGAGTTAGGAGTGTGTGTGTGTTGGGAATGTGCCCTGTTCTGTTCTAAGGTTATGCGTTAGAAATGTGTGTCTGATCGTGTTTATGGTTCTGCATGTCTGGGCCTGCGCACTGTCGAAATACAGCCTCCGAGAGGTTTCCACTTAAGTAATCTGGCCCTCAGGCCGACAGAGGTTTCCCAACCTGTTCTTGCACGTAACAGGTAGGGGGAAATGGCATCCCTGCCCAGGCAACTCACAAGACGAGACCCGCTGTCAAATTGCATTATGTACCTTCCACACCGTTCTCTCAGATTCCTAGTTTCCCTGCTTCTGGCCGTGTTTCCCAAGCGGCTTACAAAACAAGACAAGGAAGCTCCACTAATCAAAAGCCAGGCTTCTGCTTTAACTGTACTGTCATACCTCAGGTTATGATGTGGGTGGCGCTGTGGGTTAAACCACAGAGTCTAGGACAATCAGAAGGTCGGCACTTCGAATCCCCACGACAGGGTGAGCTCCTGTTGCTCGGACCCTGCTCCTGCCAACCTAGCAGTACGAAAGCACGGCAAAGTGCAAGTAGATAAATAGGTACCGCTCCAGCGGGAAGGTAAACAGTGTTTCCATGCGCTGCTCTGGTTTGCCAGAAGCGGCTTCGTCATGCTGGCCACATGACCTGGAAGCTGTACGCCGGCTCCCTCGGCCAAAAAAGCAAGATGATTGCCGCAACCCCAGAGTTGGTCACGACTGGACCTAATGGTCAGGGGTCCCTTTACCTTTACCTTTACCTCGGGTTACAGACGCTTCAGGTTTTCGGGTTGTGAACCGTGCCGAACCCAGAAGTACTGGAACAGATTACTTCCATGTTTCAGTGCTCGCGCATGCACAGAACCACTAAATCACACTTTGCGATTGCGCAGAAGCTCCGAATCACAACCCTCGCGTGCGCAGATGCAACACTATGGGTTGTGAACGCTGTGGGTTGCGAATATGCCTCCTGCACGGATCACATTCCCAACCCGAGCGTCCACTGTACAGGCAACTCCCCACTTGCACATGATGTACTTATGTGCAACTGCATACACATGCGGCACAGGGAACCCAGAAAGGGAAGTGGACTCTCTGCAGAGCCCAAAGGGCCTCCTTGCGAGGCCTCTCCCATGTGCTCCCCACTTCTAGGTTCCACTTCCAGGTTTCCAGCGCTGCGGTGTGCTCAATCACACACAAGCAGATCATGTGCTAGTGGGGAGCTGCTTGTATTATTATTCTTTTAAATTTGCTTTTCACCCTTCCTTAAAACTGTGATGTTGGTCAGCCTGGAGAAATCTGCTTTGTGGCCCAATTTTGAACCCTTGCCAATGTTTGCAAATATGTTTTGGGTGGTTTTTAATTGCTTTTAATAGGCTTTCCACCTTATTTTAAATTGCATTGTTTTGACATTTTTATGTGTGCCACTCTGGGCTACTTTGTTTTTTTAAATAATCTTCATTAATTTAAATTACACACATATACAAAGAATTTACAATTAGATATAAGGACCTGCTGGAAAATAAGACTCCAAGGTGGCTATCACCAATGGAAGCTAAGGCAGTTAAAAAGCTAAATATGGAGTCGAAATGGCCAAGATATTGGGAAATTTTGGAAAAGGAAGGGGACAAACTGAGATTGCAGAGTTTTGAAAAACTAAAAGGGAAGGTGAGAGATTGGTTACATTATCATCAAATAAATGAAGTGTTTAAATTGGACAGCAAAATAGGCTTCCAGGTGGAAAAATCAAAACTAGAGACTGAACTGTTAGAATCCAGTACTAAGAATTTATCAAAAATGTATGATCTGCTGCTGAAATGGAATACACAAGATGAAATGGTAAAATCAAGCATGATTAAGTGGGCTCAGGATATTGGTCATAACATTATGTTTGCTGATTGGGAAAAGTTGTGGACCACCGGGTTGAAGTTTACGGCGTGCAATGCCTTAAGAGAAAATATAATGAAAATGATTTATAGGTGGTACATAACCCCAGTCAAGCTTGCAAAGATTTACCATTTGCCTGACAATAAATGTTGGAAATGTAAAGAAAAGGAAGGTACATTCTTTCACCTCTGGTGGACGTGCCCGAAGATTAAGGCATTCTGGGAAATGATTTATAATGAACTGAAAAAGGTATTTAAATATACTTTCTCCAAGAAACCAGAGGCCTTTCTCTTGGGTATTGTCGGCCAGGGGGTGTTAAAGACAGATACAACTTTTTTTATGTATGCTACAACAGCAGCCAGAATACTCATCGCAAAGTACTGGAAGACACAGGATCTACCCACACTGGAAGAATGGCAGATGAAGGTGATGGACTACATGGGTTTGGCAGAAATGACGAGCAGAATCCGAAACCAGGGAAGAGAAGCGGCGGAAGAGGAATGGAAAAAGTTTAAGGACTATTTAAAGAAATACTATAAAATTAATGACAGCTAGAATGATGTTGGATTTAAAATAAATGGTTACTATTAGTAATGGTTAAGACAAAGAGAATAAGGATGATTAACATAAATTTATAGTAAAATAAGGGAAGATTCGCTGAATAATTATAAGAATTTGGAATACAGAAACGGGAGGCAAGAGGAAGTCGAGGAAGAAAGGTTTAAGAAATTAGGATATGAAATGGTACTTGTTTTTTGTTCTGTTATTGTTTGTTGTTTGTTTATGTATGTTTTGTTTGTATTAATATAAAAATTGTTTAATAAAAATATTATAAAAAAAAAAGAATTTACAATCTCATACTACAAAAAGAAAATTAAAGAAAAAAGAATTAAGAAAAAAGAAAAGAAGAAAATACAGAAAAAAGAGAGAGAAAAAAAGCAGATTTACGTGCATAAAAAAACTTAATCTTCCTAATTAATACTTAAATAAACACTTAAATAAAAAAGACTTCTGACAAAACGAGTCTTCCAATCATTCACATTGTACTGTTTATACTGTCGCTGTTTTCTTCGCACAGATTTATATTCGTTAATATTGTTCCCTTCTACTCCACAATCGGTATTTGTTGTGTTTACAAGTATCACTCAAGTTCTGCTAATATGGTGCGGTTGGTACAATATGATCTTATATAATCTGGGCTACTTTGGGTGGGATGCAAATTGAATAAACAAAGAAGCGTGGCCGGCAGGCCAAAGGGTTCCCTCAGCACTGGGTAAAATAGCGAGGCCCTTACAAAATGCCAATAGCAGCTGACCTTTCTCTGCCTCTTACTGTCTCTTAAACAGGGTTGTTTGCTACTTATGCAGAGCTCTGTTGATTTGATTTGCATCTGAAGAAGTCGACAGCAAGGCAGGAGTGGCCGTGAAGGATGGCTCAAGTCTGGACCAGAAGTGGGATCCGCTTCTTGTTTTAACGCCGCCTCTCAAAGAGACCCAAATATGGCGCCACATCAGACACTCAGGAAACGGATCCTTTCCGGATTCCTCAGGAAAGAACTCCTGTTCAGCGCTGCGTTCACCATCAGGCTCGCTCTGGTCTTCTACGGAGTTTATCAGGACAGGACGATGCTGGTGAAATATACAGACATCGACTATCAGGTCTTCACTGATGGCGCCAAGTACGTCACGGAAGGGAAATCTCCCTACCTGAGAGCCACTTACCGTTACACTCCACTGCTGGCCTGGATCTTGACCCCAAATGTTCACTTGACTGATCTGTACGGAAAGATCCTTTTCGTTGCTGGGGATATGGTTGCCGCTTACCTCATCTACGAGATCCTGCTTCTCAGAGGCCTTGGGGACAGGGAGGCTTGTGGCTGCTGTGCCTTCTGGCTCCTCAATCCCCTGCCGATGACCGTGTCCAGCCGGGGCAACGCAGAATCTCTCATCGCAAGCCTGGTCCTTGGCACCATGTACTACGTGGAGAAGAGGTGCTTGGTGATAGCGGCCGTTCTTTACGGCCTCTCTGTGCATATGAAGATTTACCCGGCGACCTATGCGTTGCCGTTAGCCCTCCATCTGCAAAGCTGCGGGAACCCCGAGCGAAGAGAAGCAGACGTTTCGAAGCGGACGCTCTCTCTCGCCGGCGACTTCCTGCGGCCTCTCTTAAGGCTGTTGTCCAGCCGCGACGTCCTGGTTTTCGGGACGGTGGCCGGTTCCACGTTTGCAGCCCTGGGCCTCGCGTTTTACCTCCGTTACGGCTGGGAGTTTCTGGAGCACACCTACCTCTACCACCTGACGCGCCGAGACATCCGCCACAACTTCTCGCCTTACTTTTACATGCTGTACCTGACGGCGGAAAGCGAGTGGAGTTTTCCCCTCGGACTTGCGGCCTTCCTCCCGCAGCTCCTCCTCCTGTTGGTCATATCCTTGGCTTATTACCAGGACCTTGTCTTCTGCTGCTTCCTACACACTGCGGTGTTTGTGAGCTTCAACAAAGTGTGCACATCCCAATATTTCCTCTGGTACCTTTGCCTCCTTCCACCTGTGCTGCCTCGTCTGAGGATGTCTTGGGTACGGGCTGCCACGCTTCTCCTGCTGTGGCTTCTTGGGCAAGGTCTGTGGTTGGCGCCAGCCTATTTTCTGGAGTTCAAAGGGCAAAACACTTTCTTGCTCATCTGGCTAGCTGGCTTGCTCTTCCTCCTGATCAACTGCACGATCCTCGTTCAGATTATTTCTCACTATTGTACGGCGCAGGTGACCAGGAAAGTGAAGCAGCGGTGACTCCTCACAAAGGAGGAATCCTGCCGGTGGTTCTCTGAGACGAGTTATTCATTGAGCAAGACTGGGTAACAACAGACATTTTTTAAAGTTTGGTGGATTTCTTTTTCGGTATCGTTTTGGAAACTCTCGCCCTTCGTTTTGGGAAAGGCGAAGGCTTTTTTTTTTGAGGTCTGCTTCTTCTGAAACATGGCTATTGATGTCTATTCATTTGGTTCCCATTTCTACTTCATTGCACTTTTCAGATATTTTAACGGCACTTGAAGTCAGGAGCTGGAGTCTGGAGTAGGTCAGCAATAAAAAAAACACAGGTGTGAGTGAAGTTCACTCTTTATTCAAAGAAATCAAAACAGCTCAGGCCTAGTATCACAGCAACTCTTCTCTGTAGGTCTTCCCCAATGAAGCAGTTCTGAGGACTGAAGGTCCTTGCCTTCCCACCACTCTCTAAGACTCCTCCTCTCCCTGGTTCTTCCACAGCAACAGCAAGCTGAGGCTCTGTCTAGTCTCTCTTTGCTCTGCCCTCTTCATTCCTCTATGGGAGACCAGGGAGGAGAGGAGCTGGTCGCAGCAGGAAAGGAAGACTCCCTGGTTTCTTCAGCAGCCCACCTCATCTTCGTCTCCTCGTCCCCCTCCTCTCCAGCCTCTGATTCTGGACTGCTCTCTGCCACAGCCTCTTCCTGCTCACTAAAGCCTGTTGCGTCTTCAGCTTCCAACACCATCTCCTCCCAGTCTGCCCCCTCTTCTCTCTCTGTCCACTCATTGCTGTCTCACCACCAGTCCCCTGGCTCAGAGCCTTCTTCCCTTGGGGGTTCCCCAGCTGGTGCCTCCCACCATTCCTCTGTGTCCGGCACAGGTGTAATATGTGCAAGTCCAGGTATAATATTATATTTGCCCCAAAGTGCCGACTGGACTCTCCGCATATGAACCAGCCCTTCTCTGTGTTTCCCACTTGTGGGAAACGCAGGGGTCTTGGTCAGGCAAGAAGGGTCTTTTCAGTGTTGGCCCCCTTGCCTATGGAATGTTCTTTCCGCCATCTCTGGCAGCTTTTAGGTACCAGGCTAAGCTTTTCCCTGTTTATCCAGGTCTTTTGTTAATTAATAATGTTGCCTCTTCTGGTGGTGCTCATCTTTTAGATGGGTGGTTAGGACTAGATCCTTATTTTACTGTGCATTTGTGTATATTGTATTGTTGGTGCTTTAATTTTTCTCTCCTCTTAATTTTTTTTCATATACTGCGTTTCTTTCTTTTTTTGGTCAAGTTCCTTTGAGACTGTAAAAAGCCACAATAAATGAGATTAATAATAATAATAATAATAATAGACATTTATTCACATTTCCACCACATTCTTGACCTCCTGCTCTGTAAATTGGCCAGCCATGGCAAGTACAAAGGTTTTGATGTTGCTGTTGCAAGTGTTTAACCTCTGCCTGGTTGCATTGCTAAGCACGCCCGAGAAAACCCCGTAGGTCAAAGAGCCTTCTGGGTCAATGGAGTAAATTCTCTGGAAAATTAAACTAAAGTAATTTCAGGGAGTTTCCAAGCGATTGTTCTAAGTTTCTTCATCCTCTCTCTTCTGTAGAAGTTGTTGAGTTTCCTGCATCCCACAATAGCAGCCGTTGCTGCAATAACACAATTGCTCTGGAAAGCAAATCTTTATGAGCCCCTGAGCTGAAGCTATTCTTGTGATGGTTGATTTTGAAATTGATTCCTTTTTTTGTTTGTTTTTGTTTCTTGTAATGTATTCCTTCGTTTGTTTCTTTTTTTGTAAGCTCCTTTTAGCATTTTTTTTTTTGCGTGTTGAAAAGCAGCATGCCAAGAAAATTATGAATGAACACATATGTATTTAGGACCAATCTTGTTTTTATGATTGTAAATTGCTTTGCTTATTTTCTAATATTCTGTTTTAAAGCTGTAACCCACCCTGGGACCTTCCCTTTGTGTCAGGTTAGGGAACTGCCTCTCCTGTCCCTTACTGTACAGGAAAACACTGCCGGACATTTTCCATTTGATTTAATTTTGATTTATTATATTTCTATGCCGTTTTTCATTCAAATGAACCCCAAAGCGGCTTGCAAACAAGAAACAACAATAGCACAGAAGCACATAATGGAACATCACAAACACAGCCTAAATCATATAGAATGATTAACAAATTGTCGTTGAAACAATTCCAATCTATAAAACACTGTTAACGAAGCAACAAGAAGAAGCTAAAGCAGATGTCACATTATCCGATTAACAATTCGATACAGCATTTATAATCTATAAAACAACATTAGCAGCATTAACGAAACAGAAGATAAACTAAGCGCTATTAAGCTCATAAGCCACAAACATGAGTCTGACCAAACTGCGGGAGGCAGTGGAAGACAGGAGTGCCTGGCGTGCTCTGGTCCATGGGGTCACGAAGAGTCGGACATGACTAAACGACTAAACAACAACAACAACAACAACAACATTAAGCTCATAAACAAACCCTCCACAAGCCACGTACTGTTGCCTGGTTGCATTATTGAAATTTTCAGTGGATAAACCAATTTATCATTAAGGACGCGGGTGGCGCTGTGGGTTAAACCACAGAGCCTAGGACTTGCCGATCAGAAGGTTGGCGGTTCGAATCCCCGTGACGGGGTGAGCTCCTGTTGCTCGGTCCCTGCTTCTGCCAACCTAGCAGTTCGAAAGCACATCAAGTGCAAGTAGATAAGTAGGTACCGCTCTGGCAGGAAGGTAAATGGCATTTCCGCTGCTCTGGTTCGCCAGAAGCAGCTTAGTCATGCTGGCCACTTGACCTGGAAGCTGTACGCCGGCTCCCAGTATTTAGTATTGTGTTTAGTTCTAATATCTGGGAATGCTGAACTCCCTGCTCTTACCAATTTTATAAAAAGTGTTTTGGCTGCTCTGATTAGACTTCCCCTTGACCAAAACAGAAATCTAACAGAAGTTTTGAGGCACAGTTCCTTTCTTTCACCACTGGGTGTCAGTGTGGGGCTACTGTCTTTGGCTAGGAGCTTCCTTACTCTGTGGGAGAAGCGCTGCCTGTTTTGGCCAAATTTCCTAGGGCTATCTTGTTTATTAAGCCCTTAAATGTCAAGCAATTTCAGGGACACCATTTGCACGAATTACATGATGGTAGAATGAATTTGGTTCCATACTTAAAAGACCCAAGCCATATTAAAACACCACCTTCTTTTTGGCCAGTACAGTGGTAACTTGGTTCTCAAACTTAATCCATTCCAAAAGTCCGTTCCAAAACCAAAGCATTCCAAAACCAAGGCGGGCTTTCCCATAGAAAGTAATGCAAAACGGATTAATCCGTTCCTGGCTTTTAAAAACAACCCCTAAAACAGCAATTTAACATGGATTTTACCATCTAACAAGACCATTGATTCATAAAATGAAAGCAACAATCAGTGTGCTGTACTATAAAGTAAATAAGACAGTATTGTAGATGATAAAAATAAAAATATTTTTCCCCTTACTTGCACTGATGATAGTCATCGTTTGGCTGGGGGGCTTTTATCCATTTCCGCAGTCACACAATCAATCAATCAATCAATCAATCAGTAGCTGAACTGGGTTCCACACAGCCACAAAAACAAATCAACCGAAAAAGCCTCAAAAACAAAAATGCAAAATAAATAGCAAAAACAAAAGCTCCAAACTTTATCTGTTCCGGATGTCTGTTTGACTTCCGAAATGTTCGAAATGTTCGAAAACCAAGGCGCAGCTTCCGATTGGTCTAGGCGCCCCGGAAACAATAGCCGACATTGGACGTTCAGCTTCCGAAAAACATTCGAAAACCGGAACACTTCTGAGCTTTTGGCGTTTGGGAACCAGGCGTTTAAGAATCAGGGTACCACTGTATTACTCTATGATTTTAACAGCTCAGATTGAGTATCAGGTGGTACATCTTCCACTCTGAAAAGCTTCTCAAAGCTTCTCAAAAGGGTCTAATTTGCATTTGTAAGGTCTTTAAAACATGCACTAAACCGGTATGTTTGGACCCTTAATGGTATATTGCAGAGGGTTTGGTCTCTCCCCGCACCCCTGCTCAGCAAGTGTAAGTGTGTCTGGAAAAGCTTTAACCACCCCATAAGAATTCATACAGTATCTATTGCAGCAGTCACAGTGCAGATGGTTCTTGCCCCCCTTTGCAGCTTCACATTGAGATCTGAAAGATGACCAGTTGTATCAACAAGGAAAATAAGGCAAAGGTAAAGGGACGCGGGTGGCGCTGTGGGTTAAACCACAGAGCCTAGGACTTGCCAATCAGAAGGTCGGCGGTTCGAATCTCTGTGTCGGGGTGAGCTCCCGTTGTTCGGTCCCTGCTCCTGCCAACCTAGCAGTTTGAAAGTACGTCAAAGTGCAAGTAGATAAATAGCTACGGCTCCGGCGGGAAGGTAAACGGCGTTTCCGTGCACTGCTCTGGTTCGCCAGAAGTGGCTTAGTCATGCTGGCCACATGACCCGGAAGCTGTATGCTGGCTCCCTCGGCCAATAAAGCGAGATGAGCGCCGCAACCCCAGAGTCAGCCACGAGTGGACCTAATGAGTCAGGGGTCCCTTTACCTTTACCTTTAAAGGACCCCTGGACAGTTAAGTCCAGTCAAAGGTGACCGTGGTGTTGCGGCACTCATCTCGCTTTCAGGCCAAGGGAGCCGGCGTTGTGTCCACAGATATCTTTCTAGGTCATGTGGCCAGCAGGACTAAACCGCTTCTGGCGCAACAGGACACCGTGATGGAAACCAGAGTGCACGGAAACGCCATTTACCTTCCCGCCACAGTGGTACCTATTTATCTACTCGCACTGGCATGCTTTTGAACTGCTAGGTTGGCAGGAGCTGGGACAGAGCAACGGGAGCTCACTCCATCACGGGGATTCGAACTGCTGACCTTCTGATCGGCAAGCCCAAGAGGCTCAGTGGTTTAGACCACAGCACCACCCACGCCCCAACAAGGAAAGTATGGTCATTGAGCCACTGGGGAACACTCAGATTAGGTACAGCCTTCCCTTTGGTCTCCAGGAAGTTTAAGCTCCTCCCTTCATGCGTAGAAGCACTTCTTCAATGTATCTTCCCTACTTAGTCAGCACATTTCGTAGCAGTAAACGAAATCTCCAGATGTTGCTTCAAGGTTTTTAAAGAAGCTCTTTGAACTGGTGACCGTGCAGAGCTCTGCCATTAATGAAGCATATGAATGAAACAGTAGAAATGGTGCTTTTTCAGACCAAGAGAGTATTGCAGATACTGCACAGCTTGAGGCATAAAAACTAACTCATTTTGGAATGAAACATTGCCCAGCTTTACTTTCTATTTCAGTGCGAATTAAACAATTATAAATAGAGATGGATGCGTAGGGGATCTGAAGGTTGGGCCAGGCGCATGAGGCTCTGATTCCGAGTGTGTTCATTTCCACTCCTAGCAAGCTGGGAAATAAAATATATGGGGGGGGGGAGGGAAGCCCCCTCCAACACTGTGCAACTAAATAATATCCAATTATAAGCACAAAAATGTAAAAACAAATACCTTAAGGCATAAAGAACGCCTTGGTAGGTAGAACGCTTGCGTAGGAGTGGCTGGGGAAACCCAGCTAGATGGGCGGGGTATAAATAAATTATTATTATTATTATTATTATTATTATTATTATTAATCACCAAATGGTTGTTATCAGTGGTGTTTCAAAGTCAGTCTCAAGTTCTTACATATACGTATGCCAAACTAAACCATGCCTCTTAGCCCAATATAGAAAACCACATCACCATATAACGGGGAGGTTACTACTTTAAAACAGCTGCCGCATCCATAAGAAGAAAAAGTGCTGAGAATATTTACCGTATTTTTCCGTGTATAAGACTAGGTTTTTTTTCCTTTCAAAAAATGTCAAAAATTAGGGGGAGTCTTATACACGGGGCCATTTCCCCCCATTTTCTTAAATCTGAGTCCCCCAAAATAGACAGAAAAATACGGTACATAATTCCAAATCTGAACTGCCCTGCACGCCACCAAAACCTCAAATTCACTAATGCAGGCTTCCTCAAACTTGGCCCTCCAGATGTTTTTGGCCTACAACTCCCATGATCCCTAGCTAGCAGGACCAGTGGTCAGGGATGATGGGCATTGTAGTCTCAAAACATCTGGAGGGCCAAGGTTGAGGAAGCCTGCAGATGCATGAAAGGTGGCAGAGAGCCTTCAGTAGCGAGGAAGCTTCCCCACGCGTTTCAGAAACGTTGCCTAAGCGAATAAGATAAAAATAGAGGAATCACGGGACACCCTAAGAATTCCCAGCGGACGGTTGGAGTTTTTGGAGCTAGCCAACCTGACTGGAAGAATCCGCGATAAGAAGGAAGAGGGATACCAAGAAGACTGGAAGAAATTTAAAGATTATCTAGCTAAATATAGTAATATAATTAGAAGATACTTGAAAGTATCTGATAGGCCTAGGACTGGAATAAGAATGTTGTATAGTAATATGGATTTAAGTCAAAAAAGAAAAGAGATGAAGATAGTTAGTTGAAGGAGTTAATTGTATTAGAAGGAGGATTTTTGAGAACTGCTACAAAGGAGATACAATGAAATTCAGTTAGCGGGGAATCGAGGAAGTCAGACTACAATGAAAGTTAACTTTGATTTCGGAAAGTAATGACTGTTTTTGCTCTTTTTTCTTTTTTCTCATTTCTTTTGGTATTGTAAGATGTTTTGTTTTATGTTTTTTATATGTTAAATTTGTTATAAATGTGGGAAAGCAATTTAAAAAAATTGCTTAAAAAAATAATTTCCCAGCAGACGACTGTACTTGGGCAAACCTATCAAAATAAATACTTTGGGTTGTGCATATGCAATATTCTCTCTCTGCTGGGACAAGGGCTCTGGCAATAGCAGAGGGCTGTTTCTCAAGTTGGCACAGCAAGGGGATCCTAAACCAAGGTGCTGTAGCGAAAGCCACTTGTGCAATGGGATGGTGCTAGCGGAACTGCTATTGCAAAACATCCAATTCAGTGGAACGGTTTTGCTTACATTTATTCGGCATCTTCAGGCAACATTCAGGAAAGTAGAATGTTCATCACATGCTCATTCATATTAAGATTCTTTATTCATAAGCAAAATGGGAAGTAAAAGCAGTTGTGGAAAGTTGGAGTGTGTGCAGAGGAGGGCAACCAAGATGATGATGCCAGAATCACCTGTCCCTTTCCTTCCTTTTCCTTCCTCGATGCAAAGTCCTTAAGCCCTAAACAGCCTCTATCCAGTATATCTGAAGGAGCGTCTCCACCCCTATCTTTCTACCCCGACACTGAGGTCCAAGCCGAGGGCCTTCTGGCGGTTCCCTCACTGCGAGAAGCCAAGTTACAGGGAAGCAGGCAGAGGGCCTTCTCGGTAGTGGCACCCGCCCTGTGGAGCGCCCTCCCACCAGATGTCAAAGAGAAGAACAACTACCAGACTTTTAGAAAACATCTGAAGACATCTATAATGAATTTTAAAAGATGTTTAAATATACCCAAAAAAGCCTGGAGAACTTTTGCTAGGTTTGATAGGAGAGGATATTAAGAAGACGGACCAAAGATTATATTTGTATGCTACGACAGCAGCTAGAGTTCTGATAGCCCAAAAGTGGAAAACACAGGAGATTCCGACTGTAAAGGAGTGTCAGACAAAGTTGGTTGAGTATGCAGAACTAGCAAAACTGACACATAGGATTCGCAGTCAGGAGGAGACAAAGTACCAAAAAGAATGGAGTAAATTTATGGTTTATATAAGTGAGAACTGTAGAAATTTGGACGTTAGCAGGACTGAAATAAATCTTATGTCATGGTTTAGTCCTTTACTAATGAAACTGTGAATTAAAGACTGGAATAAGAAAACCTGCGGAAGGGAAGAAGGGAAGTCAATGGCTCTATGGAGCATAAAGTAGGATACATGTAAAGAGGCTTGATGTTTTTGTTTGTTGGTGTTGGTGTATTTAAAATGAAAACTTAATAAAAAGCATTTTAAAAAAGAAGAAGACATCTGAAGGCAGCCCTGTTTAGGGAAGCTTTTAATGTTCAACAGACCACTGTATTTTAATACTATTAACTTCACCTAGGGATGGGTGAATTTGTCAGTCTCAGTTTCTCAGTGTTTCCAAATCTTCTGTTCTCCATATTTCCACATCAGTCTGCAGTTTTTTCTTTAGAAGGCTTCACGAAAGCTCATCAGCATTTCTGGGCACACTTCTCCAAATGCACAAATTCGTGCCTGATATTTTGCCTTAATATACACATGTTTGCAAAGCAAGCTCCCCCAATGTAATGCATTTTGCATGTATCGTTATAGGTTGTTTTTTTTGGGGTGCTGCCCTCTAAACCTTAGAAATTAATAAATGGTAGGACTTATTTGTGAAGGGAGAAATTCCTGAGCCAGCCTATGCAAAATGACCTGGCAAAGCTAGGGCCATTAAGAAACCATTGAGGGCCATTCGCCTTGCAAGAGAACTGTCCTCGCCCCTTGCCCTGAGGTGTGAAAAGAGACTGGGGTTTGGAGGGCTGCCAGGGTAACTGGGTGTGAGGTGACAGGAAAAGAGAGTTTTTAGCAGGGTGTTCTGGGAAGAAGAAAGACTGGGATCCATCTTGGGCAGGCTGGCCGAAGGCTGGCTGGGAGAGAGGCCTTGGACTGAGGGCTGCAATTCTGTGGAGGACAAGCCCCTCTTGAAATGACCGTGCTGTAAGATCTGGACTCATTCCATGCAGACTGAAGGTGTAAATAGGTGAAAAAACCATATTTATTCAAGCTACGACAGTCTCTGCCGCTTCTCAGTTCTCCAGAGGAACACACACCCTGCTCAGAAATGTGTTTCCAAATCTTCTGTTGTTCTTCATATTTCCACATCGGTCTGCCAATTTTTTTCTTTAGAAGCCTTCACAAAAGTTCACCAGCATTTCTGGGCCACCCAACAGCATTTTTAAAACGGATGTCTGCATTAATATGTAACACTGTACACATTGGAGAATTTTGCATTGCAAAAATTCGGAGGAGTGTGGAATTTCAAGGATGTCTGTATCCCAATTTGCACCTTTCTCCCAGAAAGCACAAAATAAGTCTGTGCAGCTTTAAATATGAACTGAATCAAGTCTCTCTCCTGTCTCCAAGTCTTCCTCAGGCCTTTGCTTTTCTTTTATGCATGAATCCCCTTCAGATTCTCAATCTTCTGCCTGACCTCCATCTTTCCCTCCTTCTTTTCCATTCCCTCCAATGTCAGCGGTTGCTTTGCCTCCCGGCCATTTTCACTTCTCCACTCCTGAAGTCTCTTCCCCCACTTTGCAACTTTCCTTGTTCCTTCTCGCGCCGCAGCCTCCTCCATGCTCCTTCCACACGAGACCTTGCACAACGCGATTAGCCAAGACTTCCGACCGGCGCTCAGTTGCAGCAGGAGGCGTGAAACCCCTCATTGGTGTCCTCTGCAAACGTGCTGTGCATGTGCCTCTACAGCTGGGAACTGGCCTGCACTCTCGGCCAAACATATGGATGCAGCAGTGTCCTCACAGGACCCAGATCCGCTTCATGACCTTCCAAAGGATCTGACAGCTCAGCAGAGCAGCAGTCGAGTGAATCAACAGCACAGTGACCAAGACTGCGAGCCTATTGGCGCTTTTTGGTCAGAATTGTTACGAAAAAGGAGCAATGCAGAAGCAAGCACCAGGTGGCTGGAATGGTAAACAGGATATGAATGTTATTGGATTGTCCCGTGGGAAACTGGGACTGTCTGTAAAGTGCTCTGAGAGCCGGATGTTACCTCAGAGCAGCACATGACCCTGTACTGGAAGTACATGGGTGGAGTTTATTCTCTCTCTGCAGCAGGGAAGCAGAGTGTGCAGACATGTTTTCTCTGTACTGCTGAAAGACAGGAATAAAGACATGTAGATATATTTCTGTCTGTCTCTTTCCCCCTCCCTGGGGGAGGAGTGGTGTGTTCTTTTCACGTTTGAAAAGGATCGCCGAAGAGACCTCCTTTGATCTTGCCGGCAGACGCTGGCAGGAGGTCTTAAGGATTCAAGCCGGGCACCTGGAGGGTGGCCAAATTCCTAAGAGCTGGAGGCTCTGCTTGCTTGAATCCCGACAAGAATAACCCTCCACCTCAGCAGCAGGGGAAGATACTTATGGGAGGGAAGAGTATTCTTCCATTGAATCATCACCACCAAATACATCTTCAGGACAAAACTGAGGCAGGCAAGCCAGCTGGATTTGGGAGAAAGTGATGTATGGAAGTGAGAGCTGGACCATAAAGAAGGCTGATCGTCGGAGAATTGATGCTTTTGAATTATGGTGTTGGAGGAGACTCTTGAGAGTCCCATGGACTACAAGAAGATCAAACCTATCCATTCTGAAGGAAATCAGTCCTGAGTGCTCACTGGAAGGACAGATTGTGAAACTGAGGCTCCAATACTTTGACCACCTCATGAGAAGAGAAGACTCCCTGGAAAAGACCCTGATGTTGGGAAAGATTGAGGGCACAAGGAGAAGGGGACGACAGAGGACGAGATGCTTGGACGGTGTTCTCGAAGCTACCAGCATGAGTTTGACTAAACTGCGGGAAGCAGTAAAAGACAGGAGTGCCTGGCGTGCTCTGGTCCATGGGGTCATGAAGAGTCGGACACGACTAAAGGACTAAACAACAACAACAACAAGGGTCTTAATAGACAGGTGTATTGAGTACTCTCATAAGAACATAGAAGCATAGAATTGTAGAGTTGGCCGGGGCGGGATGTCCAACCAGTAGATTGTGGTCTACCGGTAGATCCCCAGCTGATCCTGGTAGATCACGGGATTCTTATGGTGTACAAATGTTATGGGGGGAAAGCCAAAAAACTCTGTGCAATCCTCCCCAAAAAAGCTCAGCAACTCTGGGCACTTCCCCTCCTAATAGAAGTTCAACAATTCTGGGCAATCCACCCACCCACCCACCCTCCTCCTCCCTCCAATGACAATGGGTAGATCACCGCCAGTTTTTTTATACTGGGAGTAGATCACAGTCTCTTGGGAGTTGGACATGCCTGAATGCAGGAATCTCAGCTGAAGCATCCATGACATGACAGATGGCCATCCAACCTCTGTTTAAAAACCTCCAAGGAAGGAGGGTTCACCACCTCCCACTATTTCTGTCAGAAAGTTCTTCCTGATGTTGAAGAATCTCCTTTCTTGTATCTTGAAGCCATTGGGTCAAGCCCTACCGTCCAGAGCAGGAGGAAGCAGACCTGTTCCCTCTTCCATGTGACAGCCCTGGAGATATTTGAAGATAGCTATCCTATCTCCTCTCAGTCTCCTCTTTCCCAGGCGAAACATGCCCAGCTCCTTCAACCGTTCCTCATAAGGCTTGGTTTCCAGACCCTTGATCATCTTGGTCGCCTTCTTTGGGTTCAGTCAGTCAACCATCTACAAATTTGCCCAAAAGGTATCTCATCCAGTCCATATTTTTCTAGCTTCTCCACAAGAATATCATAGGGGACTTTCTCCAATGCCTTACTGAAATCAAGATACACTACATCCACAGCGTTCCCCTGATCCATATCTCCTCTCAGTCTCCTCTTTACCAGGCTAAACATACCCAGTTCCCTTGACCATTCCTCATAAGGCTTGGTTTCCAGTCCCTTGATCATCTGGGTCACCCTCCTCTGCACACGTTCCAGCTTGTCAACATCCTTCTTAAACTGTGGGGCCCACAGTAATTAGAGCCGGCTGGATGAGGCCAGTGGCCTGTCTAGTCCAGCATCCTGTTCTCACCGTGGCCAACAAGATGCCTGTGGCAAAACCTGGAAGCAGGATCCGAGCACAATAGCGACTCTTCCCTCCTGTGTTTTTCTAGCAACTGGCATTCAGAAGCAGAGCATGGCAAGATGGTGGACCAAAGTACAACTTTGGCGTGTCAGGCCCAAACTCACAAATTATACTATCCTTTTAGAAATCCTCCCCCCATTAAATATCCCTGGGTACTCTCCCTGCTAATTGAACCAGGGCTGGATTAAGGCCCTAAGCTTCTGAAGGTAATGGGACCCTTTATATGTCCAGCTGTCCTTTGTCAACAACAAATTGTCACTGTTTTTTGTGTGGAATATATGCTATATGGTAATTTATGGACCTCATAGGTATCTAAAGCCATTTGCACATAAGAAAATGTGTCTTTTATCCAAGTAATTGTTGAACTAAAATACAATTAAGAAGTCTATTAATAGCGAAATAATTATTAAGCCCTAACTTAAAATGATTTTTTATTCATAACAAACTTAATAATGCAAACACATTGGCAATTGGCAATAACAAAAGTTCCTTTAGAAACACAATTTACAAAGACTCATAATCTAGTCTCTAGAAACTTGCTATAACATGAAATAATAATAGCAAATCAGTGATGTTTTAGGGAGCAGGCTAGCAGGCGGGGCTCATTACTTATGACATAGGAGCCTACACAACACAAAACACTGTTGCTGTATGTAGGTTTTATTCTATTTGTTTTTTACCTTATATTTTGGAAATGTACATCCAGTTTTTTTCTCCTTTAATTTTTTGGGGCCCCCCAAGAAAGTGGGGCCCTAAGCTATCGCTTGTTTAGCTTATACGTAAATCCGGCACTGAATTGAACTATAAAGAAGTGTAAACTAAGATGGACGTATTGACAGTTATTGTATTGTTCGTGTGAGGTGAGGCCCCTCACACTTTCTCCCTGCTTTTTAAAAATAAATTTGCAGTTAAAACACTTCTTCTGTTTTTGCATTAAAACAAGAATGAGAAGAAACACATGAAATTGTCAAAAATGACAGGGTCTGGATGAGAGATGGATGATGCTGCGTAGACAATGTGGAAGAGACACTTCCACTGGGTGAACCAAATGAATTTTAATGTGCTGTGTGTATTCAGCCTCTGTGGGAAGGTCATCAAACAGCACTGGGGGCACAGACCTTGCACATTTATCCCCACAGACTTCCTGTCTGTGCTTACCTAACATGTTTTGGAACATCTGCATCACCCTATAGACACCCTGTCAAAGCGAAACTCCTTTGACCAAACCATCAACTGAAAAATTCTGATTTACATTACTACTTACGATAACCAGAGAATGTTAAGTTATAACAAGAAGACGGAAGTTTTGTGCATTCACACAAAAATGCACAGCAAAAGCAAATATGCCAACATTAAAAAAAAAAAACTTAACCAAGGTCATTGGACCAGCTTGAAAGAAAGAGGAAATTACGGGATTTGGTTCTAGGGCATGTTAGATACTAAACTTTTGCGCAACTCCTGTACAGAATTTTCAAGTCTTTCCGTTATAATAGTAATAGTAGACCGTCTTGAGAGAAGATCCTTGTGCACCTATGTTGGCAAAAATTCATTTACAATTTTTATTTGTTTCATTTCTTTCCGAATATGTAAACTGCTCTGCATTTAAATGGAACAGAATATAGAACACAATACAAACCGTAAGATAATGTTAAAAACATGAAGCCAACAAGGATTTAAAGCTACAGAAACAAAACACACTTGATTTGGGAAGACTTGCGGGGGGGGGGGAGTAGAAGAACAGTTTTTAACGAATGTCAAAAGCACAAGTATCAGGCTTGCTTCATGTCTAAGGCAAGAAAATCCAGAGATCTGGGGTCACAATACAAAAAGCTTTGGATTGCAGCATGCTTTACCCAAGAGGTATTCAGCGATCTAAGTGTCTGGGGTGGAATGTTGCTATGTTTTCTTTATGCTCCTATTCACACACACACACACACACACCCCTCTAATGTTTATTATTTTTTTCTAATTTACATTTCAAAATATTCATTTAAACTAAAGTTACCAGATGTCCCCGTATCCCAGGGACAGTCCCCAAATTTACAAATCAGCCCCCATACAAAATCCATTGAAGTTGAAGAGTGTCCCCGGATTCATTGAAAAAAATCTGGTAACCTTAATTTAAACAACCTTAAATCAATGACTTCCCTTCTTCTCTTTCCGCGGTTCATTTTGCATACCATACATCCCTGCATATTTTACATGAGCTAAACCATTCAGTATTCCACTGTTCATCCATCAAAACTCATTTACACTGTTGAATTTATCTTAACGCTACCAGCGTTTTTAAATGAACACAATCCCCCCCCCATATATTCAGGAAACATTTTCCAGTCTTCTTTAAACATATGTTCTTCTTGTTCTCTTATTCTGTGTGTTAAATCTGCAAGTGGCGCATATTCCATCAGTTTAAATTGCCATTCTTCTTCGGTTGGGACCTCACTCGTTTTCCATTTTTGGGCTAGCAAAACACGGGCCTGTGTTTTGCTAGCTCCTAGGATCCTGTTCAAGGGTATTTGCAGCTAATGAACATGGCTAATTGCTATAAGGTATTTCTCGTAACCTAATTGAGAGGGGACAGTTGCAGAGCAAACACATATGCGAAAAGTGAGGAGCCCATCTTCTGCTATTGTTGACAGATGACACACCTCCCATGGTGCCATAAAAATGGCAGGCTGTCATGAGTTTTCACAACCATCCTATAACTTAGGGGAGGGGGCCCTGTGGCTGTCCAGGTGTTTCTGTCCAGAAACCAAGCCTGATGAGGAACGGTTGAAGGAGCTGGGTATGTTTCGCCTGGAAAAGAGGATGTTGAAAGGAGATATGAAAGCCATCTTCAAATATCTCAAGGGCTGTCACATGAAAGATGTTTTCTCCTGTTCTGGAGGGTAGGACCTGAACCAATGGATTCAAGTTACAAGGAAGGAGATTCGGACTCAGCATCAGGAATTTCTGATGGTCAGAGCAGTTTGACAGTAAAACAGACTCTGCTTCTGAACAGGGTCAGATTTAGGTTTGAATATATGCTATATGGTAATTTATGGACCTTGTTGTTGTTGTTTAGTCATGTCCGACTCTTTGTGACCCCCTGGACCAGAGCACGCCAGGCACTCCTGTCTTCCACTGCCTCCCGCAGTTTGGTCAAACTCATGCTGGTAGCTTCGAGAACACTGTCCAACCATCTTGTCCTCTGTCATCCCCTTCTCCTTGTGCCCTCCATCTTTCCCAACATCAGGGTCTTTTCCAGGGAGTCTTCTCTTCTCATGAGGTGGCCAATGTATTGGAGCCTCAGCTTCAAGATCTAAAGCCATTTGCTCATAAGAAAATATGTATTTTATCAAAGTAATTGTTGAACTTATCTTATATTTTGGAAATGTACACCCAGTGGTTTTTTTTCCTTTAAATTTTATGGGGGCCCCCAAGAGAGTGGGGCCCTAAACTATAGCTTGTTTAGCTTATATATAAATCTGGCACTGCTTCTGAAGATGAATGGATGTGCACACTCCATACATTTCAAAGCACGTTATTTCTCCTGAAGTATCCCGGATCTGGTAGGTTGTTAAGGCTGCTGGGAACTGTAGTTCTGTGAGGGGTGAACTACAGTTCCCAGGATTCTTGGGAGAAAGGTTATTGAGAGCAGAAGCAGGAAGGTCTACAAGACCTACACAATTATTCAAGCCTGCTAACTGCTGTTAACAGCAAACTGCTAAGTCAATGTGACTCGCGACCCATCTTGGGTGGTGACGCATTCTCCCTATAAAAAGTAGCCAGCCGATCTATGGGCCTTAGTCAGAAGCTGTATGGATTGTGTATGGAGTGGTCTGTGGAATAGTGCTAAGGCAAACAGAGTGGCTCCAGGACTCTAGTAAATCAGTCTTAGTTCCTGTGCACCTGTGAAGAATCAGACATCTGCTATGAGCACTCTGTGTATGCTCTTTAACTATTCTGTTTCTGAACAACTTTATTTTCTCAAGAAAAAGTTTTATTCTGTTTGTGACGAAGACTCTGCCTTGATTAATTTACCGCTGCGCGACAGGGAGGGTGTGCTCTACAGGTACAGTATGTAAGCAGTCAGTATCAGGGTCATTGGTATTTAGGCTGCCTGGCAGCCATCATCAGGTCTACCCTAAAAAGCTATTTAGCACAGGATTTTTCTGAATTCACCAGAGACAATATATCCAGCTTCCAGCACAAATTCTGACTTTTCTGCAGCTTCTGTTCCCCACTTGAACTGTCGATAAGACATTTTTCTGCTGATTTCTTTCGATGGTGGTTGTAAATCCCCTCTCACAAATATTCTTCAGAGGCAGCAAACTTTTGAAGAGAGGGGCATTCCCAAGAAAGCCGTTATCACGACCAAAGAGGAAGGGGACAAGCTCTTTTCTACTGAAGATGCCAAAATGCCCTGTTTGCGAGAATAATTAGGGTAGGAGAAAGGGAAAGGGAAAAAAAAGTGCTGGTTCAGTTTACAGATTAGACCCCTAACTCTGCCAATAACTATCTTAGGGGCTTTTTCCCCTCCAATTTCAGAATGCATGCATTCAAACCAGACCAGCAAGAAAGCAAGTTCCCTTGTCTGAATGATTGTGGGACATCAAGAGCATAACTTCCTTTTAAACTATTGTCTTTTGTCTGAAGGTTTGTTCTGCTGTTGCACCCCACTTTTTGGGAACCATTTTTTATACCGATAGATAGATAGATGATAGATAGATAGATAGATGATAGATAGATAGATGATAGACAGATTGATAGATAGAGATAGATAGATAATGTTCCAAACATTTAAAAAACAAAACAAAACACCAGAATGAAAAATGTGAGTAGTAACACTTCCTTCAAATATGCCTGGCTGCTTGTTTGTAGCCACTGAGTCAAGTCAGAGCATTGACTGACAAGTGAGTTGTTTAGTCATCAGACAAGAGGAATCATTGGGGTTCCTAAAGAATGTTGTTTCCCCCTCCCCTTTAGTACACTTCTGTATCATTTCCTAGTCCTTGGGATCACTGCAGTTCGCCCTTCCTTTTCTTCTAGCAACTGGATCTTTCTTGTGGTGGTTTTCTCTGAGATCAGGTACTCTCTAGAAGTTAAACAAAAGAACCCACTACACAATGAGTTTGTGTGGATGTCAAAGAACCCCACACTCTCCCCAAATGGCGATGCAAACTGAATTCTTTGAAGAGATCCTTCACTTCATCAAATCTGGCCCTCTTTGAAAAAAGTCCCAGGTATACATGCAACGGTATATGTGTTTACTCGGAAGTAAGTCCTTTTGCTTGTAATGGGGCTTACCTCCAGGTAATTGGATGCAGGACAGTAGTCCTTGTGCCTTTAAGAATGGTGTGGTAGATACCTAGCAAGGGCTTGGTTGTTGGGGCTGCCACTGTGTTTTTATCCCCAAATTTTTTTATTGGTTTTCACAAAATTGCAAACACAAACAAACATAAATCATAACCTTATTAAAATTAATCTTATTAACATTGTTAAGTGACTTCCTCGCATCCCGCTGGTTGAATTTCAATGCATATCCTTTTAACGGTTTTGCAAACAAAGTTCTTATAAACTTAACTTAAACACTTGACATCATTCTATCTTACCAATTCAACATTAAACATATTGATTCAACACTTAACTTATTTAAATCCTAAGCCAATCTAGTAAAGGTAAAGGTAAAGGGACCCCTGACCATTAGGTCCAGTTGTGACCGACTCTGGGGTTGTGGCGCTCATCTCGCTTTACTGGCCGAGGGAGCCAGTGTACAGCTTCCGGGTCATGTGGCCAGCATGACTAAGCCGCTTCTGGCGAACCAGAGCAACGCACGGAAACGCTGTTTACCTTCCCACCAGAGCAGTTCCTATTTATCCACTTGCACTTTGACGTGCTTTCGAACTGCTAGGTTGGAAGGAGCTGGGACTGAGCAACAGGAGCTTACCCTGTCACAGGGATTCAAACCGCCGACCTTCTGATCGGCAAGTCCTAGGCTCTGTGATTTAACCCACAGTGCCACCCGCGTCCCTAGCCAATCTAGTACTTGCAAGCTATTTCCAATTAATGTAACTTAACGTATTTAACTAAGGGCTGCCACTGTCTTGCTCTGTGCTGCGATCTGGTGGCTTAAGATGCAACAGCAGCGCTTCTGGTCTCCTTTCCTCCTTTCTTGACAGGATCGGGCTATAATTGTTGCCCTCGGGAAACCAAACCACGTCTTCGGGCGAGGTAGAGGGCTGTTCCCAGTGCTCCTGAGGATCATGTCAATAGCAGCAGAGAACTGCAACCCTTCAGATGTTTATGGACTGCAACTGCTCATCGCCCCTGACTATTGGCCATGTTTGCTTGGGCTGATGGGTGTTGAAGGACCACAGGCCAGCCATTCCTGGTCTACAGGCTCTGTGATCCCTATTCCTCCTGCAGAGCCACAGTTCCCAAAGTAGTTTAACGGGGAACTCTGGGAATTGTCGCTCTGTGAGGAGCAATGATTCTTCAACATCAACTTCGTTGGACTGGTCATGTTGTGCGGATGCCTGATGACCGTCTTCCAAAGAAACTACTCTATTCCGAACTTAAAAATGGAAAGCGTAATGCTGGTGGTCAACAAAAGAGGTTTAAAGACTGTCTCAAGGCAAATCTAAAAAAATGTACTATAAACACCAAAAATTGGGAAACACTTTCTTGCTAGCTCTCCAATTGGAGAACAGCCTTTACCAAAGGTGTCATGGGCTTTGAAGACACTCGAACTCAGGACGCAAGGGAGAAATGTGCTAAGAGGAAGGCTCGCTTGGCAAATCCACACCATGATCAACTCCCGCCCAGAAACCAATGTCCCCACTGTGGAAGGACGTGTGGATCCAGAATTGGCCTCCATAGACACTTATGGACTCACTGTTCAAACCGTGTTTATGGAAGACAATCTTACTCGGCTACGAGTGATCGCCAAAGAAGAAGAAGAAGATGATACTAGCAGAAGGGAGGTTTCAGACTGTTTTGCAGCCATGAGCGAGAGACAGAGAGCACACAGAGGGAACTTAGAAGAAGAATCACAGGAGCTGCTTAAATAGGCTGTCATTTCCCCCTTGCTACTTGTTGTTAGAATTTCTGCTCCATGATTGCAGTCATGGGATTGTTGTCTATCACATGATAGTATATGTTCTGACTCCACAGTGTGGGAAGTGACGGAGACAGGATGTTTGTGTTACTGTGTTCTGTGAAGTGGGACTATTGTCCTTTGTTCTTTTTCTCTTTGCTGTCTGATGCTAGAGAGAGAGGAGCCATGTTGCAGTGCTCCGTGTGTGTTTATATGTAGATTTATAAAGTAGATTAGCCAAAATGCTGAGTTGCTGAGGTCTGTCATGCGAAATACGCAAACTCTGTGGATCCCTAAGTGTGCCAGTGTCTGTTGGCATCGGTTGCTGTGATATTTGGGCTGAAGAAAGCTTATGAAGCTGCTGAACATGCCAGTCGGGCATGTGTCTCTGCCAGAGTCCTACTCAAGTGTAGGCTGAACTCCTGATACTTATATGTGTTTCTTTTCTTCCAACCTCAGGTTTGGATACTACTCACTAATCATAGAATTATAGGAATGTAGAGTCAGAAGGGACCCCCAAAGCTCATCTAGTCTAACCCCCTTCAGTGCAGAAATCACAGCCAAAAAATCCTGGACAAGACAGCCATCCAACCTCTCTTTAGAAACCTCCAAGGAAGGAGAGTCCACCATTTTCTGAGGGAGCCCATTCCACTGTCAAACAGCTCAGGAAGTTCTTCCTAACGTTCAGTTGGAATCTCTTGGGCTCCGTCTACATGAGACATTTATAAAAGCAGCCTCATGCCGGTTTAAACAGTCACGGTTCTCCCCCCAAAGCATTATGGGAACTGCGGTTTGCTAAAGGTGCTGACTGCTGTTTGGAAAACACTGTTCCCCTCAAAGAGCTACAGCTCTTACGGAGGTTCCTGTGAAGAGGGATTGATTTGGGAAACTAATCCGAGTGCTGTAGCTCTGGGAGAGGACTAATAATAATAATAATAATAATAATAATAATAATAATAAATTTATTTATACCCCACCCTCCCTGGCCAGAGCCGGGCTCAGGGCGGCTAACACCAATAAAATCAAAGTAAAAACATAATAGGGGGAAAAGAGAGAAGAAAACAAAACAAAACAAAAAATTAAAATACAGGTTAAAATGCAATTTAAAATGCAGCCTCATTTTAAAGTAGCCGATAAATCAAGACCATAAGAGGAGGGAAACATAAGGGTCAGACTAAGTCCAAACCAAAGGCCAGGCGGAACAGCTCTGTCTTGCAGGCCCTGCGGAAAGATGTCAAATCCCTTGTGACACAGCGTTCCACCAAGTCGGGGCCAGTACTGAAAAGGCCCTGGCCCTAGTTGAGACCAATCTAACCACCTTGCGACCTGGGACCTCCAAAATGTTGTCATTTGTGGACCTTAAGGTCCTCCACGGGGCATATCAGAAGAGGCGGTTCCGTAGGTACAAGGGTCCTAGGGATGTCTTAACACCTCTCAGCACCCTGAACAAACTACAGTTCCCAGGATTAGTGGCAGGGAAACTATGGCTGTTTAAAGGGGCAGAGTAGTGTTTCAAATGTGCAGAGGTTGCCTTCGTACCATGGGGTGCCTAGAAAAAAAGACGACAGAAGAACAGCAGCAGCAAAATAAAATAAATTACTGAAGCAGAGAGAAGACAGAAGCTTGAAGGAGAAAGTGACAAGACCTGTAATGGAAAGGTAGCTCAGAAAGGAGAAGTGAGAAAGGACATTGGTTTTTTTTGGAAGTTTTCTGTGTTTCAAATTGCCAATTCAGCAATGCAAATTCTGAGGCAAAGGGTGGGATGTGGACTATGATGCAACTTTGCGTATATGATTTCTAAAAATAGCCCCTTGGCTGATGATGTAAAGGCCGGCTCTATGGAATAAATAGAGCTCGTCTTGGCCACCAAAACTGCACCCTGGCAAGCGCTGAAGGCTGAGTTCTCCCTTTGCTGAGTGTGCAGCTGACAACCGAATCCAGAATGGGATCTCGCTTCCTGGCTGTGATGCTTGCCCTGCTTCTTCTCTGCCACATCAGCTACGCAGGTAAGTACCATCGTGGGGGTTTCTTCTCCTGCTTCCCCCATCTGATCGGTCATTCATGGTTGCAATCTTAAGTTTACCCCTTCGATTCGTTTAATGTATTTCTATACTGCCCAGTAACCAAGGTCCTCTGGCCACTTTACAGAATGGAGGTTAAAAACCACCAAATTTATAAAGCAAACTGCTTTTGTCTTTTGTTTCCCTGCCACCCTTTTGTCCACGGAGCTCGATTCTTTGCCTCATCCTGTGAGGGAGGGCTGGGCCTGAGAGACAGTAGCCACCCTTTCTCTTCGAGGTGGGCAGAATTCTGAACCTGCCAAAAATGTTATTTACTTTTACATTTCTATACTGCCTTTGCTCCAGAGAGTTTGAGGTGGGACAGGGCTTGCTCGCTCAGAAACTAAAGGCCAGAACTATCGAGTGAGTTGTAAGGAAGCAGCAAACATTGACTGTACTATTGTGCCTCCTCTAGAGCATTTGCCCTTCTCCTGGTTTTCTCCACCCCCATCGTTCTGCCTGGACACTGAGGTCCAGCGCCGATGGCCTTCTGGCGGTTCCCTCGCTGCGAGAAGCCAAGTTACAGGGAACCAGGCAGAGGGCCTTCTCGGTAGTGGCACCCGCCCTGTGGAACGCCCTCCCACCAGATGTCAAAGAGAAAAACAACTATCAGACTTTTAGAAGACATCTGAAGGCAGCCCTTTTTAGGGAAGTTTTTAATGTTTAATAGACTATTGTATTTTAATATTTTGTTGGAGGCCGCCCAAGGTGGCTGGGGAGGTCCAGCCAGATGGGTGGGGTATAAATAATAATAATAATAATAATAATAATAATAATAATAATAATAATTATATTGGCAGCCTTTGCCTCCCTTCCCAAGAAATCATTGAGAAACTACAGTGGTACCTCGGGTTACATACGCTTCAGGTTACAGACTCCGCTAACCCAGAAATATTACCTTGCGTTCAGAACTTTGCTTCAGGATGAGAACAGAAATCGTGTAGCGGCAGCAGGAGCCCCATTAGCTAAAGTGGTGCTTCAGGTTAAAAACAGTTTCAGGTTAAGAACAGACCTCCAGAACAAATTAAGTTCTTAACCCGAGGTATCACTGTATAGGATTAGTGCTAAATAATGTAGAGATGCTGTTCTCAGTAGGCAGTTCTGCCAAGTCCCAGGTGTTTTGAAATGCCTTTATGTCTGCCTAGAAATCTCTCAAATTCTCAATCGCTGTATCTTCTGCCTGCAGCTATCTTTGATCCGACAATAGGCTGCAAATGTGCAAAAGTAAGGTCCAGATTCATCCCTCCTTCTCAATACGAAAGTGTCAGTATTTTTCCGCCCGGAAGCGCCTGCAACAAGATGGAAGTAATGTAAGTGACCTCAGTCATGCATGACCATCATAGCAGAGATCCAAAATAACTTCCGCATTTCCTACATCACTTAGGGTTGCCATAAGTCCGGAATTCCACACCCCTCAACCTCTCCGGAATGCTGCAGTTGGAAGCAGTGTCCCGGCAGAAATCACTAAAAAATGTCTGAGGAAATCTGGAGGCATGGCAACCTATGTTTTCTTAAAAAAATACATCAAACAACAAAAAAATAGCTCAATGATTTTGGGCAAAGCAGCTCAAGAACTTTGCCAGAAAAAGTTCAACAATTTTTCTGCCCTGATTTTCACTGTTATGGCAATCGTAACATAACTAATTACTCCCCCCCCCTCCATCTTTCAACCGATTTCTGTCTTCTGGTGTGGAAACAAGACCTGTGTAAAGGTTCTGTATATAAAAAGAACATGCTAAAGTTTTTTGTGGTTAAGCCCAATGAGTTAAGTTCACTGACACTTAAAAGCGCAATTCTTCACATGTTCACTCTCTTCAGTGGGTCTTATTCCCTCATTAGCAGATTTCCTCTATTTCCTCTTTGCAGACAGGCAATTCCTGCGCTGCGACGGCTCAGTCGGTAGAGCATGAGACTCTCAATCTCAAGGCTGTGGGTTTGAGCCCCATGTTGGGCAAAAGATTCCTGAATTGCAGGGGTTGGACTAAACGACCCTCGTGGTCGTTTGAGCTGGCATACATGTGGCCAGCATGACTAAGCCGCTTCTGGTGAACCAGAGCAGCCGTTTACCTTCCCGCTGGAGCAGTACCTATTTATCTACTTGCACTTTGACGTGCTTTCGAACTGCTAGGTGGGCAGGAGCAGGGACCGAGCAACGGGAGCTCACCCAGTCGTGGAGATTCAAACCGCCAACCTTCTGATTGGCAAGTCCTAGGCTCTGTGGTTTAACCCACAGCGCCACGCACATCCCGCTATCCGCATTACTTGCCATTAAATATCACGCTGGCATGTGCTGTATCATGGCTATGGTGGGAAACCTCTGGCCTATGTGGTCCTAACTGACCTCCCCATTTGGCCCATGAGGTCATTCTGGTTACAAGAGATGTTCACGCATTATGCATCACACATGTAAAGGTGCTTTGTGTGAATAACATTCCTGCATCTCAGGGGGTTGGACTGGATGACCCCCGGGGTCTCTTCCAACATTCTATGGTTCTATGACTGCACAGATGCTGGTTTTCAAAGTCAAAATAGCAACTAGATGCCTGAAAAAATGTAGAGTAGCAATTGCAGGTGCTGCTGTACTTGCATTGTTGTTCCTCTGTGCAGGCTGCAAGTTGTCCTTCCTTATTATCATAGACAAAACTGATTAGACAAATAGGTGGGTGACTTAGCCAGCGTTCAGCTCATAGCTTAGCAGGGGGCTGGAGATTGGTCTCTGTGGCCATCAAGCAGTCTCCTCTCAAAGGTTTCTTGATGAGGCTTCCAGTTCAGCTTGTCTGCTTTGCACAAAACTGCTAATTCCAAATTCTTCCCGCTTTGCTTGTTTTACAGAATCACAATCAAGGAGAAAAGAACCAAAGTATGCGTCAATCCCGAAGTAAAATGGGTGCAGAATTTAGTGAAGATAGTTAAAGGTACGTAAATTCCAATAGACATTCCCCTCCCTGGCTGCCTTTGAGCCTGTGAACTGGTCTGTCTAGCCGGCCCAGCATCCTCTAACAGCCTGGAAGCAACATTCAATAATAATAATAATAATAATAATAATAATAATAATAATAATAATAATGATTTATTTATACCCCGCCCATCTGGCTGAGTTTCCCCAGCCACTCTGGGCGGCTTCCAACAGAACACAGAACACTAAAATACAATAACCTATTAAACATTAAAAGCTTCCCTAAACAGGGCTGCCTTCAGATGTCTTCTAAAATTCTGGTAGTTGTTGTTCTCTTTGACATCTGGTGGGAGGGCGTTCCACAGGGCGGGCACCACTACCAAGAAGGCCCTCTGCCTGGTTCCCTGTAACTTCGCTTCTCGCAGCAAGGGAACCACTAGAAGGCCCTCAGCGCTGGACCTCAAGGTCCCAGGCAGCGATCATTCTCTGCTCTTCTACTTGGAGATGCCCCTGCCCCCTTTCAGTGCTGATAAAGGATGCATTTTGGATAGCATGCACTTTGGCCCTAGAGTGGAATTTCCCCATCTTTTAAACAAGCAGCCTGCAGAATGTGCAGGCCGCCAAGCTGACCGCAGTATTACTGGATTCTTGCCCACAGGCCTGCCGCGAAAAGAAAAGAGGAAGTTTACTGATCCTCAGCCTCTCTGTTCACCTTGGCTGGGGGTCACAAGTTCCGCAGGGCTGTGTCAACACAGAAAACGCACTTTTGTGATTTTAACCATATTCCATTTCTTTTTTTATTTACACTTCAATCGCAGGAACTCAAAAGTCTGCTGCTGCAAACCGAAGTCTGTGATGGCCTCGGAAGGCAAAAGGATGGATGGTGCCCCAGCCAGTCCCAAATGTGAAGCTTGATACCTTTCCTCTCTGCTTTTCCAATTCTGTCTGCCCAAGGAAATGGTGGGGGGGGGGACCCAGGGGCGGAGGAAGGGAGGTGCAGTGGGGGCGGACCACCCCACTGAGCGGGGTGACAAAATGCTGGGCGGCACTCAACGCGGGGCCTGCAGTGCGCCCGAGCCACGCGTCTCTCCTGGGAGCGACACGGTGGCTTGGGCTCCCACAGGTTCCGCGCTGCCCCATGTGCTGGTCCTGGGGGCTAACCGAGAGGCGAGGTCCGAGTCCAGTCCGAGGTCAAGGGTGTGGTATGGAGGCTGTCCGTCAAAGCTGTAGCTGGGTCCAAGGCGGGGAGTCGGGTGGGGTCAGGAATTCTGGCAGAAGAGCAGGACAGGGTGCAGGCAGGAACAGGCTAGCAACAACGTTGCTCCCACAACCTGGGACTCGGGCTGGCTGGCTTTTATCTGCCCCGAGGAATAGGGCAGCCCCGGTCCACAGGTGACTCGCCTCTCCCAGCCTGGAGGCAAGCACTCCTCCTGTGGGAACCTAGTTCCCTCCGCCTCTCTGCCCTGAGCCTCTGCCTCTCAGGAGAGGCTGGAGGGTTACCAGACCCAGAGGCAACCTCAGCTTCCTCTGATGGGGCTGAGAGTGGAGCACCTGCAGGCAATGGGTCCTCCATCACCTCTGGGGCCAGAACAGACTCAGCTGGTGCCTGTACCTGAGGATCCAGCACAGGTGAGGAACCTTCAGGCTCAGGCCCCAGCCCTGGCACAGCTGGTTCTGGAGGCAGGGACTCCTGTGCAGGCTGGGATTCCTCAGGTTCAGCCTCCGAGTCCGAATCCCAGGCTATCACACCCCAAACGGTCTGCCCACCTCCTCCCCCTCAGCTGTAGGGCGGTTGAGTGGGAGGAGGTAGGCAGACAGACGCTTCAGAGGCCCCGTGGAGTGTCCTGCCCCGGCTGGCCCCGCCCCTGGACGCATGGCATGCGCACTGCCCAATCAGCTTGCTCCACTGCTAGGGAGACCCCCAATCTTGTCCAAGCCATAAATTAGACTGGGCTTGTATTTCTGAAAATCTGCCTCTCTCCAGTTCTGTGATTCTAACTCCACCTCTCCGCAAAATTGTAGCTTTAGGTGAGACTTAGGGAGACTTCTGCAGATCCTCGGGATATCTTAACACGGCGTTAGTATGAACTGTGTGAGATTTTCAGAAATGCAAAATTGCGATAAACTATATGGGCGGTTGTGGGGAGGTTCGCCTGAAGTTGAGAAGTGGCAGCTGTTGTCCCACCATGTGGTTGGAAGAAAATCTGATTGGGTTGGGGGTCAAGCAGGAAAGTAGAGATGTCCCAGTTCTGCTTGCCTTTTCCATATGTGCCATTGTAGCCCTATATCTCTCCTCCACCTGCTTCCATTTTTCTCTGTCATTCTGTGTTTTGAAATGCAGGTCTCTCCCTTCCCATAAATGCAGTTCCCAAAATTCTCAGGTTTGGCCTTTCTTGGTTTAGCCTGTTTTCAGAAGCCTGACCACTTGCTTTCTAGCAGAATCGAAATATATTTAAAATACTGCTGGAGCAGGTACTGCGATATGATTAGAACCACGGAAGAATAATGTGGCAATTCACTTGTTAGCATAATTGAAGGCCATTTAAAAAAACAAAAACGTGCTATTATATCTTCTAGCAGACTGTTGCTGTTTCCTGTAATCTGTTGTTGTTTTTTTAATTTACAATCCCGCTAGAATGTGATTATATTTAAAGTGATTGGGGTTTTTTTTTTTGTTACTGTATGTTTAAGTACATAAAAGTCAAACAATAAAATTTATCTCGCTAAGTGATGTGTCTCCTTTTAATCGGATTTTAGAGAGTACTGGGTTTGGGGCCTTCACACAAAAGCATTTGGTGCAGCTACAGAAGCACTCAGAAGTGAAAGTCTTATATTTTGCTAGCAGGGCAATTCTACGAAAATGTCAACCTACAGACTCTTTTTATTTTCATATATAAGTCTGTATCATTCTAAAGATGATTTTGCATTAAGTTTCATTACCTGGCAATAGTTTTTCAAACAGACATTTTACTTGTGTGTAAAACAACCAAAAACATGGCATGCAATATGACTAAGAATTTATCTGTTCCCACCCCCTAAAGTTGTGTTAAAGAGCTCTCCAAGAGGTTAATTATCCTTTGTTTTATTGATACATTTGCCTTCTTGTCTGCTGAAATTAGGGATGCGGGTGGCACTGTGGGTTAAACCACAGAGCCTAGGGCTTGCCGATCAGAAGGTCAGCGGTTCGAATCCCCTTGACGGGGAGAGAAGGTAAACGGTGTTTCCGTGCGCTGCTCTGGTTCGCCAGAAGCGGCTTAGTCATGCTGGCCCCATGACCCGGAAGCTGTCTACCGACAAATGCCAGCTCCCTCGGCCTATAGAGCGAGATGAGCTCTGCAACCCCGAGTCGTCCACGACTGGACCTAATGGTCAGGGGTCCCTTTACCTTTACTGCTGAAATGACAATAAATTTTATGTTAGGAACAAAATCAGATGCACTTAGGAAAATAAAATTTGGTTGGTTGAGCCTGTTGCATTAGTCACAAAAACACATACTCCTCCCTCTCTCAGACAACAAATGAGGATTCCTTGGGGTTGTACTTTAGCAAGGTGTTGAGCAGTGCTATTTCTCTAGAAAAAGAGGTGCTGGAACTCACCATGAACACCTCCCTTGATCTCTTAAAATAAAATAAAATAAAATAATAATAATAATAATAATAATAATTTATTTATATCCCACCCTTCCCAGCCAAAGCCGGACTCAGAGCGGCTAACAACAGTAAAATAATACAGCATTCTAAAATCAATTCATTATAAAATCAGTTCAAATCAAATTAGTCGCAACCATTGGGCTAGAGTTCTGTGAAGAATTACCAAAGGCGGGGGTGAGGCTGTGCCTTGGCCAAAGGCCTGGTGGAACAGCTCCGTCTTGCAGGCCCTGCAGAAAGATGTCCCACAGGGCCCTAGTCTCTTGTGACAGAGCGTTCCACCAGATCGGAGCCACGGCCGAAAAAGCCCTGACTCTGGTTGAGGCCAGCCTAACCTCCCTGTGGCCCAGGATCTCCAAAGGGTTGTTATTTGAAGACTGTAAAGGTCCTCTGTGGGACATACCAGGACTTTGAATTCTGTGACTCAAGGGCTAGCCCATGCCCAGGGTTTTCTTGCACATTTTGCTTCATCCTGACATGGAATAGTGATGCTTGCAAGCAATATAATATAATATAATATAATATAATATAATATAATATAATATAATAATAAAATGACAATAATAAAATGGCTGAAATCCAGGACCATGCATGGGGGAAGCAGCAATTTCCTAAGCAAGACCCTCTGGGAGCAACGAAACACCTTCTCCAAAGCCTATCAGTTCAGTTTTGTTTGAAGAAGTTGTGCTGATATGGACAAATTATTGCAGGGATCATTCCAAATGTATGGGAGCTGTGACGTGTTCCTGGGCATATGCAGAGTGCATGTCCGTCCTCAGGCAGGGATGAGCAACCTGCAGCCTTGCAGATGTTATCCAGGTGAGTAGCCTCCAGCCCTCCATGCTATCTGGGGCTGATGGACGTTGGAAATCCAATAGCATAGGGAGGTGCTGCATGTCAAGATCCTACATTGGCTCCCAGTACGTTTCCGAGCACAATTCAATGTGTCGGTGCTGACCTTTAAATCCCTAAATGGCCTTGGCCCAGTATACCAGAAGGAGCGTCTCCACCCCCATCATTCAGCCCAGACATTGAGGTCCAGCGCCAAGGGTCTTCTGGCGGTTCCCTCCCTGAGAGACGTGAGGTTACAGGGAACCAGGCAGAGGGCCTTCTTGGTAGTGGCACCCACCCTGTGGAATGACCTCCCATCAGATGTCAAGGAAATAAACAACAATCTGACTTTTAGAAAACATCTGAAGGCAGCCCTGTTTAGGGAAGTTTTTAATGTTAGATGTTTTATTCTGTTTTTAATCTGTTGGGAGCCGCCCAGAGTGGCTGGGGAAACCAGGGCAGGGTATAAGTAATAAATTATTATTATTATTATTATTATTATTATTATTATTATTATTATTATTATCCCCACTGGTTACGGGGTCAGGGTCTCTATGGAAGTCCTTTCAAGTTTTAAAGGACTCAACTTCTCGCTGAAAAAAACAGCAAACATCTTTATCACAGGGTACATTTTCAAGAGGAGATGTAGGGAAGTAGGAATGTTCAAGTTGCGCTCCCTGTGTGGCTTTCAACCTTGTTCTCTATTTGACTGAGGCGTCTGAGAACATTGAACTTTCCTCCATAAACACAAGGCCACACTGCGCTCTGGTGGGCAGAGAGATCTAGCAGTTCATTTCCCAAATGTTGTACAAATCAGCCTTACAAGAGGGTTAAGAAAAACAGCCCTCCTCTGAGCTAACTTGTAGATCTCTTGGGCTATCTGTAGACTTTGAATTCTGTGACTCAAGGGTCAGCCCATGCCCAGAGTGTTCTTGCACATTTTGCTTCATCCTGACATGCAATCCCCTTCATGGATCACTGCCTTGCTGTGGCGAAGGGGCTTGAATAACTCAGAGAAGCTATAAACTATGCTGAGCAGGGCACCCAAGATGGACAGGTCATAGTAGAGAGTTTGGACCAAACGTGATCCACCTGGAGCAGGAACCGGCGAGCCACTCCAGTATCCCTGCCAAGAAAACTCCATGGACAAAGACAACAGGCATATAATTTGACCAAACTGCGGGAGGCAGTGGAAGACAGAAGTGCCTGGCGTGCTCTGGTCCAGGGGGTCAAGAAGAGTCGGACACAACTAAACGACTAAACAACAACGACATGCAATAGTGATGCTTGCAGGCAATACTATTCCTACTCACAACAGACCCGTCAAAGCTCTTTGTAATGGCACACTTAGATTTATTAATTTCAGTGGTTCTGCTCTGAGTAGGGCTAGACTTCGCTCCCTTTGTATCCCTTCTGAAGGGATAGGCAAGATAGGCAAGACTGCTTGACTGTTTCTTTCTTTACAGATGCCCTACTACCACATTTAAAGGTAAAGGGACCCCTGACCATTAGGTCCAGTCGTGGCCAACTCTGGGGTTGCGGCGCTCATCTCGCTTTATTGGCCGAGGGAGCTGGCGTACAGCTTCCGGGTCATGTGGCCAGCATGACTAAGCCGCTTCTGGCGAACCAGAGCAGCGCACGGAAATGCTGTTTACGTTCCCGCTGGAGCGGTATCTATTTATCTACTTGCACTTTGATGTGCTTTTGAACTGCTAGGTTGGCAGGAGCTGGGACCGAGCAATGGGAGCTCACCCCGTCACAGGGATTCGAACCGCCGACCTTCTGATCGGCAAGTCTTAGGCTCTGTGGTTTAACCCACAGTGCCACCTGCGTCCCTATTCTCAAAGGTACATGCACACAAAAGCTCATACCAATAACTAACTTAGTTGGTCTCTAAGGAAACGCCGTTTACCTTCCTGCTGGAGCGGTACCTTGCACTTTGACGTGCTTTCAAACTGCTAGGTTGGCAGGAGCAGGGACCAAGCAACGGGAGCTCACCCCATTGTGGGGATTCAAACCACCGACCTTCTGATTGGCAAGTCCTAGGCTCTGTGGTTTAACCCAAAGCGCCACCTGCGTCCTGTGGAAGTTGTACTTCCCCTCTAAAAAAAATTAGAAATCAGGGCTGTCCATGCAAATTCAGAACAGAGGAAAAGTACTTTGTACAATGTTAGGCTCCGTGGTTTAACCCACAGTGCCACCTGTGTCCCTTCCACATTTACATGCATATAAACTGGCACGGAACTGGCAGGATACTGAGGAGTGGGCACCGGGAGACGAGGGGTTGGAGATTGGCTTGGAAGAAGGGTTTAGTAAACGGGGAGCTTATAACAACCAGGAGACGAGAGACAGTTTAATGTTTAATGACTGGCGTATAAATAATAAAATTATTATTATTATTGAATAGGATGTCCCTATTTACATTGGAGAAATGTTGGAGGGCATGATTTTTTAAGGGGCAAGATTAGAAGCAGAGGCACAAACCATCTTTTTTTAAAAAAATTAAATCAAGTGTCACGGTCCGGTTCATGGGTGATCAAAGTCCCGGCAGAGAACGTCAGGACTGGGGGCAAGATGGCGGGGTGGGATCAGGAACGGGGGTCCTGAAGCCAGGAGTCAGGAAGCCAAGGCTCCGAGGATCAAGAAGCAAGGAGTCAAGAAGCAGAGGTTCAAGGATCAGGAAGCAAGAAACCAAACACAGCAAGGGAGGAAACGTGTTGCTGTGGCAAAGAGCTGAAGGGAAATGCTGACCTTATATCCCTTCCTGGCTCTTGCCACCAGGTGCTGTGAGTTACCAATCGGCCTCACCTGTGCAGCCGCGCCTTGCCTCTTCAGAGCAAACTTAGGAAGGCCCCAGTCCTGCAAAGTCCTATTGGTCACAGGGCCTGGCTGCTGCACGTACAACCTGACATCAAGACTCCTTGCACTCTGCTCCATTCCCTCTTTCGTCCTGCCCAGGGGGCCCTGTCCTTTGTCTGCCCCTCAGAGCTGGCTGTCACACAGGGCTGGGCTTCGGCGATGGCAGATTCTCCCCCTCTTCGCCCAGCCGCCGCCATGTGCTGCCTGAGAGAGGAGGCCATAGCAGCAACAGACATGAAGAGGCAATAGGATGCTCCCTCGCACTCAGGGCAAGCGCTGTCTCAACCTCCGCCTTGCGCTCAGTGGTGGCAGCACTGCAGGGTGGGTGGCTGGGAACCAGGGCCGGATTTAGGTTTGATGAGGCCCTAAGCTACTGAAGGCAATGGGGCCCTTTATATGTCCAGCTGTCCTTTGTCAACAACAAATTGTCGCTGTTTTTTCATGTAGAATATATGCTATATGGTAATTTATGGGCCTAACAGGTATCGAAAGCCATTTGCACATAACAAAATGTGTCTTTTATCCAAGTAATTGTTGAACTGAAATACAATTAAGAAGAAGTATATTAATAGCAAAATAATTATTAAGCTCTAACTTAAAATGATTTTTTATTCATAACAAACTTAATAATGCAAACACACTGGAATTTGGCAATAACAAAATAGAAACGCAATTTACAAAGACTCATAATCTAGTCTCTAGAAACTTGCTATAACATGAAATAATAATAGCAAACCAGTGATATTTTAGGGAGCAGGCTAGCAGGCGGGGCCCATTACTTACATCGGAGGAGCCTACACAACACAAAACACTGTTGCTGTATGTAGGTTTTAGTTTATTTGTTTTTTGTCTTATATTTTGGAAATGTACATCCAGGTTTTTTCTTCTTCAATTTTTGGGGGGGCCCACAAGAGAGTGGGGCCCTAAGCTATAGCTAGTTTAGCTTATACGTAAATCTGGCACCGGTGGGAATAGGGACATTCTGGGAACAATTCAGAAGCTGGGGCGGCTTTCGTAATTCTGGGACTGTCCCTGGAAAATTGGGACCTTGGAGGGAATGGCAAAAGGTGGGGGAGAAAGTTCCACAGCACAAGTGGAAATCCTTGCCCTGCCGAAACTCTGAATATTGACTGCGGAATTTGCTTTGATGTTCCTTCAATTTGCACGGGTTTTGCATCATTCGCTGTTTAACTTCCACTAGTCACAGGCGAAGGGTTTTCCCACTGCACAGTTTTTCTGGCCCTGAGACCTTGGCTGGTCCTGTTGTAAAAGGTGAAGACAGAACAACGACTTCCTTTGTGGCTCTGCTTAGGTCTTGGCAAGAAACCCCCCGTTTTCGTGCTTCCCTGTTTCCTTTCTATTGCAGAACTCAAAAGGAAGAAACGTTTTTTGCTAAGAACAAAAATAACCTGAGTTGCGTTTCTTTCTTGTCCTCCTGCGTCTCAGAGAATAGAAAATTAAAAGACATGTTTCGTATCTCTCCCACATATTCGGCTACTCAGTCAATGCCACTACTAGTTGTGATTGCTTTATAATTTCCAATATTAAAGACAAGATGCCTCTGAACACCAGTTTTTGGGGATCACAAGTGTGGGAAATGCTGTTGTGCTTGTGCCCATAAGGCACTGTGAATTTTTCAACTTTCAAATTCCAAAAATGAGAGGTGCTAAGAAGTTGTAACCTGACTTGGGAATGCAAAAGATATTTGGGTTAAATTTAAAATGATTGCCAAGTACTTGCAGTTATACAATAGAGTAATGTTGATGTTGATGATGATGATTTAGTTATATCCCACCCCAGCCACTCTGGGTGGCTTCCAACACACAAAAAACACAATAAAATATCAAGCATTAATTGTAGCAATCTGATCCAATATAAAAGCCACAATAACTTTAAAATAAACAGCTTATATCAAACAAAGCAATATTCAACAATCCATCAGATTCTAATACTAAACAGTAAAATTAAACACCAGCAAATAATAATTTAACAGTTCGCACTTATCAACCACAATAATTAGCAGTCTATAATCAATAAAAATAGCAGCAAATCACAATTCATAAACTACTACAAAACATACAAAACCATGTAAAGGGATCAAACTGAGAAACAAAAACACACAACTTATAAAACTTTTTATTTTTAAAAAATCCCTGAAAGCCTCTCTTCCAGCTGCTGCTGTTCTCAAAGTTGTTGTTGTTTAGCATTACCTGACATTTTCAGAAGGTAAAATTATAATTCTTTGTTTTCTGAGAACAGTTTGTGCTTTCTAATCAAACGTAACTTTACCAACCTAAATGTTGTCCTGTCACAAAAATAATCACAGATTTGAATTCCTCACACCCAAAAACATACTTTTGAGATCCCTCACTGAAGAAAGTTTGCAAAAATTAATTTTCGCTCCTTAAAATGAGGTGCCCCTTTGCCTCCTGCTTGTGGCACCATCTTCATTCCTCTGCAACCAGGCCTTTGGCTGTTAATGAATGTCCGCATGTTAAAGTGTGTGGGGGGAGAGTTTGTTAAATGCATTTCTTCCCTTTGTCCTTAATGAATATCCAAGTTTTGTTTTGCTTTTGCAAAGTTGCTTTGAGTTGCCTGTGCTGCGAAAAAGCATGAATAAATCTAATCATCATCACTAGCCAGTTGAAAAGCATAATAATTAAAGCCATTAAAAAAACAATTACACCCATTAGATCAGGATGCTTCCGTCAAGGAGGTAACAAATAAACCAACAAAAGGACTTATGGCAGGGTTCAGCAAACTTTTTCAGCAGGGGCCGGTCCACTGTCCCTCAGACCTTGTGAGGGGCCGGACTATATTTTGAAGAGAAAAAATGAAAAATTCCTATGCCCCATAAATAACCCAGAGATGCATTTTAAATAAAAGCACACATTCTACTCATGTAAAAACACCAGGCAGTTAAGCTAAGCTAAGCAGATATATAAGATTGAATGTTTAATTATTAAGATACAAAATTACAATCTCAATAATAAAGTTACAAAATAATAACAAGGAAGTCACGCACAGGTGGAGGGAAGACCCAGGGCAATAAATAAGAAATGAATAAATGTTGGTACATAATGAAATGTGAAAATGTGAATTTACAAATATAATGTATATGTATCGATATGTAAAGATTCCATATATGTATTGCAACATTAATAATAAATAAAGTGCAAAAACAAAACAAAACAAAACAAAAACACCAGGCAGGCCTCACAAATAACCCAGAGATGCATTTTAAATAAAAGGACACATTCTACTCATGTAAAAACACGCTGATTCCCGGACCGTCTGCAGGCCATATTGAGAAGTCGATTGGGACGGATTCTGCCGCCGGGCCTTAGTTTGCCTACCCATGACTTATGGATACCTTTTGCTGCTGCCGTTGTAGGGAGTTAGATTTGAGTTAAAGATTAAGGTAAAGATAATTTCCCATCCTCCCCCCCCCCCTGTAAGGGAAACTTCAGCAGAAGAGAAGTTTGCTGGATGTTACCATATGTGACGCTGTGGGTAAAACCTCAGTGCCTAGGACTTGCCGATCGCATGGTCGGCGGTTCGAATCCCCGCAGCGGGGTGCGCTCCCATCGTTCGGTCCCAGCGCCTGCCAACCTAGCAGTTCGAAAGCACCCCCGGGTGCAAGTAGATAAATAGGGACCGCTTACCAGCGGGAAGGTAAACGGCGTTTCCGTGTCCTGCACTGGCTCGCCAGATGCAGCTTCGTCACGCTGGCCACGTGACCCGGAAGTGTCTTCGGACAGCGCTGGCCCCCGGCCTCTTGAGTGAGATGAGCGCACAACCCTAGAGTCTGTCAAGACTGGCCCGTACGGGCAGGGGTACCTTTTTTTTTACCATATGTGACGTGTGAAAAATTTGAATGGCTTTTCAACTGGGGCTCAAAAGCAGAAGTGGCACAGACATTGAGGCTATTCCCTTGCTGCATTAACCCCAAGAGCAGGGGGTACCCCCAAGAACCCCAAAAAACTTAAGCAATTGTGATCGCTTCCTGACACAGTTTGTGATTCTGAGCAACTCTGGTGGGCAGTTAGCTTCCTGATTGCAGCTACATTCAGAGATGCCTGCCATTGCATTCTCGGTGGTGGCACCCCCCCCCATGGGATTTCCCCTCAGGGGAAATCCAGCAGCAGGCCCCCTCTTTGTCTGCATTCTGGAAACTTCACATATGTGGGTTTTAAAAATCTAGACTTTTGGTGAGCGCTTTTACAAAGTTTTTAGCCTGCTGGTGGTATCTGCAATATATTATAGCATGTGTACAATTTTGCACCATTCAACATCCGGTGTGCTGGTCCCAGGGGGGGGGGGTGTTACCATGCGGCGTGGTCTGAGTCCGGTCCTAGGTCGAGGGTAAGGAGGCTGTCCGTCAGGGGCAAAGCGAGGTCCAAAGCGAGGAGTCAGGCATGATCAGGAGAGCAGGCCAGGGTGCCGGCAGGAACAGGTTTCCAGCGATGTTGCTCCTGCAACCTGGGACTGGGTTGACTGGCCTTTATCTCCTCTGGAGCCTAGGGCAGTCCCGGCCCACAGGTGATTCGCCTCTCCTGGCCTTAAGGCGAGCACTCCTCCTGAGAGAACTTAGTTCCCTCCGCCTCTCTGCCCTGAGCCTCTGCAGCTTAGGAGAGGCTGGAGGGTTATTGGACCCAGAGGCAACCTCACCTTCCCCTGACAGGGCTGGGAGAGGCGCACCTGCAGGCAATGGGTCCTCAATCACCTCCGGAGCCAGAGTGGATTCATCTGGTGTCTGCTCCTGAGGATCCGGCACAGGTGGGGGCCCTTCAGATTCAAGCCCCTGCCCCGGCTCAGCCGGCCCTGGAGGCAGGGAATCCTGTGCAGGCTGGGATTCCTCAGGTTCAGCCTCCGAATCAGATTCCCAGGCCATCACATCCGGCCTTTAGTGCAGCAGAGGTTAAGGGGGGACACTGGCCCACCAAGCTCCACTTGTCCATATCCGGTCCCACACCTACCTACCGGCCTCTTGCAACTGGCCAGGGAGTGTGTGGCAGAGCTGCATGTCTGTGATTTATTCTAGCCTAGGTATTTTCATACTTTAATTTCAGCTGAGTAGGGAAGGAGAGTTCTTAATTCTGGAGAAGGCTGGCTACTGGAAAGCATGAAAACTCCTGATGTTTTGCTGGGGTTGTGTATGAGTTGCTGGTCACAACGGTTGAAGTGTGGTGGCGTAGCAACAGATAGCAGGCCCATGTTGGACAGGTCGTGGGCCAACTGACCTATACAAGTCGTGACATGTGTGTGGTTGTGTATCCGGGCCCCTCCCCTTTCCACACATCCTGATGTAGAAGAAAGAAGACTCGTCAGTGGTGGCTGGTGGGGCAGAAGGCAGGGAGGTCAACAGCAGGGGGCGCCCAAGCCAGCAGCTGGCAGAGCTGACTCATCCTTGCTGCTAAGTTCTACAAGGGCAAACCTAAGGAGGAGGGAGCTGGTGGGCAACGCCACCCCCAGGATTGATTGTAAGTAAAAAGGCAGGCAGGTGGGGGCAGGGAAAGTGGCTGCGGATGGGCTGCGATGGATGGGGCAGCCTCAGTGGGTGTCCACTGAGACATTTAGGTATGACCAAGCAAAACATGTCTCTACCCCTATTGTTCATCCTAGACACTGAGGTCCAGCTCCAAGAGCCCTCTGGTGGTTCCCTCACTGTGAAGAAGAAGAGTTTGGATTTGATATCCCGCTTTATCACCACCCTAAGGAGTCTTAAAGTGGCTAACATTCTCCTTTCCCTTCCTCCCCCACAACAAACACTCTGTGAGGTGAGTGAGGCTGAGAGACTTCAAAGAAGTGTGACTAGCCCAAGGTCACCCAGCAGCTGCATGTGGAGGAGCGGAGACGTGAACCCGGTTCCCCAGATTACGAGTCTACCGCTCTTAACCACTACACCACACCGGCGAGAAGTTAGGTTACAGGGAACCAGGCAGAAGACTCAGTAGGGGCGCCCGCCCTCTGGAACTCCCCCATCAGATATCAAGGAAACAAACAACTATCTGACTTTTAGAAGCTATCTGAAGGCAGCCCTGTTTAGGGAAGTTTTTAATGCTTGATGTTTTATCGTGTTTTTAATATTCTGTTGTGAGCAATCCAGAGCAGCTGGGGAAACCCAGCCAGATGGGTGGGGTATAAACAATAAATTATTATTATTATTATTATTATTATTATTATTATTATTATTATTATTACTTATATTCTCAGTAGAGAATACTACTCTCAGTAGTATTAAACTACAGTGGTACCTCGGGTTACAGACACTTCAGGTTACAGACACTTCAGGTTACAGACGCTTCAGGTTACAGACACTTCAGGTTACAGACGCTTCAGGTTACAGACTCCGCTAACCCAGAAATAGTACCTCAGGTTAAGAACTTTGCTTCAGGATGAGAACAGAAATCGCGCGCTGGCAGCAGGAGGCCCCATTAGCTAAAGTGGTACCTCAGGTTAAGAACAGTTTCAGGTTAAGAACGGACCTCTGGAACGAATTAAGTTCTTAACCTGAGGTACCACTGTACAAGTTGAAAGCCAGCCTTACCAAAGAGGAAAGATCTTGAATGGTTTATTGTGCCCGATCGTGACCAATTCCTGTAAAACGCTAAGCAAATAGTACCGTAGACAAAAGCAGGAATTACCCTACTTGTAAAGAAGTCAGTCCATGTGGGAAGACACTTGTAACCTCAGGAGTGGCTCTTAGGTCAAGGGTCGCCAGTCTTTTCAAGGCCAGGGCACATTTGAATCATAGCATGGCCGAGTTGGAAGGGACCCCAAGGGTCATCTATTTCAACCCCCTGCAATGCAGGAATTTGGAAGCCTAACCAGCTGCCAAAGGTACCACGGAATACCAATGCCACAGAGGAGAAACTACACCAAAAAATTGAGATTTTAAGTTTCAAACAGATTCAGAAACAGTCCGGCAAATACTCAAGAACAGGGCTGAAGTGCTCCTGACTGCTGATGTTAAATCTCAATTTCTTAATAGGGCTATGTTTAAAACTTTTCTGAGTTTCTGCCCTGTTTTTTGAGTTTGTTTGAAACTTAAAACTTCAATTTCTTATCACTACTGCCTGATTCTCTTAAACAGGGCTATGTTTAAAACTGGTCATTGAGGTTTTCATACCTTTTCTGTAAACTCAAGGAAGCGTTTTCAGCCCTGCTCTTTATCTTGTTTGATATCACTTAAAATCTTATAATTTCCTTCTGAGGAAACTGATTAATTCAGTGAAACGAGTTTTGTAGCCGGTATCCTGTAAAGTTTTTGTTTAATTCTAGTTTATTTTTTGATTTTTGTTATTTAATTTAGTTCTGTAGTCGATTACTCCTCGTTTCAGGGATTTTCAGGGTAATTCTTTGGCTTTGTGTAATTTCTTGGTTCCGTGACTGTCTTCTTTCACAGAGGAGAAACTGGCTTTGAGCCGCACCCCACAGGCTAGGCGTGCCATCTATGCGGGGCCATGGGGGCCGAGGCTCCCCCCAAGTCCTCTGGCAGCTACGTGCGCATGCGACAGGACGTGTTCGCTTCACACAAGCATGCCACAAGGCTTCCGCATGAAATGGGTGACTCTGATTGAGCCTGGGGACAGTGGCAAAGGGTCATGAGCCCCTCTGCCTGTGCCACAGTCTCTAACCAACTTCCCCTCCTTCCCACACCATCTGTTAAAGGCACCCCAGACTGGTGAGTTGGGTTTTTTTTTAGCTTGTCCTCTACAACATGTTATTGAAGCAATAGTAGCACATTGCTGATGGATTTATATCAGAGTGTCTGCACATCATTCCGCCGTATTAACTTGTTTCCGAGCACAATTCAAAATGTTGGTGTTGACCTTTAAAGCTGTAAACGGCCTCAGTCCTGTATACCTGAGTCCATCCCCATCGTTCTGCCCGGACACTGAGGTCCAGCGCCGAGGGCCTTCTGGTGGTTCCCTCATTGTGAGAAGCAAAGCTACAGGGAACCAGGCAGAGGGCCTTCTCGGTAGTGGCGCCCGCCCTGTGGAACGCCCTCCCATCAGATGTCAAAGAGATAAACAACTCCCTGACATTCAGAAGACATCTGAGGGCAGCCCTGCTCAGGGAAGTTTTTAATGTGTGACATTTTAGTGTATTTTTGGTCTGTGCAGGAAGCCGCCCAGAGTGGCTGGGGAAACCCAGCCAGATGGGTGGGGTACAAATAATAAATTATGGTGGTGGTGATGATGATGATGATGATGATGATGATGATGATGCGATGCTTACCCAAATTTTCTGTGTTATTCCCATTTGGAGGGACAAGTCTTGAACTACAGCGCAACAAAAGCAGGACACAACCACATCCAACCACGAACATTTGCGGCATTAAAAGTTACAGAATTTCGGGAGGAAGCTACGGGACGCAAGCCAATTGGAACCTCGCCCATCCCAAAGCTTTTGCAGGCGCAAACGGGAACCTTTGGGATTGGCCAAGACATGGAAATTGCTGCTTGGTCAGAGAATGGGAGATCGGCAGAAATGGGGCCATAGGAGAGGGTTGTTTTGTGCTCAATGGGTAGGACGGGCTCCTGGTTTCTCTTTCCCATTTGCATCTCTTTATTTAGACTTGAGGAAGGACAAAAGCATGGGGGATTTTCAGACGCACACAAATATATTTGTTGATGTGTGGATTCCCTCGCACCCACCTAATACTGTATCTGAAAGTTCCCTTTTCCAGGGTGGTTATAAAGAGGAGGTTCCCCTCATCCACCCACAAAGCACAATCGCTTCGAATATCAAGGTGTGGCCACAATGAAGTCGTTGATGGTGGTGTTCCTGGGCTTAGCGCTGCTTGCAAGCAACATAGTCCCTCTCTGTGGTGAGTAGCCTGGGTCTGCTTTCAGCTTTGCACTGTCAGTTCCCCGAATCTGAAGCTGGGCTTTGATAGAAGCCAACCCTGGAAGGTGTTAACTAACGATGAAAACGGTGTTCTGAGCTAGTGCAAACTGTCTTTCCATCACTCACCTGTTTAGAGCTAGAATCCACAATTGGAAGGAGAACTATTCGTGTAAGTTCAGCGTGTCTAGCTGGAGCAAACACAATTTATTCTTTGGTTTGTCCCCCAAGGCTTCCACATTATTGCTGTCTGAAGGGACTCAAAGCTGGACAAAAATAAGCCAGAGAATTTGTGGTGTGAGAAGTTAAGGGATTTCGGCAGGGAGTTGTGGGCGCAGGGGTCTGTGTTGATCGGAAATGAAGCCAACATAAAAGTGACGAGGGACAGAGGATTGGAGCGATCATTCTATGATGTTGTGGCAGTGGGGAAGCATCCTGCACTCTCCAAATGGCAGTGGAAGAGCTTGGGGAAATGGGAACAGGGCAGGCTGCGGGATATAGACCACTCTGTCTTCCAATCCCTTGCCATCGCTCTCTGCCGTCTCCCGGCATCTGCCAACCGAGGCAGCTGCCTCACTCTGCCTCATCTGAGAATCCAAAAGCAACACAGCAGGCTAATAATATAATTACAATACTTTTATATAACTATTGAATTATATCTTAATTTACAATCAGATAATGTACAATATAAGGGACGCAGGTGGTGCTGTGGTCTAAACCACTGAGCCTAGCACTTGCCGATCAGAAGGTCGGCGGTTCAAATCCCCGCGATGGGGTGAGCTCCTATTGCTCGGTCCCAGCTCCTGCCAACCTAGCAGTTTGAAAGCACATCAAAGTGCAAGTAGATAAATAGGTACCGCTCCGACGGGAAGGTAAATGGCGTTTCCGTGCGCTGCTCTGGTTCGCCAGAAGCGCCTTAGTCATGCTGGCCACATGACCTGGAAGATGTACGCCGGGTCCCTCGGCCAATAAAGCGAGATGAGCACCACAACCCCAGAGACGTCTGCGACTGGACCTAACAGTCAGGGGTCCCTTTACCGTTACTAATGTACAATATATACAGTAGTGATACAAAAGTATTGTAATTATATTATTAGCCTACCGTGTTGCTTTTGGCTTGTCAGATTGTTCTGTTTGCAACAGAGGGGGTATTTTTTGTTTCACTCTGCCTCGTGGCAGAGCCGGCCCTTTACAGAAGGAAACAAGAGTGCAAAAGCGGGATTCATAAAACAATAGTGTAAAAGAGTTCAGTGGTAGTGGACACAGTGGGATACCAGGGTTCTGATCTGCACTCGACCACAGATTTTGTCGGGTGACCTTGAGCCCACCACACACACGCACTCACTCTCTCAGCCTAACCTGCCTCACAGAGTTGATGTGAGGCTGGAATGGGGAGCGAGAGAACCATCTATGACACCTTGAGTACCTGGGAGAAAAGGTAGGGTTGAAATGTAAAATAAATAAACACTCACGGTTGGCTTGATAGAGTTTTTGGGTACCAGTGCTCCTCCTTTCGTGAAGCGAGCTATGTTTGCAATCTTATTGCTTGCTTTGTGAACTTTATTTGATGGCTTTTTGTTTGAAATGATGTGCACCAGGGGGAGGTAGCAGAGCTCAGCAGTAGAGCACATGTTTTTTTATGTAGAAGGTCACCGCTTCCATCCCTGGCGTTAAAAGGGATCAGGCAGCTGGGGAAAGGATTCAGCCAGAGACCTTGGGCTCGTGTGTAGTCAGAACAGACAGTACTAAGATTAGAGATAGGGGAGAAATTTGATCCTGTTTGCATTTAAAGGCAAACCAACCTGATTAGCACTTGCTGGATTAATATGAGAACCAAAACTCAGCTTTCCTTCATAATTTGAACTTGTCTGAATCTTGCAGTGCAATTCTCCAGCTAAGCAATGTGTATCAAAGTGCATGTGTGGCTAAAAATGTATATTAGGGATGCAAAAATTATTAGGCAAAGATGTGTATATTTGGCAGAATTGCATTAAAATGCACCAGGAGAAATATGTACTAAATGATGGTGAATTTTCGTGATGACTTTTTTACAAATTGTAAACCGATGTGGAAATGTGGAGAGCTGAATTGAAGGCAGAAAAAAAGGAGAAACTGAGAAAGACTGAAACTGGCAAATTCACCCATCCTTAACTGAGATAAATCCATGAATACCCTGTCCTTGCAAAGCAGGCTTTGCGTCTCTCGGGTCTTAAACATGTTGCATTATTGTTTGCAAAATTCATTTTTGCATATTCAGTGACTGCAAAGCTGGGTGGTAGTGGCAGCTGAATGAAAATTGTGATCACACTAATTACGTTTGCTCACAACCATCACCAACTTCAGCGGAAGGTAGAAACAGAATCTATACATGTGTCAGTGGCAAGTGCACAGGCTCTCCCCACATGACCACACACTCCACAAATAACAGAGTTTTCTACTGTACATGATGCAGAGCTGAAATACACTCAGCTGTTTGCGCTGACCTTTGATTAAACGTAGAGAGGTTGGGGATGAAATTTGCAGAACCTGGAGAAACCTCTTCTGCTGGCAGTAAATTCCTGGGTCACCAGAGTACGCCATGTATGAATAAACCCCCAAATTGAGAAAGAGAAGGAAGGCAAAATCAAAGATAACTCTGTTCGCAAATTTAACTGGGGAAGAACAAATAAATCTGAATTTGCTGTTTGGAGACATATAGAAATACAATGGAATTTCACGTCATTATACAGAAGACTTCACATTTTATTGTTTCATCTTAAATAAGAAAGAAAAACAAGATATGAAACTTCTGTGTGTGTTTGTGTAAAGTCATTACATTTATATTTAACCAGTCAATACTTAGTTGACTATTGCTATTGTAGTAGTAGTATTGGTATTATTAGAAGCATAAATAACTCATGTAACATTAACTTATGTGTATTTTCTCTTCCTTCCTTCCTTCCTTCCTTCCTTCCTTCCTTCCTTCCTTCCTTCTTCTTTCATAATTTGTCATTTGACAATAATAAAGAACTGCAATGCACCTAGCTGTATGTTCTTAGGGCTTATTCACATTTTTGCTAGACCCGTATTTTGATCATATCAGGTATTGTTTAATTCCCCTGGGTCTGAGGGCTTTTCTCATTTTTCTGCAGCCGTGCTTCTCAAAAATCAGATCTTACCCGCTGAACTGAAGCTCGTTTTTTAAGCAAAACCTCTCTTTGGATTTTCTGTGCACCTGGTAAGATCTGATTCGGCAGGTAAGATCGGATTTCCCAAGGCACAGCTGCAGAACAACATAAAAGCTCTGGGACTTGAGAAAATGAATCGGTACACAAAACAATCAAAATATGGGTCAAGCGAATGTTTCAAAGGTTGGGGGGGCAGGTGCAATCCTTCCTCTTTCCACAGCCCCTTTTGGGTGCTTCCCTCATGCAATTTCAATTGCACAAGGGGGAAGAGCAGGGCTGCGCTTCCTGCCCCCCGCCGTATTTGATGCGCCCTTGTCGCCTGGGGTGTCTGCCTCTCTCGTGCTCTGAAGTCCTTAGGCTTACAGCAGGCTTCCTGCTGCAAAACGTTACCCTTGCAACATGCTGGAGGCACATGGGCTGAGGCACCAGAAGGGTCAAGATGAGGCCAAGAAGCGCAACCCCACTTCCCCATTTATGCTCTTGTAAGTGCATGAAGAGGGACGCGGGTGGCGCTGTGGGTTAAACCACAAAGCCTAGGACTTGCCGATCAGAAGGTCGGCGGTTCGAATCCCTGCGACGGGGTGAGCTCCCGTTGCTCGGTCCCAGCTCCTGCCAACCTAGCAGTTCGAAAGCACATCAAAGTGCAAGTAGATAAATAGGTACCGCTCTGGCGGGAAGGTAAACAGCATTTCCATGTGCTGCTCTGGTTCGCCAGAAGCAGCTTAGTCATGCTGGCCACATAAGCTGTATGCCAGCTCCCTTGGCCAATAAAGCAAGATGAGCGCCACAACCCCAGAGTCAGCCACGACTGGACCTAATGGTCAGGGGTCCCTTTACCTTTACCTTTAAGTGCATGAAGAGGAAAGCCCAGCAAGGGCTCAATGGGTTTAGGGTACACGCTCCTGTATAAAAAGGACGTGCGTTTATCCCATTGCACAACAGGCTTATGGTACAGGCAACTCCCAATTTATGTGGGGGTTACGCTCTACACCTTTGCAGATGTAACTGAAATCACGTATATTTGGAGCACCCTGGAGAGTCCTCCTGGCTCACGAGGAGACCCTCTCCAGAGCCTGACAAGGACATCTGCTTCAGGCTCTGGGGAGGGTGTCCTTGCAAGCTGGAGGCACAGCGGGGCTTTGCTGAGGCCTCCCCGACTAACAGCTGACTTGCAGGGTAGCGCAGCAGCCTCTGCTTCCCCGTGCATCGGCTGTGCAAGCTGCAGTGTCCCTCCAGCTCACGTGTGACACATCTGTAGGTCTTTTGCTCTTTTTAGGGTTCTGAGCACTGCCAGTCATTTATTCAGCTAGCCAAATATGCCTCCCCTTGCTTGCAGAACCAGCATGGAACAGGCAGGAGCTCTGCAAATTGCTTTAGGGATCGGGCTGGGACGTAAGGCAATATGTTGCTGTTTAAGGACCTCCATCCCCTGCATACCCCCGGCAACCATAATTTGCTAAAGGTGTTGGGCTAAGACCAGTGGAGGCCGCTCCGTTAGTGAATAGGGCCCTCTCCCACCAACCTGTTAATTCCACTTGTCAGTGGCAGAGGAACCCTCTCTGGCACCTGGGGCGGGATGCCGAGGGGCAGGGCGGGGCGAACTGCCCGGCAGCGCACACACGACATCCATATGGACTGTGCACACACAGCAGCCCATATGGATACTCATATGGACGGCACACACGAGCAGCAGCCCGTACGGATGCCGCGCAAGCAGCGCCCATACTAACTGCGCACACACGCACCCTTGGCCGCTCTACAGCTGGGGGGAGGCAGCAGGGCATCTTGTCACCCACCCGGAGTGGTACCCGGGGTGTCCTGCCCCCTCCACCCCCCTTTGTATGCCCCTGCCACTTGCCTGACCTCTTTCTTATAATCATGGTCCAGTGGTACCTCGGGTTACATACGCTTCAGGTAACAGACTCCGCTAACCCAGAAATAGTACCTCGGGTTAAGAATTTTGCTTCAGGATGAGAACAGGAATCGTGCTCCGGTGGTGCAGCAGCAGCAGGAGGCCCCATTAGCTAAAGTGATGCTTCAGGTTAAGAACAGTTTCAGGTTAAGTACGGACCTCTGGAACGAATTAAGTACTTAACCCGAGGTACCACTGTACTGCCTATCAGCCTCCTTCTTCCTTACTATCCGTTGCTCTTGTGACTTGTCAAGCTCAGCAGGGAGGATGGGGGCAGAGCTATAGTTAGTTTGACTCTGGCTGCACCTAACGTTGGGTCCCTTACCGTCTGCCCTACAAGTCCACCCCTTGCTAGGACTGGGGGAATCTGGGCTCAACCCTTGCTCAGCAATGAAGCTCACAGGGACGTGCTCTATGTGTTAAGTATATCTCAAGCCTAAGATACTCTACAGGGCTACTGGGAGGATCAGTGCAGGGGGCCTCCCATGTCACCCTAAACTCTTTGTAGTAAAGGAAGCATAAACACGGAATGAAATTAACGTTATGTGTGCCAGAATCTGAGTATTTCTCATGGTGTTTTTTTACAAAGGTCTTGCTATGGAGGGTCACCTAGTCCACATGGGAAGTTGCAAATGCCAGAAGCACACCTCCACGGCCTTTGGCCCGAAACAGATCCAATCCATTCAAGTCATTCCCAAGCGTATACAGTGCGGGAGGACAGAAATAATGTAAGTGAAGCCAGCACGCCCACATCCTACCATTTTGAAGAGGGTGAGGAAGAACGCTAATAATGACCTCATCCTTACGTTTCAGATTAACCCTGAAAAGCAAATGGCAGGTCTGTGTGGCACCTACTGCCCAGTGGGTGCAGAAATTGCTGAAGAGGCTGATAAAGAGGTACGATTTTGCATATTCAGTTACAGCTGGGGCTTCCTTGGTGACTTCCCTTGGCACCTACCAAGGCCCTCAGACCCTCCATTTTTTTAAAAAAAGGTTTTTGTTTGTTTGTTTAGCTGCTTGGTGGAAGGGCTTGCTTGACTTTCTGTATGAATTTTGCTTGTTTGGGGGGAGATTGTAGGTATTCTGCTCTTTTTACGGGGAGGGTTCTGAGCCGTGCCAGTTTTCCTTCTGCAAAACAGGTGTTATATGTTGCCTGCAACAGATTTGCAGAAGTGCTCCCAAGCCTCCCAAAATACGAGGGCCTCCTGATTTAGCAGAACGCGGAGTTTTATTTGATAGTCAAGAAAAAACTCCAGCAACACGCAAATAGCAGTGGTCCTAATATTGTTCTCACCTGCATCCGGCCAATGTATATATTATACACTTAATCAAGCTGCTCACTCGTGCAAGAACCAGCCCTGTACCAAGTCAGGACATTCAACCATCTAGCTTAGCATCATCTAGAATAGGGTTACCAGACGTCCCTGGTTCCCGGGGACAGTCCCTGGATTTGCAAATCTGTCCCCGGACAAATTCCGTCCCTGGGATGTCCCCAGATTTGCAAATCTGTCCCCGGGAAATGTGGCAGCGGCAGTCTCAGCAGCCCAGAGCCAGCCTGGTAGCGCAGTTGGCTCTGCCTGGCTTCAGGAGCTGCTCACTGCTGTGGCACCAGCCATTTTCCTGCGCCACGGCAGTGAGCAGCAAGCAGCTCCTGAAGCCAGTCAGAGCCAACTGCACCACCAGGCTGGCCCGTCCTGGACAATGCCTGCCTGCCCGTGATTCCTGAGTCTCCCCAGATCTTCCAAAACAAAGAGGGAAGGGGATCGGGGAAGGCTCGGGAGTCATGGGGACATGGTGCGCCGTTGCAAAGTTTTTTAAAAAAAACTCTGTGCATTTATGTTTCACAGGGTGCGAAAGAAGGGCTTTGCACCTATATACAATATGCATGTGTGTTTGGGCCCAGGGTCTTTTGCCTCACCATCCCCACTACTGACTCCCTGTTGCTACTCAGCTTCAAAGAAAAAAAGTTGTCCCCAGATTCATTGAAAAAAAATCTGGTAGCCATAATCTAGAACAGACTACAATTGCTAGCTAGGGATGATGGGAGTTGTAACCCCAAAAGAGCTGGAAACTCAAGTTTGGGAAACACTGATCTAGAAGAACTTGCAGCGATTCTCCAGGGTTTCAGACCCAAGCCTTTCTCAGCCCCACCTATAAATACCAGAGACTTAATCCAGGGATATTTGCATGTTCTACCACTGAGATGAAGCTCTTCCCTTCATCTTTCATGCAGAAGTTAAGTCTGAAATTTGCTACATGGTTAAATGCAAGCCAAGCAGCCCAAACTCTCTCAGTATTCCCAGAAAAAATAACCCTTGGCACACACATCGTCCAAGGCACCCCAAATAATTCTAGAAATGGGGACCTTTCACACCTGTCCCTTAAAATATGACTGTGTGTTATTGCTGAATAGTCCAAGTCACCTGAATCATAGGAAAAATCTGAAAAACCAAGCATTCTTTTATGTCCCCTGTCCCAGAGCAGAGAACACAAAATCCCTGTGTAGATGGCATGAATCCAAGATAATCCATGCACGGTTTTCTTCTGAAAAGCAGTAGGAGGAGGTGCGTTTCAGAGGAGCTGCAGTGAGGGATGCTTAACCCAACATCCTGCTTTTTCACAGCTTCTACGCACCATTCCCATGGGGTTCAAGCTCAGCATACACCTGGAATTCTGCTGGGGGAAAGCAGTCAAGGAGGGTTGCAGCAGGAACGTGGTTACGGGAAAGGGTCAAGTCCCTCCTCCCTCCTGCTTCTCTTCTGAAAATGGTTCCTCTCCAGGTGCTACTTTTCATTCAAGAAGCAGGTTGTAGGGTGGTGGGTTTTTTTTAAAGGTTATGATTGATTTTCCTATATTTCCAGTTTAGCCTGAACACTAACAGCAAAGGGACTGTGCTATGAATGAGGAAGCCTGCAGTTCTGCCTACTATGATCTTACTTTTAAAGCCTTACACACCTTAAGGAAGTCATATGACTTCTCCCAAAGATTCCTGGAAATTGCAGCTTACCCCTGACAGAGCTACAATTTCAACAAACTGCGGCTCCCAAGGTGGAAGTCCTTTAAATGTATGGTATAAGTATGCAGCCCTCACTAGCTGACCTTAGGGCAAGGAATCTTTGCTCTCCATTTGCAGTACGGGGCAAAACTAGCTTACCTTGCTGGCTTGTGTAAGGATTATAAAGTAGCTTGATCTGAACACTCAGAGGTATTATTTTTACTTTTTTTTGGGGGGGTGAAGGGTGCCCAAATCCCTCTACAACAGCAAACAGCTAGGACACTACACTTGTTCCTTATCGCTTCTGATGGGGGCCACTTATGAATGTGCTATCCTTACCCCAAAGAACATGTGTGACAGTTGTGGCTTAAGTAATGAAATTTAACCAGTTTCTCTTTTACTAATTTCAACATATAGCAACCAGTGACCACAAATGGGAGTCTTCCTGAAGGTGGAAAAATGCACAAGGAGCCCGAAGAAACAGTGATGCACACTTTAAAACCACTGTGCCTTTCTGAGATGGTTGAACGGTGGACATCAGTGACTGCTTTGGCTCATTTCGAATAAAGCACAAAGAATGCAAATTAAGCATTAAGACAGACGAAAGCTTCTAGCAGCCATTAAACAATTATACTGAACGGCTACTGTGCAATTTCTACATTATCAGCAGAGATGTTACTCAAAATGTGCCAAATAGCTTGGATAATTGGGCGATGTTACATTGCAAAAGGAAGGAGAGCTCCTTTTCTAGTTAATGAAGCTTCCATTACTCATGAGTCTAGACCGGGGTTTCCTGAACTTGGGTCTCCAGCTGCTTTTGGACTACAATTCCCATCATCCCAGACCACTGGTCTTGCTATCTAGGGATGATGGGAGTTGTAGTCCTAAAGCAACTGGAGACCCAAGTTTGGGAAACACTGGTCTAGTACAAATTCCAAATCTGAGCCCTAAGTCCTGCTCACATCCAGGCACTGTTGTCTTCTTTGCAGGGCTGTCTTTCTAAAAAGTTTCCAAACTCTTGCCCTAATAGGAACGTAAGATCCTGCTGGATCAGGCAAAGGCCCATCTAGTCCAGCATCCAATTCTTGCAGTGGCTGACCACTGAAGACCATGAGAAGTCCAAAAAGCAGGACATGAATGCAACAGCACCCTCTCCCTCCCTGACATTCAGACACAACCTAGCCCCAATAGTGCAGGCAGAACATAGCAATTATGGCTAGTAGTCATTGATAGCCTTATCTTATTCCATTGACAGTCCTCCATTCATGTTATTCTCTTCTGAAGCAGTATCTGTGCCAGTGGTCCTTGCTGTGTGTGTTGGGAATGAATTCCTATCTGCTAATACAAGTGTTAATGGTATTGTAAGAACACAACGTTTTGGTGAGTCACACAGAATGCAGAAGTCCTGCCTTCGGTTTCAAAGAGGTGCCACCCAGCTATACCTGGAAAACTCTGAACCAAATGCAATGAAACTCTAGCGTGGTGTAGCTGAAATATATACGCAAGGAGGACCAATAAAGGACATGATGCCTGATAGCCATTCAGGCTTATTTTCTGTTAAATTGTCCAGTCCCATTTTACGAAAGCAAGAGCTCAGAAGCCTGCACACATGCATGCAGATGCATTCCAAGTTTGGTTTTCCCCTTCTTAAGTGTTAAGATGTATTCAGAGTCAAATACATAACACTAATGCATTAAAGATGCACACCAAGGCAGAATGCGAACCCTCCCCGCTTCGTCTCTGACCAGTGGTAATCCATAGTCTAAATCATGAACACAGATCTCTCAGGTTCAGAGAGGTGTATGGCTAGTTCTACCTAAAAATGTAATGTTGAACAGGGTGTGGATCTAAGTAGTACTGGGGATTTCTGACAGAATGAATTTCTTCTTCTCACACAATATGCTTACTGATAAAGAGGAATTAAATTCTTTGTTGATGATCCTGTTTGTAGATAAGGAAAGAAACCTTTCAAGTCTGTTGACGGGAAATTGGATTACAATACCAGCCTTCTTCCTATGCCTTGTTTAATCAGAATGGAAAACAGAGAAGCAAGCCATTTTTACCTCAAAAAGTCAGCAATAGGCAATGAGCAATAACTTTTCCCAGAGCCATTAATGGATCATCCCAGAGGCTGCCTATCTGCCTATAATCCACACTAGTAGAACTTCAGGTAGGTGGGTGGGTTAGTTTTTTCACAGTTCTGCCTGTTAATAAAATTTATGGGGGGCTCACAATAAATTCAATGATCAACTTTTCTTCTGAAAACATACTGTGTGCCAACACTTAACGGTATACAAGCATCTCTCCACTTACACAGGGGCTACATTCCTGGGTACCGTGAAATTGTGTATAGTGGGGAACACCATCTGAAAAGCCAAAACTCCACCGCAATCGCTCCCTCCAAACCGCCTTTCTCAAACGCCAACCCTCCACAGGACTCTTAAGGGCGGTACAATGGCATTTGGGTTGCTAGTCATTTCCCCTCTCTTTTTGCAGTTTTCCCTGTTGTTTTTCTGCCTTTCTGCGGTTTAAACTGATTTATTTATTTCCCAGCACCACACAGATGTGTGTCAATGGGGAGATGCCTGTATACATTTTATTAGTTCCCAGCAATGCCTTAGGACACATGGAGGTGCTGCTGTGTGGGACGAGTGGGACTTCCGACACTTGGCATTTTTACACACATAACCATTGCGATTTGTTCAACTGCAACGTCCTTTCCAGGTTCCACCCTAACGTAGGGTCACAGCCCTTTAAGGGGCTTCTGTGGAGGAAACACTATAACATGAACCAGCTTCTACATCTCAGCATACTGACAGCAGTGTTTACGATTACCTGAGCACATGCAATGCAATATTTCCTTTTGAAAACAGGGGAAAAAAATGCTTATTCTCATTAAGACTAGGTGGACATGCCCAGTGCATCCAGCTGTCCCCATAGAAACAGCCCTGATTTAATGAACTTGTCTCTTCAAATGGGGGGAGTGCCTGGAAAGAAGAGGTTCTGTCTTGCTAGTATCCTCAGCCACACACACACACGCACACACACACACACACACACACACACACACAGCCCTACTTTGCACCGTCTTTGAGTGTTCCTGCCTGATTGGAATGCCTCTTGCAATTGAATGCTGTTAATTTCTCTTGCTTCCCTGAATGGGGTGTGTGTGTGTGTGTGTGTGTGTGTGTGTGTGTGTGTGTAGCAACTGGTCGACTGTACAAACGTAAGATTACATTCACTGTCCCACCTTCTTTTTGCCTCTGGATCCACCCAGCATTGGTATGTGGCCCCAGAAGAAAATTCAGCCCTTGTTCTGAACAAATATTTCCAGTCCCTGCTTTTAAACCAACACTTTGGTATGTGGAAAACTTGAAGGCACAAAGTCCTTCCAGCAACGGAAACCTCCTCCTGGCGCTTCTATGGCCAACGAAACAACAACTGCTTAAAGAAAAGAATTGTGCAACATTTCAAACAGGTGGTTGTTTTTTTTTAAAGACGGAGAGAAAAACCAAGAGAGTTACACAGGTGAAGATACAAGTCAGCTTTGAAGCAGAGGAAAGCCATCTCAACCCCCGACTGCATTGGCTAATTACAACTAAACAAAAAGAGGAACTTAAACTGTTTGCAATGTTTCCCAATATTTTTATTTTATTCCCCACCCCCAACCTCCCAACAGCATTACAAAAGATTGGTGGGTTTTTATTAATAATAATAATAATAATTATCATTTAATAAACCGGCTCCTCTGCAGTTCATATACAATCACAGGCGATACTTTTTTTTTAAAACTCCATTTTATACAAACATCTCAAAAAAAATAGTTGGGAGTGAAGTATGGTAGGAAATATTGCTCACATTGCTAGTTAACATGCACATATGAAAAGGAGGAAAATTGTTAGTGCATACCTCCCAAGTGAAGATACAGCAGATGACTTGGAACACATTCCAGGAGGGAAGTCTTTTGCCCAAGCCCCACTGAAATGAACAGGGAGTTGGGCAGCTCTTGCACATTTCAGTGGGGCTAGAGCAGGAGGACTTCCCAGCGGATTGGGTCCTTACAAAAATAAAAATAAAAAGAACTGAAAAGGCTAATGTCCACCAAATTAAGTTTTTCATGCTATTCTACTTTCCAGTACTATATTTTATTTGAGTTATCAATTCATATATACACAGCCGTGTAAGTAACACTTTTGAGGTATATAAGAAGAGATACCTGCACCAATATTGGGGAGGGGGAAATGTTCTCTCTGAAAAGGAGATAACTTTGTCGTGCTTTATAAGCTGTTGTACAAATTGGATGGAGCTACATGTTGTAAGAAACACAGGACGGCTGTCAAAAAGAAAAAAAAGGAGCAGCTCCGTGTTAAATCCTTTCCATATCCAATACAATCTACCTTCTTTGCTACTGCCAAGATGTCTGGTGTTTCCCCATTGCCACTGGGGGGAAGGAACCAATGATGTGATGTGAAAGGTTGGCAAGCACACAGAGGGGAAATTCGACCCAAGGCTGCCCTTTTGAGCAGCCGCCGCCCTGCATTTGTTGCCTAATGTAGTTCCATCCTGAAAGTTTCACATAAATACAACCAATTCCAATCGCTGAGGAACTGTCGGCTGTAGGCACTTCCGAGAGCAAATTGTGGTTGTCACCAAAGCAACTCCTTCCTCTACACCCCATAGTCATGCACAAAAATGAGGCAGCATTTCCTTCTTTAGCCCGATTCCAAATTTCCTTTGCCATTCTATACATAGCTAGCAAAGTGAGTGTGGGTAGGTGGGAAGAAATTAACTTAAGGTATATGTTTTGTGCAGCAAACCGATTCAGCTGTTTCGCTTTTGTTTTTTTAATTCTTCCTTTTTAAGCGTATGAATGAGGCAGATATAAGCTCTTTAAAAATTTTCATTCACATAATGGAAAAAAAATTCTCATTTATTAAAAATATCACATTTTGAGACTAGAAACAGTAAAGTGCATGAAAAGTTTAAAATAGAAGCTCAAGGGATCGTATATAGCAGCAAAGAAGCAGAATACAGAAAAACTTAAAGGAACACAGACACAACCTTTCCTTGTCGACTCAACTTTTTGCTGCTTGAAAGGCAGAGTCAGGCTCCATCAGCTCCAGAGGCTTTGCTGAAGCAACATCCGTTCATTCTAAGAGGCTGCATGCATGAAACCTTGCACAAGCTCCACCGAAATGAACAGAGCTTGACAGCTCCTCTGAGCAAACTGCAGCCACGGCTTTCTGAAGAGATGGCATGTATGGTTTTTCTGCTCTTTCAAGGCAAAAAGCTTTTTATTATTATTATTAATGGCCACCAGGAAGAATGTGGGGGAAGGAAAGCAGAAGAAAAGTTTCCAAGTACATCTTAAAGGGAGCAATTAACTGTTGGGAATGAACCAGCAGCTTAAAAAAAAACCTTGATAGAAAACAAAAGCAGTTAAAAGCATGGGATGACTATTTGGCGACTAGGTCAGGAAGAAGATGAATCTGAGGATTGATGATGGCCAACACTTTCTCACCTTCACGTGGGAAAAGGGCACCCAGGAAAGCCAGCTCTCATGCACAGAGGAGGCAGGTGCAAGATGGCTTTCGGAGGCATTTCCTCGTCTGCTCTTCTCAGCTGAATAATCCTCAAAGTTTGACGGGGGAAGGGGAGGACGATGGAAAGGGTACAACAAAAAAGGGACCAGTGGATTGGGTTGAAACTCATTTTCACTTTGTGAAAATCAAACCCAAGAATCCTAGCCGCAGATTTTAATGGAGGACCCTGCACCTGCCTCCTGGAAACTGCTGACAATCCCAAATTCTCCTCCAGTTAATGCAGTGTCTGTTCCCCAAAGCGGTCTGTTGAATTGCCAGTGTTACTCTGCTGGTTACTGTCAAACTGATCCCATCCATTATGCTGGCATCCTTCATAATTTTTTGCAAGGGAGATGATTCTCTTTTGGTAAGAATCCGCAGTTATAAGCCAGTAGTTGGGCCTTATGATGGCACCTGGAGCTTCCCCATTGTCAGCTAGGCTTGTTCCTTGTATAGCAATACACAGAGCTCACTGGAGTCGGAGAGCTATAGGTTGCACACAAGCCCAATTTGTTTTCATGGGCTTGGACAGGATGCGAACCCCTACTGATCAGAAATGAAGATTACAACAAACAAGTGGACCCTGGTATATGCAATTAGATGCTCCCAGGCAAATTCTCCACTGGAACAGCACAATATATTTTTTTCCTGTGGCAGGAAGTCTTGCGTCTTGTACCACCTTTGGCTTTCTAAATTAACTTAACATTTCAGTAGAGATAAGAGAGCAGTCTGTGCTGCAAATAATTTACAACGGCAAGTGCTATCTCCAGTTACCAAACCTTTCCCAACAGGACCGAAACATCAAATAGACCTACTCTATTTCAGGATGCTGTTTTAAAATAAAATAAAATATGAGAGTGGGCTGGGGGAAGAGAGGTATGGCTCATTTTGCTAAGATGTGAAAGAAAGCATACGCAAACCCCGCTGTCTGACGTCGTTTTACAAAGGCAGCTTCCCAATGAAACAAACAAGAGCCCGCCAGCTTAAAATGTGTGGGTTTTTTATATATATATATATATACGCATACCTTAAAAGCAAAAACCTGGAAAAAGGGAACAAACAAAAACTTTGGTTCCAGCCCTAGTGCCAAATGGTACCAATATGCACCGGGGGGGAAAAAGTGCAAAATTGTATCATCAACACATATAATGAGAGGAGCTTGAAGCAGCAGCTTTTAAAAGGTCAGCCATACTTCACTCCTACATACTTTGATTTACAACTGTACAGGTCCATAAACAAACAAACGGGTCCCAGCCCTTAAAAGGGGCAGGGGCCCCACTACCGCCTGCTGGCCAAGTGGATGCCATTGACAGGAGGCAGGAACAGAGGATGGAGCTCCAGCTGCGTCAACAGTGAGAAGTGGTCTGAAGGGATGTGAGGGTGGGGGCACCCGGTGATGTTGTTCTCAACCAGCCACTGAGGGTCCAAAGGCCCCAGGACACCAAGCACGTTCATGTGAGTGTTGGAATAAAAAATGTAGTCAATCACACCCTGCAGAAGGAAGGGAGGAAAAGTCAATTCAGAACGGGATCCTATGAACAAATCAAGCCACCAAGAACCTCCTATGCTGTTCCAATGCAATCCCTGCACCACCTGTTGCACTGCTAGGTAGTAAGAGATGTTGGGAGCGTCTCAACTGAAGCCCAGGGAGAAATGCAAGGTTGCTTAGAAGCTGGCTAGGGGGGGACCTGGAACTTGCTGCAGCTCCACCAATCCTATAAACAGCAAAGGTGGTTGCAACATGTTAATAAAAGCAGGAGGAGATGCTTAAAGGAAAACATGCAGCGGGCACAGCCTTGGAAGCTGCAGCCAGGACTGGGCTCCCCAATTCAAAGTGTTGGTGCTGACCTTTAAAGCCCTAAACGGCCTCGGTCCAGTATACCTGAAGGAACGTCTCCACCTCCATCGTTCTGCCTGGACACTGAGGTCCAGCGCCGAGGGCCTTCTGGTGGTTCCCTCGCTGCGAGAAGCCAAGTTACAGGGAACCAGGCAGAGGGCGTTCTCAGTAGTGGCGCCCTCCCTGTGGAACGCCCTCCCACCAGATGTCAAAGAGAAAAATAACTACCAAACTTTAAGAAGACATCTGAAGGCAGCCCTGTTTAGGGAAGCTTTTAATGTTTAATAGGTTATTGTATTTTAGTGTTTTGCTGGAAGCTGGCCAGAGTGGCTGGGGAAACCCAGCCAGATGGGCAGGGTATGTATGTATGTATGTATGTATGTATGAATAAATAAATAAATAAATAAATAAATAAATAAAATTATTATTATTATTATTATTATTATTATTATTATTATTATTATTATTGCTGCTGCCAGTCTATGCTAAGAAGCACCAGCCTGCCTTTCATGTACAGGAGAATCGGAGCCAGGGATCAGAACCTAAATCTTGCATCTACTTCTTCATACAGAAATGGCATGAAGCAGGGTGATCCTGGAACAACCACAGCGATTGTGGCAGGCAGATTGCAACAGTGGCCATTCATCTGTGCACTTCAACGCATCTGCAATTGAATCACGGTCTAAGCTGCAACTACCCATAGGTTTAAATGTGTTTGGTTTGAATCACAGTAAATATAATCATCTGTCGTTCCAGTACCCAGCTGATATATTCTTAGTTGCTTCTGCCACAGCTCTACTTACTTTGAAATCAAAGGTGTAATTGGTATAAGGCATCAAGTTGTTTTCGTAAGCGCTCTTCAGCTGGAAGCCGTGAGTGATTCTTCCTTCAGGAGCCCCGTTCTTCCCATTGCCACTGAAGTTCATGAGACACTCATTGTAACGCAGCTCCTTGAAATCTTTATGGTTGTCAGCTACTATTCCATTGCTTAAGTATTCCACAACACCTGTTTGCAAAACAAAACAGTCAATCTGTTGCTGCCGGATGCTAATGCTGAATTGTGCCACCTGTTTTCCTGTAGCTTAACATGAACTCAGTTCTGGAGCTCTATGCACACCAACAGCAGCCAGGGAATTATTAACGCTGCAAATGTTTTCATGACCAGGAGGGAAGAATTATCACCCAAGTAGCTATATATCCACCTGCTTGAAATAAGAAATAAGCTATTTAGCAGTTAGAGAAATACCACCAATAGTTGGTTAAGGCTGACAGCATTTGTAATTAGAAGGGAAGTGATTATTTATGTACTAAATGTGATGGTGGTTCTTGTAATTCATCATTCATCTGGTTATAAATAGCAGTTTCCCTGGGCAAACAACACTGGTTTAACAGAGGGTTTGCACTTGTTCACCTTACCAACCCCCAAATCTACCCTATTACCTCCTCTCCTCATTTTAGAATGCAAGACAACAATTCAGCAATTCACATTAAAATTTCCCCTTGAGACACAAGACATTGAAAAAGATCATTTTCCACTAGGTGTAACATTGGTGGAAAGTTGATACAAGATAGTATTGACTTTCAATACCATGTCCCTCCCCCCACCCTCGACAGCATACAAATCGATATGGTTAATCTGATCCAGTAACATTCCCCTCACCACACACAAACAAGACACACTTGTAGCCCACCGACTGCAACCAGCCATGCCTTGGGCCCTTTGGTCTCTTGTTCCACCAACAAAAATAAAATACATGTTTTAAGTGATGCTAACACAAAAGTTTTAAAGGTAAAGGGACCCCTGACCTTAGGTCCAGTCACGGACGACTCTGGGGTTGTGGCACTCATCTTGCTTTAATGGCCGAGGGAGTCGGAGTACAGCTTCCGGGTCATGTGGCCAGCATGACTAAACCGCTTCTGGCGAACCAGAGCAGCGCATGGAAACGCCATTTACCTTCCCGCCGGAGCGGTACATATTTATCTACTTGCACTTTGACGTGCTTTCGAACTGCTAGCTTGGCAGGAGCTGGGACAGAGCAACGGGAGCTCACCCCATTGCAGGGATTCGAACCGCCGACCTTCTGATCGGCAAGTCCTAGGCTCTGTGGTTTAACCCACAGCACCACCTGCGTCCCACACAAAAGCTTTACTCATATACTATATAAAACAATGGAATTTTACTGTCTCCCCTTTTCCTGCCGTCTTTCCCCCCTCAATTCCATATTGCCTGTAACAGTAATGTCTCACTCTGAATGTGACCGATTTGAAGGATTCTATGACTTGAAAACGGAGACTCTGCATGTACTACTGTTACCGAATAAAACCTTTTAATAAATACATTTTTAATAAAAAAAGGTAAGTCTTAACTTTGAAGTAAAAGCAAAACTGCTATTTCTAAATACCTGAATCCGGCAGTGAGTTGAGATCTGCACACAGCACCAGAGGGATGGAATTCTTATCTGTTATTGGGCTTCCAGGCCGGCTAGAGGCTTTCTCAAGGATGCTTTTCAGTTCCGAGACAAACATCATTGTCTGGACAAGTTTTACATCTGAATATTCAGGGTCCCAATGCATGTGGGCGTTTGCTATAATAAGCAGCTGGTTGTCCACGGTATGGAGAGGCTTCATACCTAAAGGCAATGAATTCTAAGTTAATTCAACTCCTTCCATGATACAGAAACAAACAAAGCATTTAATTACATGCAAAGGAAATGTTCTTCACTGTGCAGATACTGCTGGACTTGTGGCCTGGGAGGGTTTATGTGAACAATAGAGCACCTCCCCATGGCCAGAGTATCTGTATTTGTCTCAATTTCTGTGACAGTGGTGGCCTGGTAGAAATTATGATAGAAATTAAGGCAGTTGAGGGTACACTATGCACATGGTTGTGCCAATTCAGACCAAATAGTACTGTGTACTAGTCATGCGGCACACCTAGTGGCATCCATGCGGAGTTCCAGAGAGAATCGTGTTAGGAGAAACAAAATGCTATGAAAAATGAGGTCAGACTGAAGAAAGAAGGAACACATTCTTCCCGAGTGACCGCTCTAGCATGAGCTATGTGATTTGGAGTGGCAAAGGCCACACCTGCACGGACAAACTCACACAATGCATGCAGGAAATACAGACACACCCCACAAAACACTTACGCATGATGTCAGCAAATAATTAAATAATTCAAATCAAATCCGGAAATGGCACGAGAGACAGCTGGAGAGTCCTTGTGGTTTGCAAGGAGACCCTCCCCGGAGTTTGAAGAGGAAATCCGGGAAGGAGCCCTGAAGAGACCAGAGGCACAGCAGGGCTTTGTTTACGCTGCTCCGCCTCCCTGCCTAACAGCTGATGTGTGGAGTGGAGTAGCACAGCAGCAGCAGCAGTATGGATTGAAGAGAGAGTTGGCCAAGAGGGTGTTTAAGGGGTGCTGAGAAGGTGCTCCCCACTTTACGCAATTTCACTTATGCAGGGGCCGGAATGTAGCCCTTGCGCAAGTGGGGGGCCGCCTGTACCAGGTTCAAGCTCTAACATATCCTGTAGAAAGGACAACTGATGGGAAAGACCCCTGACTGAGCACTACCACAAGTCATAGCAGCCAGAACAACACTGGATAGACCAATGGTCATACTCAATTTAAGACAGCATTTTTGTTCATAGGGATGAACGGATCTGTTTCAGAAGTTGCTTCAGCAAAGCAGTCCACTGAGCTGGTACTGTTCTGTCTCCACTTAATTTGTACTATAAAGTGGCATTATTTCTATACAGGAAAGTTTCACTTGTTTAAAAACTAGTACTCTCCCCCTTCGTGTTGAAAATGCCTGACACCCACCTGTCCCAAACAGTTCCTTATGCACCTCTAACACGACAGCAACGCCAATGTTGTCCTTTGTCATCACTCGATTCAACATAGCTTCTGATCCTTCGGAGTTCGCCATTGCCACTTGGTTGAATTCTACCGTGTGCTTCTGCACCAATGTGAACCTGAAACATGTAAAACATACCCAAGAACTCAGTCAACAGATATAAAAATGCACAAAGGTAAAGGGGGGGAAAAAAGACTACTAGAAAGCCAGAAAACTTCTCCCTCTCATTTTTTAAATACAAAGGTCAATTTCATGTCCACATTAAAGCAACAACAGACGCTGCTTTGCAAACTTATCAGACACGTGTGAGGTATGGGCATGAAACAATGAAGTCAAATCAGCAAAAGTCTCTTACTTTTCTGTTTTGAAGAATACTGCACAACCATCCACATGCTTTCGCTCCTGCTCAGACATGATTTTGGCACGTGACTTTGGAGAAAAAAATCCATCATATCCACGCTCTTTTAATGCTGGCAGAAAGAGGGTGAAGTATTGCTCAGTTTCTACTTCCTGAAAAGGAACATCACACAGTGGGTAAGTGTGTCTGGCTGTTAACCAGAAGGCTGGTGGTTTGAATCCATCCAGGGTTGGCTATGGGCAGGATTCTTGCATTGTAGGGAATTGGACTAAATGACCATTGGGTCCCTTCCAACTCTGGGATTCTATGATTGTTAACACTGAAGAAAACTGTGCTGAGAAATGTAGGCTGTCTCATTTTTGCCTGTTTCAGGGAGGGTTACATTGGCATGGGAAGGACTGAGCAGTCACATTCACAAGTCATCATAAGCCACGGTTGCCAAGTTATTATGCTTTATTCAGAATGAACAATGGACAAAGGGCCCTGCAAAAAGTATTTGGCCAATGGCAATCTTTTGTTATTTTCACATCTTAACATGTTTTTAAGATACTTTTAAAAAAATTTAAGCTGTAAGACTACAGAAGAAAACATGAAGAAGTACTTTGAAGAAATGCCCTTGACTTTCTATCAACATTTTAAGAAGAGAATACGGGAACCCTATTCCTACAATTTCCTGATGAAAATCAAAGGGCTATATTCTGTTATCATTACCTGAAGGCTAATGATATCTGCATCCCAGTTCACAATTTCTTCCATGATTCCCTTTTTTCTGTATTCCCAATTTAATGCCCATGATGGGCAGTAGCCATAGAGCTGTCGGGTGGCGTATTTATCACACAACACATTATAACACATCACTGTAAAAGAAGCTGGAAGGAGAGAAAGTAAATATTTGGTGAAGAGAACGTTGAGGTACCACACACTTTTGACATAAGTTATCACCCCTTAGAACAAGGAGTTTCAGCGGAATTAAGTAGGTATCTCTGACTTAAAGGTCAGTTTTGCAAAAGCTTCCAGAATTCCTCTAATTTTTACATTGCAATTCTTTTATTTGTATTTTAAATGTTGTATTTTATTTTTGTGAGCCACCCAGAGAACTAAGTTGTTGTGTGGCCAACATAAAGACTGTAATTAAATCATAGGATTAAGAAAAAGAAACTTCTTTCAGATGCCAAGTACTAGTTTAAGAAGCTAGAGTTCATTAACCTCTATTTTAACTACATGGCTAACTGCTTTGCATAGGTGGAACTATCAGCATAAATAAACTTATACAGTACATTGCAGAGATGATCTAGCATACTTTTCAGGTTTACATATTTTTGCACATTACCTCAGCCAGAACAGATAACATAAAAGGCTATTAGGTTTTTCTTAAATGAGATAAAGCTGCAGCTCGTTGCTAATTAAATTATTCAAGTTGCTAAGAACCTCAGGTGAAAACTTAGATTCAACAGACAGATTCATACATTATGAATTGGCCCTTTCACCTTTAACGGTTCATATGAGCAGTACAACATCCGAGGATGACCATTCTGATATTTCTGTTAAAAGGACTTTTCACTTTCTCAGCATTCTTCTCAAAGTAGCCACACATTCTTCCAAGTGAACCCTGCTCTGATATTTCACTGATCACATGCACAGAGCAAGTTTGAACAGATTTGTAGCACACAAACTGGTCCTCTCTCTACAAGTGGAAGCAGTTGTTGCTCAGTTACACTGACAGTAACTTCAGCACCAGCCCATTTGCCAATCTCTTAATGGTGATCACATGCTCCTGCCCCATAGCTTCTCCACTGAGATTAAGGCTTATGTTGGTACTGGCCCTATCCACAGCAAACTCTAATGAGGCTTCTTGAAGCAGGATCTGGTAACCAGCTGGTTAGCTCAAGGGGGAAGGAGCACATCTTCCTCATTCTCTAACTGGATAACGAGATTGCAAGCCTCAATTCTGCATGTGGCCTTATGAGGCCATGGAGAAAAATGTTCCAATGACCCTTTCTGGGAGCAGATTTTGAGTAGTTAAAAAAAGGACTAATAAATATGTGGATTTATATCATGTTACCGGCCATCTGATACTACTGCAGACAGTTCAACCCCTGCCCCTTGGCTTCACCTTCTGCAGCAGCACAAAACTGGGGTCTTTCTGGGGTTCCAGTAACTGAGTTCTCCTTGCCTTCTGCTGCCTTCAGACCCTCAAGGTACTTCCCGTTTCTGTCCCAGGCAGCTGCTTGGTTACACAAATAAAGCAGGCAGAGAACTCTCTTTTGTGGGCTGTGAGGTTTCTTCAATCATCATCAAGGATGAATAAAACTTGACAAATGAGGAGTGCAGCTGTACAAAAAGATATCTCCTTGCTTATCTTTAATTTACAGGAAGAAGAGAAAGTCACATAATTACCGGAGGGCAGAATTTGGTCTCGCTCTTTCAAAGTAATCCATGGCCTTGGAGGCAGCTGCTCCGGATGAACTGAAATATTGAGAAAGTAAACATTAATGAGCGCTAGAAAGCCCAGTATCCCTCAAGAACTTGCAGTAGTCACACTCCATATTGTAGTACATAAGTTCAGAAAAGAAAGCATTTAACTGCAAGCTGAAAGTGGGATATGGGTAGAGAAAATGTTTAGATGGTGCAGGTTTCTTGTACCTTTAGATATAGGTGGGCCCTGAACAGCACTGCTTTGTCTTTTAAGTAGCCTTTAGTTACCTTTTCACTTTTATCCTCACTGAGATCTCCAATGGTAGTACCAATTTTATTTGGGAACAATTATGCCTGATTTCCTTCACCTTCTCACTCACTCACTCACTCACTCACTCACTCACTCAAACATGCACACAGGAACCTAAAGGAACAGCCACATTTTGGTGTGATCACTTTGTTGGATCAACTAAAGCCTGTGTAACATCTACCCTATTGGCATAGTTGCCACCCAAAACTGATTCAAAAGTGCTGGAGGAAAATGTATGAATAGGTTATTATTTTGCCCATAAGGTTGAACGATCACAAACCATTATCAGCACCTGCAAAAGAGGTTCAACAGGCATGCAACATTCCATGTGATGGGAATAAGTTACAGGGTAAACAATTCATACCAGCAGCCTGCTCATCCCTTCCATATTGAAGGGTTTTTCCAGTGACAATCATCCCATGCAGGCTTAATTAAAAGATAGAGCATGGTTTCCACTAGGCTCTTCAATCCAGAACAACTGAGATTAGCTGAAGCCATATCCAGAAAGCTGTTTTGAGTATGAAAGACTTGGTGTACACACATAAGTTTCCCAGCTACAAATGGTCTCTTTTAAAAAGGAATTATCAATATATACAGGCCAGTTCCTCCACTGAATGAATGGAAACCCTCACCAAGTAAGAGAAGAATCCCTGATCTGGGAATAGCTACTACGTGGACCTTTGAACTCAAGACTCTTGATGAGCTGGCACTCAACATCATTGGGCAGGTGTTAGACAGATAGAGCCAGCTCCCAATATTACATCCCCCTGCAGTGTAACCGAGAAACAAGACCCAAGACAGAGCTATACAGGCAGGAGTAGGATCAGGCTTGATTTTGAATGGTTGGGATCAATGGGGAAGGGGAACAGGGGTTTAGCTTCTATCCTAATGTTATCAAGTGCATGCCTTTACTTTAGCCCACATAACCAAATGCCCACCATGTTTCGTTACAGTAAAGTATACTGCATTTGTGGCAGTTTTGTCATAATAGGCAAAGGCAATCCTCCCAATTAGCATTGCGTAGTGTACTGAAAGGGGCATACTATGTTGGGAATGCATAGCACACCCCCTGCACCCATCTAGGAGTGCCTGCAATATGAAAACTCCCCCTCTAACACAAATGCCACCTGTCATTTAAGACAAGCCTTTCACTGCTATCAAAGTGAAGGCAAATACTTCTTACCCGCTAGATTGTCAAGCATGTAGTTCAGTAACTTCCGTGTTCCATCTGAGTCCTGGTACAGGCTGAGAATATCTTGTGATAAAGGATTGCCTAGAATAAAAGTGAGACATTGAACATCAGTTAGAGCCCAACTTCTCATTCTGTCAGAGGGGAGGACGGTAGATTTGAAAGGGGTGTCCTAAAGCAGTATTTGAATTCCAGAGGAGTAAAAGAGTGGTCAGAATGTCAGGCTTCAAGTTACAAGAAAGGAGATTCCGATTAAACATTAGGAAGAGCCTTCTGACAGTAAAAGCTGTTTGAAAGTGGAACAGGCTCCCTTGGGAGGTGGTGACTCTCCTTCAGTGGAGATTTTTAAACAGAGATTGGATGGCCATCTGCTATGGATGTTTTAGTTGAGATTCCTCTATTGCAGGGGTTGGACTGGATGACCCTTGGGGTCCCTTCAAATTCTACAAGTCTATGATTCTATGATTCCAAGGGCTTTGTTTGGTCTGCATACAGCAGGAAGACAGCAAGACAAAGGGCACAGCAAAAACCCAAAAGGACTTCTCCTAAAGCTTTTCATGAATAGATAACAAACAAAATAGTAGGCTAAGAAACCCATTACCTACACTTTGCACAAGGTTTTGTCCTTCAGCCCTACAGGTTTCTTTGGTGAAAAGACGGAACAAGGAATTGATAAAGGGATGAAAGGATAGAGAACAAGGTATCATGGACATGTATGGTTTAATATTTCAGTTACCTTTCAAACCTAGTGTTTGCAGCTGGAATAGCCGTCCAAGTTCATAAGGCAAAACTCGTAACAAATTGTTGTTTAAAAGCAATTCCCTAAAGACAGAAGAAACACGTTAGCAGGGTCAACTTTAAAAGAATTCACATATTGTATGTTCTGTTTATCTTGCAAAATGCCAACTTTTGTTTTGATATTCCTTTGAGTGGCTATGTTGCCGAAGGGGAAATATGTGTGCATTAATACACACATTAATGGCCACAAATTAGCTCTACAGTGGTTAAGTGTCTGCAGTTTGGTGATCTGGAACAGCCCGCCCAGCCAGGTGCCCTCCAGAGGCTTTGAACTATAGCCCCCAACCATCACCTCTGAGAGAGGTTGATGTTCACAACTTCTGGGGGGCACTGAGTTGGAAAAGGCTGTTGTGGGGGGGACGACCCAACTTCCAACTCTGACTTGCTTTCACACTGGAGGGATGAATCAGAAGTTGGAAGGAAGTCAACAACCCCTGAAAAAATGCTAAATCCCCAACCAAGCCTATAATTCATCCTTGGATATGGACCAAAAAAGCAGAAGATGACGTACAAGGATTGGTAATTACTGTCCTTTGCTTTTCAGGGGAAAACTCCATCTCCCTTTTTGCATAGTAACAGTAAGTTAATCATTTTGGCACAAAATCCCACAGGAAGACCTTCTCTATACAATGAACCATTAACATTATCAAGTTTGTGAGCAAATATGGAGGTGAAGATCGGCGTCATTAAGGTAGTCTAATGACATAACTACATTTAGGAGAAATGTGAGGGTGCTGCTGCTGTGTTCTCTTCTCTCCCCCCTGTAATGTGTAGTAAAATGTAACACCGTCATCCTAGCACTGCCCATTTCCTCACCCCCCATCCATCATCATTGGCATCAGGTGGGCAAGGCACAATATGAGCTACCAGAACTTGAGTATCATACCATGGTGTGCCACCCAAAATGGTTGAAAAAGAAGGCAGTCAAATTAAGTTCTGAAACTGTGTATATCGACAGCCAAGTTAAACTGCAACATCAATTTAACAGCTGGACTAAAAGTAAAGTTGCAGCCGAAAACTTTTCTGTAATTATTTTGTAAGAGGCAGTGAAACTCCTCACCTGAGAGATACCATGTTTCCTAGTTCTGCTGGTAAACTTCTGAGTTTGTTGGATGAGAGATCCAAGTAAACCAGATTATGAAGCTTGGCAATATCAGGTGGAATGCGAGTCAGATAGTTGTCATTGAGGTGGAGAGCAGTCAAGTGTGTTAGTGACCAAAGAGACGTACTTAAGCTCCGCACTCTGCCTAAAATGAAGAGCACGTGGAGAATGTTAAGCGTTCAGGCAGCTGTTTCTACAAGTATACTGATAGTTTTGCAAGAAAAATGTGCTGATTTATCATCTCACGCCCACCACAAAACATAATAAAATGCAGGATATCTGCTATGACTTTTTGGCAAATATACCATTGTAGCTTTTTTTGCAGGGAGAGGGTGATAAAGGCAGCTGAAAGGGGTTTTTTTTCCCTAAGGGGAGGAGGAAGAAAGAGGGCTTCCCTCCAATTTGGAAGGGGGAAGGAAACAACTCTGTAGTCACGTATTTTAATTATTAATTAATTAACTAACTACATTTATATGCTGCTGTTCATCAAAAAAACCATGGGGTACTTTACAACATAACATAATACATAACTTAATATCAATACATTATAGAAATCAAAAGTCACATAAATGCAATTATAATAAAAATACATAATACAAAATACATAATAAATATATAGATTCTCATAACAGCAAAAGCATAAAAATGAAGGAAGAGAAAATCAGATGCAGGCTATCTAAAGTGCACAAATATTACATTAATCTGATGATATCAGATGGGTTGAGTTCTATTATTCCCCATTAACACCCCTCACCTTCATCCCCAACTATAAACAATAACCAACAAGGGTCTAACCCAATCCCTTCTGAATTCATATTAATTAATGATTATTATTATTTAATGGAGCCATGCAACTTTCAAGTTGCTTGAACTTATTGTAGAAAACTGTACATGAAACCACTTTGAAGCCACTTTTGGAAATAAGTGATAAATGGAAAACATGTTTTTTTTCTGAAATGAACATTAGATGGTCCCCCCCCCCAATTTCAGATCTGAGAGGGGGCAGAACAATAGAAACACACATACTTCTCTGTGCAGTCACCTCAGATTCATATCTCTAACTCTTATAGTGCCTTTGCTAAGGCATTTCATAGGGGATGCCCACTTGCATCTTAATAATGTGAATGGTTTCAAGTGCTCAGGCTGCAGGCAAACTGAAACCAGATATCTTGAAGGCAAGATTTTCACACACTGATGAACTTGCCTCTGAGGACCTGCTGATCCATTCACAAGTTTTATCAGGCAGGTGGATAGATACCTGGCCTTAGGCCAGAGAGAACCACCTCCACCTCCCATCTGATAGGCAAATCATTTCATAACTCACCCGAGATTTCCAATTCTGCCCAATGGGACTTCTTCCCATTGGCTACCTCCTCTGCTGACATGATGGTGTAAATTCTGCGAGGATCTGGAGGATCATATTTTTCCTTTGGCATCCCTATTAGTCTGAAAGAGAAACCATATGATTACCACATTGTGCTACCAATATTTTTCTTATCACTAAATGGCCCACCAGACTGAGACAGAACCCTAGTGTATAACATGTAAGACAGAAGCCTTGTCTGTTACAAGCATCCCTCCCAGTGAGGAATGAACTAGACATGATGGCAGACACTCTGCATGTTTAAACAGAACTATTCCTGTTATGTAAGCAGGGCAGAACTGGGAGAAGAAAATGGAGCACATACATGAGAAGCACAGAATCCTCCATCCAGTCATGTTTGCTGCTTCAAATTCTTCTCTCTCTCTTTTAAGCACTTTCAGCTCAGATACTAGAAATCACAACAGCTGGACAAAGACTTAAACGGCAAGCACAGGGAATGTTCAACACCCCACACTGGGATTCTGCCATCATTTCGGCAGTTAAATGTTTTAGCCACACGAGGCAGTAAAGGTAAAGGACCCCTAGATGGTTAAGTCCAGTCAAAGGCGACTATGGGGTGCGCCGCTTATCTCGCTTTTCAGGCCGAGGGAGCCGGCGTCCCCCACAGACAGCTTTCTGGGTCATGTGGCAAGCATGACCAAACCACTTCTGGTGCAGCGGGACACCATGACATGTGTCAGAATGCATGTAAATACTGTTTACCTTCCCACCACAGTGGTACCTATTTATCTACTTACACTGGTGTGTTTTCAAACTGCTAGGTTGGCTGGGAAAGAACAATGAGAGCTCACCCTGAACTGCCAACCTTCTGATCAGCAAGCCCAAGAGGCTCAGTGGTTTAGACCACAGTGCCTGCAACTGTCATGTCTAGTTTGGCCTTTAAGCAAACGCTGGAGAAGAATTGAACTAAGCACAAGAAAACCCAAGATGAGCAACATGAATTAAAGTGATGAATGTCTCTCCCAAAAAGCTCACAATTCAATCTTTTATGGTTGATAAAATTATTTTTCTGGCCTCAGCATAATATCCCAAGAGAGATACTATTTTTGCAGCAATTTAATGATGATTCCCAGTTTCTCTTCATGAACTAAAAACAAAAATTTTCTGGAAAACATGTAACTAGGTATTTTTTTCCTAGTCAAAGTGTGCTGTTAACAAAAGTGATCTTGATTAACTTAAAGCATTCAAACCTTGGAATATATCACACAATTAATTGTTTCTTAGCCTAATGATTATAAAAAGCTAACAGTTAGGAGAAAGGGTTGAGGACCACATTCCCTTGGGGGAGAATCTGTGCAAGACCAGATGCTGGCAGTGGGCAGGCCAGACCACAAAGTGGCTTTTCCCTCTCTGCCACCTTCTCTCACTTTCCCAGTCTTCCTCTTCACCACCACCCAACAGGCTGCTAGGGCAGGGAGAGTTCACTCTTGCCAGAGGTGCACCGATTAACTGCAGAAGGCTTTCACCCCCTCCTCCCTCGTTCCACCTGTTCTTACTCCCTCCACCCCCCCTGCCCCCCGGCTCTATCCACCCACATGTATTTAGGTGCAGAGCCACAGGTTGCCCACCCATGGTCTGATGGAAAAGACGAAGAGAATTCCAAAGCTCTATTGTAACTTGAAATGAACTTGTAGCTAGCTAGTCCCTGCAGTGTACAAATCTCCAGGCAAGCCCTTAGTCACCCTTCCTGCCCTTAAAAACTGCTGGCTCTTTAAGGATAGATGGGAGTCAACAACAGCCCTTTGAATACCTTCACCTTCCACCCTGATTAAAATAAATCTATGTTCTGCAAGTTACATGTAACCAAGTACGGTATGTTTCTTTTGAAGTACCTCTAATTTCAATGGGACTAATTCCCATGCAAATATCATGATTACTGCCTTAGATCTAATAGCTGTAAATCAGAGAGAGAGAAAGAGTGAGGGGTGGGGGAGAGAAATTTAGAACCAGACCTGCTGGTAGAAATTTTAATGGAAAGTTTCCATTTCACCCTGATGGACTGCTGCAAAAGATGGTGTATCTTTAAAAACAATTTTAAAAATTTCCAATTAGCAAAGGATTCGTGGATTATTGGTGGTTCTTTCATTGTAACTCGATGTACGCTGCTTTCTTCCAGTGAATAATGCTCTTAGCCCTAGTTCAGAGTACATGTCAGTTACTCTATGTCCACAAAAAGGTTTGAAGAACTGAATGTACAGCGATCCAGTTTGGCAGAAACATGTTGAAAAGACCTTCCATCCCACGTATGTATCTCAAGAGTTGGCATTTGTGTTTAATGGAGACAAAACAAACCTCCAGGTTACAAATTTCCAAAGGCATCCTTGGAAATACAAGTTGCCAAAAGAATTGCATTCCAGCCTGAAACACTTAGAACAAGCAACCATTTTCTTAAAATAGCTGTTATCGTTCTAAACACATCCATTGTGGAAAGGACTCCTGTACCCTTAACAGTGTTTGAGGAAAGGATTTTGAAAGGGTAGCATAGAGCGTTACCACGCAAAGAGAGGAAAAGCTACAGATGCTGAAATACTCCTTTCACGGAATTATTCAAAGAGATAGGAGCCCCATCTGGGACTGATTATCACAATGTTTTACACTTATTAATGTGGCTGCTTTGAGCTGTAAATCTCTGCACAATACTCTCAGAAAAAGTGACAAGGGTTTTAAAAACAAACAGACAATCTCCACCGAGTCCCTATACTACCACTCATTCATACAGAGCAGGAGAACAATGGTGTGACAGGGGCAGGCCGGCCTGTGGCCCCTGAAGTTAGTAGCTGCAGATCTTGCATCCAAATAAGAGACTTGAGAGTAGAGGCAAGGCAGAGTCCTACTGCTGCCCCCCAGCCCTCACCTTGCCCAGCCTGTCCGGCCCTTCCCCACCCTGAGACGGGCTTTTACTCTGCCTGGTTGCCCCTGGCCCGGCCTCGCTCACCGCCTCCCCACGGCACGCTGGCTTCCTTTCACCCAATGGAGCTGGAGAGACCCTGGATGAGGAAGGTGCGGGGCCAGCGCCTTCTCCAACCCTCTCTCTTCTTTTATTCCCCTTTTTCCTTCCTTTTTCCCTTCCTTCCTTCCTTCCTTCCTTCCTTCCTTTTACATAAAAAGTCGCTGTTTTGCTTCATTGCTTTTCCTGGGCTTTTTCATTCATTATTTTGTATGCATTCCACACACACCCCAAAGAGGGGGAGGCAGCTTTCTTTTTATTTATATGTCTCTCCCCGCCTCCCATTTTTCATGCACAAATTTTGCTGCATCCCTCCCCAGCGCCCTCCGATGGGATTCAATCCTTGGCTTCTCAAATTAAAAAGATATTGGGTAGAAAGACTAGAAGCATTTCTGTTCCCCATCCTAGAGAGCTGTTGCCATTTGGAGTTCAAGTGGGTAGTTGCGGTGGCCGCGGCCGCCGCTTGCGGGTTGGTGGCAGGCTCTGTCTTCTCCGCGGTGCCTCTCTGGAAGAAGCAGGTGGTGGGTAAAAGCTCCAGCGATGCTCCGGTTCCCCTACCTTCATCTGTGGCTCCTCCGCCAGGGCTGCTGCTTCTGTCTTCACTGGCCAACACAGCCTGCTACCCCACCACAGCGCCTGGCTGGCTGGAGAAGCCCAACTACAGTGGTACCTCTCGTTACATACTTAATTCATTCCGGAGGTCCGTTCTTAACCTGAAACTGTTCTTAACCTGAAGCACCACTTTAGCTAATGGGGCCTCCTGCTGCTGCCACACTGCCAGAGCACAATTTCTGTTCTCATCCTGAAGCAAAGTTCTTAACCCAAGGTAATACTTCTAGGTTAGCGGAGTCTGTAACCTGAAGCGTCTGTAACCCGAGGTACCACTGTACGGCTATTGGGATGACAACTGGGACAGGTAAAGCAAAGCATCTTCAGGCCTCTTTGTGGGCAGGCAAAAATTGTTCACCCCCCCCAATATAGTCTGCCCCCCCAAGGTCTGAGCAACAGTGGACCAGCCCCCTGCTGAAAAGGTTTGCTGACCCCTGGATTAGACATTTCTTTTTCTTAGGAACAACTCAAAGGATGTTTGTAATATTCTGAATTCACAGAGTCACAATCAGATTTTAAGTGCATTCCCACTGAAACTAAGTGTTAATTTTCAGAGCTGTGCAGAGGAAAGGAAAACAGAAAAGCTACAAAGCAGAAAAGCTGTCGGACTCATTGCAAAAAGGCCACGCAGCAGCCTCTAGTCCTAACACAAGCTCTGCTCAGATATAAGTATGCAAAACAAAAAAGAGGCAATGTCCTGTGAACATTCCAAAGAGAAGATATGCCTCCAGTTTCTCACACAATCAGCAGCTGCAGGCTGTTCTCAAAAACATCAATGAAGTAGGACAAAGGAAAGATCCCAGGTGAAGTTCAGCTAGCCATTAAAGTTTAGCCTCTAAATCTTAACTCTAGGCTTTTAATGTTTAAAAGGTTTATTTTAAGCAATGTAAACACTGTCAGATTCTCTAAATACAGTTTCAGAAAACTGACCAAAAAAGGTGGACTGATATTTTTGCTTTCAAGGCTTATTTATCCTGGAGAGCCAGCTAGATTGCTGTGCAAAGATATTCGTGGTAGATGACTGATGGCTTGCCAGAGGAACGCTATAAGCAGCTGTGCTGCTCCTATCTGGACACTGGTCAGCAGCTTTGATTATCTGGAGAGGGGAGTTTCCTGCCTCTAAAGAGGAAGCCAACTTTTTTCTCTGTACACACTGCCAAATGATTTACACGATGGTATCCCCAAACATCCTTTATGAATCTACCAGACAAACACTTATAAGGAAGAGTGATCAAAGGCCAATTCACACAACCATTTCCTCTTTAAAAACTGATTTCTGCAACTGTGGGATACTTGCAGAATAAAGGAACGCATAATTTATACACCACCATACTGACGCCCATGCCCCTTTTCCTGGGGCAGCTACAGAAATGTCTAGCAGCTGAGAAAATAGCAGTGGATGAAGGCCAGTTGCTTTGATCTAAGGCTAAGCAAGACCTCAGGGCAGGTGTTGGCTCTAAAATCTGTGTTAAGGAGCCATATAAATTATAACAAAATATAGCTGAGTCAAAACACTGGCTATTGCAGACTGCCAAACTGCACCTGAGGGTAGATTTAGGATGTTATTTTCCTCTTTCATCTGACTGAATATTGGATTTTATGTTTAGCTGGTTGACTATTGTCATTTGAACTCTAGCTTTATTTAATAAAGGTCAGCATCTTGTGAAGTCACTTAGATAATAAACATAAAAAATATTTTGCCCAACTGTTCACAAAAGATCTCAGGGTGTTTGAGACTTTGTAGAGATATGCTGTCATGGTTGTAAATGCAACTCAGAAATTTGCCATCTAAAAACTTCCACCTTAATTGAGACACAGCAATAATTTCCGTTTCCTTCTTTGCCTTATAAAAAAAGGCACAGTGTTTGCTACTAAATTAAAGGTTATACACCAAAATATAGGCAAACATCTCAATGAGAATTGTCTGAAGCCTAAGAGAAATTTACAAGGTGTTTTTCTCAGTGCCAACTGCAGAAATTATATAAAAGGGTCTTCTTCACAAATTAAAATTTTAATGCTTACACCTAGAAAGGCAGGATGTGAACATGACAAACAAGGGTTTCAGGAATTTGTGCATGATACATCGGAAAACTGGCATTGTCTCCTGTCATCTCAATACTGAATGAAAAATGTGGTTTGGTGCTGTCTCCAAGTAACTAAAGTTTATACCTAGGGTTTCTAGACTCTGGCCCCCAAACCTCAATCAGGTGGAACATGATGTTTCTGTGGATGTGGTTGAAGACAGGAGATTGCATATCCATCACATTACATATTCACATTGCCTTTTTACTGTTTCCTTTATTTCTTATATTGAATTTTATTCTACAGGCAACCCCCAGTTTGCATGGGGGCTGTGTTGTGGGTACACTAGCACACACCAGCAGTCGTGCATAAGCCCATTCTACCCTCACCCTGCCACCTTCTCGGGTCAAAAGCATGTGTCAGCAGTCATGTATCCATCAGTCACATGCGAAGTAGTTGCCAGCTGTATTACAACTTGAACACTATGGAATCGCAATTGCTACAACAAACAGAAAAATAGTTAAGGGTCATTCCACGCCAAATCACCTCATTTTAATACTCGATTGTGCTCTCATGTCTCAGATTTTGTTCAAAATTTTTGTGTGTGTACATACATATGAGATAATCTCTAATTAATTTTTAAAGATATTTTTGGTCCAAAATTGGTGTGGAATGACCCTTAAGTAGTCCACCAAGACCCTCAGCGATTTTCAAGTGGCCCATGAGGGGAAAGTTTGGGACTTTCATTCAAACTTCCATTCAAGATACTCTGCTTTCAGAAGACTACTTCCCTATGAAAGAAATACTAACAGGTTCTGGGTTTTTGGCCAGGTTCTGGTAATTGGTTTTGCGCTATGGTTGCCCCACACTCATCTTGCAAGAGGTGGAGCAACAGCTTTCAGCATGACAATTGGCATGGTTCATGTGTGTGTTGCAGGCATCTCACAAGGGAATGGCTGGATGAATGGTTTTTTTCCATTGCAATATGCTTACGAAGCTGGCACTAGGCAGAACTTCTATATTATGCATGCTTTTCTTGGTATAGATATTAATACTCGTGGCATAAAAAGTAATGCATTAAGTTTCTGTTTGTTCAAGTCCTAATATAGTACACAGATCACATGAAGTAGATTATGTTGATGCCTACAGGTTCTGGTGATACATCTTGTCCTTGCTAGCATACACCACATGTTTTGCAAACTGGTGCAGATGACAGGCTTTAATATATTTAAAATACTATACATTTAATTATTTATGCTTTTACACCTGACTCCTAAAAAATTCCACAGGTAATTAAAATGCTTCAGCTTCTATGAACACACTACTATGTATGTGTGCTTAGAGATGCAGAATACAAAGCCAGCAAGTAGGAAACCACTAGGGCTTAGTTAGCAAGTCAGGAGAACCTATGAGTCACACACAACTCAAGCATTAAATACACAATATTTTATGGATGGAGGGATGGAAAACCTGTGACCCTTCAAATGTTAAAGGTAAAGGTAAAGGTACCCCTGCCCGCATGGGCCAGTCTTGACAGACTCTAGGGTTGTGCGCCCATCTCACTCAAGAGGCCGGGGGCCAGCGCTGTCCGGAGACACTTCCGGGTCACGTGGCCAGCGTGACAAAGCTGCATCTGGTGAGCCAGCGCAGCACACGGAAACGCCGTTTACCTTCCCGCCAGTAAGCGGTCCCTATTTATCTACTTGCACCCGGGGGTGCTTTCGAACTGCTAGGTTGGCAGGCGCTGGGACCGAGCAGCGGGAGCGCACCCCGCCGCGGGGATTCGAACCGCCAACCTTTCGATCGGCAAGCCCTAGGCGCTGAGGCTTTTACCCACAGCGCCACCCCCTGGTTGGCAGAAGTCAGCAGGGAAGTGAATATGACAGAGAATCCACCATCCCACCCCTGGCTAGTCCATGTTAAAACATTAGTCAAACGTATGAACATGCCAGGTAAACACAGTGTGATTTTATGCCAGCCATATGGTTACATATACTGTGGTGGACACTGCAATTCCCCCTTCCCACACACGCAATCCTTTGATGCAGGTTCCCCTGTATGTTTTCTATACAAAATGTGGCTTGAACAATTTACAGCAAGTATTATAAATAACGCAAAAATAATCCTTGGGAAAGCACATGACTCTGTAGAGAATTTGGTCAGGGTTACATGCTATTTTCCAGTAAATAAGGGATAGAAACTACTGTAGACATTAATGATTATTGTGCACAAGCTCCTTAACCACCAGACCTGACTCAATACCGACAAAATAAACCTTAAGATGGAGCAGCTGAAAAGTTGGAACATGTGCACAATTAAGAATATTGTTTCTGTCATCTAATCTGGAGCACCTAGTTTAATTTATGGGCTCTAACTGTTCATTTTAAAAAGCTTTGTTTTACAGGATAAATAAATACTTTGACCTTTGAAGCGGACACGGAGCAATGGATCCAAACTACAAGAAAGAAGATTCCACCTAAACATTAGGAAGAACTTCCTGACAGTAAGAGCTGTTCGACAGTGGAATTTGCTGCCAAGGAGTGTGGTGGAGTCTCCTTCTTTGGAGGTCTTTAAGCAGAGGCTTGACAACCATATGTCAGGAGTGCTCTGATGGTGTTTCCTGCTTGGCAGGGGGTTGGACTCGATGGCCCTTGTGGTCTATTCCAACTCTATGATTCTATGACCTGAAGATCTGTCCAGTCCCTTTTAGAATATGTAATTTTTTTTAAAAAATTGCCTTGTGGTTTACTGAAAGCAACTTTCATTCTATCACATTCTGTGAGGTTTCACATCAGCTGTTATTTTAACATGTTAAGCCAAAGTTGCACATCTGACCCTATCCCCAATATTCCCCCCCCCGCCTCCCTAAGACCCCACTGATTCTGGTGGCAGCAAAAATAAAATTAAAGAGTAGATGCAACACTGGAGCAGACATTTAAGCTTCTCCCAGCACCTGAACAGAGAAGCAAATCAACCCTTTCACAATGATCCAATTAATCATTTGATAAGCTGGGAGGGGGTAATAGCTCCTCCACAACCTCAACTAATCTGCATGGATCAGCCAAGGGGAATGGGTGTGTGTCTGCATGTACCTTGTGAGGTGGTAAGGTGGCCATACCCAACACTGGCAGCTTGGCCAAGGGTAAATATGACCCTTACTACAAAAAGGTTAGTTGTTTTTGGCCAAAGGTAAAAGGCTTGGCCAAGGGTAAATATGACCCTTACTACAAAAAGGTTAGTTGTTTTTATTATAAAAAATACCAAGGTTATGTTTCTGAGAGTTTTTCTAACACAAGTAAAAAAGCCAGCATACCACAAATAAATAGAAACTTCAGTACAGGGCTCAAGTTTGCTAGTAATTGCTCTCTTCCTTCACCCCCCCCCCCGCCTTCAGTCAGCACAACTATTAACATAAATCTTGCAAATAAGTTATTAACCCGGTGCGTCTCACATGCTATGCAAGTTATGTGTAAGAAAGAAAGAAAAAAAGAGCAATTTACAAAATTTCCCTGAATGATCACCTGGAGGCAATTTTCACTCAAAGACAAACTTTGAAAATGGCTATATACTTACCCAGAGGAGAACCACAATCAATACTGGAATATATTTAGCAACTCTTGATATACTATTTTCCTCAAATAGACTCAAGCTGGCAGAGTACAGGGGTGTGCTTAATACTTGGGGAAAATAACCTGTGATATCAGAGCCTTAATTGGCACAGCTTGTCTATTTAAAATGTGTGCTAGCCAAAACCTGAGGCAAGGATAAGGTGTATCAGCTGAGATCTGGCCCCGGGTCTTACCAGCACTCCATTCTACCACTTAATTTTTTAGTCTTAATTTACCCTTAAAAGGGGCAAATTTGTTACGTTTCCACAACAAAAGGATGCAAAAGAAGTCTCACACAAAGTGGAACATTCTACTGGGTGGGGAATGCCTCTTGTGCCGATTATTGAATCTCCAGAATTAGCCACACTTTGCATTTACAAATAGACCAAACAACAAGAAAAGTAAAATCCCAGCGTTCCAAAAAAAAAAAAAAAAGACAGAAGAAGGAGGAGGAGGAGGAGGAGGAGGAGGAGAAGAAGAAGAAGAACTTGTCAAGTCACATTTCCAATAGTGGGAACTGATAATTCTGTATCTCCATCATCATCTAAAGCAGGGGTGGCTAACTTTTTTGTCCAGAGGGCCACTTTTGCCCTTGGCTAAATCTCTCGGAACTGCATGCCAGCAGTGGGTACAGCTAAAAATTGTTGTGGGCATCTCACACTGCATGTGTAGACACACGCAGGCATACAGCCTCCTACTGAATGGTTAATCTGATGATTGGGGAGGGGGGCAATATGAGGCTACTGGGCTCTGCCCACTCCAACACTGTGTCATTTTAAGTAGGTAGAATCTTGGAGTGGTGGTAGGGGGAAGAGAAAATATTACTTAGCAGGCCAACTCAGACCCCTGAACTGAGGGTTAGCTGCAACAACTTCAAATAAAAGAATTACCAATAATGCTTTACCATAATTTGCCTATTCTTGATAACAACATGAATCAGGCATCAATTAATCAAACATGCAGAGTCCTGTATTGTAGCCATTTAGATGTATCCAGAGTCTTTTGGCTGGAGGGAGGAGGAAGGGGGACAAAGAGACACTCAGCCATGCATTTTTCTCTGGGAACACCAACTTTTCCCTGAGGTCATCCCTATTTCTAGGCTCTGAAAGGGCTGTCAGGGGTTGGTTTATCAAACTGAAATTCAGAGAGGCCTCCAAATCTATTTGGAATGACTGCAAACCCACTATTAGTTGAGGTCTGATCAAGAGCTGTAAGGAAAGAGGTCACATAGACGGCAACCAGCTGGTCTATAAATCAAGACCTTAGTCAACAACAGGTTGCATCACCTGATGTCTTCAGTTTCAAAGACACAAATACTTCTGTGAATTCAATTCCAGGACACATAGTTGTGCAACATTGAGATACAAACAAGCTGCACACTTCAATTGTAGCAAAGATTGTGAAAATGCAGCTTGGACAACCATTTTAATATGTTATGAAATTAGACCTTCAAATATATCTACCATTTTTGCTTTAATAAAACATGTGCAGGGTTACAACCCCTCACATTAAATTGCCAAACAATTTGCTTGTTTATCAGATCCCTTTATTTTACAGCTTCAATTTACAGTTCTATTTTCTTAAAAGCAAATGTGAGACACTGAATCCACACAGCTGAAGAGACTGAGCAGCTCTTCCATTTGCTTTTTGTTTACTCAGATTTCTATAGAATGAAGGCAGCCTTGAAACCCAAGTACTTGCTCCAAGAAATAAAGCCTTGTATATGCAAGCAAGTCTTCATTCACTAATTTGCTCTAGTGAAAGTCTGCAAAGCAAGAGGGTTGGCTTCCCTTTTTTAGATAAAACTATGTATAAGCAGAGAAACAAGCTAAACTTTATTCAACTATAAAGCAGTTGCGAAGGCACTTGAGGCAGTATCATCATGTGATAGACATTCTCACACAAGTGTGTAATAATTCATACCACACAGTCATAAATCCACTAGAGAACTTGGATCAGATCCAGCAAGGCTGCCTATTAACAGGTTTTAACTTGCTTTACAAACTATTTACATGGAACTGCTGCCTCTATCTACAAGCTGCTGAACATTAAGCTACATTGAGAGGAGCACTGCACATGTATACAGGTGAAATTCGAAAAATTAGAATATCGTGGAAAAGTTCATTTATTTCAGTAATTCAACTTAAAAGGTGAAACTAATATATGAGATAGACTCATGACATGCAAAGCGAGATATGTCAAGCCTTTATTTGTTCTAATTGTGATGATTATGGTGTACAGCTGATGAAAACCCCAAATTAACAATCTCAGAAAATTAGAACATTGAAATCAGCAAAACAAGGATTGCAAATAGAGCAATATTGGACCTCTCATCAGAAAAGAGGACTGGGGACCACTGAGCAACAGACCATTTCTTTTATTCTTTAGCCCAGGTAAAAGGCTTCTGACGTTGTTTCTTGTTCAGGAGCGGCTTGACAAGAGGAATACGGCATTTGAAGCCCATCTCCAGGATCCGTCTGTGTGTGGTGGCTCTTGATGCACTAACTCCAGCCTCAGTCCACTCCTTGTGAAAGTCCCCAACACGTTTGAATGGTCTTTTCCTGACAATCCTCTCCAGGTTGCGGTCATCCCTGCTGCTTGTGCACCTTTTTCTTCCACACTTTTCCCTTCTGCATAACTTTCCATTAATGTGCTTCAATACAGCACTTTGGGAATATCCAACTTCTTCTGCAATTACCTTTTGAGGCTTTCCCTCCTTATGGAGGGTCTCAATGACGGCTTTCTGCGCAACTGTCAGGTCAGCAGCCTTCCCCATGATTGTGCTTCCTACTGAACCAGACTTGGAGACCATTTAAAGGCTCAGGAATCCATTGCAGGTGTTACGGATTGAATAGCTACTGCACCTTTTCACAATATTCTAATTTTCTGAGATTGTTAATTTGGGGTTTTCATCAGCTGTACGCCATAATATAACAATTACAGTGGTGCCTCGCAAGACGAAATTAATTCGTTCCGCAAGTTTTTTCTTCTTGCGAGTTTTTCGTCTTGCGAAGCACGGTTTCCCATAGGAATGCATTGAAAATCAATCAATGCGTTCCTATGGAGACCGTCCGGGGACAGAGGGGAAGCGCCGCACGCCTTCCCCTCTGTCCCCGGACCTGTTTTAAAGCAAGGGGCAGCGGGGAGAAGATCGCTTCTCCCCGTTGCCGCCCCTTGCTTCCCCGCTATCCCCAGAGCTTGCGGGGCAAGCCTCGTTTTGCGAAGCAAGCCCATAGAGAAATGCATCTTGCGAAGCGGCTAAGAAAATGAAAAACTCCTTCATCTAGCGAGTTTTTCGTCTTCCGAGGCGTTCGTCTTGCGGGGTACCACTGTATAACAAAGAAAGGCTTCACATATCTCACTTTGCATGTCATGAGTCTATCTCATTTATTAGTTTCACCTTTTAAGTTGAATTACTGAAATAAATGAACTTTTCCACGATATTCTAATTTTTCAAGTTTCACCTGTACTGGGAGGCCCCCTACTAAAAAAAGCTTAACAACTTTGGGGAGGCCCCCTAAAAAAACTAAATTTGGGGGCATTGGGCGGATCTTTGCACCATGGCACCACATATGCTAAAGACGGACCTGAGAATGGTCATACAAGAATGGGCCTTTTCTGCAGTGGCTCCCTGCTTGCAGAATGCTCTCCCCCCAGGGAAGCTCACCTGACACCTTCACCTCTAGGCACCAGGCAAAAATGTTCTTCTTCAACCAGGCTGATTAATATTCTATGTTCTTTTAAGTGTGGTGTGTGTTTTGGGGCGGGAGAATTATAGGTTTGCTTTGTTTTTATCATGTATTTAGTGTTTTTATTTTACATTTTTATGCTGTGAACTGCCCTGAGATCTCTGGATGAAGGGCAGCATAAAAATTTAACAAACAAACAAACAAACAAACAAACAAACACAGTGGTTCTAGTCTAAGGGATTAATAACTTCATCAGCTATCTTACATTAAAGCAATTATCTATAAATGCTGAGAAATATTTATAGTGGTAAACAAAGAAAACTAAGACTAATAAATTGATATGCTGATTAATACATAAAAATATATGTATGACTTTATCTTAACAGAAAATGATTTCTTAGCCAAAAGGCTGAGAATATATTTTATATGCTTACACACTTTTTAAAAAAGTTCATTGGATCATTCCAAGTTTTATTAAAAACACTGAACTTAGTTCAGCCAACCACCACTACTATAACCAAGTCCTAGCTCTGAAGCATTAAGCATGAAGATACACAGACTACCAGTCCAAAGTGTCAGCGGTCAAAAACCAGTCTAACAGAAATCCCATTTGAATGTACTAGAGATGGTATTTCTTACTCCTCAGTAGTACACTGCAGTGACCCACTAACTTTACGGAGGGTGTTTCTAGTTTTGACATTTTTTTTATTCAATTGTTCTCACTTTCTTTACCAAAAACTTGGTACTTACAAATGGCCTGACACGGAATAGTTTTGCCTGGAAAATTACAAAACCTAAAAAATGCAACAACTACTTTTCCCAGAAGTATTAATTCTAAACAGCACAGATGTTACGTGTTCTACAAAGCAAACCCTCTGTTCAGTTCTTTTTGGGAAGCATTTGCAAACTGGTGGTTAGAATGAAGAGCTGGAAACCTGGTGTATTCTATTATGGATAGATACACAGCACGGATTATGAGCTCCCAATCCCTAAGAAAATCGACTAATACATTTACACTGGAAGAAGTTAACAAAATGTAACACCCATGACAGCCTTCAAAGCTGTCTCACATCTTATAAGCATCATTTCTAATTAGCCCTCAAACTTATGCCTCTACTAAAGTGCCAAAAGCAGATGTTTTCCTTTTCAGTAGCTTAATATTGCTGCATAATTATGCTATGTTAAATGGGCAGTGATGAGATTTCCATTTTTATAGTAAGACTGTGCCATTAAACACACTTTTGCATGAGTATCAATTGGGGCACGCACATGTTATTCCACTAGTAAAGCATAGCTCATACCATTTGTTGGACTGGTGAATGTTTGGCCTTCTTATTTTGCATTACATTATTTGTCAAGGAAGGACACTAACTGCCAAATCCTATTCACAACCAGGCTTAGCTTGTGGGGCTTTATGTTTATCTGAATTACACCCGATAAATCACGTCCTCTGATGAAGTACTTTGCATGCCCCTGAACTTGATCAGACTTAAGAAGGAACTGAAGCTTTGCTTCCAAATGAGGTTACTATTAAACGTGTACTAGCTTTGCTTAAAGGTCTTAACCTTGTACAACACAGAAAAGGCAAACAAAACAATTCTTGGAATATAGCTCTCTCGGGGAAAAACACTGAGGAAGGGGTGTATTGGGAAATCAAGCCATGCAGTGAGAGATTAAAAATTCAAGCCATTGCAATATATTAAATGCGACCATTATAAACCTTGCCTTTGCTTAATTTTATCCGTAGACCATACCCACAATTATCACTGCATAACCAGCTGCAGGTAAATAAAATCCAGCATAGTACTTCCAATACAGTGGTACCTCGGGTTAAGTACTTAATTTGTTCCGGAGGTCCGTACTTAACCTGAAACTGTTCTTAACCTGAAGCACCACTTTAGCTAATGGGGCCTGCTGCTGCTGCCGCGCCGCCGGAGCACGATTTCTGTTCTCATCCTGAAGCAAAGTTCTTAACCTGAAGCACTATTTCTGGGTTAGCGGAGTCTGTAACCTGAAGCGTATATAACCCGAGGTACCACTGTACTGTATCCTGTTCTCCCATTTTGTTTCAATATCCAACAAGTATGTCATTAAAAGATGTCATTTGTTTAATCACCATGAAATAATAGTGAAACCACAGGATTGTGACTATCCTGGTAAGTGTAACCTAAAAGTTCGTACCAAGTTTATGAATTCAGACACTCAGGGATCCATAAAACCTATAAGAATACAAGGCGGTTAACACGACATCTAAGAAAGTTTCTGTGCCAATAAGCTATTTGCTAGGAAGATTATATTATTTTTTTCCCATCGTGGCAACAGTGAAGGGAAAATCTATACATCAGTCTATATGTAAGGCACAGAAGTTTCTGTCTCTGGCCTATGAATAAGATGTGGATGGATTAATCCAGACAACTTTGTCACTCATCAGAAAAATACTGTGAACCCTTACTTTTCCTGATGCTGTGACGTCTACATAATACATTCAAACTCTATTTTCTTCCTTAAGAGAAGCAAAAATGCTATACAAAACCAGACTAAGAAGGTGCAACCGCTGAACACCCTGTTCATACATCCTTGCCTAGCTAGAGCAAGGGTAGCCAATGTAGAACCCTCTAAATACTGTTGGACTACAATTCCCATAATCCCTGACCTTTGGCTATGCCAGCTGAGGCTGATGGCAGTTGGGAGTTCAACAACATCTGGATGTCAGAGCGTTGGCCACCCCAGAGCTAGGACAAGCTAATATCGATGAACAAAAGATGATGGTGAAATTGCTTGAAAATAGGAGTTGGAAGGTCAAGCACCAGAGGTTTTTCAAGAAATCCAGCATGTTCAAATAAGGAGCTATTTTGCGTGTTTTTATATATCCATAGTGCATTTCAAACAAAGCTGAATATGCTAGATGCCAGTCTGCAGCTGGTGTACAGCCTGAATGTGAGTAATGCCTGTTCTGTGAAAAAGGATAGGTTCCTCAGAAGCACCTGTTGCATATGAATATGCTCACTATGCCGGAGACCCACTCACTTGAGATCAGCAAACACTGAATACACAAAGGACGCCATTATAATTGTCAGAGTTGATTTTAGCTTGCCTGAAGTTTATGTGCCTAATCAATGTAGAAGATTGCCAAAAGTTTAAATGCTAACACAGGAATTTTAGGCCAAGCTGCCTGCATTATTGTTTTTTAAAAATAGTTCCACTTGTAAAGTCTTATTTCAGTAAAAAGGTTGACATGCTGTAACCTATTTACATCTGGTGGGCAGGGTAGAAGTGGAGCAAATGGTGAAATCAGATCAAGCAGTATCCATTCTTTAATCAGCTTCACTTCCTATTTGTCAGGAACTAGGCACAATGCTGACTGAAGTGACTAGGCTTGGTAATAGGTTTAAATAGAATACAGATTCTTCAGTTAAACTTATTTTTACAGGTCATTCTGTACATTTAGCAGTGTCTGTTGCATTAATTCTTGCTTGCACAGATTATTTCACTATGGTTATGGAAAACAGCAAACCCACCAAGTTTTTAGTGGAACAAGAGTCAGAGCAACAACATTAAATTCTAAGCTCACGGCTAGTTTTGAGTGTTTTTCTCTTGGTGTTTTTCCTCACTCTAAATACAAGGCCAATCCAATGCTTCTTCCAATAATTAGCTCTAGAGAAAATCAGATAAACAAAGGGAATTCAGTCCACTTACATGAAAGTTTGTCTACCACATACTAAACCTGATCCCATTCTGACAAACTTTTTACAAAGGTATGTTTAGCAACCATACTATTTACTGAAATCCAAGGGTCTATTCAGAAGCATAAAGATAGCTATGCAATTAAAGGAAGGTGCTCAAACTCACAATTTTGCCATGCTGAAACAAATCTTTCCACTCAACATTGGAAACTTATTAACTTTCGCAACTTTAGTGTTCATTACACCTTGTAGAACACCATAATCAAAAGACAGATCTCTTCCCATTGGAGCTTCATTCTAAATTTCATTTCCAACTTCTTATGAAATCACTGTGTGCCTTAAAGCTGTTTCCAGAATTTTATGGACAGTCAGAATACACTAGCGAACACTTTAAAAGCATATATTGGTTTTGTCATGCTTTTCACATGCTAGGTATTTGTCTGTACCTGTCAAATATGCTAGGTAATTTTACATAATAAGCTATCAGTACAAAACTGTGCATGACAATAGGTAAGTGTGCAAACACAACAGGATGTGTGCAAACACACATATCATACAGATGCAATAACTCTCTCTTGATTTTGTAATATGCTACCCTAAGGCTTCTATCTGAAGCATATGGGGTATTGTTTTTGTTTGTTATTATGGTAGGTATTTTTGTATTTTTAGATTGTGAACTGTCTTGTGATCTTTGGATGAAGGATGGTATAGAAATTTAATGAATTATTATAATAATAGTCTAACAGGACATAAATTACGGTAATAAAATGTGAAAATAAACCTGTCTTAAAGTACAGATAGAATTAAAACACAACTACATTGCCAAATATGCTAGATAAGGCCTATCAGTGGTGGCTTTCTCATGTGTCACATACCCAGATTCAGCATGCATGAAAGCACTAGTCCACATGGGAACTGCCACTTCAGATCCTTTGCCTGAGTCCTACTAGTCCAAATAGTATATTGGGGAAGAGGGGATTAGTGCAGTTTTCCACCTCACTCTGATCTTGAAAATATCGTGAAACATTTTCTCCTTGCTCTAATACGACATGTGAAATACGACACCTTGACTGGACAGCATTGCTGCTGTACATGTACATGATCCAAAGAAAGGTTGAAGAGAGCAATAGTTCTGAAGCAGTAAGGAAGATGCAAATCAAGTATTAACATTTAGAGTAACTATTACATTTTGAAAGTTCTCACATTAAGAGTGCATGCAGACTGAAAAGGAGCAGTCATGGGTTTCTCTCCTGTAGAATGAGCCTGGCTTCCCCTCTCCTTTGCAGTGCTTTAGATAGACATATGCATCAGCAAACCAAATGTTCATTCAGGGGCCATGCCTCCTCCTACATGTATACATTTTTAAAGCTCTGTGTATATGTTTACTCAATTTAATGAATGTGGGGAGTTTTTTTAACGTTCTTTTCAAGACAGCAGAAACACTAACCTTGCAAAGGCGGGGAACAAAACACACCAAGTACATTACAGCCCCTCCTTACTCACACCATTTTACAGTGCAATCCTATCCAAATCTAATCAGAAGTAAGTCCCACTGGGGTTCAGTGGGATTACACCAGGTAAATGGATGTAGGATTGAGCCCAGACTTGATGTGTAAATTCACAGTGTTCTTGCTGTTAGGGAACAGTCCATATAAACTGCCCACATTTCCTCTGAACACATGCACTTCTTAAAGAGCACAGTTGTCAAATCCCCCTGATTTCCTTATTCCAGAGCATCTCACAACACAATATTACATGCTAATAGAAAACATAATGGACACCAGCTATCTATAGCTCACATTTCCACCATTCCTCCAAGGATCTCAGGTTGGTATGCAGGCGGAGGGAGATGTTATTATCCCATTTTACAACAACACTAAGTGAAGCGCAACTGGCAGGAAGCTTTATGGTTATGAAGTGACTCAAACCCAGCTCTCCTTGGTCCAGTTCCAACACCCTAACAATTAACCCTACACTGGATCAGGTTGTGTTTCAATCTAGAACACATACAACATATTTATTTGGGCCCCTTCATATATTAAGGGTTTTTTAAGTGGTCACCCAAAGATGAAAATTATGTGACAGACAAGAATTGAAAATACACATGTCAGAAAGCTGCATTCAGCCTATAATTCTGATGAGCATAATTTATGGCCATGTTACATGGAAAACTGTCCTAGCAGGCCCACTCCAATATAAAATCACATCGCAATCCCCACTCACAACCTAATAGTTATCCTCAGAATATCACCAACATATTTAGAACTGATGAGCTGGAAGGGACCAAGAGAGTCATTTAGTCCAGCCCCCTGCAATGCAGGAATCTTTTGCCCGATGTGGGGCAAGAACCCACAACCCTGAGATTAAGAGTCTTATGCTCTACCGACTGAGCCACATATTTATTTCGAAGCGTTTCTATCCCTCCTCTCCAGCCAGAGAAGGCTTACAACAGTGAAGTCACCCAAGGACAAACATGAGCTAAACCCTTACATTCATAAGTTTATAGTATTGGAAGCAGGCAGCTTCCAAGTCGGGGTTTGGTTTGTGTGTGTGTGCTCAGTGCCCTGCAATTTCAGGCGCAGTTAATCGTTTCAGGAGTGCCTGTGAGCGAGAAGAGATTAAGAACCAAACTGCCACGTTAAAATGCAGCAAGCGGTTACAACACATGGAATCGTAGGAGTTGTGGAAGGACCCTGAGGATCATCTAGTCCAACCCCCTGCAATGCAGGAATATATTGTTTTAACACTCGATTGGGAGCCGCCAAGAGTGGCTGGGGAAACTCAGCCAGATGGGCTGGGTATAAATACATTATTATTATTATTATTATTATTATTATTATTATTATTATTGCAGCCCTCTAGTAGGAACCTGCGACCTTGGTGTTCACAACACCCGTTCTAACCAAACTGAGTTATCCAGGGAAGCATATGTGTACACACACACACACACACCCAAACACGCACTTAAAAGCACAACTGCCTGGGTCGGCCACGCTGGCCACCCCTCCGCCTCGAAGCACGACGCTCCCGTCACTTTCCGTGCAACCGCCACGGACACAACCCGGCAGCCTTTCGCCACCATGCCGTGACCACAACCCACTTGGGAGCTAAGTCCCGTGGATTCCTGCGCCACCGACTCCGGCCAGGGTCCGACCCGCGCGCGGGTGCGCCGCCCGTTCACACGCTCCTCCGTCTCCCCGCTTCCACACGTACGCGCCCCGACCGTCTCCGCCACACGGCCAGACACAACCACCACCCCCACCCCAATCCCCGCGTGTCAGGAAGGGCAGGCTCTCCGTCCCCGGGGGGTGGTTGGTCGCCTGAGGGGGCGCCGGGGCCTCTCGCGCGGCTCCTCACCTCCACCGGGCCGAGGCCGCGGGGAAGAAGCGGCCATTTCCACCACAGGCCGCCTCGGAAACAAACAAGGCCTCGCTCTCGGTCGTCGCCGCCGCCGCCGCCTCAGTTCCCCCCACCCGTCAGCCCCCCGAGCCGGGCGGTGGGTCTGTCTGTGGGCGGGACGCGCGCGGCCTTGTCTTCCCCCCGGGCGGCTCACCTGCATCCAGCAGCCTGGGCGTCTGTCGAGGGGGCTGAGGCGGCTGCTCAGGCGGCGGGGCTGAGGGCAGCAAAGACATGCAGGAGGCGGCGGCCGGGCCGGGCCGAGCCGAGCGCCGAGGAGTCGCGGGCCTGGCGCTGAGGCGGACGAGGAGGGGGACAGAGAGAGGCGCGCCCGGGTGTCTCTCCTAGAGGAATACAGACGTGCGCGCGTGTCTGTGGCGGGGGAAGAGGGAAAGCGCGGGCAGGCGGCGCCGCCGCCGCTGACAGGACGGTATGGGCTGCGTGTGGGGAAGCGGGCAGTCCCGGGCCGCCTCTTCTTTTCACCCTCCCCCCTTCAATAAGAGGGATTAATAACGGAGGAGGGGCCTGGATGACACGGCGAGGAGGGACGGACTCAGCCGCCGCCGCCGCTTCTTCTTCCCGCCTCTTTCTTCTTCGCCTAAGGCGTCCCGACGAGCTCCCCTCGCGCGCGCGCGCGCCCGCGACCCAGATTCGAGGCTTTTCGCCCGCGACACGCGCGTTACCCCCGCGCAAGGGCGCTTCCACACGCGCGGGGTTTGTTTGCGGACGTGTGGCTGCCCAGTGCGGAAGACGATGCCGGAACGCAGCTCTCTATTTCCCTCCCCGCCTTTTCCAGGAGTTTCATTTGTTTTCACTTGTTGGATTTCTATACAGTACTGTCCTCCCTCGAAGGAGCACAAGGTGGTTTACAATATAAGAACACAAGAATATAAGAACCACCTTTGGTGGTGGTGGTGGGGCTTAGGCTGAATGCCTTGGCTCCCTTCTACTTCTAATTCAATTCGGATTTATCCTTGCCAGAAGTTCCATTTACTGCATTTCATTTGTTGGATTTCTAAACTGCCCACTCCGAGGAGCACAGAGTGGATTACAATATAAGAACACAAAAATACTGCTATGTGGGGTTTTTTTTGGGGGGGCAGGGTGTTGGCTGTATGCCTTGGCTTCTAATTTTTTGAAATAGCCAAGCTAGCTTTCTGCTGAGGTGATGGGCTGCTAAGGAATCAAAGGAAAGGGCTCTGAGTTTGGAGTGATGTGAGCCAGAAGCAAAGCAGCAAGCTGGGAACTGAGAAAGTCAAGAGTGATGTTTGATTTCTGTTTGAATCCAAGGCCGCGGCTATGGGGGAAGCAAGGTTTCCCCCCCAGTTTCACTCACACTGCACGAGTTTCTAATCCGCACAATTACTAGGAACAGTTGTTGCTACCCCATTCAATCTGCCGCCCTGAGCATCTGCTCCTTTAGCTCATAAAAATATCTCTGCCACACATATAGTTTTTACAAAGGAGGCAGCTCACACATTTAGCTGCAGGTCAGCAGGCGAGGTAAGCAATGTATATGTTATGTGATCTGGCCTTAAGCATAAGTATCACCCCCAATTCTCACGGCCTGGCAACCCTTAAATCACTGATTTGACTAATACCTATGGTATGTTACAGTTCTGCATACACATTCAATTGTTCACCATTTTGCAACAGAAGAAGAACTACAGTATTTTATTTTCTATACTTGCATTAGAAATGGATGTGTTCACAGCATAGTGGACCACACAAACACATTAGTGCTTTGGAAGGACCATTCTGATATTAGCATAATTCAGTGGTGTTAATCTGGAGATCCAATCAACACTGGTCCAAATCTTGGCCGATGCACCAATGTTCACTGGCTTCCAGTCAAATTCACTTTTGCTTAGTAGCAACCCAGAGGAACAAGGAGCAAAGCTTACACTCACAAGTTTGCAAATAACACCCACCCACCCTGGCTCCTGAAAGTAACAAATTCATTACTCCATTTATGGATATACAAAGCTTAATGGAAATGAAAAATGGGAATGACATGAAATCTTTAGTGAAGGCAAAGCAAGGCAGGTAAGAGCAGGGAAGGAAATCACAGAATTGCAGAGTTGGAAGGAACCAGGAATTTTTTTGCCCAAACCCTGAGATTGAGAGTCTCATATTCTACCAAAGGACATCTCCAAGCAGTGGGCTCATCCACACTTACCTTTTGGCCTGTGGCTTCCAGGTACAGGTCCACTCTAAAGCTGTGTGTCAGATTGCTCTCCCTTTCACTCTGGAGCCTTCCCCTCAGTGCCTAGCACCTCCAGGAAAAAAAAACACAGAAAAAAAGGAGGCTGGACCTTTCTATCAAAACTTTCCGTCAATTTTATTGTTCATAAAGCATGGACTGTGAATTATCACCGTCCATCTGGGAGGTGGAGAAATGAGCAACTGGGAACTCTGCTGTATCAAGGACCTTTAACGCATTTCCGGGGTTAGTTTACCAAAACATGTTAAGCTTTCTCTCTGTTGTTTAGGCGACAAGGCTCCTTTCCCGTCACTGATGAGAATGCCAAGGTCTCTGTAAGCCTTTATTGAAAGCAGTAGTTGTGATAATACAAACCTTTGAAACGCAGACCAGAAGGTTCTTGAAATCTAGGGGGGTGTTTTTTACATCCCTCCTCTGTCTCTCATACTGTGCGCCCACTAAAAGCACAATTACTTGATGAAATTAATCTGCACTAATCCCTGGCCATCTCTGAAATGCTCAGTTTCTCCAACCTTTCTTAATCTCATCTTCAGACCATGGTGGAATTATTGGGGGCTCAGAATCTCTCTGGTTACAGATCTTGTGGAGAAGGCGAAATAAAGTTTTTCGGGACAATGGATTATAAAAGTGTGTGATTTACTTTTTCTGTGAATATCATATAAAGAAAGGCTTCAAGGATTTTTCCCTTGGTGTCATCATGCAGACAGATAATTAACAGTGGAATCCAAGATGTTCTGTCTAGGAATATCCCTCCTTTTCTAGATTTCCCATTCACTTCCTCTGTCCGAACCCCATAATTGTTCCCGCCATTGAGTCCAATGACACAGTAGCCATTCTGAAGAGAAAGTGCAAATTTTAATTTTTTTAACGGCAGAAGATTCAAGGTCAGGCTCTAATCCCACTTTTTGTTCCTATGGGCCTCCACTTCCCAGTAATGTTTTTCTCTGGAAAAACATTCTGTTGCCATGACCCTTCTGTTACAGACTTAACGGGAAATTATGCATGCATGCGAACGAAGGCTTTTTATTTTTGCAAACATTCCTGTCATAATACTAAAGCACAGTTAAGTTATGTTTTGTTTTGGCCACAGTGAACAACACGTACCAATCTGTAGCCCCTAGATCTTCAGCATTTTGGCTTTCATTACATTGCTGTCATAAGTAAACATCTTCAGAATTTAAAATAATGTTTCCAGTACTGTATTAAACTACTAATGGGGTGCAGAATTACTAAACCCTTCTGATGAGTCTGTGGTGTAGACTGCATCTCTACTGTTCATATATATATATATATATATATATATATATATATATAGGGGTACGCGGGTGGCGCTGTGGGTAAAAGCCTCAGCGCCTAGGGCTTGCCGATCGAAAGGTTGGCGGTTCGAATCCCCGCGGCGGGGTGCGCGCCCGTTGTTCGGTCCCAGCGCCTGCCAACCTAGCAGTTCGAAAGCACCCCCGGGTGCAAGTAGATAAATAGGGACCGCTTACTAGCGGGAAGGTAAACGGCGTTTCCATGTGTGGCTCTGGCTCGCCAGAGCAGCGATGTCACGCTGGCCACGTGACCCGGAAGTGTCTCCGGACAGCGCTGGCTCCTGGCCTCTTAAGTGAGATGAGCGCACAACCCTAGAGTCTGGCAAGACTGGCCCGTACGGGCAGGGGTACCTTTACCATATATATATATATATATATATATATATATATATATATATATGCTGTTTGTATCCCCTCTCACATACAGAGTTACATCCTCTCTCTCCTTTACAGAGTCTACATCCTCAGATAATTATCACTGATTATCTCCAATCCCTCAGATTTCTGTTTCCATCTCCCAAGATTTATTATTTCTGCATATAACCAGGCACACCTCCTCTGTCACGATTCAGAGGCTTCTAGGATGAGCAAATAAGAACCCCTATTTATTTACAAAAACCCTATTTGTTATTTTATTATGCGGTTTAAGAATCTTTCACAGGTTCTTCCTGATGTTTGGTCGGAATTTCCTTTTTCGTAACTTGAAGACGTTTGGTTTGAGTCTTACCCTCCAGAGCAGGAGAAAGCAAGCTTGCTCCATCTTCTATATGGTAGCCCTGGAGATATTTGAAGATAGCTATCCTATCTCTTCTCAGTCTCCTCTTTTCCAGGCTAAACATGCCCAGCTCCCTTCAACCGTTCCTCATAAGGTTTGGTTCCCAGACCCTTGATCATCTTGGCTGCCCTCCTCTGCGTACGTTCTAGGTTGTCAATATCCTTAAATTGTGGCACCTAGAACTGGACACAGTACTCCATGTGTGGTCTGACCAAAACAGAACAGAGTGGCACTATTACTTCCCTTGATCTGGACACTATGCTTTTGTTGATGCATACCCATTGACAATTTTCTTGGCGTGTGTAGGGTGTGTGTGTGAGAAACTAACCCTTTACGTATTAAATCTACATCCCAAAGAAGCCCTGGGCCAGCAAAACAGCAAGTGATAAAACAACGAAAACCTATTTGAAACATATTCTTTTCTGACTGAGGCAAAAGTGTCCTTGATTGTTGAAAATGCTGTGAGTGTATAGGAGAAAGAAATGCTGGTTAACTCTAACGAAGGGTGAAAAACATTTGTATAATTTAAATAAAATGTGGGGATTTCAGTGAACACTTTTGGAGGTCAACGAGCTGCAAATCCACTGAACAGTAACATCGTCTAACCAGCATTTTACTAGCTTCTCCACAAGTCCTCTTAGATCTTATCTGGAGCAGCAACAGATGAAGTTATTCAGGCCAAACTACAATCTGACGAGTTGCCTTTTGGTATCAGTTGGAATGCTTCAAATAATTATAACCTACGAGGTATGAGCAGCTGTTATTAAGATGATGTTTTGGGAATGATGGAAGGAGGAAGTGACTCACGCAGGGCTGTGGTTTTGCTTTGCCTTTTCCCTCGGTGTCATCATGCAGACAGATAATTAACGGTGGAATCCAGATGAAACTCGAGTGGATCTATACAACCAACTCTCCTCGCCCCCACCAACACTTGATACAGATCCGCATTCCTCCAAGTAAGCGACTTTGGATCTGCTCTTACAGCCATTACTCTGATTTTGTGTGTGGTTCTACCTTGACCTTTCTTGCTCATGGCCTCTAATTTCCGTATCACACTTTTATATCTCACGTTATAGCTCTTTGTCTGCCTTCATCACCACCCCAAGCATTAAAGTACGCACATGAAGAGTGCGAAAGAGGGCAAGGAAAAAGAGATGCAGTATATCAGGCCCCTTTTTCGGGGCCACAATCTCACGCAGTGCCCCAGAATGTGTTTTTGGGAAGCTGCCATGAAGAAACTGTATTTTGGGGGCCACGATCTCCCCCGGATCACGTGACTCACGCAGTAGCAGTGCCCTGGTGTGTTGGAGGGTATGCTTTTTTTAAAAAAAAGTAAAGGACCCCTGGATAGTTAAGTCCAGTCAAAGGTGACTATGGGGTTGCGGCGCTCACCTCGCTTTCAGGCCGAGGGAGCCGGCGTTTGCCCGCAGACAGGTTTCCGGGTCATGTGGCCAGCATGACTAAACCACTTCTGGTGCAACGGGACACCGTGACGGAAACCAGAACGTACGGAAATGCCATTTACTTTCCTGCCACAATGGTACCTATTTATCTACTTGCACTGGTGTGCTTTTGAACTGCTAGGTTGGCAGGAGCTGGGACAAAGCAATGGGAGCTCACCCCGTTGTGAGGATTCAAACTGCGGACCTTCTGATCGGCAAGCCCAAGAGGCACAGTGGTTTAGACCACAGCACCACCTGCGTCCCTTGGAGGGTGTGCTATGGAGGGCATAGCATAACAAAGTGGCTTCCATGGGGAGTGTGGCGTAACACAAAATTAGAGACAGCCACAGGGAACATTCCTCAGCCCCGGGAAAATATACAAAGTGGCCACACAACACTCAAGCTCATTTCACAGAATTCACTCAGAAGATACCTGCACATTTTGCCCTATAACTTTCTACGTAGGAGGGCTAGAGACGTACTTTATATTTTTATCTGAAAGCTCAGAGTCTGGGGGTACCTGCCCAAGGGTACCAGTGCAAGACTTCATGGGTGCCACATCTTCCATGGGTGCCAGGTTCACAACCCTGGAGTAGATATACATTCACACACAAATGGTCTGCTCCAGTTCAGATAACCGTCCCCTCTCCATGGTTGTCCCGTTTTGTTCCCACATGCAATTACTGTAGTATTAAGAAAACACAAGTAGTTAAATCTGGAGTACATTATCCCATTTAAACTTACTTGACCTGAGACCAAAGCTGAGCTAATTAAAAAAGGAAACAGAATAATGAATGCTTAAAGCAAGTCCCTAGTGTTTTACTCAGCAGGTGAACTAAAAGCTTTGATTTAGCCCAACCGTGCGGGCTCTGTTCCTGTAATAAGAGCACAGGCGGATTATAAAAACCGCAGTCTTGGGATGGAACGCCCTGAATCCTTGCCAACCTCTGAGACTCCGAAGGAGTAATGCGGAGGTTGAACTAAACTCAAAAGGTCAAGAATCCCTTGTGAAATCGCAAGCTTGATGATTCACCTCCTTTTCATTTCAGGAGGAGTGACCTGGCGCTGTTGTTTCCCTCTTGCAGAGTTACAAAACTCAGCAACCCTAAACAAGCTATAGTGCCCAAAATTATATGAGGGGGGGGGGGAGACATGCTTTGAATGTGCTTTAAAGCCAAAGTGTGTATGCAGGGCTGCTTCCAGACAGGCGGCTCCTGATAAATAACAAACATTTCTCTTCTGCCAGGGCCAGCACCAAGGAACAGTGTAGCTGGGCCTCTGCTGTGGGTCTACTTTCCAGCGGAGGGGAGCATTGGCATGAGCTGGTTGTATCTGCCGCAATGCGGAGGTAGGCTAATCAAGGTGAGGGACCATGGAGGGTGTCTTGCCTAAGAGTTCTCCAAAACCTGGAGCTGAAACTGTCTTCCACTGTAAGATACAAGTGGAATTGCAATTGACCTCCCACACTATTGGGGCTTTTCCTAAATGTTGGCCCTCGAGTGTCGCTGTGAGACCAACAAAGTTTGGACTGTTCATTTGAACATTTCTGACAACATGGGGGATGAACTGAAAAGATTCCTGTACAAAAAGCTCCCAATAGCATGACGGACTCCATGCTATTGTAGTGTCAGAGATGGTGTACCTGTTATCAAAACTTCTGGAGTCCCTGAGGATCCCTAAATGTTGGACCGCTTCAAGTTTGCTGTTCTTAATAGTTTTTATTTTTAACATTGTTAACTGCCTTGAAGGACCTTTTGTGCAACAGGCAGAAAAATGTTTTAATTTGGATTAAAATTAGGATGAATTTTTAAAAGGTTAATCTATTGATGTTTGATCACTGCAGATGGTGACAGCAGCCACGAAATTAAGAGACGCCTGCTTCTTGGGAGGAAAGCAATGACAAACCTAGACAGCATCTTAAAAAGTAGAGACATCACCTTGCCAACAAAGGTCCGTATAGTAAAAGCTATGGTTTTCCCAGTAGTGATGTATGGAAGTGAGAGCTGGACCATAAAGAAGGCTGATCGCCGAAGAATTGATGCTTTTGAATTATGGTGCTGGAGGAGACTCTTGAGAGTCCCATGGACTGCAAGAAGATCAAACCTACCCATTCTGAAGGAAATCAGCCCTGAGTGCTCACTGGAAGGACAGATCGTGAAGCTGAGGCTCCAATACTTTGGCTACCTCATGAGAAGAGAAGACTCCCTGGAAAAGACCCTGATGTTGGGAAAGATGGAGGGCACAAGGAGAAGGGGACGACAGAGGACGAGATGGTTGGACAGTGTCTTCGAAGCTACAAACACGAGTCTGACCAAACTGCGGGAGGCAGTGGAAGACAGGAGTGCCTGGCGTGCTCTGGTCCATGGGGTCACGAAGAGTCGGACACGACTAAACAACAATTTTTTTTTTTAAGGATTGCTTTTCCCCTTATGTTTGTAGCTGTTTCTATTTTAGTTGTAAGCTGCCTGTGATGGAAAAAGGTGGGATATAAATAAACACCACCACCACCATCATCATATTCTTTCTGTAACAGCAGTTGCAGCATATTTGTTGTGGGTGGGGAAGTGGTGGTCTGATTCACCAGAATCCCAGAATCGTAGAGTTGAAAGGGACCATGAGGGTCATCTAGTCCAATCCCTTGCAGTGCCCCCAGTGTGGGGCTTGAATCCAATACCCTGAGATTAAGAGTCTTGTGCTCTACCGACTGAGCTATCCCAATAACTCCCAAGCCATGATAAATAGATGATAGTTGGATCTTCCCAGCTACACACCTCTCTAAGTACTTACTCATTTAAGTGTGATTGCCCATTATTACTCATGAAATGTCAAAAACCAAAACACTTGTTGTGGACCGGAAGCGTAGATCAAAAGGGTTTAATTGGGTGAAACCGCATCTCTATTTGAAAACTTTAATAAATATCTTTAAAAAAAGAAAAAAAAAGAAACCGCATCTCTAACATGATGGCCACCAAATATATATAAAAAAATTAAAAATTGTCCAGTAGCACCTAAGAGACCAATCAAGTTTGTTCTTGGTATAAGCTTTCGTGTGCATGCACACTTCTTCAGATAGCATGCACACGAAAGCTTATACCAAGAACAAACTTAGTTGGTCTCTAAGGTGCTACTGGACAATTTAAAAAAAATATATATTTCACCTGCGTCAGACCAACACGGCTACCTACCTGAATCTAGAATGATGGCCACCGGTAAGACTGCTTTTAGTATTGCAGCATTACACATATCACTTTGGTTTAAGAAATAGTTTGCTAATTATTTTTTAATGGACCATAAGCGTAGATTGGAAGCGTTTAATTAGGGGAAAGAACATGTTGCAGTGTTGCTGTTTTTTCTTAATTAGCATTAAAGAGTTATAGTGCTATAACATTCTTTCATTTCAGCAATATTTCACTAATATTTAAATACCGGTTAAAAAATAATTATTATAGCCAGGAAAGCATTTTAGCACTAATTGAAAAAATGTAATTGAAAAAATTGATGGGATTGTAAAATAGTTTCCACCACTGAAAAGATGTGAACGTCTACATCAGGAACAAGGTGAAGGGGAAAGAAAGATGGACATTGTGATCTGCTGCGCCAGGGAATCCTGCCACCTGAGGCAACCTCTTCACCTTGCCCCATAGGTGGGCCAGACCTGTTAACGGAGCATCCATTCTGATGGTATTTCCGAGGAATCATTGAACTGTACAGTTGGAAGGGGCTATGAGGGTCATCTAGTTCAGCCACCTGCGATGCAGGAATCTTTTGCCCTATGTGGTGCTCGAACCTACATTTAAGAGCTACACGCTTTACCGACTGAGGAGACTAGATGATGTAGCATTGCTGCTCTCCCCACCCCCTCACCTTGTCAATTTCCTTCTCCAGAAAAGTCAAGACCAGCTTTAATGGTGCTTCTTCTTCTTCTTCTTTGGCGATCACCTGTAGCTGAGGAAGATCGTCTTCCATAAACATGGTTTTAACAATGAGTTGGTAAGTGACTGTGGAGGCCAATTCTGGATCCACACGTCCTTCCACAGTGGGGACATTGGTTTCCGGACAGGAGTTGATCGCGGTGTGGATTTGCCAAGTGTGCCTTCCTCTTAGCACGTTGCTCCCTTTCGTCCTGAGTTCGAGCGTCTTCAAAGCCCATGACACCTTTGGTAAAGGCCGTTCTCCAACTGGAGCGCTTGCAGGCCAATATATCCCAGTTGTCGGTGTTTATACTACATTTTTTTTAGATTTGCCTTGAGAGAGTCTTTAAACCTCTGTGATTGACCACCATCATTACGCTTTCCATTTTTAAGTTTGGAATAGAGTAGTTGCATTGGAAGACGATAATTAGGCATCTGCACAACATGACCAGTCCAACCAAGTTGATATTGAAGAATCATTGCTTCAACACTGGTGATCTTTGCTTCTTCCAGTACACTGGCATTAGTCCGCCTGTCTTCCCAAGTGATGCAGATAAATGAACACAGGGCCTCGCCATCAACTGTTTGGTGCATTATTTGGTGCATTATTATTGCTCTGTGCCCTGGCGCATTTTGGTTATTGCTTTGAACTAAGCTGGGTGGCGCTGTGGGTTAAACCACAGAGCCTAGGACTTGCTGATCATATGGTCGGCGGTTCGAATCCCCGTGACTGGGTGAGCTCCCGTTGCTTGGTCCCTGCTCCTGCCAACCTAGCAGTTCGAAAGCACGTCAAAGTGCAAGTAGATAAATAGGTACCACTCCGGCGGGAAGGTAAAACGGCGTTTCCGTGCACTGCTCTGGTTCGCCAGAAGTGGCTTAGTCATGCTGGCCACATGACCCGGAAGCTGTACGCTTGCTCCCTCGGCCAATAAAGCGAGATGAGCGCCGCAACCCCAGAGTCGGCCACAACTGGACCTAATGGTCAGGGGCCCCTTTACCTTTTAAGCTCCTTTATATCTCTCTGTCTTTTGTAATTGGTGTCTTTACATGTTTGTAAGCCACCTTGAATCCCCACTTGAGGAGAAAGGTGGGGATATAAATGTATTGAATAAGACTAGGAACTTTAATCCCTTCGCCTTAGGGGCGGAACCTTCTTTGCCTGGCTTCGCGAGGCAACCGGGGACGGTTTTCCGTTGCACATTTCGGATTCCTCCCTCCCGCCGGCAAGATGGCGGCGCCCGTGTTGAGATGCTGCTGGAGGACAGGTGAGAGCTGAGAAGTGGGGCGGCTGCTTTCTGTGTCCCCCCCAGCCCCTCCTCGAAATATTTTAGGGCTGAGGGTCTCTTTTCCCGAGAGCCGGCTCCCATTGAGGTCGGTGCATGCGGGTTTTAGGTGAGAGGGGCATCCCCGCTTCCCCGGTCCTGGAAAACGTGCTTTGTTTTTGGGTTTGTTTGGGGTTTTTTGTGTGTGCTCGGTCTCCTTTTTGCTAGGTTTTAAGACAGAAGGCGCCGTAGTTAGCAGGGTCTTCTGCTCCTCCACTTGTAAGCAAAACCCCAGAGAACTCAAATGGGACTTATTTCTAAGTAGACGCATATAATAGGATTGCACTGCCAGGGCTGCCAGAAAAGGCGGCAGAGAAGCAAATATTTCCAGCAATAAGGGCTTGGATTGCATTTATTTACAAATAAGCTGTAAACAGATAAGAGCATTGGCAGGATTATTGTAACAACCTGTAGTTTTATCAAGAGTATATATTTAAAGCAGATGAACAAATGAGCAAATTAAGTTAATCGGGATACACAGAAAATATTAAAAAACATAAATTTAAGGAACTGCAGAAAGAGGGGGAAGGAAGTCGAGTTTTGAAATGTTGAAATGACTAAAATTATTGAAATGTATAAAATTGAAAATCATTAAAAATTGAATACATTTATTTTACTTGATCAGATTTATACACCGCTTGATAGACAAACAAACAAACCTCAAAGTAGTTTACAATAAGAGAAAACAGTGAAACGAAAGAAAGGTTTGCCACCCTGCTTTAAAGCATGCAAAAGTTTATGAAAGGCTTGTAGGGAAAGACGTGTGTGAGGATCAATATAGTAATGGAATTTTCATTTAATTTCATTTATTAAATTTGCATACTGCCACTCAACCGGAGATCACAAGGTGGTTCACAACATAAAAATACATAATGAGATGCTTTGTTTTGCTGGGATTTTTCTTCTTCTTCCAGAGCCAGATTTTGGTTTTTCTTCCTTAAATTAACGGAATGTACCATTAATGTTCTGTAGTTTGTTCTTGAGAACCCTATGGCGGCATTATACCATATGGGTGGTAGTGTTAAGTGCTGCACACTGTGTTTAGTCACTTATCTAAAAGGACTAAAGTTGGTGAACCAATCATGATTTTTATGTGTGGTGGCCCATAACTCCCATTGAACTTGGAAGGGTCCCACACAGGAACTTGGACTGATAAGTTTCATTAAAATACAAACATGAGTTAGAATGGTGCATGAGTTAAATACCACATTTTACATGCCATATTCCTAACAGGTGTACTCAGTGTAACCACCCCTCAGGTAGTTGTGTTGAGCTCCCTAGCGCTAGAGTTACTTCTTTAACCTGGAAAACATCCCATATCATAGCACATTTTTGCTTACTGATGGACCAATTCATTCTCTCTAAGCAGCCAAATGGATTTTGATGACTGGAGTAAAAACAGTTATTCTCTCCAAAGATTCTAACTCTCAGTGAAATAATAAGCCTTTTGGCTTTATCATTTCTGGCAGCAGACTGAATGCTCCTCTGCACAAAAAGTTCCTTTCAGAAAGAAGACTAGGGAAGAATGTGTTCTAACTTAGCCTCAAACATGACATTTTGTTTTCTGTGTGGAGGCATGTTTTAATGGATGAACGTTCAGATATGTGAGCACTCATCTGCAGTCAGGAGCGGTGAAGACCAGAGAAATAAGTGAGAACTGTACCAGAAATCTCTCTAGTTCGAAGCATAGACCATTGATTTCAACAAATTTTACTTCCAAGTAAGGCTGTGTACATATTACCAGCTTAAAATGCAGTTAAAGGTAAAGGGACCCCTGACCGTTAGGTCCAGTCGTGGCCGACTCTGGAGTTGCGGTGCTCGTCTTGCTTTATTGGCCGAGGGAGCCGGCGTACAGCTTCCGGGTCATGTGGCCAGCATGACTAAGCTGCTTCTGGTAAACCAGAGCAGCGCACAGAAAAGCCGTTTACCTTCCCACCAGAGCAGTACCTATTTATCTACTTGCACTTTGACGTGCTTTCAAACTGCGAGGTTTGCAGAAGCTGGGACCAAGCAACGGGAGCTCACCCCGTTGTGGGGATTCGAACCGCCGACCTTCTGATCGGCAAGTCCTAGGCTCTGTGGTTTAACCCACAGCGCCACCCGCGTCCCAAAATGCAGTTAAGTTGTTCTTTTTCTTAGTTTACTTCAAAGCTCATCAAAATGCAGCATATAGTAAGAAATGACCGGATAGATGCAGTATAAATATAAATTCTGACTAATGTGTATGCCAGGGGTCTGCAACCCGCGGCTCCGGAGCCGCATGTGGCTCTTTTACACCTTTGCCGCGGCTCCGGGGCGGATACTAGCAAGGGGAGGAGGTGCATTGTGCGCCCCGACACTCCCCACTGTGGCGGGCGCTGTACTGGCTGTGACGTCGCATGGTGGCTGTGCGTGCGTTAGTCACGCACCGTCCCGACGTCACCTTCCCGCCCGCCCGCTACATTGTAAGGGGCATGTACGCTGGTCACTGCATTGAAAGGGGGCATGTACGCTGGTCACTGTTTTGAAGGGGAGTGAAGAACACACTCACAAAAAAAGGTAACTTGTTAATTTAATGTTTATTTCTATGAGGAGGAGTAATTCTGAGGGGTCAAACAAAGAAATAATAAAAAAGTGACAAAAAAGTTATTTTTTGCGAGTTTTGCGGCTCCCAGTTTTTTTTCCCTTCGGAAACGGGTCCAAGTGGCTCTTTTTGTCTTAAAGGTTGCAGACCCCTGGTGTATGCGCTCCTTCCCAAACTAGTGGTGGAGAGAAGTATGTAGGCAGCTCAAGTGTGCTCGGTCTTGAACCTTACATAGGCCTTTTGGTGTCACATTTAATCTATACTGTACTTTTGTTTGGAACTGTTTTATTTGTTGTTATAATTGTGTAATTATATTGTTATAACCTGCAGTGGGACCTTATGGTGCAAGGAGGGTAAGAAATCATATATCCTTGGAATCACTAAATGCAAAGGCCTATTAATGCCAGTTCTGTCACATAACTTCATTTGTAGCTTTTCTGATTCCTGGCTCTCATTAGCATGGTTTTTCTCTAACCCCGCCCCCCGTCTTTAAACAGTTTCAGCTCAATGCCCTAGCCGTATTTTCCCCAGAATTGGTCAGCATTCTGCAGTGCTTCCCAGTTTTGCCAGTTTGCTGATTTCCAATAGACACTATGCTGCAAAGTAAGTAAATAACTTTTATTTCTTTTAAACTTACTAATAAAAGACACTTGAAATCAAAGTATAAATAGCAAGTATGTCGCTGGTAGGTGAGTTCAGAAAGGCAACTTGTTTCTGGGGCAGGGCTCGGTCCCCAAGATCTCCCCATACTTTTTTTAAAAAAATTGTTTTCATATCTGTTTTTTTAATTGTTGTTTTGTTTGTATTGTAGTTAGGGTCCTTATTACATTGCAGAGCAAGGTAGGATATAGATTTTCTTCTCAACAAAATAAGAGAATGATGTGACACATTTGCGGGTCCCAATCCGCTAACTGAAGATTAGTGCTAGACCAGGGGTCAGCAACCTTTTTCAGCTGTGGGCTGGTCCACCGTCCCTCAGACCATGTGGTGGGCCAGACTATATTTTGAAAAAATAAAAGGAACGAATTCCTATGCCCCACAAATAACCCAGAGATGCATTTTAAATAAAAGGACACATTCTACTCATGTTAAAACACACTGATTCCCGGACCATCCGTGGGCCAGATTGAGAAGGCGATTGGGCCGCATCCGGCTCCTGGGCCTTAGGTTGCCTACCCCTGTGCTAGACAATTGGTTTTATTTCCAGGTGTAAAACGAACCTGTACCTATTATCTTGGGGAATGTTTTTTTAAAAAAAGTATCCAAGGGGGAGGGAAAGCAGTGATTTCAAAACCTGGTAGGCAGTTTTCTAAAACAAAGCAGCCTCCTGTGGCACCTTGAAATGTTTTCCTCTGTTTTGCCACAGATTGAGGCAGCTCTCCTCTTTTAGTTCCAACTTCCAGCCATCAGAAACATGTGTTTTTATAGTAAGAGTATTGAGCTGGGCTGTTTTATTTATCACTTCCATTTCCTTAAAGAAAAGAGAAAAAACCCAGAAGGGACGCCAAAAAGAAGGCCGCAGAATCAGAGCCCAAGAAAAAAAAGAACCCTTACACCTTTCCCTTGCCAAGTGAGCCAAAGGACGATGTTTATTTGACGTGGTGCTATCAAAGGCCAGTTTATGAGGCAGAAGTGGCTTTAGAGATGCTGAAGACGTTTCAGCAACTGGACTTCACTTCCCCCAAGCAGCACGTTTACATCGATATGACCCTGGACATGGCAATGGAGAAGAAGGTATGCTGGAAAAGGCCCATAGTTTGCAAGGATTGGCCACTTTCCTTTATAACTGAAATTATTTCTGGGACTTTGAAAGTTAATTTGTTTTTTAAAACATTCAGCGCAATTTTTCAGAGGTTGCTCATTCAGATATGATGCCCGAAGAAGGGCTCCCAAAACGTTTAGCTGAAATATCTTCACTTGTATTTTATAAGCTTGCACTGAATTGCGAGTTCTGCCCCTCTCTGCCCTGGGCCTTCATTCCACTGGGGAGACGTTTCTCTAAATTTGTGTCAATGCAATTATCGATGCAAAAATGCTAACAGAAGGAGAAGCAAAGACGAGGTGGAAGCCTCTAGTCATCCAGGATATTTTCTGCAACACACCGCAGAATGTTTGGCTTGTGGTGATGATCTTTGAAGAAGATTATAGGGATATTTTCAGGGGCTTCCTTCGGCTCATAGAAGCTAGTTGAACAGTTATTTGGACCTTGACTATCATGCATTTTGTGTATATTTTAAATAGTTTTAAAAAATCTTAATGTGGTTTCTGTGCACGTGAAAAGAAATACAGAGCACATATCTAAATTTTGACCAACTTGCCTTTGTCAATTAAGTAAATTTATTTTGCTGAATTCAATAATGTGAGGCTTTTCAATTTTGCTTGTTTGCTTTGGCACCTTTCAGAAACCTTTGGAACCATTCGTTGGTACGGTTCGTCTGCCTCACCTTTTCACAGATGACATCCATAAGGTCGTAGTATTCACAGCGGTGAGTTAGAGCATGTTGCTGCAATGCCTCCTTGAGCCTGTATGTATAGGTTAGTCAGGCAAGTGTTTTGAGGCAGTGGCCTCGATGCCACTCTTGAAGAATCTAGCAGATATCTCACCCTTTTTGGATATATCTGGAAGGTTTTCTAAATGTATATTTTATTCTCCGTGGTGTGCGTTTGGTACAGTGTGTTCTAGATTATGATGTTCCTGAGAACACTTGAACCAGAGCTTGATCTTGGAATGGGTGAAGTGATATCAGAGAACGTTCAAAGTACTTCACATCCATAACCCCTTAAAGGTGAAGGGACCTCTGACCATTAGGTCCAGTCGTGACCGACTCTGGGGTTGCAACGCTCATCTCGCTTTATTGGCTGAGGGAGCCTGCGTAGAGCTTCCGGGTCATGTGGCTAGCATGACTAAGCCGCTTCTGGCGAACCAGAGCAGCGCATGGAAACGCTGTTAACCTTCCCGCCGGAGCGGTACCTATTTATCTACTTGCACTTTGACATGATTTTGAACTGCTAGGTTGGCAGGAGCAGGGACCGAGCAACGGGAGCTCACCCTGTTGTGGGGATTCAAACCGCTGACCTTCTGATCAGCAAGTCCTAGGCTCTGTGGTTTAACCCACAGCGCCACCCGCGTCCCATCCATAACCCCTTACAACGGCCCTATTTAGTGGGGCTGGGCAGAAGGAAAACCTGCTGGTGGACCTGTCAAATAGCCTGCAGATCATTCTGGTTCTGTTGGGTGCTGTAATTCCTGCAAAATATATTCGATTAAGTTGGCCTTTGTCTTGACATCCAAGGCACTTTTTAAAGCATTAATGCATTCTCAAGATTTCTAACTGGTTAGCTGATACCTCAAGAGATCATGGCTGTGCCCATTGTGCCCATCCAACTTCTGGTGCATTCATTGGGGTCACCCAGTCAAAACACACCTATAACTTGGCCAGAGGGGAGGGGGTCTGCATTTCCTACCTAGCAGCACCTTCGCCTGCCTAAGAAAGCCTTGAAGAAAAACCAGCTGTATGGGAAAATATCTAGTGCTCCTATTTTCTACATTCTGAACTTTCGTTGCCTTACAGGATGCAGAGCAAGCTGCCCTAGCAAGAGAAAATGGAGCTACATTTGCAGGAGGGACTGAATTAATCAAGCCGGTAATTAACAGATGACGTTAATTAAGTACTGTGAGAAGACCTAAAGAAGAAGTTCTTTTAATCTTTCTCACTTTTGATCATTTGTGTCTTGTCTTGCGGGAGAGTACTAGCACTGGGGAAACCCATTCAGATGGGCAGAGTATAAGTAAAATTATTATTATTATTATTATTATTATTATTATTATTATTATTATTATTATTACAAGCAGCCTGGTTGCAGCCCTCCAAAAGAGTCCACTGCCAGAACCTACTGAGATACATGTATTATGTTACTTCCTGCTCCTTTTTTGGGGATCACATTTCCCCCCAGTATAGCTACCCTTGCCATTGTTTGTGGTGCCACTCAAGACTGCTGAAATTCTGGAGTTACTAGGAAGGCAAACAGGGTCCCACAACTTCAGAAGGTTGGAATCTAAAGTATATTTCCAGATTCCTTATAAGTGCAGAGATATAGTGGCATCAGGGGTCTCCTGAAGTTGTTGCAGAGCAGAATTTTAAAGTCTGTTATAAATTCCCTTAAAATATACCTCTTCTGGGTTTTGTGTGTATGTTTCTTTTAAGGGATTCTGCCAAGTGAAATGAAGATATATTTGTAATTTTCTAATTATTGGCTCAAATTGATGCATGTATGTCAGGACGGGTTACCCAAGATTTGCCCAGACACCGAGGTCCACTTCCAAGGGCCTTTTGGTAGTTCCCACATTCTGTGGAGTGAAGTTAAAGGGAACCAGGCAGAGGACAAACTCAGCAATGGCACCCACCCTGTGGAACGCCCTCCCAGCAGATGTCAAGCAGATAAATAACTATACAACTTTAGAAAACATCTTGTAGAAGCCCTGTATTAGGAAGTTGTTAATGCTTGACGTTTGTTTACCATGTTTTTATATGTTCTAGAAGCCACCCAGAGTGGCTGGGGAAACCCCAGGTCGATGGGCAGAGTATAAATAATTAGATTATTATTATTAAAATGTGTTCTCAGCTGAATAGTTGCATCTTTCTGTTTCAGAGTTTAGATTAGAACAAACGATTCAGCTTTTTGATTTCTTGGTTGGATGTTTTTCCATAATGAGGATGCCTCCTGCGAACCAAAAAAATAGAATTTAAAATATTTATATATACAAATTGCTTTAGCCTCTTTGGCTCGTGCCAGAGTAGGACCTTGACATGCTACGATATTGTTATGTCTTGAAAATTATTTAGCCAATTGTGCTGCAACTTGCACATGGAGAAACTTGCTGTGTTTGGATTTCAGCAAATGCTGTCCCTGGTTGTAGTGGGAATGTACTGTAATATTCCCTACAAGCTACACATTATGAGACAGAAAATAGAGGTTGTTCCACTTCACTTTTTTTTGTGTCCTAGAACTGAGAGTGCACAAAGTAAATATTTGCCTCAGCTGCAAAATGATCATGAACATTGTGGTCATTTATGCAGAAGCAAAGAAAAGCAGCCTTCCTGCTTTCAAATGAAAATAAATGCCCTTCTTTTTGTACTAGCATTGTCTAAGTATTATTGAAGCTTATATGTTAGATTGCCATCTTGACAAATCATTAAATATTTGTCTCCAACACGGGGTTGTTGTGTGTCTGATTAAGTAGACCAAACCCTTACTACTTTATGTATAAGAAACACGTTTTTGCTGCCGTTTGTAGCCATTGAAAAAGTTATCGTCAGCTTCTGAATGTTATGACTTCTGGCCTTGATGCTAAGCTTTGAACTTTAAGCGATATATTTGCATCATTGCTTTCATGGGAGGGGTAAGTGAATCCCTACTGGGAGACCATCTCATGAAGGACATTGATATAGGAGCAGCAAAAAGAAGGAAGGAAATGTAGGTCTATCTAGGTCACAGCAGCTAAACAGAACTAGCATGGGAAAGGGCTGTTGCGCATGGCCTGGTGCTATCATTATCCTGTTTTAAAGAGGATGCAGCTCCCACGTTTTCGTCCTTGTTACCTTTGGGCAAGGATGAGAAGCTCGTGGCCCATCCCACGTTGCTAGACCACAGCTCCCATCATCCCTGACTATTGCCCATGTTGGCTGGGGCTGGTAGAAGTTGAAATCCCCTGGAGGACCACAGGTTCATCTCTTCTCCCCCCCGCCCTGCTCTTCTTAGGCCTAGCAAGGAAGTAAGGAGGCAAACTGGGTGTTGGTTTTTTTATTACAGTGGTACCTCGGGTTAAGTACTTAATTCATTCTGGAGGTCCGTTCTTAACCTGAAACTGTTCTTAACCTGAAGCACCACTTTAGCGAATAGGGCCTCCCGCTGCCGCCGCACCGCCGGAGCACGATTTCTGTTCTCATCCTGAAGCAAAGTTCTCAACCCGAGGTAATATTTCTGGGTTAGCGGAATCTGTAACCTGAAGCGTCTGTAACCTGAAGTGTATGTAACCCGAGGTACCACTGTATTTACTTTTGCTAGGCTTAATTTCTAAAAGGGACATAAGCACAAATCATCATAATCTTTTCTTCTTCCCCGCCAGATTTTGGATGGTGAAATCAAGGCAGATTTTTATGTTGGCGTGCCGACGATGTCATCCAAGATTACTCCTTTAAGGGGGATGCTGAAGCAAAGGTTCCCAAGGACCAGAAATGGTGAGGGTCAAAATTTTAGTGAGCATGCTACAACACTGTAGACACTTGCCTGAGTTTAACCTTCCTTTCCAGTAATTATGTCCGGGGTTTTTCTGTAGGAAGCATTTTCAACATTCAACACACCCCGTAAAGCAGGCGTGAAATCAGCTGCAGACACACAAGCCACATTGATAGGCCGATTTATTAGGCTGTCTGTCAGCATGCTTTTTATTATGTTCTTACCATGTTTTTATCATTGATGTTCTGTAATGTGTTTTTAAAGTTGTACACTGCCCTGGGATATTTTGATAAAGGGCATTGCACAAATTGTAACAGCGACAACAATTGGATATGCAGTTGTTGCACAGGAGGCAGGCCAGGGGCAGGGAATCTGTGGCCCTCCAGAACTGCAACTCCCACCACTCCTACCCCCACTCAGGGGGTTTGGACTGGGTGTTCATCAGTATGCAGATGACACCCAGCTCTACCTCTCCTTTAAATCAGAACCAGTGAAGGCGGTGAAGGTCCTGTGTGAGTTCCTGGAGGCGGTTGGAGGATGGATGGCGGCTAACAGATTGAGGTTGAATCCTGACAAGACAGAAGTACTGTTTTTGGGGGACAGGCAGCGGGTTGGTGTGGGGGATTCCCTGGTCTTGAATGGGGTAACTGTGCCCCTGAAGGACCAGGTGCGCAGCCTGGGAGTCATTTTGGACTCACAGCTGTCCATGGAGGCGCAGGTTAACTCTGTGTCCAGGGCAGCTGTCTACCAGCTCCACCTGGTACGCAGGCTAAGACCCTACCTGCCCACGAACTGTCTCGCTAGAGTGGTGCATGCTCTAGTTATCTCACGCTTGGACTACTGCAACGCGCTCTACGTGGGGCTACCTTTGAAGGTGACCCGGAAACTGCAATTAATCCAGAATGCGGCAGCTAGACTGGTGACTGGGAGTGGCCGCCGGGACCACATAACACCGGTTCTGAGAGATCTGCATTGGCTCCCAGTACGTTTCCGAGCACGATTCAAAGTGTTGGTGCTGACCTTTAAAGCCCTAAACGGCCTCGGTCCTGTATACCTGAAGGAGCGTCTCCACCCCCATCGTTCAGCCCGGACACTGAGATCCAGCGCCGAGGGCCTTCTTGCGGTTCCCTCATTGCGAGAAGTGAGGCTACAGGGAACCAGACAGAGGGCCTTCTCGGTAGTGGCGCCCGCCCTGTGGAACGCCCTCCCATCAGATGTCAAAGAGATAAATAATTACTTGACATTCAGAAGACATCTTAAGGCAGCCCTGTTCAGGGAAGTTTTTAATATGTAACGCTGTACTGTTTTTAACACTGATTGGGAGCCGCCCAGAGTGGCTGGGGAAACTCAGCCAGATGGGCGGGGTATAAATAATAAATTATTATTATTGTTATTACCCATGGGAGTTGTAGTTCAGCAAGATCTGGAAGGCCTAAAGGTCTCGGCCTCCATTTGTTAAGCCTTTGAGGAGTCACGGGACTCTTCCTGCAAAAGGCTTAACACAGGGGACGTGGCGGGAACGGGGAATTTCCACTGCACTTGTGTGGAAGTTTCTCTGTGATTTAGTTGAATGCAACCCTAAGCCTTAATGGTGATTAGCTGCTGCAGCGTAAGGGTGCTGAGAGAATCCTGCAGAGCAAGGAGTGGTTGTAAAAGGGATCAAGGGGGCAGGATACCCCCCTTCCTCAGTGGAGCCCTTGTCCTCTAGAGATCAGGCGAGAAGACGTGGAAGTCAGCTGTTGGGCTGCCAGTTCCTCCCCCTACTACCTAGATTGGGAACCTGCTCAACTTGCAAATGTTGGCCATAGCAAGGCTTTGCCATGCAGACAGGATTCCTCACATTCTTTTAGCACCAGGGAACGATACTCTAAGGGACATGGGTGGCGCTGTGGGTTAAACCACAGAGCCTAGGGCTTGCCGATCAGAAGGTCGGCGGTTCGAATCCCTGCGACGGTGAGCTCCCGTTGCTCGGTCCCTGCTCCTGCCAACCTAGCAGTTCGAAAGCACGTCAGAGTGCAAGTAGATAAATAGGTACCACTCCGGCGGGAAGGTAAACGGCATTTCCGTGCGCTGCTCTGGTTTCGCCAGAAGCAGCTTAGTCATGCTGGCCACATGCCCCAAAAGCTGTACGCCGGCTCCCTTGGCCAATAAAGCGAGATGAGCGCCGCAACCCCAGAGTCGGTCACGACTGGACCTAATGGTCAGGGCTCCCTTTACCTTTACCAATGATACTCTGCACACAGGTCCCCACTGTGGCGTGTGACGCGCTTCTCGGCCTCACCAAAGAACACCTGTTGACACACAGCTCTGTCCTGCAGCATTTGTCTTGACACCTCCCTCCACCTCTTTCCCCACTTTGAACTAGGTTCTCTCAGTTATGACATTCTCCAGATGCTCGACTTCTTTAAAGTTTGCCACGAGTACGAAGTAGAGAACGGTAACCTCATCCACACTCCCATCGGAATGGTAAGTTTCACAAGGGATTTTGGCAGCCTGTCCGGCCGAGTCCGAGCCGTTGTTAATCATTTACCGAAAGTACGCACAGGTACACAGCTTTCGTTCTTCGTTGCTCCGTTGCATTTCAGGAACACTTCGAAATGGGTCATCCCACAGGACAGTCAGTTAGGGGGAAAAGTCTGCAAATCATTACCCTCTGCTAACGTAAGAGGTTTCCTTTCTGAATACACCAGAAAGCAAGGTTTACATCACGTTGGCAAGGAGCAGCCCCTTAATAATATACATTAATAGCCTGCCCTATCCTAAAAGCCCAGGGTGGGTAGCAAACTGTATACTGAATAGGTCAGTATTTCTCAGATTATGGGATAGTCCCCTGGGCAGCGGGGGGGTGGTGACTCAGTTATCTGAGTGGATTTGCCTCTGTAAAACATACTGTACAAAATGGCATTGGAATGCAGTGTCGAGGTGACATTCAGTAACTGCCTAGTTGTAACACCTGGCAGAAAACAATGTGTTTTAAAAATCGGATTGTCAGCTAGTTAAAGAAATCTTAGTGACTTTAATCATATGCCTTTTAATTTAATAAAGCTACACATGAATAAAAAGCCATTCTGGAGCAAGATACATACTTCATTTGACAGTGTAGCGGTGCTTTGTGGCCCGTCAGCTTAGAAGAGGCACTTCCACTCACAGGAAGACAGAGTCAGCTGCTTGCGTTTCTAAAATACGTTCTGTATATTAAAAACTATTTTTTGTTCAGATCTGCTTGGCCACCTGTGGATGTGGCGAATGCCTGAAATATACAGTCATACCTCACGTTGCATCCGCTTCAGGTTATGTGTTTTCGTGTTGCGTCCCACGGCAACCCGGAAGTACCGGAAACGGTTACTTCCAGGTTTTGCTGCTCGCACATGCGCAGAAGCGCTAAATCATGCCGCATGCGTGCGCAGAAGTGCTAAATCGTGATGTGCGCATACGCAGACACAGCGCTTCGGCCTGCGTCAGTTCCATGTTGCGGACGGGCCTCCAGAACAGATCCCGTCCGTAACACGAGGTTCCACTGTAGTTGGAACGATACGGGAAAGTCTTCAGAGTTTCCAAGATGAGATTGTCATTGTAGCCACGTATGTGAGGGACGCGGGTGGTGCTGTGGGTAAATCCTCAGCGCCTAGGGCTTGCCGATTGCATGGTCGGCAGTTCAAATCCCCGCGGCGGGGTGAGCTCCCGTCTGCGGTCCCAGCTCCTGCCCACCTAGCTGTTCGAAAGCACCCTAAAAAGTGCAAGTAGATAAATAGGTACCGCTTTCTAGCGGGAAGGTAAACGGCGTTTCCGAGTGCTGCGCTGGTGCCGGCTTGCCAGAGCAGCTTCGTCACGCTGGCCACGTGACTCGGAAGTGTCTCCGGACAGCGCTGGCCCCCGGCCTCTTAAGTGAGATGGGCGCACAACCCTAGAGCCGGACACGACTGGCCCGTACGGGCAGGGGTACCTTTACCTTTATGTGAGTCTGAAGCGAGGGAAGAAAGAGAGCTGTTCTCCCTATTTGCTGCTTCTCAGTGGCCTAGGGCACAGGGGAACTCTCCTATGTGCCTACCAGAAAGCACATTTTTTCTGAAGAAATATTTATTTAGTGGCTGGGCTAGGATGAAGAACCTCCCATTTATTCCCTAAAGGCACTCCACTGTCAGAGACTTTGAATACCAGTTGCTGTGAATCACCAGTGGGAAAAGGGTCCTGCTTTCGGGTTTCCCATAGGCATCAAATTGGCCACTGTGTGAATGGGATGCTGGACTAGGTAGGCCTTTTCCCAATCCAGCAGAGCTCTTCTTACGCTCTTGGTCTCCCCTCACTCTTCCTCTACATCAGTGTTTCCCAAACTTGGGTCTCCAGCTGTTTTTGGACTACAGTTCCCATCATCCCTGACCACTGGTCCTGCTAGCTAGGGATGATGGGAGTTGTAGTCCAAAAAACAGCTGTGGATACCCAAATTTGGGAAGCCCTGCTCTACATTGGGAAAGTCTTCTGTACTAAATCAGCCTTACAACCTTTTCAAGTGTCTGGGAGAGAGGTATTGCTTGCGTTTGCTAAGTGTGTTGTGGGTTTTTGTGTTTTCCATGTTGCAAACCGCCCTGCAAAGTCTCCCAGGGCCAATTCAGACTGCCAGTCTCAACCTCTTCCTGAACAATACTGCCCCAATATTTGTGTAGGATAGGTGTGGGGGAACTTTGGCCCTCCAGAAGTTGCGGAACTACAACCCTAGTCATCCCAGGCCATTGGCTACATGCTTGCTGGGGCTGATGGGAGATGTAGTTCATCAAAACCTGGAGGGCTGGTGGTTTCGCCATCTCTGATGCTCAAAGTCAGCCCTCAGCCCTTTGTTGATGAGATGCTATGGAATGTTCACAAACAGTTTTGCTTGCAGATGAGAATTTTACAATCCGTGGATGATCTTTGTGCAGTATGTAATTTTCTCTCAATCCTTATTTTAATTAAGACTGATTTACTTCAGACCACAGCTTCTGTGTGACCAGTTTGCCTTCCTGTCCTCACCTTTACTCCCAAGGAGATGATGTTTGCCCTAGGCTCCCAGGCTGCTTGTTGCATATTAAACCTTACAGATTTGATTTTATCTGAGGACTTACATATTGAGAGTCAATCCCATAGCAGGCAGCCTAAGCAGGGGGTATATACACCTATATATTTACAGTGGTTGAGTTGGAGTACAAATATATCTTTTTTTTCCCCACAGCAGAATATTTTTAAGCTAATGACGCTAATGGCATTTATGGCACTTTGCATCTTTAATAGAGAGGAAAATGTCCCCCCCTTTTTTTATTAAAAAACAAAAGCCCAGAACTCTGATTAAATATTTACCCCAGCCGCTGCAGTTTTTATTAATCCGGGAGCGTTTAATGTTTTCTGCTTCATTAATTTTGCATTAACTTCTTTCAGCTGGATATGCCTAATGATCAGATCGTTGCCAATCTGGATGCGGTTATTAAAGACGTTTGTAAATACAAACCTTTGAGCTACGGTAAGCTGCTCTTCTCTTTTAGTCCCTTAATTGACACTAAAAGCTAATTATATTACACAGATGAATAAAGGGAGCACCTTTCTACCACCGAGGAGGGGAAATGACTTTATTATTATTATTTTAAAAACCCACACAGACAAGCCCAGAAATAAGGAACACTTAACAGGCAGCGCTGTGTCAAGAGGGATGTACTTAAAGGATATCATTAACAGTAGTGAGCTTGCTTCTTTCCTTTCAGAGGGAAGCTTTTGGAAGCTATTTTCTCATCCTCTTGGAATGGTGTGTGGCGTTTTCCTGGCTCCAGCCTAATCCTGGCAGCTTTTGAAACATCAGGCACCATCTTTTTGCAGATTCCTATGGAATGGCTTTGAAAAGTCCCAGTGGAAATTTTGATATTTCTCTCTCTCTCTCTTTAAAGAATTATTATCTGAAAAGTTTAAGGTGGGGTATGTCCCTAAATTTGCAAGTGCTGATATATATTCAGTCCCTGTATGGGACAGCTGCATATTCCTGCAATGATCCTCAGAGTCCCTTCCAACTCTTCTATGATTTAAGCAGTTTGGTTTTGCCTTAGGGAAGTCCTTTTAAAAAGAGATGGTGTTGGCAGTTAAGGACATACACTTTAGGCTGGAATCCCCAGTCCCAACCTCAGCTTGGCTGTGAATTTAGAGGGGATGCCCTCGCACACACCTGCAATATGGGACTTTAAAGTCACTGTACTGGATGAAACGAGAAACACTGTATAAATGCTAATTGGACGGTTGTCATTCAGCCCTTGCACCCTCAACACTGCCTGTAATGACTAAAGCTGCAACCTCCACTTGGCTGCCTTAGCAAATATCTTCTCATTGGCCTCGTGTGAGAAAGTTGTGTGGTCCTGGGACCCAATAGCATCTCTAGAAATTTCAACCAGCGTAGCCTTTGATCCAGTTCAGAGGGAGCAACCAACCAGGAGGCATTGATCTGTCCAGGAATCTGCTAGAGCCTGGCCTCCCCTTCCCGCTTGCATGCAAAGGAAAGAGATTTAAAGCTTCTGTTCGCGTCTTAGAAGAAACCACAATTATTATTTTTTTGTTCGTCTGAACTTGGCAAACTGTGGTTTGTTCAAACCATCGTGCATCAAGGGAGGATGGTTTGGTATCCTGGCCTGTTAAGAAACTGTGGTTTGAACAAACCACTATTTTTGCCGAGTTCAGACACGACAACAGACAGTTTATTCTAAAATATGAACAGTCATGTCTCCTCCTGCCCTGCACAGAGAGAAGGAGGGTGTAAGCTCCAGGCTCGGGCATGTAACAAAAGCCATGGTTGGATGTGACATTTATACGGGGCCTCTATACTCCATTGTCCTGGAGATTTCTGCCTGCTGTTCCTTTGCCTTTCTCCAGCTAATACAGGATAGACACCAAGAATAAAGATAACCCAGTCAGGGACTGGCAGCCATTCTGTTCTCTGCTTGTGTTACGCTTTACACCTCCTTGAGTAGAAGTCACATAATAAACATTAACATGGCAGTAAAGAGTGCTCGAGGGACGCGGGTGGCGCTGTGGGTTAAACCACAGAGCCTAGGACTTGCCGATCAGAAGATCGGCGGTTCGAATCCCCGTAACGGAGTGAGCTCCCGTTGCTCAGTCCCTGCTCCTGCCAACCTAGCAGTTCGAAAGCACACCAGTGCAAGTAGATAAATAGGTACTGCTCTGGCGGGAAGGTAAATGGCATTTCTGTGTGCTGTTCTGGTTCACCAGAAGCGGCTTAGTCATGCTGGTCACATGACCCGGAAGCTGTACGCTGGCTCCCTCAGCCAATAAAGCGAGATGAGCGCCGGAACCCCAGAGTTGGCCACGACTGGACCTAATGGTCAGGGGGTACGTTTACCTTTTAAAGAGTGCTCAGAGCACTCCATGCACATTATCTCAGGGATATTTGCAATTGTTGGATCAATCCATCAACCTCTGATGGATGATTTAGAAGGATTGGGTCCGGCATCACTTTCACTGCCTGTGTGTGCCAGGATCTGTCCTTAGCAGAGTTGCATCTCAATTAATCTCCTTCCTTGGAAGCATCTTTGGGGTTAAAGGTACACACAGTAGGGAATAAACACTCATGGACACCGTAAAGATTCAGTCAAGTATAGAGGTTTACTTGACAGGCATTAAAGCATATTGGTAGCAAATATATACAGACATTCACCCCTGAAGTGGTCAGAGTCTAACAAAAGTCCAAGACACACTCTCTCTGCTTCTCTCACTGCAAGCAAAAGACTCACAACAAGTTACACAGAACCGTTGTTATCAGCGCTTCCTGTCACGCTGCACATTTCCAAAGAACAGTCCCCGCAGAAAAAGTCCTTGCATAGACAAAACAGTCTCGGCCTTCTGCTGCTTCTTGAACTTTTCCTCTTTTCCTCTCTGTTTCTGGAACAAATGATTTTCTCTCTCACACAGAGAGAATATTCAGCAGCAATAACGTTGAAAGGCCGGTGAGAATGTCTCCCCTCATATTGCAGCTCAGGGGTAATAATAATAATAATAATAATAAAATTTATTATTTATACCCCGCCTATCTGGCTGGGTTTCCCCAGCCACTCTGGGCGGCTTCCAACACAATATTAAAATAAAGTAACGCTTCCCTAAATAGGGCTGCCTTCAGATGTCATCTAAAAGTCTGGTAACAGATAGGTAGCCGTGTTGGTCTGCCATAGTCAAAACAAAAATTTTTTTTCCTTCCAGTAGCACCTTAAAGACCAACTAAGTTAGTTCTTGGTATGAGCTTTCGTGTGCATGCACACTTCTTCAGATACACTGAAACAGAAGTTGTCAGATCCTTCTATATAGTGAGAAGGTGGGGAGGGGTATTACTCAGAAGGGTGGTGGGAATGGGTGATTGGCAGATAGTTGTGATGAGCCTGTTGACGACTCTTAACGACTGCAATAGGTCTGGTAGTTCTTGTTCTCTTTGACATCTGGTGGGAGGGCGTTCCACAGGGCGGGTGCCACTACCGAGAAGGCCTGGTTCCCTGTAATTTGGCTTCTCTCAGTGAGGGAACCGCCAGAAGGCCCACGGTGCTGGACCTTTTTCATCCTGAGGGCTACATTCAAGGTGCGCCAGACTTCAAGAGCTGCATGCCATTAACTTGGTGGGGGCGGAAGGTGGGAGGAATAGAGAGATGCAAGAGGTTGCAGCCCTGAAAATAGCTGGTGTGGGGGGAGAAGCCTATCCACTCCCATCAGTCAAAGATCCTTGGTGTAACAGGGCCTTTTGGGGGGTGGGTGGGTATAATCCCAGCCCTACCATTATTGTGGGTGCACCTCCCCATGCAAGTTAATGGTAAGCACAATCTCTCCATTAATTTGCATGGGGAGTGTGGAAGAGGCTTTCCTCCCAACCTGCTATGGGAAGGAAGTTGTGGGCTGGCAGGCCCCTTCGAAAGGCTTTTGTGGGCCTGATTTGGTTCTCATGTTCGCCCTGCCTCACAGGTTAACTACCCCTGTTTCAGATGGATAATTTGAGCAACTACTCTCCTTTTCAGACTGCAGAACACTGTGCCCCAACACAAGTGTGTTTTAAATCCATTTTCAGTGCCCCATAGAAATTGTGTCTCCTGTTGCTGCTTCCCTTTTTCTCTTGAGCTAAGCTTTGAAATTGTGGGGCTTTCCAGCTCACACTCTTAAGCTGCTCCACAACACCAGCTCAACAATCAATGCCACTAGATACTGTAAATAACCGTGTTTACAAAAGTAATGCAGATTGCCACATTCACAATCCCAGCATGAAAGCAGGGTCTTCTCTTGTCGCCAGATTTGGAGGTGAAAGAGCTCAATCTATCAGATATCAATTCGGTTGACGGCAGCAAACTTTTATTTTTACACATTTCATTACAGCATTTAGGTCAAAGCTAAGTTTCTCAGCCCAAGCTGAGAGCAGATACATGATGTCCATTTTCCATAGGCAAGTTTAGTACATTCCTAAATCTCTCACATTGAAATTTAAGAGCCTTAAAAGTGCTTTACTTTTGGCTAGGCCTGGCCCTGTACTATTTTCTACAACACTTTTAATAACTTGAGGACAGTGTGATCGGTGTTCCAGATCTCGCAGCGCATGCTGTTTGGCTTGTCAGCAAGAGCACCAAAGTGATAAGCTGGGTTTTTCCTCCCCCTTTTCTTTTTTTCTAGGCCCGTTTGTGACACACTTGAGCATTTGCAGTTCAACAAGCGAAAGCTTGGATTTAAAAGTCGAGCGCTTTCTCCCCAAAAGAACTGTGAAAGAGAAAGCAGAAGAGAAGGTGAAAGAGAAAGCGGAAGAGAAGGTGAAAGACGATGACAGCGATGATGACGAAGAAGAAAGGCAGAAGTCCAGCTAACTTGAGTGTTGCACAAATGTCTATCCTTCTCTCTGTACAAAACCCTTTTACAGAAGCAAATCTGTGACAGCGTCCTAATCTGTGTACAGGGGCCTTGCGGCAGTGCAAGACCTCCCAACTGTTCTCCTGTCAGGGCATAAGGAATTGGCAATAAGATCTATTTTAAAAGTTTTGTTGAGAGTCCAGCCCGATATTTGGGGAGCCAATTGTTTTATGAAAATGTCTTGCATAGCAGCACCTCTCTCAGTTCATATGAGCAGTTTTACTGCCCTATTGCCTTTGACTATAAATGAACAGTCATTGTTCAATTTGTATGTGTGTGTATGTCTTCGAAGGAGATTTACAGAAGCCGTTCTGGTTTCTGATTTGATCCCTGAATGTCCTGCTCTTCTTTAGGACATCCAAATGTTAGAGGGTATGGAGTTATGTGACCCCCAAGCCAAGGAATGCAAAGTCTCTCCTCTCCCTTGTTACTCCAGTCATTTGTGTAATCAACATAATAATTGATTGCATCATTCCAAAAACCTGTTTGTTTGTTTGTTTGTTTGTTTGTTTGTAAAAAACCCCACTAGATTCTTCTGTTGTGACTTCATCAGTTGGTCTTTTTGTTTCTTAACTTAGCACATTGACACATTACCATGACAGATTTCACTCAAGTGTCTGTCTAAACGCCCTCATCCTGCATGAATTCCTAGGACAATGCTAGCTGCTAAGATCCAGTATGATCTTGAAGTCACTTGGAGACCTGAATTCAGATCCCACCCCAGGTCCACAAATTGGGTGTCATTGGACAAACCAGTTTCTCAATCTTGGTTCCTCTGCTTTGACATGTCTGGTTCTCTTAAATCCTTATAAGAACTGGTCCGAGAGGTAAAAAAAAATACCTTGCACTGTCACGAAGCAGAGGAGCATATGAAGATCTGTGCTGGATCAGACCAAAGGCTTATCTGGTCTGGCTTCCTGTCCTCGCAGTGGCCAACCTGATGTCTATGAAAGCCCATAAGCGGGACATGAGTCCTGTAGTTGGTTCAAATGCTTGGTACTTGTGTTGGTTAGCAATAAGAGCACAATTTAAAAACCAGCGATAAAAATGTGTAATGTTAAAGTAGAGGAGCAGATAAAAACAGCCACTCAAGAGCTGGAACAATACAGAATGAAGCATGAATTTGCAGCCATGGGCATAACAACAATAATAATATGTATAAACCACACATCAGATTGGGTTGCTCCAGCCACTCTGGGCAGTTTTCAGCATACAGTCATACCTTGTGTTATGTTTGCTTTACGTTGCGGCTTTTCAAGTTACGAACGCAGCAAACCCGGAAGTGTTCACTTCCGGGTTCGCCACATGTGCAGAAGTGATCAGCGTGCTTTGCACATGCGCAGAAGCACTCTATCGCACTTCGTGCATGTGCAGTAGTAGCGCTCTACTTAAACGGATTGAGTTCATAAGTAGAGGTACCACTGTATATAAAAAACATAATAAAACATTAAACATTAAAAAAACTACATATGTATTCTAATGGTTGTATAGTTACTTATCTCCTGGGCTTGGTGGTCATATAACTCCATACCCTCCAACATTTCTCCAGTGAAAATAGGGACGTCCTAAGGAAGATCAGGACATTCAGGGATCAAATCAGAAACCAGGATGGCTTCTGTAAATCTGGGACCGTCCCTGGAAAATAGGAACCCTTGAAGGGTCTGGTTCTGCAACTGGGTGCAATCCATTGAGGAGTCTTTGCTATGGAAGCAGCTCCAGTTTGCTGAGCAGTGCAACATGAACTGCTCTTCCACACTTGGTTGGAAGAATGTTTCCTAACAAGGAGTGCTGCTTGCCAGAAGCAATGGAACTCTGTTGCCCTAGAGCAGGGGTGGCCAAGTGCCCGGGGGAATGCGGGCTGCTCTGTGACTGTTCAGGACAGAAGACAGCGCCCCTAGCTCTTTCAATCAATGCAACAGGTTCAAAAAGCTTCTGCCGGGATAGCAGGGCTGGCTCAAGGCATTCTGCCGCCTGAGGCAACAAACAAGATGGCAGCCTCCTTCCGTATTCCGAATCTGACATCAGCTGAATCTTGCATTAATGCTGGCGGTGAGACAGCTGTGTCTATCTGCAGGCCACTGGCTAGTTTAGGGTGGAGAAGTCAAGCCAGGTGGAATGTGCCACTCTCTTTTCCTAAAGAGGGGGAGAGGACTGTCTCCTCTGCACAAACCACCAGCTGGTCCTTGGGACACCCCCCCCCCCATGCCAGGTCCCTCAGCAGCCTTGTTGTGCATCCTATTGAAGACGTCTCCCTAGTTAGTGTGAGCAAGTGCAGATGGAGGAAAGTGAGCAAGGGTGAACCTAGCATGGCCCAGTGCTCTTCTCCGCAGGCGTCAGGGGCATTTGCCTACCAAGGGACATGGCAGCTGACTGGGCTCCCCTGGGTCCCATTTAATAATAATAATAATAATAATAATAATAATAATAATAATAATAATTTTTATTTATACCTCACCCTCCCCAGCCAAGGCCGGGCTCAGGGCGGCTAACAAGCAATAATAAAAACAAGTTGAATGAATACAACTTAAAAACAAGATTAAAATACAACAATTAAAATATTGAAACATTAAAATATTAAAATGCAGCCTCATCATAGGAGGAGAAAGGAAAAGGAAAGAGGGGAAGGGAATAAAATTGGCTCCAAGCTGAAGGCCAGACGGAACAACTCTGTCTTACAGGCCCTGCGGAAAGAAATCAGATCCTTCAGGGCCCTGGTCTCATGAGGCAGAGCGTTCCATCAGGCCAGAGCCAGTGTCGAAAAGGCCCTGGCTCTGGTTGAAGCTAATCTAACTTCCTTAGGGCCCAGGACCACTAGGGTGTTGCTATTTATGGACCTTGAGGCTCTCCGTGGGGCATACCGGGAGAGGTGATCCCGTAGGTACGAGGGCTCCAGGAGGGACACTCCGGCAGTGTCGGCAGTTTTCCCGCCCCGGGCACTGGCAATCCACGCTATGCCACTGTCCTCTGCTTCCCACGGCTACAGGTCCAGCTTCCCAGAGGTGCTTTGATACAACCTTTACGATTGCCAAAGCGCCTTCTAGGAAGGTGCCCGACGATCATAAACGGTGGCGCGACCTCACGATCTCGTTTTTAATTATCCCTGCTGTGGACTTTGCTTTTCCCCCAAAGCTTCTGGGTCAACACAGGATCACGCTAGTTGTTAGTCACTTTTTGGTTTGGTCAGTCGCTTTCCTCACCAACAAGCAACAAATTTAACTATTCCAAGTCTTGAGTCCAACATTCTCCTTTTTGACATAGCTGTCAACTTTTCCCTTTTCTTGCGAGGAATCCTATTCGGAATAAGGGAATTTCCCTTTAAAAAAGGGAAAAGTTGACAGCTATGCTTTTTGACTGCGGTGTACTCGTTCAAGGTGAACCGGAAAAGCATTGCATTGCATGCTGGCACAATCTGAAGAGCCACAGCTTTCTTGCTAGATCTGGGTGTCCGAATATAATTTCCTACTGGAAAAAAATCCCTGTGCAATTGCATTATTGGTCCAGGAATGACCATCTTTATTTTGGTGTGGAATAAAGGTATAAAACACTGTTGCCACCAGAGGGTGCTCATTCCCCACACAGCACAAACCCTTTCCTCTTATGGGTCTTTAAGCAGACAGAATTCACTGCGGCTATGAAAGTGAGGATGACAACAGTGATTTATTAGCAGCTATCAGAATAATTAAAGCTAATCCAGTGACTATGGGTGGAGGTGCTTCTGCCGAGGAAAGCAGCCGTTGAGTGTGAACAATATTTCCAGGACATCTACATGTTCACAGTGGATCATTTGATCCTGGCTGCGTAATTCACCCCTGGCGCCAGACTTCCTTTGTAATTCAAATTTCTGGTCCTCAAGGCTCCAGGTGCTGACTTAGTAATGTTCAGCCTAACCAACCTTGCAGGGTTATTGTAACAATAAAATGGTAGCAGGGAGGACCACATATTAAAATCTGCTTTTATACATGGAATTTGTTTTTAAGTGTTTGCGTAGTCTCTGAAGGAAACTGCTGGAGGAAGCACACATTGTTTTATACAGTGCTTTTTTCTGGGGGGACGCAGGGGTACAAATACCCCTAAACATTTTGTGAATCCAAGTTTAGCCTCATTGAGGGGCAGTATTTCAATATGAGTAGGAAAATGAGAGTACCTCTAAACAATTTCTTTTAGGAAAAAAGCACTGGTTTTATATATGGAATTGTTTTTAATGTGTTTTAACAACTTCTTTTTTATGGTCGATTTATTTATTTTATCATTGTAACCCATCTTCTTGTGTGCGTTTTTTACACACACACACACACACACACACACACACACACACACACACACACAGTGGTACCTCGGGTTAAGTACTTAATTCGTTCCGGAGGTCCGTTCTTAACCTGAAACTGTTCTTAACCTGAGGTACCACTTTAGCGAATAGGGCCTCCTGCTGACGCCGTGCCGCCGGAGCCCGATTTCTGTTCTCATCCTGAAGCAAAGTTCTTAACCTGAGGTACTATTTCTGGGTTAGCGGAGTCTGTAACCTGAAGCGTATGTAACCTGAGGTACCACTGTACACTTATCTGAGACTAACCCCATCAAGTTAATGTAGCTCAGGACTCGGAATTCTAATCTGAGGTAGTTATGGGAAAAACTGAAAATTGTCCCTTGGCAGAACAACAGTTGCTACCTCTGCTTATATCCTCCTTCACTGTGTTATTATCCAGCGTAATGCTGGTGGTCAACAAAAGAGGTTCAAAGACTCTCTCAAGGCAAATCTTACAAATTGTAGTATAAACACCGACAACTGGGAAACACTGGCCTGCCAGCGCTCCAATTGGAGAACAGCTTTTAGCGAAGGTGTCATGCGTTTTGAAGATACTCGAACTCAGGACGCAAGGGAGAAACGTGCTAAGAGGAGGGCACACTTGGCAAATCCACACCGTGATCAACTCCCGCCTGGAAACCTATGTCCCCACTGTGGAAAGACATGTGGATCCAGAACTGGCCTCCACAGTCACTTATGGACCCACTGTTAATACCGTGTTTATGGAAGACAATCTTACTCGGCTACGAGTGATTGCCAAAGATTATCCTTCCCTTGCCCAAATGCCACCTTCCATGCACAAGTCTGGCGCCAAGAGGCTTGGGGAAAACTCCCAATATTTTTCCAAACGGAACATAAACCCCAATGCGGGTGAAATTCCAAAATGACTTAATGGGGGACTGAACATGTGTGCTGGGCTCAGGATTCTGAGTGTCAGGAGAGGATGAAAACCTGGGAGACGGGGAGAGGAGCATGGCTTAACAAAAGCTCTGTACTGCAACATTTTGCTGCAGCGCTGACTTAGTATAATAGAATCGTTGAGTTCGAAGGGACCCCCTTGCATTTCAGGAATTTCAGCGAAAGCATCCCTGACAGATGGCCACCCAGCCTCGGCTTAAAAACTTATGAGGAAGGAGAGTCTACAACCTCCCAAGGGAGAGCGTTCCACTGTCAAACAGCTCTTGCTGTCAGAAAGCTCTTCCTTATGTTTAGAAGGAATCTCCTTTCTTGTAAGACATAACACCTGTCTTGAAAGACCTACCGTATTTTCCGCCCTATAGGACGCACTTTTCCCCCTCCAAAAATGAAGGGGAAATGTGTGGGTGTCCTATGGGGCGAATACAGGCTCTCCAGGCTTCAGTAAGCTCTGTGCAACCCTTGGGCCGCGCTGGGCTCCAGAGGGTTGCGCAGAACTGCCTGCGCTCCTGGGCTCCGCGCAGCTCTGCGCAACCCTCGGGAGCCCGGCACCGGGCTCCCAAAGGTTGCGCAGAGCTGCCTGCATTCCGAAGCCTCGGGCGTGCTGAAGAGCGCGCCCGGGCTTCGCGCAGCTCTCCACAAACCTGGAGAGACCGGCGCAGCTCCCTAGGCTTGCGGATAGCAGGCTGTTCTGGGGGCTGGGGTCCCCCCGTGCCAGCCCCGTGCCTGGGGGGGGAAAATAATATTTTTTCTTTATTCCCTCCCTCCAAAAATACCTAGGTTCGTCCTATGGGGCGGTGCATCCTATGGGGCGAAAAATGCAGTACATTGGATCCCAGTATGTTCCAAGCACAATTCAAAGTGCTAGTGCTGACCTTTAAAGCTACATGGGTCACAACCGGATCCAGAAGGACTAGATGGGTCACAACTGGATCCAGAAGGCTCTTGCTATGCTCTGATAAGAAACGCAACTTTAATGCAAAAACTTCTGGAGAGGGAAATGGTGCAGCTGACGATGGCCAGATACAAACTCGAATCACATCAAAGAGCAGCCGGCTGCAATATAATGCTTGGCGCTTATCTGATCCCTCCTTCTGAAGTCACTCCATCAGAGTCCGCACATGGAAAAGGGTTGCTAGTGGAGATTTCCCCCAGGGAAAAATGAGAAGGGCACACAACTGTAGCTGCGGGGAGGCGCGGAGTCTGCAAAGCGACATGTCAGGAGTTGGGCTGCCCTGTTCAGGCGCTGGTTCCGAGTCGAAGGATTTGTTCACTAGGGAGGAAAGCCTCTCCCCATTTGTCAAATGTTTAGCAGCCTCTAAATCTGTGCCTGTCAAAGCTGCGCCAAAGTTGGGGCTTCCAATCTATTAATACTGTTTTTAAAAAGGAGAGAATCGGATTACCACAGCTAAGGTCATGCATCGTCTAAAACTGCAAACACTTGTTCCAAGTTCCTCGCGATCCGTCAAAGAGTGAAATCTTGCATAGCAGATGCAGAACGTCATTTTTATTTTTAACGGGGCAAAACAGGAATTTATGTAAATAGGTCTTGGGGAGGAAATAATCTCAGGGGGATGAGACTACCATAGCTTTCAGAATGATTTTTAATATAGCTTAAGGACTCCTCCAGACACCCTGTTTATTCAGTGTTCATCTTGATTAGCTTGCGCACAGTTTGCACTTGGTTGCTAGATTATGTCCCGTCTTTATGGAGCATTCATTGCAATCTGTTTGCAAGGCCGCTATACAACAATGACCATTCATCCTGATTTGCTTTCCATTAAGCCATTCATTCATACTTTTCAGTACATTTTCCCATCACTTTCCCAACTGCAAAAAAAACTGCCCCACCCCCCCGGGGGGAAAAGTGGATTTGTTGCACCAGAGTGACAGATGATTTAATTTATTTTAATTGTGCAAACTTACAATTGCAGCATGAGTTTAAATTCCTCCCTGCAAAACAGTGACAGTCTGCAGACACCCAGAGTTAATATAAAGCATGGCATTCTAACTAAACTTATGGTCGGGGCGGGTGGGAGAATGATACTGAGACGTATCAGGAAATAAGAAGAATAGATTGTTGGCTTCTCATTCCATAAAGCAACACGCAGAAACCATTTTTCAATAAATGGGACATCTTTTCGCTTTCTTCCCCTAACTCAGTGACATAATTTATATGTTTTGTCATGCCGCAGCCTGGATTTTTAGAATACCAATCAAGCCCTGCTCCTTTTCAAACGATAAGCAATGTTATTAATGCAGGAAACTTCCTTAGGCCAAACCAGACTCTGGCTGTGTAAAAATTGTCGCTGACTCTTCCTCTCATACCCTCCCATTTACGCATCTCCAAAAAATCGGAATCATTTGGAAGGGACCCTAAGGATCATCTAGTCCAACCCCTGCAATATCCAGCTGTCCCACATGGGTAGCAAACTTACAACCTTGGTGTTATCAGCAGCACGCTCTAACCAACTGTCCAGTGGAAGGCATCATCAAAAGAGGTGGCGAAAGGAGATACAGGTGTGCATAGCATTTCTAAATGCTAATGCACACATACAGATGCAGATTTAGACATACCGGCTCTCATTCCATTTGAAACACAGCATGTCACACTGTGGGACGCGATTGGCGATGTGGGTTAAATCACAGAGCCTAGGACTTGCCGATCAGAAGGTTGGCGGTTCGAATCCCCGCGACGGGGTGAGCTCCCGTTGCTCGGTCCCTGCTCCTGCCAACCTAGCAGTTCGAAAGCAACTGCAAGTAGATAACTAGGTACTGCTCTGGCGGGAAGGTAAACCGCGTTTCCGTGTGCTGCTCTGGTTCACCAGAAACGGCTTAGTCATGTTGGCCACATGACCTGGAAGCTGTATGCCGGCTCCCTCGGCCAATAAAGTGAGATGAGCACTACAACCCCAGAGTCGGTCATGACTGGACCTAATGGTCAGGGGTCCCTTTACCTTTTACACCTGAATTATTAAAAAAAAGCTCAACAACTTTAGTGTCCGGATTTCCACTTCTTGAAATATGGCAACCCTAGTACAGACAATAGGTTGTTCTCTTGCAGAATCTGAGCGAATGTTACGAATGAATGTTTATGCTTAACCTCGTGAACGTTGCAAGAAGCAGCTGTCATGGGGCATCAATCGCAATTGTTTGGAGACAAGAAAATGAAGCCATATATATGGAGCATGCCAGCGTTGGATAGTATTTCCTTTATGAATTTGGGGTATGGAATGCGTGGCATGCTGAGAGAGTTTTCTTAGAATGCCTTCCTCTTCTCTTTTCAGTGGTGGTTTTAGAACCTTGACCTGACCCACCAAGACTGGACATTTTGAGGGGTGAAATCCCCAAAAAGGATGTTACCTTTTTTCTGTATGCCACAACAGCTGCGAGAATATTACTAATAATAATAATAATAATAAATTTTATTTATATCCCGCCCTCCCCAGCCGAAGCCGGGCTCAGGGCGGCTAACAACAATAAAACAATACAAAAGCACAACACAAACAACACTCTAAAATCATTCATTATAAAATTAATTAAATTCAAGCCACTGGCCACCATTGGGCCAGAGCTCCGCGAAGATTGCCGAGGGAGTGAGTCAGGCTGTGCCCTGGCCAAAGGCCTGGCGGAACAGCTCTGTCTTGCAGGCCCTGCGGAAAGATGTCAAGTCCCGCAGGGTCCTAGTCTCTTGTGACAGAGTGTTCCACCAGGTCGGAGCCACAGCCGAAAAAGCCCTGGCTCTGGTTGAGGCCAGCCTAACTTCTCTGTGGCCTGGGACCTGCAAGATGTTTTTATTTGAAGACCGTAAGTTTCTCTGTGGGGCATACCAGGAGAGGCGATCCCGTAGGTACGAGGGTCCTAGGCCGTATAGGGCTAGGAAAGAATTGGAAGAAACAAGATTTACCAACTATCGAAGAATGGCAGATGAAGATGATGGACTATATGGAACTTGCCGAACTGACTGGGAGACTCCGGGACCAGAGAGAAGAGACAGTGGAAGAAGATTGGAAGAAGTTCAATCACCCTGTCACCCCGTTAAACCACAGAGCTCACCCTGTCGCGGGGATTTGAACCGCCGACCTTTTGATCGGCAAGTCCTAGGCTCTGGTTTAACCCACAGCACTACCCACGTCCCTAATTCAGGTGCATGGCAGCCCTAAAATAACTATATTTTGTTTTCTTCTCAAGCTTATAACAGTCAGGGTGCTCTCTCTTTTTGCCTTGAGAATCCCACTTGTTACCAGCAAAACAGTCATTAATATATATTTTTTATCCTGTTCCCAAAGTACCTTACAGATTGGTACAATTAAACCACATAGCCCCTGTCCTCACAATCTAAAAAGAAGACATGGCACAAATGGAAAATGGATTGGAAGGGAACAGGAAACTGAGATACAATAGGATCCCCAAGTCCCCTGTCTTATTTTCCCCCAAAGGAGAAATTCACTACTATAGAAAAAAGGGGCTGCGTGGATAGTGTCATTATACAGTTCGGCTACTTGGTGGCGCTGGACCAGGATGGAGTCGTGACTTCCTTAGGGTTGTTCTGTTCTCGTTTAAAAGAGACAATAAAGTTCCTTTCTGGCTTCCAGATTGATGTGTCTTCTGGGGCTTATAGTATGAGGATGCAGATTGCCCACAGGTCAGATGTCATGGGGCTGCATGTCAGACTGGTGGGTGGGGCCAGAGCCAAAAGTGGGTGGAGCTTGAAGCATTGCATATCACTGCCCTCCCTTCTCTCTGTGCCTTCTCTTCCCCTTCCCTCCACTCTTTCAGCTCAAGGTGTGTGGGTGTGTGTTAGAAAGGGGGTGTGATGGCCTGGGATTCAGACTCGGAGGCTGAACCTGAGGAATCCCAGCCTGCACAGGAGTCCCCGCCTCCAGAACCAGCTGAGCCGGGGCTGGGGCCTGAGCCTGAAGGTTCCTCACCTGTGCTGGATCCTCAGGTACAGGCACCAGCTGAGTCTGCTCTGGCTCCTGAGGTGATGGAGGACCCATTGCCTGCAGGTGCTCCACTCTCAGCCCCGTCAGGGGAAGCTGAGGTTGCCTCTGGGTCCGGTAACCCTCCAGCTTCTCCTGAGCTGCAGAGGCTCAGGGCAGAGAGGCGGAGGGAACTAAGTTCTTGCAGGAGGAGTGCTTGCCTCCAGGCCAGGAGAAGCTAGTCACCTGTGGACCGGGGCTGCCCTATACCTCGGGGCAGATAAAAGCCAGTCAGCCCCAGTCCCAAGTTGCGGGAGCAACATTGTTGGTAGCCAGTTCCTGCTTGCACCCTGCCCTGCTCTTCTGCCTCACCTGACTCCCAGCCTTGGACCCAGCTTCAGCTTTGATGGACAGCCTCCATACCGCACCCTCGACCTCGGACTGGACTCAGACCTTGCTGCATGGTTAACCCTCGGGACCAGCACAGGGGGTAGATTGCACCCGGATTTTGACAGGCTTATATACAGCTTGCAGATCTCAAGAGAGAACGGGTTTTTCTTTTGAAGATTCCTTTGCCAAAATAATTAAGTTTTTTTTTTTAAAAAAAATACTGAGTAAGGGAAACTTCACAGATTAATTAATGGCTGATAGTAATGCGGGGAAAGAATTGTACGAAAGACAAAAGGGGAATGATTGCCTTTGACCAGCTCTTCCCAAAGTGCTGAACAAAGCCATTTTTGTGGGACTAGGAGTTCTGCCTCATTGAAAGTTATAGCCTACCTGTTTGACATTTAAAAAATAAATAACTAGTGGTTTTTATGTGTTGATCTTACATTGTTTGCTGCTGATAGTTTATTGATCCGGGTAGTCCGAGAGAGCTGTAATCCATGTCTTCAGGGCTGGCTCCAGTTTATTGAAAGCAACTTTGCCACATAAAGACCCTACAAGCAAGCCCTGCGACAAAATGTTGCAGTGTATTCTCCCTCCTGCCAGAGGCTTCGCCGCCACAAACCCAATACAGCGTATCTGCCTTGGCCAACCTGCTGCCCTCTAGAAGTTTTAGACTAAAAATCCCACCAGCCACAGCCAGAATGGCCGTGTTGGCTGGGGCTGGAATTGTATCCTAAAATCTTTGGAGGGCACCAGGCTGGGGAACGCTGTGATGTATTGTCCCTTTTCTTGTTTATGAGAGATATACAGTTTTTCTGCAGAAGAAGTCCCCCTGCTGTTGTAGCACATTTCCTCTTTTAGATCATATAAAGATTTGAAAGTCTTCTAAAGCATATGTCTGTCTGGGGTTGCCAGGTAAGAGGCATCTCAGATCATGAGATTTCAGGGTCCGTACCTGAGATCTAGGTGTGGCACCTGGTGATGTCATGTTGCTGAGCCCTGGAAACGGAGGTTAATTGGGAGAGGGACGTGGACAAGAGCAGACCTCACAGAATGTCTATGCTATAATTTGGACAGTCCTCACAGAGATAATGTGAACCACCTTGAGATCTTCAGGTATAGAGTGGTATACTAATATAATAATAATAATAATAATAATAATAATAATAATAATAATAATAATAATAAATTTACTATTTATACCCCACCCATCTGGCTGGGCCTCCCCTTCCAACAGAATATTAAAATACAATAATCTATTAAACATTAAAAGCTTCCCTAAACAGGGCTGCCTTCAAATGTCTTCTAAAAGTCTGGTAGTTGTTTTTCTTTTTGACATCTGGTGGGAGGGTGTTCCACAGGGCGGGTGCCACTACCGAGAAGGCCCTCTGCCTGGTTCCCTGTAACTTGGCTTCTCGCAGTGAGGGGAACCACCAGAAGGCCCTCAGCACTGGACCTCGGCGTCCGGGCAGAATGATGGGGGTGGAGATGCTCCTTCAGGTATACTGGGCCGAGGCCGTTTAGGGCTTTAAAGGTCAGCTCCAACACTTTGAATTGTGCTCGGAAACGTACTGGGAGCCAATGTAGGTCTTTCAAGTCCAGTGTTATGTGGTCTCGGTGGCTACTCCCAGTCACCAGTCTAGCTGCCGCATTCTGGATTAGTTGTAGTTTCCGGGTCACCTTCAAAGGTAGCCCCACATAGAGCGCATTGCAGTAGTCCAAGCAAGAGATAACTAGAGCATGCACCACTCTGGCGAGACAGTCCGCGGGCAGGTAGGGTCTCAGCCTGCGTACCAGGTGGAGTTGGTAGACAGCTGCCCTGGATACAGAATTGACCTGCGCCTCCATGGACAGCTTTGAGTCCCAAATGACCCCCAGGCTGCGCACCTGGTCCTTCAGGGGCACAGTTACCCCATTCAGGACCAGGGAATCCTCCACACCTGCCTGCCTCCTGTCCCCCAAAACAGTACCTCTGTCCTGTCAGGATTCAATCTCAATCTGTTAACTGCCATACATCCTCCAACCACCTCCAGGCACTCACACAGGACCTTCACCGCCTTCACTGGTTCTGATTTGAAAGAGAGGTAGAGCTGGGTGTCATCCGCATATTGATGGACACCCAGCCCAAAGAGATTCAGCCTGTCCACATACCATTTGGAAGAAGGCCAGGAAAACCTGGATATTTCAGGTCAGTCCTAGAGGTCTAGCAATCCTATGTGTATCTGAGAGGGAAAACGAGGTTTGGTGTAAATCATGGCAACTGATTAAATAATATTGACAATAACCTAAGAAAGTTAGGTCTTGCATGTTGCTGGAAAGCTACAGCGACTTAGCTATCTTCCAAACCCTTCTGTGTCACTTTTTCTCTGCACTCAGTGGCAGAACTATGATGCCACAATAAACCATGTTTGATTGAAACCAGACTGAGCCTATGCCTGTTGTGCTTCAGTTTTCGATAAGCCACAGCCTGTCTTTGCGGCATCAGGTGTCTGGAGATATTCAGCCTCTGCTGGCTCGTCACATCAGCCAAATGCGATATGTTGAAATGGCAGTGGGGGCTGACGGAGGCTGGAGTGCCCATCGAAGCCCTTCTGCACTGTCACCGTTAAATTTCATTCCCCGACACGTCCAATCCATACTAATAACCTTGTAATGGAAGTGCTTACCAGTAATTACTCACGAGGAAGGTGGCCCATTTCAGAAGATTTAGAAATCGCCATACAGCAGATGTGGCATGCAAATGTTTAGATCATTTGACTGCATTATTGAAGGTGATGGCCAAGGGCACCAGTTTATTACGCACTGCATTGGAACAAAGACTGCCAGCCAAGGTTCTGACTTGCCTCCTAAGTTCATTTCTGTATGTGTGTTTTGGTTGAAGCACTACATTGCAAAATTCAGAGAGCAGCGGAGTCCTGTGTTTCAGTTTGCAGGTTGATTCCGAAAGTGCAAATCAGGTACGTGTACAATGAATCGTTTTCTTCCCCACTGCTGGGTAGAGCATATATTTTGCAAACAGAAAGTCCTGGCTAGGTAGCTGGATCAGGCCAAAGGCCCACGTAATCCGGAATCGTGTCCTCACAGGGGCCAACAAGATGACACTGGGAAACCTGCAAACAGAACATGAGCACAACTGCTTCCTTCCTGCTCGTGATTTCCAACAACTGGTGCTCCAAGGCATATGGTCTCCAACAGTGGGAATGACATACTGTACAGTGGTACCTCGGGTTAAGAACTTAATTCGTTCTGGAGGTCCGTTCTTAACCTGAAACTGTTCTTAACCTGAAGCACCACTTTAGCTAATGGGGCCTCCCGCTGCCGCACAATTTCTGTTCTCATCCTGAAGCAAAGTTCTTAACCCGAGGTACTATTTATGGGTTAGCTGAGTCTGTAACCTGAAACATCTGTAACCTGAAGCATCTGTAACCTGAAGCATCTGTAACCCGAGGTACCACTGTACAGTGGAACTTCCCACAGGCCGGTGAGGTGGGGAATGCGAAAACAACACCTTTGATATCGGAAGCCCAGAAGGAAACCAGATCATGGCACTGACTCATAAACGGTGATCACTTGTACAAGTTAATCCCAATTGAACACCTTTCTGTCTGTCTTGTAATTAAAGGCACTGCTAATCTGCCATGCTTCCTGATAACATACATTGGAACTATATAAGAAACACACAGGCATTAATAACGGCCAAACCTGTGATTAGATGCTGCCAGGGCAAGAATCCCAGGGACGTACATCTGGAAAAACAATGGAAAGCTGGGGTTGCCATTTTCTGCCTCTGGTTTGTTTTGCTCTCCTTCCGAAACCCATGAATTAGGGCAGGCACAATTGGCGCTTGTGGCCACGGCAGACACAAAGCTGATCTTGAATTACTGTCCTGTGCCAAGGAAAACACCCAAACAAAAGAGGGTTTTGCTAAATTTCTAAAGGAGCTGCTGTTTGCCTTCCGGTTTAGCAGCCTGTTGCTATTAAAGCCGAACGTCTTTGCCATTGAGGGCCTTGTCAGGTGAGTCTTAAGCGACACATTTGTCAGTGGAGAGACATGCGCTGGCCATTCTTCCCTGTGGCCGACAAGGACTTTTTGTTTGAAGATACGCAGGGGGAAAACTAATGAAGCAAGTGGCTCTTAGGGAAGCTGAAACCACGGTTCTGCACTAGGGATAGGGGGAGAGATTTAATTCAGTCTGCAGGCAAAAGCAAACATCCCTGACCAGCGAAACATCCTTCGAAGTTTGCACTTTTCCGAATGTTGCAATGCAGTTATCCCGCCAAGCAATGTGTACAGAAATGTATGCGCTAAAGTGTGCATAAGAATGCATAGACTCATGAGAAATAACATAGAAAAATGCACTGGATTAGGGAAAGTTGCTTTGCAAAAAGGTGGCCATCAGGCAAAATTGCACACAAAAATGTGTGTATTGGGATGAATTTGCAGTAAATTGTTGGTGAGTTTTTGTGAACACTTTAAAAAAATAATTGCAAACTGAAATGGAAATATGGAAGGCTGAAGTTAAAATGAGAAACAGAATAACCCCCCCTAAAATGGTTGTGCAGGTTCAGCCCAGAGAAATGATGATGGTGAGGATGAAGATTTATTTCTTATACCCCACCAATCTGACTGGGTTGCCCCATAAACACCACAACTGAACGTCAAGTGTTAAAAACTTCCCAATACAGTGCTGTCTCCAGGTGTTATAGAAAGTTGTATAATTGTTTATTATTTATTTATTATTACGGTGCTGGAGGAGACTGTTGAGAGTCCCAGGGACTGCAAGAAGATCAAACCTATCCATTCTGAAGGAAATCAGCCCTGAGTGCTCACTGGAAGGACAGATCCTGAAGCTGAGACTTGGCCACCTCATGAGAGGAGAAGACTCCCTGGAAAAGACCCTGATGTTGGGAAAGATGGAGGGCACAAGGAGAAGGGGACGACAGAAGACGAGATGGTTGGACAGTCTTCTCGAAGCTACTAACATGAGTTTGGCCAAACTGCAGGAGGCAGTGGAAGACAGGAGTGCCTGGCGTGCTCTGGTCCATGGGGTCACAAAGAGTCAGACACAAGTAAACGACTTGTTTATCTCCTCGACATCTGATGGGAGGGCATTCCACAGTGCGGGCGCTGCTACTGAGAAGGCCCTCTGCCTGGTTCCCTTTAACCTCACCTCTCGCAATGAAGGAACTGCCAGAAGGCCCTCAGAGGTGGACCTCAATGTCCCGGATGAACGATGGGAGTGGAGATGGTCAAGGAGAAGAGCATGCCATGGGAAGGGACCCTCTGAGAGCATCTCAGAAGCTTGCGCTGGTGCTAAGCCCATTTGGGACGAACAGGAGCCTGGCAAGAGCTTAACCTACGCTTGTATCTGCCTCTGCTCTCTGCTTGCCTCCATTGTTAACAGGCAGGTTTCATTTCATTAAACCCCCAAGCGTCTCATTTGCTTTTTTGCAATGTATAGCTGAGCAGGTCAAGGCCCTTATCTGCGCCTTGCCGCTTTCTATATATTTTGTTAGTGGCGCTGAGAAAAGAAACTCTTGCTGTCTCCATAGCAGCGTGAAGCCGGCAAGAGATACCAGGTACATTTGTCTTCTGCTCCTAGGCGAGCAGATGAATGTTGTGTCTTGTCACTTTGCAGCTGTCGAAGCATCAGCAATTGCCAAAAAGAAAGAAAGAAAAGAAGTTTGTGAGGACCTGCTGGGAGAAAGATATGAAGCAAGAGGATCGAGACAGGTGGGAAGATGGTGAGAATGTGTTGGAGGGGAAGGGAAGGAAACTTGCAGGGGCAGAAATGGAAATCGAAAGCAGAGAATTCAAATGGCTGGAGCAGGAGAGAGATTTAAACAACAAGGCCAATATATATAATGAATGCAACCATTTATTTTGGAGTTTATTGATTCTAGACTGGTATTCTGAATCAGAAATTCTTTTTTATATATAATATTTTTAAATTGGTTTTACACAATTTTATGCATTTTAAAGAGTCCCATGGACTGCAAGAAGATCAAACCTATCGATTCTGAAGGAAATCAGCCCTGAGTGCTCACTGCAAGGACAGATCCTGAAGCTGAGGCTCCAATACTTTGGCCACCTCATGAGAAGAGAAGACTCCTTGGAAAAGACCCTGATGTTGGGAAAGATGGAAGGCACAAGGAGAAGGGGACGATGGAGGACGAGATGGTTGGATAGTGTCTTCGAAGCTACCAGCATGAGTTTGACCAAGCTGCAGGAGGCAGTGGAAGACAGGAGTGCCTGGCGTGCTCTGGTCCATGGGGTCACGAAGAATCGGACACAACTAAACAACAACAGCAACAACAACATACATTTTAACTTTAACCATTTCAAACATTTAAGTGAAAGGTTCTTTGGAACCTTCAGACCGCCTTCCCACCCTCCATGAGTTCCATATTAGATTTTCTGTATCTTTTACCATTATCCATCTGTTATATATCCATAGTCACCATAGTTAATTCCACATTACAAGTGTCCTTACATCCCTGCCAATGATTTTAACTGTTTACAGCGGTCTTTAAAATAAATTAAGAATTTACGCCAGTCTTTTAAAAATACTTAATCTTCTTGGTTTCTGATCTTCCCCGTCAGTTTCGCCATCTCTGCATACTCCATCAGTTTCAACTGCCATTCTTCTTTTGTTGGTACTTCTCCTTCCTTCCATCGTTGGGCTAGTAACATTCTCGCTGCCATTGTTGCATACATAAAAATATTTTATCCTTTCTTGGTATCTCTTCACCTATGATTATACCTATCAAAAAAGCTTCTGGTTTTTTAACAAAGGTATTTTTAAACACTTTCTTTAATTCATTGTATATCATTTCCCATAAAGCCTTTACCAGTGTACATGTCCACTACATATAGAATTCTTGATTATAAAGAGAAGTCAGTGAATTTCAAAACTCTGTGTTATTTCCTGTGGGTTGTACCCAACTAACAGACCTCCATTAGCTTCCGTGGGTGCAACTCCCATGTTATTTACACAGTCTCTTATTTTGAGACTAAAGCAGAAGTAAGAAAAAGGAGCCCCTGGATAACGAGAGAATTTTTCTTCTTCTTGCTTTCAGTTCATTCTGATCTTCTGCTAAACCCCTTGATCAAGCAACCAAACCTGAGACTGAGTCTGTACTCCTAGTAAGGTCACTGAAATATACTCGGAGTCCTGTAGTGATTTCATGCTCTTTATTGCAGCTTGTAAAACAGTGATTGAATTGTCCCCCAAAGCTCAGGCTTTTATATACGTTATTTACACAATGAATCCCGTCTGATTGGCTGATTCTGCTTCCCTCCTGGAGCCTGATTGGTCTGTTCCTGCAGGCCAATCAGTTGTTGCATTCTACGATCCTACCAGCCTAATAGGCTGATTAACTTCTTCCTGGAGCCTGATTGGTCTTCTCCTGCAAGCCAATCAGTTGTTGCATTCTAGGATCCTACTTGCCTATTGTTCTAGGATCCAAGGTTAGTACATAATAGTCACTTACCTGCAGAGAAGTCCCATTGAACTCAATGAGGGGACTTGCAGGACTCTCGCTATTTTGGTGTGGGATTCAAGTCACATACTGGCAGACCCAAGTCGTGCAATTACAGCTGATTGGGATGTCTTGCGCAACAAACTTGCTTCCCCCAAAGACCAGATCATTTACTGTAAGGAAAGTGAGGCACTGTAAACTGTGGGAAGACTCTTGCTTTGAGGCAACATCATTTAACACCCCCTGAACCTGCAAACAAATAGGAACGAGTGCTTGTTAAATCTCCAACATGGTCTTATCTCCCTGCAAAAAAAAATAATAAAAAAATCAGGTCAGCTGGAGGCAAATATTGCTATCATTCAGCATTTCACCAGGGTGTGGGGGCCTGTGTTGATTTTACAGATGGAAGTGCAAAGCATAAGAAAAGATGTCCCCTTATAGTGAACTACTTTTAATTATTCCAGCATTTCCATGAGTTTCTGAACAGGAGGAAAATCAGCCTCCGACACCTCTTTTGACTGTAATTGTTCCTACGGTGTTCTAAACTAGTGCGCATCGCATTAATTAACTTTAATGTTTTAAAAATGGGTCCTGCTCTTTATTACTGTGCTAAGTTGCCTCGGCGCTTGCCTTCATGCCTTGAATATCTCCTGCTGGTTGCTAATGAATAATGGCTCATTTAAAGCGCTGCAACTCATCATGCAAATTGTCATTTGCAACGGGGATCCATGCTGCATCCTTCTTAGTGATGCTCTTGAGAGATGTGCCACAATAAACAGGGATGGAATTCACACACACCCCACTCCAAAATAAATCCCCCAATAAGGTCACTCAGGAATCCTGATTCTAGGAAACAGAGATATGTACAGTTGATCTCAATCAAGAGTGGGGAACTTCTTGCCTGTGGACCAAATACAGCCCTTAGAGGACCCTCTGCCTCACTGGTCTTCAACTGGTGGGTCGGAGCCTGCTAGTGGGTCCTGTGCTGATCCAAGGTGGGTTGCAACAGGAGCACTGCCTCCATACATACCTGGTGACAGATTAAGAAAGGAGTTTCCAAATGGCTTAAAAGTGAGTCTGCAAAGGTTGAAGATACCTGCTCTACCTGCTGCTTGAGGTTCTCCTGAAGCTCAGCCTGGACAGCTCAGTTGGTTAGAGTGCGGTGCCGATAACGCCAAGGTTGTGGGTTCGATCCCCGTATGGTCAACGTTGGACTAGATGAGCCTTAGGTTCCAACCCTGTTTCTATGATCCCGCACCTCCCTGGCCTTGCTTTTCACCCTCCTCAAATGTTTTTGCCTGGCTGAAATTTGCCTTCGAACTCTAATAACACCTCTTGCTTGCCTGGAAGGAGGGTAGAGAGGCGTGGGTTGGAGCTAGCCTACCGGACAGAGTTAGGATTCACATTTGTGGCTCTGTCTACTTTTGCCTCTGAGCCTACACACCATCAGCATGTGGCCTCCAGACGCCTGCACAGGAGGGAAGGTGGCCCTCAGGCTGCGAAGGCTCCTCACCTTGACCTAAATGAACCATTGAAAGGAAGGATTTTTTCTTCCCCTGCTGGCTAATCTTCCTCCCCCTCCACACTTTTCCAGGCCATCCTTAACTAATAATAATAATAATAATAATAATAATAATAATAATAATAATAATAGTTGCTATTTTAATACAGTGGTACCTTGGGTTACATACACTTCAGGTTACATATGCTTCAGGTTACAGACTCCGCTAACCCAGAAATAGTACCTCGGGTTAAGAACTTTGCTTCAGGATGAGAACAGAAATCGTGGCGCAGCGGCAGCAGGAGGCCCCATTAGCTAAAGTGGTGCTTCAGGTTAAGAACAGTTTCAGGTTAAGAACAGACCTCCGGAACGAATTAAGTACTTAACCCGAGGTACCACTATACTTCAGAGTACTGGCATGGTTTTGGCAGTGGCACTGCATACAGGTGAGCTTGCTGTCCTTAACTGAGAGATGTTAAAGTGTTTTGGGAAGTCGTAAGAAGCCAGAACTGGTCTTATACTGACTGAGGCTGTCTACATAGTCCCATTTATCCCACACCCGGTGTGCTCCTGTTCTTACAATTATATTCCATGCTTTCTCCCAAGAGCTCAAGGTGGCATACAACAGGGGAAGGCAAACTAAGGCCCGGGGGCCGGATGTGGCCCAATCGCCTTCTCAATCTGGCCCGCAGATGGTCCGGGAATCAGCGTGTTTTTACATGAGTAGAATGTGTCCTTTTATTTAAAATGCATCTCTGGGTTATTCGTGGAGCATAGGAATTTGTTCATCCCCCCCCCAAATATAGTCCGGCCCACCACAAGGTCTGAGGGATGGTTAACCGGTCCACGGCTGAAAAAGGTTGCTGACCCCTGGCATACACAGTCCACCCCGTCTCCATTTTGCCCTCCCAGAAGCCCTGTAAGGTAGCTTAGGCTGAGAGACAATGACAGGCCCAAAGTGGGCTTCATAGAATTGTAGAGTTGGAAGGGACCTTGAGGGTCAATTAGTCTAACCCCCTGCAATGCAAGAATCTGCACTAAAGCATCAATGGCAGATGGCCACCCAACCTCTGCTCTAGGGAAGGAGAGTCCACAACCTCATGGCTGAGTGGAGATCTCAACCCCGGTTTCCCAGGGTGTCTGTTTGCTGAAATGATGAAAACAATGCTTTAATTTAAGCAAAGGTGTAGTGTTCTAAAGTCCCATTACAGTGGTACCTCGGGTTGTATACGCTTCAGGTTACAGACTCCGCTAACCCAGAAATAGTACCTCGGGTTAAGAACTTTGCTTCAGGAGGAGAACAGAATCGTGCTCTGGCAGTGCGGCAGCAGCGGGAGGCCCCATTAGCTAAAGTGGTACCTCAGGTTAAGAACAGTTTCAAGTTAAGAACGGACCTCCGGAACGAATTAAGTTCTTAACCAGAAGTACCACTGTACTCCTTCTGCAGCAGGGTCCCCATCAGCATGAAATGGGAGCTTTTGAGCCTCTGAAAAGATGTCTTCTCACCCATTGTGCTGATGGCAGCCAATCAGAGCGAAAGGAGATGATTCGGGCACAGAGGATTGGCCGAGGAGGAGTCAGCTGCTGAGGATTGGCTGAGGAGGAGTTGTTCTGTATGCTCTGAAGTGGAAGAGCTTGAGAGAGTTGGGTACCATTCTTTCTACCAGCTCTGGAATCTGAATAAAAGCGAGCAACCCTTTGCCAGTCATTCACTTGGTATAAATGAAAGCAAGGCTTTGGAGAATCTAAGCCTGGCATTGGATCAGCACCTCCTGCCTTGATAATAGATGCCCTGCTTCTGCCCTGACATTTATTTTCCATTAAGCGGCGTGTATGCCCCTCCAGGAGACCATTATGCCAGGCCAACGCGATTCTCTCTCCCTGACGTTAGTGCTTAGATGCATTTTTAAAAGGAACAAAAAAATTCACTTCTCGGATCTCCCTGGAGAGCTAATGACCATATTCTTAATATCAAAAGTGTAAGCCTCTGTACAAGAGAAACGGCTTTTTATTAAAGCCCCACAGCGCCAAGAGGGAAAATAATTAATTTGTTGATTAAAACTTGAGACGGCAAAATCCTTTTCCCCAAAAGAGAGGCGCGTCTGCAAGCCATCTCTGCCCCTGCATATTCCTATCCCTGGCATTGAGGGCAGGGGAGAAGGAGCAGCGGCGAAGCATTTTCAAGGGCCGAGGAGGGCGAGATCAAAGCGAGAAGGCCACCCCTGCAAGCTTTAATGCTAACGAACCGAGCAGGGCACAGTTAATTATTACTTCTGTTACCATAGCACCTAGGGGGCCCCCAACCCAAACAAGGAAACCCCGTGCGAATTCATAGCTGTGAATCGCTAGGACCATATTTTGCTTAGGGCTCTTGTTTATAGGATGGTGTGCTTTTGTGAGTGGGTGGGAACCCAGGTACGATTCCTTCCAGGGACTTTATGATGAGGGACATGATAGAGGTTTGTAAGATTATGTGCGCGTTGGAGAAAGTGTGGTGGAGAAATTTATCGTAACTCTTGAATCTCTGATGGACGTTGGAGGAGTCAGGACAGGTAACAGAATGTGCTTCTTCATGCAACACACGAGTTAAAACTGTTCCCAGTGAAGACCACCAACCTGGAGGGCTTTAAAAGAGGCCTGGACCAAATCATGGAGAAGAGGGCTACTGTGCTGGGCCCGGGGGTAACCCAAGCAACGCGGTCCAGGTCCGGTCCCAAATCCAAGGGTTCCATGAGGAGTCAGTACAACAGGGCCAAGGCAGGACACGAGGCAGGAAACCAGGCAAGGTTAAGCACAGGGTCTCAGACAGGTTCTGGTGAACAGCAATGTTGCTCCCACAACCTGGGGCAGGGTCCAACAGCCTTTTATCTTTGTCAGGTCCCTGGTCCTGTCCTTCAGGAGCACTCCTCCTGCGAGTACTCAGGTCTCTCCTTCTCTCAGACATTAGTCTCTGCAGCTCAAGAGACGTCGGTGGGTTACTAGACCCAGGGGCCGCCTCAGCCTCTCCTGACCCAACTGGTAATGGAGCAGCTGTAAGTGATGGCCCAGCTGAAGGCAATGAGGTAATCCCCGCATCTGGAGCCAGGGCAGGCTCAGGCCCCTGACTCGGCCCAGCTGGTGCTTGTTGCAAGGGAACATGTGCAGACTGGGACTCTTCAGAATCAGGCCCCAGACTTGGTTCAGATGATGCCTGAGGCAAAGGATCTGGTGCAGACTGAGACTCCTTTGGTTCCGAGTCCAAGCCCAAGTCCCAGGCCATCACACCGGGGACAGGATGCTGGACTAGATGGGCCATTGGCCTGATCCAGCAAGGCTCTTCTTAGGTTCTCATCTTAAGTGGACCGGGAGACCTTTCTCTCTCTCTCTCTCTCTCTCCTAACAGTAGGTCCCTGGGGTTCTCCAATGAAGCTGAATGTTGGAGGACTTAAGACAGACAAGAGGAAGAACTTTTCTACATGGTGCATAGTTAAAACTATGGAACTCGCTCCCACCACATGTGGTGATGGCCGCCCACTTGAGAAGAAGAAGAGAGTTTGGATTTGATATCCCGCTTTATCACTACCCTAAGAAGTCTCAAAGCGGCTAACATTCTCCTTTCCCTTCCTCCCCCACAACAAACACTCTGTGAGGTGAGTGGGGCTGAGAGACTTCGGAGAAGTGTGACTGGCCCAAGGTCACCCAGCAGCTGCATGTGGAGGAGCGGAGACGCGAACCCGGTTCACCAGATTATGAGACTATTGCTCTTAACCACTACACCACACTGAAGACTAGAGAAATTCACAGGGGACTTTTGATGGCTACAAGCCATCAGCGCTGGGCTCACTGAGAGCCAGCATGCCTCCGAAGGCCGGTTGCTGGGATCTGTTGTTGCACTCAGCAGTGGCGTCAGGAGGAACGGCAGGGAGGCCAAGAGGATGCAGTGCCAGAGCCCATGGCAGGCAGAGCCAAATAATTATCGTTCTTTTCCCATTCTCCTCCCTGCTACTAGGGCAACATGGTTGCTAAGGAGGAAACTGGTGGCCAGTGCATCTCGCATGAACTGGTTGCAAGTAGGAAACTAAGTAAATGGGGGCTGCCTAATGAGCTTGGGCTCATTCACTGTAATGGGTCAGCTTTCACTGGCACCCAGGTCCTGCTTGGAGGTGTCCCACAGACACCTGGTTGGCCACTGTGAGAACAGGATGATGGACTAGATGGACCATTGGCCTGGTTCAACAAGCTGTTCTTGTGTTCTTAAGACGAAACAAGACATGTCTGTCGGCATGCAGAGGGCCGGGAGGCCATCTGGCTAGCCCTGGCTGGGCCATTCCGTTCCAGCCATCCCGCTGCCCGACATAAATCAGTGACCCGGGCTTACTCAGCCAGGGCACACTATCAGCAGATAGAACCGCGCACACAGAATAGGTGTGAGGCTTGTGGAAGCATACTACAACTACATATTTATTAATCATAAATCAGGACAAAGAAACATTTCGTCTCTCTCTCTCTTTCATGTTGTCTCAGAGAGATCAGCTAAAAACAAAAACTATACACAACGGAAGTTCCCAGCAAGCTGTGCTGGAATGTAAACAGACATGTGACACGTAACAATCCCATGTCTGTTCCTTAAGGTGGAATGGAAATGTCAACAGTGTCAGGCTGCAGGGAATCCTATCCCTCCCACAGTCAAGAAGAGTTCTTACCAAGTCTTTTATTCAATATTCACAGAGAGAGGCTTTGAAAAGTGCCTCCCTTGCAGTAATGGCGTTGCTCCGAGTAAAGCCCCACCCCATTTGTCTCTCCTATTATACGTCATCCCTACGCTGGCTGATCTGTGCTTTCTGCCTCTGAGCTTTCTGTTCTCCTACTTTCCATGCCTGTCGGGTTCTGGAAGAAGGGGTATCTGGAATGCTTTATAAAGACATTGAGTCTGTCAGCTGTCTCTTCTTCTTCTTCTTCTTCTTCTTCTTCTTCTTCTTCTTCTTCTTCCTGCTCCTCACCCAATATTTCCCATCTTCTCCCTTCTGCAGCCTCTGAACTATGACCACCTGCAAACCACTGTTGTAAATCTATCTATAATGTCTCCCTCTTGTCTGACAGCAGCTGAGAATGAATCTGTCTCTTCATCTCAAGGACCCAACCTCCACTTCATCTGTGTTTCCCTTCATGGAAAACAAGACACAGGCAAAGCGCTCTTTAGCCCTCTCCTCCCCAAAGAATTACTATTATTTATTAAATTTGTATACCGCTCTTCATCCGAAGATCTCAGGGTGGTGCACAACGTAAAAACACAAAATGAGAACACGAAATACATTTTAAAAACCCACATAATAATAAAAGGAAACAGAGGCTTTGGCACCCCGGCTGCATTCTTCCTGCATGTAAGCCATTACACAGTTAAATGATTAGGATGGTTTTATGTATTCGCTGCCCATCTGACTAGGTTTCCCCTCTGGGCGGCTTCCAACAAATATAAAAGCATAATAAAACATGAAACATTAAAAACTACCTTCGGCAAAAGGTCCTCCCACTTCATAAACCTAGAACAAGGGTCGCCCACTTGGTTCCCCCCAGATATTTGTTGAACTACAGTTCCCATCAGCCCCGGCCATCACATCCAATGGGAGTTGTAGTCCGACAACACCGTGAGGGCACCAGGTTGACTACCCCTGCTTTAGGACACCCCTCCCAGTGCACTGAGAGTCTGTGACAAATGCATGGGAGGATTCCTCAGCTGATCAAAGAGATAAATTTCCCACAACCTCTCTGAGCGACCTCCCGGTTGCTGCATGCAAATTGGTGGGTGGGGCCAGAGGCCAGAGTGGGCAGGGCAATGGATGTAAATTTTGTGGGACATTATTGCAGTCGAACCAACAATTCATGCCTTGCCAGATGGGCACATGAGGAGGCTGAGGCTCACAGAGTTTTCCTGTAAATTTGCTAGAGAGAACTCTGTGAGATCACTTCCTTTTCCTGCCTTGGCAGGAAGCTGTATATCACGACATTCTTCTGTCCTGCCTGGGCATCCCTCTCTTTCTTCATGATTCTTCCAAGCCGACCTCATGTGCATGTTTGAACTTACATTTTGTATTTTTGTAACTTTGATAGTAGCTTTAAACCAGCCTTCATTTTGCTACTGTAAACAGCAACTTCAAGACCTAGGTTATGTAAGGAAATATTTTTATTTCATAATAAAGCAATGTGTTTTATTGTTTTTAAGGGGGAGAAAAGGGGTAATGCCAGGAAAATCCAGTCTGCCTTAAAGCATCCTGGATTATTGTTTGTAGAATGTTAGAATCAGCCTTGTCTTAGCTTCCATGTTTAAGCTAAACCCATTCTACATTTTTTGACCTTTGTATGGAAGACTAGTCCACACACTCAAATGCCTTTCTCTGTCTTCTATCTGGACAAGCAAGCTACAGTATCAGAGCTCCTGGGGACATTCCTGCCAGGGGAGAACATTCCAGAAAGGGCGCAAAGCAGGGCTGGTAAGGAGGTGTGGCCAGAGGAGAGTGGGGGTGGGGCCCGGAGACCGCATTTGGCCTCTGGGCTCAGAGAGTTGCCATCCCTCCTATAAGCATTGGTGGACTTTAGACTCTCAAATTTCAGTCGCGCCCTGTGTGGTGTTAAAATTTGGTACTCCCTGCAGTGCGCCTCTCGTGCTCTGTTCTACAGCGTTGTTTTGGTGCCTCCTGCAGCGTGGTGCCCAGGTCACTCTACCCAAAAACCACCTCTGCTGTAAGCCACACAGCTCATGCACAATCTGCACTGGTACCCACATGAGAGAAAAGGAGGCTTATAGAGCTAGAAGTCAAACTGTTCCTGCTGTGGCTGTAGAGACTGATAGAGGAGAAACAAGTTTTGTTGCAGCTGGGGCAGATGAAGGTGTCTGGTTGTGCTGCTGCAGATGCACCGTGGACTTTCTTCTCTCTGCGCTCCTCCCAGCGGTCATTCCTCCTCTGGTCACTGCTCCGGATACACAACCTGACTGCCTGTCTCCAGGTGCTGTCGTGTGCAAGGGATTCCCATACGGTGGTGTTGACGCTGGATGTTACGATATTCTGTTCCACCTCAACACAGATGTGTAGATTGTTGTATGTCACATCTCTCTTTACACTCCAGCACAGCTTGCTGGGAACTACAGTTTGTGTATAGCTTTTGCTTTTGCTGCTTGCTTGAACACAAAAGGGAGAAGACATGTTTTTCCTCTCTGGGGTGTGGACCCACATGTCAGAACCAAAGATTCTCATGTGCTTGACGTAAGGTTTCTTACCAAACTTCATCTCATAGGGAGTACAGCCAATACAGAATTGGTGTGCCAACAGGCCTGGTGCCAGAAGCATCCTTGGGGGGAGCCTTTTTAAAGGCTTCGGAACGGGGGACGGGGTGAGCGGCGCGGTGATGAGAGTCGACTGCTTCTCCTGCGGAGTGAAGCCGCATTGCCATGGTCGGAGAGCGCTGACTTCTTCTTGTGAACAATTGGATTCTAAAAGTAACAACCCGTGAGTATTACGGAAATTGGAACTGTAAAGAAATTTTTTTTAAAGAATTAGGCACGATCGGGGAAGGTGTAAAAAGGAAGTCTGCCTCCCCGTCTTGTAAACAAGTTAAAGCAAGGACCTGCTAACTAAGGTCGAGAGAACCTCTTTTTTCCTTCTTTGGTAAAAGACTTTAATTTCACGGTTTGGCAGTATAAGAAATCTTGCTGGAGGATAAAGAGCTAATTTTGGGAGCTGAAGTGCCACCCTCCCGGACCCGGGAGTGTTTCGCGAGAGAGCCTGTTGATGAGGTACTAAAGAGTTTGAGAGCTGTCAAATTAGCTGTCAAGACGGAAAAAGAGAACTTTGTTTCTGTTGCTTCTGCTGGTTATATCTGTTACAATTTTGTTACAATTTGTTGAAAACAAGGAAGAACTGATACAAACTAACTGGATTTTTGGATTTGAACTGGAATGAATATTAAGAAACCAAAATCCCTCTAGAGGGGGTTTTGGGACATTACAAGAATGGCTGGAGGAGGGAGAATTCAGGCTGAATTGGACAGAGTCTTTGTTCTCTTGGGAAAGTTACAAGGCCAAATTGATGTTTTGGCTATAAATGTTACAACTCTGGACTCAACTGTAAACAATATCATTGAATCTGATAAGGATTTGAATCAGGAAGTTTATTCAACTGGACAGAAATAGAAACTTGACAACTTTGAGAATTTGGAGAAGGAGACATATGTTGTCCCTGAAGAAAAGGAAGGAAGAGCTGTAATTCTGCAGATGATGAAGGAGGACTTGAGGTCTGACATGATGGTAATGAAGGAAAATAAGAACTTGATGTGGAAAATCTGGCCTGAATTGGAGATTGAAAAAAGGAGAGATCTCCTTATGTGGAGATATGAAGACCTAAGGATTACAAATTTGCTTAAGGTGGAGGTTGGAGCCTCGGGGACATTTGGACTTGAAAGGAGTAAGAAACAAGATCTGGGCTCCACTTTTAAGTATGGAGGACTGGTTGGAAGAAACATGGATCCTGAAGGGCCAGAGCTTCTCCGAGATTTGGTGTTTAATTTTAAGGACTATCAAAAAAACCGGCAGAGAGGAATTGAGAGAGAATTAAGAGCCTCGGATGTGAGATCTCCAGGCTAATACTAGATTAAGACTGATGGACATTTGTTGGGGACTGAAACCGGGAAAGGGTGGGGTGGGGTTTGGGAATCCAGAGGGTACATAATTATAATGTGTTTTGTTTTTATTTTGTTTTTGTAATGTGTATGAAAATTGGGAAATTCGTGGAAGGGAATTTGGGTCGACTTTAGAAAGAATGTTTTAAGAATGTGTATTGATGTATAAGTATTGATGTTTAAGTTTGGATAAGGTAAAATTGGTTTTTTAAAATGAACTAAATTAAATGAAAATAAGGTTAGCAAAAATAAATTGAGGAAATGGATGAAAGAGAAAAAGTAAAATAATAATATGTTAAATTAAGTATAGAAATAGGTTAAAAATTATGGATAAGGATTTGCTGAATTAACAATTTGAACTGGAATACAAGAAAGGGAGGTATGAGGAGGTCAGGGAAATATGTTATTGAAAAATAGGTATTGTGAACTTTATGTGTTTTTAATCTTTTTTGCTTTTTCCTTTTTGATTCTTTTTTATTGTATTAAATTTGAAAATCTTAATAAATATATTTTAAAAAAAACAAAAAACAGAAGCATCCTTGGGGATCCTGCCATCTTCCATTCTGTGGACCTGACCAAGCCAGCGCAGATGTCACCAAGACAGGAGTGCGAACATGCTGGGAATGTGGACTTGGGAGAGCACATCATTGTCTGAGACTGTCCTTCCACACGCTATTGCGTACTCTTCCACTGCCAACAACATCCTCTTTATACTCTTGTCCCTCTTCCACAGATCTGCATCCAAGTATGCGAGACAGCCTTGTCAGTTTCCCTGATGTCCTGCCTGTTGTGTTGTCCTTGTAGCTCAGGTTTTGCTACGCACAACCATCTATGGGGAAATGAAACCCCTCCATTGAAGGACAGGACCGGGGACTCAACTACTTTCACCAGAGACCAGATGGATGAATGGACGGCACTGAGAAAAATCTTCCCTTGACCTTGTCAGTTTCACTGGATGGAGAGAGGAAATGGCGGTGGGGCTGTTCGGCGGACAGATCACAGGGGCTGCGGTGTTACACATTCCTTGGCTATCACCAAGAACATGGGTAGGCAAACTAAGGCCTGGGGGCCAGATCCGGCCCAATCGCCTTCTAAATCTGGCCTGCGGACGGTCTGGGAATCAGCGTGTTTTTACATGAGAAGAATGTGTCCTTTTATTTAAAATGCATCTCTGGGTTATTTGTGAAGCTTGCCTGGTGTTTTTACATGAGTAGAATGTTGTTGTTGTTGTTTAGTCGTTTAGTCGTGTCCGACTCTTCGTGACCCCCTGGACCAGAGCACGCCAGGCACCTCTGTCCTCCACTACCTCCCGCAGTTTGGTCAAACTCATGCTGGTAACCTCGAAAACACTATCCAACCATCTCGTCCTCTGTCGCCCCCTTCTCCTTGTGCCCTCCATCTTTCCCAGCATCAGTGTCTTCTCCAGGGAGTCTTCTCTTCTCATGAGGTGGCCAAAGTACTGGAGCCTCAGCTTCACAATCTGTCCTTCCAGTGAGCACTCAGGGCTGATTTCCTTAAGAATGGATGCGTTTGATCTTCTTGCAGTCCATGGGACTCTCAAGAGTCTTCTCCAGCACCAATTATGGTGAGTAGAATATGTGCTTTTATTTAAAATGCATCTCTGGGTTATTTGTGGGGCATAGGAATTCGTTCATCCCCCCCAAAAAAATAAAATAGTCTGGCCCCTCACATGGACTGAGGGACAGTGAACTGGCCCCCTGCTGAAAAAGTTTGACCAAGCTCATCAGGGGGACAGGACAGCATCTCCATCTCTGGCCACAAGGCAATATGGACCAAGTGAGCTTTTTTCTTCTGAGATAGCTGTCAGTGGGTGCAAGGAAAGAATGAATGGTTGCAATGCAAATTCACTAAGGTGTGTGTGTGGGGGGGGGGGAGGGAGTAGGGGGATGAAAGGCATGAATCATTGAACTGAAGGGACCCCAGGGTCATCCAGCCCCACCCCCTGATATGCAGGAATGTTGATGGAGGTGATTTCAGCCTGGGTGGTGCCTCTTTGCCAGGCAGGAAAGAAATCCTGCAATGCTAAACTTTTTAAAACCATGGCGGCGGCAGCAGCTACTCGTCCTGGGTGGCGCAGGGGTGGGTGTGCCCCCCATGAACAGATGTGCCTTGCCCTCTTCCTCCCCCCCCTCCTTTCTCTCTGTCCAATTTCCACCCGATCTCAAGACAAAAGCAGACAAGCATATAGGAACATAAACTTCTGCAGCATGAATAAGGGGATCAGGTTGCTCTCTTTCTCTCCCCCCCCCTTTCTTCCCCACGTGACTTTCTCAGGAATCTTTGCCAGCAATATCACCACCACAGCCCCTTTTCCCTGGGTCCATTTTCGCACTGCATGGGAGAGGGAGGTGGAGGAGAACCTCTTTGAAAAAAGAAAGGAAGAAAGAAAGAAAGCCAGGAGAGAGGAAGAGAAGGACGGACCTTGCCCCTCTCCCTTCTACGGAGAGTGGATTTCTACTACAGGCGCCTTGGAGAGTCTTTGCGGCTGCCTGCCTGCATGTGTGCCTTGTGGTATCTCTTTTGCAAATCACCTGCAGACTGAAATTATCCTCTCTGCTCCCAGGACGTATTGCAGGGGGAGCGTTTTTAAAAAATCCCCTATTTTTGCGCGGATCTGCTACGCTAAAGAGGGAGAAATTCTACCATCTCACACGCGCGGCGAGGCGGAGGGAGGGGAGGGAAAGCCCCGCTTTACAAAAACCAAAACGCCTGCTGTGTTTTCTTTCTGGAGAAACGCCCCTCTTTCTCTCCCCCTCTCCCTAACCAGCCAGGCAGCCTCCCCTTGCTGCCTTCGCAGGAGAAGCGGCGTGAGAGGAGATTTGCTTCTGGAGGGGACCCGCAAAGTTTCCTCGAGGAGCGACCCCAAAAGAGGGCGAGGAGTGGAAGAAGGATCCGGGCGGGGTGGGAAGGGGGCGCGCTTTGGCGCTGTGCCCGACCCAGGGCGCGTGGCGCGCCAGGCGGAGGATCCGCAAGATCCGAGGCGCCTTTGTGGGTGGCGCGGCGGCGGCGCCCCAAAGTGGACTTTGAAAAGGAGGGTGGGACTCAGAGAGAGAGAGAAAGCAGGAATTAAGAGGGCGAGGAGAGGGGCGAGAGGTCTCCTCGCCTCGGGTGTTTGTCGACCAATCGCTCCGCCGGGGGGAACTTTGCCGGGCAAGGGGACAACTTGGAGAGGGCGGCAGCTCTCCGAAGAGACGCGCGGCGGCGGTGGCGGTTCTCGTCCTGCTGCTTCCCTCGGATCCGTCCCTGGGCGCAAAGGTGACCCACCGCCGGGTGATTTACGGCTGCTCTCTGCCCTACGGCTCGCCCGCACTGTAAATACGCGCTGGGGTCGCCAGAGCGCGGAGAGACCCGCTTCCTCTTCACCAAGACTGGAGCGCAAGGCTGGGGCGCCACCTGACATCTCCACGAACCCCAAAAAACCAGGGGACTCTTTCCACCCCCGGAAACAAAAGCGTGTGTGTGTACCTGCTGTTAGTTTTGTTCCTGGGATAGAAAAAGGCTTTGATTCCCCCCCTAAAAGCTGCCTTCGGATGCTGCACGAAGCTCCTGCCGAGAGAAGGTCCTTTGGGGCTTAAGAAAAAAGAAACAATTTCCCCCCCTTTTAAAATATAACCTCTGCTTAACTATGGATTTCCTGGCGGCGTGGATGCGTCTGCTGCTCGTCTTGGCTGCCTTTGCAGTTTTGCCCCATCAGGCGGAAGGTGAGTAAAAGCTTCAGCTCTGGACTTCATTGATTTCGCTTTACAGAGAGAAGTTGGGCCGCTTAATGAGATTCTGCGGCGAGGTTTCCCTGCTGAAGTTGGGCTGGGGATGATCTATGGGGCTGGCACCGTCTTGCTTTTTTATTTTTAGTTTTTTTAAGCAACAAGCCCCACCACCGCCTGAGAATCTCTGTGATCCTCTTGAGGAAGAATACTTAGGGGACTCTCCCAAGAGCAAAAAATGCTGCTAAGTCTCTGTGTTAAGTTGCCCAGAGCCTGCAACTCTTCTTGGCTTAAGAGCACAAGAAGTGCACTGACTTGCAGAAGCTCTCCGGGGTTTCAGGCAGGAATTCTTATTCCAGCCCTATCTGGGAATGGCGGGAATTGAACCCGGTACCTTCTGTGCGCAGAGCAGATCTTCTGCCACAGATTGGTGGCTCCGTCATACAAATGGAGCTGGTTTATCCTGAGTCAGACCCCTGTTCTGTCTACTTTGGGATTGTTTTATGACAGGCTCCCTAGAGAAGAGAGCTGTTTGACTCACATGAGAAGTGCTGGAGGTTTTAAAGCAGAGGTTGGATGGCATCTGTTATGCATGATTTAGTTGAGATTTCTGCATTGTCTGGGGTTGGTCTAGATGACCCTCGGGTCCCTTCCAGCTTTCCAATTCTGTGATTCTATCTGTAGTCACTAGGGACAGTGAACCAGAGACCTTTTTGCATGCAGCACAGGTGCTCTACCACTGAGCCACACCCCTTCGAGGTCTGCTTAGCCCGGCAGCCACCAGAAATTGCACCCCAGTCTCCCTTATGGAACTACCTATTGCAGGCACCCCCAAACTCGGCCCTTCAGCTGTTTTGGGACTACAATTCCCATCATCAATTCCCAGTGGGACTACAATTCCCACTGGTCCTGTTAGCTAGGGATGTTGGGAGTTGTAGTTCCAAAAACATCTGGAGGGCCAAGTTTGGGGATGCCTGATCTAGTGTCTGCAAAGAGCATTTAATCAATTGGATCAAGCCTAGGCACCCTCCCTTATCATTTTTGCACAGGCAATGTAAAGAGCGTGGCAGCAAACTTGCCAAATGCGTGGTTGTTCATTTTTTTTTTTTTACAACAGCGTGCCCTGAACATCTTTGAACTACTTACTTCAACATTCAGTACCCCCTTCTGAAGTTCTGCCTTTAGGTGGCACACCTTGAAAAGCAGAATGCTTTCCATGCCCTCTGATTTCCAAAGTGCTCTTCAGTCTTGCCAGAATATGTCATGCGCCAGCATTGTGAACCCAGGAAGCTCCTTTACCCTGAGTTGGACCATCACACTTAGTGTTGTCTGCACTGGCTGGCAGTAGCTCACCAGGGTTTCAGGTAGGAGTCTCTCCCAGCCTTACCTCGAGATGCCAGGGGTTGAACCTGAGATCTCTTGCGTGCACTGGGATGCTGCTCCACTGGGATGCAGTCCTTCCCAAGGGATAGAATCATGGAATTGTAGAATCGAGTTGGAAGGGATCCAAGGGTCATCTAGTCCAACCCCCTGCAATGCAGGAATATGCAGCTGTCCCAAACGGGGATCAAACCTGCAGCCTTGGCCATATCTGCACCACGCTCTAGCCAACTGAGCATATCCAGGCTGTGTTTGTACATACAGCTATGGACGGTCCCTAGCTTCTGGTACAACTTTAATGGATGTGTGACCCACAATAGGGACACGGGTGGCGCTGTGGGTTAAACCACAGAGCCTAGGACTTGCCGATCAGAAGGTCGGCAGTTCGAATCCCCGCAACGGGCTGAGCTCCCATTGCTCGTTCCCTGCTCCTGCCAAAACCTAGCAGTTCGAAAGCACATCAAAGTGCAAGTAGATAAATAGGTACCACTCCGGCGGGAAGGTAAACGGCGTTTCCATGTGCTGCTCTGGTTCGCCAGAAGTGGCTTAGTCATGCTGGCCACATGACCTGGAAGCTGTACGCCGGCTGTACGCTGGCTCCCTCAGCCAGTAAAGCGAGATGAGCGCCGCAACCCCAGAGTCGGCCACGACTGGACCTAATGGTCAGGGGTCCCTTTACCTTTAACCCACAAATGGCTGTTTAAAACCAGCTCCTTTATGCTTTCTGCCCGGCAGCAACGACATTCACACATGCAGAAGCAAGAGAAGCTCAAAGATGTTTGTCTGAAAGCTCCGAGAGCTGAGACATCTTCGCCCCTGGCAGCTGCTGTTACGCTGAAGAGTTTTTTTGCTACATGTACATTAGAAACCAGAAATGTGAAGTGAAAACGTGACTCTCTATTTACTAGTCCTTCTACTATTTTAACACCAGTTCCGCACTCGACGGTGTGCAAAATATGCCCGTGTGTCGGGAGGTCTTGCTGCCTGCATTAGGCATGCCAATATCAATTTTTAGACGCCTTGTTTGTTTGGAAAACAATCCATCAAGGCAGTGCGCAGTAAACATTACGGCTGACATTACTTCGGCATGGACTACCCACCGATCCTGCCTGTTCCTGGAGCGCATGCAGGGAACAGTAAGATTTATTGCCGTCTCGGAGCAGCCTGGAGTGGAAAAAGTGGCTGGATGACATAAGGCCTGGAGAGTTTAATTATGCATAAAAACTCTCTTACCTGCTCTCATGCTCAAGTTCCTCCCCCTCTTACTCCAAGAGTCATTTCACCCATAACAGCCACATTTCTGATCCCAGCCTCGTGCTTTGCTGCCAAGCACATGCCCGCTTGATCTGGGTGCGTGCCTGATTTCTCTTTACTTCACCCAATTACCGTATTTTTTGCTCTATAAGACTCACGTTTTCCCTCCTAAAAAGTAAGGGGAAATGTGTGTGCGTCTTATGGAGCGAATGCAGGCTGTGCAGCTATCACAGAAGCCAGAACAGCAAGAGGGATTGCTGCTTTCACTGTGCAGCGATCCGTCTTGCTGTTCTGGCTTCTGAGATTCAGAATATTTTTTTTCTTGTTTTCCTCCTTCAAAAACTAGGTGCGTCTTGTGGTCTGGTGCTTCTTATAGAGCGAAAAATAGTCCTTTGATTTCTCTGAACTCGGCGATTCTCTGCTGAACGCGTGAGATGCCTCCGCTTCTTCTTGGAATTGACTTTAGGGCCTTTGGTCCGTGGCGATTACTGCTGGGGTGGCTCACAAAGTCCTTGCTTGATGCCACAGTCGGAGATGATGCGAGCATGGACCGGCCATCAAAGTAGCAGGGAGAGGGTTGTAGCTCAGAGGTATAGCATCTGCCTTGCAAGCAGAAGGTCCCAAGTTCAGTCACCAGGTAGGGAAAAAAATGCCTGAAATCCTGGATTGCTGCTGTCAGTCAGTGTGGACAGTACAGTGGTACCTTGGTTCTCAAACGCATTGGTACTCAAACAACTTGGAACCCAAACACTGTAAACCTGGAAGTAAGTGTTCCGGTTTGTGGACTTTTTCGGAAGTCGAACGTATTCTGTTTTGAGTGTTACACTTCTGATTTGACTGCTAATGCTGAGGTCTATCTCTTTTTGCTATTTATTTTGCGTTTTTGTTTTCGCGGCTCTTTTTGTTTTTGTGACTGTGTGGAACCCAGTTCAGCTACTGATTGATTGATAGTGTGATTGCAGTACTTTGTTTATTGCTTTCATTTTATGGATCCGTGGTCTTGTTAGATAGGAAAATTCATGTTAAATTGCTGTTTGAGGGGTTGTTTTTAAAAGTCTGGAATGGATTGATCCATTTTGCATTACTTTCTATGGGAAAGTGCTCCTTGGTTTTGGAACGATTTTGGTTTTGGAACGGACTTCTGGAACGGATTAAGTTTGAGAACCAAGGTACCACTGTACTAAGCTTGGTACATGGCAGCTTCCTATGATTTTTGTTGAGTCTGCAAAATGTCCGGGAAAACCTGGACGTATGGCAAGTAGGGCGATTAAAATAATACTGCTAATAAAAATGCTATAAAATGTTTTTAAAAGCTGAAAAACTTACTGCTTAGTTTACATCCAAGTGAGAGCCCCTGGTAGAACTTTGTAAATCGATGCTCCCTTTTTTCGCTTACTCACTTTCACCAGAATTCAGGCTCTTCAAACAAAGCGATTGGCTGGAGGTTAGAGATGAAGGGAGCCACTGTGCAAATTATAATTAATTTGTGAAACACCTTTCTACATAATCTGATGATTCTCACTAACTTGCAGGGTTTTTAGTTCATAGAGGATAGATCTATTTAAAAACGGTTCTTGGAGAACCAGTCTTTTAGCTATTAATGCTGAAAACTAAAAACTTTTTTAAAAAATCAAACCTCTCTCTACAGTGGCTGTCTATATGTTGTTGTTTAGTTGTTTAGTCATGTCCGACTCTTCGTGACCCCATGGACCAGAGCACGCCAGGCACTCCTGTCTTCCACTGCCTCCCACAGTTTGGTCAAACTCATGCTGGTAGCTTCGAGAACACTGTCCAACCATCTCGTCCTCTGTCGTCCCCTTCTCCTTGTGCCCTCCATCTTTCCCAACATCAGGGTCTTTTCCAGGGAGTCTTCTCTTCTCATGAGGTGGCCAAAGTATTGGAGCCTCAGCTTCAGGATCTGTCCTTCCAGCGAGCGCTCAGGGCTGATTTCCTTCAGAATGGAGAGGTTTGATCTTCTTGCAGTCCATGGGACTCTCAATAGTCTCCTCCAGCACCATAATTCAAAAGCATCAATTCTTCGGTGATCAGCCTTCTTTATGGTCCAGCTCTCATCTCACTTCCATACATCACTACTGGGAAAACCATAGCTTTTACTATACGGACCTTTGTTGGCAAGGTGATGTTTCTGCTTTTTAAGATGTTGTCTAGGTTTGTCATTGCAGTCTATATGAGGAAAAACAAAAGGACAAGACTGCCACTTTCACACTCTGCTGTGAGCTCCTAGAAGCTGTTTTGGGGAAAATGCAGTTTGGGTACACATTAGCGTTTACTCTGGCCCCAGTGAGCTCACACAACCTTATCCACAGTGAAGAGATATCCCATAGTTTCTTGAGGAATGCTGCTGTTCGATGCATTTCCCGCCAAACCAGCCTTAACCAAAGCCACGTCCACTTTGCGGTTAAGCAGAGTCCGTACATTTGAGAGAGCTGCTGCACATCTTGCTCAGATTACACCTTCACGAACAGTGTGTGAATGCAGGGGAGGGGGGGAAGCCAAACAGGTAATGTGCAACAGGTGAAGGCATTCCCTCCCCCTCTCTGGGATGTGCAATCGCAGCTTGAAATGCAGCGGGAAGGAAACAACCTCACTGGGTTTTAAACCACTGGTGTTCACATAACCACAGAGTTCAGGTGTCCTGATGGGATACGTTGCTTTAGCTCAATGTCCACCAAAAGCTCTGTGCATCCCTATTCTTTTGCTAACCTTCACTAACAAAATGTTGTTCAGCTGACCAGTCCGTGGACTAGGGAGCAGAGTTCTTGCCTGCTATTTCCACCTCCCAGACCTCCCTCTGTTTAGCTAAACCTGTGAACCCAGCAGACAAAATACCGTATTTTTTGCTCTATAAGACTCACTTTTTCCCTCCTAAGAAGTAAGGGGAAATGTGTGTGCGTCTTATGGAGTGAATGCAGGCTGCGCAGCTATCCCAGAAGCCAGAACAGCAAGGGGGATCGCTGCTTTCGCTGTGCAGCGATCCCTCTTGCTGTTCTGGCTTCTGAGATTCAGAATATATTTTTTTCTTGTTTTCCTCCTCCAAAAACTAGGTGCGTCTTATAGAGCGAAAAATACGGTATGTGGATGGTTTTTTTTTGGTTTTTTGCAGGCTTTCCTCCTGATTGTGTGTTCAGAAATTGTGCACGCAGACAAGCTGTATGTACAAGCTGTGCATGGGCTCTTTCCATGGGTTTGTCTGAACAGATGGAGAGCAGAACCGACAGGCATGATTCCTCCTTCTGTGTGTGCAATATATAAGGAGCAGTCATCTGAAGAGAGCTCATGAATGTGAAGCTTTAAGGGAAGGGCTGTTTCTCAGTGGCAGAGAACATCTGCTCTGCATGCAGAAAAAAATAAATAAAAATTTATTACTTATACCCCGCCCATCTGGTTGGGTTTCCCCAGCCACTCTGGGCGTCTCCCAACAGAATATTAAAAACACAATAAAACATCAAACACTAAAAACTTCCCTAAACAGAGCTGCCTTCAGATGTCTTCTAAAAGTCAGATAGTGGTTTATTTCCTTGACATCTGATGGGAGGGCGTTCCACAGGGAGGGTGCCACTACCAAGAAGGCCCTCTTCCTGGTTCCCAGGTTCAGTCCCTGGAATCTGGGAGAGTCCCAGAATACTTGAAATGCCCTCTATAAATGTTACGCCATAAATATCTCTCGCCGGTGAAAATAGGCAATGTGGCAGAGGTGGTTTGAACACACATCGGATGCCCTGAAAACAAATGTTTGTGCAGACAAATGACTTCCACCCCACTTAATTGCAATCTGAGTTGACTGTTTTTGCTTTCCTACTTAAGAGGGGTCCTTTTTAACTCTCTATATGCTGCCCTTCAAATTAGCAAAATCTCAGGGTAATTCCAGGTGATGTTCTGAAGGCAGAGGAGCATATGCGACTACACATTTTGCTGAAGCTAAGCAGGTCTGGGTCTGGATGGGAGACCGCCTGCATGATGGAGGAAAAGTGGGATATAAATGTAAAGGGGCAGGAATCAAATCAAGATAAAACAAGTGGGAGGGGAGGGGGAAGCAAGCAGAAGTAAAATAATAAAAGTTGATGCAGCAGGATCTGACACAAGGGACCCTTCATCCACCAGTGGCACTGATCCTGGCTAGACTGTACTCGCTGCCAATTAGTTTCTGGGCCCACTTCAAAGTGCTGATTTAACCTATGTGGCCTTAAATGGCTCAGGATTGCAATGCAAGGATCGCCTCTCCCTGTTTGAGCTGACCTAGACCCTAGATCCTCTGACGCCCCTCCTTGTGTGCCTTCTCCACAAGAGGTCTGGAGGGTGGCAACATGAGAATTGGCCTTCTTTGTGGTGGCTCCCCATTTGTGGAACGCTCTCCCCAGGGAGGCTTGCCTGGCTCCTTCATTACATATCTTTAGGTGCCAGGTGAAAACATTCCTCTTCAACTAGGCCTTTGATTGATTAATATCCGATGCCCTTTTAAATGTGTTGGGGGAGGGTTTGTTCGTTCTTTATTTTTGTTCTGTGCTTTGTGTTTTTATGCTGCCCAGAGGATGCAGATTTAACAAATAAAATAAAATAATACCTGGAGCTGGCCCTGGAGGCAGGGTGCATGCAGGATGGGGGATAGCTCAGTCTATAGAACAGCAGACTCTCAATCCCAGAGTTGTGGGTTCCAGCCCTAAATTGGGCAAATGATTCCTGCATTGCAGGGGGTTGGACTAGATGACCCCTGTGGTCCCTTCCAGCTCTAGGATTCTGTGACATAGCTCAGGGATTGGGCACATGCTTTGCACACAGAAAGCCCCAGGCTCTATCCTTCGCACTTCTAAATCCTTGACAGATAGACTGGTGACTGAGAGTGGCTGCCGAGACCATATAACACTGGTCCTGAAAGACCTACATTGGCTCCCAGTACGTTTCCGAGCACAATTCAGAGTGTTGGTGCTGACCTTTAAAGCCCTAAATGGCCTCGGTCCAGTATACCTGAAGGAGCGTCTCCACCCCCATCATTCTGCCCGGACGCTGAGGTCCAGCTCCGAGGGCCTTCTGGTGGTTCCCTCCCTGCGAGAAGCGAGATTATAGGGAACCAGGCAGAGGGCCTTCTCAGTGGTGGCACCCACCCTGTGGAACGCCCTCCCACCAGATGTCAAGGAAATAAACAACTACCTGACTTTTAGAAGACATCTGAAGCCAGCCCTGTCTAGGGAAGTTTTTAATGTTTGATGTTGTTATTATTATTAATAATTTGTTGGAAGCTGCCCAGAGTTGCTGGGGAAACCCAGCCAGATGGGTGGGGTGGTATGATGATGAGGAGGATGTTGGGAATGTCTCCTGTCTAAAACCGTAGAGTGCTGGTGCCAGCCAGTGTGGACAGAATGGAGCTAGGTGGACCAGTGACCTGACTGTGTGAGCGGACCTCTTTAGGGAGGTGCTGTATTCCAGGGGCAGAGTGTGTGTTTATGTTTTGTATGCAGAAGATCCATGGGGCAGAGAAGGCCAGGAAGAGCCTCTGGACTGAAACCTTGCAGACTGAGGCCCTGCCCACCAGTGTAGACAACACTGAACTCAACTGGAGCCACGATCCGACTCAGGATAAGGCAGTTTCCTACGTTCCTATTAGTTACCCTTCAACAAACGGCAACTATTTCCTCCTGCAATAAGGGTGATTAAAGATTGTCCACAGGGCAGTTTTCCTCGGTCCTTCTGGTATCCGAAGTGGGCATTTGCCGTGATGGATTAGTTTGGAATAATGAACTCCTGGCTCTCTGCTCACAATCCCCGGCAAAAGAGTAGGCAGCTTTCCAAATTAAATTTTCTCTTCCGCTCTATCCACATGCTCTTTGCGTCTGGCTGGCTGTACCAGTTACTTTTGGGGGGTGGGTGGGGGCTGCCAACAGTTGAAGTCCCACAGCATGAATCTGAAGTGTTGTGATGCTGCTTTAAGCAGCCCTTGTTGTTGTTGTTCTTTAGTCATTTAGTCATGTCCGACTCTTTGTGACCCCATGGACCAGAGCACGCCAGGCACTCCTGTCTTCCACTGCCTCCCGCAGTTTGGTCAAACTCATGCTGGTAGCTTCGAGAACACTGTCCAACCATCTCGTCTTCTGTCGTCCCCTTCTCCTTGTGCCCTCCATCTTTCCCAACATCAGGGTCTTTTCCAGGGAGTCTTCTCTTCTCATGAGGTGGCCAAAGTCTTGGAGCCTCAGCTTCAGCATCTGTCCTTCCAGTGAGCACTCAGGGCTGATTTCCTCAAGAATGGAGAGGTTTGATCTTCTTGCAGTCCATGGGACTCTCAAGAGTCTCCTCCAGCACCAGAATTCAAAAGCATCCATTCTTCGGCGATCAGCCTTCTTTATGGTCCAGCTCTCACTTCCATACATTACTACTGGGAAAACCATAGCTTTTACTATACAGACCTTTGTTGGCAAGGTGATGTCTCTACTTTAAGCAGCCCTGGCTTCCCCCAAATATTTCTGGGAGAGCATGTTCTCCTTCATGGAGAGCACGTGTTGCTGTGGGGTCTAACAGGACACCCCCTCTTGGTTACTGGGCGGGACCGTTTGGATGGCCATGACTGTGATTGGGCCAGTTTGGGTTGTTGGTGAGATTTTGATGTTACCATTTAGAGGGTTGGCCCAAAGGTAATATATTCTTGGCACGCAGCTTTTTTCAGTCTCTTTTGCTGCGTGCATCAGATCACCCGCCCACCCTCCCTAATTTAGGGCTGTTGCGTTTGACCTTGCTATGCCTGTCATGGGGTCGTATGCTTTTGGGGCAGGGGCCTGGTAGGAATTTTGTCCATTTGGCAGATTGGCTGGCACCATTTGGTTTTTGCCTACTGCGTAGCAAATCGTCACAACTTGTAAGGTTGCGGTTAGGTCCTGGTTAATTTTGGTTGGTGGAGGGGGTATGGTTGGCTGGGCCTGCCCCTCCAATGCTGCCGCAGCAAGGAAATTCCGATAAAGGAATCCAGGGCTTTGCCATGCTTTTGTCTGTATCCCCGGCAAGGGGCTAGGGCCGTGCAAGCCCCTGGGAGCATGCAGGGAGGGGTGACAGTATGGTGCCCAGTCCCATTCTCTCCCCAATATTGTTTTCCCTTACTGGCTTTCGGAAGTCAGTTCTGTCCCTGGGCAGGGACAGATAGTCGTAACCAATGCCTAAGCAACCACTCACGTTATCTATTTTAATAAAGTTGTGGCCAAAATTGTGACAAAAACCTTAAACAAAAATTCTGTGTGAATTGTAATTTATTTAGGGGGTGGCTTGGGGACCTCAACATGCAACTGTAGTTTGTTAAGATCGCTAAAAGTTGCTAGCAGGCTCCAGATTCTTTGCCCAAAGCTACAGTTCTCCTCCAGGTGTTCCCGCGAAGAGGAGTTGATTCTTCCAGGTTAAACCACTCTGGGACTTTCTTGTTCCAGCCTACCTTGTCAGATGGTTGTGAAGATAAAACGAGAGAGCAGCTATGTGTCTTGAACTCCATGGAGGAAGGATGAGTTATGGGTGCTGTTGACAACAGCAACTACGACTTATTTTGCAATTAGGGCAGCAGAGTTAACATAACGTGGGTGGCTTCTTAGCAGAAAATAAAACACAAACCTGCCCAGGATTGTATGGCCATCCGTCATGGATGCTTTCGTTTAGATTCCTGCATTGCAGTGGGTTGGACTAGATGATCATTGGGGGTCCCCTGTGATTCTATGGATGGGCCATTTTGGCAGGAATAAACTGTGGGAAACTTTGTTGTGATAATCAGAGGCCCCTGGTGATCTTTGGTTCTGTGGGCGTTGAATGCCTTGTTCCCTGCTGCATTCCAGACTTTGCTTTCTTATAGCATGTTCTCGTGGGGCCATCTCCTGCTTTTCAAAACTGCCCTCTCACTTTGGATTTCATAGCATTGGAAGCAGGCAATCAGCTTCCTGCGAAGGCCCTGGCCTTGACACTTTTATTAACGGTCTGGCAGGTGCGGTGCAGAAGTGGCTGTTGCTGCCTCTTTGGGGAGACCAACTGCAGCGCCGGCCATAAACCCTTCCTTTGTCTCCGCGTCCCCAGGCGGCATTGAACCAAATCCTCGTGTCCTTCAGAACCCCCAGCGATTGCATCCTGCAGCAGAGCCACTTGCGCCTCAAAGACGAGAGAGAGGCGTCACTTTTCACCAAACGTTTTTGCAATTCCCTTTAGGCGCTTTCGGAGGCACTTCTCTTTTTCTTAAGAAAGAAAGAAAGAAAGAAAGAAAGAAAGAAAGAAAGAAAGAAAGAAAGAAAAGCTTTGAGAATAAAAGCGTGTGTGGTGCATCGTGATTTCCATAAAAGCATTGCTTTACTCTCTTTCTCAGCCTGGTGCACTGGACTACAACTCCCATCAGTCCCAACTAGCAGCTGGGGCTCATGGAAGTTGTAGTCCAAAACATCTGGAAGGTGACAGGGTGGCAAAGACTGTCCTCCCTGTAAGTCAGTCAGTCTCTCTCTCTCTCTCTCTCTCTCTCTCTCTCAATTTTTATTGGTGTTTGCACATGTTTTCCAAACATAATATCCTATCTTATACAATATAACATACCTTTGGCTATCACAGCCTAGGACTTCCGTCAACTTCGACTAATGGTTTTCTAACCTTCTTTCTGATTTTGCATTTTATTTTAATAGTTATTGCTATAAAAGCCAAATCCTAAATAAACTCCTTCTTAGTCCTTTTTCTCTAAAATTCATAGTCCTCCCTATGTCTCATTAGTAGAAGGTGTATTTTAAAAAAAAAATTGTAGCAGATGAAAAAGCAACAGCAGCAACCCCTGTGATTTTTGCATGAGTGTCAGCTGTGACTTATTCTAAGCAAGAGCTTGCCAGCTCAGGAGTGTGTGATTTAATCCTTGCTACATTTTACTTTAAGATACAGTGAAATGCTTGCCCCCAGTTTCAAGCGGGGAAATGTTTTTCAGGTTGCAGCACTTCCATGCTGTGCTGGGCTCTCTTTGTCAGAGGAGTTTAAGCAGGGACTCAGCTGCCATCTGCTAAGGATGCTGTAGTCACAACCTGAGTTGCAGATCCTATGTTGAGCAGGAGGTTAGACCAGAGGGGCTCCAGTGCCCCTTTTAGCCCTCTGTGGATAGTGTGCCAGGGCTGTGCACTGGCTTATGGGGATGTGGGTGGCGCTGTGGTCTAAACCACTGTGCCTCTTGGGCTTGCCAATCAGAAGGTTGGCGGTTCGAATCCTCGCAACAGGGTGAGCTCATGTTGTTCTGTCCCAGCTCCTGCCAACCTCATAACAACAACAACAACAACAACAACAACAACAACAACAACAACAACAACAACAATATATCTTTATTTATACTCCGTCCTCCCCGGCCAGAGCCAGACTCAGGGCGGCTAACACCAGTGAAATTACAATTAAAAACATAATAGGGGAGGAAAAAACCCCACAATTTAGAATACAGGTTAAAATACAATTTAAAATGCAGCCTCATTTTAATAATAGCCCATAGATCAATACCATAAGGGGAGGGAAACGTAAGGGTCAGACTGAGTCCAAACCAAAGGCCAGGCGGAACAGCTCGGTCTTGCAGGCCCTGCGGAAAGATGTCAAATCCTGCAGGGCTCTAGTCTCTTGTGACAGAGTGTTCCACCAAGTTGGGGCCAGTACTGAAAAGGCCCTAGCTGAGACCAGTCTAACCACTTTGTGACCTGTGACCTCCAAAATGTTGTCATTTGTGGACCTTAAGGTCCTCCGCGGGGCATACCAGGAGAGGCGATCCCATAGGTACGTGGGTCCTAGCAGTTCGAAAGCATGCCAGTGCAAGTAGATAAATAGGTAGCGCTGCGGCGGGAAGGTAAACGGTGTTTCCGTGCGCTCTGGTTTCTGTCACGGTGTTCTGTTGAGCAGGAATCAGTTTAGTCCTGCTGGCCACATGACCTGGAAAGCTGTCTGTGGACAAACACCGGCTCCCTCAGCCTGAAAGCAAGATGAGCGCCGCAACCCCATAGTCGCCTTTGACTGGACTTAACCGTCCAGGGGTCCATTACCTTTATTTTTTACCTTACTGGCTCATGCCAAATCCTGGACCCCAAACCCAATTGGTTTGACCCAGAATTTGACCAAACAGGTTGAGACAGTGCTGAATTGGGTCCACCCAGAGCAATATGGGGCTGTCAAATGGGGTCACGTGGCTTCACCCGAAGCGTCTTTGTTCCCATTGACAGAACTCGGCTCATGCTTTGGCACGGCCATTTATAGCCCCACCTCCTTCTCTGGCTCCCTCCCACTCCCTCCCTTCAGAATTTCAGTGGATGATGGGAAGTGTAGTCTTTTGCACACGAAACCGTACCTGTCTCCCAGGAGACCTCTGCCAAAACAAAAGATGCCCTTTGCATAAAAATGGGGACGAGTTATCTAGTTTGCTCTCGTGGGCCAAGGCAGAATTCCAATACTTGTGCAACCTCTGTGATTAGTTAGGGGTTCAACCCTAATCAAAGACTGCTAGGACTCTCAATCGATCAGGAGCAATTGGTCCCTATTTGTCCCAGCTTGGATGGGGCACTCCAGAGCACTGGATTGTGCCCTGAATCGGATTGAGAGGGATGTGCTGAGACCTCATATTGCATATGCTCCAACTGTCCTATTTACCAAGTCAGCGTCTATTTTCTGGTCCCTCCTAAATCAGGGTCAAACTAGATGCGATGTTAATAGCAGAAATACTGTACTTATTTTAATCCTCTGCCTCTATTTTGGCCGGCACAATCTGTCACTGGCTCTGCTTTGCCCCTATGATATCCTGTTAACTTTTTTCTGCGTGAATTTCTAAAATTCTTGTGATGTCTTCCCTTGGATCTGAGTTCAGGTTCTGCCCCAAACCCCTAATATCTGCAGAAGCTAAAATTCTAGCGTTTGGGTCAAAGGCATCCTTTCTAGCATGTTCTGTGTATTCATACCAATGTGCTGTGCATAGTTCGTTGCAGTGTTCCATTTCATGCCCTGCAGCTGCTGAGATACATTTTGGAACGGATGATAACTTATTTTAGGAACATCTGTGGTTTCCTAGGCTCCTTTCAACAGAAACAAGCACTCTTCCAGGCTTGAAGTTGGCGTAAGACAAGCTGTTAAAGGGTAAACTCATTTCTGCTGTGCTTCTTTCTCACTTACAAAGCACCCAACTTTTTCAAAGGGCTAGGAAGCTATTAAAAGTTCAGACTTTGCATGGACAAGTGTAATGAATTCTGGAGCTCATTTATACAAAATACAGTAGGTTGAAACAATTTTAATGGTAACTGTTAACAACTGTTATAGTGATATACTATATATATTTGTGTATTTTCTTTTCCTCACTTTTATCTTCCTCATTTAAAAATAGTACCTTATATGTAAAGAAAAAAAAATACTGTATAAAACTGTCCCTGCTTGCAAGCTCAGAACCCAATTGAAACCACACAAAAGGAAAAAGGAATAGGGAGGGCAGAGGAAACAATAACATTATAGCGTATGTATCCATGTTTGTTAACTGATGTGGTTAAACGATTTTTTAAAAGAAACCTTAGACTGAGTTTTAGCACGCATGAAAAGCTTAAAACAGACCCTTATTTCCTGATGAATAACCTTTGGACTACAATGTGACTTAGATAGAAAACTATCTTTAGAAAGATTTTTCCTCCAAAAGCATTTTATTTTAAAAATCCAATTTAAATTTAAAAAATCCGATTTTTTAATTTTTATTTTTAAAAACCATTGATTTTTATCCACCCTGGTTTGGTGACCTGTGCAGGGGAACTGCCTGCAGCACCCTAAATCCGCCACTGGCCTGAGGTTGGACTTTTGCCTTGTATCCCGTTGGCTGAAGGTCCAGATGCTCCTGTTGTGAGTTTGCTCCCTCCCAGCCTTTCTCAACCTGTGGGTCCCCAGATGTTGTTGAACTACAACTCCCATCACCCCTAGCTAGCAAGGCCAGAGGTCGGGGATGATGGGAGTTGTAGCCCAACAACATCTGGGGACCCACAGGTTGAGAACCACTGCGAGTCCAGACACTAAGGATAGTTGGAGAAACTGTGCTGCTTTTGGAAAACAGTCTACTTTGTTGTAAAGGTAAAGGGACCCCGACCATTAGGTCCAGTCGTGGCCGACTCTGGGGTTGCGGCGCTCATCTCGCTTTATTGGCCGAGGGAGCCGACGTACAGCTTCCGGGTCATGTGGCCAGCATGACTAAGCCGCTTCTGGCGAACCAGAGCAACGGACGGAAACACCATTTACCTTCCCGCCGGAATGGTACCTATTTATCTACTTGCACTGGTATGCTTTTGAACTGCTAGGTTGGCAGGAGCAGGGACCGAGCAACGGGAGCTCACCCCATTGCGGGGATTCGAACCGCCAGCCTTTTGATTGGCAAGCCCTAGGCTCTGTGGTTTAGACCACAGCGCCACTGGTGTCCCTTTACTTTGTTGTAGGGACTGTTAAAAGTGCTCCCCCCCCTCTCTCCAGCACTTCCTAATTTAACAAGTTGGTTTTTATGTCTGCCTAACACAATTTTCTTTCTGGTCTTTCAGGTGTATGCGTCTACCGAGGCTCATCATTTCAGGTAGGTCAGATTTAATGTTATTTGTGACTAGCTGTGCTTGAATTAGATTTCATTTTATGGCAGGGAAGGGGCTTTGTCCTTGAAGCAAATTCTAGCCTGGAAGAATGACAGCACAGCTCTCAGACGATGGTGGGACTGGAGAGGTTCTAGCCCCCATACCTGTTGCGATGGCATCCTCTGCTACTGTTTTTGAGGTGGCTCCCATAGGGCACAAGTTGGCTAGAAGTGGCTGCAGGGGGAGAGGGCTTGGGGAGGGAGAATTTGCAGATTTTGCAAAAGGCCTGTCTGCTTCTTTCCCCAATGCTATCCCTTCATTGCAACAGTTACAGGTATTGCAATGTTACCTTTTTACGAAGTTGCATAATCATTTAAAAAAACACAAGGCATGGCTTTTGATTGCAACCCTCAACACACTTCTTCCCCAGGAAAACTTATGGATAAACATTCATAGAATTGCACTGTTTATTGATCTGAAAGGTAACTCTCTATTTGTTACACGGTCCTTTTATACTTTGGTTGTAAGTAAACCTTTAAAAAGAATGTTACAGAACTGCGTTTAACTGTTCTATGCATTTGTGTTTGTGTGTGACATAAAAAACCCCTGCAACTCTATATGCACATACCTGGGAGTAAGTCCCATTAAACTGAATGGGGCTTGATTTTGGGTAGACAGAATCATGCATAGGATTCCACTGTATATAGGGGAGTGTGATTTGTAAGCCCTGTGGTACATACAGAACATGTCTGAGATTTCTGAAACTTTATTAAATTTCCCTTTTTCAGCCAGTTATGTTTTTGTCCATGGCTGAAGGAGTGAGTACGGGAGACGATTTTCAGCTACTACTCTTAAAGCCTTGATTTTATGATATAAATGGTTGCTGAGTGGTTTTGCTTTTTTCAAGAGTAATGATCTTTGTCGGCTTAGCCATGCTGTAAGAGAAAATATTAGCTGTGTCAGGAAATGTGTATGTAAACTTTTCCCCTATGTAGAGTGTGGCATGTGGGATTAGGTTGCAAGTGCCTGAGAGATGGGTACGGTCTGATTTTTAATCTCTGCCTTAGAAGGGTGAACTGCCCTTAGTACTGCTGGACCAATTTTTGGCTCAACTGTGGGTCTTTTTTTACATTTCATTGCATTGTGTGCTTAACAAAAAATGCTCCCGTCAGTCTTCCATGGGAGGAAAGCAGTGAGAGATTCTAAGGTTGTTTCCAATTGACTTGTTTGAGGATTATTTATCCTGATTTGTTTGTGGAGAGGTTAGACAATGTTGCATCAACCCAAGTGTTTCCCAAAACTTTGCATTGTATTTTCCCGTTGCTTACCTCTTTGGCAGAACGCTGATCTATTTGGGAGGAAGTTTTGTTGTACGATAGCTCCGCACCTACTTTAACAACGCATTGTGAATTCCACCAGTATGTGATTTTGACCTGGCAATATATCGTGGGTGTTAAGGCTGGGCGATATATCATCCAAAACTGGTTTCCAGCCCATATCAAGATATCGGTTTCATAATTTTTGACCTGGCGTATATTGCGAATCATGATGTGTTTGTGTGCTATGCAAAAATCACAATGTGGGGAAAAACTGTGAAGCCAGGCAATGCCTCTGCATAAAGGTAAAGGGACCCTTGACCATTAGGTCCAGTCGTGGCCGACTCTGGGGTTGCGGCACTCATCTCGCTTTATTGGCCGAGAGAGCTGGCGTACAGTTTCTGGGTCATGTGGCCAGCAAGACTAAGCCGCTTCTGGCGAACCAGAGCAGCGCACAGAAACGCCGTTTACCTTCCTGCCAGAGTGATACCTATCTATCTACTTGCACTTTGATGTGCTTTCGAACTGCTAGGTTGGCAGGAGCAGGGACCGAGCAACAGGAGCTCACCCCGTCATGGGGATTTGAACTGCCAACCTTCCAGTCGGCAAGTCCTAGGCTCTGTGGTTTAACCCACAGTGCCACCTGCGTCCTGCCTCTACATAGTTCCAACCTTATTTCAGACATTGTGATACATCAGCATACCACAATGTTTAGCTGGTGGTTTATCATGAAGCTGAAAACCAGCTCCATCCTTACTTCAGACATTGTGATGTATCGGTATATCACAATGTTTAGCTGGTAATATATCAAGAAGTTGAAACCCATATATTGTCCTGTCCTCCTGGAGATGTAGTTCCAATTATTTCTGGCATGCATGGACTCCGTGGTTTCTATGCAACTCCTTCTTTTATCCCCTACCTTGTGAGGTGTGAAGTGGCCCCCATTGTTTCGGGTCTGACCTTGCTAACTGAGATTTAGCTCTCAATTTAGTGCCATGGTGCAAACGCAGTTTGCTTTCCTCCATCCGTATCCCACCAGTTGCTCCCTGCGTCTAACCCTCTTAGAGTTAAAATTCCTCTTCCCTCCCAACTTTGACATTGTCCCTTTAAAGCCGTCCTGTTGCAAAGCGAGAGAGAGAGAGGGGATGAGATGAAATTGATTTACGGCCCGTTGTCTTTGGCGGACGGCTCAGAGGAAAGCCGGAGCAGATTGCATGCATTTGTTTCCATTAAAAATATACTGTGGAGCATCACAATGTTTTAAAGGCTATTGAGAAATCTGCCTACACTCCATCAACTCTAATAAATTGTGCGGCAGATAATTCTCCCCTCCACATTTTGGCTCGATAAGTACTGTAATATACTGGTGCTCAGAACACGCGGAAATGAGACATCAGGATGTCACCCTGCCTGTTGACATGCGGCTGATATTTGCAGGACTTTTTTTCACCAGGCTTGTAGGTTTTCGTAGGTAGGAAAGACAGTGAGGATGCCAGACACGTACAGAGCTCCCCTTTCATCATGTGGCACAGCCTAAGTGACTGATTCTTAGCCCTCCACTTATGATAGACTGCTGGTTCCTCTCCATGTATCTCCGCAGATGTCGTGGGATGTACTGGGGAAGGAAAATTCTCATGGCTGTGGGTGAGGGGACTGAACATCTGCCTTACGCTGAACCAGATAACGGCAGGAAGAGCTGTAGCTTGGCTAGTTGCGTCTTAATCTGTGTTTTTAATCTGTGTTTTTAATTTTTCTTCCTTCCTTTTTGTTCCTTTTGTTTTGTTTTGTTAATTTTTGTTCCTTCCTTTCTCTCTCTCCAAATTACTACAAATCAAATCAAACCAAATTAATTTATTTTAATACAATTTCTAAAAGATCAGGTTTCGCTCCCCTGTTGCGTAATATGTTCACATCGCTGCATCAGTTCTTATTAGTCTCTAGTTGTCATCACTTCATTTGCCATTAACCATTTCTTACAGCTGCCCCCTTGTGTGTTTTAATTTTTGTGAGCCTCCTTGAGTCCCGGTTCTGGGGGAAAAGTGGAATAATAATAATAATAATAATAATAATAATAATAATAATAATAATTCTCACAACAACCCTGTGAGGTAGGTTAGGCTGAGAGGCAGTGAAGGGCCCAAGGTTACCCAGTGAGCTTCATGGCTGAGTGGGGATTTGAACCCTGGTCTCCAAGATCCTAGTCCATGGGTAGGCAAACTAAAGCCCAGGGGTTGTATCTGGCCCAATCACCTTCTAAATCCGGCCCGCAGACGGGAATCAGCGTGTTTTTACATGAGTAGAATGTGCACTTTTATTTAAAATGCATCTCTGGGTTATTTGTGGGGCCTGCCTGGTGTTTTTACATGAGTAGAACGTGTCCTTTTATTTAAAATGCATCTCTGGGTTATTTGTGGGGCATAGGAATTCGTTCATTTCCCCCCTCCAAAATATAGTCTGGCCCCCCACAAGGTCTGAGGGACAGTGGACCGGCCCCCTGCTGAAAAAGTTTGCTGACCCCTGTCCTAGTCCAATACTTCTAGTTTAGCAACTGCACCACTTCTCCAAGTCCAAATAATAAAAAAATGCCTTTACGATGGGAAGAACATCCACAATCAAGACCAAAAATAAAAAGAGATCACCGCTGCTGTTCTTGCATAGGTATTTCCTTGCATGTTGCTGCTTGCTGGCTGTAACCAGGTTAAAGTTTGTGTTGAAGAAGAAATGTTTTGCTTGGAAACAATCAGCTGAGTCTAAAAAGGGAGTGGGCAATGTGGGGTTGTTAACCCCAGTTGAGCAGTGTGATCTGGCCCCTCAAGTACTCACAAAGGTCTTGGTGGCAGTGGCAAAAGAAGTCTATGCAGTGCTGGAGTGAGAGAAGCTCAGTGCCTGACGGAGGTACACATCACCCCTGGGACCCACAGCAGTACAATTCCCATAGCAGCGGAAATGGCTGATGTTTGCTTATTTGTCCCAATCCAATCCAGCAAATGTGAACGCTATCAGTTGTTGTTGTTTTCAGTCCACAAATGGCACATAATTGATTTTGGGTTCCCCCGGGTTTGCACGGTTTCCCTCGTGTTGAAATAAATGGCGTGTCATAATGTAAGGACGACGTCATCAATTACACGGGTTGCGAAAAATGTTGCCATAGTGGACAGCGGCGAAAGAAGACGAATGACACAGTTTTGGGTGGAAGCTGAACCACAGCAGAATGGAAACAGTTCTGCGTGATGTGATGAATATGGGGCAAGAGAGAAATCGGTGCCTTCTCACATCCCTGCCCCCCAGATCAACTGAATAGAGAGGGGGCTCATCCGCCTTTGTGCAAGAGGGTGCGTGAGAGTGGAGGTGAGGGCCACACCCAGTATTCCTTCACCCCAGAGGGTTTGTCCTTTGACATCGGCGAGCTAACAGTAAATCACACTGTGCAAGTTGGAGTTAACTCTTTATTAGCAGAAAACACGATGGACACGAGTGTCTGGCCTATGAGCACAGCACTCGTCTCTGGTAGATCTTGTCCCCATGAAGTAGTTGTTGAAGACCTCCGCTTCCTCGCAGATGACTAAGCCCCCTCCTCTTCAGGGCTTTCCCCAAGCAATCGGAGACTGCGCCTGCGCATCGCAAATCTCTCCTCTGTTCTTTTCATGCCTCTTCTGGTTCTGGGAGACAAGAGGGGAGCTTATCGCAACAGGAGGGGGAGGCACCCATGACTCATCTCTGCCTCTTGACCTCCTTCCATCCACTCTCCTGCTTCAGCTTCTGCCTCTGATTCTGGACTTCTCTTCCACAGAGTCTCCCCACTCTTTAAGCCTTGTTACTTGTTCAGCTTCCAACAGCTCCTCCTCCCAGTTTTCTCCCTCTCACCGATCATGGTTGTCCAACCATTCCTCTGCATTCATGATATCTGTGGGTGAATGCATTCCTTAGGTCAAAAGCAGCATCTACCGTATTTTTCGCTCTATAATACAATTTTCCCCCTCCAAAAATTAAGGGGAAATGTGTGTGCATCTTATGGAGCGAATGCAGGCTCCATGGCTTTAGCGATAGCAACACGAAGCCTCTGAAGTGCAGTGGGAGCGCTCCCGCACTGATCCCTATTGCTCTCCTGGCTTCGCTTCGCTGGAGAGGCGCTGCGCAGCTTTCCCTCTCTGCACAGCACCCCTTCAGCGAAGCGGGAGGAGAAATGGAAATGGCTCCATTTCTCCTGCCGCTTCCCTGAAGGGGTGCTGCGCAGAGAGGGAGAGATATTTTTTTTCTTGTTCTCCCCCTCTAAAACTAGGTGCGTCCTATGGTTGGGCGCGTCCTATAGAGTGGAAAATATGGTAAGTGATCTCTTGAAGATTTCAGAATCTTGACAACTCTTCATGCTACCAGCAGCAAGTAACTGATAGAAATGAATTCCTTGCTGAATCTGCGTTTTCATTCAATAAAAGCAGCCGGAAAGGTGTGGGGGCAAGGGGTGAGCCGTGGAAGGGAAGCAATATTGGTGATCACTAATGCATGGGACGCGGGTGACGCTGTGGGTAAAACCTCAGCACCTAGGACTTGCTGATCGCATGGTTGGCGGTTCGAATCCCCGCGGCGGGGTGCGCTCCCGTCGTTTAGTCCCAGAGCCTGCCAACCTAGCAGTTTGAAAGCACCCCAGGGTGCAAGTAGATAAAGAGGGACCGCTTACTAGCGGGAAGGTAAACGGCGTTCTGTGTGCTGCGCTGGCTCGCCAGATGCAGCTTGTCACGCTGGCCACGTGACCCGGAAGTGTCTGCTGACAGCGCTGGCTCCCAGCCTATAGAGTGAGATGAGCGCACAACCCTAGAGTCTGGCAAGACTGGCCCGTACGGGCAGGGGTACCTTTACCTTTACCTAATGCATGGGCTGCTGTCAGATATTGTAAGGTTGGCAGTAACTGGGTCACTGGAGTGGATCTCGTCGGTTGCTTTTTCTATATGCTAAAGGGCATATTCATATATATTTTTAGTTGCCATATTTTTTAATAGGCTCTGTCGCGGTGCCCTTTACAGCAGCCTGACACAGATGAAACTAAGCAGAGGAAGGTATTCTTAGCATAGAGACAAGTGTGGAAAGCTTCACTTGAGACATCTGTGTCATGCAAAAGGCACAGGAGCAGAACATTTTTTTAAATTTAAAATGCTGGCAGCCTTTCCAGACAACCCTACTAGTTTCTTTTTTCTTGGGGTGGAACAGACTCCCCTGAGAGGTGGTGGACTGTCCTTCCTTGGATGGTTTTACACAGAGGTTGGATGGCCACCTGCCATGTATGATCTGTTAGAATTCCTGCTCCGTGGCTGCAGTCATAGGATTGTTGTCTATCACATGACGGTGTATGTTTTGACTCTACAGAGTGGTAAGTGACAGAACATCTCTTGCCTTTCCTGGAGATGCCAGGATTGAATCTGGGGTCTACCACTGAGCTAAAGCCATTTCCCTAAATGATGCTCTCCAGGGCTCTCCTTTTCTCTCTAACATCATCTGGAAATAGAATCCTAGAGTTGGAATAATATAATAATAATAATAATTTATTATTTATACCCCGCCCATCTGGCTGAGCTTCCCCAGCCACTCTGGGCGGCTCCCAATCAAGTGTTAAAAACAGTACAGCGTTACATATTAAAAACTTCCCTGAGGGTTGTTAGAATTCCTGCTCCATGATTGCAGTCATGGGATTGTTGTCTATCACATGACGGTATATGTTTTGACTCCACAGAGTGAGAAGTGACAGAGACAGGATGTTTGTGTTACTGTGTTCCGTGAAGTGGGACTATTGTCCTTTGTTCTTTTTCTCTTTGCTGTCTGATGCTAGAGAGAGAGGGAGCCATGTTGCAGTGCTCCGTGTGTGTTTATACGTAAATAAAGTAGATTAGCCAAAATGCTGAGTTGCTGAGGTCTGTCACGTGCATCATGCACAAACTCTGCGGATCCCTAAGTGTGCTAATGTCTGTTGGCATCGGTCGCTGTGATGTTCGGGCTGAAGAAAGCTTTTGAAGCTCCCGAACGAAAGACTAGGAGGGAGAGAACATGCCAGTTGGGCATGTGTCTCTACCAGGGTCCTACTCAAGTGTAGGCTGAACTCCTGACATGATCTAGTTGAGATTCCTGCATTGCAGAGGGTTGGACTAGATGACCCTCAGAGGTCCCTTCTGACTACAGTTCTGTGATTCTGTGTGATGCAGAAGTGCTCACCTTAATCATTGCTCCCTGAGCAAAGCAATTCTACCTTTTGGGTCCATGAGCTTCCCTTCGTCTTCCTCCTGCTCAGCGTCTCTTCCCTCCTGCACCTCCGAGGCGTTCAGCTCATTTTATTTTTATAAAAAATAAAAAAATAAAATAGATAAATAGGTGTCTAAGTCAGCTACTTTCCTTTTCAGTCAGCGACATTCCTCTTTGTCTTCACCAGGCTTTGAAGGAAGCGCATTACAGAAAGGATTGATTATGTGCTATTGTATCCTGCTTCCTAAGCACTTAACGGCTGTGTACAATGGTAAATGCTGAAAAACAATATTTTATGCAAAAGCGTTCCCTTCCCCCACCCCAGTGAACTTCATGGGGGTGGGTGGGGAGAAGGAACTCTTCTTAAGATATGTGCAAAAAAGAAGGGGGGAAAAAGAGGCACTCTGAATCCTGAAAATCCCATAGGGGATGATGCATTTGCCCGTTTTTGCACTACATAAGAAGAGACCTGCAGGATCAGGCCAGCGGCCAATCTTGTCCAGCATCCTGTTACTCACAGATGCTTATGGGAAGCTTACAAGCAGGACCTAGTGGCAGATTTGGGCTCTCAAATTTCAGTGGCACCCTGTGTGATGCTAAAATTCGTCATCTTGTCCCACCTCTACTCCATTATTGTAGCGCCGCCTGCAGCGCAGCACCTAGCGCGGCCAAGCTGGTCACACTACCTTAAAACCACCTTTGCAGGACCCGAGTGCAAGAGTGATCTCCCCTCCTGCAGTCTCCCTGCTGCACTGAGGAGGAATGGTGGAAGCCTCCCCCTCCCCTGGATCCTGAATCTTCCCAGGAGCAGGAGGACAGTATAGATTTGGAACAGCGGTTTGCAGAGGGGCATAGTTCAGAAGGCAGAAGCTGGGAAATGCTGGATGGGGAACAGCTAGGAGAAGAAACACGGGAAGAGAGAGGGTTAACAGATTCACAGTCTCTGGACAGCATTCACACACACCCCATCTCCAAAGTCACGGAGAGCTCAGAAAGTGGCAGAACAGAAAGCACAGAGGGTACAAGCTCAGATTACAAGACGTAGGAGTGGCGTAGATTAATAGGGATGGAAGAGGGTGGAGTCCTTAATTGGGAGCACCGCCATTCTGGGAGATGCTCTGTCCCATGAGACTAGGGCCCTACAGGATTTAACCTCCTTCCATTGTGCCTGTAAGACAGAGCAATTCCGCCTGGCCTTTAATTTGAATTCAGCCTGATCTTTTATTTCCCTTTTCTTCCCTCCCTCTCCCCTTTTATGAAGATTACCCACTCTGAGACCCCACAGCTAATTCTCCCCTGGCCTCCTCGCTGGCCCAAGTAGGACCAATTCAGCCAGCTAGCCCTGGGGACTATCTAATGCTTATTAGATGGATTTCCCCTAAATTTAGTTCTGAACTTTGAATTTTATTGTTATTCATGTTTTTATACTGTATTTTATGCTGCTTTTACAATTAAGTGTTTTAAATTTGTTGTTAGCTCCCCTGAGCCCAGTTTTCTGAACTGGGAAGGATGGGGTATAAATAAAAAATTATTATTATTAATTATTATTTGTTCTCTTGCTGTGATTATTAAAGTTTCTAACTGGTAAGAAGGTTCATTTTCCTTTGTTCTGCTTATTTACTGCCACAAGGGAGGAAGCCAATTCCCTGAAGCCTGACACTCCCTTGGCTGGTATTCAGCAGCGTTACTGCTTCTGACCGTGAAAGCAGAGCAGAGCCATCATGGCTGCTAACCATGGATAGCTTTGTCCCCCACAAATTTGTCCGATCCTCTTTTAAAGCCACCAAGGATGGTGACCGTCTCTGCCTCCTGTTGTGATGGCCTGGGAATCTGATTCAGAGGCTGAACCTGAGGAGTCCCAGCCTGTACAGGAGTCCCCGCCTCCAGGGCTGGCTGAGCCGGGGCAGGGGCTTGAATCTGAAGGGCCTGCACCTGTGCCAGATCCTCAGGAGCAGACACCAGATCAAACCACTCTGGCTCCAGAGGTGATTGGGACCCATTGCCTGCAGGTGCTCCTCTCCCAGCCCTGTCAGGTGAAGGTGAGGTTGCCTCTGGGTCCGGTAACCCTCCAGCCTCTCCTGACCTGCAGAGACTCAGGGCAGAGAGGCGGAGGGAACTAAGTTCTCTCAGGAGGAGTGCTTGCCTTAAGGCCAGGAGGGGCGAGTCACTTGTGGACCAGGGCCACCCTAGGCCTCAGAGGAGATAAAGGCCAGTCAGCCCAGTCCCAGGTTGCGGGAGCAACATTGCTGGTAACCTGTTCCTGCCGGCACCCTGACCTGCTCTCCTGAGTTCCTGACCACGCCTGACTCCTCGCTTTGGACCTTGGTTCACCCCTGACGGACAGCCTCCTTACCCTCGACCCAGGACCGGACTCTGACCACGCCGCACGGTAACACCCCCCCCGGACCAGCACACCTGTGGATGTGTTGGATGTTGTTGGGGCCACCACCTTCTTGGTTCAAACTCATCCCCAATGCCCCTTATAGGGAGTGATAGAAATTAGCCAGGCGCCAGGCGCGTTTTGCTACCGGCACAGGGAAAATGGCGACCACGTGGACATCTCTGGATGCCAAGTTGGCAACTGGACTCTCCACCTGGCTGACTCCATCTTTCTTAAGCAGGTAAGCTTGAAGAGCTTATTTATTTCATTTAATTCTCCAATGAGTACACGTTTCACCCCTTCTTCAGTTAATCCTTACGACGACCCTGTGACGTAGGTAAAGAGGCGTCACGACTGGGTGGGGATTTGAACTCTGATCTCTCAGGTCCTAGTCTGACACACTCACCACTTTACCCCACTGGCTTCCTAGCGTCCTTCTGCTATGGGGCAGCTCTATAAATTAAGTAGGTAAAAATATATATATGGGGAAAACAAAATGTCACTTAGAGAAGGGTCTGAAATATTTTCCTTGAAGCTTGCATTTGTTCTTTTCTGGGTTGTTTTATTTGATGTTATAACGTGTTCTAAACCGCCTTGAGATCCCCCCCCCCTTTAAAATATAAATTGGTATAGAAATGGAATGAAAAATAATAATAGTAATAAATTTTGCTGCAGGGAAGAAAGAAAAAAAAGGCGCCTAGATATTCAGTGGTGGCGACCGTAACCCTGGTTTAAGGTTCCATTTGGTGATGGAGCTCATATATCTGAGTTTCTAACACTGCCTGAAGTGTTGTTCAAAGTAGCCAGTTGCATTGCTCACTACGGAAGATAACAGCACAATAAAATTCGATTAATTGGGCATTTATTCAAAATCCAGTTGAAACGACTTGGTTTAATTGATTCAACAAAACAATCCAGCGATACCAGCTTTTCAAAGTCGGGATAGGTCATTTTCACACCTCCCTCCCCTTGGCCTCTCAGTGCCCCATACGGAGCCCACCCAGTTTGGGTACCGGTGCTCTGTAGCTTCTTAGCCACCGCTGTTTGATTTTCAAATGATTCCGTCTCTTCTTTGAACGATGGCGCCCAGGGAGATGTTGCTGGCGACTCATCGACCGGACACGCATGGGGCTCCCTGCCTGCCTGCGAAAACCTCTCCCTCCGGAGGCTTTGAAGCCTGGCGATGGCTGCGTTTGTGCAGAGGGATGGCCGCATGTCGCATGGATTAATCAAACTTGTCCCTCGCCGCGTTCTCAAAGCTGCATGGCCCTTCTTGAGACTTCTAAAGGCGGCCTGCGTTTCCCTCGAAGATTCACCGCTTTATAGTTGAAGGAAGACAAAAGGCAGGAAGGTCAAACGCCTGGTCGCAATAGTGATGGTGGATTGTGTGAGGATATGGTAGAATTCAGCTGCATGGGCCTAATTTTTGCTGAGGTTAAGCTCCAGAATCTTTGACTCCAGTTCATCCCTGGAGTGCAGGCTACTCTCAACGTCCTCAGGGCTTGCGTTCCAGGGGCCAAAATCATTTACAGTGAAAACACTGGGAAGGATTGCCAAAGGTTCCCCCCCCCCCCCCATGATTCTCTGCCCTCTTTCCAATTTTTATTTTATTTTGCCAAGTCAAATTCATGCAAGTTGCGAGTTACCTGCATGTGATCTCATAAAGAAGGCACCTCTGTGAAAGCATAACATGCATTATAATTTCCGCATGTCAGGAGTGTGTGCAGGAGCCAGGCTCTGTGACCAGTAGGGCTTTGCAGGACTGGGGCCTTCCTAAGTTTGTTCTGGAGAGGCAAGGCGCGGCCACACAGGTGAGGCTGATTGGTAACTCACCGCACCTGGTGGCAAGAGCCGGGAAGGGATATAAGGTCAGCATTTCCCTTCGGCTCTTTGCCACAGGAACACGTTCCCTGCCTTGCTGCGTTTGGCTCCTTGCTTCCTGAATCTTGGACCCTTGACTTCATGACTCCTTGCTTCCTAACCCTGGGAGCCCTGTCTTCTGGACTCTCATTCCTGCTCCCACCCTGCCATCTTGCCCCCGGTCCCAACGTCCTCAGCCGCAACTTCGACCGCCCGTAGACTGGATCATGACACCGCAGTCCTACAACCTGATCACCTGGAAGTAAAAGGACAGGACCTGGGAGACCAGGGTGATCCACAGGATTCAAATCCCCACCAGGCCACGAAGCTGACTGGGCCAGTCACTCATTCTCGTGCCTAGCCTACTATGCAGGGTTGCTGTGCAGATAAAACGGGGAGAAGGAACACGCTTGTTTTCTTTTGCTCTGGAGGTCAGGATTCGAACCCGTGGCTTCAAGTTACAAAAAAGGAGATTGCGACTAAACATTGGGAAGAACTTTGTGGCAGTAAGAGCTGTTTGACAGTGGAATAGACTCCTATGGGGGAGTTGTGGACTCTCCTTCCTTGGAGGCCTTTAAAAAGGGGTTGGATGGCCATCTGTCATGGGTGCTTTAGCTGAGATTTTTGAATTGCAGGGGGTTGGACTAGATGACCCCTAGGGGTACAACTCTACAATTCTCTCTAGTTGGAAAATTCTGCAAGTGAGAGGGAGGCATTGTTGAAAAGACCCCTTCATGGTTGCCACGTTCAGAATTTCTGGTTGAGGGGACACTCAGAAGAAGTCCTTTGTTGATGATTTCATGGTTCAGATAGGTGAAGGAAAGGCTCTCTGGCTGCTACTCCTAGCAGGCGGGCCAAACCTTGTGGCTAAGGGCCACATTCCCTTACAGTGAACCTCCTAGAGGCCACATGCCAATGGACAGCAGGATCAGAGACAGGTGTGTACAGAGCGATGGAGGTGATTTCTTCTTTTGCATATGATTCTATGGTTTACCTGGTTATTACCTACACTGGCTTCCAGTACGTTTCCGAGCACAATTCAAAGTGTTGGTGCTGACCTTTAAAGCCCTAAATGGCCTCGGTCCAGTATACCTGAAGGAGCGTCTCCACCTCCATTGTTCTGCCCAGACAATGAGGTCCAGTTCCAAGGGCCTTCTGGCGGTTCCCCCGCTGCGAGAAGCCAAGTTACAGGGAACCAGGCAGAGGGCCTTCTTGGTAGTGGCACCTGCCCTGTGGAACGCCCTCCCACTAGATGTCAAAGAGACCAACAACTACCAGACTTTTAGAAGACATCTGAAGGCAGCCCTGTTTAGGGAAGCTTTTAATGTTGAATAGGTTATTGTATTTTAATATTCAGTTGGAAGCCGCCCAGAGTGGCTGGAGAAACCCAGCCAGATGGGCGGGGTATAAATAATAAATTATTATTATTATTTGAGGACATGGTTTTAATTCTGATAATCCCAGTTTTCACACATGCACCAAGTTTCTAGGCCTTAAATGTGGCTCTAAACAGGACTTCCTGTGGCCAATGGTAGAGAGTCCTGGTCCTGCATAGCTTTTGGTCCAAGATAAACCATAGGAAAGAAGCAAATATATGCTAGTGCATTTTAGCATAATTATTTCTTCTGCTTTTTGGTTGTTGCACAGAATTCTGAATGATAATGATGGCGAGGATGATGGGGAAATACAGCTATGAACATTGGGAATAAAATATGCTTTATCAAAGCATTAAGCATTTCCAGTTTGATTGCTGTGCTCAAAATCTACCCACCCCCCCTCAAACTACACCCAAGCGCCGCTGATCTTGAATTTTGTGAGGTCTGTGGGTTTTCTGGATTTTTCTTGTTTTCTGCGTACTCCCCCTTGCTGACTCCCTGATCGAGATGGAAAAGCCGAGCAGGTGAAACTAGAACTGGGCTTGAAGGAAAACAAGATCAGACAGGATAATTATTTCTTCCTGCAGATCCAGCAGGATTGGGAGTGGGGGAGAGAGAATGACCTTAATTACCAGAGGATGTGGCAGTTGAATGGGATGGTTCAAGAGGCTGAAGTTCGCAGTGGCACAGAATAATCACAGTGCCCATGAAAAAGACGGAAGGATATTGGCTTCAGGTTTGAAATGGTTTTCATGGAGTAAGCACAGAATTCTGATGAGGGCTCAGGAGAAAGGTGTGTGTGTGTGGGGGGGGACTTTTTATTTTTATTTTAAAGAACCCTCATTTTATTGCATGGCAGTTTTGGGGGTTGTTTCTGTGGGATGTGAAACACAGAGCAGTCAAATACAACATTCCTAGAGAGGGATGTTTGTCAAGCCAGTAGGTAAACGTCCTGTTTCCTCCTGCCCTGGGACAAACTTCCTCTACATGTGACCAGAGGTGGGCGTTGCCTTACCTGTGCAAGTGACAAAATAGTACAGCGCAAACAAGCCATCTCTCTCTCTGACTCCATTCTTTGAAGAAGCAACATCTCCTTAGCCTGAGATGCCAAGAGAGGACAAAAGAACTATCTCTTTATGGGATAGATTCCAAGTGTATATATTTGGTAACTTAAGTCTGCCTTCTGGGATCCATCTGTGAACAGAATGTGTGAGTAAACTATTTTATACCTTTTATATAAGATTGTGTCGTGTCTATTCTTTTTAGGAGGGAATAAAGGGGAATTACCAGGAAACTTACTGTAGAGCCTTAAGCAAGTCTGGCAAACCTATATGCTGTGTAAGCTTAAAAAGGTGAATGTTACTCTGCTAAATCATAGAACTTGTTAACACAAGTTGGAAAGGATATTATTAAACAATATATCCTCTCCTGCCTCCCTGAACATTCCCAGTTGTTTCTCCACTTAAAAAAAAAAGGAACCCCCCTTTCATTTCAACATTCCTTCAACTATCACAACCATTGAATCTAAGAAGACTGCCGTCCATGAGACAGTTGGAGCAAGCAACGCATGCCAGCCATTGATTCACTCAGCTCTGGTGCCGAAATCACTTCTGGGATACTTGCCTGCAAACTCATCAAGGCAGTGCATGCCGTCATTTCCCCTCTCAACAACCCTGCTAGCTAGGGTAGGGCTGAGATGGGTGGGCGACTGGCCCAAAGTCACCCCGTGGGCTTTGTGGTTGAGAGAAGATGTGCACCTGAGTCTCCCAGGAGGCTAAGCCAATGCTCTAACCACTACCCCAGGCTGCCTCAAATTGTGAACTTAAACTCATGCACAGTTGCGATGGAATGAAAACGTGCAAAGCCAGGGGCAGCAGCTTCCTAGCTCAGCCGCTGTTTCGGATGCGGCCCTTTCCCTGCTCGTCTTGCCATCTGTTGTTATTACAGCCTCGCAGTCTGGGAGCCGAGCAAAGGCTGTCCAGGTGTCAAGGTCTGATTTGCACGGTGATCATGGCTCCTGATTTCCAGTGCCTCCCTTGTTGCTTTTGTGGTAATGAGGTGCATCGCGCCCGGAGAAGCTTGGCTGGCACTAGCAGCAAAGGCTGCCAGCCTTTTGTGAATGGTGCCACATTTCACATGAGGCTTTCCAGCTTGGCGGAAAGACTGTCTTTTGTTAGCCTGGCTCATGGCTAGACAGCAGTCCCTGCTCTGCCATGCGGTGGAACGGCTGAAGGGTGCCTGAAGGAAGGCAACGAATCCACTGCTCTGAGCCTGCCCCGTTCTGGAAGGACAGCATTCAGAATGCAGCAGCTAGACTGGTGCCTGGGAGCGGCTGCCGGGACCATAGAACACCAGTCCCGAAAGATCTACATGGCTCCCAGTATGTTTCCGAGCACAATTCAAGGTGTTGGTGCTGACCTTTAAAGCCCTAAACGGCCTCGGTCCAGTATACCCGAAGGAGCGTCTCCACCCCCATCATTCATCCCAGACACTGAGGTCCAGCTCTGAGGGCCTTCTGGCGGTTCCCTCACTGCGAGAAGTGAACCAGGCAGAAGGCCTTCTCGGTAGTGGCACCCACCCTGTGGATCGCCCTCCCATCAGATATCAAGGAGATAAAGAACTACAACTTTTAGAAGACATGTGAAGGCAACCCTGTATCAGGAAGTTTTGAATGTTTGATGTTTTATTGTGTTTTTATGTGTTGGAAGCTGCTCAGGGTAGCTTAGGCCACCCAGTCAGATAGGTAGGGTCTTCTTCTTTGGGGAAGCTGTGTAACGGGCATTTATGCTGTGCCTTGAAATCTCGCAGTTGATTATTAAATTCACACATGCAGTTTAAAGCGCTCTGATAATCACTGGGGCATCCGCCCTCTACTTCAGTTAATGATCTGCTTGCAAGTCTTTCTTTCCCCACTTTAGCGGTCACGCTGCCCCCTTGCACCAGGTGGGAGACTCTTCCACGCTAGCCCATCACTAGGCTTGAATGCAATCTGACAGGTATCCTCCGTTGCCATTTCCCACCCACCCCTCCTGCTCTTTTGTGAAATTAATGTGGTGATGGCAAATTCTTGCCACTTTCATGGATGCTTTGTTGAGCTGCTTCTTTTCAAAGTGTTTCTGGGTGCAACTGTGCTCATGCCCTTTTGAAGTAAAGCAACCACTTCTGTATACAGTGGTACCTCGGGTTAAGTACTTAATTTGTTCCGGAGGTCCATACTTAACCTGAAACTGTTCTTAACCTGAAGCACCACTTTAGCTAATGGGGCCTCCTGCTGCTGCCGTGCCACCGGAGCACGATTTCTGTTCTCATCCTGAAGCAAAGTACTTAACCTGAAGCACTATTTCTGGGTTAGTGGAGTCCGTAACCTGAAGCGTATGTAACCTGAAGCGTATGTAACCTGAGGTACCACTCTACAGACATACCTCGGGTTACAGCGGCTTCAGGTTGTGTTTTATCGGATTGCGGATCGCTGAAAGCCGGAAATACCGGAATGGGTTACTTCCGGGTTTTGGCGGCCGCGCATGCGCAGAATCGCAGAATCGCAGAATCGCAACCCATGCGTGCGCAGCTGCGGGTTGCAAACGCTGCGGGTTGCGAATGTGCATCCTGCACGGATCACGTTTGCAACCCGAGCGTCCACTGTACTGGTCAAGAGGTCTGGGACATCTGTGGATTCTGCATGCTCTATCTATGCACATTTCATAGTTCCTATGCAATGGGTGGAGTTCGTGACTGATTGTGAGATTTGGCTCCCTGAGAAACTTGCTTTTCATTTCAAAGCTTCAAGTCCTTATGAGGCAGCTGGTGAAACGTCAGAAGGGGTGAGATGGTTGAGCAGGGTTTCCAGGGCTTCAGGCACTGTGCCTTTCTGCATGACTGCTGGGGTGAAGCAAGATAAGCCAAGGCACGGATTCTTGCATGGTTTTACGCAGATTACGGAATGCATCTCGTCTTGGCACACACTTCTGAATTCTTTGAGACTGCTCAAGCACAGCCCTGCCTCTGGGAAAACCCTGGCTGCACTGCTGAGAGTGTTATTGTGGGCAAGGGAAACAAAACAAAACAAAACCAGAGGTCCTTGTAGGTCAATCTAATGGCTGGTCTCTGTTCCTCGCCCACTGAAGCAGCACCTGGGCTTTTGAACGGATATGCTTCTTTTGCGAGTGCTCCCCCCCCCCCGGTCTCTGAATTTGTAACTAGACACAAGGAGCACACTGTGACAGAAATGTTTACGGCTGAGCTCACCCCACGTCTCACCTGACTTAGTTAGTTCCTCATTTAAATACCAGGGGGTCAACTTGTGTTCAGGCTCTTTTTTCCTTCCGAGGCGAGGCCTCCAAAGGCGTTTGACCTTTTCAGCTTTTCTCTTAAAAACTGGGCTTGGATTTCCCACCTCTTTGTTTGCCTCGCAGAAAGCTGGCAGCCTGCGTCCTTGCTAATGCAAGCCGCTTCCTTCCTCCTTTCTGGCAGGTTAGCAGGATTAGTCTCACCGGGGCTTAGAGAGAAAGAGAAAGTTAAGGGAACGAATGAACTTTTGGGTGTGTCTGCAAGTTTCGGACAAAGCCCAAATCTGTCCGCTGGACTGCTTAAAACGGATGGCTCCCATTTGCTCCCACTTGGATGGCCTCTAACTTTTGTTTAGTCATTTAGTCGTGTCCGACTCTTCGTGACCCCCTGGACCAGAGCACGCCAGGCCCTCCTGTCTTCCACTGCCTCCCGCAGTTTGGTCAGACTCATGCTGGTAGCTTCGAGAACACTGTCCAACCATCTCGTCCTCTGTCGTCCCCTTCTCCTTGTGCCCTCCATCTTTCCCAACATCAGGGTCTTTTCCAGGGAGTCTTCTGTTCTCATGAGGTGGCCAAAGTATTGGAGTCTCAGCTTCAGGATCTGTCCTTCCAGTGAGCTCTCAGGGCTGATTTCCTTAAGAATGGAGAGGTTTGATCTTCTTGCAGTCCATGGGACTCTCAGGAGTTTCCTCCAGCACCATAATTCAAAAGCATCAATTCTTCGGCAACCAGCCTTCTTTATGGTACAGCTCTCACTTCCATACATCACTAGGCCTCCAACTTGGATGGCTGTAAAAGAGGATTGGACCAATTCATAGAGGAGTAAGCTATCAGTGGCTACTAGCCATGATGGTGATGTTCTGCCCCCACTGTCAGAGGCAATAACCCAATATATCAGCGGTTCTCAACCTGTGGGTCCCCAGATGTTGTTGGACTACAACTCCCACCATCCCAGAGCTCTGGCCTTGCTAGCTAAGGGTGATGGGAGTTGTAGTCCAACAACATCTAGGGACCCACAGGTTGAGAAAGGCTGCTCTATATACTAGTTGAACCGATGAGTGGGGAGCACACTGTTGCATTCAAGTCCTGCTTGGAGTGTTGCACAGGCATCTGATTGGCCACTGTGAGACGAATGAAGCCAAACTGAGATATCTATTAAATGATGATGACCCCCTAAGATCACTCATGGTTGCCAGATTCTTGATCAGCGTCCTATCCCTAAAGAAGAGAAACGGACTCCTGTGCGGCTCGGATAATCCCTTTAAACTATGATCTATGTTTTAGGATGTAATTAGGTGATATCACCATTGATGTCTTCTACTAATTTATGAGTAGAGTGCGATGTTTATGTTACAAATTTATTGTAATGTATGATGTTGGTCTTTTGTTTTTGTTTTGCTTTGGTTCTTGTCTGTTTTTTGTAAGTTTTGGTGGTTTTAAATTTGGAGGTTTAAGTACATTATGTTGGTATGGGAAACTGTCGTGTGATGGGCCAATGGCCGTAATAAAGATCAATACAATACAATGGCCACTGTGAGAACAGGATGCTAGACCAGATGGACCACTGGGCTGATCCAGCAGGCTCTGCTTATGTCCATATGTTTTTATTTTTGTGAACCTGTGGCCCTCCAGATGTTGTTGGACTCCAACTCCCTGCAGGGCCGATGGTCAGGGACGGTAGCAGTTGTAGTCCAATGTCATGGAGTGGTTGGACGAAGAGGAATGGCAGGAGGAATCAGCTGGGGAACCCCCAAGGAAACCCCAACTCTCAGAGCCCAGAGAGTGGTGGTAGGACAATGATGAGTGGTGGAGGGAGAAGAGAGGGCAAACCGTGAAGAGGAGGTGTCGGAAGCTGAAGAGGTAACAGGGCTTGGTGAGAAGGGAGATTCTGTGCCAGAGAGCAGTCCAGAATCAGAGGCAGAAGCCTCAGCAGGAGAGGAGGGGGGCCAAGAGACAGAGATGAGTCCAGCTGGAGAAGAGGCACAGGTGTCTCCCTCTCCTGCTGCAATGAGCTCCCCTCCCCCTCTGTCTCCCAGAACCAGAAGAGGGCTGAAATGGGCAGAGCAGCGGCAGGCTGCATTCAGGCACAGTCTCTGATTGCTTGGAAGAAGCCCTGGAGAGGAGGGGACTTTCGATGGCTGTGAGGAGGCAGGGACTTGCGGCAACTGATTTTCACAGAGGAAGACCAAAGGGAACGAGCTGCTTTGCTCATTACACTTCATAATAATAATAATAATAATAATAATAATAATAATAATAATAATAATAATTTATTTATACCCCTCCCTTCCGAGTTCAGAAAACCAGGCTCAGGTCAGCTAACAACAAATTTGAAACACTAAATTGTAATACAACATAGAAGCAGCATAAAATACAGTATAAAAGCATGAATAACAATAAAATTCAAAGTTCAAAAAATCAATTTTGGGGAAATCCATCCCATAAACATTAGATAGTCACCAGGGCTAGCTGGCTGAATTAGTCCTATTTGGGCCAGCGAGGAGGCCAGGGGAGAATTAGCTGTGGGGTCTCAGAGTGGGTAATCTTCATAAAAGGGGAGGGGGAGGGAAGAGAAGGGAAATAAAAGATCAGGCTGAATTCAAATTAAAGGGCAGGCGGAATTGCTCTGTCTTACAGGCCCGACGGAAGGAGGTTAAATCCTGAAGGGGCCCTAGTCTCATGGGACAGAGCATTCTACCAGGTCGGAGCCATCACTGAAAAGGCCCTGGCCCTGGTGGAGGATAGTCTGACTTCCTTAGGGCCCGGGACCTCTAAACAATGGTTATTAATGCACCTTAAGGTCCTCTGCAGGGCATACCAGAAGAGGCACTCAACTAAGTCTGTGGAGGTTGTGTTTTTGCTAATAAAGAGTTAACTCCCATCTTTGAACTGTGTGATTACTGACTGGGGCATCCAGCAATATCTGGAGGGCCACAGGTTCCCATCTCTGTTTTACTTTTTTCCCTGAGGCATTTACTTGCCTTGTTTCTTAACCATTTAGTGCTGTTTTGCTGTATTTTGGTGAGGTGTCTGAATCACCATTGGGTGGAAAGGTGGGAAACAGATGTTAACATGTTAACAAGCCAACAGAGAAATAAATGGTGGGTAAAAAGGTAAAGGTAAAGGGACCCCTGACCATTAGGTCCAGTCGTGGCCGACTCTGGGGTTGCGGCGCTCATCTTGCTTTATTGGCTGAGGGAGCCGGCGTACAGCTTCCGGGTTATGTGGCCAGCATGACTAAGCCGCTTCTGGCGAACCAGAGCAGCGCACGGAAACACCGTTTACCTTCCCGCCGGAGCGATACCTATTTATCTACTTGCACTTTGACGTGCTGTCAAACTACTAGGTTGGCAGGAGCAGGGACCAAGCAATGGGAGCTCACCCCGTCGTGGGGATTCGAACCGTCAACCTTCTGATCTGCAAGTCCTAGGCTCTGTGGTTTAACCCACAGCGCCATCCGCGTCCCTAAATGGTGGGTAGCTAGCTATATTTGCCCTCTTCCTTCCTAATTCCACTTTGTGGATCCTTTTCCTCGGGGGTGGTACTTTGGAAATGCAATGTTGGAACTGGGCCATCGGAAAATGTCTTGATTTCACATTGAGCAGACCACAAATCTTAGGATCCCAACCTAGAGATGGAGGACAGTCATATCATCCTATTTGGCTTTTCAAAGCTGTATTCACCAGGGCAAAACTGTTCTATGAGACTGTTCCATGAATTGTTCACGATTAAGAAGTTAAGGGACGCGGGTGGCGCTGTGGGTAAAAGCCTCAGCGCCTAGGGCTTGCCGATCGAAAGGTCGGCGGTTCGAATCCCTGTGGCGGGGTGCGCTCCTGCTGCTCGGTCCCAGCGCCTGCCAACCTAGCAGTTCGAAAGCACCCCCGGGTGCAAGTAGATAAATAGGGACCGCTTACTAGCGGGAAGGTAAATGGCGTTTCCGTGTGCTGCGCTGGCTCGCCAGATGCAGCTTTGTCACGCTGGCCACGTGACCTGGAAGTGTCTCCGGATAGCGCTGGCCCCCGGCCTCTTGAGTGAGATGGGCGCACAACCCCAGAGTCTGTCAAGACTGGCCCGTACGGGCAGGGGTACCTTTACCTTTAAGAAGTTACTACCATTAAAGGGCTTGCCAAGAACATGTGCTCTTCATTCCCCATGGATTCTTGTGTTCTGTAATATGCTGGCTTACATAAAAACGTTAAAGGAATAGGGGATCCAGGATAAAATATTTTTTGAGCAATGTGTCGCTTCTGTCGAGGAGGAGGAGAAGAAAAGATTATAAATTGCCACAACTGGAGGGATCTTCTCTGTTTTGATGACACGAAGCAAAAGAGATGGAAAGTGCAAACCGAAGGGAAAAATCCCCAGAGGGTTTAAGGATAATTTTGTCTATTTAATCGGAAACAAATCACTTTGCGGATTAAGGCACATGTTTTAAAGCTGCATAATAATTCCGTTTTATACGACAAGAGAGTGAATGCCATAAAAGAGCAACGCTTCACAATTTTAGAACAACGAGTGGGAAAAGCAACATTTTCTCTCTCTTCTAATGCATCCCTCCCTCCTGGACTTCTAAGAGTGAATTTTGAAGTTCAGGAGCTCATTTTGACAGCCCTCACAGCCATGCCCCCATTCTCCTGTCATACTCAATTTGTACCTTATCCCTCACCCCCCTAAACTGCTAGTTTCTTTCCTGATCTTTTTGATCTCCCTTCTCTTTGTAACAGTTTTTTTTACTCCCTTCCTCTCTATTTCCAGTGGATCAGGCAAACAGTTAGTGTGTTAGTGGGACAATTCCTTTCCTTCAATCTCTGTTCCCCTTTTCCAGGGCTTCTCTTCGCAAGGGAGACAAAATCCTAAGCTGTGTAATACCTGATTGGGTAATAAAGCTTTGAACTTTTGTTTTTGGTCTGGTTGTTTTCCCCAGCATTCTTGCATTTGACTTTTGCAAGGAAAAGATTCTGCTCAGTGTCTCTCAGGCCCAGTCACCCTTGGCATACACAGCAGGGCTGTTGTTTAAATTCCACAATCCAGGTCCACCCCAAACTGGGTCTGTAACAGTGGTTCTGTGGAGAATCTGGAATTGGTTCAAGGACCGCTGGTGGATCACAGCCCACAGTTTGAGAAATAATGTGCAAATGGCAACAGGTTTCTGTCAGTTTTGTCTGGGCACAGGCTAGGGCCAGACGAATCTCATTTATTTAAATAGAGTTACAGGTTTGGTGGATCAGGGTAATGCTGTGCATGTAGAGTATCTTGATTTCAGTAAGGCATTGGACAAAGTCTCCTATGATATTCTTGTGGAGAAGCTAGAAAAATATGGACTAGGCAAATTTGTAGATGGTTGACTGACCGAACCCAAAGAAGGCGATCAAGATGATCAAGGGTCTGGAAACCAAGGCTTATGAGGAGTGGTTGAAGAAGCTGGGCATGTTTCTCCTGGTAAAGAAGAGACTGAGAGGAGATATGATGTTGTTGTTGTTTAGTCGTTTAGTCATGTCCAACTCTTCGTGACCCCATGGACCAGAGCACGCCAGGCACCTCTGCCCTCCACTACCTCCCGCATATGATATGATAGCCATCTTCAGATATCTCAAGGAAGATGGAAGATGGAGCATGGAAGATGGAGCAAGTGTGCCTTCTCCTGCTTCAGAGGGTAGGGCTCAAACCAATGGATTCAAGTTACAAGAAAGGAGATTCTGACTAAATATCAGGATGAGCTTTCTGATAGTAAGAGTAATTCAACAGTGGAACGGAGTTTTTTAAGCAGAAATTGGATGTGTTAAGTTGTGGGTGAATGTATCAGACCACAGCGATTCTTCAAACAGCTCTTGTTTATTCACAGGCCAGAACAGAACTGAACTGAAGGGTTCAGCCAGCCTGCTTATCTAGAGCTCCACTAGAATGCAACAGTAACCATTTTCTGTAACTATCCAATCACTGAACGTCACTTTCAATCTCTTATTTGCATATGTGGACCTGAGTGAAAACTATCTACAGTATCCCCCTGCTGGCCCAGGGTGAGAACTTCAGTACATAACAGGATGGCCATCTGTCATGGCTGCTTTAGCTGAGATTCCTGCATTGCAGGGGGTTGGAATAGATGAATCTCTGTTTTTCTTCCAACTCTGTGATTTTATGATAATATGATTCTATGTTATCCCCAACATTCTCCTTAATGCCAGAAATGCGAGATGTGGCTTTATGGCAAGGGAAGGCATTCACAGTGCATGCTCTGAAAACATTTTACATGTTCTTCCCATATCACATGTCTGTGCCCTAATGCCCAAACGTTTTGGTCACTTAGGCATGCCGCAAAGGGGAGAGCACCATGCAAAAAGGACCTTTCCGGCTGTTGCAGCATGAATTCTGCTGCACATACACTCAGAAATAAAGGCGAATGATAGGCATGTTGATTAATTCGTATACATGCTACCTATATGAATTAATCAACATGCATCTCATTCCTATTATTATTATTCTTTATTATTATTATATTTATACCCTGCCCATCTGGCTAGCTTTCCCCAGCCACTCTGCGCGGCTCCCAACAGAATATTAAAAACACAATGAAACATCCAGCCTTAAAAACTTCCCTATGCAGGGCTGCCTTCAGGTATCTTCTAAAAGTCAGAAAGTTGTTTATTTCCTTGACATCTGGTGGGAGGGCGTTCCACAGGGCAGGCGCCACTACCGAGAAGGCCCTCTGCCCTGGTGTTCAGGCCAAGATAGCCATTTGCTTATGCAACCAAGGTGGCTTGGAAAAACACTGATATTTACAAGAAAAGTACAAGAAAATCTTTACCCTCTGGGCTGTGTGGGGTACGGTGTGGAACAGTGACTAATGTTTAGAGGAAGTTAAGAAGATTGGATAGAAACAGGGTGTCTGGATCTTGTGAACAGTAGCATTCCTTGCTGCAACATTTTCTCGCTGTTTCCACAATATTTTTCAGTCTTTCCTGCGAACAAGGAGCTATGCTGGGCAATTATCAGGCAATCCCTGCCGATCAACTGAAATCTTAGCAGCTGCTACCCTAGACCCCAGTTTCTGAGGTTTCCCCATGTATTGTCAAGCCTTTTTTCTGCTTTCTGGTTTTTTGATATTCATATAGCTTCGAAACATGCTTTTAAAAATAAATGACATTCTTTTATAAAAGATCGATGGAACTATGGAGTTCGCATTATAAATGGATGCTGTGGTGAAGCTTAAATAAAAGAAGGCATTGCAAGGCTGCTTTTATAAGGTTTTCCACATTTTTTGGGACCAACAGCTAAGCAAGTATCGCCCTGTTTAAAAATGTGACGAGGCAAATATATATATTTTAAAAGATAAGTGTGGTCCTAAAAAGCAGAGAGACCGTGCGTGGAAACCAGAAACTGAATTGGGGAAAGGAGAGAAGGAAGGAGGGAAGGAAGGAAGGAAGGAAGGAAGGAAGGAAGGAAGGAAGGGAAAGACAGACATAAGACATATCTGGCTTGTATTTCTGCCCTGTTGAACTCTAGCAGCCCAAAGTAAGTTTTTACAGGCTGATATCTTTTATTTTTGGCCTCTCGCTTAATTGCAGCCAGCCAAGGAAAGAAACTGAAGTGGGAATCCACTTGTGTGCCTGGTGATGATTAGGAATTTTTAGAAGTCGCTTGCTTCTCTGCGGTTGACCCGGGAGGGAGGGAGGCAGCGTGTCGTGCTGTGAACTAATTAAAATTATACCGAGTGGGAGGAGGAATATTGAATTTCAGCCGCTGCAAGTGCTTGAGTTTAGTGCATGGGGTCCATCACACTTCGCAGGCGGTTTGTATATATAGGAAGGGGAAAGAGAAAGCTGCGTAATTTAATTTAATTTAATTTTTTTAAAGTCAGGATTATTTTTTTTTAATGGCAGGGATGTTTCAAGTCATGTTCTTTTCTTCTTCTTGAATGATTTCCTTCCCCAAAGATAGTTTGGGAAAATGGAATGTAGGATACAGTGGTACCTCAGGTTAAGAACTTAATTCGTTCCGGAGGTCCGTTCTTAACCTGAAACTGTTCTTAACCTGAGGTACCACTTTAGCTAATGGGGCCTCCTGCTGCTGCCGCACGATTTCTGTTCTCATCCTGAAGCAAAGTTCTTAACCTGAGGTACTAATTCTGGGTTAGCGGAGTCTGTAACCTGAAGTGTCTGTAACCTGAGGTACCACTGTACAAAAATGCTGTTTGCTAGCTCAGTTCATGTCACGTCGATGCTGAGGTCCTATCCTGTCTAGCATCTTGTTTCAGTTGGTTAGAGCATGGCGCTGATAATGCCAAGGCCCATTTGGGACAGCGGCATACAGTGGTACCTTGGGTTACAAACGCTTCAGGTTACACACTCCGCTAACCCAGAAATAGTGCTTCAGGTTAAGAACTTTGCTTCAGGATGAGAACAGAAATTGTGCTCCGGTGGCGCAGCAGCAGCGGGAGGTCCCATTAGCTAAAGTGGTGCTTCAGGTTAAGAACAGTTTCAGGTTAAGAACGGACCTCCAGAACGAATTAAGTTCTTAACCCGAGGTACCACTGTATTCCTGCGTTGCAGGGGGTTGGACTAGATGACCCTTGTGTCCCTTCCAACTCAAAAATTCTGTGATTCTACAATTCTATGATTCTCAGCTAACATGGGACTTTAGGGGCTGCTGAATAGGGGCTCGCTCTTTCTTTCTTTCTTTCTTTCTTTCTTTCTTTCTTTCTCTCTCTCTCTCTCTCTCTCTCTCTCTCTCTCTCTCTCTCCCCCCCCCCCCCGGTCATGCATTAATCTGCAGCAGTGAACGACATGTTACTTATTAATTAATTAAAGCCGTTGCATCCTGCCTTGTGGGCCACAGGCACTTGGAGACGGTTAACAATATTCAAACTAATTAAAAAAAGTCAAACCCCAAACAATCAATTAAGCAGCAGGACAGCAACAAAACCAGCAAAGGGGGGGGGGAGAATCTCATTAAAAAAAAAAATCCTCCACAGTTGGAGGATTCCAAATGCCCTTCAGGTAAGATGAAAAGAAGAGCCCTGCTGGATCAAACCAAGGATGCATCCGTTTCCCCAAAGGGGGCCAGCCAGATTCCTCTAGGAAGCCCCCGAGCAGAGCCTTTCCTGAGCAAGAGATTCAGGGCAGCCTGAAGACGAAATTGTTGACACAGCACACAGGGTGAAGTCTGGGATTTGTTGCCCCCCAAATTTGATGCCAACGGGAAGCCCAGAAGCCGAATCTAAGCACATTAGTACCCTTCCCTGCTTGAGATTCACAGCAACTGTTACTCAGAGGCACACCACTTCCATCAGTAGCACATAGCCATTGCTGCAAGGAGCCATTTGGTTGTCTCGTCCTCCATGGATTTGTCTAATCCACAACGTGAGGAAAGGCCTTTTCTGTGGTGGCTCCCTGTCCATGGAATGCTCTCCCCAGAGAGACTCGCCTGGTGCCTTCGTTACATATCTTTAGATGCCAAGTGAAATTCCTCCTTACCCAGGCCTTCAGCCGTTATATAACCTATAGCAGGGGTCAGCAACCCTTTTCAGCCATGAGCCAGTCCACCGTCCCTCAGACCATGTGGTGGGCAGGACTATATTTTGAAAAAAAAAAAGAACAAATTCCTATGCTCCACAAATAACCCAGAGATGCATTTTAAATAAAAGCACACATTCTACTTGTGTAAAAACACGCTGATTCCCGGACCGTCCGTGAGCCGGATTGAGAAGGCGATTGGGCCGGATCCAGCCCACGGGCCCTAGATTGCCTACCCCTGATCTATGGCCTGTTAAATACGGGTGGGAGGCACTCTTATTTTGATTATTTTATTACTATGCTGTGTATGCATAGAATAAGTGCTTTTATTTTCCTTAAAAAAAATGTTTAGGGGGTACTCTCATTTTCCTACTCATATTGAAATACTGCCCCTCAATGAGGCCAAACTTAGATTCACAAAATGTTTTTTTTTAAGAATAATTTTTTATTAACCGACCAATCACATCAAATCAAACCAAATTACATAAATTCCAAATTACACAGCCAAATTTTAAGTTTTTGTTGGGGGTACCCATATTTCAAGTTCCGAAGGGGATCCAATCAACTTCTTGCTTCTTGTTGCTGTTTTAATGTCCACAAATCTAACCTTATGATGTTCACAGTACTATCCAGTCCTTTCTTATTGTTTTTCCACATCTCTTGTTGTTATTTTCATATATTTTTCCTTTCTCTTTGTGACCTCTGATAGTATCCACAAGCTGGTTAGAACAGTTTGTAATCCTGCGTGAATATTATTTTTTTATCCAGTAGCCATATCCAGACGTTTTCCATATAACATCACTTCGATACATCAAAACAGTCTTAGCGTCATTAATCTTCACCAATCTGCCTCTGTTCTCAAAACCTCTGAGGAGATTCACCAGGAATGCAGTCTGAAAACAAGTCCGTTCTGTCCTCCCGGCTATAAATCCTTTGGCAAGATGGCGACTCCGAATTAATTGCTGCGCCATTCCAAAAGCTCTTATTGCTTCTCGATCTCCATAAAGCATACTTTTGGTTAAAGTTTATCTCCACACAGACCTTAATCATCCTGCTTGGGTCAGTTCAACCGACGATTCTAATGAGGAGGGGTTCTTGTAAATCACATAGAAGGAAAGTAAAAAAGGTCCCGTCCCCCATTCAGTCCCGTTGTCAAATATACCCAGCCTTTGGTGTATCTTCATCGTAAAATATTCCTGTTTCTCCAACCCGTCGTCTTCTTTCGCAGAGGTCACTTAAATTAGCAGACTTCACTCCCCTTCTTCACTTGAAATATGTGCATTTGCTTCTTTTGTAATTAATTATTCCAAATTGCTTCAGCTAGTGCGCGATCAGAGACAGCGTCCAGGAGAGCCGAGGTCCATACGGGGGCATTCTGCCTAGGGCCCTCACCCCCTTCTTTCGAATTAGGGGGTGATTTATGGGCACAGCAGGCAAGGGCAGTGTTCCCCATTTCCTTGGGGCAACAAGGGAGGCTGCCTACTCCCATAACAGCCTCTTAATTACCTCGTGTGGGTTGGAGAGATGGTATTGTCTTTTTTTTTAAAGATATTTATTAGAATTTTACAAAATGAAAAAAGAAAAAAGAAAAATACAAAGTAAAAATAGATAAAAAACAATTCCATCTTTCCATCACTTTCTTTCATTTGCTTATTTCCCGGACCTCCTCACACCTCCCTTTTTGTATTCCATTTCAATTTGTTAGTTCAGCAAATCCTTCCCCTCTTTGTTTATCCTACTCTTTAATCTTAAAATAATATGTACATTGAATTTTTGACTGTTAATAGCCCATTTTTTTCATACTCCTTATAGCGTTATAGCTAAAAACCACATAACTTTCCATCCAACATCATTTTAACATTCATTAATTTTACAATATTTCTGTAGATAGTCTTTACATTTCTTCCAATCTTCTTCCACCGACTCTTCTCCCTGGTCTCGGATTCTGCCGGTCATTTCTGCCAGTTCCATGTAGTCCATCACCTTCATCTGCCATTCTTCCAGGGTGGGTAGATCTTGTGTCTTCCAATACTTTGCAATAAGTATTCTTGCTGCTGTCGTAGCATACATAAAGAAAGTTCTATCCTTCTTTGGCACCAATTGGCCGACAATGCCCAGGAGAAAGGCCTCTGGTTTCTTCAGGAAGGTATATTTAAATACCTTTTTCATTTCATTATATATCATCTCCCAGAAAGCCTTAATCCTTGGGCACGTCCACCAAAGGTGAAAAAATGTACCTTCAGTTTCTTTACATTTCCAACATTTATTATCGGGCAAATGATAGATTTTTGCAAGCTTGACTGGAGTCATGTACCACCTGTATATCATTTTCATAATATTCTCTCTTAAGGCATTGCATGCCGTAAACTTCATACCTGTGGTCCATAACTGTTCCCAGTCAGCAAACATAATGTTGTGTTCAACATCTTGTGCCCATTTAATCATAGCAGATTTCACCGTTTCATCCTGAGTGTTCCATGTCAACAGCAAGTTATACATCCTTGACAAAGTCTTAGTTTTGGGATCTAACAGTTCTGTTTCCAATTTTGATTTTTCCACCTGGAATCCAATTTTTTTATCCAAATTGTATGCCTCCATTATTTGATAATAATGAAGCCAATCTCGCACTTTATCTTTTAGTTTTTCATAACTCTGCAATTTCAGTTTGTCTCCCACTTGTTCCAAAATTTCCCAATATTTCGGCCATTTGGCCTCCATATTGAGTTTTTTCTGAGCCTTCGCTTCCATCGGTGACAGCCACCTTGGGGTTTTGTTTTCAAGCAAATCCTTATATCTTATCCAGACATTAAACAATGCTTCCTTTAAAGGTTGTACTAACCATTCTTTTAAAGTTCTGTAATATCTTGAAGTCAATCCATCTGGTCCTGGAGATTTGCCCAATTGCATGTTCTGAATGGCATCTTCTATTTCCTGTTCAGATATTTTACAGTTCAGCATTGATTTGCTTTCTTGAGAAATTTTTTGTAATCCATTTATCTTCAAAAATCGATCTATGTCAACTTCTTTCTGTGGCCCTTGTGTGTATAATTGTTTAAAGTACCTCTGGAGAGATGGTATTGTTGTCCATCTTCCAATGTGCCCCTAGTGGCCCCTAGATTCACAAAATGTTTAGGGGTATGCGTACCCCTGCGTCCCCCCCGAAAACAACCACTGCATAGAATCATATCCTCAAGTCTTCTGAACTTCTAGGCAATGCCTGAATGAAGGCATGCTTTCTCTCCACACCTCTTAAGTAAGGATGATGTAATCTAGGGGTTTCCACAATTTTGGAGCATGGAGTTCTGTTGTTTTGGGATGTTCATTGCCCTTCTCTTGAACAGCTTGAACCAAAATTTAAGCTCTGCCCGGCATAATCAATCACCAGATGTGGCACTTTGAATGCCATACCATTTGAATGGCAGTGCCCATCAACTTTGAGGGGGGGACCCAGCCCCCTCAAATATTTTATTGGGGGGGCTGAAGGGACCTTGGCCCCTAGAAATTAGCTTATGTGACTGGAGCTCTGAGGTGAGATCCTTGGATGGGCTGTTTATCAGTGTGTTTAAGCTCTTCTGCGTAGCCTCTGTAAATACAGTCATACCTCGGAAGTCGAACGGAATCCGTTCTGGAAATTCGTTCGACTTTCAAAACGTTTGGGAACCAAAGCATGGCTTCTGATTGGCTTCAGGAAGAAGAAGAAGAAGAAGAAGAAGAAGAAGAAGAAGAAGAAGAAGAAGAGTTTGGATTTGATATCCCGCTTTATCACTACCCTAAGGAGTCTCAAAGCGGCTAACATTCTCCTTTCCCTTCCTCCCCCACAACAAACACTCTGTGAGGTGAGTGGGGCTGAGAGACTTCAGAGAAGTGTGACTAGCCCAAGGTCACCCAGCAGCTGCATGTGGAGGAGCGGGGAAGCGAACCCGGTTCACCATATTACGAGTCTACCGCTCTTAACCACTACACCATGCTGGCTCACACTGGAAGCTCCTGCAGCCAATTGGAAGCCCCGTCAGATGTTTGGCTTCCAAAAATAGTTCGCAAACCAGAACACTCACTTCTGGGTTTGCGGCGTTTGGGAGCTGAAACGTTCGAGTCGCAAGGCGTTCATCAACCATGGTATGACTGTACACTCAAATACAGTGGTACCTCGGGTTACCTACGCTTCAGGTTACATACGCTTCAGGTTACAGAGTCCGCTCACCCAGAAATATTATCTCAGGTTAAGAACTTTGCTTCAGGATGAGAACAGAAATTGTGCTCCAGTGGTGCGGCAGCAGCAGGAGGCCCCATTAGCTAAAGTGGTTCTTCAGGTTAAGAACAGTTTCAGGTTAAGAACGGACCTCCAGAACAAATTAAGTACTTAACCCAAGGTACCACTGTATCCCAAAATGCCTATAAGCTGCATAAGGAGAGCTTCGCTAAATCAGATCAAAGGCATACCTCGACCATCATTCTGTTCCCACAGTCTTCAAGCACAGTCTCTGATATACGAAGCCATCATGACTGCTAGCCAAAGACCTCCAAACCTGGGTGAGCTGCTTCGTCCCGGAACTTTTCATTGCTCAGAGAAGTGGGCGTGGGACCATAACACGTCTTTTCCACTGTTTCCAAGAGCCCAGACTGATGAGGACATTTGTGACACAGAAAAATACCAAGCGATTGTCATCTGAAGCACAAGGCCATTAATGCCAAGATGACTGATGTGCGCAGCGTAAAGTTTAACAAAAAAAGGAAGATTTTTCACCCTGTCATTATGCAAGCAGATGCTGGAGGAATTTATTTTGGTTCTAAAAAAGGAAAAGGTGATCCATTATCTCTTGCTTGTGTATTAAATTTCTGGCAAACAAGATCCCACTGAGTAGGCTTGTCTTGTCTTCTGGATGATAATAGCAGCCACAGAAAAGCTCTAGTTGGGAATGAAATTGTGCAAAACAGCATCTTATAATAATTATGATAGAAGTGGGAGGCCTCTAATTGCACTTCTGGGAATATGGTATTATATCAACGTTCAGTGCATGGCTTTTTAAAAAGGATCAGTAAAGCTTCGTTGCAAAGTTTGTACGTACAACCCAGGCATTGCTAGACAGAGATTATTTGCTTTAGTTTGATGTAGATTATAAATATGCACCGAGAAAAAAAGGAAAAGGAGCTTTGCTGTAAGAAAAGAATTCTTTGGTTAGGTCTGGCGATTAATAGCACCCGGGTATAGACTGAGCAGGCAAGTAGGTCTTCCCCACTGTGATGAGATATTTTGTATTTCTATCTAAATTAGAGCAATTATTTCTAATTTTGCACCTATCCGTGTACATTAGCACAGGCAAACTGAAATCCTCTTTCATCCTTTCATCTTTTTTGGTGATGCATTTTCACATTTTCTGCCTGTGTGTAAATGGCCACCCTAGTAGATAGTAAACAATAGAAGGGGAAACACCCTAAATACAGCTGAAAATGGGATGTTTTTACCATTCTTTGGAATTTCCTAAGAGAAGGAGCCTGTTCAGGGGTTTTCAAATCTTCAGAGTCTGCTTATTTTAGAAACCAATCAAAACTAAGAATAAAGTAGAAGTTGAAGTAGGGCCTGCCTGGTTGTTCTTAAACTTTGGGGAGGTTCATATGAGAGCTAAGGAACCTAGAACCCAGTTATTTGAGGGCTTTATGGTTTGGTTCAGACGTAATAGCAAGGCATGGTTTGTGTAGCCTAACTATGGTTTGTTTGACATGTGAACCCAGCCCAGCAAACTAACATGTCCCTCCCACCGCTAACCAATCATGTTGTAAAGCCATAGTTTGCTGTTGGCTTATTAATTGTGGCTTGTTTTAATTATGGTTTGGCATTATGCCCAAACCAAACAGTCTTAACCATGGTATGTAAGGCCGCACAATCCAGACACTCTTCAAGCAACGGAGGCGCAAGACAAGAGCAGCTAGAACACAAAGTAAGCTTTGGAGAAACAAGCTATGGTTTCTCTGCTCATCTGTCAGGTGACCTGTGATTTGTCACAACAAACCATGGCTTAGTGCTAGAAGAAGAAGAAGAAGAAGAAGAAGAAGAAGAAGAAGAAGAGGAGGAGGAGGAGTTTGGATTTGATATCCCGCCTTTCACTCCCTTTAAGGAGTCTCAAAGCGGCTAACATTGTCCTTTCCCTTCCTCCCCCACAACAAACACTCTGTGAGGTGAGTGGGGCTGAGAGACTTCAAAGAAGTGTGACTGGCCCAAGGTCACCCAGCAGCTGCATGTGGAGGAGCGGAGACACGAATCTGGTTCCCCAGATTTCGAGACTACCGCTCTTAACCACTACACCACACTGGCTCTCTAGCTGCATGCTAGGTGTGAATGCAGCTGGTGGGTCAAATCTAGCACTTCAAATCATGCCTGGAAACAGTGGCGTGTGTCCCGGGGGCGTGGTGCGCTGCCTGAGGGGGCGTAGCGCCCAGTGCAGGCCTGGGGGCACCCCGCCGGGATTGCGCTGCCGGAGGTGGTGCACTCCCCCCACACTCCTATTCCTCCGCCCGTGCCTGGAAATAAACTGGCAAGTCTACTCCTAGGACATCAGAATCATCCAAAAACTTATTTAGTTTTGCAGAAGTCCAGAGGGAGTTGCCACAGCCTCCAGTCTTAACTTTTTGATGGTTTTTGATATAAAGCAAGTCTTTATCAAGGCTCCATTCCATTTCCCTCTGTAGAGATGCAGTGCTAAGATCAGGTGAGCTTCAACCTCAGGCTGTTCTTGTCTAATATTTATTTTTTGCCCAAGGGCAGGAGCAAGCTGAATAGTTTTGGGAAACGCTGACTGCTCTGGTACTACCCCCACTTTTTTTAAAACACACACACACACACACACACCCCATGGCACTTTTGACCTGCTGGTATTTCACAGGAAGGGCAAGGAAATTGGATAAATGTAACATGCTCCAGAAGACATTAGAGGTTTATTCCAACTGTGTCCCTTCCCCTTGGGCTCTGCAGTGTTTTTGCATCCTTTGGCGAATGCTGTGAGTATCTTTTAAAAGGTCCTTTTAATTCTTTGCTTTCTGCAGATGTACCGGCAGGTCTGAACACTTGTCAGCTGCTAAGTTTAAAGGTTGGGTCTGTTGGAATTTCAGTAGCCCTAAAGCAAGCAAGGATAAAAAAGGAAGTTTGTTACTTAAAGAAAAAGGAAGGGGAAAAAAAAAACCCTTTCCTAGTCATGATAGCATACCCTGCAACATTCCTCCAATGAAAATAGGGATGTCCTATTCAATAATAGTAATTATCATCATCATTATTGTTATTATTATAATTATTTACTATTTATGTCCCACCTATCTGACTGGGTTGCCCCAGCCACTCTGGGCAGCTTCCAACATATATAAAAACAAAATAAAACAATAGAGAACTTCCCTATACACTTTGTATCATATGTGGTGGGAATGTAGAGAAGTCAATAATTTTTGGGAGATGATATATAATGAATTGAATAAAATGTTCGAAATGACATTTGTAAAAAACCCAGAAGCATTTCTGTTAGGGATTTTAGGACAAGACTTGCCAAGGAAAACAAAGAACTTATTCATGTATGCTACAACAGCGGCAAGAGTCTTGTTAGCGGAAGGTTGGAAGAATGAGGAAGTCCCAATGAAAGAAAAATGGCAAGAAAAACTGATGAGCTATGCCAAATTGGCAAAGTTAACATAGAAACTACGAGAGAAGGACAGCCGTGACTTTAAGGAAGAATGGGAACTTTTTACAAACTATTTAAAAAGACAACAAAAGGACTTGGATTCCTTGGCAGGTTGGAATAAAGGTAAAGGTAAAGGTACCCCTGCCCATACGGGCCAGTCTTGACAGACTGTAGGGTTGTGCGCCCATCTCACTCAAGAGGCCGGGGGCCAGCGCTGTCCGGAGACACTTCCGGGTCACGTGGCCAGCGTGACATCGCTGCTCTGGTGAGCCAGAGCCACACACGGAAATGCCGTTTACCTTCCCGCTAGTAAGCGGTCCCTATTTATCTACTTGCACCCGGAGGTGCTTTCGAACTGCTAGGTTGGCAGGCGCTGGGACCGAGCAACGGGAGCGCACCCCGCCGCGGGGATTCGAACCGCCGACCTTTTGATCGGCAAGCCCTAGGCGCTGAGGCTTTTACCCACAGCGCCACCCACGTCCCATGCAGGTTGGAATAAACATCCACAAATTTATTAGTAGAACATAGGATCGATAAGGTAATGATATGTACAACTTTTTAACACGCAGAGAATAATATGTACAAACAAATCAGAGAGGGGAGCTGAGGGAAGGTCTTTGGAGGGTGGGAGAGGGAGGGATAAGAAAAGGTAAAGAGTAAAGGGACCCCTGACCATTAGGTCCAGTCGTGACCGACTCTGGGGTTGTGGCGCTCATCTCGCTTTACTGGCCGAGGGAGCCGGCGTACAGCTTCCGGGTCATGTGGCCAGCATGACTAAGCCGCTTCTGGCGAACCAGAGCAGCACACGGAAACACTGTTTACCTTCCCACTGGAGTGGTACCTATTTATCTGCTTGCACTTGGGCGTGCTTTCGAACTGGAGGGATAGGAGGGAATAAAAGGGGGGGATTGTAATTGGATATATTGATTGATAATTTGTTTTGTTAAAATAGTTCAATAAAAATATATTTTAAAAAAGAGAGAACTTGCCTATACAGAGCTGCCTTCAGATCGCTCGGGGATCGGATAACTTCTTACTCCTAAGGAGAAGTGGGACATTCTGGGATCAAATTACAAAATTTATGTAAATCTGGGACTGTCCCTGGAAAATAGGGGCACTTAGAGGGTCTGTTATAAGGCTAGTGTTACGAAAAAGGAGCAATGCAGAAGCGAGCTCCAGGTGGCTGGAAAGCCAAACAGGATGTTGATGTTATGGGACTGTACCGTGGGAACAAGGGACAGTCTATTCTGTGCACTGAGCACCGGATGTTAGCTCAGAGTGTCACATGACCCTGTACTGGAAGTTCAGGGGAGGAGTATTCTCTCTCTGCTGTTGGTGTTAAGAGAGTGCAGACACGTTTCTCTGTACTGCTGGAAAGACAGAAATAAAGGCATGTAAATACATTTCTGTCTGTCTCTTTCCCCTCCCTGGGAATGGGAGGGGTGAAGTGGTGTGTTCTTCTTCACGTTGAGAAGAATCGCCGGTTGAGACCTCGCCTTGTCTTGCCGGGAGTCGCTGACAGGGAGGTCAACAAGGTTTCAAGCCGGGCACCTGGAGGGTGGCCAATTCCTCTGACTTTACTGGCTTGAATCAACACTGTAGTCCAAAAACAGCTGGAGACCCAAGGTTGGGAAACACTGCTCTAGGTTTACTGCCTCACAACACAAAGTGCTCAAAACATAGTCAAAATGGTAAGTGGTTGAAGCTGCAGCAAACATCCTTAGCTTGGGTCTCTGAATTTTAGCTCAGATTTCTTTAGTGGGAATTGGGATTTCGAATCGGATTCATAGAATCTCAGCTAAAGCATCCATGGCAGACATTCACCCAACCTCTGCTTAAAAACCTCCAAGGAAGGAGAGTCCACTGTCGAATTACTCTTACTGTCAGAAAACTCTTCTTGATGTTTACTCAGAAGCTCCTTTCTTGTAACTTGAATCCTTTGGTTTGAGCCCCACCCTCTGGAGCAGGAGAAAGCAAGCTTGCTCCATCTTCCATGTGACAGCCCTTGAGATATTTGAAGATGGCTATCATATCTCCTCTCAGTCTCCTCTTTACCAGGCTAAACCTACCTATTTCCCATAACCACTCCTCATAAGGCTTGGTTTCCAGACCCTTGATCACCTTGGTCACCTTCTTTGGGTTCAGTCAGTCAACCATCTACAAATTTGCCTGAAAGGTATCTCCAGTCCATATTTTACTAGCTTCTCCACAAGAATATCATAGGGGACTTTGTCCAATGCCTTACTGAAATCAAGATACACTACATCCACAGCGTTCCCCTGATCCATATCCAGAGGCGTAGCGTGGGGGGTGCCAGGGGTGCCGGCCGCACCGGGCGCAACATCTGGGGGGGCGCGAGTCCAGAGGGAAGGGACAAGTTCCTTCCTCCACCGGGCTCCCTGCCGCCGCCGCCGCCAGCCTTGCGCCCTAGCGCGCGTGCCCCCCGCCGCCGCTGCGGCTGCGCTCCACTCACTGCTCGCAGGAGGAGCAGCCGCTGCAGCAGCGCCAACGCTGCCACCGACGCCTGGCCGGGCACGGGCAGCCTCCGCACCCCGACGCCACCGACGCCGACGCCATCCCCTCGGCCCAGCCACAGGCGGCAGCTGCTTCTGCCGACTGGAAGGGAGGAGAGCTCCGAGGGGCCTCGACGCGCCCTGCCCTCCCCAAAACCCTCCGAGACGAAGCCGGCGGGCGGGCGAGGGTCTCCCGGCGGAAGGGGGCGCCGCTGGCTCCGGCTCTCAGCGCAAGTCTCAGCCGCGGGGGGGGGGGGAGGACGGAGCGCGGCTGGAAGCCCCCGGACCCGGCCAGGAGGAGGAGAGGCGCTCGCCAAGCCCGGATCTGGAGCGCCTCGGAGCGTGGGCTCCACCTACATCCCAAGGAGAGGAGGGCGCGGGGAGGCGCCCGAGGGGAGGGGGCTTCGGCTGCCTCGGCCCGCGGGGGCTCCGCAAATAATAAATTTAATAAATTCCTGCTGAGCCTTTGGGGGGGTTCTTGGCTCCTTCGCTCGCCCCCAGCCCCAGTGGCGTAGCGTGGGCGGTGCAGGGGGGGCCGGCCACACCGGCCGCAACATCTGGGGGGGCACGCTCGCACTCGAGTGCTAAAATCCACGGGTTAAGGGGCGCAAATTACTTGCCTTGCCCCGGGTGCTGACAACCCACGCTACGCCACTGTCCATATCTCCTCTCAGTCTCCTCTTTACCAGGCTAAACATACCCAGTTCCCTTGACCATTCATAATAAGGCTTGGTTTCCAGTCCCTTGATCATCTGGGTCATCCTCCTCGGCATACGTTCCAGCTTGTCAACATCCTTCTTAAATTGTGGTGCCTAGAACTAGACACAGTATTCCAGATGTGATCTGATCGAGACAGATTAGAGTGGTACTATTACTACTCCGTTGTACTTGTAGCTGTAACTACATAATCTACTTTGGGATAAATCTCCTTGACCGTGGACCATGTGGGTGGGTCTTGCATAGGTCCTTTGTTCCTAGTTGTTCTCATGGTGGCGGCATTGGGGCAGAGCTAAGCAGAGGCAAAGGAAATCCTCACTCCTTCAAGGTAAACAGTTGACTCACTTGAATTCTAGACAGATGAACCAGAGTTGGTTGATTACTGATATTTCAGGCCAAAATGTGGCCAGTTCGTAGGATCATAGGAAGCTTCCATACTGAGTCAGATCATTGGCCTATCTAGCTTAGAATTATGTATACTAGCACTTCCTAATTTGTGGGTCGCAACCCCCAAGTGAGTCACAAATCCTGTTCAAGAGGGCCAGCAGCTTTATAAGTAAACTCAGAATACCCTGAAATCAGATATCTGGTGTCCTTACATTCCCATGAACAAAACGGCGAATAACTTGGTAAGTGCTATAAATATTTCAGCGTCTTCCACGTTAATAGAGGCATTAAGTAAATTCTTGCTTGGGTGCCTCAAGTAATGGTTTTAAAATAGGCAGGCTGGCAAGTTAAAATGCACAAAACCAACAGCCGCCTTAGACCCAAGGTCCAAAATTAACGTGATAATAAATCAATGGGTCAGCATGCTGAGTAAATTTGTGGGAGAAAAGTCCCTTTGGGAGGCTCAAACCAGATTCTCAGTTAGCCAGGCGTTATTCAGTAATGCATTACAGGACAGAGTCCAAAAGGGTCTGTAAAAGCATTGGCTCACATCCTATGTAGGAAATATATATCATCTTGGCTGCTTCTTCCCTGTTGTTGTTTAGTCGTCTAGTTGTGTCCGACTCTTCATGACCCCATGGACCAGAGCACGCCAGGCACTCCTGTCTTCCACTGCCTCCCACAGTTTGGTCAAACTCAGGCTGGTAGCTTCGAGAACACTGTCCAACCATCTTGTCCTTTGTTGTCCCCTTCTCCTTGTGCCCTCCATCTTTCCCAACACCAGGGTCTTTTCCAGGGAGTCTTCTCTTCTCATGAGGTGGCCAAAGTATTGGAGCCTCAGCTTCAGGATCTGTCCTTCCAGTGAGCACTCAGGGCTGATTTCCTTCAGAATGGATCGATTTGATCTTCTTGCAGTCCATGGGACTCTCAAGAGTCTCCTCCAGCACCAGAATTCAAAAGCTTCTTCCCTAGGCAACCACTTTCTGGCACCCCAGCACCTCACCATCTCTCTATCCAACCACAGCCCTTGAAAACACTTACTCAATCCAAGTTATTTTGCAGTATGAGCAGAACCTTCCTTGCCCCTTGTCTAGTGGAGAAAATAGCACAGTAGCTGATGATCCAAGTGTCTCCATTTTCCAGGGACAGTCCTGGATTTACAGAAGCCAACCCAATTTCTGATTTGATCCTGGAATGTCCCACTTTTCCTTAGGACGTCCCTGTTTTCATCGCAGAAATGATGGAGGGTATGGAGTTATGTGATCCCCGAGTCAAGGAGATAAGTAGCTATACAACCTTTTAGAAGACATTCAAAGGCAGCCCTGTATAGGGGAGCTTTTTAAAAAATGTCTCATGTTTTATTATGTTTTTATATATGTTGGAAGCTGCCCAGAGTGTCTGGAACAACCCAGTCAGATGGGTTTCTAAAATAGGAACGTCCTATAAATAGCAAAATGGGTTTCTAAAATAGGGACGTCCTATAAATAGCAAAATTAATATTACTATGGAATAGGACATCCCTATTTTCATCGAAGAAATGTTGGAGGGTATGCATTAGGTTCATGAATTTAGCTTCTGGTCCTAGGACAATATAATAAGATGGTGGTGGGTGGGTGCTAAATAGAAATTAAATCTCATTAGTAGCCTTTTGCTCCAGAACACTGGCAAACAGAATTGATTTGAATTCTTTGGAACAGCTTAGTGTAAGGTAGTGGTAAAGGACCCCTGGATGGTTAAGTCCAGTCAAAGGTGGCTATGGGGTTGCGATGCTCATCTCGTTTTCAGGCCGAGGGAACCGGTGTTTGTCCACAGGCAGCTTTCCGGGTCATGTGGCCAGCAGGACTAAACCACTTCTGGCACAACAGGACACCGTGACGGAAACCAGAGTGCACGGAAATGCCGTTTACCTTCCCGCCGCAGCGGTACCTATTTATCTATTCAAAGGCAGATTCAATATCATGGTGGTAAAATGTCCACAAACAGAGGAAGGTTACTTAAGCCTGCTTTTCTGGATCATTTTTTGTTGGTTGGGACAACAAAAATAAAACAACCCCAATGGCAATAATAATAATAATAATAATAATAATAATAATAATAATAATAATAATAAATAAAAATCAGTGGGTTTCAGATTTCTTTTTGACCCACACTGTTTTTGGTTATTTAAAATAAAACTCTATATGGGCACTTTCCTTGTTGTTAGGAAAAGATTACCCATTATGTTACACTTGAAAGATTGTTATGTCCCAGGCACCTTTTGTGTACAGATTATTTTATTTTATTTTTTGTAAAAGGTGAAATGTTGGGACATTGTTTCTTTTTTTGCAGCCTAGGGAAACTGCTGTAAACCTACTTCGGTGTAAATTCCGCAACAAAAAAGTGCAGGCAGGGTAGATTGTTTTGTGTGTGATTCAGTCTGGAGCAATCAAGGACAAGCATGCAGTAACTCATTTATTCTGAGCGTAATGTCACTACAAAAAATGAAAAAAGGAGGATAATTTGGATGCAGAACTGTACCTAGTAAGTAGAATGTTTTGCTAAATTTCCCCCTGGAGGCATGAGAAGGTAACAAGCAGAGTTTTTCAGGCAGTTTGCTTTCCATTTATTTAGAATTTATTATCCTGTTTCATCTTATGCTTCTGTCTTGGTTGATCGTTAACCATCCAACCTTGTTTCTCTATTTCAAGATAGACTGTGAATTATAGCAGTAAGGATTTTGCACTCATTTCCAGGAGTGCTGCTTGGTCAGCCAGAATCGGAGAATTTCAGACACTAAAGCCAGCCCTATATATCATGACAGGGATCATTTGTATTTGGAGAATAAGGCTCTCTTTCTATAAAGCCAAGTTTAGATCATCCTCACCATCATCTTTCTGTATTGTATAAAATAATGACATACTTTGCATTCATGTCCACTCACAATACACTTCTGGAGTACATACTTTTTCTGGATAAAAAGTTGCCAACTGCAACAATTCCTTTAGATAGAGGTAGAGATTTAAGGAGGCAGCGGGTTCCCTTCCAACCTGCATTTGTCACAACCAGCGCTGTTTCTCTTCTGCTGCAGTTCAGTTTGCACCAAATACTACATAGTTCATCTCTCTGCCTGCTATAAGTCACATAACAATCTTCCTCAGTTATGCAATTTGCATTCGTTTAGATTAAAGAAAATGTCAAGACAATGTAAAGAAAAAGTCATTGATTGCATACTGTTTGTGGATTTAAAATCAACGGTGATGCGAATATTTGGGTGATTTCCATTCCGAACCACAGAAGAACACACAATCTATAGCATCTTCTGCTCGCTTTTCCATTTTTGTTGGAATTCTCTGACATCCCTAAAGGTAAAGGGACCCCTGACCATTAGGTCCAGTCGTGACCGACTCTGGGGTTGTGGTGCTCATCTCGCTAGGGCTTGCCGAACAGAAGGTTGGCAGTTTGAACCCCTGCGATGGGATGAACTCCCGTTGCTCGGTCCCTGCTCCTGCCAACCTAGCAGTTCAAAAGCACGTCAAAGTGCAAGTAGATAAATAGGTACGGCTCCGGTGGGAAGGTAAACGGCGTTTCCATGCGCTGCTCTGGTTCACCAGAAGCGGCTTGGTGATGCTGGCAACATGACCCGGAAGCTGTACACCGTCTCCCTCAGCCAGTAATGCGAGATGAGCACCACAACCCCAGAGTCGGCCACAACTGGACCTAATGGTCAGGGGTTCCTTTACCTTTACCACCTCCACTTTCTGCTTAGCATGCATAATTTTTTAATTATCATGCCTTTGCCCAGCTAAAGGTAAAGGTACCCCTGCCCGTACGGGCCAGTCTTGACAGACTCTGGGGTTGTGCACCCATCTCATTCAAGAGGCCAGGGGCCAGCGCTGTCCGGAGACACTTCCGGGTCACGTGGCCAGCGTGACATTGCTGCTCTGGCGAGCCAGAGCCACACATGGAAATGCCGTTTACCTTCCCGCTAGTAAGCGGTCCCTATTTATCTACTTGCACCCGGGAGTGCTTTCGAACTGCTAGGTTGGCAGGCGCTGGGACCAAACGACGGGAGCGCACCCCGCCGCGGGGATTCGAACCGCCGACCTTTCGATCGGCAAGCCCTAGGCGCTGAGGCTTTTTACCCACAGCGCCACCCGCGTCCCCTAATTTTTAAATAATTTTTTAATTATCATGCCTTTGCCCAGCTACCCTTTTCTAAATAAAGATACTCCACCACCCCAGTCATCTTGGTTGCCGTTCTTGCTTTCTTTTCCAGCTCTACAATACAATTTTTGAGGTGTGTTTGTGTGTGAGGGGCTGCACCACAGCTTTTTAGAAAGGCATGGTGCTTGTGGATTATTTTCCTCACCTTTCCTAACAATTCCTGGCATGGAATTTTCATTCCGCCCCCCACCCCACAGCTGCTCACGCTATGTTGATATTTTCATTGAGCTGACCACCACGACTCTGCAATCTATTTCCTGCTTAGTCATCACGGCTAAGATCCCATTAGTATATATGGAGTCGCTTCCTCTTGATGCTTAATTCATGTGGTGGGTTTTAGGCGCTAACACATTGCTTAAAGTTTAGACACGCTGATGTGAAAGAATCGAGGTGAATTGAGAAAGAATTACAATAATTTTAATAGGAATACATTATTCTCACCATGAGGGATGCTGGAGGTCAGTGAGCCTCACCAGTAGGGAATCAATGGTCTTACTCTTCATAAAAGGGACATCTAAAGAACAAGTACTCTGGGCTTCCTATATCCCCCAATGAACAGGCGCAAAGTCTCTGAGCATATGGGACTTTTTTAAAGGCTCCTTCCAGGACTGGCGAGGGCAGAGCCGAGCTTCTGGTGAGTGTAAAGGCCCTTCTTGCATTTTTGGACAATTAGTTATATGTATGGTATGTGCAGGGGGCCCAGGTGGCACTGTGGGTTAAGCCACAGAGCCTAGAACTTGCCGATCAGAAGGTCGGCAGTTCGAATCCCCGCGACGGAGTGAGCTTCCGTTGCTCGGCCCCTGCTCCTGCCAACCTAGCAGTTCGAAAGCACGTCAAAGTGCAAGTAGATAAATAGGTACCGCTCTGGCGGGAAGGTAAATGGCGTTTCTGTGCGCTGCTCTGGTTCGCCAGAAGCAGCTTCGTCATGCTGGCCACATGACCCAGAAGCTGTACACCGGCTCCCTCAGCCAATAAAGCGAGATGAGCGCCGCAACCCCAGAGTCGGCCACGACTGGACCTAATGGTCAGGGGTCCCTTCACCTTAACCTATTCTCACCATAGCAGGGAAGGCTGCGTGACCTGTGTGCCCGCTCAGTTTGCTGCCTAGGTGATCACTGTTGATGGGCAACCTCAAGATTCCTCTTGCTTTGCCTTCTTACTGTTCTGTATCTTTAAAATGGGCTTAAACTAGACAGCCCTTGTTGACTTGTGGGCGATGCTATGCATCCCCCATGAATTTGCACTGGACAGCTCCTCAGAGAAATGACTCTTCCCTGAAAAATAGGGCACTCGCGTTTCTTAGGTGGCTTGATTCTGGAATGGATTTTTGCTGTGTGTTTTTATAGATATTATATTCCTTCCGCCCACCAGCCTGGCAGCAAACTCTTTCCCTATAAAAATGGAAACCTTTATAAAGGAAACGAAGGCACTCTGATCTGGTAGGACTCATCCCTTAAGCTCTTGTTATTCTTGGTTGGCCATCTAAAAATAATAATAATAATCTTAATCCTGGTAATTGAATCTTCTCGCCCTTCCGTAGCTGCATTAAGTTTTTATTTATTTATGGATTGAGTATTAAATACAGTCAGAGTTGTCATGGCAGTGTTGTCAGCATGCTCTCCCCTCTGCCATCTCCCAATGAAGGCAACAGAGCTTAGCTACAACAGCTGTAAAAACAAGAGGTGAATTTCCAATTATACTCGAGACCCCGTCTCCACCTCTTCCTCGGCGAGGCTGATCGTTTTCCCCAGGAAAATTATATACCAGTATGCGTCTGGTTTAATACCAAGACAACCATGGAAGAGAGAGTTATGAATCATGATTAGATTTCGAAAGTGAACATTGCTGAAGGATGTTTAATTATTTTTATTTGTAAAATAGCAGTTGTGGCATCTGTCTATCTCGAGAGACAAGGGAGTGTGCTTCCGGGGGCAGGAAGTGAAACCACTGTGTTAGCAGAACCAGAGTGACCTCTCCGTGGTGCAAACCTGGGCAGTGTGTATATAATAATAATAATTTATTATTTGTACCCCGCCCATCTGGCTGGGTTTCCCCAGCCACTCTGGGCAGCTTCCAACAAAGATTAAAAATACATTAAAGCACCAGTCATTAAAAACTTCCCTAAACAGGGTTGCCTTCAGGTGTCTTCTAAAAGTTAGGTAATTGTTTATCTCTTTGACATCTGGTGGGAGGGCATTCCACAGGGCGGGTGCCACCACTGAGAAGGCCCTCTGCCTGGATCCCTGTAACCTCACTTCTCGCAATAATAATAATAATAATAATTTATTATTTATACCCCGCCCATCTGGCTGAGTTTCCCCAGCCACTCTGGGCGGCTCCCAATCAGTGTTAAAAACAGTACAGCGTTACATATTAAAAACTTCCCTGAACAGGGCTGCCTTAAGATGTCTTCTGAATGTCAGGTAATTATTTATCTCTTTGACATCTGATGGGAGGGCGTTCCACAGGGCGGGCGCCACTACCGAGAAGGCCCTATGTCTGGTTCCCTGTAACCTCACTTCTCGCAATGAGGGAACCGCCAGAAGGCCCTCGGCGCTGGATCTCAGTGTCCGGGCTGAACGATGGGGGTGGAGACGCTCCTTCAGGTATACAGGACCGAGGCCGTTTAGGGCTTTAAAGGTCAACACCAACACTTTGAATCGTGCTCGGAAACGTACTGGGAGCCAATGCAGATCTCTCAGAACCGGTGTTATGTGGTCCCGGCGGCCACTCCCAGTCACCAGTCTAGCTGCCGCATTCTGGATTAATTGCAGTTTCCGGGTCACCTTCAAAGGTAGCCCCACGTAGAGCGCGTTGCAGTAGTCCAAGCGTGAGATAACTAGAGCATGCACCACTCTGGCGAGACAGTTTGCGGGCAGGTAGGGTCTTAGCCTGCGTACCAGGTGGAGCTGGTAGACAGCTGCCCTGGACACAGAGTTAACCTGCGCCTCCATGGACAGCTGTGAGTCCAAAATGACTCCCAGGCTGCGCACCTGGTCCTTCAGGGGCACAGTTACCCCATTCAAGACCAGGGAATCCCCCACACCAACCCGCTCCCTGTCCCCCAAAAACAGTACTTCTGTCTTGTCAGGATTCAACCTCGCAGTGAGGGAACAGCCAGAAGGCCCTCAGCGCTGGACCTCAGTGTCCGGGCAGAACGATGGGGGTGGAGACGCTCCTTGAGGTATACTGGGCCGAGGCCGTTTAGGGCTTTAAAGGTCAGCACCAACACTTTGAATTGTGCTTGGAAACGTACTGGGAGCCAATGTATAGAGGTCCTGGGCTGCCCAGATGACAAGACCCCCTCTTGGCCTCGCTGATGTGGTCCAAAGGAAAGCAGAGCAAGACATCTGGCACCAACTTGGCTGCAGGAGTTGCCAGAAGGAGGCGTACAGGGCATCATCCAACTGTCTTAGGGACTCCGCTCCAGATTCTAACATAGAGTGGCGTCCCTAAGACAGTTAGCATTTGATTGACATTGGAGTGAGACAGAGTTGAGAAATAAGACTAAGAGCACATATTGATATAGGAATGTATTAAATAATATGTAACGAAATATACAATAATAAGAGTACATTCATTTGTAAAAAAGGAATATACAACGGGAAAGACAGGAGGTCTAGAGTGTTGGTATGTATATGTTTTTTTGGGGGGGAATTGTTGTTGTTTTTTCTTTTTGTTTCATTTTCTTTCTAGGTATATAAAATTTGTATATAATTTTGTATACATGTTGGCATTTATATGATAGTAAGTCCTGTAATGTAATATGACAATGTTTACCGATGTAATATAAGAATGTTAACAAATAAATAAAATGCAAATTCAAAAAAAAGAGGGACTCCACTTTGTGTAGGGTTTACTCCCGAGCCTGTTCTTCTCCCAAAGATAGCCTGCAAAGCAGAATAAGTTTAGGACCAGAGTTTTCCTTCTCCCAGATTGATGACCCTCATCTGCCCCTCACTTTCCTATACAGCACGTGCAGAAACTGCCTTCTTGACTCTTGGACCCACAATTGGTCTTGTCCGCTCAATCCACCATAGCCTATCTTTGCAAATCCCTAACTCACTGCAGGTTTGAGACCCATTGGCTACCCTCACCTGGTTTATCCGACCAGTCAAAGCCATGCCTGGGGTTTGGCTGCTGCCACATGCTGACAGCTTCCAGGAGCCACAGGTGAGAGCTGAGTGCAGGGTGGATTAACTATCCCAGAAGGAGTGTGATGTGTCCCCTCACCAGAGGTACTGTCTGTCCCCAGACACCCCACAACATGTGTAAGAACGATCTGTCAAATATCGGCCAATAATTTTTCCTTTCCATTTTCCTGAAGTTATATTAAAAATGGCAACGCACGCCTTTGTTGTGCAGTATATTATAAAGTCTGGTGATGATGATTGATGATCGTCATCAGTCAAAGAAGCCTTCGTGCTCGTTCACACAGCACAGGGAACCTCTGTTTTCATTTGATTTCCCCAAACATCTCACGAGTTGTCTTTTCAGGTTTGCCAAAAGGCAACTGAGTGCTGAGGGAGCAGTGAAAAGCTTTTAATGTTCCAGCTAAGGCTCACTGCTCGGTCCCTTCAGCCAGATTTGGAAGGCGTTGTTGCGTAGTCCAGGTTCTGTTAATGGACAACAGCGTTGCTCAGGGTTTCTGATGCTTTCTGATTCCTGGCCAGGGAAGAAGAAAAGAAAAAGAAGAAGCCAGACAGCCAGTTCTTTTTCCTTGGGCGCTCTCCCTGCTGTGTCAGGTTTGTAGTTGGCTGCGGGTGCAGAAATTCAAAGCCATCCATCTTGTGCCTTTCTCTCGATTCCCACGCAGCTCCTTGACTTCATGTCTTCTCATTCCGGAGCCTTGTGTGTGTGTGTATTCTGTGAGACAACCCTTCACTTCAAAGAAAGGGAAGCAATATTGGTCCGAGTGGGAAGGAAAGACTCCTGAACTTGTAGCCAGTGCTGTTCACTTGCCTGCTCTCTTGTGAGAAGACGAGATTAAATTCGTGTTATTGTTCATGCAGTGTGCCAGCAATGTCCCAATCAGGGATGGAGAAATCTCATGCCCCCCCAGATATTATTGTACCTGACTGTCGACTTGCGCCAACTGGAGCTGATGGGAGGTGGAGCCCAGGATCATCGCTGATGTTCACAACCCCTTACACAGCAACCTAGCGAAAAAGCTCAGTTCCCTGCCCCGAGGAGCTTACACTCTACAGTGGTACCTCGGGTTAAGAACTTAATTCGTTCTGGAGGTCCGTTCTTAACCTGAAACTGCTCTTAACCTGAGGTACCACTTTAGCTAACGGGGCCTCCTCCTGCTGCCGCGCCGCCCCCGTGCAATTTCTGTTCTTATCCTGAAGCAAAGTTCTTAACCCGAGGTACTATTTCTGGGTTAGCAGAGTCTGTAACTTGAAGCGTATGTAACCTGAGGTACCACTGTATATGCTGTGCGAAGTATTGCTGAATTAAAATGGCCGTCCATGTGGGGCATATATTAAAGGTGGGACCAAACCGCTGACAGCACGCTACAATCTTTGGGCAGCTACTGGCTGGTGGCTGGCTTTACTCCACCTTGAATACCTCTCCATGGCGATGATGCAGACAAATAATAGACTCATAAACTTGAAGAGCTGGAAGGGATCCCGAGGGTCATCTAGTCTAACCCCCTGCAATGCAGGAATCTCTGATAAAAAGCAGCCATGACAGATGGCCACCCAACCTCTGCTTAAAAAGCTCCAAGAAAGGCGAGTCCACCACCTCCTTCTGTTCCACTGTTGAACTGCTCTTACTGTCAGGAAGTTCTTCCTGATGTTTAGTTGGAATCTCTTCCTTGTAACCTGAAGCCATTGGTTTGAGTCCTACCCTTAGGGAGCAAGAGAAAACAAGCTTGCTCCATCTTCCATGTGACATACCTTGAGATATTTGAAGCCAGCTATCCTGTCTCCTCTCGGTCTCTTCTTTCCCAGGCTAAACATACCCAGCTCCTTCAACCGTTCCTCATCAGGCTTGGTTTCCCGACACTTGATCATAAGGCCAAAACACTGTAGCTTTGTTATGGGTAATCTACAGTTCCCAGCATTCAGGGCCCACCTTATTCCCACGAACGCAATCTATTTTAATTGTTTTTATATTCTGAATTTTAAATTCTGGTAACCTTCCCTGGGGCCTGCTAATGAAGGGTGGGTAATGTATCAATTAATTATAGAAAGATAGATAATTTATTACAGTCAGAGACCAGCTTATTAAACACACTTGGGGGTACAGTCCCAGAAGGAAAACAAACAATTAAAACAATGTACAACAATAAATTTATAAATGTGATAAGCATATAGACGCTTAAAACTTTAAGATAAGCTACCGCAGAGGGATGACCCAGAGTCACCCATGGAACCGAGTTTGGTAATTTTCTTGACGAACTAGTTTGAGTCGGGGGTTGGTCTGCGCCTACAGATCTGAACACAGAATCTGGTGACCATCCAGTTCGTCTTCTGATCTTTGCCTAACAGGAAAAAAATCAAATTTTTGCTCTTCCGGGAGGTCAGTGAGCCTCACCAGCAGGGGATCAATGGTCTCACTACGTGCCTCTTCATAAAAGGGACATCTAAAGAACAAGTGCTCTGGGCTTCCTATATCCCCCAATGAACAGGCGCAAAGTCTCTGAGCATATGGGACTTTTTAAAAGGCTCCTTCCAGGACCGGCGAGGGCAGAGCTGAGCTTCTGGCGAGTGTAAAGGCCCTTCTTGCATTTTTGGACAATTAGTTATGTGTATGGACAATTAGTTATATGTATGGTATGTACATGGAAAGGGAAGAAATGGAGGCAGTGAGAGATTTTACTTTCTTGGGCTCCATGATCACTGCAGATGGTGACAGCAGCCACGAAATTAAAAGACGCCTGCTTCTTGGGAGGAAAGCAGTGACAAACCTAGACAGCATCTTAAAAAACAGAGACATCAACTTGCCAACAAAGGTCCGTGGTTTTCCCAGTAGTGATGTATGGAAGTGAAAGCTGGACGATAAAGAAGGCTGATCGCAGAAGAACTGATGCTTTTGAATTATGGTGCTGGACTGCAAGAAGATCAAACCTATCCATTCTTAAGGAAATCAGCCCTGAGTGCTCACTAGAAGGACAGATCCTGAAGCTGAGTCTCCAAGACTTTGGCCACCTCATGAGATGAGAAGACTCCCTGGAAAAGACCCTGATGTTGGGAAAGATTGAGGGCACAAGGAGAAGGGGACGACAGAGGACAAGGTGGTTGGACAGTGTTCTTGAAGCTACCAGCATGAGTTTGACCAAACTGCGGGAGGCAGTGGAAGACAGGAGGGCCTGGCGTGTTCTGGTCCATGGGGTCAGAAGAGTCGGACACGACTAAACGACTAAACAACAACAACAATGGTATGTGCACACCCCCGGTTTCCTGCTTGGGATAGCTCAGTTGGTTAGAGCATGGTGCTGATAAGACCAAGGTTGCAGGTTTGATCCCCCTATGGGACACCTGCATATTCCTGCATTGCAGGGGGTTAGACTAGATGATCCACAAGGTCCCTTCCAACTCTACAGTTCTATGATTCTATCTTTAAACCAGCCCTTCAAACAGAGGACTTTTTTAAAAAAATTGAGGAGCAGCAGGACACATGAACTCTCCAGGGCTACATTCCTCCTGTATGACCTTGTGAAAATATCCAAGGAGGGGAGGCGAGAAGGGAACAGAAACCCGCTGAAAAGTTAGATGGGTTTGGAGAAATCCCTGGTGCCTTCTTGCTACTTGCATGCAGCCACATTTATCGAGGCAGCTTTGTTGGGTAGCTGGTGCTCCCAAGGTCACCTTGCGCAAGATGTTTTCAATAAACCAGCAATTGAAACACAAGGAGGCCAGAATCTCATAAGAGAAGCCTCTGGAAGCCTCTAGCATGGTGATCATTAAGGGAGGAGGGTGGAATGAAGAAGGGGGTTGGTGGCAGACGGGGAAAGGAAGCAATTTCCTTTCTATTGAAATCGCCTCTTCTTCAGGAATCATTGGGCTCCTTGTGAACCGGTTCGCGGCACAGAGAGAACAGACTTGGAAGTTGATTCCAGACCGCCTCGCAGTTAACAGCAACTGCTGGGCTTAAGAGGCCAGAACAGAATAAGGCTGGAGGAGAAGAATTCTGCAGTGGCAAAGAATAAAATTGTAGAGTTGGAAGGGTCTGGGGAAATCTTCCTTCTGCTCTGTGGGTGTGTGCCCCTTCCCTTCGCCTTCCCATAGCTGAACGTCTCCCTTTTTTAAAGGGAAATTCCCTTATTCTGAATAGGATTCCTCGCAAGAAAAGGGAAAAATTGACAGCTATGTCTCCTTCCTGGTTAAAGACAGCTATGTCTCCTTCCTGGTTAAAGAAACAGCGACTGTTGTCTGGAGGTCAGGTACCGCTCAATATGCAATCCATAGGAAAACAGAGGACAAGGAAGGGCACAGATGTTTATATCCTAATATATGCAGAGAGAGACTCAAATTTAAAAGATGTTGTTGGCATCCGCCTGTCTCGAGAGACAATGGAGTGCGCCTTCGGCATGTGTGCGTTTGCAGCCCTAAAACTCACCAATTACGCTATCCATTAAAAATCACAATATTTTTTGATTACTACTACTGTTGTTGTTTAGGGACGCGGGTGGCGCTGTGGGTAAAAGCCTCAGCGCCTAGGGCTTGCCGATCGAAAGGTCTCTGGACAGCGCTGGCCCCTGGCCTCTTAAGTGAGATGGGCGCACAACCCCAGAGTCTGTCAAGACTGGCCCGTACGGGCAGGGGTACCTTTACCTTTACCTTTTACTGTTGTTGTTTAGTCGTGTCCGACTCTTCGTGACCCCATGGACCAGAGCACGCCAGGCACTCCTGTCTTCCACTGCCTCCCGCAGCTTGGTCAGACTCATGTTTGTAGCTTCAAGAACACTGTCCAACCATCTCGTCCTCTGTCGTCCCCTTCTCCTTGTGCCCTCCATCTTTCCCAACATCAGGGTCCTTTCCTGGGCCTCTTCTCTTCTCATGAGGTGGCCAAAGTATTGGAGCCTCAGCTTCACTACTAGTACTACTAATTTATCTATACCCCGCCCATCTGGCTGGGTTCCCCCAGCCTCTCTGGGCGGCTCCCAACAGAATATTAAAGACATGATAAAGCATCAAACATTAAAAACTTCACTAAACAGGGCTGCCTTCAGATGACTTCTAAAAGTCAGATAGTTGTTTATTTTCTTTACATCTGATGGGAGGGTGTTCCACAGGGTGGGCGCCACTACCGAGAAGGCTCTCAGAGCCTGATTCCCTGTAACTTGACTTCTCGCAGTGAGGGAACCATCAGAAGGCCTTCGGCGCTGGACCTCAGTGTCCAGGTTGAATGATGGGGGTGGAGACGCTCCTTCAGGTATACCGGGTTGAGGCATTTCCCACTTATTGACATCTGTCTGTCTTGGGCGACAATGGAGGTGTGGACCTTGGGGAGTGAAGTCAAACTGTTGGAAGGTTGCATCGCCTGCTGTGGCTGGAGATACCGGTACAGGAGAGACATGTTTTGTTGCAGCTGGGGCAGATGAAGGCATCCGGTTGTGCTGCTGCAGATGCACCACTGCATTGCTCCTCTCTGCACTCCTCCCTGCGGTCATTTCTCCTCTGGTCACTGCTGTGGACACATGGCCTGACTGTCTAGATGGGATGATCACCAAATTATCCATTGGTTGGTCTAACTTCCACAAATTTATTGAGTCATTTTTTAAAAAAGCAAATCTGCGTTTCTTTTTGCTCCTGACATTCAATCCACTAAGTGTTTGCTATTTCAATGAAATTTACCCTTAGCTGACTATCTCCATGATGTTTGCATTGGTTGATCTTTGAGAATTAAAATGGGAATGCTGCATAATTCTCAGTGAACAGAACAAATCAGGCATCTCTTGTTAGATAAATGTTGCTTTCATAGTTGACTTATTATTGGCTTGCTTGATTCGGCGTTTGCAGACAGCGGTAACAGCTTCTTCCAGAAAGCGTCACTGCTGCTAGTTTGGTTCTCTGACTTGGTTGCCAAAATAATGTATCATAGGAGGAGAAATGGGAATACAGAAATAGTATATTTACACCAACTATTTTTCACAGTTTACTGCATGGGTAGGCAAACTAAGGCCTGGGGGCCAGATGGGGCTCAATCGCCTTCTAAATCCGGCCCACGGACGGTCCGGGAATCAGCATGTTTTTACATGAGTAGAATGTGTGCTTTTATTTAAAATGCATCTCTGGGTTATTTGTGGGGCATAGGAATTCGTTCATTTCTCCCCCCAAAAATATAGTCCAGCCCCCCACAAGGTCTGAGGGACAGTGGACCGGCCCCCTGCTGAAAAAGTTTGCTGACCCCTGGTTTAGTGCTTCACTTCTTTGGAACAAGACAGAATAAGAATTAAGCTGATATAACACCCTAGTTTATCCTGAAGCTAGTAACCATAGTGTCTAGGTTTGGATGAAATGGAAACTATGGTCAATTAGAGACTAGGGCTGGGTGATATCTGGCTCCCAACATTGTGATATATCACCAGCTAAACATTGTGATATACCAATATATCACCATGTCTGATATAAGGATGGAACTGTGTAGAGACATTGGCTGGCGTCACGATTTATCTCGCATTGTGATCTTTGCATATCATGATTTGCAATATAGTGCCAGATCAAAAATTAGGAAACCAATATCATTATATGGACTTCAAAACAGTTTTGGATGATATATCACCCAGCCCTAATGTAGAACAAGATTCGCGATATATATTGCCAGGTCAAAAATTATGAAACTGATATCACAAAATGGACCTCAAACCAGTTTAGGGTGATATGTTGATATATCACCCAGCCCTGTTAGACACTCCCTGGTTTGATTGCTCACACTGCAAAGTGGCTGAGTATGCCACCAAAAGCTTAAGATTGTCCAAACTGGGCCTTTGTTAAGGTAGCCGTTTGGTCAGAACTGAGCATAATTTGGTAGGGGCTTTGCTTGAAGGTTCTGGGATGGTGCAAAGCTATTAGTCTCTCATTTCTTTTTGTAAACAATGCAGATTGTTTTTAATTCCAGAAGGCATCCTGCTGTTCACATCTTCTGGGTCATTATTTTGTTTTCTGTTTGTCATTGCATTGCTGTTGTCGTGACTTCTCTTCTGCTGCTTTTGATGCGATCTTTGGGTTTTTCTTCTTCTTGGTTAACTGCCTTGGGGTGTGGAAAGGAGGCACAAATTAGTTTTAATAACAACCCTCCTTAAAACGTCTTGTGTCAGCCTTGTTTGCACTATTATGAGCTTACAGCAAATTGAAGTCAGTTATGGATCATCCCAAAATTGCTCAAATTTGATATGTGGGGCTTGGATAAGTAGATGGATGGCTTAAAAAAGGAAAGAAAGAAAAAAGCAACCAGGAGATTTTGCTAAAATCCATACTTAAAGCCAAAAGAAGGGCTTATAATTAACCTTCTCTGCACCATCCATTTTGCTATATATCAGAGGTATGGATTGCTTTCAGGGCCAGCTGTTAGAAAGAACCCCAAACAGATGCCACATGCAGATCAGCTAATTAGTTAGTGAAACACTAAATCATCCTTTGCCAGCCATTGTTGAAGATGTCAAAAGTGGTTTGAATGCAGCTGGAGTGGTTGAAAGGTGACCAGGAAGTGTGGCTCTCCAAGCTGCTTTTTGTTTTTAAGCCAACACTTGAAATCTCTACAATAAACAGACCTTCTGAATTGTTTTCCTAACCATTCATCGGAGAGTTGGAGCATTTATATCTTCTGATTGCATCCTGTGGCGGCAATAGCTGGCCACACTCAGCCCCTTGGCAACCAGGGAAACCTCAGCATGCCATTAAAGGCTTCAAGATGGCCCAATTCTATGGCGTGTTTACTCAAGCCCTGATCCTTTTCACGCTTGCTCAGATGTAAGCCCTGCTGCGTTCAGAGGCACTTACTCCCTAGTGAGTAAGGGTATTTACATACCCTGCAACTTTTCTCTAATAAAAATAGGGATGTCCTATTTCCTCCTCCTCCTCCTCCTCCTTCCTTTATACCCCACCCACCTGACTGGGCAGCTGCCAACATAGATAAAGCCATGTTGTTGTTTAGTCGTTTAGTCATGTCCAACTCTTCGTGACCCCCTGGACCAGAGCACACCAGGCACTCCTGTCTTCCACTGCCTCCCGCAGCTTGGTCAAACTCATGCTAGTAGCTTCGAGAACACTGTCCAGCCATCTTGTCCTCTGTCGTCCCCTTCTCCTTGTGCCCTCCATCTTTCCCAACATCAGGGTCTTTTCCAGGGAGTCTTCTCTTCTCATGAGGTGGCCAAAGTCTTGGAGCCTCAGCTTCAGGATCTGTCCTTCCAGTGAGCACTCAGGGCTGATTTCCTTCAGAATGGATAGGTTTGATCTTCTTGCAGTCCATGGGACTCTCAAGAGTCTCCTCCAACACCTTAATTCAAAAGCATCAATTCTTCGGCGACCAGCTCTCACTTCCATACATCACTGCTGGGAAAATCATAGCTTTAACTAGACGGACCTTTGTCAGGAAGGTGATGTCTCTGCTTTTTAAGATGCTGTCTAGGTTTGTCATTGCTTTTCTCCCAAGAAGCAGGCATCTTTTAATTTCATGACTGCTGTCACTATCTGCAGTGTTCATGGAGCCCAAGAAAGTAAAATCTCTCACTGCCTCCATTTCTTCCCCTTCTATTTGCCAGGAGGTGATGGGACCAGTGGCCATGATCTTAGTTTTTTTGCTGTTGAGCTTCAGGCCATATTTTGTGCTCTCCTCTTTCACCCTCATTAAAAGGTTCTTTAATTCTGCCTTGCCGTGGCGAAGGGGCTTGAATAACTCAAGAAGCTATGAGCTATACCGTGCAGGGCCACCCAAGACAGACAGATCATAGTGGAGAGTTTTGACCAAACGTGATCCACGTGGAGTAGGAACTGGCAAGCCACTCCAGTATCCCTGCAAGAAAACTTCATGGACAAAGACAACAGGCATATAAAGACATAACAAAACATTAAACTTTTTTTAAAACTTCCCTATACTGGGCCGTCTTCAGATGTCTTCTAAAGGTTGTATAGTTACTGATATCCTTGGCTGGCTGGGGTGGGGTGGGTCACATAACTCCATAACCTGCAACATTTCTATGATGAAAATATGGACATCCTAAGGAAAAGTGGAACATTCCAGGATCAAATCAGAAACTGGGACGGCTTCTGTAAAGCTGGAACTGTCCCTGGAAAATAGGGACATTTGGAGGGTCTGTATTTTGGATTGCAAGCCTGTCCTGTTCATCTCTGTAGTTCTGAGGCTCACCTAGTTATCTCTGGATTTTGCAGTATAGATACCACCTGGTGAAAAAGAGGGCAGGATTCCTGCAGCTTTAATAGTTGTGTGGAAGAAGGAATTTCAGCAGGCAAAGTTGTGCAAGCCTGTGCTTATGAAAATTCCCTCTTCTGCACAACTGTTAAAGGTGCAGGGACTCTGCCCTCTTTTTTTAATCTGGTCACCCTGCCTTGTTCCCCACCCCTCATATCTGCAGACCAAGCGTTCTGCAAACATAAAACTGAGACGTGATCAAACTTGTTTCAAGTATGCATTGAAAGACAGAACAATGATTATTTCCAGAAGATACTCTGAAGATGGCCTGTTTAGATGTGCGTTTTGGAACCTCATCAGAACTTGCCAAATCACTTTTGTCAGAAACACCGGAGGGCTGATTTTTTATTTTTATTGTTTTATAGTGAATGTAGACATTTACCAGTAATTGTTAAGATTTTAAGAGGGAAATGTCAGAAACGTGTCTGTCAACAGTGTTTACACTTAAGGCCTTCTTTTACACCTATGGCACGGTAACTGCCCTGTTGTAGCTCCACACTATTCCTGTGAGTGAAATTTGTTTTAACTGTTTCTAATATTGAGTTTTTAAATGGTTGTAACCCTCCCTGGGACATGATGGTGAAGAGCAGGTATTAAATTGAAATCAAAATAATAGTAAAAATGATAAAAATAGCATACCACCAAAAGAGGATCAGTTTGTTGGAATGTGGGGAAGATATTTTTCTGTGGCATAACCCTGGTTGTTGAACTCCCCCACCAAGGGTAGACTAGCTCCATCCCTGATCATGTTTAGGTAGGCAATGAAAACATTCGTATTCTAAATGCTTTCGATCCTAAAGTTGCAGTTTTTAGCTTCTGCTTCTTGATGGTGTTTCGTTCACTACTTTGTAAACTGCCTTGGGGAATCTGTGTTTGGGCTGAAAAGCACTATAAAGGTGTTTTTATAAATATAAATATATACATGACATTTGGCAGGGCATTCCGTTACCTTTGAGTTTTAGTAATAAATGTCATAATTGTCTGACATTTCACTCTAAGCCTCTTGAACTCTTAAGTGTTACCAGTAAAATGTCATCGCTCGTCAAATTTTTCAGTATTTCCAACAATTGCAATTATTTAGTAACCAAGTTAGAAAAGGAAACTGCAGATGGAGAGAGAAAGAGTTGCATATCTGGTCAACTACAACTTTATTTGTTTATTGCATTTTTGCCTTTTTATACAAGGAGCTCAAGGTGCCCTGCATGGTTTCCCCATCTCTCCCTATATCCTCGCAAAAACCCTGTGAGGTAGGTTAGACTGAGCGGGGATTTGAACCCTGGTCTCCAAGGTCCTAGTTTAACACTCTAACCACTACACCAAACCGGTTCTCAAAAACCATAGCTGTCAACTTACAGATTTGAAAATAAGGGAGCAGCAGCCTTGAAAATAAGGGACCAGCAGCCAAAATAAGGGATTTTAGTCAAACAGTTAAAAGGGACCAGATAATTTGGGAGAGCAGCGCCGGTTTTTAGCCCTTCGTTTCCAGAGGTTGCAGCTCAAGACACCAGCTGATGAAACACTGCAATTAAATAATTACAAGCAGCAACCACTTTTCGCGCAAAATGAAGTCCAAGCTACGAAGATGCTGCTGCAGTTCTGTATCTGCAGTAGGTGGGAGGGGGGGGGAAATAGTGCCCGAAATAAGTTCTGTGGGGTGGGGGGGGGAAATAGCGCCCAAAATAAACCCGCAGATCAGACCATCTATGCCAGTCTACCACTACAAATCTATGGGAGAAGCGCTTGCGGTCCTTCCCTTGTAGCCCTTGGAACACCTGCCCGCGCCTCCGCCTCCTCTTCTTCCTCCTCTCTCTGAACTGCTTTCTCTATGGTTGCCCTCGCTCTCCTCTCAAGGCTCCTCATCAATTCATAGACCATGCCAGGCTGCCCATCTCATTTGGGTCCTTCGGCGGCACAGCCGCAGTACGGCCCAGCAGGAGTGGGAGCTGCGGTGACAGGCAGAGGGGAGGCCCCAGGCAGAGACGTTCAGTTCGACGGCCGCGAGGAGGATGGTGGCGGAAGAGCCCGAGGCTCCCACCAGTCCCAGCGGGGAGGGGTTCCCAGGGGCTGAGGCTGGTGAGAGGAGGCCGGAGGGGGGCGGCCCGGGCAGCCAAGCAACACAGTTGGAGCCTCCCTCCTCCCTGGCTGGCAGGGAGGGAGGGAGAGGAGCTGCTTCCTTTGAAACCTGGAAAATTTAAGGGACATCATCAATAAGGGACAGCAGCGGGACATGGCACTGGGATAAGGGACTGACCCTCCAAATAAGGGATGCTTGACAGCTATGCCAAAAACAGATGCTCCAACAGTGAGCTACAGCACTTCCCCTGCATAGCAAAATAACTTTGCTGTTGTGTACTGAATTTCAGAAATCTAGTTATTAGAGCGATGTTCTGGAATGAGAAAAAAGACAGGAAAACATTAGGGCATGTGGAAGCACAAAGAAATAACTCGCCCCGCAGTTCAGAATTCAAACTTTTACACTTAGATGTGAAAGTTGTATTTGCACCATACATTTAAAGCACATAGCTTCCACAAAAGAACACTGGGGGCCGTAGTTTGTTAAGGGTGCAGGGAATTGTAGCTCTTTGAGGGATGAACTATACTTCCCAGGATTCCATGAGGGAAGCCATGTTTTCAAAGGTATGGTGTCACCACATCTAAGCGTATATGTTTGCATTCTGAGCTACCCAGCAAGTTATTTCCTTGTGCTTCCACATACCCTAGAATTTCCCAGCGGGAATTAAGGGGAGGTTTTTACCAAGCTGAGCTCTAGACAGCGCTAGAGCCAAAGTGCCGGATAACTAGAAGTGACATTCAATGCGGGGCTTCTGCCAAAAATAGCATCCGCATATTGAGCTCCTGGCTCTCTCGGTGTGGCATTTAGGTGGACTCACCTGTGTCTTTTCATCATCCCGATCAACAGCAGCCAATGATATATGGAGCTTGGATGGAAAAACAGAGTAGATAGATCACATCTTGATCTGTTAAAGGGTTACAGTGAGAGGTGACAGGACCTGTGGCTGCCTCATCTCTGGTTCTGCTCTTTTGATGCTTTTAGAAATTAAGCTGGTCACTTAAAAATCTACTATATGAATAGATAGCAATCAAAACAAATTCATAGGTGGGCTATGTAAAGGTAAAAGGACCCCTGACCATTAGGTCCAGTCATGGCCAACTCTGGGGTTGTGGCGCTCATCTCGCTTTATTGGCTGAGGGAGCCGGCGTACAGCTTCCGGGTCATGTGGCCAGCATGACTAAGCCGCTTCTGGCAAACCAGAGCAGCGCACGGAAACGCCGTTTACCTTCCCGCCGGAGCGGTACCTATTTATCTACTTGCACTTTGTTGTGCTTTTGAACTGCTAGGTTGGCAGGAGCAGGGACCGAGTAACAGGAGCTCACCCCGTTGCGGGGATTCGAACCGCCGACCTTCTGATCAGCAAGTTCTAGGCTCTGTGGTTTACCCCACAGCACCACCCGCGTCCCTAGGTGGGCTATACTGGTCCCCAAACACCATCAATTCCAAAACAATGCAGCGGCATATTCTGGGATGCTAGATCCAAAAATGTAGGCCTATTTCTTCTGATGAGAAACATTTGAATCAAAAGATGAGTGTTGGCAATATTTTGAGGTTGTCCTTTGTGTGTGTGGATATTTATCAGTTAAATGCATTTACAGGCAACTCCACATTTATAATAATAATATAATAATAATTTATTATTTGTACCCTGCCCATCTGGCTGGGTTTCCCCAGCCACTCTGGGCGGCTTCCAACAAAGATTAAAAATACATTAAAAAGTCACACATTAAAAACTTCCCTGAACAGGGTTGACTTCAGATGTCTTCTAAAAGTCAGGTAGTTGTTTATCTCTTTGACATCTGATGGGAGGGCATTCCACAGGGCGGGTGCCACTACCGAGAAGGCCCTCTGCCTGGTTCCCTGTAGCTTTGCTTCTCGCAATGAGGGAACCGCCAGAAGGCCCTCAGCGCTGGACCTCAGCGTCCGGGCAGAATGATGGGGGTGGAGATGTTCCTTCAGGTATACTGGGCCAAGGCCGTTTAGGGCTTTAAAGGTCAACACCATATGGGGGTTACGTTCTGAGGCTCACAGCATAACATTATAAGCCAGTGAGAGCCAGTGTGGTGTAGTGGTTAAGAGTGGTAGACTCATAATCTGGTGAACCGGGTTCGATTCCCCGCTCCTCCACATGCAGCTGCTGGGTGACCTTGGGCCAGTCACACTTCTCTGAAGTCTCAGCCCCACTCACCTCACAGAGTGTTTGTTGTGGGGGTAGAAGGGAAAGGAGAATGTTAGCCGCTTTGAGACTCCTTCGGGTAGTGATAAAGCGGGATATCAAATCCAAAAACTGAAAATGAAAAACACATAATAAAAATAAGAACAAAGCCAAACCAATAATCCCTCCTCCCTGCCACAACACATTTAGAAGGGCACCGGATGTCAACCAGCCAAAGACGTCTCTGCTCACTTCTGTACCTTAGAATTACACTTAATTATAAAAGCAAAGGCAAGTCTTCCCCAGCTTTTGATGCTGTAGGTTATGGCAGCTGTTCCCCTTCTCCCCCCAGTAAGAAGCTCCCACTGGTTTGCAGCACCTGGATTCTACTTTTTAATTATATTTCTGTTTAGCGTCAACCTGCTTATCAACCTTAACATCTTACGACTGAGGACAGGAAATGAGACCCCCTGCCCTTGGCTCTCTCATTAACTGTGGTCCTTTGGTAGAACCTGCTAATTCCTCGGGTCTGATGTCTGCTACTTTTCCTTTAGTGGGAGAGATCTCAAAAGCAGTGGTTGCGCCTTTGAAGCGGTTCACAAGGGCTTATATACGTGATCCAAAAATGCCAGGCCTGCAGAGATTTCGGCTTAGCTTTGGAGCCCAACCATTTTAGGTACTCTTGAATATCTGAGTAAAGATAAAACGACTCCTAGTGTCAGATTCCAAGATATGGATATATGTATGTGAATGTATAGATGAAAGAGATTTCATCAAAGAGAGACAGGGCCGGCCCTACTATTTGACTGAGCGAGGCAGCTGCCTCAGGTGACAAATGCTGAGGGACAGGGAGCAGTGTTGAGGTACCATCCAGTCTGCTCTGGCCCTCCTAAGTTACTGCTAATCACATTGAGCAAGGATAAAACTCCAGGTGCAAGGAAGGCTCTTTTGCCTTTCACAGCTGTGTGGGAGGCTGGGCTGTTTTCTCCTTGTCGCCATCATAGGGGAGAAGCAGAATTCCTAGAAAATCTCATTTAACTACAGTGAAACCTCGGAAGCCAAACACCTTTGAACCCAAATGTTTCGGCTCCCGAACGATTGAAAACCGGAAATGATTGTTCCGGTTTTCCAATGATTTTTGGAAGCCGAACGTCCAGCACGGCTTCAGATTGGCTGTGGGATGCTCCTGCAGCCAATCAGAAGCCGTGTCTTGGTTTTCTAACTGTTCCAGGATTCCAGCCGACTCCCAGAGCAGATTAAATTCGAAAACCAAGGTACGACTGTACTATACAAGGCACAGAAACATATTTCAAGGTCAGGCATTGGCACCGATGATTCAGATAAGCAAAAATGTAAATGTTTTGTTTGGAGAAGATCCCAGTGTTCTCTCCCTAAGAGTGCTAATCTCTCCACTTCTCTAGCAAAGTTAAGTTTGAGAGGAAGGGAGACAGACCTGTGGAGCAGGACCAGCCCTCATCCGCAAGATAAGGAGAAATGAATGTGCAGGACTCGAGGTTGCCCAAGATAAACAATATTAATTCAGCTCCAAGGAGAAATCAGATAGCAATGTTGACTGCGCACCGATAAATCATTTGTCAATACAAATATAGTCCAGGCTCCCATTTTCTAAATGCCAGTGGAGGCAAATGGTGCTTGTCCATTTTTGTGCATGTGGAAAAAAACAAAGAGGTCTGATTTGCAATTCATTCGTTCTCAACTTCCTGTTAGGTTGATGCGAAACACTGAAGGGCATTCCTGGCAGGTGATGGCATAAATTACCAGGGCTGGAAAATTACTTCTGAATTCCTAGGAGTTTGCACCTAACGTGTACAAATATTTCAAAACGTGAGCTGAAAGCCAGATCCTTTGCAGAGAGGGAGGCGCTTGCCACCAGGGCAGCTAACTTTCCTGTATGAGTAGACCCTTCCTATGGCAAACAGAAGCCCCTGACTCTCCTTAAAAGCGGCTTTACGAGGGCACAAGAACGCTCCCCCTAGTTATTCCCCAGCCTGTAGTTTAAGAACAAGACCCCTGAACAGGGCGCATGAGGTTCAAGGAAACACTCTTTTCTCCCAGCAAGGAGGAAGAACCGATAAGAATGATAGAGGTAGAATTTCACCTTAGGAAAGCTTTTTCTCCCTTTTTAAAATTCTCCTTTCTCTAAATCCTTCAAAGCTACACTTTCATTTAGGGTGATTTTTTTTTTAACTTCAAAAAAAACCCTCCACCTTTTAAAAACTGCCACATAGTCGGAATGGAGAATAATCTTCTTTTGGCTCGTCTGCTCCCGATTCTTCTTAGTCAGCACACACCGTTGCCTTATTTGATCGGGCCAGAGCAGTTCCTCTTGATGTTAAGGAAGCTAAATGCAGACAAGGCGAGGGGGAAATTTATGGGATGAAAGTAATCATCATGACTTTGCTCTGGAGCGGTTGAAACTTTCGCAGCGAGGTGGGGGAGAAAGATTATGATTGAGCATTCAGGTTACCTGGCTACATACCTGGCTGGAAGTGCAGACCTCCAACAGGACGGCTGCTTTCAGATTCACCTAGGGCTGCCTCCAGCCTGCTGTTTTAATGCAGGTGTGTTTTGAACTAGGTTGTTGTTGTTTAGTCGTTTAGACGTGTCCGACTCTTCGTGACCCCATGGACCAGAGCATGCCAGGCACTCCTGTCTTCCACTGCCTCCCGCAATTTGGTCAAACTCATGCTGGTAGCTTCGAGAACACTATCCAACCATCTCGTCCTCTGTCGTCCCCTTCTCCTTGTGCCCTCCATCTTTCCCACTAGGTTAATGGACCTATTTACAAAGGAGGACACTCACCAGGCATGTTCTTCATTTATTTGCATTCTTTTTGCTTCCATTGCTATCCCATCTTTCCTCCAAGGGACTCAACGTAGGATACATGGTTTCCCCTTCCCACAAACAAACTTGTGAGTGTGCTGGGCCTGGGGGTAACCTGTGAAACGCGGTCCAAGACCGGTCCAGAATCCAAAGGCTCCACTGGGAGACAGTCTGACAGGGCCAAGGCAGGAAACCAGGCAAGGACAGGTACAGGATCTCAGGCAGGATCTAGCATACAGCATTGCTGCTCCCGCAACCTGGGGCAGGGTCCGACAGCCTTTTATCTTTGTTGGGGTAGCGGCCAGTCCTGATCCCTCAGCGACTCACCTCCCTCTTTCGCCCAGAGGTGAGCACTCCTCCTGCGAGTATTCAGGTCTCTCCTTCTCTCAGAAGAAGAAGAGTTTGGATTTGATATCCCGCTTTATCACTAAGCGGCTAACAATCTCCTTTCCCTTCCTCCCCCACAACAAACACTCTGTGAGGTGAGTGAGGCTGAGAGACTTCAGAGAAGTGTGACTAGCCCAAGGTCACCCAGCAGCTGCATGTGGAGGAACGGAGACACGAACCTGGTTCCCCAGATTATGAATCTACCGCTCTTAACCACTACACCACACTGGCTCAGACCTCAGTCTCTGCAGCTCGGGAGAAGTCAGTGGGTTACTTGACCCAGGGGCCGCCTCAGCCTCCCCTGACCAAACCAGTAGTGGAGCAGCTGTAAGTGATGGCCCATCTGAAGGCAACTAGGTAATCCCCGCATCTGGAGCCAGGGAGGGCTCAGGCCCCTGACTTGGCCCAGCTGGTGTTTGCTGCAGGGGAACCTGTGCAAACTGGAACTTCAGGATCAAGCCCCAAACTTGTTTCAGATGGTGCCTGAGGCAAGGGATCCGGTGCAGACTGAGTCTCCTCTGGTTCCGAGTCCGAGTCCCAGGCCATCACAGTGAGGTAGTGTTGTGGACTGGCTGGACACAGAGGAATGGTGGGAGGCACCAGCTGGGGAACCCCCAAGGGAAGAAGACTCAAGAGTCGGGAGTGGTGGTGGGACTGGAAAATGAGTGGTCAGAGGGAGAAGAGGGGGCAGACTGGGAGGAGATGGTGTTGGAAGCTGAAGATGCAACAGGCTTTAGTGAGCAGGAAGAGGCTGTGGCAGAGAGCAGTCCAGAATCAGGGGCTGGAGAGGAGGGGGACCAGGAGACAAGAGACGAGGTGGGCTGCTGAAGAAACCAGGGAGTCTTCCTTTCCTGCTGCGACCAGCTCCTCTCCTCCCTGGTCTCCCATAGAGGAATGAAGAGGGCAGAGCAAAGAGAGACTAGACAGAACCTCAGCTTGCTGTTGCTGTGGAAGAACCAGGGAGAGGAGGAGTCTTAGAGAGTGGTGGGAAGGCGAGGACCTTCAGTCCTCAGAACTGCTTCATTGGGGAAGACCTACTGGGAAGAGTTGTTGGGATCACTAGGCCTGTGCTGTTTTGGTTTCTTTGAATAAAGAGTTAACTTCACTGATACTGGGTGTTTCATTTCTGAGCTACTCCTGGCAGGGAGGTTAGGCTGAGAGGCAGCGGCTGGCTCAAGGCCACTCAGTGAGTTTCGTGGTTGAGTGCACATTTGAACCTTAGTCTCCCAGGTCCTAGTTCAGCTCTGTGACCAGTATGCCACACTGGCTGTATACTGTATGATCACATCACCTTTGCTTTTCCTAGTGTCTTGTCAATGCATTATATAGGAAGGGATATTGAGATGTGGGTGGTGCTGTGGTTTAAACCACTGAGCCTCTTGGGCTTGCTGAAGAGAAGGTTGGCAGTTCGAATCCCTGCAACGGGGTGAGCTCCCGTTGCTCTGTCCCAGCTCCTGCCAACATAGCAGTTTGAAAGCCCACCAGCGCAAGTAGATAAATATGTACTGCTGTGGCGGGAAAGTAAATGGCGTTTCCGTGTGCTCTGGTTTCCGTCACGGTGTTCTGTCATGCTAGAAGCAGTTTAGTCCTGCTGGCCACATGACCCGGAAATCTGTCTGTGGACAAACTGTGGCTCCCTCGGCCTGAAAGTGCAATGAGCTCCGCAACCCCATAGTCGCCTTTGACTGGACTTTAACCATCCAGGGTCCTTTACGCAGCAGTTCTCAACCTGTGGGTCCCCAGATGTTGTTGGACTACAACTCCCATCATCCCTGAGCTCTGGCCTTGCTAGCTAGGAGTGATGGGAGTTGTAGTTCAACAACATCTGGGGACCCACAGGTTGAGAAAGGCTGCCTTACTGGAAGGGGAGGAGGGAAGATTCAGTGAAGCAGCCACAGGAATCTATGCCTTGCTGCATAATCTTAAAAAAATTAAACTATAATCTGGGAGGAACAGGAACACAGGACGGAGCAAACTTTCGGAAGGACGGTAGTTAGTGGCAGAGTGTCTTGCATGCAGAAGGTCCCAGGTTCAAATCCTGGTATCTCAAGGAGAATTCCCAGAAAGATGCCCGGGTCCTGCTTGAGAGTTGGGTAGCCACTGTGAGAGCAGCATGCTGAACTGCATGGACCATTGGCCTGATCCAGGAGGCTCATATTAAAGGGCGTAGGATCTTATAGGAAGAAGTGTGGGAATATCAAAGAGGACTGACTGGAAGGTGGAGGGGAATTGGCACCCAGAGCCTTTCCAAATTATTGCCACCTCTCCTATAAGGTTTTTTATATTTGTGTAGTGGTCTAAAGTGCCGTCAAATAAGAATCAGGTCCAAAGAAACTTAGCATTTAAAGATAGTTGCAGGATAAGAACCCTGTAAAATATATGCAGGCTACGAGTTGGGCTTTATCATGTTCACGCTGACTGTGTAAATTACTGCTACTAATTATTGTAACCGTACTATCAGTGTTATCTGAGAGCTAACAGAATATATTTTTTCCTGTTTAATGGTTTGGACACATTTGTTACCCAGAGTGTGGTACTCCTTATTTTCCAGCCTCCTTGGCAGGAGCCTATGGGGGGGAAAATATATAAAGAGAATTGTGGTATGCTGCGTATGATGGGCTTTCTGATCCCAAGATGATAAGTAATATCAGATGGAATAACATTCTGAAATTGATTGTCACGGTGGGTTTTTAATGTCTGTTTTCCGATCCATATATTTCATAGGATTCCATTTTATGTTTATATGAGTGTATATTCTCAGATGGTGTTGTTATGGCCTTCTGGCGTAAACAATACAGTTGCCTCGATTCGGTAAGGTTGAGCCAGATTTCAGAATACATATATATGCGTATGTGAGCAAAACAGGAGTGCCAGCATTAATCCGGATCGGGTTCCGTTGGGATCTGTAGGAGCCGAGTAGGTTGCCTGATCTTAAATTTCTCTCAGTTGTTTTAGGTAGAGAGCACCACTTGGAATGTCGTATGAGTATGGAAAAATTCTTTGGCAAGCTGCGGACATGAATGAACAGGCACAATCAATCTGCAGATTGTTTTGCAACTGCTTCTTAGAAAATGCATGCATTGTTTTTCTGTGGTGGGGGGCGGGCAGGAGGAAAAACACACACAAATAAATGGGTTTTAAGCTGCTTAATCAGAGTTAATGATGATGCTCTGAATATACAAACAGCTCGTACTTTGGAACAATTAAAGCACATGCATTTATTACAATAAAATCAGATGACGTTGCATCCATTTCATTGCTAGTTTATGATCATAGTTCCATGAGACAGAGTATAAGCACTGTTATGAGTTTAGTATTGAAATGGTACCCTTGCATGTGGCATAAATCTAAGGATGCTCTAATAAATGAGTTTCAACTAAGAGGGAGCAATTAAAAAAATAAATAAATCCCAATTAAAATTCAGGAAATTCTACTGAATGAATGTTTCAGAAAAAGAGATTCACGAGGTCCAGTGTAGGAGACTGGATAACAAATGCAATTCTTTCTTTCTCTCCACCATCCTCATAGTTGGATGAGATTCAGGAAATTAATTCTGAAAGCAAAATGCAATAGGGAGATGGTAGAAACAACCTGGGTGGCCATGGGGCTTGTGGGAGCTGGAATCCATCAAATTCTGAAGGACCGCACATGCCCCACGCTTGGTGATTGTCCTGCAAATGTAGTATTTTCTCTGAAAAATCTAAGTTAAGTTTCCAGTCCAGTGAAGACTCACTGGTGGCCACGAAGAAGCCATTTTGGAAAGAGGGAATTAGAATGCTGTATGAAAGTATGTCTGGCCACATCCATACCAGACATTTAAAGCGCTATGATGCCACTTTAAACAGTCACAGCTGCCCCCAAAGAATAGTGGGAATTGTAGTCTTTAAAGTGTTGTTGGGAGTCCCCTTTTCTCCTCACAAAGCTACAGTTCCAGTGTGGTTTAACCATCAATCCCTCTTCCTAGGGAACTCTGGGAATGTAGCTCTCTGAACGGAAGAAGGATCGCCAAATATTTATTTTCACTAGCTCTGGGCGATATCTGGTTTTCAACACTGTGAACACTGGTTGTTGTTTTTGTTCCACTTCCGGGAAGATGGTGGATTTTCTGCCTCAGAGGCCAAAATAACCTGGCCATCCTTGGGTACTTGAGGGGGGTGGGAAGGACGGCGCCATTTGCCATTTCACCTCAGGCACCATAATGTCTTGGGAAAACAGGTCGCCTGTCTGGAAGGGCGTCTCCACACATTTCAGTAGAAAAGACCAATTGATGCATACCTTCCTTTGGAGGGAATGGAAATGTCCTGTCCCCCCCAGCTCAACTCCCATGCAGCAGATCTGTGTATATTGTAGGGTGTTTGAGCTCTGAGGCCCCAAGCAGTCGTCCACTGCAGAAGCTAAGTTGATTTACTCCAATAAATCTCCTCAGTTAAAGCTATGGTTTTCCCAGTAGTGATGTATGGAAGTGAGAGCTGGACCGTTAAGAAGGTTGATCGCCGAAGAACTGATGCTTTTGAATTATGGTGCTGGAAGTCCCATGGACTGCAAGAAGATCAACCTATCCATTCTTAAGGAAATCAGCCCTGAGTGCTCACTGGAAGGACAGATCCTGAAGCTGAGGCTCCAATACTTTGGCCACTTCATGAGAAGAGAAGACTCCCTGGAAAAGACCCTGATGTTGGGAAAGATGGAGGGCACAAGGAGAAGGGGACGACAGAAGACGACATGGTTGGACAGTGTTCTTGAAGTTACCAGCATGAGTTTGACCAAACTGTGGGAGGCAGTGGAAGACAGGAGTGCCTGGCATGTTCTGGTCCATAGGGTCATGAAGAGTCGGACACGACTAAACAACAACAACAACAAAGGAAACCATGTGTAAGATGCTCAGAGCTCCTTGAAGGAAAGTCGGGTATGTGTAGAATATACTTGAATCACGGTAATCATATAAAGGAGTCGAGATGGTTGCATCTTTTTGGCTTGGAACCAAAACCTTCCCACAATCACGGAGAAGCATCCTATTATCCTCAATGAGCTTTGAAGTGGGCCCAATTCATTTCCTTGAATGGGGTGCAGGAGTTAGCTTGAGAGAGATGAATGACCTGTTTGTTGTGCGATGAAGCCTGGTTGTAGAATCAAAAGACCTTGATTAAAAGATTGTGCCGGTGCTAAAAGATTTTTGGAGGGTCTCCTCTTGGTGGAACCAGTTTGTCCTGTTAATTCAGAGCCTCGTTTTCTCTTTATTCAGCTACTTTGTGTGCATAATGTCTGGCGTAATGAACAGGATGATGGAATTATTATGATGAGTGAAAGAAAAAGTCCTTAGCGTTGACTTACACGTATTGGCATATCTTCAGTCAAAAACCAAAAAAAATCAAGTGTAGCATCCCATTAATAAGTTCCACGAATGTGAGTTGAGATTGAAATCGTCTCCTACTAGCAAAGGAATATAAAAGTGCCGTTACAAATTGGGGCAGATTCGTAAAACCCTGCTCTCTCCTAAGCGTTCTGCAGTGTGGGTTATACGATGCTGTGCAGATTTGACAGAGAACTCTGCTTAACCTCCTTTTTAAAATATCTAAAATGTGTCTTCCTCCCGCTCCTGTAAGTCTATAGGAGAAGGGATGGGAGGTTTTGTGGCAGGAGTAACACTGCTTGTTTGTTATTATGCTGTGTGTTTTTGTGTTTTCATACAGTAAACCGCCCCATGGTCCCTGGAGGAAGGACGGTACATATAAAAATTTAGTAAGCAATAAGTAAATAAATAAATAATGCTAGAAAAAAAAATAGTTTGCAGGCATAAAAGAAAGTCAAAGATTTAACCCGTGCAACCTTAGGACCTCAGGATACTGTGACTGAAGGCTGGAGTGGTAGGAAAATGCGTCTGATCCTGGCAACAACACCTTGGAATTATTCCTGGCTGTGTTACATGTACTTGGACCGGTGTGTAAGGTGCGGGAGGGAATTAAAATGCAAGTAAAAACAAACCTTGTTTTTTCATATTTCCAGGTGACAATATTACCCATGCTTGCGTGACCAGTTATATGGGCCTGTTTGGGCACAGCTCATGAAACGTAGTGGTTTTTGACATTGAAATATTCTATTTGCAGCTATGCTTCTTTTCATTTTTGTTATTTTTTAAAAAAATGTTTCATGAAGCTTTTAATGTTTGTTGTTGTTGTTGTTGTTGTTGTTGTTGTTGTTGTTGTTGTTGTTCTTCTTCTTCTTCTTCTTCTTCTTCTTCTTCTTCTTCTTCTTCTTCTCCTCCTCCTCCTCCTCCTCCTCCTCCTCCTCCTCCTCCTCCTCCTCCTTGTATTTTTGTTAGAAGCTGCCCAGAGTAGCTGGAGCAACCCAGTCAAATGGGTGGGGTATAATAATAATAATAATAATAATAATAATAATAATAATAATAATAATTCCTGAAAAGTGTATAAAGATAGGTGTGTGTCTGCATGGGCGTAGCCAGGATTTATGTTGGGGGTGGGGGAAGAACCGAGGTATCTGCGACGCTATTGGTCAGTTAAGTATTTTTATTTATTTACTTGATTTTGTGGGGGGGGGCAGCCGTGTGTGTAGAAATACTTTTGAAGGGAATATTAAACAGCAACAGAGCAGCTGTTTTTGAATTGCACAAAAACACCAGCCAGAGATGCTCTCTGTAATGTGCAGTGCGCAGTTTAAATTTCCACAGATCTCGTGATGTGCCAGTGAGATCTTATTAAGTTTTCAAAAAGTATTAATAGCAGAGTAAGCTTTTTAGGAGCCTAATCTTCCAGGAGCCATTAGCACTAATGCTGCATGCCCAAGTAACCTTTCCTCTTGCCCACAGCTCTATCCTGGCACCTTTTGAAATAGCCGCTCGGCTACGCTGGGTTGACTAATTGCAGTGTTATGTGAGAAGATTAAAAAATGGCCCATGAGGGAATTAATTGCGCAGATCCCATCCAGCACTGATGGAAGCTTTGTCCCTATGCGTATCCCAGCTTGGGAGGGAGGGGCGGTTTTTGTGGGGATCACGGCAGGAAGGGAAAGGGTTAAATGTTGCCCCCAGTGCCACTCCTGCTCCCCCCTCCCTATTTACATTATGAAAACACCATGTCTGTTTGGCTCCAATAATCCAAGATAGCTGATGTTTCATCAATGGGAAGTAATAAAAGGAGATTGCTTTCTGATAGCTGTGAATCTCCCTCCAGCTTTTGGTATGCAATACCCATTAGAATCTGGGAAGGTGACCCCCTCCCCTCCAACTGGGGAGGGGGAACAGGCAAAGAAATACCGTGTTTTTCGCTCCACAGGACACAATTTTTTCCTCTTAAAATCTAAGGGGAAATGTCTGTGCATCTTATGGAGCAAAAGTGTGGTCCATGGGGCGGGGGGGGGAGAGAACCCGGGCTTCCCCCGCCAGCCCTGACCTGCTCTTTGGGGCTGGGGGTGAGGGAAAGCAGCACTTCCCCCACCGCCAGCCCCACAAGCTCGGGGAGCAGCAGGAAGGCTGCACGAAGCCTTTCGGCTGCTCCCTGACCTGCTCTTTGAGGCTGGCAGTGGGGGGAAGCAGCGCTTCCCCCCGCCAGCCCCAAAGAGCAGGTAGAAAGGAACCTGAAGCCTCCGGAGCACAGCGGGAACTCCCACCGCGCTCCAGAGGCTTCGGGTTGCCTTCACTGAAGGCAACTGAATGCACCTTGAACGCACTGAACACACCTTGTTTTAGAGGGGGAGAACATGACAAAAAAATTCTCCCCCTCTCTGCGCAGCGCCTCCTGCCGCTTTGCTGAAGGGGCGCTGCGCAGAGAGGGGGAGATTCTTCTTCTTCTTGTTCTCCCCCTCTAAAACAAGGTACGTCCTATGGTCGGGGGCGTCCTATAGAGCGAAAAATACGGGTAGTTTTTCTGGAGCCAGTTTGCAGTCTGAATTGCAGAGAGAAACCTGGACATTTGTAGCTAGAGTGAGTTGAAACTGGGGTCCAGGCATAAGAGAGGGCAGAGGCCATGATTTGCTCTCTGACTTCTGGTGCAGGATGCTCAGATTGTCTTCCTGTTGATGTTTTTATTAGCCAGCCAACCTGTCAGGCGACATACAATACAAACAATAAAACAATAACATGCAAGCACAGAATTCTAAAAAGCAGCATCCAAGTACAGTGGTACCTCTGGTTGCGAATGCGATCCCTTCCGGAGGCCCGTTCGCAAGATGAAAAGCCCACAACCTGAAGCGCCGTGTCTGCGCAGGTGCGCGCCACGATTTGGCGCTTGTGTGCATGCGCAAAGCACGATTTGGCGCTTCTGCGCATGTGCGAGTGGCAAAACCCGGAAGTAACCCTTTCCGGTACTTCTGGCGCGCCGTGGGACGCAACCTGAAAAAACGTACCATGAAGCAAACGTAACATGAAGTATGACTGTAATCAGTATAAAAGTAGAGAAAACAAAAATCATATCAATAGCCTAAAAATGTTCCAGAAGTAAAACAGGGATAAAAGAAAACCACATCTTAAGACACATCTATCAATTTTGGTTTCTCTCAATTTCTCATTTGTCCAATCTTAAATTCAGTTCTCTGCATTTCCACATCCATTACCGTATTTACTTGAATCTAATGCTCCCTTTTTTGGGCCAAATTATGTTGCGAAAATTAAGGTGTGCCTTAGATTCAATGGCACATCTACATTCGCTGGCAAATACTTTTTTGGGTTTCGAGGTTCTGAAAATTGAGGTGCGCATTAGATTCAATGGTGCATTGGACTCGAGTAAATACGCTAGCAATTTTTTTGTAAAGTCCTCATGAACATTTACCAGCATTTTAGTGGTGAATTTCTCCTGATATACCCAGGTTTTGTCTGCAACTTGCTCAATATACACATTTTGGCAAAGTAATGTTCCTGGGTATAATTTCTTTTTGTATGTTATTTTTGCTAATATGTTCATTTTTGCACCTGTTACTTGGCTGGAGAAAGTCAAGCAAGTGTGAATTTTGAAGGATGGCTGTGTTTTGGTGTGTCTTGGTGTGAATCAGGTAGATTTGTCTTTTAATGTGAATTGGATTACATTTCTCTGCTCTCCCTACCTGTAAGTATAAAGGCCTGCCAATATAAAAAGGTATTTTGCTGATGTCATAATGACATGATCCTCTCAAACTAGGGGCCACTCCCGAGAAGGCCGCTTCCTTTGCAGAGGAAGTTCATAGGACCACCTCTCCCCATATGAAGCAACCCGGACCTTGCAATTATAATCTGAGGCCCTCCTTCATATGCCCTCTCCACAAGACGTCCCGAGGGTGGCAACACGAGAACAGGGCCTTTTCTGCAGTGGCTCTCTGTTTGCAAAATGCTCTTTCCAAGGAGTCTATCCTGGCGCCTTCGTTACATATTTTTTATGCGCCAGGTGAAAATATTCCTCTATAACCAGGTCTTTGGCTGATTAAACAATGAATGGCCTTTTAAATGTGTTTCTGGGAGAGAGAATTGTTTGGGTGTTTTTTTTTTTGTTATTACATTTTGTATTTTTACGTTGTAAACCTCCCTGTGGTCTTTGGATGGGTGGTATATAAATTTAATAAATACAGTGGTACCTCGGGTTAAGTACTTAATTTGTTCCGGAGGTCCGTTCTTAACCTGAAACTGTTCTTAACCTGAAGCACCACTTTAGCTAATGGGGCCTCCTGCTGCCGCTGTGCCGCCGGAGCATGATTTCTGTTCTCATCCTGAAGCAAAGTTCGTAACCCGAGGTACTATTTCTGGGTTCTGGAGTCTGTAACCTGAAGCGTATGTAACCTGAAGCATACGTAACCCAAGGTACCACTATAATAATAATAGACAGGGCTTTTTTAAAGCCGGAACTCAATTCCAGCCCCTCTCAGGTGGACACCGTTGCCATTATCAGAGAACAAGGGAGGTGTCAGTTATTTGATCCCTAAGCCAAGGAGGCAAGTAACTATATAACTTGAAGGCTGCTTTGAGGTTTTGTACTTTACAGTCGTAACGTGGATGCTGAATGCCTTGGTACTCGGATGTTTTTGCTCCTGAATGCCGCAAACCCAGAAGTGAGTGTTCTAGTTTGCGAATGTTCTTCGGAGCCCAAACGTCCGGCGGGGCTCCTGCAGCTTCCGATTGGCTGCTAGGAACTTTCTGCAGCCAATCGGAAGCCGCACCTTGGTTTCCAAATGTTTTGGAAGTCGGACGGACTTCTGGAACGGATTCCATGCGACTTCCAAGGTATGACTGTACATCTGAAGGCTTTATAGGGAAGTTTTTTCAACGTTCATCATCACTATCTTGCTTGAATACGATGTCCCTACAGTGGTACCTCGGGTTAAGCACTTAATTTGTTCCGGAGGTCCATTCTTAACCTGAAACTGTTCTTAACCTGAAGCACCACTTTACCTAATGGGGCCTCCTGCTGCCGCCGCGTGATTTCTGTTCTCATCCTGAAGCACAGTTCTTAACCTGAGGTACTATTTCTGGGTTAGTGGAGTCTGTAACCTGAAGCGTCTGTATTTTCATTGGAGAAATGTTGGAGCGTATGATGCTGGATAGCTCAGTTGGTTAGAGTGTGGCACTGATAATGCCAAGGTTGCAGGTTCGATCCCAGTATGGGACAGCTGCATATTCCTGCATTGGAGGGTTGGACTAGATGATCCTCAGGATCCCTTCCAACGCTATGATTCTATGCTTTTGAATTCTGGTGCTGGAGGAGACTCTTGAGAGTCCCATGGACTGCAAGAAGATCAAACCTCTCCATTCTGAAGGGAATCAGCCCTGAGTGCTCACTGGAAGGACAGATCCTGAAGCTGAGGTTCCAATACTTTGGCCACCTTATGAGAAGAGAAGACTCCCTGGAAAAGACCCTGATGTTGGGAAAGAGAAGGGGATGACAGAGGATGAGATGGTTGGACAGTGTTCTCGAAGCTACCAGCATGAGTTTGACCGAACTGCGGGAGGCAGTGGAAGACAGGAGTGCCTGGTGTGCTCTGGTCCATGGGGTCACGAAGAGGCGGACACGACTAAACGACTAAACAACAACAACAACATGGTGTTCACAATGAGTTCTGGCACCTCTTTTTCTAGAAAAACAGCACTGATCCAAGAAAAATGATCCTTGCATCTTGTTAAGATGACTGCTGACCTGGTCCATTTCATTACCAAATCTCCCAACTCCATACCTTGAGCAGATAAATGGCTCTTCTTGCATTTTCTCTTGGGGGAATTTTAAGGCAGCGCCTTGACCACATGATAACAAAGCCTCTTTGACAAGTGAATGGATGGTAATGGCCCCCTGAAATGGGGGAGATATAAACATAAGACTCGCACACACCGTTTCTCCTTCTCCTCCTCTCTCTTTTTAAAAAACTTCACCTTGGCTTAATTAAAGGGTTAGTTGCTTGGGGTTTAAGCAGATATGAAGGGGGCGAAGGAGGGAAGGCGGTCTGGACACACTCATTTGCCTCAGAAATGCTGAGCGTGCAAATCTCCAAGTCATTAAGACAAATCAAGGCCTTTGCGTAGGAAGCTCTCTGCTTCGTATATTAAACAGGACTTTGAGATAGGGATGGTACGAGGGAACCATAAATCACTGAGAGGTCTCCTGATCTCCATGCTTTTCTTTCTTTGCAACTCGCACCCCCCTTGTTCGTTCACGCTCCTCCCTTTCAGAAGGAAAAATATACCTGGAAACAAGCAAAAATAAAATTTTGCCGTGCTGGGAGAGGTCAACGGTGTTGTGTTAAGGCAACCTTTCTGTTTTGAGTCATTGCCCTGAAGCAGTAAAGGATTTATAGGCTTGGGGGCTCAGTGGTTCTCAAAAGGTGTGGCAGGAGAGGGTGGCAAGAGGGGTGGTGGGAAGATTCGAGGACAAATCATTACATTTTGCAAATGATTTCTGTTCCGATTTAACTGCATTGTTTAATACTTCCTGGACATCCCACGATCATGTTAAAAAGTACCGTATTTTTTGCTCTATAAGACTCAATTTTTCCCTCCTAAGAAGTAAGGGGAAATGTGTGTGCGTCTTATGGAGTGAATGCAGGCTGCACAGCTATCCCAGAAGCCAGAACAGCAAGAGGGATTGCTGCTTTCACTGCGCAGCGATCCCTCTTGCTGTTCTGGCTTCTGAGATTCAGAATATTTTTTTTCTTGTTTTCCTCCTCCAAAAACTAGGTGCGTCTTGTGGCCTGGGGCGTCTTATAGAGCAAAAAATACGGTAGTTGCATTCTAGGTTATAAATCAAGCACTGTTAGGAGTTGTTTCTTTCTGTTTCCTAATGTACTTCTTATCAATATAAAAATTTGGTGTGGCGCAGGCAAATACTTATTCTGAAAATGTAGCCCAGAGGAAAAAAGTTTGAGAACCACTGACCTATAAAGGTGGCTATGTCTGGATATATAACGGAGCTAAATGCATAAAAATGAGTTAGTTAATGTCAGGGAACTGCCATCGGAGAAGCAGGAGGTGAAAGGGCTCACAGAGGCTGAGAGAGACTATTCAGCTGAGGAGGGAACCAGCAGGGGGAGAAGTGGAGTTCCAAGGGAAAGTGAGTCGGAGGGAGGGCTCAGAGACACTTCAAGCGAGAACAGTGGGGAGGTTTCAGGACCTCCTGTAGGGACACCCACTCCTCGCCGGAAACTGTCACGCCGAGAGTCCAGAAGACGCGTTTCCGTCAAGGAGCTTTTATGCTGGAAGAAGTTCCGTAAACGCCCACTGTCCGATTCAACGAGCGACTGATGGAGCCATGCTTAAGGAGCTCCGTCACAGACAGAGGTTTGTGGACTTAGCCAAACTCTGAGGGACTAGGATTTTACGCACAAGCAGCTCACCATCCCATCACAGTTAATAAGGTGTTTTTTTCTTTTCTTGGGCTTCTTGATATTCTGGTGAGCTGTTTCATGTTCTTTTTTTAAAAAAGTGGAGAGCTATATTTTCAGCATCTGATGAAATGGTGGTGTGTTTTCTCTTTTGTTGTTAATTTTAACTATTTTAAAACTTTCAAATGGATTTTAACCATTTTCATTGATGGCTTTATTATTTCGTGTAAACTCCTTAGAGGTTTTTGCTACGACCAAGTGGTACGTAAATCTTGTGAATTAAATAATATTTGAGAGTTTCAGTCACAGAATTCATATGCCACATCTAATTATTCCCTCTGTTTCTGATGTTCAGGCTCTGAGTGCCATTGCTTACGAGGCTAGAAGAGAGTGGTATCTGCAGATTTTGGGGTTTATGTGTTGTTGTTGTTGTTTAGTCGTTTAGTTGTGTCCGACTCTTCGTGACCCTATGGACCAGAGCACGCCAGGCACTCCTGTCTTCCACTGCCTCCTGCAGTTTAGTCAAACTCATGCTGGTAGCTTCGAGAATAGAACTATACAAAATATATATTGAGGGAGACACAAGCTTGATGGCAGAAAGTGAGGAGGAATTAAAGAACCTTTTAATGAGGGTGAAAGAGGAGAGCGCAAAATATGGTCTGAAGCTCAACATCAAAAAAACGAAGATCATGGCCACTGGGTCCATCACCTCCTGGCAAATAGAAGGGGAAGAAATGGAGGCAGTGAGAGATTTTACTTTCTTGGGCTCCATGATCACTCCAGATGGTGACAGCAGCCACGAAATTAAAAGACGCCTGCTTCTTGGGAGAAAAGGAATGACAAACCTAGACAGCATCCTAAAAAGCATAGTCATCACCTTGCCAACAAAGGTCCGTATAGTTAAAGCTATGGTTTTCCCAGTGGTGATGTATAGAAGTGAGAGCTGGACCATAAAGAAAGCTGATCGCCAAAGAATTGATGCTTTTGAATTATGGTGCTGGAGGAGACTCTTGAGAGTCCCATGGACTGCAAGAAGATCAAACCTCTCCATTCTTAAGGAAATCAGCCCTGAGTGCTCACTGGAAGGACAGATCCTGAAGCCGAGGCTCCAATACTTTGGCCACCTCATGAGAAGAGAAGACTCCCTGGAAAAGACCCTGATGTTGGGAAAGATGGAGGGCACAAGGAGAAGGGGACGGCAGAGGATGAGATGGTTGGATAGTGTTCTTGAAGCTACCAGCATGAGTTTGACCAAACTGCGGGAGGCAGTGGAAGACAGGAGTGCTTGGCGTGCTCTGGTCCATGGGGTCACGAAGAGTCGGACATGACTAAACGACTAAACAACAACATTGAGGGAGACCCCCAAAAACGACCCCATGAGGAGTGACTGTGTTCAGGGGCCATGGAATGCCAACTGATGGGAGAAGGAGAAAAACACAACCCTGCTTTGAGCTTTTTTATACAATCAAGCGGTGTGGACATTTTCTGAAATAAAATAACCTAAGTAATGAAACAGAAAACCCGGATGGAGTGAAGTGTAATGGAACGAAACGGCTGGAACCTTCATGCAGAAGCTCTCCACACTGCAACATTTTGTTGCAGATCGCACCAGTTTTAACCCTAATACCTGAATGTATTTGTCATTATCTTTTCCATCCTTAGCAGATGAATGGATTCGGGTAGGAGGGCATCAGAAGTGGATGCAAGCCATTCCCTCAAAATAGACAGCCAAATACCAAGAGCTAATCCTTGTGCCATCTCTCTGTTAATAATAAAAATACCTTCCTCTCCCTGCAATGTAGCCTGACACCACCACCAATATAGTTGTGCAGGATGATGCCGTCCAGTATTTGTGGAACCATGAACAGATGAGAAGTGGTATTTGTAAGGGATCCAAAGCGGTACCAGATTTAGAAGCTTCCAGGGCAATCTTGCTCTTCTCCCCTTTTCAGTTGCAGAACTTTTGAACTCCCACAGTGGTGAGATTCCTAACCTTTTACATTCGCAAGCAACAGAAGACGCAATGGCTGCTTCTGAGTAGCCTGTATTACAATTACATTCACTAAAAGTAAAAACACATTGTATATTAATAATAATAATAATAATAATAATAATAATTTATTCAAGTGTGATTGAAAATAGCAACCACCCTCCACTGTGGGTCAGCAGTTGATTCATTCGAAACACAAAAGGTAAAAAGTCTGGAAGTGCAAATATTGCACCCATTTTGGAATTTTTGCTGCCTGAAATAATTGCTCAGTGTTAAAATCGGTGCTGGAAGCATATAGCACAATTCTGCGCACGTCTCCTTGTAAACAGGCCCGGCTGAGTTCAGTGGGACTTACTCCCAGGTGGCACGGATGGCACTGTGATCTAAACCACTGAGCTTTTTGGGTTTGCCGATCAGAAGGTCGGTGGTTCAAATCCCTGTGACGGGGTGAACTCCCTTGCTTGGTCCCAGCTCCTGTCAACCTAGCAGTTCGAAAGCACGCCCAAAAAAGTGCAAGTAGATAAATAGGTACTGCTCTGGCGGGAAGGTAAACGGCGTTTCTGTGCGCTGCTCTGGTTTCGCCAGAAGTGCCTTAGTCATGCTGGCCACATGACCTAGAAAAACTTTCTGCGGACAAACACCAGCGCTCTTGGCCTGTAAAGTAAGATGAGCGCCACAACCCCAGAGTTGTCTGCAACTGGACTTAACTGTCAGGGGTCCTTTACCTTTTACCGTTAAGCGCCTTTAGGATTGCAGCCATAGACAGCTGTTTTTCATTACCGTGACACACCTATTTACTTTAGCTGGAGTTCTGTGCGACATCAGCCAAACGAGATATTGTAATTTCCTTCCCCGGAAAATGTTGCTGTGTCAGTATCACCCATCACTTAGGAAAATGGAATGGAGAATTATGCTTTTAGGTGTGCAAAAGGGAGATTAGATGAACAGCAAAGCAGCATCAGCACTGTTTATGTAGCTCAAGTGCGGAGTCGTGTGAGTCTGCGAATGTTTATTAAAATAGGAAAAAGCTCGGTCTGTCAGGTTTTACATGAAGATGAACATATTTTATTTTAAGCATGTGAGCTTTTGTAGATTACAACCTACCTCATCAGAAGCTGAAACGAATTGAACAACGGTTAAAAAAAAATAGGATGCTTGTTTTTCAACATATATAGAGTCTTATAGAAGGAATTCTCCCTTTTAGGCTGTGGCTGAGTATCTGGCGAGGGCTTAGATTTACGAGAATTACTCAGCAGCATTTTCACCTCACAGAGTAAAGCCATAAACCTGTTCTTTGGGTGCCAGAATACGAAAGTGAGATTAAATGTGGAGCAGGTGCTCCAAAAGCAGATTATAAATCTTTTAAATACATGGAATAAATAAAAAATTCAAATGCACGGCTTTAAATGCCTTCTTAAAGGCGTTATAAGGAAGGCTTTAAAACGTGACAATAAGGAGTGTTAACAAAGCAGAAAACGGTGAGGTGATGTATATCAGGAGCTGCCAACCTTTTTTGGGCTAATGGGCACGTTTTGAATTTTGAGAGTGCTGGGGCACCAGCCAAAAATTGTTTCCCAGGGAGGGGTGTGTGTGTGGCATAACATCAAGATGGCTGTCAGAGTGAGTGTGGCATAACACAAGTTTGGAGAGTCTACCACCCTCGACAATCTTATGTTTTCCATGCAAAGGCAGGATATGAGAACCAGGGAACATTCCTCAGTACCAGGAAAAATATACCAAGGAGCCACACCATTCTCATTTCAAGGAAATCACTAGTTATACAGTGGAAACCTTGGTTCTCAGGGATGCGGGTGGCGCTGTGGGTTAAATCACAGAGCCTAGGGCTTGCTGATTGGAAGGTCAGCAGTTCGAATCCCCGCGACGGGGTGAGCTCCCGTTGTTCGGTCCCAGTTCCTGCCAGCTTAGCAGTTCGAAAGCGCGTCAGAGTGCAAGTAGATAAATAGGTACCGCTCCGGCGGGAAAGTAAACGGCGTTTCCGTGTGCTGCTCTGGTTCGCCAGAAGTGGCTTAGTCATGCTGGCCACATGACCCAGAAGCTGTATGCTGGCTCCCTCGGGCAGTTAAGCAAGATGAGCGCCACTACCCAGAGTCATCCGCGACTAGACCTAATGGTCAGGGGTCCCTTTACCTTTACCTTTACCTTGGTTCTCAAACTTAGTCTATTCCAAACCCAAAGCTTTCCAAAACTAAGGCTCGGTTTCCCATAGAAAGTAACGCAAAATGGATTAATCCGTTCCAGACTTTTTTTAAAAAAACCCAAAAGCAATTTGACATGGATTTTACTCAAATCCTTGAGTGTGCTTCTAATAGAAAAGTTATGGTAGCCTGTTACTTTAGGGAACTGCTGATGACTTTGCAAGTTGCTGCCCTGCATTGGGGCAGAAATACAGCTAATATGTGAATCACAAAGATACAGCTGAAAGCTAGAACACAAGTTGCTACATGGTGCAAATGGCTACACGTAACACAGGTTCCCAACATGCACACTGACACAATGTAACACAACACGGTGGGAATCAGAACTTAATCAGCAGAAATTGCCAGTGCGTATTGCACACCTGTATTAAAAATGAAATGTATATATGATTGGTGGAAATTGAAATGCTTTGTTTGAAATTTTATAAATACCACTGCCTGGACCACCGGATGGGGTTACAGTTTTGCGGAACGATCCGACTGTAACCTATCGCTTTGCAATAAACAACGCTGGACTCCTAACTTCCTGTGTTTCTGAGTTTTATTGTCATAAACTCAGGAGATAAGCTATTTTTGGCTTACAACACTTTGAGTGTCGCCAGGGGAAAAGGTGGGAAATAACAATAATAATAATAATAATAATAATAATAATAATAATAATAATAATAATTCCCCAGCTGCCCAGAGTGGCTGGGGAAGCCCAGCCAGATGGTCGGGGTATAAATAATAAATTATTATAATATTATTATTATTATAATAAGCCACTCACTACTCCCTGGAAAAGACCCTGATGTTGGGAAAGATGGAGGGCGCAAGGAGAAGGGGACGACAGAGGACAAGATGGCTGGATAGTGTTCTCGAAGGTACCAGCATGAGTTTGACTAAACTGCGGGAGGCAGTGGAAGACTGGAGTGCCTGGCGTGCTCTGGTCCATGGGGTCACAAAGAGGCGGACACAACTAGACGACTAAACAACAACACACTTCCAAATATGCCCACGTTTGCCACTTGGCTTCCTATTCCTCTTCCTCCCTGCCCATCTGCTGTCTGGACCTCCTTTCTGTCTCATGTTGCTTGGTCAACTGTCAGCCATTCAAATTTCTAGGCCTGATACCAGGTTTTTTCCTTCTATCTAAACTGACCTTCTATTCGCTCATAGCTGCGGCATCGATTGTCAGAATCTCCTTGCTGGCTGCTCCCTTCCCTGAGCAGTTGGGAGTGTTGGTGAATATTTCATGACGCTATATCTGCTTCAGCCAACAGCCAAGGGAGTTCCCCAGCGCAAACTTGATCTTTATTCTTTCACAAAGCACTTTTCCGTGAACTGTAATTTCATGTCAGGTCAGAAGCAGGAATGTGCCTTGCATTCCTCGGAATGTATTAGGAAGGCTCCAAAAGAGGTGCCAAAATCACAAAAGCAAACTAAGATGTTGTGCATTCTTATTATTTATTGTCATTTTAATAATGTGTCCTAATTTTTCATATGCTGCTATTATAGACCTCCCGCAGGCATCTGCTCGGCCACAGTGAAAACAGGATTCTGGATGAGATCCAGCCATTGGCCTGATCCAGTTGGCTTGCTCTTACAGATCTATCTGTTTGAAAGCAAGGTAGCATATCTATATTACGACACACGAGGAAGTTTACAACAACAACAAAAAGTCAACAAAAATCACACACCTCCTTATAATAAACTGATCCAGTAGGAAAAGAAGTCAATAAAAAATAACTTTAAAATAAGCAACTTCTATCAAATAAAATAATATTCAGTCACCCCTTAGAATATAATAGTATGCAACTTTCAAAACACCAGCAAATAATTAAACAAGAATTCACTCTTAACCATTACAATAAATAATTACTAAACTTTAATCTCTAAAGGACGCAGGTGGCGCTGTGGGTTAAACCACAGAGCCTAGGACTTGCTGATCAGAAGGTTGGCGGTTCGAATCCCCGTGACAGGGTGAGCTCCCGTTGCTCGGTCCCAGCTCCTGCCAACCTAGCAGTTCGAAAGTCCGTCAAGTGCAAGTAGATAAATAGGTACCGCTCTGGCGGGAAGGTAAATGGCGTTTCCGTGTGCTGCTCTGGTTCGCCAGAAGTGGCTTAGCCATGCTGGCCACATGACCCGGAAGCTATACGCCGGCTCCCTCGGCCAAGCGAGATGAGCGCCGCAACCCCAGAGTCGGTCACGACTGGACCTAATGGTCAGGGGTCCCTTTACCTTTATAATCTCTAAAAACAAGGGCACTAAAAATAATGCCACAGTACATATGAAACCATGTAAAAGGATCAGATCGAGAAACAAAGATATGCAATTTATGAAATTGTTTTTTAATTTTTCACTAGGGAAGCCTAGTGAACAGATTCTCATGCAGTGCAACAGGTCATATTGCTCCATTTGAGGAGCAAGAGGTGTGTTACATTGCAGCCACATGTAAATAAGTTCCCCATGGCCCTTTTTCTGTTGCAAAGTGTTGTAAGGAGCACAGTTTGTAGAATCATCGACTTGTAAAGTTGGCAGGGACTCCAAGGGTCATCTAGTCCAACCCACTGTGATGCAGGAAACTCAATTAAAGCATCCATGACAGGTGGCCACCCAACCTCTGCTTAAAAACCTCCAAGGAAGGAGAGTCCATCGTCTCCCGAGGGAGACTTTCCACTGTCGAACAGCTCTGACTCTCAGAAAGTCCTTCCTGCTGGTTAGTCAGAATCTCATTTTTTGTAACTTGAATCTGGAGCAGGAGAAAACAAGCTTGCTCCATCTTCCATGTCAGTAATATCCAAGGCAACGCAATGACCAAATACAATGATACGATATCAATATACACTCTGAAAGTCACAAAATATGCACTCTTCAGAGACTTATGTTTATTTGGTTTTATGTTTTCAAGAGAATCCATTAAGAGTGCATATTTTGTGACTTTCAGAGATTCATAATATTTCTGTTTATGCGATTTCATATATTTCATATTATATAAAGAGTGTTGATACTGATATTGTATCATTGTATTTCGTCATCGTGTTGCCTTGGATATTACCATCTTCCATGTGACAGCTCTTGAGATATTTGAAGATGGCCATCATATCTCCTTTCAGTCTCCTCTTTTCCACGTTAAGCATACCCAGAACCGTTCCTCATAAGGCTTGTGTGGACCACTGTATTAAATCGGAATGATTTCTTCTTGAAGAAACCAGAGGCCTTTCTCCTGGGCATGGTCGGCCAATTGGTGTTAAAGAAGGACAGAACGTTTTTTATGTATGCCACAACAGCAGCAAGAATACTCATTGCAAAGTATTGGAAGGCGCAAGATCTACCCACTCTGGAAGAATGGCAGATGAAGTTGATTGACTGTATGGGATTGGCAGAAATGACTGGCAGAATCCGTGACCAGGGAGAAGAGTCGGCAGAAGAAGATTGGAAAAAAATTAAGGACTATTTACAGAAATATTGTAAAATTAAGGAATGTTGAATGATGTTGGATTGAAATTAAGTGGTTTCTAGCTGTAATGGTATAAAGGAATATGAAAAAATGGTTTTTTATAAGTAAAAATTTAAGGTTATAATAACCTAAGATGTTGGATAGAAAATAAGGTGTTTTTATAAGCGGTAATGCTTTGAGATAAGGATTTGCCGAACAAATAATTTGAACTGGACTACAAGAAGGGGAGGTATGAGGAGGTCAGGGAAATATGTCATTGAAAATTAAGTATTGTGAACTATATGTGTTTTTAAATTTTTTTGTTTGTTTTTTGTTTGTATAAAAATTGAAAATTTTAATAAATATCTTTTTAAAAAAATATAAATCGGAATGATTGGAGAAAGGATGGGAATGTTTAACCCATTCCATACCAGTCTATTTTCTCATGGAGCTCCCCCCTTGGTTTCTACCTCCATTCGTGCTAAGGACCTTTGATAACCTTTGGAACCACACACAGGCAAAATGTTCCTAATTTGGGGACAAATGGAAAGGGGCAAACATCCCCCTCCTTCCTCTTCTCCAGCTCAAGCCACCCCCTTCCTAAGGCTACTTTGATGGCCTGGGACTCGGGCTCGGGCTCGGAACCAGAGGAGTCTCAGTCTGTAGCGGATCCTTTGCCTCAGGCATCATCTGAACCAAGTCTGGGGCCTGATCCTGAAGAGTCCCAGTCTGCACAGGTTCCCTTCAACAAACACCAGCTGGGCCAAGTCAGGGGCCTGAGCCTGCCCTGGCTCCAGATGCGGGGATGACCTCTTTGACTTCAGCTGGGCCATCACTTACAGCTGCTCCACTACCAGTTGGGTCAGGGGCGGCTGAGGCGGCCCCTGGGTCTAGTAACCCACCGATGTCTCCCGAGCTGCAGAGACTAAGGTCTGAGAGAAGGAGAGACCTGAGTACTCGCAGGAGGAGTGCTCGCCTTCGGGAGAAACAGGGAGGTGAGTAGCCAGGGGATCAGGACTGGCCGTTACCCCGACAAAGATAAAAGGCTGTCGGACCCTGCCCCAGGATGCGGGGGCAACATTGCTGTATGCCAGATCCTGTACCTGTCCTTGCCTGGTTTCCTGCCTCGTATCCTGCCTTGGCCCTGTCAGAGTGACTCCTAGTGGAACCTCTTGATTCTGGACCAGTCCTGGACCATGTTTCAAGGGTTACCCCCGGGCCCAGCACAGCTACTTTACAACAGGAAGGGACTACAGGGGGTTATTTGCACATGATGAGGTGTGGCTTACTCCTCCAAGGGGGAAGGAGTTAGGCTTAGGAAGCAATGTGAAGAGCTAATGCTTTCAAGTTGAAGATTTCTGGCACCATCAAGGAGACTCGACTCGGGCCGCTGCAGAGGGGAGGCAGCGAGGGTGCTTTCAGAAAGTTGACCTCAGCTGCTTTTTGCTTGTGTTACTTGGGGAGATGACAAAGCATGTACAGTGCTGACAATGATCTATACAGTGAAGCGATAAATCCAGACTTGTTATGGCTCCGGGAATTACATTTTTCATTCAATTACCTGGCAGAGAAGCCACGGAGGCATCTGCCTGCTGAAATCATTTCCAGCAAATTGTTGTCGGTGTGTTCTCCTGAATAATGATGGCTGGGATCTCTTCTTCACTCGGATGAGGGGTGTGCTGTGGAAATGACAAGTCTTTTGTAGTGAGAGGCCCTCTGGGGAGGCGAGGCATATATACATTAAGAGTAAGAGGTGCAAATCCTGTTATGGCAAAGATCAGCAACTAGCCCCTTGAAGAATGCCATCTGCACAGCAGTCAAGAGAGAAGAAGAAGAAGAGTTTGGATTTGATATCCCGCTTTATCACTACCCGGAGGAGTCTCAAAGCGGCTAACATTCTCCTTTCCCTTCCTCCCTGACAACAAACACTCTGTGAGGTGAGTGGGGCTGAGAGACTTCAGAGAAGTGTGACTGGCCCAAGGTCACCCAGCAGCTGCATGTGGAGGAGCGGGGAAGCGAACCCGGTTCACCAGATTACGAGTCCACCGCTCTTAACTATTACACCACACTGGTTGTATGGAGGGAGTAGAAGTCATGGGACTTGCTTGCAGCTTATTTTGAATGGGAGGCAGTTGCTGGCTCCAGGGTCGGTGTGGCATTTGCACATGATGCTGTCAGTGCCAGCCCCTCCCATTACAGTGGTACCTCGGGTTACATATGCTTCAGGTTACATACGTTTCAGGTTACAGACTCTGCTAACCCAGAAATATTACCTCGGGTTAAGAACTTTGCTTCAGGATGAGAACAGAAGTCGTGCTCTGGCGGCATGGCGGCAGTTGAAGGCCCCATTAGCTAAAGTGGTGCTTCAGGTTAAGAACAGTTTCAGGTTAAGTACGGACCTCCGGAACGAATTAAGTACTTAACCCAAGGTACCACTGTACTACCACTGCCCCTTTGCCTACAATCTCTTGAGGTTTATGCCCAGTACTTCCCAGAAGGAAGGGCCATAGCTTAGTGTTACAGCATCAGGGTCAATCCCTGACACCTCCAGTTCTGTGTTAGACACTCAGATACATAATCTAGGGTCAAAATAGCTCCTTAAACCAAGGCTACAGTCACCAAAATGAAACATCTAGTTGCCATTTGGGGACAAGATGGCTCTGAAGTCTTATTTATCAAATGAAGCACTGATTGTGATTGATTCTCAGCTGAACATCTGGCTAGTTCAGATGACTACCTTGAGCTAGGTTAAGAACATTGAGAAGTTAAAGAAGAAAAGTCCCTGGATCCAGAGACAGTCTACATATATATTGGCCTGTTCCTACCTCTGTTTCTTAATGGTGACACGGACCATTCATAAGGTAGGGATATTCTTCACAACTGTGAGCAGGGCAGTCCAGTGAATGAATGAATTTTACTGTGAATGAACGAAGGGCAGTCTGATGGGGTAAGTGAAGACAAGCGGCAACAATTCACTATAATGCTTTTCACTTCTCCCGCTCAGACTGCCCAAAAAAAGCATTTTGGTTCATGAAATACAGTCTGATTGTGCAGATAAAATATAATGCATAGAATTCTACAGGGTGGGGTGTTAGTGTGTGGAAACAGTCCAGAGCCAATGATCTCCAGGTGGTGGAGATATCAGGCGCCATCCTGGCACCCAGGCATCTTCACTTGTTTGCGAGTGGCTGATACCAGGTGCGAAATGCGGCTGTAAAGGTAAAGGTAAAGGGACCCCTGACCATTAGGTCCAGTCGCGGACGACTCTGGGGTTGCGGCACCCATCTCGCTTTACTGGCTGAGGGAGCTGGTGTACAGTTTCCGGGTCATGTGGCCAGCATGACTAAGCCGCTTCTGGTGAACCAGAGCAGCTCACGGAAACGCCGTTTACCTTTCCCCAGGTTACATCTGGGTTTTGCCGCTCGCGCATGCGCAGACACTCAAAATGACATCACGCGCATGTGCAGAAGCGGCGAATTGCGACCCTTGCAGACGCGGGTTGCGTTCCTTTCAGGTTGCGAATGGGCCCCAGAACGGATCCTGTTCGCAACCAGAGGTACCACTGTAAATATATGTAGGATTGGGTGATGATAGACTGCTTCTTCCTCCTTTCCTTTAGCAAATGTTTTGTGCGACTGGGGAAGTGGTAATTCTGTATTGATTTGTTTTGGATGTTTGTATGTGATGCCAATAAAAGGTTTGATAATGATGATGATGTAGGATTGGTCTTGCTTGATCCAGACCAGTGTCCATCTGAAGGGACGGCTGTTGCTCTGGGACAGAAACAGGCTTTGCATATGCAGAAGGTTCCAACTTCACTCTCTAGACAAAGATGGAAAATATTCCTTTCTAAAACCGTGGAGAGATGCTGCTGTATAGCAGCTGTATAGCAGATCATACTGAGGTGGATGGACCAAGGAAAGCTCCCTGTGTTCCAGTAGTGCAAAAATATTTTCATTTTCATATGGCAATTCCTTTTTATTTACACCAACCTTTATTATACAGAAATATTAAAATACATACATTACATTTCAGAGGAGAGGAAACTCGATACAAGATGTTAATTAAGAATGGATAGTAATCAAAGAATATTTCAAAGGTTACTGTGATAACAAAAGCTTTGTGGCAGATAGAATGAGTCTTGTAACATAAGGTACTATTGGAGGAAACTAGAATCAAAAAGGAGAAATATAATTAATCTCAAAATAGTACAATGGGTATAATCGGAAGGTTATTTTTTATTGTAAATAAAATCGTCTTCTATCTCTTTTTCTATTTCTTATTTCCTTTTCTTCTTCTTCTATATCCTCCTGCACCTGCCGAATTTCTAACACTGGGGCTGAAACAGAGCAAAAACATTGCTTTATTAGATTGCCCTGAGTGTGACACCATGATTTTGTGCAACCCAGAAGGCCTGCTTTTGAAAAAAACGCACCAGGCTGCATTAATTTACACCTCTTTAGGAGGCCAGGCCTTAAGTGGCTCCAGCAGGGATTTCCACAGGTGTTTTTAAACTCCCCCAGGTGTTGCTTTGAATTGCTTTCTCTGCTTGCTCTAACCACTTGGGATGGGGTGTGTGTGAAATGAAAGTGCTTTTTATGTCCTCTTTCTACTTTGTTCAAACATCTTGTGTGCCACATTAAATATTTTATAGTCATGGAGCCTGTTGATCAATATAATGGCAGAGTAAAAGAATAAAGTGAATTGAAATAAAAAGCACCCCAGTTTAAAGACTTGAGTACTGAGAAGATATAAGGGCCATTTGGTCCGTTTGCAGGAGCTTAGCTAAACATGTTATTTTTCCTATTCTCTTTCTCTCTTTCTTCCTGCTCTGATCACTGTTATGTACTTGCCATATAAACTGCATAGTGGTATTTTGTTCCTGATTTATTCTGCTAGGAAAGGGCTCTGTTGTTCAGTGCTTGTTTGTGTAAAGCTCTGTATCATTTGAGAATTAAGGCTGTTATGAAACGGTGTTCTTCCCCATCTCTTTCTGCATTTATTTTTTTGCAAACAATAAAATTGAGCTTTTCAAATTTTTGAAAAATCCATTCTGTGGAGTAGATGGGTTTTCTCAGATGCACCTTTTAATAAAGAAAGAAGCAAACGCTTATAATTTATTAATCTCTTCAATGCTATAAAGTTTGGAACAGTGGCAATAAAACAGCATGAATCAGCCATCAGCTCATATTTTTTTATGAACCCATAGTGAAGCTCCAATACCTTTTGCAACAGAAGGATGGTGCTTTTACTTTAAATAAAACGAATGCTTGAAGCTTGCATAAGTAGCTTGCTTCACGCCGAAGTTCTTTTGTTTTTAAGTAATATTAATCACTCACTTAGCAGGTCAAGTCAAACCATAGTTTCAAATCCAAGTCATGATTTGATGTCCCAAATTGTCAGGCAGACCATGGCGTAGAGCTTTTTGCTCCCTTCCCTTTTTCATTTGCAAACCGTGATTTGCAAACCATTATCTTTCAAACCATGGGCTTGCTAGCTGATTACAAAGCATGCTTTGTCAAGCCAGATGGCGTTCTGAGCCAAACTACAGATTAATAGGAGCACACAAATGTGTAGACTTCTGCAGAGGAAGTTTGCTTCTTGGTATTTTAAAAAAATTCTGTACCACAATTCCCAATCTAATTGAGATTACTCTGAATCTCCTGACTTCCCCCTATCCCTTCCTTGGGTCCTGCTGATTCTATTTTCAACTACCTACCAGCACTTCTCCACTTTTTCATCTTCCTAAATTAGGAAGGCTGATCGCCGAAGAATTAATGCTTTTGAATTATGGTGCTGGAGGAGACTCTTGAGAGTCCCATGGACTGCAAGAAGATCAAACCTCTCCATTCTTAAGGAAATCAGCCCTGAGTGCTCACTGGAAGGACAGATCCTAGAGCTGAGGTTCCAGTACTTTGGCCACCTCATGAGAAGAGAAGACTCCCTGGAAAAGACCCTGATGTTGGGAAAGATTGAGGGCACAAGGAGAAGGGGATGACAGAGGACAAGATGGTGGGACAGTGTTCTTGAAGCTACCAGCCTGAGTTTGACCAAACTGTGGGAGGCAGTGGAAGACAGGAGTGCCTGGCATGCTCTGGTCCATGGCTCACAAAGAGTCGGACACAACTAAACAACAACAACAATGTTTTGACCTGTTTACAATGATTTTGTATGTACATTATCAAACATGTCCCATTCTTTTTAAAATTTCTTGTCTTCTTGATCCCTGAGCTTCCAAGTTAGTTTTGCCATTTTGGCATAGTCCATCAACTTGATTTTCCATCATAGTTAAGCTTCCTTAACCATGGTTTCATGTGATGTCTGAACTGAGCCCCTGACTTGGTTTGCATGACATGATGAGCTTTCTCCTCACAAGCCATGAGCATGTTTGTGTGGTCTCTGCAATCCATAGTTTGGGTTTCCGTGTAAAGGGTAAACATGAATAGAGCCATCAAATAGGCTGAAAGTGGAAATACAAACCCAGCGCCTGTACTTGTTTTCAGGGAATATTTTTTGTTTTATGGATTTATACCAAGCAGTTTTTGAAAAATAAAATAGAATAAATACAAACAGTAAAAGGGCAAGAGCAATAAAAGCATCAATAAAATATGTATAATAAAAACAGCAAAGCTAACAGGATTTATTAAAGCAAGCCAACACACAGACACACACACACACACACACACACACACACACACAGCTGCCTTGTCTTAGGAATTGGATTGCCCAGTTTCCAGGACAAATCAGAAAACATCAATATTTTGGGATTGAAATACCTGCTGGCAAGTGGCATACAGTGGTTTTATGCCATAATATTTTGAGAAGGAAATGCATGCTAAGACAATACCAGGGATCATAAAGTGCCTATTTCTCTTGCCTTAGTATAGAAGAGATTTGACCATTTTATTTTATATATATATATATATATATATATATATATATATATATATACACACACACACACACACACACACACACAGTGGTACCTCGGTTTTCAAACGTCTCCATTGACGATTGTTTCGGTTTTCGAACGCCGAACACTCGGAAATAAATGCTTCTGTTTTCGAACGCGCCTTGGGGGTCAAACGGCTTCCACTGAGCATTTCTCAATTAAATTTCCAGACCGCCCTTTGCGCCTTGGTTTTCAAACGTTTCGGAACTTGAACGGTCTTCCGGAATGGATTATGTTAAAAAACAGAGGTACCACTGTAATTGGAAAGGAAGACTGCCCCCCCCCAAGTCATCTTACCATATGGGAGGTTTCCAGTCCAAATGCTGGCCATCCCTAGGTCAAAATTCTAAACTTCTTCAGCAGGAACGTGGTTATCTGTCATGTTCTGTGCCGTAACTGTGAGCTTAATAACGTGGAAAGACAATTTGGATTGGCAAATCAGCTAGGGGGCAAAGTGCTGCTGCCTCTCTTCTGGTCTCATTCATAGCCTCCTGATGGGCAGAAGAATAGGGCTGGTGGTGGAATGGAGTATCCTGGGAAGGGGCATGGCTGGTTGGAACTCTGAACCGGAGTTCACTGTGTCGTTTTGTTGGAGGCAGCCCTTATAAAGTTGAATTTGGCTCTCAGCATTGGAGGATTTTTCTCAGTCACCCACAAAACTCTGCCTCGATGTTCATCATCCCCATCAAAAGATGTGGTGGTTCAGACATATAAAGCCAAGACATGGCTTGGAACCACACCAATAAGCCTTGGCTTACATCCTCTCTTCTCCCTCTCCCCGCTTACACTTTAGAAATGACCTGGTTTTCCTTCCCCACCGCACTTTGATCCTGGTTGGTAACCCTGGTTTGCAAGGTGAGCATTGCTTTCCCATTAGGAAGAAATGGTAAACCTTGGTTTAGCCTTAGATGAGGAAAGGAGGAAAAGCACCCCAGTGTGAGATGGGGCAAAGGACTGTGTGGACTCAGGGGTCTTCCACAGCTTGACCGCATAGTGCCAAACCATGGTTCAGCATGCATGAACGTGATGCCTGAACCCATTCCATTTGTACACTGGGAATAAAGCCCAACCATTTCCCCTCTAACTCCTGTGATTTAACATGCTATTTCCCACATTCTTTCAAACTTGCATCTGCAACGCTAAGTTTTGCACGGCACCAAGTCCTCTACTTGTTTTTGGATACACAGAACCAGACTGGGAGAGGGCAATTTTCCGTTTTCAATGATCTGTGCTGATCTGAAAATGTTAACACCCGAGAGATGTTTGGCTTGGCCTTTAAATTTTTATTTTTACGGCATGTGAGGCACTCACCTTTTCTCCTCCTCCTTCTTGGAAAGCAGATAGAGAGGATGCAAGGAGCTGTCAAGCCTATTTCAAGGGGAAATTGTATGAGTGTGTATGGGAGAGAGGGAGGGAGGCGGGAGTGATGCCCTTAGAGTTTTCCTGCATGGCAGAATCTGCTGATAAGGCAGATAACAGCAGGACAGATGTAATCCCTAAATCAAATATTAACAAGGAAGTGTATGTGCTTTCAGGGTGTGTTGAATTACAGGCAGCTCACAGGGTCTTGTATTTAACCAGTCAAGAGCCGCTTTCTTTCATTTTCCTTCACTTCCCTTGTCCGCAATCATTGAATGGATTAGCTGTTCATTATCCTTTTCGCTTTTGACATTATCAGGTGGAACAAATGTAGTCCTATGGTAAAATATTCACCATTATTATCATTATTATTATTTAGTAAAGGTAAAGGGACCATTAGGTCCAGTCGTGGCCGACTCTGGGGTTGCGGCACTCATCTCACTTTATTGGCCGAGGGAGCCGGCGTGCAGCTTCCGGGTCATGTGGCCAGCACGACTAAGCCGCTTCTGGCGAACCAGAGCAGCACACGGAAACACCGTTTACCTTCCCACCACAGCAGTACCTATTTATCTACTTGCACTGGTATGCTTTCAAATTGCTAGGTTGGCAGGAGCAGGGACTGAGCAAGGGGAGCCATTAAACCCGAGAAGTGTTGTACCTCCTGCAAAACTCTCAGTGGTAGAGCATCTGCTCTCCATTCAGAAGCTTCCTGTTTCCATTTCCAGCTAGGGCTGGGAATGTCCCATTCTTGAAGCCCTGGAGAGCTGCTGTCAGTCAGTGTACACAGTACAGAGCTAGATGGAGCAATGGTCCGGCTAGGCATAAGGCAGCTCCCTGTCTCGCTAGGTTTCAGTTGTGAACATGCCGGCAGCAAAAGGAATAATCTTCCAACAATGGGAAGCCCAGCATGGAAAACTAGATACAAGGCCTCTTGCAGCTAGCAGCCCATGAGAAAATCTTGCTCCAGAAACTACAGTACAGGCAATGGCTGATTTAGGTGCATCTGAACAATGCACGATCCTTCGCGCACACATGCGCCAAACTCATAAATAACCCCAAAACATCATAAAGACATCACGAAAAGGGGCAGCATAGCGCAGGTGGGTCCAGAACGTAACCCCCACACAAAACAAGGATTGCCAGTACGTACATTCACATTTTTTTCTTAATATTCCACTTAGCCTTTTTCATTTGTTTAAGCTAAAGCAAGATTTTGATGATAAATGTGGCCTTTCAGCTTTTATTGTGTTCTTTATACAAAATGTTTTCATTTTAGGATTTTTTTAATATTATGCACAGTTGTGTGTGTTTTTTTTACAATATTAAACATATTAATCTGCTACATCTGTTTCCCTCATTACTGATTGTTTTAAGGATTCTCCTCCAGTAAGTTTTGTTTTTCTCACTGCCTTTTATAAATCTTCCTTTAACGTGTACGCTAACTTCAAACTGTTTAAAATATAACCCCCACCCCTGCATTTTTTAAAGCAAAGCTGATAGTATGCTCATGAAACAGGGATTTGTTTGAAATCATGTCGCCTCCTGCTCTGAATTAACTGCTTCCTTCTGTTAGCCGCATAAATATTTGAAGCAGTGGTAGCCATTAGTAGGGCGTCATGCCGGAGGTCAGCAGTAGGTGGCGTCAGAGCCAGATTTAGTTTTGCTGCCACCCACCTCACAGCCAAGGTGCAGCATTTGGGACATAGGAGGAGGAAGCTGACAGCCAGCACCACCCTCCATAAGAAGGCAGACAGGTGAGGGCAAACTGAGGTTGGCAGGGCCATGCCTCATTCACTTCAACGGACCACCCTCAACTAATTGGAAGTTGTATGTGCGTTTGGTAGCAATCCTCATCACCTTTCTCTCCTCCATCTCCTCTGTGTCCTATTATTAATATATATTCATTCATACCCTTTATTTCCCCCTAACTACAGATAAAGTAAGAACAGCTAAAAACATAGGGGAAAACAATTAAACATTAATACAGTGGTACCTCTGGTTACGAACTTAATTTGTTCCAGAGGTCTGTTCTTAACCTGAAACTGTTCTTAACCTGAGGTACCACTTTAGCTAATGGGGCCTCCCACTGCCGCCACGCCGTCGTCGTGCAATTTCTGTTCTAATCCTGTGGCAAAGTTCTTAACTGAGGTACTACTTCCGGGTTATCAGAGTTTCGAAGTGTTTGTAACCCGAGGTACCACTGTAGAATTAAAACTCTCTTTCATGTGTTTAAAATCTTTTCTTCTTCTTCTTCTTCTTCTTCTTCTTCTTCTTCTTCTTCTTCTTCTTCTTCTTCTTCATCTCTTCTATTAATTTATTAAATTAGTATACAGCCCTTCATCTAAAGATGTCAGCATAATAATCAAAAATAAAAACACAAGAAACATACAGATAACTGCCATAAAACAACACGGCACCAGCCTTTTCCTTGAAAGCAGTCATTTCCCCAAAACCCGTTGCAGTAAAAAGGTCTTCATCTGCACAGCGAGGAGGCAACCAGTCTAGCTTCTCTAGGGAATGACTTCCAAAGTTTGGGGGCAGCCACCAAGAAGGCCCTCTCCTGAATCCCCACCAAGCGTGCCTTTGAGGGTGGCAGGACTGGGAGAAGGGTGTCCCCTGAAAATCTGAGAACCTGGGCAGGTTCATAGAATTCATGTTGTGGAGAACCTGTGGCTGTTGAATCTTACTTCAGCACTGGAAACCCAACAGTGTCTTTACCGTCACACCTATGGAGGACAGGCTGAGTGTCACACTCAGCTTTGTTCAGAAGAAAGGCTCAGGAAAAGTGGTTCAGAGCAGCTACCACTACTGCTCTCAGTCATTTGCTGCTGGAGACAGTTGCTCCCTGATTCTCAAATGATTTACAGATGGCATTTAACTCCGAGTAGGCTTGCTAAGATGTATAAGGCTGAATCAGTTAAGTGCTGGAGATGCAATGAGGTTGAGGGTACGTTCTTTCATACGTGGTGGACCTGTAAAAGGGTAAAAGAGTATTGGGAAATGATCCATAATGATTTTTTAAAAAAATATTTAAAAGCACCCCCCCAAAAAAAACAACAACAACCCATAGTCCTTTGTGTTGGGGATAATTCAGACTGAAATTCCCAGGTGTCACAAAAGGTTATTTATGTATGGCACTACTGCAGCCTGTGTTTTGTTAGCTCAAAAATGGAAAACGAGCGAGGTCCCAACTAAACAAGAGTGGCAACTTAAACTGATGGAATATGTGCAGCTTGCGGACCTAACACACAGAATATGACAACAAGGAGAACATACATTTAGAGAAGATTGGAAAATGTTTATTGAATATGTGGGAAAAATTGTGTACACTTGAAAACACTGGCAGCATTAAAACTCAACAGTATAAACACGTTTTGATGGATGCAATAATGGAATACTGAATGGTTTAGTTTATGTAAAATATGCAGGGATTTAAGATATGCAAAATGAACCATGGAAAGAGAAGAAGGGAAGTCACCATCACATTATTTCACCCATGAGTCCTCGATCCAGATCTAATGCTCTTTTCCCTGGCGCTAAAGGAACTACTGAGGACAGGATAGCATCCCTGATCTCACTTAGAAGGGGTTGAATGAGAAATATCCTTTGCAAAACAAATGAAAAGTAGACCAGAGGAACCATAATCACAATTGGATGGCACGACTGAGAAGACAAGGACGGTTTCGAATTACTCACAGTATGTTCCATTCTACCCATTTAAACACATGAGCTGTGAGGAACGAAGAAATCACTGTTTAAGGAGATGGCTGGCTTTTCAGTACCAGGGTAGGGACAGATTGCTAGCTGGGGTTCAAAGGTGACAAAGGCAGAAATCCCAAGGTCACGTCGATGCCGTGGGACAGAGCTGGCAAAAAGTCAGAGGGAGCCCTGCTTCTCAGCCCTTTTGCCCTTCCTCTCCGAAAGCCTTTGCAATGCCTTTCAGCTTCCCGCAGATATTGGACAGGGGAGGGAGACAGAGAGGGGCCCCATCTTTTCTCATAGTTAAAGTTAATTAATTTAGTTCCATCCCTGGGGAATATGGACTGGCACAATGACTCAGTGTGTATGACAGCATGCTGGAATCCGGAGAAATTGCAGGGGTAGAAAATTATGACCCGTGAGGGTACCGGTTTCAGAGAAACTGAGCGGGTAGAGATTTGTTTGACAAAAGAAAGAAAGAAAGAAAATGAAACCACAACAATAAACGCCCAGCTCCTGTGTTAATTTTCATTGTCTCTTAGGTCTGAAGAACACAGCTGAAGTGTCAAACCAAGCGCTTTCTGTAAAACAAGAGTCCAGGAAGCAATATGTGGAAAAGAAAAACCAGCTTGTGCTTGTTGTTATCACAGGCTGCTAAGGGCGATCAGGGTTGTCAGCCTTTAACCTGGCAAATTATGAGCTGTCCAGCCCTTCTCAGTGGCAATGGAACAGAGCAAGGAGGAACAAGGGGAGGAAGCCATTTTACCGGCTGGGTGCAGCCAAAAACATAGGGCTTTGCAGGTGCAGGTGATCGGGTGATATTCGGTGCCTGCACACTCCACTTTCAGCAAGGAGTTGTGTCTTTACTTGCCACACACCTGACATTTATGGGCATAACTTAGGCAATGGGCATCATGGGATATAGGAACTCCACCCCTGCCGCCAATCATTATTGTTCTTGTTATTTCAATTTATAAGCTACTCTTCATTAAGGTCCCCGGGTGGTTTACTGTAAAGCAATAAAATTTAGCTGAGATTCCTGCATTGTAGGGGGTTGGACTCGATGACCCTTGGTGTCCCTTCCAATTCTACAATCCCATGATTCTGTGAAAATATGGCAATATTAAAAGCAAACCTTATCACTGCAGCAGACAGATCTCCTCAATTACAACTGGCTTTACCGAATCAGTTTCCCCCAAAGGCTTGGGGGAAAAGGTGCGTTTTGAAGCCGCACTGAAAACAGGGGTCAGCAAACTTTTTCAGCAGGGGGCCGGTCCACTGTCCCTCAGACCTTGTGGGGGGGCCGGACTATATTTTAAAGAAAAAATGAACAAATTCCTATGCCCCAGAAATAACCTAGAGATGCATTTTAAATAAAAGCACACATTCTCCTCATGTAAAAACACGGTGATTCCCGGACTGTCCGTGGCCGGATTTAGAAGACGATTGGGCCGGATTCGGCCACTGGGCCTTAGTTTGCCTACCCATGCCATAGAAGGACAGTGCCAACTCAAAAACACCCAGAGTTTTGTGCCAACTTCCAGGTCAGGCTCTGCAGAATCTTCCATTAGGGTGTCTTAAAAAAGATTTCCATAGACACTCCCAAGTAGATGTCTGACTCCAGAGTTTGGTGGGTTGACATCAGGCACACAAAACCAAAGTCCACCTTCCTCCTTCTGAAGAATAAAAATCGAAAAATCTTCTTCCTCAGTGTAGATTTAGACCTGCTGCACAGGTTCACAATTGTAGCAATTGCGGTTCATTTACTACTTTCTGGCAAATGCTGGGCTATTGCAGCACTTTAGTGTCGTTTATTTCTCTGTGTGTAAAATTATAGTTAAGATCTTGACAGCCATGAATAAACCAGGGGGACTTGGCGGGACAGGGGGGAGCTTTTGCAACAGGCCTGGAAGACGCCAAGAGAGCTCACAAAAGCCTATTTGCTTCCGACCTTGCTAATCATTTTCATTCAGTAATGAAGTCTTTGTTCGCAAAGATTAATGACTCTGCAAGATTTTTGCAATTTTTTCCCTCCTTTTTTCTTTTTGTCTCCCGAGGAACAAGAGAACCAGTTTATTAATCTCGTACTTAGGAAACTTGGATTAAAAGTGAAGACATAAAAGTTTGCTTTAGCGCATAAGCTGGCAGTAGGAGGAGGACTGTAGTGACATAGGAAGAGTCTTGCTGGATCAAACCAAAAGCAACTCCAGCATCTTGTTTCCAAGAGTGGACAGACAGATGCCTCTGGAGAGCTCTCAAGCAAGGCAGTAAGGTACCTTATTGACCCAGATAGGATGTGCAGCGATTTTGCTGAATTTCTGGAGCCCTCATTCAGCTTGTTGACTGGAGCTGCATTGCTTGTTTTAATAGACAATTTTGTTGTTGTTGATTCATTTTTATTTTTTTTAAGTAGAGAGATGGGATGAAAGGTTTTATTCCATCAACAGATCTTGTGGCTTGGCCAGCTGCAGCTGAGATTTCAAGCGTTGCCTGACTGTTCACTGCAGTGTGACACAGGATGAATTTAAAGTTTATCTGTCTCACTGGAGTGCCTGCTTTAATCATACCGTCAGTGCAAGTGTACCAAGGGCTTTTCTTCCTGGAACAGGAGTTAATTTGTTCCCAAAGCAACTCCGTCTAGCTTTCCTAGAACTTGTAGCGAAACGGCCCTTTCCCAGCCAAAGTCCCTCCTGTCTCCCTCTCCTCCGCCGACCGTAGTAATTCAAGGGTAATTTATGCGCGAGATTAAGGCTGTTTTTATAGCTCAACCTATTTGGAAGCTGTGATGGTTTTTCAAGTGGTGGTTCGACAGACAGTAGCGGCCTGCTGTTCCGTAGCCTTTGAAATCCAATGATGGCCGCAAATCATCTTGACAACCTTTTCGCTTTTTGACCAAAGGAACCAATTTGTGCACATGGAGTGAAGCCTCTGAGTGAAATGGGTTGTGCAGTGAACGGCACCGGACATGAAGCTCTGCCTTGAAGAATCAACGGCTGCAGAGTTTATGCCCAAACTGGGATTATTCTCTTCATGTAGAGGAAGCTAGGAATGTGCCTTCTACTGAGTCAGACTCGTTGGTCCACCTAGCTAAGTACTGTCTAAACCAGGGATGGGGAACCTACAGCCACAGAATTATAGAACCATAGGACTGTAGAGCTGGGAGTGACCCCTAGGGTTAATAATAATAATAATAATAATAATAATAATAATAATAATAATAATTTATTTCCCCAGCCATTCTGGGAGGCTTCCAACAAGGGTTAAAAATACATCAAAATGTTGCACATTAAAAACTTCCCTGAACAGGGCTGCCTTCAGATGTCCTCTAAATGTCAGGTAGTTGTTTATCTCTTTGACATCGGGTGGGAGGGTGTTCCACAGGGCGGGCGCCACTACCGAGAGGGCCCTCTGCCTGGTTCCCTGTAGCTTTGCTGGACCTCAGTGTCCGGGCTGAATGATGGGGGTGAAGACACTTCTTCAGGTATGATGGGCTGAGGCCGTTTAGGACTTTAAAGGTCAGCACCAACACTTTGAATTGTACCACTCTGGTGAGACAGTGTGGTCTCAGCCAGTGCAACAGATGGAGCTGGCAGACAGCCGCCCTGGACACAGAGTTGGCACAGGCCTCCGTGGACAACTGAGTCCAAAATGACCCCAAGGCTGTGGACCTGGTCCTTTAGGGGCACAGTTACCCCATTCAGGACCAGGGAGTCCTCTACACCATAATGGTAGGTGAGTGTGTGATGGGAGGGGCTCTGTATAATGCAGGCATGCCTCAAGGATGCATTGCACTTGTTGACACAATGGACTCACACAGTTCATGGGGTTCACGACAGTGGAGTTGCAGCCACTTTTTTATGTAGGAGAAAATAAAGAAGTGCCCTTCTGTAGACCATTGGAGTGTATGTGTGGAAATATCCTTGTGTTTTTCCCAAATGCCCTTTCGGGGCAGGTTCAGCGGTCTTTCAGCCATGTCTCAGCTTGAGGGAGAAGTGATGGCAGTCTACAAATGCAGGGAAGCAAGGCTTAGTCGCTAAAAAGAAAAAGTAATCTTGGTCGCAAACCTCCATGTGCCGTGACATCTGCAGACTGATCAATCATCCTGCTGGATCTGCCAGAATGTGTTCTGACAATTCACCCAGATTCCCCGCCTCACACTTCTTTATTGAGTAAGTTTCCCACTTTGCTGCAGTGAAGTAACTCATTTTTCTTTCCAAACTTGGAAGTCTTCTTATGAAACAACTGCCTGTGACTCATCAGAAATTTAGTTGTGCTATATTGAAAATATATGGAACCTCTTCAATGTGCTGTGCATCCACAGCAAAGTACAGTGGTACCTCTGGATGTGAACGGGATCCATTCCGGAGCCCTCTTCACATCCTGAAGCGAACGCAACCCGCGTCTGCGTGTCTGCATGTGCGAGGGTCACGATTCGCCACTTCTACGCATGCGCGTGACGTCTTTTTGAGCGTCTGCGCATGCGTGAGTGGCGAAACCTGGAAGTAACATGTTCCATTACTTCTGGGTCACCACAGAGTGCAACTCGAAAATGCTCAACACAATGCATATTTAACCCGAGGTATGAGACTGTACAGGGACTGTACAGGGACGCAGGTGGCGCTGTGGGTTAAACCACAGAGCCAAGGACTTGCTGATCAGAAGGTTGGCGGTTTGAATCCCCGTGACGGGGTGAGCTCCCGTTGCTCGGTCCCTGCTCCTGCCAACCTAGCAGTTCAAAAGCACATCAAAGTGCAAGTAGATAAATAGGTACCACTCTGGCGGGAAGGTAAATGGCGTTTCCGTGCACTGCTCTGGTTCGCCAGAAGCGGCTTAGTCATGCTGGCCACATGACCCGGAAGCTGTATGCCGGTTCCCTTGGCCAATAAAATGAGATGAGCACCGCAACCCCAGAGTCGGCCATGACTGGACCTAATGGTCAGAGATACCTTTACCTTTACCTTTACGACTGCACAAAAGTATAGTAAAAAATTGCATTGCATGGTCCTTTGGGCGAATCTCTCTCTTATTCTAACCTGCCTTACAGGGTTGTTGTGAGCATAGAATAAGCTAACCCTTTTCTGAGCAGCCTGTTTGCAAGAGTCCCATAGGCATCTTGTTGGCTACTGTGATCAGGGCCGGCCCACCCATGAAGCAAAGTGAGGAGGCTGCCTCAGATAGCAAGATCCTCGGGGCAGCAGATCCTAATGCAGATCCTTCATTCCCCCCTTGTTCCTGATGTAGATCTTCACTCACCCCTTCTTCCTTGGAGGGGAGGAGGGTGACACTGTGGTTTGCCTCAGGTGGCACAATGTCTTGGGCCAGCCCTGATTGTGATAACAGGACATTGGACAAGATGGGCCATTATCCTGACCCAGCCGGCCTCTTCTTACGAAGGAAAAGTGGTGTGTGTCAGGCTTCAGTTCCAAAACACAACACTGACTCTTACTTGCAAGTAAGGAAGAGATCTCCCCCGCCCCAGGTTTTTCCTGTTTTTTAATGGAAGGTTTTCAGCATAGAATACAATAAAAAACCAAACCATAGAATAAAACCCAAACTAATCTAAATAAAAAGAGATCTTTAGTCAGGCTAATAGCAGTACTGGCTCAATAGCAGTTACAAGGTCCAGAAGCCAAGATTCCAAGGTCCATGACCTAGGCAAGAGGTTCACAACTGAACAGAAGCTATGAAGGTGTCCCAACAGTTGACACGTCCTTCATGCCAAGCTTTTAAAAATAGTGACAAAAACAAACCCCTGTGTTGCAATACAGAATAATCTGCTCAAATACAGCCACAACACGTGGCAATAAATATAGTAAATGTATTATTATTAGTGGTTAGAATGTCATCCAAAATTTAGAAGTCGTCAATTTTAAAATAATCTAGATCTAGATTTAGATCTATATATATCAGTCCATAACCAAGAAGTAGTCAGCGTAATGAATTGCTGGGAGGGAACACCATGTCACAGGCAGGATGCCTTTCAATGGATAATGTCCAAAAGCATTGTGGTGGTGGGTGTTCCAACGTGAAGAATTCAATTGCAACCAGCAAACAAGCAGAACAGTAGGCCCGGATTGAATCAACTGTTTCGAAGGTAAATCTTTGCCAGCAAATAATTTTTGATAGAATATCCATATAGGTAAAGGTAATACTTGTAATACTTGTGGATCAGAGCTCACTAGCACTGGTTGGAACACCCATGTGTTTGTGTTGTGGCTGTATTTGAGAAGCTTTTAAAGATAGGCTGAACTCCTGCATGAGATCCTCTTGCCCTACAAGACATGCATACATGTGCTGCATCTCAGTGGATCTACGGACCTCATCTACGAAGGTGGCACCTGGTTAAGACTGTGACCTACCCTGTGAATCTCGCTTCGCTGCCACCTTTGTCTTCTCAGCCCCTCGCTCTTGCTGATCAAAGTCCTCCCCTCTCCCCGATGAGCCTCTGTGCTCCACAGGAAGGGAGGAGGAGAAACCCAGCAGCTCTGATATCTAAAGTCACAGGAGGAAGACCTCTTTCCTCCTTCCGTGAATGCCAGCCTTCCAGGAACCCATCTGCCCCTTCCTCCTCCTCCTTCTCCTGGTCCATCTGTGGTTGCCAAGCCATGCCAGATCCTGATGGAGCTAAGGGGCCCATGACAGGATAATATTCTTATACCCTTCCTGTTAGGCAGGCTTCCTCAACCTCGGCCCTCCAGATGTTTTGAGACTACAATTCCCATCATCCCTGACCACTGGTCCTGCTAGCTAGGGATCATGGGAGTTGTAGGCCAAAAACATCTGGAGGGCCGAGGTTGAGGAAGCCTGCTCTTAGACCTTCTTGGATCTGCACAGGGAGCTTGTTCCAGGGCACCATTACCGAGAAGCCCCTCTGTCATAGTCAGGCCATAGCCACTGGGGTAACTGGGATGTGGACAAATTTAATATGTAAAAAATGTGGCTGACCCAAGCCACTGGAAACAATATAGTTTAAAATCAGCTCCTTGAATTGTACTCCAAAGACAGCGAGGAGCCAGTACAGAGGTTGGATTGCCGGTGTAATTTACCACCCCTTGTGTTTTCTGGAACAGCGCCTTGCTTTGAGTCAAAAAGGATTGTTATATTAAACTAACTCCTTGTCCACAGGCTTCTTCGATGTTCAGTGCACCTTGATTCCTCTTAATTCTACGGAATTAAATGACATGTTCCTGCAGATTTATTTAGCGATTACCTTTTGTTTGATTTATTCATACCTCTCTATCAACATTAATTTGTCAAGCTTTCTTGTGTGTTCGGTTCCCGTTCAACATCTGTCTCTCCAGAGAGTGAAGTGCCTCACTCCATGCTAGGCAGGAATCCAAGAATGAGGTCCTTTCATTTCAGGCGAAGAATCGAGTAATTACTACAAGTCATTCTCAGTGACAGGCTATAAACCAGCCTGGCGGGCCTTAAATTTCCTCATAATCTTAGGGAGGAAAGGCAGAAGGTGGAGCTGGAAACTGCTCCAGTTTTACAAAGTGGGTGGAAGGTTAAAAAACAAACATTCTCCACCTTTTTATTTTTTGTTGTGGTTGCATGAGTTTAATTTTTTGCTAAGGACACTTCAAGTCCATTTACATAATAAGTAGGCTGGGAGGACTTCTAAATCAGTTAGATTGGTGGCTCTGAGTTCCGTGTTCTAGTAGGACTCCCCTATTTTATGAAAATGTAGCTAGCTGCCTGGTGTTTACATTTGCAACTGACCTTTAAATTCTTGTTTCTGGCGTCCGAGAGCTATTGTCACTTCTTCTATGTGCTCTGGAGGCCACAAGTCTTGCTTCATTTCCTCTGACACGTTCTGGCATCTCTAAATCCCATCCGCAGTCCTGACCCACTGTCTTTGGGATGCCAATATCTCCAGTTATTACAGGGCTGCCAGACACACGTGGCGTCTTACTGGTTTCTTTTGCCGGTGTATAGATGGCATTTGCCAGTGTATAGATTGCATTTGCCAGCAACAGCCAAGGACCTCTGGGACTTCTTGTTTTTGGGACCGTTTGGCAGGAATCACTATACCAGCACCTGCCCTGGCAGTACCTCCTATGCCGTGTGTGAAATATCTAAGTACAGTGGTACCTCAGGATGCGAACGGGATCCGTTCCAGAGCCCTGTTCTCACCCAGAGCATAATGCAACCCACATCTGTGGGTCTGCGCGTGCACGGGTCGCAATTCGCCACTTCCACGCATGTGCATGACGTCATTTTGAGCATCTGCGCATGTGCAAGCTGCGAAACCCGTAAGTAACGTGCTCCGTTACTTCTGGGTCGCCGCGGAGCGTAACCTGAAAATGCTCAACCTGAAGCATATTTAACCTGAGGTATGACTGTAAATATCCCCTCCAAAACCCTACATACATGAGATTTGTCCAGGCAGGGATGGCCCCACCATTTTGCACTCCTGTCTCTTCCTTTGCTCTTTTAGATGTGCCAGCCATTTTGCATTATGCCACACCCTCACAGATGCCTTTTCCGGTTACAACACATTACACAGAGCGGCCATTTTGCACTTGGCGGCCATGACACTTTCTCACTAGTGTAAGGATGTGTCGGGTGGCACACAGCTTTCGGTCTCTCTTGGGACCAAACTATATGAGACACCTTTCACGCAAGTATTAGCAATTTTGCAACTGAAAAAAGTAAGTAGGCACAGTAAGTAGACTGCAACCCCCTTTGTGTTTGGGGTATCGGGGGTAGTGCCATCTGCTGGTAGGGGCATTTAAGAAACATCTTCACACATAACCTTCCCCTCATAGGGAGGCAGGTGCTGTACTGGAATCTGAAGATAACTGACAGGGAACTTCTGCCCTTTACCCCCATGTAGTTCCAATAAATATTTGGGTCTCAACACCCACTGTTTCTTTTTTTAAAAAAAAGCCATTCACAAAACAGCTAATTGCATGGACACGCTGTGTCTGTCCGGCCCTCAAACTACAAGTGTAAGAATTGACTGTAAAAATGCCATCTGTCTGGGTTCACTTCCCCTTTGGTTGCACCAGTTTTCTTCACACCACTCGCCTCCAGACTATGGAACTCGCTGCCACAAGATGAAACGATGGCCAGAAACTTGGCTGACTTTAAAAGAGGGTCAGGCAAATTCTGTCAGTTAAGTCTGTCAGTGATTTCTAGCCATGATGGCTGCATTGTGCCTTCAGGGTTGGAGGTGAAATGTCTCTGAATAGTACAATTGCAAGTGAGGAGAGTGTTCTTGCACTCAAGTTGTGCTTTTTGGCTTCTCACGACATCTAAGAACAGAATGTAGAACTACATGGAACTTTGGCCTGATCCATTTGTTTTTTTAAGCCATTATACTCACGTGTTGATGCTTTTGAATTATGGTGCTGGAGGAGACTCTTGAGAGTCCCACGGACGGCAAGAAGATCAAACATCTCCATTCTTAAGGAAATCAGCCCTGAGCACTCACTGGAAGAACAGATCGTGAAGCTGAGGCTCCAGTACTTTGGCCACCTCATGAGAAGAGAAGACTCCCTGGAAAAGACCCTGATGTTGGGAAAGATGGAGGGCACAAGGAGAAGGGGATGACAGAGGACGAGATGGCTGGACAGTGTTCTCGAAGCTACCAGCATGAGTCTGACCAAACTGTGGGAGGCAGTAAAAGACAGGAGTGCCTGGCGTGCTCTGCTCCATTGGGTCATGAAGAGTCGGACACGACTAAACCACTAAACAACAACAACATACTCATGTGACCTTGCGTGGCATCCATGATATCGTTGCAAGTTATGGCAGACCTAAAGGTAAAGGTAAAGGTACCCCTGCCCGTATGGGCCAGTCTTGCCAGACTCTAGGGTTGTGCGCTCATCTCACTCTATAGGCTGTGAGCCAGCGCTGTCCGCAGACACTTCCGGGTCACGTGGCCAGCGTGACAAGCTGCAGCTGGCGAACCAGCGCAGCACACGGAACGCCGTTTACCTTCCCGCTAGTAAGCGGTCCCTATTTATCTACTTGCACCCGGGGGTGCTTTCGAACTGCTAGGTTGGCAGGCGCTGGGACCAAACGACGGGAGTGCACCCCGCCGCGGGGATTCAAACTGCCGACCATGCGATCAGCAAGTCCTAGGCGCTGAGGTTTTACCCACAGCGCCACCCGCGTCCCATTATGGCAGACCTACGTTTACTTATTTAATTTTTTCCTTTTTTAAAAGTATTTACATCAGCTTTCAAATTATTATGGGAGCACAGAAACAAGTACAGTCGTACCTTGGAAGTTGAACAGAAACCGTTCCGGAAGTCCATTCGACATCCAAAACATTCGAAAACCAAATTGCAGCTTCTGATTGGCTGCAGGAAACTCCTGAACAACCATATATCTCTAGGCTGCCTGGGGAGAGATACCTGTAGACCTGAAATGAAACTATATGAAATTTAAATACCACCATAATGAATAGAAGTGATCAGGATCTTTCTGCCCCTTAGAGACCCACAATTTCCGTATTATTTTTTTCTGCAATAAAAATAAATTCCAGAGAGTTTTATACTGTAAGGATATAGTCCAATTTTTAAAAACTATTTCCACCATTGTGCTGTAGAGATCTTGGCAGGTAACTGCATCTGTTTCAAAAACTCCTTTTGGCAGAATGTCTCCATAGTATCTGTCCATATATTGAGGGGAGAAATTCAAATATGTGCTGTAATAATCTTTGGTATCCCCTAATAAATTTCATTTTAGAATAAAGCAACCTCTGGGCATTCCCACCAGAGATAGAAAAAAAAAGCTACTTTATTCTCACAACCCTTCCAGCAGAAAAGTTAGAAAATTTCTTATTCACTTTACAGTCGAAGAACCTCAACGCGACGTACAAAACAGAAACCTACTCACAACAATATAGTAATAATGAAATAAAAAACCATATTTAAACAGCATTCCATTGTTCAACCCACCCACAATTCATCTCCCTTAGTACAAAACCCCGGCCTATCACTTTATGCATCCAGAGTAGCTTATCAGACAAAAACTCACACAGCCTCCAGATTAAAATAAAAATCACAAATAAAAATAAAAGGGAGCTGTTGTTGAAGGGTGGTTGACTGGAGATTGATTTGGGCTGTATAAAGTTACATTTGGTGTTCTGTGTCTGACCTCTCCACCTTGCTGGCTCTCAGATTATAAAACAAAGGGGGGGGGGCGATATTCTGATTTACCGTATTTTTTGTGCCATAAGATGCACCTGACCATAAGACGCACCCAGTTTCTAGAGGAGGAAAACAAGAAAAAAAATATTCTGAACAAAACAGTGGATGTATGATTTTTGTGGTTCATGCTGTGGCCATAGACATGTGATTTGACGGTGAGTTTGGGGTAGCCCAATGCAAAAATCCTGAGGATCCATGTGGATCCATGCTTTGTAACCACGTTTTTGTGCCATTGCGGCCCCATGAAACAGTGGATGCGTGATTTTTTGGTGCAGGCTGTAGCCATGGACATGCTATGTGATCGGATGGTGAATTTGGGGTGACCCAATGCAAAAATCCTGAGGATCCATGGGCTTTTACCTTCCCCCTCCCAGGCAGCCTCCTTTATCGATAGTGTCCCTTATCCCCCTCCCGATCACTTGCCGATCAGCTGCTCAGCGGCTTTGTTTCAACACCCCCTTCCCTCTTTCTTAAAAAAAAAAAAAGCACAATCTGCTTTTTGCCCCTGGTCAATTCAGCTCCAGGGACCACACATTTGCTCCGTAAGACGCACAGACATTTCCCCTTACTTTTTAGGAGGAAAAAAGTGTGTCTTATGGAGCAAAAAATACGGTAACCAAGTAGGATCTGGCAAATGAATGGGGGGAGGAGAATCTCCAAATGCTTATCTTTCCCTTTTCTACCCTTAGTTGAGATTTTATGTCCAAGTTAAGCCCTTGATTTTACTGTGTAGTAATAACGCAACATAAAAATTGTTATTACTCATTATAGAAGAGATCAAACGTAAATGATATATATACACATATACACACACCTCAGAGAAAAGGGGAAAAGCTTTCTAATTATTTCTCAGATGGATTATGCATAAGCATTTTGTATGAAAACACTCAGCATGCTCCTATTTTCCAAATCTGCAGCATTAGCCATAATGGCTTCGTTCAGCATTTGTACTAAAGCTCTGATCCATGTATGTTTGGCATAAGACCTCCACATTTTTTTTAAAGGAACATTTAGGCATTTGGGTGATAAGCAAAGAAAAATGCTAATGAGCATTCTTTTTCTGAAAACGTCATTTGCTCCAGTGATGAAGCGAAGTCTTCACCCTTGGAAAAAACAAGAAGTTGGTAATAAGACTATCTTTGCACAGCAGGGCTGTGTATATTGCCTGCTAAAGATAAATAAATTCTGCCATTGGAATTCTGTGCCAAGAAAAAATAAAATTTTGTGACCTGTATGAATGATGCAATTTGAGGATATTGACATAGTTTCCACCCCGTTTTCTGCGATTCAGTGTCGCCTGGATTTTGGTGGCAACACTGTGTCCTGGGTCTCTGACTCAGGGCCGGCTTTACCTGGGGGGTGCAAGGGTGCGGTGCACCTGGGCGCTGAATTCTGGGGGGCGCCAAATGTATACCTACTGTATACCAGTCCCTCTTGATTGGTGGCAGTGAAAACACCCTTCCCCCCATCTCTGTCCCTCTGTTACTCCGTAGCCTCAAATATTCCCGCGGAGCCAGGAAACAAAAGCAGTTATTCCCGCTGCGTCGTTACAGGTGAGTGATTTCCCTCCCCAAAAAAGGTCAACAACTTTGGCTCCCCCCGCCCCCGAAAAAAGCTCAGCAACTTTGAGTTCGCCCCCCTAAAAAATCTGGGAGTGGCTAAACTAAATTTGGGGGCGCTGGGCGGATCTTTGCACCCCGGCGGTGCATATGCTAAAGACGGCCCTTCTCTGACTCCAGCTCCGTTGACATCATCTCCTGCTCAACATCTCCTGCTGGCTGGACCAAGTCTCCCCCCTACCTGAATGGGGCTCAGCAGGAGGGGTGATGAGGAAAGCCGGCAGATCTGCTTTCCCCTCTCTGACATCTAGAGTCACAAGGGGAGAACCTCCCTGGGTCTTACAGCCTTCCCTCTGCATCTTCTCCCCTCCTCTTCCTTCTGAAGACATTTCAGTTTCCGACAGAACTGAGAGGCCCAGGGCAATGGGTTCACATAGCTCCGTATGGCCTACTCTCACTAGCAGTAGCACTCCAAAGTTTCAGGTAGGAGCCCTATCTGGAGAAGCCGGGGACTGAACCTGGGACCTTCTGCATGCAAACTAGATGCGCTGTCACTGAGCTACAGCCATTCCCACCTTGAAAGACCTACATTGGCTCCCAGTACATTTCTGAGCACAGTTCAAAGTGTTGGTGCTGACCTTTAAAGCCCTAAACGGCCTCGGTCCAGTATACTTGAAGGAGCGTCTCCACCTCCATCGTTCTGCCTGGACACTGAGGTCCAGTGCCGAGGGCCTTCTGGCGGTTCCCTCACTGCAAGAAGCCAAATTACAGGGAACCAGGCAGAGGGCCTTCTCGGTAGTGGCACCCGCCCTGTGGAACGCCCTCCCACCAGATGTCAAAGAGAAAAACAACTACCAGACTTTTAGAAGACACCTGAAGGCAGCCCTGTTTAGGGAAACTTTTAATGTTTGATGCATTACGGTATTTTAATATTTTGTTGGAAACTGCCCAGAGTTGGCATATGCAAATTTTATGCAGATCTCTGCCTTACTCTTTTTGGTGAAAAATGTCCGAGCCCTACAAGGGGCAAAATATTTCCGTATTACCGGGGGTTGGACTCGATGACCCTCGTGGTCCCTTCTTATTCTATTCTATTCTATTCTATTCTATTCTATTCTATTCTTCTATTCTATTCTATTCTAGTCTAGTCTAGTCTAGTCTAGTCTAGTCTATTATTATTTCCCTTTTTTGGCGCTGCCCTACAGTTTTCCTCACTGTGGTGAGATGCATTGTATTCCTGGCTGTGGTCTAAAGCACTGAGCCTCTTGGGCTTGCCGATCGGAACATCAGCGGTTCGAATCCCCGCAACTGAGTGAGCTCCCGTTGCTCTGTCCCAGCTCCTGCCAACCTAGAAGTTTGAAAGCATACTAGTGCAAGTAGATAAATAGGTACTGCTCTAGAGGGAAGGTAAACGGCGTTTCCGTGCACTGCTCTGGTTTCCGTCACGGTGTTCTGTCATGCCAGAAGCAGTTTAGTCCTGCTGGCCACATGACCCGGAAAGCTGTCGGTGGACAAACGCTGGCTCCCTTGGCCTGAAAGCAAGATGAGCACCGCAACCCCATAGTCGCCTTTGACTGGACTCAACTGTCATGGGGTCCTTTACCTTACCCATGTTAGGATTTTTCTCTCACCATCCTGCTCAGCAAGTAGCACTATATTGTTTATATCATGTGAGTGTCCGAGAGCGTGAGACAGGAAGTCTCAGTACTGTTGGAGTACTGCTGGAGAAGTTACTTTCACTTCTGTGTGAGCTGTTGTTCTGTACTGCTGCTGAGAGAGCCCAGGCATGCTGATGGATTCTTTGTATATAGACTGTAAATAAAGTAGTTTTAGAACTACGGTTGTCTCTTTCTTCTGCAATGAGATGCCAGAAGACGAGCGGGCTCCTCTCAGGAGGGAGGGGTCGCTTATCACCCGTCTCTCTGGACTGGGGAAGATTTACAGCCAGAGGTTGACCACCGGAGAGACCGCCCAGTGTCTTGGGAAGGTGGTGGCCTTCCCAGACATTTCCCCAACAACTTATTCCTCTTGAAATCACAGCAGTTGCTCTCAAATGTACATCTTTTCATATAAACTAGCATTTCCACATGTTATGCTGATCAATATGCCTTATCTTTTGCCTTTCCCCCCTGTTTGGTGGTACATTTCTAAGTGGCCGTCCTTCCTGGGACGAGGGTGTATCCACTTTGCTTGCCCTGTGCCCAGAAAGCATGTGGATGAACTCCGAGTTCCCAGCACTGCAGTGCAATCACATCATGTACCCAACCACTCCATCTTCTTTGCAGCAGGCCGGCCACCCTTTCCTGGGGAGAGGACATTACACCAGCGCCTCCGATCCTGGCGCAAAGGGTGTAAAACTCCCTCCTCCGCTCGCTACCAGGCGGCCCTTAATTCTCTCCTGTTCCAGCAGTTCTGTATCTCTGTAATCCCACCTCTGCGGTTCTCAGGGTCCCTTAGGGACTTTGGTTGATCCTGCCAATTGCCTGGTATTGTCAGCTAATTGGAGTGGAAGTGCAAAAAATGGAAAGCCATATTATTAAGCTGCCAAGTCTCCTCGCTTGCCAGAGAGCAAGGGAAGGCTTCTGGTAATTGTACCAGAAGTTATAATTGCTCTGCGTTCTCTGCCTCGAGCTTTTCTCACAAAGCAAGTCCAGTATCCTTCATCTGGAGACATCCGATACTGGCTTTTCTCCGATACTCTCTGACGGAATGCCGCACTTGAAGTGAATCCAATTGTGGACTCTTGCACTGTGAAAGAGGATGAAACCGCCTCTCTCGTTCTCTCTCTCTCTCTCTGCGTGCCATTGAATGCTGAAGTGGATAACACAGGCTAAGTACTTTGTCAATATGTCATTCCCAGCAAAACTGGCAGCTAATTTCCCCCCTTGCTTTCGTGCGCTGCATTGTCTCCATTCCCGGGAGTGAAGATGCCACTGTCACATGCCAATCATGGCCGGCGGCCAGAGCAGGCTCAGCGATGCGGAAAAAGCTGGTGCCAACCAACCGGCAGCCCGTCCTTGCAAGAGGTGCGACAGAAAGGCAGCTTTGCCCAGGAGGGATGGATTTGGTGACTGCAAATGGCCGCGGAATAGCGCGAGAATAGCTGCATTGGACCAAGCGTGCATCTAGCAGCCTTGCATCCTGTCACTCCACAGAGGCCAATCAGGTGCCTCCAGGAAACACAAGCTGGGCACTAAGGCAACAGCTGGCAAGAGACTGCCAGGAGTGTGCACCGAGGGAAGAGGGTCAGAATCTGGCTCAGGAGAGGAGGCCAGTGATTTGTGGGGACCTGTACTAGCCAAGAGGCAAGAGTCAGAGTCAGAAAGGCTTCATAGGTGGAGGGTGGAGCACAGCAGGGGTCGGATGTAGAGGAGGAAGAGGCAGGTCAGGCAAGTGAAAGGGCTGGGTGCTTCCCCACCCTCTCCTGGACCACTGTCTCCCAGAACCAGGAGAGGATTGAAAAGGGAGGAGCAGAGGAAGTTTCCACATGGTGTAGTCCCTGGTTGCATGTGTGCATTACATCGAGGGAAGGTACCTAAGCTGGTGGAGGGGGAGTGGCCTCCAGTTGCTTTGACTGCACCACAGAGCTGCCTAGATGCTAGATTGCCATGCATCATAGCTGTCAACTTACAGATTTGAAAATAAGGGACCAGCAGCCTCAAAAATAAGGGATCAGCAGCCAAAATAAGGGATTTTCCAACCACAGGTAGGTTCAACTTCTGAGCCCCTCCGAGCCAAAGGCAGAAAGCCCAGCCAGCAGCCAAACGAAGCCTCAAGCGGTGGTTCCCACAGCAGAAACCCGGCAAAGGGGATGCAGTAAGGAAAACCACTGTCACCTCTCTGCTGGGAAGCGCTGAGCAAATGCGAGTCCCCAGACAATGCGGTCGATTTGATCGGCACAAGGCATGCAAGCTCCACCCCCCCAGTCGTTCTTAGACTCCTTATTGGGTGAGCAAAGCAGCCAAGCAACACAGTTGGAGCCTCCCTCCTCCCTGGCCGGCAGGGAGGGAGGGAGAGGAGCTGCTTCCTTTGAAACCCGGGAAATTTAAGGGACATCATCAATAAGGAACAGCAGCGGGACACGGTGCTGGGATAAGGGAGTTTCTCACCAAATAAGGGATGGTTGACAGCTATGTCATGCATAGGTGTCAGGGATTTTCTCTGCCCCCATTGTTCAGCCCGGACACTGAGGTCCAGTGCCAAGGGTCTTCTGGCGTTTCCCTCACTGCGAGAATTGAGTTTACAGGGAATCAGGCAGAGGGCCTTCTTGGTAGTGGCACCCGCCCTGTGGAATGCCCTCCCATCAGATGCCAAGGGTCTTCTGGCGTTTCCCTCACTGCGAGAATTGAGTTTACAGGGAATCAGGCAGAGGGCCTTCTTGGTAGTGGCACCCACCCTGTGGAACGCCCTCCCATCAGATGTCATGGATGTAAACAACTATCTGACTTTTAGAAGACATCTGAAGGCAGCTTTGTTTGGGGAAGTTTTTAATTGTTGAAGTTTTATTCTGTTTTTAGTGTTCTGTTGGGAGCCGCCCAGAGTGGCTGGGGAAACCCAGCCAGTTGGGTGGGGTATAAATAATAAAATTATTATTATTACTGAAGAGGAGGAGGAATGGTGGAGGTCTCCCCCATCTTTCTCCTGTAGCTGCCAGAGAGGAGGAAGGCAGTCTCGAATTACAATAGGGCTTGGAGGAAGATAGCAGCTCAGAGACAGGCAAACAGCTGAGTTATGCTGTGTTAGGAGAAGGAGGAGGGGAGACAGAGCGGCTAGCTGACACGTCACTGGATAGCATACCTGACCCCCCTTCTCCCCAAATGCGGCGTTCGTTAAGGGTGCTAGAACAAAGAGCACAGAGACAATTGTCCACGGACAGACGCCGTAGAAGCAGGCGCTGTTGCTAGAGAGGGAAAGGGAGGGAGCTCAGTGAGAGCAACTCCATTATGGAGGAATTCTTTGTCATAGAATCATAGAATCATAGAATCATAGAATCATAGAGTTGGAAGAGACCACAAGGGCCATCGAGTCCAACCCCCTGCCAAGCAGGAAACACCATCAGAGCACTCCTGACATATGGTTGTCAAGCCTCTGCTTAAAGACCTCCAAAGAAGGAGACTCCACCACACTCCTTGGCAGCAAATTCCACTGTCGAACAGCTCTTACTGTCAGGAAGTTCTTCCTAATGTTTAGGTGGAATCTTCTTTCTTGTAGTTTGGATCCATTGCTCCGTGTCCGCTTCTCTGGAGCAGCAGAAAACAACCTTTCTCCCTCCTCTATGTGACATCCTTTTATATATTTGAACATGGCTATCATATCACCCCTTAACCTCCTCTTCTCCAGGCTAAACATGCCCAGCTCCCTTAGCCGTTCCTCATAAGGCATCGTTTCCAGGCCTTTGACCATTTTGGTTGCCCTCCTCTGGACACGTTCCAGTTTGTCAATGTCCTTCTTGAACTGTGGTGCCCAGAACTGGACACAGTACTCCAGGTGAGGTCTGACCAGAGCAGAATACAGTGGTACTATTACTTCCCTTGATCTAGATGCTATACTCCTATTGATGCAGCCCAGAATTGCATTGGCTTTTTTAGCTGCCGCGTCACACTGTTGGCTCATGTCAAGTTTGTGGTCAACCAAGACTCCTAGATCCTTTTCACATGTAGTGCTCTCAAGCCAGGTGTCCCCCATCTTGTATTTGTGCCTCTCATTTTTTTTGCCCAAGTGCAATACTTTACATTTCTCCCTGTTAAAGTTCATCTTGTTTGTTTTGGCCCAGTTCTCTAATCTGTCAAGGTCGTTTTGAAGTGTGTTCCTGTCCTCTGGGGTGTTAGCCACCCCTCCCAGTTTGGTGTCATCTGCAAATTTGATCAGGATGCCCTTGAGTCCATCATCCAAGTCGTTGATAAAGATGTTGAATAAGACCGGGCCCAAGACAGAACCCTGTGGCACCCCACTAGTCACTCTTCTCCAGGATGAAGAGGAACCATTGATGAGCACCCTTTGGGTTCGGTCAGTCAGCCAGTTACAAATCCACTGAGTGGTAGCATAGTCAAGACCGCATTTTACCAGCTTCTTTACAAGAATATCATGGGGCACCTTGTCAAATGCCTTGCTGAAATCAAGGTAGGCTACGTCCACTGCGTTCCCTTCATCTACCAGGCTTGTAATTCTGTCAAAAAACGAGATCAGGTTAGTCTGACATGACTTATTTTTCAGAAATCCATGCTGACTATTGGTGATCACAGCATTCCTTTCTAGGTGCTCACAGACTGTTTGCTTAATGATCTGCTCCAGAATCTTCCCTGGTATTGATGTCAGACTGACTGGGCGGTAATTATTTGGGTCCTCTCTTTTCCCCTTTTTGAAAATAGGGACAACATTTGCCCTCCTCCAGTCTGCCGGGACTTCGCCTGTTCTCCAGGAATTCTCAAAGATGACTGCCAGTGGTTCTGAAATCACATCTGCCAGTTCTTTTAATACTCTTGGATGCAGTTCATCTGGCCCTGGAGACTTGAATACATCTAGACTAGCCAAGTATTCTTGTACTATCTCCTTAGTTATTCTGGGCTGTGTTTCCTCTGCTGAATCATTTGCTCCAAATTCTTCAGGTCGGGCATTGTTTTCTTTATCGGAGAAGACTGAGGCAAAGAAGGCATTGAGGAGTTCAGCCCTTTCTGTGTCCCCTGTTTGCATTTCACCATCTTCTCCTCTGAGTGACCCCACTGTTTCTTTGTTCTTCCTTTTGCTACGAACATACCCATAAAAGCCTTTTTTGTTGCTTTTAACCTCTCTAGCAAGCCTGAGTTCATTCTGTGCTTTAGCTTTTCTGACTTTGTGTCTACATGTGCTGGCTATTTGTTTGAATTCCTCTTTGGTGGTTTCCCCCCTTTTCCATTTTTTGTACACATCCTTTTTTAATCTTAACTCAGTTAAAAGTTCTTTAGATAGCCACCCTGGCTTCTTTAGGCACCTTCCATGTTTCCGTCTCATTGGTATTGCCTGAAGTTGTGCTTTTACTATCTCCCTCTTAACAAACTCCCAGCCATCATGAACTCCCTTTCCTTTTAGTATTACTGTCCATGGGATCTCACCCAGCACTTCCCTAAGTTTTATGAAGTCGGCTTTCTTAAAGTCGAGAAATTGAGTCCTAGTATGCTTGGCTGCTCCTTTCCGCTGTATAGTAAACTTCAGAAGAGCATGATCACTCGCGCCTAATGATCCTTCCACTTCTACCCCACTAACCAGGTCATCAACATTGGTTAGGACCAGATCTAAAATGGCTGTTCCTCTTGTAGCTTCTCCCACTTTCTGGACAATGAAGTTGTCTGCAAGGCCAGTGAGGAATCTGTTTGACCTTATGCTCTTGGCTGAGTTTGACATCCAACAAATATCCGGGTAATTGAAGTCCCCCATTACTACTATCTCCCTTCCTTTTGCATGCTTGGCCATCTGTTCCAGGAAGGCATCATCTATGTCCTCCGTTTGGCTTGGGGATCTATAGTAAACTCCCACAATGAGGTCACTGTTATTCTTCTCTCCCTTAATTTTGACCCAAATGCTCTCACTTTGGCTTTGAGGTTCTAAATCTTGGATCTCTTCACAGGTATACACATCCCTGACATATAACGCCACTCCTCCTCCTTTCTTGTCTGGTCTGTTTCTCTGAAATAGATTGTATCCCTCCATTATTACATTCCAATCGTGGGACTTATCCCACCAGGTTTCAGTGATGCCTATTATGTCATATTTAGTTTGCTGTACCAAGAGCTCAAGCTCATCTTGTTTATTTCCCATACTTTGCGCATTAGTGTACAGACATTGAAGTCCATTAATCATTCCCCCGTGTCTCTTATTTAAGGATTTTTTCCTCCCACCACTAGGTCTGCGTGCTGTTTGCTCCATTCGGTCTATGACATTTGGATGATCATCTTCATCAATTGATAGACTCCTACCTTCAGGAACTCTGTCTCCCTCCCCCACATTAGTCAGTTTAAAGCCCTCCTGATGAGGTTTCTGAGATTTTTTGCAAAAACATTCCTACCAACCGTTGTGAGGTGCAGCCCATCGCTTGCCAGAAGTCCATCTTCAAGAAACTGCATTCCGTGATCTAAGAATCCAAACCGTTCCTGTTTACACCATTTGCGAAGCCAGTTGTTCACTTCCACTATTTTCCCCTCTCTCCCTGGGCCACGTCGTTCAACTGGGAGGACAGATGAGATGACAATTTGTGCATTTAATTGCTTCAATTTCCTGCCCAGAGCCTCGTAATCTCTTTTGATCTTCTGGAGGCTATTGCTTGCAGTGTCATTGGTTCCCACATGAACCAAGAGGAAGGGGTATTTGTCAGTGGGTTTTATGATTCCTTGCAGTCGTTCAGTTACATCTTGGATCTTAGCCCCGGGGAGACAGCACACTTCCCGAGACATCTTGTCAGGCCCACAGATCACTGCTTCTGTTCCCCTCAGTAGGGAATCCCCTATCACCACTACACGCCTCCTCTTAGGTCTGGTCGGGGTTCTTCCGTGAGCTGTCCGTTCCAAGGTCGCCTGCACATTCCCTGAAGACTGCCTTTGCTGCTCGTCTTCATATACCTGATCGACTGTAATGAGGGAGAGATCCTCAAATGGAGTCTGCTCTTCGTCTTCCATGCTAGGGGAAAGGACCTCAAAGCGATTGCGTATTTCTAAACAATCAGAGCGAACCCTGGGCCTCCTACTTCTTTGAGTCACGTTTCTCCATATATCTGGCTCCTGTGTTGGTGAACTAGCCTCCTTCTCAGGGGAGTCCCCTGTCTCCTCCTGTCTTTTGTTGCGATGACTGAATAAATAATAAGTAAGAGCTTTCTTGTTCCCTCCCTCCCACTTCGTGCCATTGTGGTGGGGAGAGGCTTCCTCAAGTCTGACAAGAGCTGTATCACTTCAGAAGTTTTATCCCTAGGGCTTTTTGTGCCATTTGGCCTAGCCATTTGCCACACAACTGCTGCTGATTATTTTATAGTAATAATAATAATAATAATAATAATAATAATAATAATAATAATAATAATAATTATTATTTATACCTCGCCCATCTCGCCGGGCTTCCCCAGCCACTCTGGGCAGCTTCCAAAAAAATATTAAAATACTGTGCTACATCAAACATTAAAAGCTCCCCTAAACAGAGCTGCCTTCAGATGTCTTCTAAAAGTCTGGTAGTTGTTGTTCTCTTTGACATCTGGTGGGAGGGCGTTCCACAGGGAGGGCGCCACTACCGAGAAGGCCCTCTGCCTGGTTCCCTGTAACTTGGCTTCTCTCAGTGCTGGACCTCAGTGTCCGGGTAGAATGATGGGGGTGGAGACACTCCTTCAGATATACTGGACCAAGGCCGTTTAGGGCTTTAAAGGTCATCACCAACACTTTGAATTGTGCTCGGAAATGTATTGGGAGCCAATATGCGTCTTTCAAGACCGGTGTTATATGGTCTTGGCAGCCGCTCCCAGTCACCAGTCTAGCTGCCGCATTCTGGATTAGTTGTAGTTTCCGGGTCACCTTCAAAGGTAGCCCCACGTAGAGCGCATTGCAGTAGTCCAAGCAGGAGATAACCAGAGCATGCACCACTTTGGCGAGGCAGTCCGCAGGCAGATAGGGTCTCAGCCTACGTACCAGATGGAGCTGGTAAACAGCTGCCCTGGACACAGATTTGATCTGTGCCTCCATGGACAGCTGTGAGTCCAAAATGACTCCCAGGCTGCGCACCTAGTCCTTCAGGGGCACAGTTACCGCATTCAGGACCAGTGAATCTTCCACACCTGCCTGCCTCCTGTCCCCCCAAAACAGTACTTCTGTCTTGTCAGGATTCAACCTCAATCTGTTAGCCGCCATCCATCCTCCAACCGCCTCCAGACACTCACACAGGACCTTCACCGCCTTCACTGGTTCTGATTTAAAAGAGAGGTAGAGCTGGGTATCATCCGCATACTGATGAACACCCATCCCAAACCCCCTGATGATCTCTCAGAGCAGCTGCATGTAGATGTTGAAAAGCATGGGGGGGGGGAGAACAGAACCCTGAGGCACCCCACAAGTGAGAGCCCAGGGGTCTGAACACTCATCCCCCCCCCACTTTCTGGACACGGCCCAGGAGGAAGGAGCGTAACCACTGTATGACAGTGCCCCCAGCTCCCAGCCCCTGAAGACGGTCCAGAAGGATGTTATGGTCAATGGTATCAAACGCCGCTGAGAGATCCAGCAGAACTAGGAAACAGCTCTCACCTTTGTCCCTAGCCCGCCGGAGATCATCAACCAGTGCGACCAAGGCAGTTTCAGTCCTATGATGAGGCCTGAATCCCGACGGGAAGGGATCCAAATGGTCCGCTTCTTCCAGGCGTGCCTGGAGTTGTTCAGCAACCACTCGCTCAATCACCTTGCCCAAGAATGGAAGATTTGAGACTGGGCGATAGTTGGCCATCGTGGCTGCATCTAAAGATGGTTTTTTAAGAAGCGGCAGGTGATTGCATCATAATAATTGCAACTTTATTTATTTATTTATTTATATAATTTCATAGAAAGAGTGTTGGAAGGGAAGATGAGAATCAACCCTCTGCAATGCAGGAATCTTTCGCTCACATGACCATGAGATTAAGAGCCCCCTGCTCTACCAACTGTGCTACCACGTTGCTTAACTGCAGTCGTCTCTAGGTACTGTGCAGGAGGCCCGACGCAACGTTAATTGATAACGTTTCCATTGAATGTTCCATTTTATGATGCGGAAGAGATCTCATAATTATTTTCCTGACTACGATTTTTATGGTGCGCGGGTGACCCAATACAATATTCACTGATATTGTATGTATTGCAGGATCCATCCCCGTATGGAACAGCTGCATATTCCTGCATTGCAGGGGGTGGACTGGATCAGGCATGTCTAACTCCCAAGAGACTGTGATCTACTCCCACTATTAAAAAAAAACTTGCAGTGATCTACCCATTGGATTGACCAAAACTTGTTGAGCTTTTTTGGGGGAGCCAAAGTTGAGGGTTTTTTTTGGGGGGGCAATAACACGAATGATGAAGGATGCCCCGTGATCGACTGGTGGATCATGATCAAACTGTTGGACTAGCTGATCCTCTGGGTCCCATCCAACTCTACAATGCCCAACCCTTCCCCACTCATCACAGTTACCACTCTATGAAAGAAGTCATTGATGTGAAGGAACCAGAGCTAGGTTTGTCCAATGGGCCTGATTTGTTTACCATGAAATATTGCACATATATAAGCATCACAGTGCTGCTCCTTCTCTGGGTGGCTTGCATAAAAGATTCAAATGCTGTTTCAATATAGTAAAAGCAGAAATTGCGGTGTCACATTTGGCACAAAATGACCTGATCTGGAGAGAGAAAAAAGGTAGCTGACCTCTTGTTAGGAACGGATCGCGTGTTCCTGGATTATGCTGAACCACAAGAGTGGAAAATTGCTGTGTGGATGTGCTGATTCTCTATTTCTGGCACCTGCTTTAGCTACTCTCCCTTGATCTGCTTCCAAACGGCTAAAAAGCCAAACGTTTTAGTCGGCTGAACTCAACAATGTATGGCAAAGGGGGACTTTGTCAAATGCCGGAGGGTAAAGAACGCTGCTTCTAGATGCAACAAGGAGTACATGGAGGCATTTGTGTGCTGGTTGATGGCATGTACAGGACGAAGAGTACATTGACTTGGTTGGGGGGGGGCGATTTTGTGAGTGCTTGCATTGGTAGACTCTGAATTCTACATATGCCACCAGTCTGAATATCTTTGTTGTTGAAGCAATGAAAATCTACAAAGTGCTATACAATGGTACCTCAGGTTAAGAACTTAATTCGTCCTGGAGGTCTGTTCTTAACCTGAAACTGTTCTTAACCTGAAGCACCACTTTAGCTAATGGGGCCTCCTGCTGCCGCCGCGCCACCGGAGCATGATTTCTGTTCTCATCCTGAAGCAAAGTTCTTAACCCGAGGTACAATTTCTGGGTTAGCGGAGTCTGTAACCTGAAGCGTCTGTAACCTGAAGCATATGTAACCCGAGGTACCACTGTATGAAGATTAAAAACAAGATACGGTCACCTACGTGTGAACATGTTCACCATAAGCATGATCGTCTATGTACCGGAAACTGGAAATCTGTAAAAGCCACAAGGGATATCTGCTATGGAAGAATAACATAGGAAGCTACCTATCAGGAGTCTTGGTTTCCAGCTCGATAACACAGTAAGCATAGGTAATTAAAAAGGAGGATTTATTGCAAAAACAAACAGATAGCTCCAGACGGCTCTAACGCAGCCGCCAGCATTATCACTCAAGATGACCCTTCTGAAGACTCCTTCCGGTTCTTACAGGATATATTGAACCATCGCCTCTTACGTCTCTTGTTGTGCTTCCTATCTAGCAGCCCTCTCATTTGCCGACTCTTTGGACTTACGGGATCAGCTCCAGTCTCTTCCTGTTCTGACAGACTGTCTCTGTGTCTCTTCGCGCCTGTTTGAGCTTCCTGAGAGCTTTGACTGTATTCCAGCCCGCTCTCAGTTGTTCCTTTGGCAACCGGCATTCCAATGTCTGAAGGAGTCACTACTGACTGCTGTGTTCTTCGCTCTTCCTGCGTCAAATCTAAGACTCTCTGTTCTGCAGCAGGCTGTAAAGATCCACTAGGAGCTGGCTCATTCCTGACACTACCATTGCGTCTTTCTAGCTTAGTGGTGTTTGCATTGACTGGCAGTAGATCTCCAGGGTTCAGATGATGGTCTCTCCCAGTGTTCATAATACAAATTCATTCCCCATTGATGATGGTAATCAGAAGCAGTCCTCCCAAGTAAACGCACAAGAGTGATTTGCAATGATGACTTCCACCGCTTTCCCTTTATGACGGTGGTGACCCAAAATGGACAGACACAGGGGTCACACCTGCCTTGTGCAAATCATTCAGCTGTACCTACAGATGCTGACCAACAAATCAGGAATGAACTCCCCCCGCCATTTGCGTCAACTATTGACCAGTGCCTCTCCCCCCACCTCCACTATGCCGTGAAAGAGATACCATCAAACAGATGCCCAGCTTTCATATTCCAGCATATCCCAGGAGCTGGCCTCTAGTTACATTTTAGGCACTGCATGAATGCTTTCATACAGCCCCATGAAACATAGGATAAGTTGGAAGAGAAAGCAGCTGTTGCATGCATCAGATGTCCACCTTGGTTAGTCATGTGGAGGCCACCACAATAATCTAGGCCAATCCCTTCTCTACTAAGGTGTCTAGCTTTGCAGTTGGGACTGGGAGTTAGTAACCATCTAGCTTGAGGACCATTGCAACAGATGCATCCGACATAGGGACACCTTGACTGGCAAGTTGCGTCCCTGTCTCTAATTCAGTGGTGGCTCACCAGCAACTTTCCAGATGTTGTTAGACACCCATCAGCTTCAGCCAACATGGCAAATGGTCGGAGTCAATGGGAGTTAGAGCTGAGTGATATCTGGTTTTCAACATTGCGATATATCACCAGCTAAACATGGCAAATATCACAATGTTTGAAATAAGGATGGAGCTATGTAGAGGCATTGGCTGGTTTCACGGTTTTCTCTGCATCACGATTTTTACCGGCGCTTGCTCTTGTGATTCGCTGCCCCCTGCAAGAGACAGGGGAGAGAGTTAACAGGGGCTGTAGGAATGGAAAGAGGCGCTGGCTGGCTTCATGCTTTCCCCCATATTGTGATTTTTGCATAGCACATGCACAAACATCATGATTTGCAATTTATTGCCAGGGCAAAAAATCGATATCACGACATGGACTTCAAACTGGTTTTGGACAATATGTCGAAATATCGCCCAGCCCCAATGGGAGTTGCTTTCCAATTAAGAAAGGCTTCTCTGTATTTATTTGAGAGTTACTATATCAAACCTAGTGGGGCTTACTCTTGAGTAGGATTGGGAATTCGAAGCTGTGGTACCCACGGTGAAAACGGAAGCAAGCCACGCTTTGTTTCCAATGAGTTACTCTAGAAACCTCCGCCCGTCACCAACTTTGACTTCACCCACTTCCGCCATGCGGCCCCTAATAGATTACGCCTCATTGTATGTGGCCCTGAGCAGTAAGAAGGTTCTCTACCCCTGACTTAAGGATGAACTATTTTGTGTTAAGTAATCCTGTTACTTACTTAGGGGTCCATCTAGTCTAGCGTGGTCTGCAAGTATCCTAGCGTTGTCTCCAGACACAAGACACTCCAGTTCTTCTGGTTTTTGAAGTAAAGATGCATATGGACAGAGATATTTGCTAACGCTATCACCATGCTAACCCACAGCCTCTTCCCCTGACTCCCACGGATTCTGTGTCAGACCCTGACAGAAAATGGGACAGCATCAGGATTTGCAACAGGGCTTAATGCAAGCAAGTTGGCTCTGGAGACCATTATACATTCCTGAACCAATTGGAGGGCAAATGGCTCAGCAAGTCATACGCTTGACATTGCTGACGTTGCTATGGCAACCCAGTGCACCTGACACCCTTACCCTGTGACTTTAACATATATGAGAGAGTGCTGGAGGGGAAATAGTTAAATAGGTTGCACAGACAGAACCCGGGGGGGGGGTGGAGTCAGTGGGTCTATAAAACCAGTTCTAGGAGGAGTTCGTTGGGAGTTGTTGGTGGGTAGTTGGTTGGATTTCATGGGTTGGCTGGTTGGGAAAGGCAGTTGGTAATAGAGAGACAGTTAGGGCAGTGGGTTCTTGAGTGTGGGGGAGGTAGAAGAGATAGAGAGAGGAAAATAAGTCTAAGAAGGTAAAGAGCAACAACATTTTGAATGCTGTAAATGTTTTGTTTGTGTCTGAAATAAAATACACTCTTATTTATTAATTGAGAAGCTGACTGAGACTGAAGTAATTTTACCAGGGAGGACCTGGTTGGTGGCAGCGGATTAGTGGTGTACGGGTCAATAGTCCATGAGACGACCGGGGGCTCCGTATGAACACCACAAACCCCAGAACGTTCAGATACGGTGTGTGCGCTAACTCAAGACATGGACCATGTCTTGAGATAGTGCACACACAACCCTGACTTGGCCCATCTAGACAAGCTTTCGCGAACACTGGTGTTGAGAGGACACCTCTGAAGCTCTGCCCCACCACACAGCTGCCACTGGTGCCCTAACAGAACCTCGGCGCTGGAGGCCCAAGATTCCCATCCGCTACAAAAAGCAGTCACCTGCCTTACAGACAGTGCAATCGCCCCTCTGCAGCAGGCTGCAAGAGTCTTCGTAACAACTTCTGAAATCTCCTTGCGCCTTTCTTTAGCTCCCTTGTTGCTTGTGTTGTCATCCTGCCCACCCCTTTACTGCGGGGATGAGCAAGGTACAGGAATGCAGTCAGCAACCAGGTAAGGTCATTAATCCTGGCGCAAAACCAGAGCATCATTCTTCCAAAGGGGGCAGGTATGTGGCGCCCTGGAGCTTGCTCCAGGTATCTTTGAAAAAAGTATTGTGCCTGACACAGAACAGCTTTATTCCCCCCCTTCCACCTTTTTTTTAAGGCACAGGAATGGATTAAATACAGCATGAGAGTTAGGCAGAGCTTGACACCCATATAACTTGGCCTCAATTGATTCTGCAGCTGTATAGTAAATCAGCCCCAGGAAGACAGTTTTCTCAGGGTACCCCTGTTACTGCTCCTGCCGCTGCACGTTGGGTCACTTATGTTATCAGAGCAAAAATGACGGCTCCTCTCCTGTATCATTTATTTCCTGAGCTCCAGGGCTGTAAATTTGCACCGATCTGTGGCAGTACTTAGCTTTAATATTCTCATCAGCTTTATTAGAGAGGACTCGGTTTCATGTACTGTTTCACTGAGAAGGAATGAAGTCTCCGATCTTATAGCTGCATATCAGTGTGACTGAAAGGGTGATGTTTAACACAGAGAAACATCTCCCTCCGGAAGTGAGGTTTTAAATCTCAGAGTCCTGGGTTTGAGCGCCACGTTGGGCAAAAGATTCCTGCATTGCAGGGGGTTGGACTAGATGACCCCCGCAGTCCCTTCCAGCTCTACAGTGCTATGCTATGAAGTGGACACTGCATTGGAGGAAACTGGTGCAGCAGTAGGAACGCTGCCTGAGCTCCGAGCTTGATATATTCGCCTTCCATGAAGCTAACTACCGTATTTTTCGCTCTATAACACGCACCTGACCATAACACGCACGTAGTTTTTAGAGGAGGAAAACAAGAAAAAAAATATTCTAAATGAAACAGTAGATGTATGATTTTTGTGGTTCATGCTGTGGCCACAGACATGTGATCTGACAGTGAGTTTGGAGTAGCCCAGTGCAAAAATCCTGAGGATCCATGTGGATCCATGCTTTGTAACCACATTTTTGCACCCCAGGCAACAGTGGGTGCGTGATTTTTTTGGTGCAAGATGTAGCCATGGACATGCTATGTGATCTGATGGTGAATTTGGGGTGACCCAGTGCAAAAATCCTGAGGATCCATGTTGATCCGTGGTTTGTAACCACATTTTAAGTGGGGAGGGAAGGAAAAGCACTCAAGGGACAAGGAGCACGCGTGGGGTGTGTGGAGAAGGATGCTGCTAATAATGCAGAAGAGGGGTTTAAGGGAAGAAGGAACACGCGTGGGGTGTGTGGAGAAGGATGCTGCTAATAATGAAGAAGAGGGGTATAAGGGGAGAAGGCTCCTCTCCTCTCCCACTTTGCTCCTTTAAAGCAAGTAGGCTTTCTGTCCCTCTCTCCTCCCCACTCAGCGGCTCTTCTCCCGCTTTGCTGTTTCAAAGTGAGCCACGGAGGAGGGAAGGAAGGGGAACCATGGATCCTCTGCTCACGACTGCAGCAGATCCCCCGCCACCCGTAGGCATTCCCTCCATAACACGCACAGACATTTCCCCTTACTTTCTAGGAGGAAAAAAGTGAGTGTTATGGTGCAAAAAATACGGTAAATGCAAATCCATATAACTGATTCCCAGGTTGCTTCCAAACGACCTGTTTACTGAGCATTCATTCTGACTTGTTTTCTGGGGCATTAGACAATTTTGCATCAAGCAAATGTTATCTGACGTGTTTTTACGTGGGTGGTGGGATAAAGCAGGGTTGTTGTGCCAGAGCTCCCAAATTAACTTCTGTTGCACATTGTGAATTTGCTGGCTTGTGACTGAATAGCCACTTCTAACCTGGGGAGAAGGGGTTGCGGGCTTCACGCCCACCCCCACGTGCGCAGGGGCTGAGCACAGCCCCCCTGAGATCTAGGGAATCCTCGTCCGTGTCATCTCCCCAGGCAGCCAATCAGCTGACTGGGGAGGCGTGGCCTGACATATTTAGGGCTTCACCTCTTTCACCGCTTCACCTACTCGGTTTCCCATCTCCCCTCCCTTTAGGCAGGCTTCTTGGACATTGCTATGGACTTCGGTTGGTTGCCGTCAAGGGGCCTGGTAGGAATTTTTTCCAGTTGGCAAAATGGCTCCAGCCATTTGGTTTTTCGCCTACCTTGTAGCAACTCGTCACAACTTCCTGGTATTGGCAGTTAGGCATTGGTAAGGGTAGGGTTAAATAGATGATGGGGGGAGGGAGCGCCATTGCCTCCCCCCACAGTCTAGGGTAGCCGGGTAAAGGGCTCCTGTGGTCGTGGCCCTGTCCGAAGCCTATGGAGGTGTGGGCCTAAGGCACGCCCCCGAGCGGTCACCCCGGGGGAGCTCCTAGTTGACGTGCCTCAGCAGGACTCCCCCTCTTGGTGGTTAACCCTTTCTGGTCTTCATGCAATCGGGCTTAAGCCGGATAGTCGATAGGACCAATGCCTAAGCCAATACCGCTCATTCCTGTAATCAATAAAGTTGTGGTCTGTTTCGCCCATTAACCTTATTCATGGTGTCCTGTGTCTTTATTTCTACTGCAGAGGGCGGGAACTCGCCACGCAACCCACCTGAAAATAGCAAATGTGTGCAAGTGCCCCCAGTGTCACTTTTTAAATTTATTTAAATGCAGCTTTGAAAGAGGGTTGCTTATTTTTTATGAATAATAATTAAAAATTAACAATTATAATTTGGATGATAATTCGGTCTTTTTATTTTAGTTTTTTATTTTAATGGGATTATGATTTGATACAGTATGTTAATTGGATGTTTTTATTGGAGAATTAATAAAAAATATTTTAAAAAATGAAAGAGGGTTTCTTAGAGCAGAGAAATGACGTGTATGTGGGTGGATTTCCCTTCTGGAAACTGCTTTTCATTTTTAAAAAAGCACATTGGGGTTGAGTTTGCATGAAACTTCTAGTTAGCTCAAGTAGAACATGGAAAAATGACACAGAAATGTCAGAGCATACCGTTGGCTCACATGTGGATCACTCAATGTGTTGGTTGGTGGTTGGATACCTGCAGTCTAACATTAGAGCTCAGACTGGGGGGCCTTGTTGGCAGACATGATCTGAACTGTGTGGGTGTGTAGGACTTTAGTTAGACCAGATGCCGGAAAATGCCCACCCCCCGCTTAATTGGGCTTAAGACAAATCCACTTCCGACATCAGGAGGAGGTGGTCTTGCTATGGGCTTACGCCCCCAACACTCGTTCGAAGGCTGTCTTTCAGGGCAATTCTTGGGCCGCGTCAGCCCCAGAGCCAGCCAATCGGCTGGATCCAGGGGCGTGGCCTGGGTCATTTAAGGCCGGTGCGGCCCCGGGATCTCCCCTTTTCGACCACGCAGCTGATTTCCACTTGGCGAATTGGCACCGGCCATTTGTTTTTTTGCCTACCTCGTAGCAAATCGTCACAACGTTTTTGGTTTCGGCGGTTAGGCAATGGTAGAGGTATTATTATGTAGATGTGTTGGGGGGGAGGAGCGCCATCACCTCCCCCAGATATTGAAGGGTAGTCCAGAAAAGGATCCCGGGGGGCGTTGCCTCGTCCAAAATCTATGGAGGCCAGGGCCTAAAGCACGCCTCCGAGCGGTGACCCTGGGGGAGTTCCTAGTTGATGTGCATCACAGGGCTCCCCCTGCTGGTGTTAACCCTTTCCGGTTTTCATGCTAACAGGCTGAAGCCGGATAGTCTGATAGGACCAATGTCTAAGCCAATACCGCTCTTACCTGTAACCAATAAAGTTGTGGGCAATTTTTGCCCATTAACCTAAACTAATGGTGTCCTGTGTCTTTATTCCAACTGGGGGGAGGCGGGAATCGCCACGCAACACCCTGTCCCGAAATTTCCAGAGGGTAGTTGGAAGTGCACACACAAAAATGGAGTTACTTTTCGGGTATATTGAGTGCAAAGAGAAAAGGGAAAAAAAATGCTGGTTTTTTTCCTTGGCTCCTTTTCCCAAGCCGCTCCTACAAAAAATCATTTTACCAAAGACTACATTTCCTTGCTCTACCAGCTCAGGAACTTTCCTTTCTTCTTACATACATTCCCTGCCTCCTCTCCAAGCAGAGGACTCCGGATCTTTTCCGCCTCTCCCCACACATAGAAGCTGTTTGACACCCCAGGTAATTTTCCTAGCACATTAATTTTAATATGAATGGAGCGTCAAAAGCTCCTTTGGAGGCTGTTAAATTCCCAGCCCGAATCTGTTTATAGAAGCCGTTGCTGGATGGAAGAGAAGCTCTAATCAGATTGTAGCTACCGGGTCTTAGGTGGATCAATTATTTTGCAGCTGGAATTGATTGCTTTTCATTGCAGGCCCAAGCCTTTTGATTACATGTTTTGGAAGTACGGAATGAATAGCTTTGGACTTGTTACAGCCATGGTTACTAATCGGCGTGTAGCAGATAGACTTGGCTTGCCAAGTTTGCCTCTGCAATGTTTAAGGGCCCTTTTCCTTTTTAATTCGTTTGAACTCTTTGCTGCCCCGTAATTGCGTGCAGTCTTCATGCTTTTTAATGCAATTTTAATTCCGAGCTTATGACTTGTTTGCAGAACAACACCGCTTGGAAGCCAGACTCCTGCCGGGAGTGCAGTTGCCATGGCGACATTGTCCTGTGCAAAGGCGTCGTTTGCAAAAACCCTCGCTGCGACTTTGGGAAGGTAAGGCGACGGAATGATGTCCGCGTGGAGAAATGAAGTGGTCGTGGCAAGTTCAGTCTCTGGCATCTCCTTATAGGGCTGGGAAGGATTTCTGCCTGTAACCCTGGAGTGCTGCTGCCAGTCAGTGCAGACAGCACTGAACTCTATGGACCAGTCGTTTAACTCCATCTAAGGCGGTGTGGGTTAAACCACAGAGCCTAGGACTTGCCGATCAGAAGGTCGGCGGTTCGAATCCCTGTGACGGGGTAAGCTCCTGTTGCTCGGTCCCTGCTTCTGCAAACGTAGCAGTTCGAAAGCACATCAAAGTGCAAGTAGATAAATAGGTACTGCTCCGGCGGGAAGGTAAACAGAGTTTCCGTGTGCTGCTCTGGTTCGCCAGAAGCGGCTTAGTCATGCTGGCCACATGACCCGGACGCTGTACGCCGGTTCCCTTGGCCAGTAAAGCGAGATGAGCGCCGCAACCCCAGAGTCGGCCACAACTGGACCTAATGGTCAGGGGTCCCTTTACCTTTACCTTAAGGCATATTCCTATTGTCTCTTCTTTATTTGAAAGTGTGGCTCAGTCAGTAGAGCACGAGACTCTTAATCTTAGGGTTGTGGGTTTGAGCCCCACATTGGGCAAAAGGTTCCTGCGTTTCAAGGGATTGGACTAGATGATCCTTGTGGTCCCTTCCAAAGCTACAATTCTATGCTTTTAGTTTATTACAGGGGTTACCAATGTGACAGGTGCCCAGTGGTACCTCCTATGGCACCCACATCATCATCTTCAACAACAACAACTTATTATTTATACCCCGCTCATCTGGCTGGGTTTCACCAGCCACTCTGGGCAGCTCCCAACAGAATATTAAAAACACGATAAAAGATCAAACATCAAAATCTTCCCTAAACAGGATTGCCTTCAGATGTCATCTAACAGTCCGATAGCTGTTTATTTCCTTGACATCTGATGGGAGGGCGTTCCACAGGGTGGGCGCCAACACCAAGAAGGCCCTCTGCCTGGTTCCCTGTAACCTCACTTCTCTCAGTGAGGGAAGTGCCAGAAGGCCCTCGGTGCTGGACCTCAGCATCCAGGCTGAATGATGAAGGTGGAGATGCTCCTTCAGGTATACTGGACTGAGGCCGTTTAGGGCTTTAAATTCAGCACCAACACTTTGAATTGTGCTCAGAAATGTACTGGGAGCCAGTGTAGGTCTTTCAGGACCTGTGTTATATGGTCTCTACAATGCACAAGAGACTTACTTCCTCTCCCTGCTCAGTTCCTATTTGCATTCTTTTGTTAGATTGAACACCGCTCCCCACAAAATAATAATAATAATAATAATAATAATAATAATAATAATAATAATACCCTTATGGATGCTAGGATTAGAAACACTCGATTGGGAGCCGCCCAGAGTGGCTGGGGAAACTCAGCCAGATGGGCGGGGTATAAATAAAATATTATTATTATTATTATTATTATTATTATTATTATTATTATTATTATTATTATTATTCCACCTTTCCATTCTGAACAGAGGAGGCCTATATTGTCGAGACTGTGTGTTGGAATATCAGGAATAGGCTTTTCTAGACAGATGGATTTGTGACACTCGCTGAATGGCTTTTTCTTGTTCAGGGGGAAGTGCTACAAACACCTGCCAACGCTTGCTGCCCTGAGTGCGTTCTGCAAACGGAGGGATTTTGTGAGCATGAAGGACGGGTCCACGAGGTGAGCATTTCTTGTGTATCCCTTTCAACTTGCAGTTGGCTTTTCTTCTTGGAAAAAACTCTTGTCTCGTTCCCTCTTGGGACCTTGCCTTGCGGCTGCAGAGAGACATTCAGAGAACTTCATGTTGGAAACACAATCTGAGTGAGATCTAGCTGCTTGTCTGGTATGCCGGGCCGAGAGAAGTCTGGTCGCTTGATGGCTGGGCTTTCTTAATATCCACAAAGCGTTGCATTGATCCGCTCGGCCAATTCTTTGGCTGCCTTAGATTTTTCTCCAGTTCTTCCATTCGGGTAACTAGGTCAGAGCAGTCTTAGGCGGCTTCACACATGGCCTAACCAAAGTTATTGCTGCAAATTAACTTTTGGGCAGATACCCAAAGATGAGAAGAGGAATGGGGGAAAAAATAATAATAACTGGCGCACTCTCGCTGCCAACTGGGTCAATTTCACAAGCTTGGCATTTTCGCTGCGAGAATATGAGTATGTTCGTTTCCAGGAGCTGGCTTATTGCATAAGTAAAGAGGAAGAACCATTAATCATTTCATTTGTTTGCTCGTTGTAGTATCTCCCATTTATCAAAAATTTGGGGCTCGCAAGGAGTAGCGTAGGACTGCCAGCAGACACCTCTCCAGAAAGCAGCCATTGCTCCAACTAGTAGGCCTGTCAACGAGTCTTCACCATGCTAGCAGAAAATAGAACCCCATAGCTGTCAACCGTCCCTTATTTGGCGGGAAACCCCCTTATCCCAGCGCTGTGTCCCGCTGCTGTCCCTTATTGATGATGTCCCTTAAATTTCCCAGGTTTCAAAGGAAGCAGCTCCTCTCCCTCCCTCCCTGCCGGCCAGGGAGGAGGGAGGCTCCAACTGTGTTGCTTGGCTGTGTTGCTCACCCAATAAGGAGTTTAAGGACGACTGGGGGGTGGAGCTTGCATGCATTGTGCCAATCAAATCGGCCGCGTTGCCTGGGGACTCGCCTTTGCTCAGCGCTTCCCAGTGGAGAGGTGACGGTGGTTTTCCTTGCTGCATCCCCTTTGCCGGGTTGCTGCGCTGTGGGAACCACCGCTTGAGGCTTCGTTTGGCTGCTGGCTGGGCTTTCTGCCTTTGGCTCGGAGGGGCTCAGAAGTTGAACCTACCTGTGGTTGGAAAATCCCTTATTTTGGTTGCTGATCCCTTATTTTCGAGGCTGCTGGTCCCTTATTTTCAAATCTGTAAGTTGACAGCTATGGAACCCTCATGTTCAGAGGCAGTGTATCTCCAAGTTTTGTTTGCTAGGGACAAACAGGGGCCAGCCACCACTCTAGATTAGATTATTATTAGAGTGTTGTTTCTCTGTATTTCCTGTCTTTCCATTAGAAAAAAAGAATCAATAGGGTGGACTTTTCACAGAGAATAGATGCAACACAGCAATGGGGAACATGTCTCCTTCCAGTGCATTGTTGGGAATCCAGCCCTCACCAGAATGGCCAGTGGTCTGGGAAGGTGGGAGTTTGGGACCCCCAGATGTTGTCAGATCACAGCTTCCCCATCCGCGGTCCAACAGGGCAGGTGGCTGTGAAAGCTAAATGGATCTGGCTGCCAGCCATTGCCCAGAATACTGGGCATGGATGGACCTCTCGTGTGGCTCAGAAAGCACAGTTTTTATGGGCTGAATCCCACAAAGGCTGCAGCTGAGATGGCTTGGTTGGTTGAGCATGAGACTCTCAATCTCAGAGCCGTTGGTTCAAGCCCCCCATAGGGCAAAAGATTCCTGCGTTGCAGAGGGTTGGACTACATCATTGTGCGGGCAGAACGACTTCTGTAAACAAAATATTCCTATCCCACAGCAGCCGCCCTGCACCCACCAGTCTGTTCTGGAGCACATCAGTTTTTGGGGAGTGTGATGGCGGGCACGTCAGGGGAAAGAGAAGAATGGGAATTCCCATTGCATGAGCGGAAGCTGTTCTGCTCGGACAGCGATTTCACTGGCTACAGCTCTTCGCTTTTGGTCTCTGCCCACTTTGCTGCTTGTATAACTTTTCCTCTGCTTGCTTCGCCAACAGAGAAAGTTGAGATCTAAAGGGTCTCGCAGGGGCGTTCTTTGCCAGCTGGCTAAATGGGGACATAAAATGGAGAAACATGGCAGAATATAAAGATTTAAATGTCCTCCTTAGTTTTAAAGCAAGGCAATAATGGTTCCAGTTATAATGTATGTCCGAGAGTATTATTGCAGCAAATGCAAACATTAAAATATATGAGCCTGGCTTTATTTTCAATCCAGGGCTAGGAGGAAGGGCAATGCTGTTATGAGTTCTGGTCAAGCCTGCCATACAGATCTGGCCATACTTTTGGTAGGGAGTTTAGTGACTTCTGGCTTAGTGGTTACGAAAATGTCCCTTATCAGAACCAGTAGCCAGGGAATAGCAGAAACATCTGAGAATCAGCATATTTCTAAATTTGCATCTACAGTGGTACCTTGGGTTAAGTACTTAATTTGTTCCGGAGGTCCGTTCTTAACCTGAAACTGTTCTTAACCTGAAGCACCACTTTAGCCAATGGGGCCTCCCACTGCCGCCTTGCCGCCACTGCGCAATTTCTGTTCTTATCCTGAAGCAAAGTTCTTAACCCGAGATACAGTGGTACCTTGGGTTACATACGCTTCAGGTTACATGTGCTTCAGGTTACAGAATCTGCTAACCCAGAAATATTACCTTGGGCTAAGAACTTTGCTTCAGGCTGAGAACAGAAATTGTGTGGCAGCAGGAGGCCCCATTAGCTAAAGTGGTGCTTCAGGTTAAGAACAGTTTCAGGTTAAGAACAAACCTCCAGAACGAATTAAGTTCTTAACCCGAGGTAAAGGTAAAGGTAAAGGGACCCCTGAACATTAGGTCCAGTCGTGACCGACTCTGGGGTTGCGGCGCTCATCTCGCTTTATTGGCTGAGGGAGCCAGCGTACAGCTTCCGTGTCATGTGGCCAGCATGACTAAGCCGCTTCTGGCAAACCAGAGCAACACACGGAAACACCGCTTACCTTCCCGCCAGAGTGGTACCTATTTATCTACTTACACTTTGATGTGCTTTCAAACTGCTATGTTGCCAGGAGCAGGGACCGAGCAACAGGAGCTCACCCCGTCGCGGGGATTCGAACCGCCGACCTTCTGATCGGCAAGTCCTAGGCTCTATGGTTTAACCCACAGCGCCACCCGTGTCCCTAACCCAAGGTACCACTGTACTATTTCTGGGTTAGCGGAGTCTGTAACCTGAAGCGTCTGTAACCTGAGGTACCACTGTATGTACAGAATAGAAGATGCTATGGTGGCTTGGATGGATTTAAAACAGGACGAGGCAAATTTATGGAGGGTGAAACCCTCAGCACCTACTAGCCATACTGGCCAGCTGTATAGTACCTCTGCTTTTTGGGAGGTGGGCAATGTGCCTCTGAATACCAATTGCTGGGAATCACAGATGGGGAAAGTTTTCTGCATCATGTCCTGCTTCCCATATGCTTCTGGTTAGCCCCTAGGAGAAAAGGATGCTGACCCGAATGGACTATTGGTCTTTGATCTAGCAGGGCTCGCCTTAGAGTCAAATGATCTGGTTTCCTTGGCATCCCATTTATGATGGGATTAGGAGACGGGAAAATATAGTCCAGCAAAGTCCCACAGCTTCTTATTTTAATAATATTTATTACTTTTCCAACCATTTAAACACTACAAAAAAAGGACAATACAATACAATACAAAAACACTACATAACACTAACACATTAAACTAACAAAACAGAACAAAAACAGTTTAAAACACCTCAAACATTTTCAATATCTTATCTTTCATTCACTTATTTCAACGACCTCCTCACACCTCCCTTTTTGTATTCTACTTCTATTAATTGTTTCAGCAATTCCTTTCCATCTTCCTCTGTTTTCTATCCTATAATTATCTTAACACATTCTAGCCTTATTTTTTCCTTTAATATTCTATTAATCTATTTGTACTTAATTCCTTATAACATTTCTACTAAAGCCATGTAACTTCATTCCAACATTCTTCTAGCATTCATTAATTTTACAGTATTTCTGTAAATAGTCTTTAAACTTTTTCCAATCTTCTTCCACTGACTCTTCTCCCTGGTCTCGGATTTTGCCAGTCATTTCCGCCAAGTCCCACAGCTTCTTCTGTTGCCAACAATTGACAGTTACCTGTTTTTCCCGCTCTGTTTCCCCTGTAGCATGGTACGGAATGGGCTGGCTCCGAATGTACGACCTGCGCTTGTGCCAGTGGGGAAATCACCTGCACCCCCAAGGCTTGCCCTGCCCTCTCCTGCGAGGGAGTGGGCCCCCCCAGGCAAGGAAAGTGCTGCCCACGGTGTGCCGGCAGCGGAGGTGAGTGAGTAAAAGGGTGGTGAAGGGAGAGGGGATTCGCCCTGGATTTGTCCGTCTTGAAAACGTAAGCAGACTTGCCGCCGTCGCCGCAGCTTAGCCAAATGTAATCTAAGCTTGTCCAATAAGCTGTTGCTTATTGCAGGATTTATACAGCCACTTTTAAATAGGGGAGGAAAATCTGGCACTCCAGCTATCCATCCATTTGATTGCTAAACCAAATATTATTATTATTATTATTATTATTATTATTATTATTATTATTATTATTATTTTCTTATTATACTGCCCTTCATCCGGGGATCAGAGGGTGGTTTACAATATAAAAGCACAAAAATATCTAATATATTAACAAACAACACCCCCCCCCATTTTAACAGGCCAAAGATTCATTATTATTTATGTGCTGATAGTGTCCTCTTGGCTTATCTTTGGTGCCCTGAAAATGCCAACCTAGGCTCACCTTTTTCCACCGCAGCCTGTTTTGTGCTGGGCTGTCCTCTCAGTGGCTCACAGTTGCCTCTTTCATTATTAAAACAACTATTCCCTTTCCTCCAAGGAACTCAAGGTGGAGTACATAGTTCTCCCCTCCATTTTATCCTCACAGCAACCCTGTGAAGTAGGTCACCTAGTGAGCTTCATAGCTACTTGGGGATTCAAACCCTGGTCTCCCAGGTCCTAGTCCAACACTCTAACCACTACAGCACATTGGCTCTCTCTTTCTTTGCATGTCCCCACTCATGTGCCTTTCTGAGGAGACATGTAGCAGCAAGGATTGACCGCAACACACTTTTATGCATAATTTAAGACCGACTTTCTGGCTTCTTGTGTGATCTCTGATATGCATTTACACGATACCTTGAATGAGGGAACTTTCAAGATCACGCAGAATTCCATGCTTGTTCAGTTGTGTGTGCATCAATTCTATGCAGATTTACAATTTAGAGCATGAAAACTGGGAATGGAGGCACAATCTTCTATTATTATTATTATTATTATTATTATTATTATTATTATTATTATTACTACTACTACTACTACTACTACTACTATACCACTCTATACCTGGTATACCTGGAGGTCTCAGGGCGGTTCACAGAACAACATCAAAATATAAAGCCACAAAATATATAATCAAAATGAAAACAACAACCTATTCTCCTCCTTCGCCCTTCAACGTGATACTCCATTCTTCCGAGATTATTTTGCTCTTGGGAAAGGGGGAAAATAGGGATACACCATGTCTCCTTTGAAACAGAAGACTTTCCATGTGCTTCTGTGTCCCTTCTTGACCACAAGGGACAGATTCAGAGGACAATGTAACTATGGAAGTGTTACAGATATGCCTGATGTTGTGAGATTGCTCTTCGAAAAATGAAGAGTATAACCTCACAGACTCTAGAATATGGGTAGGAATCCTTTGGCCTTCCAGATGTTTCTGAACCATTGCTGGCTGTTCAGCACGCTGTCTGGGCCTGATGGGACCCAGACTTTATGAACATCTGGAGGCCAGAGGTTCACCAGCCCTCCTCTCAAATGTTCCGTGAACCTAGGAAAAAAACAATGGTCTTCAATGCCTTTTAGAGCCTTGTTCTTTTGATGGTCAAACGTACCTGGATGGTGAGGATTGGCAGCCCAGCAAGTGTGCCAGATGTGTCTGTCGGAACGGGACTGCGCAGTGTTTCACCGTAGTTTGTCAGCCTATATTGTGTAAAGAGGTAAGATCGTGCAAGACTTCTCTGCATTTTATTCAACCTTTCCTTTTAAATTGTTATTATTTATTTTCATGTTCAACTTTGCCATTCAGGTGAAAAAACAAGGCATTGTCTTAACTTTATCTGTTTCCTCTGCTGTAACTAACTGGAGCTGAGCTTTAAAAAAAAGGGGGGGGGCAGGCATTTCATGAAAACTTTTGCACCCTGCAAAATGATTCCCCAGTTTTGGAGAGGAATGGAGCAAAACTGTTATTGCCTTAACTCTGACTTGGCTTGGTGTCGATGTCATGTAGTTTAGTTTGACTGCATGGCAATGTGACATGCATTACATTGCTTGCAACGTGACGTGAAATCTCCTCTTTGAGCGAGAAAATGTTTGCAGTCCTATTACTATTGATAACAGTGAGGTGCCCCCACTGTGGTTCTAGAGGACATGGAACCAATTCACCCTGAGCAGAGGTAGGTGTTAGAATTCCTGCTCCATGATTGCAGTCATGGGATTTTTGTCTTTCTCATGACAGTATATGTTTTGACTCCACAAAGTGGGAAGTGACGGAGACAGGGTGTTTGTGTTACTGTGTTCCATGAAGTGGGACTATTGTCCTTTGTTCTTTTTCTCTTTGCTGTCTGATGCTAGAGAGAGGGAGCCATGTTGCAGTGCTCCATGTGTGTTTATATGTAAATAAAGTAGATTAGCCAAAATGCTGAGTTGCTGAGATCTGTCACGTGCATGATGCACAAACTCTGCGGATCCCTAAATGTGCCAGTGTCTGTTGGCATTGGTCGCTGTGATGTTTGAGCAGAAAAAAGCTTTTGAAGCTCCTGAACAATCGGCCAGGAGGGAGAGAACATGCCAGTCGGGCATGTGTCTCTGCCAGGGTCCTACTCGAGTGTAGGCTGAACTCCTGACAGTAGGTTCAATGAGGCTTGGATTAGAAAAGTCAAAATGAGGATGGAGTAAGAAGATTCTTGTGTAGGAACAGACAGAGACACTTGCGTGCTTAAGTTTTGGAGAGAAACAGGATATACAAGAGAGACTAAAGTCACACCCACACTATACATTTAAAGCACTTTCGTACCACTTTAAGAGCTATGCCTTCCCCAAAGCATCCTGTGAATTTTGCAGCCTGTTATGGGAAACAGTTATTAGGGACTGCTTCCTCAGTGACCCATGGCTATGGTCACCATTTCTGGAAAACAGAGTCTTTCTGGCAATGTGACTTTTTTCTTCTTCAAAAAAGTATATTCTGATTGGGTCCAAATTTAAGTAAAAGGTAAAGGACCCCGTGAAAGGCGACTATGTGGGTTGCGGTGCTCATCTATCTTTCAGGCCAAAGGAGCTGGTGTTTGTCCACAGACATCTTTCCAGGTCATGTGGTCAGCATGACTAAAGCGCTTCTGGAACGATGGAACAGTGTAACGAGTGCCAGAGCGCACAGAAATGCCGTTTACTTTCCTGCTGGAGTGGTACCTATTTATCTACTTGCACTGGTGTGCTTTTGAACTGCTAGGTTGGCAGGAGCTGGGACAGAGCAACGGGAGCTTACCCCGTCACGGGGATTTGAACCGCCGACCTTCTGATCGGCAGGCCCAAGAGGCTCAGTGGTTTAGACTACAGCGCTATCCGCATCCCTTTGGGTCCAAATATAAGCTTCCCCTGAATATAGGCCACACCCCAAAAAGAGATGTCTTAAATTTTCTCTGCCTTCTTCCTCCTTCAGCATCTCATGTCCATTTTTGGAGAAGCACCTCTTCAAGTTCTCTCCAGCGTTCTCTGTTGTTTCCTTCCTGCATCCACACCAGCCTTTCTGTTGGTTTTAAATAATCCAACCTTCACATAGGTGATCGCCCCCTTGGTCTATTGAAGTTGTAGGGTCTCCAACCTGCTTTTATTCCATTGGCCTGAGTAGTCTGATGCCACATATACCCATTTTAACTTTGCTGCCTGTAGGAACACAATCCTAGGCCGCACTCAGATTTCATACAAGCTGGATTTGGTGGGGCAGAGTGTGGCCTTTATTCAGATCAATACAAAATGTTCCTGCCAAGAAATAAGGCGGCTACATTTCCTCCCATCTCATTTGTAGATAGCCCTGTTTCCATTCTTCATTGCTGAGTACCACCCTCCAAATTACACTTGGTGTCAGGAGGTTGCTGCTTTTATTTTATTTTTTGCTGCTCTGCACATTCCTTTTTTACATTCACTGAACAGCGCCCTTGATATGTGGGCTTAGTCATCCAGGTTAGCAGCTGAAACCTTGGCCGGGGAAGGCATTCAGCAAACAATCTTCATCCTCATAAATTTATTTTCTTTCTTCACATCTTCTCACCTGCGTCGGAAGCAGCCAGGTGTTCACATTAGTAATACCCAGTTCCTTTATTAGCTTCACCCCCCCTCCTGATTTTAGAAGAATTTATAACGCAGTAACATTTAACGGCAGTTAACAGCCAAATACCTTTTTTTCAGAGGGTATTGTCATGTCAGAGGATTAGTTCATAAAGATGTAACCAGCCTATTTCCTCTAACAGATTAATGCCAGTTTTCTGACGAGAGCATAAAACCACTTTCAGGCAGCAGGCAAAAATGCTCTGCGCAGAACATGAAGAGTCGGAAGAAATGAGCTTCAGGACAAGTTGATGGGAGATTCTTGAACGTTTTCATCTCACCCCACATCTTTGCCACTGATCACACTATTATTTAATCAGTGAGTCATTAGAATGTGGAAGAGATGTATCGGTGAAACAAGGAGGGTGTGAATAATCAGACCTGCGGGCCTCGGGGGTTAACGCAGCAACAGCAACCCAATTCCCCCTTTAGCTAATTTTAAGAATGTTTGATAGATATCCTAAGATGAGGCTCTAATGGAAAATGCATTAACCTTAACAGTGAGGCTCCTACCCTGCTCATTCGTCTCTCTCATTTTTCATTCCTGTACTGGCAAAGTGTCCATCAGTAAGGCAACACCGCGTCTTCATTCCTTCTCCCAAAGTGAAAGATTTCCATTGCCTCCTAGAGGTTAAAGGTAAAGGGACCCCTGACCATTAGGTCCAGTCGTGACCGACTCTGGGGTTGCGGCGCTCATCTCGCTTTATTGGCCGAGGGAGCCGGTGTACAGCTTCCGGGTCATGTGGCCAGCATGACTAAGCCGCTTCTGGCGAAGCAGAGCAGGGCACGGAAACGCCGTTAACCTTCCCACCGGAGCGGTACCTATTTATCTACTTGCACTTTGATGTGCTGTCGAACTGCAAGGTTGGCAGGAGCAGGGACCGAGCAATGGGAGCTCACCCTGTCGTGGGGATTCAAACTGCTGACCTTCTGATCAGCAAGTCCTAGGCTCTGCGGTTTAACCCACAGCGCTACCCGCGTCCCTTGGGGGCCAGCAAATGTTGGGCCTGTCTCCTCTTTAAGGGACACCATTCACGACAGCTACCCTGTTTTTCTGGGGCTTGGGGGTGCCCAGGGCAAGCGGCAATGACTTCCAGAGACTCTTCCGGCTCAGCGCAAGGCAAAGAGGTTCACGGGACCTTGGCCAGTTCCCGAAGGTACCCTTGTTGGCTGACTTGCGCAAGATGGGGACAAAGATGGCAGGGCTCTCTTTCAAGTAGCTGCTGCCTCCACAAATTGAATTTAATTCTAAATTATATTCCGGAAATGTGGGAGATTACAAGGGGTCAGAAAAATTGGATGTACCGTGCTATATTAGAAGCAAAAAAACTTGTTCTGATGAATTGGAAGAGCCGCAAAAAGATTCCATTGAGCACATGGATTGATAATATGGACAGATTAGCTACATACGAACGAAATGCATGTCGACGCAAATTAAGAATGGATAAGTATGAAGAAATCTGGAAGGAATATTTAAGCGATAAGGCGGATAGTGGGGGGAAGTGGGGGGGGAGAAAGAGGTGGGAAAATATTGTTTAAAAGGTGTAGTCATAGGTATATCAGTGTATTCAAATCTGAATTGTCAAATTGTGTTATTAGTGTCGTTCTGGTTTTTGTTGTATGTGTCTTTTGTGGTTGTTGTTTGTATTGAAAAATGATTAAATATATTTTTTTAAAAAGTAGCTGCTGCCCCTTGGGAGAGCCATGAGCAGTTTTTCCGGGGCCTGTAGCCTATTCTGCATTCGTTTGCTCCTGTGCGGTAGGAGAGCCTGCAAGGTTGTCATCCTCAGACAAGGGCGAGAATGCCCACCGTCAAGCCAGAACAATGTCGAATGGGGTGCTATGGGCTCCCCATCATCTGAGGATACCTTCGCTTTTCTCCATGCAATCAGTGGCTCACATCGAGATTTGAGAGATCTCAGAGTTGGACTTGAAGCTGCAAAGCTTCAGCTGTTCCCTTGGAGTCTCCAAGGGGTAAAATCGGGGACCCTTGGATGTGCTTTGAAAGGGCTGGAGGAGGATATGTCAAGGTGATGCAGCGTGCAGAATCAAAAATTAAATGCAAAAGGGATCCCGAGACACATTTCATTAATATTGTAGAACAACAGAACAGAGCGGCCTCTTTGCCCTCAGCCTCAACTCTTGTCTCTGCCTGGATCTCTCTTTCCATATATTTAGTGCTCAGTGCAGTTCACTTCCTTTCTCCCTTGCTGGGCTCCCCAGGCAAACAAACCAACTGGTTGTTGGGTGCTTTGCCTTTACCAGTTAGCCATGCCTACAGCTGTAGTCATTTTATCTGATCATCCTGGGGGAAAGGGGCTTAGCTACCTGGGGCAAAGTTAAGGGGAGATCTAGCCCCCTCTTTGCCTCATCTTTTGGGGTCTATGGAGGGCATTAGATCTCAGGGGTGAAGGTCCCAAATCAAGAGGGCTTATTGATTTGAGAGCTTTTGTTATTTGCTCTGCTCCATGACCTGCCAGGTGAAACAGTTCCTTATTGATATAGTGTCTGATTGTCCATCTGTCTGTCCGTCTGTCTTTCTCTCTCTCTCTCTTTTAAAAATGATTTTATTTATGATTTTCAATTTCATACATTTCAATAATGTTATAATCGTTTTAGCATTTCAAAACTCCCTTCCCCCTCTTTCTGCGGTTCCTTCAGTTTATTTTTAATATTTTCTGCATATCCAAATTCACTTAATTTTATCATTTATTCATCTGCTTTAAATATATACTCTTATAAAACTGTAGATTATTACAATAATCCTGCCAATGTTTACAGTTTATTTGCAAATATTTGATAAACCATTTCCATTCTTTTATAAGGAGTTTGTTATCTTGATTTCTTATTTTTCCGGTAAGTTTCGCCTTTTCTGCATATTCCGTAAGTGTTTGTATCCGTTCTTCTTTTGCTGGGACTTCTTCTTTTCCATTTTTTTGGGGGCAAGTAACATTCTTGCTGCCGTGGTTGCATACACAAATAAATTCCCATACGGTCTGGGTCGTTCTGTCCCTATAATTCCCAGGTCTGGTGTCTCTCTTATTATATGCAATTTCTTTCTTTCCACCCACCCTTTCCCCAATGCTCAGGATGAAAGTGTGGTTGTACCTGCTGGGAGGTGTTGCCCACAATGCACTCTGAAATCCTGCTCTGCACCTGGGAGAGCATATGAGGTAAGGAAACCCTTTGATGAAGGCAGGCAGGAATCGACTTGGCATGGGCTGCATATGACACATTTCTGCTCCTCTCCCGGCACTCGAGGCTTTTGCCGGCGTGAACGACTTCTTTCCCCACTTTCTTCTTCTTCTCCTTTTTACAACCTGCTGCTTTTCTTCTTCCTGGGAAGCCTGACGAAATGAAGGGGATTAAGAAGTAGAAAGGAATGTGCTGGCGAGAGACAACTCAGTTCACAGGCCAGTGTAGATAAGGCCGTTCCTGCTAACATAGTTTGAAAAGTGGTGTGCAGAGAGGAGGGCGAGGGCGGGTGGGAGATAACAGGCTCTGGCGATCCAGGACAGAGCTTTGCAATTTTTTTTTATTTTCAAAAAATCAGGAATGCATTTGATGCGTTACAGAGTTATGCGAGCAGGGCATGCGACGAAACATAGCGCACTTGGTAGAGCACCAGGCTCTTCATATCAGGGTCGTGGGCTTGAACCTTGAGTTGGGTGAAAGATTCCTGCATTCATAGAATTGGAAGGGACCCCAAGGGTCATCTAGTCCAACCCCCTGCAATGCAGGAATCGCAGCTAAAGCATCCTGTCATATGGCACTGGTGGTTGCTCGTGAGTAACCAGGCAGGACTCCGACCTGTCTTTTACAGGTTTTATTTTGGTGCAAAAAGAAGAAGAAGAAGAGAATCTGGGGAACCGGGTTCGCATCTCCGCTCCTCCACATGCAGCTGCTGGGTGACCTTGGGCCAGTCACACTTCTTTGAAGTCTCTCAGCCCCACTCACCTCACAGAGTGTTTGTTGTGGGGGAGGAAGGGAAAGGAGAATGTTAGCCGCTTTGAGACTCCTTAAAGGGAGTGAAAGGCGGGATATCAAATCCAAACTCTTCTTCTAGGACCAATCAGAATGCTGCATTTTGGATCCTATTGTTCTAGGACCAATCAGACTGCTGCATTTTGGATCCTATTGTTCTGGGACCAATCAGACTGCTGCCTTTTGGATCCTATTCAACTCAGTACATAACAATCACCCTCCTCTGCACATGTTCCAGGGGCTTGGACTAGATGACCCTCACGGTCTCTTCCCTACAGTTCTATTATTCTATGTGTGCCTGCTCAGGATACTCTATTTGTTTCCTCCTACCGCCCCGTTTTTCATTTTTCTCCTCCCAACAGCCAGCCACCATTTTGTGGATGCCCAGTCTTCATCAGGCTATTTTCTGGTGTTCTCCACCCCATGTGGACACCAGCGGTTAACCTGAATGGAGTACTTACGTTTATTTCTGTTGCACAGCACGGCGAGCAGTGGCAGAAAGATGCCTGCACAACCTGCGTCTGCGACAGAGGGGAGCCCAGGTGTCTGAGGCAGACCTGCACACCTGTCACCTGCGAGAAGGTAATTCCCGAGCTTGGAATCCTGGGAGAATCCAGGCAGTTTGCTGTTCTCTCTTTTCACGAGGCATCTGAATTGCCTGTTCCTAGGGGGAGAGCAAAATACAGCGTCCTGGAGTTTGCTGCGAGGAATGCGTCTCCTCCAAGGGGAGCTGCGTCCATGACGGCGTCGTAAGGTACCACGACGAGATGTGGAACGGTACCGGGTGCGAGTTCTGCATGTGTGACGGAGGGCGAGTCTCTTGCTGGCACGGAGGGTGTGCCAAGGTGGAGTGTGCCCCGGTAAGAAAATGACCGCATTTTGAGCAACCTTATCTATCTGGTTCTATTATTTATTTCCATAGAAGATTCCCAGAAACACCAACTAAAAACTAAAAAAACCCAACAGGAAAAGCAGAAATGAAAGCTGGGAATCTGGGGATTGTGTTTTATTTGTTTTGTTTTTGTTTAGATAACACCATTATAAATTCTATTTTCAGTTTTCAATAATTTACGAATACACATCTTAAAGTCTCATATTTCCAATATCAATACATATCAGACTTCCCTCCCACACTTTTGCGGCTTCTTCTCTTGTTTAAATTTTTAACACTGGATTTTCCACTTCATTCCATTTTTGAACTGTTCTACAATTAATCTTGCTAGTACTTTTAACTGCTTGATTTAAGTAGACCCTACCAATGCACCTAGTTGCATACCATGATTTTTCAAATATTCCACAAATATTCCCCGACTATTGTTTATTTGGGTTGGGTACCAGGGACTGACAGGATGCTGACGAGTGTGCACTGTGGGGAAGAGGTGTTGGAGTCTGGCTCTGGAGAGGGAGTCACTGATTTGTGGGGAACTTGTGGACAAGATCCACACCCCCGGATTCCTTTAACGGAATACCCTTAAGCTTGGAGGGGCAGGTGATGGCCACGCCTCCATGGGCCACACCTCCACACCTCCCCTCCCCCATCACAAGGTCAAACAATGCCTAACTGCCACAAGAGCCCAAAGGCTCACTGCCAAATACCCTCACACCTGTAACCAATGCCTCAAGCCCTCTGCAATATCGGCCAACCAAAAGAGATAAACAACTATCTGGCATTTAGAAGACATCTGAAGGCAGCCCTGCAGGGAAGTTTTTAATGTGTGACATTTTAATGTATTTTTAATGTTGGAAGCCTCCCAGAGTGGCTGGGGAAACCCAGCCAGATGGGTAGGGTGCAAATAAATTATTATTATTATTATTATTATTATTATTATTATTATTATTATTAGTGTTATCTTTGACAATAAAAAGTTAAGTATCTGCCGTGTTCTCTCGACAGTGGGACTGCCCACTTTCTCCCCCCTCCTGCCACAGATGCCCACATACCCAACCCTGGCAGCTTACGGGGCAGCTGTGCACAAGAGCTATGGGGTCCCAGCCCTAGCTGCAGTTGCTCCTGACATCTGGGCAGGGGGTCCATACCCTCTTGCCAGCTTTCTTGCCCCCGCTTCATGATAAGCCGAATAAGTGACGCTAGATAGTCTGTGTGTGTGTGTGTGTGTGTGTGTGTGTAAGGATTCACAGCATCAATTATGCAAAGTAAGAGACATTTCGCAAATTTGCATTATTTACAGGGGCAGCCGAACTCGGCTCTGTTGGATGTGGAATTTGGATTAACTTTAGATGGATAGCTATGTATTTTTTAGTCCAGAGTGCACACTCCGCGGCTTATTATCAGTGATGTATTCTAGCTCAGCAGCCCCCAGAGGTGTCATTGGTGCCATTCCACCGAAATATTTTATAAAGTCGGCAACAAAAGCAGCAGGTATCTCCTCTCTCCCTTTCTGCCTGCTTTCAAAACCCTCCCAAATCTTCCCAGCTAGTTCTGTATTTAGGACATTTGCATCAGTAAACCGGAGCTAAATTGAAGCCAGGTCTCCGCGGGTTTCATCCTTCGTTGGGGAAGAATTAACTTTTCTGGTCACATAACTCTATTTAAGCTGCAACGAGGCCACTGGCGTAGGCAGGGCAGGTAGGCAGGGACAGGATTATGGAGACTATGCAAGAAAAGAAATTCATTTCACACGCTTCCAGCAAACTGGTTGGGATGAGCCTATCGACAAGCAGCGAGTTTCAGGTGGCTGTCTCTCAAGTTCTCCGACAAATGTGGGCTTGCATTTATTTATTTATTACCAGATGACTGGGAGAAGGGTGAAGTTTGTTGGCAGGCATCGTACTGCCCGGAAAATCCCACAATTCTCTCTTGCTTGCTCCCGCCTCAGCTCTGCTGTTCTGAGAGAGAGAGAGAGCAATATCCTAGGCATTCTGGGATATTTTTAAAAGGGTGCCACTGTGGGCGTTTAAGATCTTTTCCTCAGCAGGGGCTTCTGTTTCTTTTCGAGGCTCGGGTTCATACGCCTGTTCCCTCACAATGAACAGCTGCGTTTGAGAAGCGGCGACAGCGCATTGTGTTGGATGAGCAGCGCTAATGTGAACCATTCAAGGTTCATATTTCCACAGTAGCTTTGTATAAAAGGAGTTCAGGCCCAACTAATAATAATAATAATAATAATTAATAAATAATAACAACTACCATATTTTTTCGTGTATAAGACGCCCCCATGTATAAGACGACTCCTATTTTTTAAAACTCAAAATTAAGACCGCTTCCACCAATCACTCACCCACCTGCCCGCCACTGCCAATCACACACCTCGCTGCAGCCGCCAATTGTCTGCTCGCTTGCCACCACCAACAGCCCACCCACCCTCTTACCACAGCCGCCAATCACCTGCCCAACTGCCGCAGCCACAGCCAATCGCCAGCAGCCCTTGCCGCAGCCACCAATCACCTGCCCAATTGCCACTGCCAGTCTCCTGTTTGCTGCTGTCATTAATCGCACATCACCCCTCTGCATTCTCTATCTGTGTATAAGATGACACCCAGTTTTTGCCTTTTTATAAAGCGAAAAGCATCGTCTTACACACAGAAAAATACAGTACGCTGCCCATCTGACTGGGTTGCCCCAGCCACTTTGGATGGCTTCCAACATAATATACAGAACCGCAACAGCAACAGCAACACAACAGAACATCACAGATTAAAAGCATCCTGATATAGGGCTGCCTTCAGATGTCATCTAAAAGTCAAATAGCTGTTTATCTGTTTCACATCTGATGGGAGGGCGTTCCACAGGGCGGGCACCGCTACCGAGAAGGCCCTCGGCCTGGTTCCCTCTAAGCTCACTTCTCACAGTGAGGGAACTGTCACAAGGTCCTCGGAGCTGGACCTTAGTGGATGGTGGTACGGAGCTGGACCTTAGTGGATTCTTAGTACTTGCCGTACTAAGAATCGCTTTTACAGAATTACGATTCCAATCGATGCCCTCGGCAGTGGTAGATGGTTGGTACAGCAAAGTACAGTACAAGGAGAGACTGTCTGTGGGCAACCTTGTGTAGAGGACCTATACCACTATTTATTGCAATGCCCGCTATATATGGAACCAAGAGACCGATTTATAAAACCCCTGAGTAGGGCTTAGCTGAATGCCACCCCAGGTCTGATCCTGCAGGACTGCTCTTAAGAGGGTCTCCACCCAACAGAACGGGAGGCCACAATGTTCTGAGGAGAAAACGTTAGAGAACAAGTGCTTTCTTTCTTCATTTTTTCCTTTTCAGAACATAGTGTCGCCACGGGGATCACACGAGGCGCAAACTATTGTGTAGACCTTTGAAGAGGCTTTCATTTCAACAGCCTCGCTGCCACCACTGTGGCCCCTGGCGTTGCATTGTAAGCTGGGCAGCGAAAAATGAGACCGTTATCTTAAACAATCCTCCCCAGCTCTGAATCTTGGCAGGCGGGCGGGCATTTTTTGGCAGGAAGGACCCCACCCCATACATATTTGCCCTTGCTTTTTATATGAAGTGGGCTCTTGTGCGTGCTGGGGAAGGTAACAGCACCAACCGGGAATGTTAACAATATGTACTGTGACAAGGGCTCTTTCCACACCGCATAATTTTGCAACAGATGTATAAATAGTTTAACCTCCCTTTCCTAGAAGCGCACTTCCCAGAGGTGATCAAACATTGATCAAAGCTTTCCCCGTGAAGGGTCAACGAAATGTTGCCTTCAGAGAAACCATAGATTCATAGATTTTTACAGTTGGAAGGGAGCCAGGGGTCATCTAGTCCAACCCCTTGCAATGCCAGGATCTCAGCTAAAGCATCTATGACACATGGCCACCCAACCGCTGCTTAAAAACCTCCAAGGAACGAGAGTCCATTGTCTCCCAAGGAAGTCTGTTCCACTGCCAAACAGCTCCTGCTGTCAGAAAGCTTTTTCTGAATGTATAGTTGGAATCTCTTTTCTTGCAACTTGAAGCCATCGGTTAAAGTCCTACCCTTCCAGTCATTTTTGCCATTTCGGCACAAGCCATCAACTTAATCTGCCATTCTTCTCTGGTCGGGACTTTATCTTCTTTCCATCTCTGGGTCAATAACATCTGCTCAGCGGTGGTCGCATGTATAAAGAATATTTTCTGCTCCATTGGGATTTCGGCACCTAGAATATGACTGCATTTTTATATGCATTGTGAAGATGACTTTTGTGGGATACAGCTAGCGCACATGGCTGAGAATTTAGATTCAGTCATGGATACACACATATATCTGCCCATCGATATATCCACTGAGCCTGTGTGGTTTAGTGGTGAGAGTGTTGGATTAGGTGGGCTATAGATTTTGGGCATAACATCGAATTGGATAAAATTATGGAATGAAAGTATAAAATTTATGTCATGTATGGCTCTGAAAGAAAATTTAATGAAGATGATTTATAGGTGACATTTAACACCGACAAAATTGGCAAAAATGTATAGGATGAGGGATAAAAAATGTTGGAAGTGCAAAGAGGTGGATGGTGAATATTATCACATGTGGTGGATTTGTGATAAAGTTAAGACATTTTGGGAGTCGATTTACAATGAACTTAAGAAAATATTGAAATATACTTTCCCTAAAAAGCCAGAGGCTTTTTTTGCTTGGCCTGATGGGAAAGGAGATTAAGACAAAAGATCAAAGATATTCATGTATGCCACAGCTGCGGCAAGGACTTTGTTGGCCCCAAACTGGAAATCACAAGAAGTTCCTACCATTGTGGAGTGGCAGACGAAAATGATGGACTATGCGGAGTTAGCCAAACTGACTGGCAGGATTCAGGATCTGGACGATCAAAGACTCCGGAAAAATTGGAGTAAATTTATTGTGTATTTAAAGGACAACTGTAAAAACTTAAAGACACTAGCAGGATTGAAGTAACTTCTACAATGTGGACAGGATGATTAGGTGTAAAAAGATAAAATACGTGACAGGATGTGATAAGGGATACCAACTGAAGGGAGGGAGGGAAGTCACAAGCTCGGTAGAGCATAAGGTTTATAGGTTGATTAATGTAGTGTAAGAATGAATGTGTAAAGAAAATAATAAAAATTTATTGGGAGAAAAAGAGAGAGTGTCAGATTAGGAACTGGGAGACCCGGGTTCAAATCCCCCCACATCGGTGAAAATCACTGGGTAACCTTGGGCCAGCTACCTTCTCCCAGCCTAACCTACATCACAGGGTTGTTGTAAGGAGAAACTGAGAAGCAAGAGAGCCATGTTCATTACCTTTATCTCCTTGGCCTGACCCGGGAGACCTGGGCTCGAGTCCCCGTTTGCCTTTGCGGCTCAGTGGCAATCATGCAGTTTGCGCTCTCTCAGCAGCCTAAAATGTACCTGGCCTACCTCACAGGGGGGGGGGTTGTGAGGCTAAAAAGGGACCATTGCCCTACCCAGCACTCTTGAGCTCTTTGGAGGAAACTTTTGCGATGGACAACAAAGTAATCAAGCAAGCTGATTGTGATAGCCATGCGGGCTGGATTCAATCCATGAAACTGGATCCCCCTTTTGATCCCTTGCCAGTTTTGTGGCATTTGGACTGGGAGCTTGCGGGAATTGTTCTGCAGCCACAAAGGTATTTAAGCACACATATCTTTTGGGAGAGAACCAAGAGTGATGGAATGAGCTCCAGGAGTGATAAAGGGAAATAGGATCTTAAAGACTGCATTCCAGTTCAAAAAAAGTTCGGGCTCCCACTGTCTTCTTTCAGCATTGTATTTTTTTTTTTTTTAAAATGCTAATTCTGGGTATCATGCTGCGGCTGCCTCTTTCTCCACAGGGTGAAGAATTAGTTCATTTAGAAGGCAAGTGCTGTCCTGAATGTATTTCCAGAGGCAGGCCCTGTGTACACCAAGGGCGTACCAAATATGTAAGTAGCCTGAAAACTTGGGGCACATAGAACTGTTTGGGTGATGGATTGAAGAATGATATTCACCCAAATGGGAGCCATCAGTGTAGAATCACAGGCTATGTAACCTGAGCCCTGTAGGTTTATACCTTGCACATATCTACTTAGCTGAAAGATGCGTTTCTGCATCCTAGGAATCTGTTGTTATTTTTTTTTTTTAAAAAAGCAATATTCTAGCACTTAAGCTAGTGAGTGCTGGAAAGTATACAGTCATACCTCATGTTACGTTTGCTTCAGGTTGAGCATTTTCAGGTTGCGTCCCGCGGTGACCCAGAAGTAACGGAACAGGTTACTTTTGGGTTTTGCCGCTCGCGCATGCGCAGACGCGCAAAATGATGTCATGCATATGCGCAGAAGCGGCGAATCGCGACCTGCGCGTGCGCAGACGCGGGTTGTGTTCTGTTCAGGTTGTGAACGGGCCTCCGGAACAGATCCCGTTTGCAACCAGAGGTACCACTGTACAAACTTTGCTTGTTGACACATCTGAAACGAGAGGAGGAACAGAATGGGGTGCCTAACTAGCATGATTCACAGCTTCTGTGGTCCTTTGCCCTTTTGAACGATCCGTTCTATGTGCAACTAACCTGGCAGTAAACCCCACTGACTGCCGTGGGGCAACTTTAGAGCAAAAGTGCATAGGAAGGTATTGTAACTTTGCTCTGGAGAACTCACAGGGAGCCATTGCATACCAGGCTAGCCCTTGTCTGCAGTGAGAGTCAAGCCAGCTCTTGTCTCAATTGCCCAGGATCTGTTTCTTGGCCATGCTTCAGTGTGCTGGGATGTTGGGAACTGGCTGTGTCTATCAATCAGTCCTGAGGTTCTTGCCCCATTCCTCTGTAATGAGAGACATTCCAGGAGCCTTTCGCTCCGGTTTTTAGTTTCCTCTGGGTGAAAGGGCATTGGAAACTGGAGCTAAGCAGAGAACTCTCAGTTTTCCTGAGAAAATTTCTGAGGTTTTTCTTGCTCCCCTAGAAGTAGGCCAATGTGCAGAATTCCCCCCTCCCAATATTCTCCACCATTTTTTTGGCGACACCTGCCATTTCCTCACTGCAATGAATGTATCCCTGGAATGATGCTAGATCCTTGACCTGCACCACAAACTAGATTTAATGAACACTCATATCCAAGTGCTTTGTAAATTGATAGGCATAGTCTTTTATATGCTAAACTTTTATGCTTTTCCACATTTGTTTAATGCCCCTACACCTTCTTTTAGCTTCTTATCTTTTATATGTACCTTCTGTTTTAATAATTTTAGCTTTCCAAAGCATTTCACAGACTTTAAATGATTGTATCCCCACCTACTTATGCTGGTCTATGACCGTAATAAAATTTTGATTGATTGAAGATAGAACCATGGCCTGATGGAGGATACAAAATGGTAGGCAGGCTGCTAACAGCTTGCAGCCAAAACAGCAATCAATAGACACGTTAGGAACAAATAAGCATGCTGGGCTACTACCATGATTAATTGTGAGTGCCACCCTGAGAGACTATTGATTTTTCCTGCACTTCAACTAGTCTATCATGTTTTGTCAGGCGTCCTGGACTGTCAATCAGGTGATGATTGCTGCCCAATGCCACCCATCTGACGGGGTTGCCCCAGCCACCCTAGACAAAAATCAAGATTGATCCACAGTAGCCAGGATTGCCAAATTCATAATATTATATATCACAGAAGTACCCAAAGGAAATTTATTCCAGCCCTTTGCCCAACAGCAAAACTATCCTGCTCACTTGCGGTCTGATCACAGTGTGTTTCAAGTCGAGAGAGAGAGAAAGAGAGAGAGAGGTTGCACAACAGAAAGGCACTTTCAGGATCCTTGGAAACAATCTTGAAATGTTCTCTGTCAATTGCCAGCTTTATTGGAATGGGATTACCTCATTCGATAATGTTTTACAGCACTCTTGCTCCCAAATGTTTAGCTGTTTTATCATAATTTGATGCGATCAGATTTTGAGGGCTTTCCTTATTCTGGCAATTGAATGATGATATTAGCTGCTACATTTGTACAATTGAATGGCTCCTAACAGTGTAATCAATACAGGCAGGGGGAAAAGATCAATGTTGTCTGAACTGTAACATCTAAGCCTGCATCAAAGCATTTGCCGGTGGAGCAAAGCATTCCCTTTCCAAGGCTAGTTTAGCCGTTTGTCAAGGAGTGGGGTGACGATTTTTATATCCAAAGGCATGGACATTTTATGCGCACATGTGTGGCCTCATTCACACCACACATTTAAAGCACAATGATGCTGCTTTAAACAGTCATGTCTTCCCCTAGCCCTCCTCTGGGAGCTGTAGTTTGCTAAGGGTGCTGAGAGCTGTGAGGAGACCCCCCATCCCTCTCTCAGAACTACAACTCCCAGAGTTCCCTGTGAAGAGGGGTTGACTGTGAAACCCCTTTGGGAGCTGCAGCTGTGTGGTTAGAAATCACCTTACTGTGCAAAGGTAAAATTGACAGTTGTTGCTCCATCAGGAGTCAGCAAACTTTTTCAGCAGGGGGCCAGTCCACTGTCCCTCAGACCTTGTTGGGGGGGGGGGCTGGACTATATTTTTTGGGGGGGAGTGAATGAATTCCTATGCCCCACAAATAACCCAGAGATGCATTTTAAATAAAATGACACATTCTACTCATGTAAAAACACGCTGATTCCTGGACCATCCGTGGGCCGGATTTAGAAGGCGATTGGGCCAGATCCGGCCCCCAGGTCTTAGTTTGCCTACCCATGCTCCATCCCCTTTTGGCTCTTGTTCCACTTACCACAAAATTTAATAAATAACACAGTGCTGAAAAGATGCAATAGGCTGTAGCTGTTATCGTCTTCTCATGCAGAGCGGAGAAAAATGGAAAGAGGGTCTGTGCCGCGAATGCGAGTGCCAGGATTCCGATGTGATTTGCTCCTCTCCGTCCTGTCCGACTTGCCCCACAGGCAGCGTGGCAGTTGCCGTGGCAGGACAATGCTGCCCTCCTTGTGAGCCAGGTATTTTTATGACCATTGAACTTTGTTTCTTTTCAAATGTCTCGCCCCTCCTTGTCCCTGAAGGCTCGGGCGCAGGTATCCTGTATTTGTTTAATCATTTGTCTTGTTCGTTTGAAGAGTCTTTGCCCTGCTCTTCAGCCGGAAAGGTGCCTTACAAAGATTCCAACACAAAAGGGTGTATGTGTGTGTGTGTGAAGACAGGCAAACTAATATCAGTGTACTGGATGAAGCAAAGATCACCAGTGTTGAAGCAATGATTCTTCAACATCAACTTCGTTGGACTGGTCATGTTGTGCCGATGCCTGATGATCGTCTTCCAAAGCAACTACTCTATTCCAAACTTAAAAATGGAAAGCGTATTGTTGGTGGTCAAACAAAAGAGGTTTAAAGACTCTCTCAAGGCAAATCTAAAAAAAATGTAGTATAAACACCGACAACTGGGAAAGACTGGCCTGCGAGCGCTCCAGTTGGAGAACAGCCTTTACCAAAGGTGTCATGGACTTTGAAGACACTCGAACTCAGGACGCAAGGGAGAAATGTGCTAAGAGGAGGGCACGCTTGGCAAATCCACACTGTGATCAACTCCTGTCCGGAAACCGATATCCCCACTCTGGAAGGCTGTGTGGATCCAGAATTAGCCTCCAGGGTCACTTACGGACTCACTGTTCAAACCGTGTTTATGGAAGACAATCTTACTTGGCTACGAGTGATCGCCGAAAAAGAAGAAGCGTATGAACTGTGGTTGTAATAACAACTGCAACAAATACTGCATATGTGCACATATATTTTTATTTCTTCATGCTTTTAATGTTTGATGTTTTCTTGTGTTTTTAACATTTTGTTGGGAGCCACCCAGAGTGGGTGGCATAATAATAATAATAATAATAATAATAATAATAATAATAATAGCATTTGTACTCCACTCTTCAGCCAGCAAAGCTCCCAAAGCAACTTTCATGAAATCAAAACAAGACACTCCCTACCCACAGGATTACATTCTAAGAAACAAACAAACAAACAAAAATAAAACACAAGGGACAAGGAGGGAAAGGGGGGGAATTCACAGACTCAGCCCCCAATTTCTAGCGGGTGGCGCTGTGGGTTAAACCACAGAGCCTTGGGCTTGCTGATCAGAAGGTTGCCGGTTCGAATCCCTGCGATGGGGTGAGCTCCCATTGCTTGGTCCCTGCTCCTACCAACCAACAATTCGAAAGCACATCAAAGTGCAAGTAGATAAATAGGTACCGCTCTGGCAGGAAGGTAAACGGCATTTCCGTGCACTGCTCTGGTTCGCCAGAAGCGGCTTAGTCATGCTGGCCACATGACCCGGAAGCTGTACGCCGGCTCCCTCGGCCAATAAAGCAAGATGAGCGCTGCAACCCCAGAGTCGGCCACAACTGGACCTAATGGTCAGGGGTCCCTTTACCTTTACCTTTATCCCCATCTCTCCCACTGATAAAATGGCTGCCCCCAAATGACAGTTGAGGGAGAAGAGGCCTGATAAAATCTTTGCCCTCTGACTTTTACACTCAACTATACTGAAACGGAGTCGCCTCTTCTTCACTAACAACAGGTCAGTGCCATGCGGATTGTGTGACCTGCTCACAGTCTTTTGACCTCTGCGACGTCTGCCATGACACAACCAAGCTGCTGCAGGCTGGGCGCTGTGTGGCCAGCTGTGGATCCGGGTATTATCAGGATGCTGGACTTTGCTTAGGTAATCTATTTATTATTTACAATACAGTCATACCTCAGGTTACATCCGCTTCAGGTTGCGTTTTTTTCGGATTGCGGACCGCCAAAACCTGGAAGTACTGGAACGGCTTACTTCTGAGTTTCGGCGGATGCACAGAAGCGCTAAATCACGCTTTGCACATGCACAGACGCACCAAATCACAACCCGCATGTGTGCAGATGCGCCACTGCAGATTGCGGACACTGCGGGTTGTGAATGCCCCTCCCACACGGATCACGTTCGCAACCCGAGCATCCACTGTATTTCAAATATTATACTTAGCTGCAGAAAAATAAAACATTTTCATGTTTTTTTATGCCTGTAACTCTCTGTGGGGTGCTTTTCTGGATAATGAAAAGCAGACTTATCAACTTTTCCCTACAAATAAAATAATGATTTAATAACCTTCCCTTCTTCCTCGCAGATGATTCCAGGTAAGGAAGGATGAATCTGTCAATTGTGGCTTCCCTTTGTCAGGAAAAAGGGTGCTAACAGCATGCCCAGAGTTGTGTTGACTTTCAAAGTTTGTCAGTGTGTGCTTTTCAACAAGAGGGATGCCTTTGTGGTTTTCAGTGGGTCAGAAACATCACAGAATCGTAGAATTGTAGAGTTGGAAGGGACCCAAGAGTCATCTAGTCCAACCCCCTGCAATGCAGGAATCTCAGCTAAAGCATCCCTGACAGATGGCCATCATGTTGTTTTTTCCCTCCCTTGCAACGTTCAACCTCCTCTTCCTCCCCCATTTCCTCTTCACGCACCACATACTGAGCCACCTTGAAGGAGCTCAGGTACTCATTCATGCCCTGAAGCTCAGCATCCTCCAGTACAACTCACTCACTCCTCCTTTGCAGCAACAACAGGAAGGTATCAAGTTACACTGAGTACACAACCTTGAGAACAGCGTAGGACATCCTGTCTCACGCTCAGTAAAATCAGAAACATCACATGATGTAAACAATGTGCTGCTATCACGCAGCTGGTGAGCTCTCACATCCAACATACCCAGCTCCCTCAACCATTCCTCATAAGGCTTGGTTTCCAGATCCTTGATCATCTTGGTTGCTTTCCACTGCATGCGTTCCATCTTGTCAATATCCTTCTTAAATTGTGGTCCAAAGAACTAGATAGAGGACTCACTCCATGTGCGGTCTGACCAACACCAAATAGACACTAGAACTCTGCTGATGCAACCAGGAATAGCGGCTGCAACACACTGTTGTCTCATGTTGAGCTTGTGATCTACTAAGACCCCTAAATCCTTTTCACATGTACTACTGGCAAACCATGGGACGCGGGTGGCACTGTGGTCTAAACCACTGTCCCTAAGACTTGCCGATCAGAAGGTCGGCGGTTCGAATCCCCACAACTGGGTGAGCTCCCGTTGCTCAGTCCCTGCTCTTGCCAACTTAGCAGTTCAAGAGCACAAAGTGCAAGTGGATAAATAGGTACCGCTCCGGCAGGAAGGTAAACGGCGTTTCCATGCGCTGCTCTGGTTCACCAGAAGCGGCTTAGTCATGCTGGCCACATGACCCGGAAGCTGTACGCCGGCTCCCTCAGCCAGTAAAGCGAGATGAGCGCCGCAACCCCAGTCATCCACAACTGGACCTAACAGTCGGGGGTCCCTTTACCTTTACTGGCAATCCAGGTGTTCCCCATCTTACATTTGTGCAGCTGGTTCTTCTTGCCTAAGTGCAGAACCTTGTATTTGTCCCTATTGAAATTCCCTTCATTAGTTTTGGCCCAGTTCTCCAATCTGTGAAGGCCATCTTGAATCCTGATTCTGTCTTCTGCAGCACTGGCTACCCCTCCTAGTTTGGTGTCATCTGCAAATTTGATGAGCATCCATCAGCTCATTTATCCAAGTTGTTCATAAAGTTGTTGAACGACACTGGGCCCGAGACAGAACCCTGTGGCACCCCTCTTGTCACTTTTCCCCAGGATGATGAGGAACCACTCATCATCATCCATAGCAGAGCCTTCTACCAAGATTACTGATACCCGTATAATGATTTAGATCCTTCATAAGCACCTGAAAGGCCACATCAAGGAGGGAGTGTTGTAGGCACTCAAAGGACCTGTTGATGGCATTTTACCATTGTACTTTTGAGAGTGTATTAACTTATAGTCTGTGTGTGTGGTTTGGGAGCTGCATGGTCAGGGGAAAAACAATGCTGTCCAGGGCTGTAAAGACTGCAGAGAGAATCATTGGGTGCACTCTTCCCACCTTGGACCAAATCTGTGCTTCCAGGTGCCATAAAAAGGCTGCAGAGATAGCGCAGGATAGTGCGCACGCCAGAAATGATCTCTTTCAGCTGGAAAGGGTTATAAAGACTAGGACTAGCCACCTGAGAAAATTTCTATCCAAATGCGATTTTAGTTTTAAATGCAGTGTAAGGTGTCTCTATGGGAGTCTATTGTATTTAAAAATGGGGTATCAGAGTTTTTAGGCGGCTAACCAGGTTGGGATAGCTAGGATAGCAGGCTTGTTGGTTTTTGAATGTCTTACGTATATTTCGTTGTTCTGTATGGGACAATGACAATAAAGATTATCGTATCGAGTGGAAGGGCAGTCTCCAAAGTGTGCAGATATGGCCCCAAGGCTACCAGTTGCAGATTCCTGTTCTGTAAGAAACTCTTCTTTCTTTCCTGTTTTGGCCAGCCTGCAAGAAGACATGCTCTAATTGCACTGACGGGTTTGTGTGTACAGCATGCAAAGATTCACTGCAGTTGAAGGATGGCCAGTGTGTGGCATCATGTGGTGAAGGATTCTTTCCAGGACCCCTCCAGTGCACAGGTAAGATAGATAGATACCCATGTTTGATGACATGAGTTGTTTGTGTATCCTCCTTGGTCTAGTAAGGACAGCCAATATGGCCCAACAATAGATAGCATGTTTGTTGTGGAGCTGGTCTCAAATGCCCCCTAATTTCTGAACGACTTTTTCTCTACTATATGTTTTGGAAAGTTGTTTTTCCTCTATGCATTTGGACACCTCTTACAATATTTCAGCCACAATGTGCATGATGGTTTCTGGAGATCAAGAAGTTTTCTGTCTGTTTTTGGATACAGTTGGGTGCCATTTTGAATCAAAATGGCGGACTGAACGTTAGAATTCTCAAGCAATGCTGAGTACAAGGCTGCTAGTATTTTATGTAAAAGAGATGCTTCATAACAATACAAAATAAAAATGTCAAACAGCAGCTGCTTTTATTAAACTGATACTAAAGAAAAGGTTGAAAAAACTAACAAGAACAATGGAATATTTTGTATCTCGGCTGCCAGTTGCCATAACTAAGTGGAAACGAAATAGATGAAGAATGTTAGGGTATATTGATACACACATAATTTTATTTGCAAACTGCCTTTCTACAGTTAAAACCATGCTCAGGGCAGCTTACAACATAAAAAAAATAGACAATTGCAAACATAACATAATAAAATATCAAAAAATACACAACCACATTGAAACAGTTTCCACGTAAATCATAATATCTAAAATAATGATACAAAAAAGTTAATAAAAGCAACACATGCACCCCAACAAAAAACCCTAAACAATACCCAGGCCATGCTAATGCATGCTAAGTCTGCAATCCTATGCTCATATACTTCCCTGGGAGTAAAACCCATTGGACTCAATGGTGCTTAATTCTGAGTACACCTGCACAGGATTACACTGTAAATTAAGCTCTGAACAGACCTTTTTAAATTAGTGGACCTGACTTACTCATGTTCATTAATTTCAATGGACTAACTTTGAGTAAATTGAATACCACCCATTGTGTACTGATCTAATAATAAGCACATTATTTCGTGATTGTTGAAATCAGCCTCAAGAAAAATTGTGTGTGTGTGTGTGAGAGAGAGAGATCGGTTGCTTTTTAGGTATTTTCCCAGTCTCATTTAAAAGGTCATATTTGGCCTAATTACCACATTGTTAACAATTGGCTCAAACTGCATTTTGCTGAGAAATCATATATGATGTGGGTAGAAAGCATTCTGCGAACAGAGCGCACTTGCGTAGGCTTGAAAAGGCATAACTCATTTTCTTTCCATGATCCAGGCGTCTTAGGAATTTAGAATGTGTTTTGGCAAAGGCTGACAGAGGGGAACAGGGGGAGACGAGGGCACAGAGGCAGTGAGCAGGGTCTGGGCAGGACATTTTGAGAGAAGTGGGAGCGAACATGAAACATTGGCAGCCAAGCCCAGCTCAACCAACCGCTTGTTGGATTGTTCTGATTTAATTTGAGCGGTTCAAACATGTCTACTTGGAAGAAAAGTCCACTGACTTCAGTGGGGCTTACTCTCAAGTAAGCTTGATTTCCCAGTCGCTGGGAAACCCTGGCTTAATTTAGGCCACAAATCAATTTTTTAAAAATGGTCACATTGTGAAAATCACAAGTACAGTCATACCTGCTTCAGGTTGAGTGTTTTCAGGTTACACTCCGTGGTGACCAGGAAGTAACGGAGCGTGTTACTTCCGGGTTTCACCACTCGTGCATGCGCAGACGCTCAAAATGACATTACGCGCATGCACAGTAGCGGCGAATCATGACACACGCAGACGCGCAGTCGTGGGTTACGCTCTACTCAGGATGCGAACAGGGCTCTGGAACGGATCCCGATCGCATCCAGAGGTACCACTGTAGAAGTGCTCTGTAGAAAGGAGAGCCACATTCCCCAAAATAACAGGGAGTTTTATAGTCATCATGCCGTTGTCTGACAGTGTCCTGCAAACCCTGATGTCCTTCCAGTGAAATAAAATAATAGATTCACTTCTGACCCCTCTGAACCATTTGCAACATGCTGCCTTTAATAATAGCACACTTTCAGCAGGCAATAGGACAGCAGGAGGTTCCCCTCTTGCTTCTAAGTGGTTCTCCATCTTTATGCAAGATGGAATTCTGAGTAGGAAGCAGCTGGCAATCTGCATGTTAATATGGTGGCTGCATGATGCCAGTACTTGCCAGCTGATTATGCCAAACACTGTCCGCCACCATTTTAGGACCAATGGATCTCTGTAATTTTCAGCCTCCAGAAGCTCTGGCTGGAGGATTGAAAGCTTGAGAGGCACTGTTTACATGCTGTGCATGTGTGGCTTGATAATTTGCAAATGGGTTACCAAATAGTTCTTACAACGGGGGTCAGAATTAGACAGCCCCTGGCCAAATCACGCATATGCACACACACTGAGACGGAAATGAGACCTGGAAGGAGTTTACATTGGCTGATACTTCGCAGGGTGGGAGCTGTGGTCTCCCAAATCCTTTTGAAAGTAGCCTTCCTGCAAAACTGGTTTAATAGCCAGGCTGCTACCGAAAGTCCTCTTCATGTTGTCGTTTTGCCTTGCGTGAGAAATGTGCTGCCTCTGGGTCCAAGGTTTTTAGAATCACAAGGTCTAGAAATTTATTGCATCTGGGGAGAGGAAGCTGGGATTTTCTAAAGATGGCATTCAATTAAAAAAAAAAGTCCCCACTTAGAATATGCACAGTGCACAAATCAATGTTCCTTTAGAATTTGCAAATATTGATGGCAAAATCTGAATTTTGCACTTGCCCAGCGAATTAATGGATGTGAGCGAAACACACATACAGTGGTACCTCGGGTTACGTACGCTTCAGGTTACATACGCTTCAGGTTACTGACTACGCTAACCCAGAAATAGTACCTCGGGTTAAGAACTTTGCTTCAGGCTGAGAACAGAAATCGTGCTCCGACGGTGCGGCAGCAGCAGGAGGCCCCATTAGCTAAAGTGGTGCTTCAGGTTAAGTACAGTTTCAGGTTAAGGATGGACCTCCGGAATGAATTAAGTGCCATATTTTTGCTCTACAAGATGCACCAGACCATAAGACACACCTAGTTTTTGGAGAAGGAAAACAAGAAAATTAATATTCTGAATCTCAAAGGCTAGAACAACAAGAAGGATCACTGCACAGCGAAAGCAGCGATCCCTCTTGCTGTTCTGGCTACTGGGATAGCTGCGCAGCCTACATTCGCTCCATAAGATGCACATACATTTCCCCTTACTTTTTAGGAGGGAAAAAGTGAGTCTTATGGAGCAAAAAATACGGTACTTAATCCGAGGTACCACTGTAGTCTTGCACTCGTAGATTGAAAAGGTGGTTTTTCCCATGTGGCTGAGCAGAGCAAGCTTTCCTTCTGGTCTATTCCTACTGAATTTTACATTTTCCCTCTTGCTCGGCTCTCTTCAGGGTCTCTTAATTGGCGAGGCCCCCCCCCCCCGCAGCCAAATATGGCTATTCGTTTCACCTTATTCCTGCTTTTGCAGCTCACTCGTCCTGCATTTCATCCGCATTTGCACTCATGCATGTCGGCAGGAGAAAGTTGCTGGGAAAATTTCTTCTCTCTTTTCCTCCGAGGAGTTTAAGCAATTTGTTTTAGTTCTGCCTGACTGCACTTTTCTGCATAAAAAGAAGAAGGGGGGGGGAGAACCCATGGAAGAAAGTGCTGGGTTTCAGAACTTGTTCATAACTCAGTAGGCTATCCACTTCCCTCACCACATGTGTGTTTTTGGCTTGAGGCATTAGCGGGAAGAAGACAGATTAAGCTGACATTAAGCCCCTCTCTGTACCCTCGTACAGAGTGTCTACAAATGGATAACTTCCCCAGCGATCACTTTTCTCTGATGCTCAGTGCTGAAACCTCGTGAGACGACGGCCATCCGTTAAGTCCCACGAGGTGGTGAAAAGAATTTTCCTAGCCATGCAGTCAGAAATCTGGGAAAGCGTCCGAGTGGTGAGATTCCTCTCCCAGCTTGGTCACTGCTTTCCCTTCTTCCAGTCGGTTCAGATAGTACCAGTGGTCTGACTCAGTAAAAAGCAGGTTTCCCACACGGTTACATGCGCACTGCAGTAATTTGCCACTTCATCATTTGATTTATTTATTTGGTTTTAAAAAATTTAAAATGTATACTGTCGTACCTTGGTTCTTGAACGCCTTGCGACTCGAACGTTTTGGCTCCCAAACGCCGCATACCCGGAAATGAGTGCTTCTGATTGAGTGCAGGAGGCTCCTGAAGCCACTCGGAAGCCGCACCTTGGTTTTTGAACATTTTCAGAAGTCGAACGAACTTCCAGAACCGATTCCGTTAGAGAGCCAAGGGTCATTTCTGAATAGTATTGTTACCCATGGGGGCTAGAACACTGATTGACACGCGTCTGATTGATGCGCACGCACAGTGCTGAACTCAGAAGTAACCCGAAAATGTCACTGAAAGGGTGGAACAGGGGTGGGGTGGAACTTTTTACAAGGGCTTGCAGGGGTCTGAAACGTAAGTCCTGCACAAAGCGACGAATGCCTGTACTTGTTCCTTGTTGTTGGGTCTGGATTCATTAGTCTTTTGTGGTTCTGTCTGCAGGGAGCCTGTTCTTTTTTGGGTTTTAACTCTAGGTTCATCATTACCCATGTGAACTCCCTCACCTAAGATTAATGACACTCAGCCAATATAATTGCGCGCACACGCACCCCCCCCCCCAAATGCAAAGGATGAGGCATGAGAGTGGGAGCAAGTCCGTGGGCAGCTAGAGGGCAATTTCTGATGGGAGAGGCAGGTTTGAGTCTGTGGGCATGTTCAGAGTTGAATGGGAGACCTGCCAGTTATTATCCATTTCCAACTTTTCTCTCCCTGTTTCGTCAAGAAGCAACCACGTTCCTTTAATCATTCCTTCCCCGCTCACCCCACGACATGCTTTCTTCCAGAATGAAGATCTGTGAGCAAACTAATTTGCTATGGCTCTTTCTTCCTTGACAGACACTTCTTTTAAAGAACGATAAATGCATTAAAAAGCGGAAATTGGAAATCTGTAAGGGACATTAACTGCACAATTAATGCCCGTTGGAACCATGGATGACAGGGGGAGTGGGTTAGGGCATGGGGAACTGCCTGTCTCAGAGGGCAGCTTTCCCCATATAGCCCCATGCAGCCTGCTCAACCTCAGCTAATGGTTCAGGCTCCATACAGATGTTGGTAACAAAACAACGTTTTGAACAGGGTGGTCAGCAGGGCTGCCAACACAGGAGCCTGAAGCAGGGTTTCCTCCCAGACTAAGAGAGAGAGAGAGAGAGAGAGAGAGAGAGAGAGTTAGGAGTCTGGAAGCTCGGTTCTCTTTGATTATTTTTTTAACACATCATTTTCAACAGTAATTAAACATACTTTTACATCTTATTCAGTTTTTTTGACTTCCATCAGTCCTGTCTGAAAATTTTCCAGTCTAATCTCTTAGTATGCATTTCTTATTTTCCCTATTACATTTCAAACTCATAACCAAGATCTCTATCTTTTTCTACTCTGTAACACTTCGTATATTTCTCCTTATAAAACTTCTTGTATTCCTACTAGCGTAATTTGTTGATTACAGTTGCTCTTCAAATAATTCATATACTTCTTCCAATCTTCTGTAAATCTCTGGTCCCGCAGGTTTCAAATCCTTCCTGTCACTTTTGTCCAATTTTGCATAGTCCATTAATTTTGTCTGCCATTCTTCTTTCGTTGAAATTTCTTCTTGCTTCCATCGTTTCTCTTTGATGCTTGGTTTCAGCACAGGTTAAAATCCATAGGAAAAACTAACTCCAGTTCTGTCTTGGGTGGAGCGGTGAGAAATATAGAGGGTTGCCTTCTTTGCAATGGCTCTAACAATTCTGGGGCGCACTTCTGGAGAGATGGTCTTTCTTTGCTAGGCAGAAGAGGCGGGTGGGCGGGCTGGGCTGTCATTTTCTGTTTTGCAAAAAATGCCGGAACACTAGTGGTCACCTCTTCTTCCTCTGCAGCTGAAGAATCTTCTCTCTCTCTTTTGGAAGGAAGAGTTGGAGACCACAGAAGCCCCCATGTCTTGAGGCTTGGCTCTGTTTCCCTTTAGTTAGTCTCCCTTCTGTGAGTCTTCAGAACCACCCAGACAAATGGAAAAAGAGACATTGCAGAGTGAAGTGTGGGCAGGGGAGGGGGAGCAATCAATAGTTGCTAGGATTTATTTATTTCTTTAAAAGCAGCCCAGGATAAATTGCCTCGACGGCGTTCCTCGTGGGCGCAGGAACTCAAGCTGCACACTCGAACAGCAGCTCAAATTGCACAACAGCTGCTATTGTATTTGGGAATGTGTGTGTGTGTGTGTGTGTGTGTGTGTGTGTGTGTGTGTGTATGGAGAATTTGCACTTGATGCACTGATCAGATTCTCAGTGCCTTTTCTCTTTAGAAAAGACCATGATCGGCTTTTAGGGCAGATTAATGATCCATGTTTCCCAAAACTATTGTGCTGATTAGGTTGGATGCTTCACAACGGTGATGCTCTAAATAGACCTCACAGTGGAATTCAGAAAGGTTGCAGTCGGTGCTGTAGCTTCCTTCTGTATCTCCCCCCCGTAGACCTGCTTGGGTTAGCAGAACTTTTCCTTCTCCTTAGTTGCTCTGAACCCTCCAGCACCACTGTCAGCCGGCACAGAGGATGAGCCACCAATCATTGAGTGATGGATGGGGACTCAGTCCTGAGCTGAGACTCTCTGTACCTGTTCACGTGCTTCCTCAGTCACCTTAGGAGAGTGTGTTATGCAAGGCAATCCCAAGGGAGATATTGATCCTATGGACCTTTCCTGTTTGATCTGCGCCGTCCACGCAGCACTAAATATAGACATCCTGATCCCAGCTAGGCAAGAGCCTTGCAATGATTTCTGCTTTTAAAACCGTCCAATAAGGAGGGGACCAAAAGGGTAGTGAGGGGAATGGATCTGAGAAACAAGGCAATTTGAGTAGGCTTGTTTCCTAATTACGGTTCCTACACCTCGCTGTCCTCATTTGGCCTGTAAATTGAGACAGACACCTCCTCTCTCCCTTCTCTGGAAGTGAGCCAGCTCTGGAGTTTTATGTGTGAGATCATCATTGTGGCTAATAATGGGTGTTAGATACATCCTCTCACAATCCTTTTGTCTGTTTATGGATCCTTCTGATAGTGACATGAGGGCAGTTGTTCCCTTGCGATCTGATATGGTAGGATCCCAGCTTGTGTTCCAAAAAAGGGTCATTATTAAACCATCTACGTGGCACTTTATGAAGTAGAATAAGTAGAAGTCGACATCTCTGCTCCAAGGAACTGAACTGTGTAAAGCAGCAGTTCTCCTCCTGTGGGTCCCCAGATGTTGTTGGACTATAACTCCCATCATCCCTAGCTAGCAAGGCCAGAGCTCATGTCTGGCCCACATGACCTTCTACAATTACTACCCTGATCTTGATGTGATTTCTATATAAGGCAGTGTTTCCCAACCTTGGGTCTCCAGCTGTTTTTGGACTACAACTCCCATCACCCCTACCTAGCAAGGCCAGAGCTCAGGGATGATGGGAGTTGTAGTCCAACAACATCTGGGGGGGCCCACAGGCTGAGAACCACAAGGGTGGGGAACCTCAGGCCCAGAGCTCAAATTCACCCCTCAAGTCTCTCTTTTATCTTGCCCTTGGGATTCTCCCGGGCCACACCCCCTTTCCCCAGGCTGTGCCCCTCACTGCAGCAGCTTTGCATCCTCCTCAAATGTTTTTCCTTGACTGAAATGTGTTACCTTGCAATAGGAAACAGCCCAAAACCCAAACACCACCTTCCGTGGCCACACTCCTGCATGAGATCACGGCTCCCAAAAAGTGGTTTCCCCAGGCACAGCACCCCAAAATGCATGTTTCGGGGGAACATGCAAGATTGCTACCACCCCAAATCTTGCACAGTGCCCCAAAATGCACATTTTGGGTCGCCATTCCCAGAAAAAGTGCAGCCCAAAATTACACAAGATTTTAGTGGCCATTTTGACCACTGCCCTCTCATGAGGAAAAATGGGGTGTCCTGTTTTTTTCTGGGGCAGCTGACAGATATGTAATGTGTCCCCGAACTCTGATTATTCCTCTTGCTATCCTGGGCAGAGGGCTGTGTGTGTGTGTGTGTGTGTGTGTGTGTGTGTGTTTGTGTAGAAACTAGCCAGCTGTACAAAGGTAAAATTTACATTTATTGCTCCACCCACTTTTTCTTCTTTGGCCCTGCCCACCACTGAAATGTGACCCTTGAGTTTAAATACTTCTGATTTCAATGCAGGGCATCATTTAATGCAACTAATTGGAGGTAGAGCCAGGCAGCCAATGCAGGCAGAGTCTTTCTTACTTTGGCTTTTCTCCCCGTCCTTCTCCCTTGGGCATTTCAGCCATTCTCAGACACAAGCATCAGATATTCGAGAACAAGGAGAAAAGTTGGCAGCATCCAGCACCTAGATGTGCCTGTGATTATTCAGTTCTGCTTCTGCCAAGAGATAGAGACAGAAAAGACACCAGGGAGTCTCTGTGTGATAAGAAGCCTGTGAATATAGAATCGTAGAATTGCAGATTTGGAAGGGACCTGGAGGGTTATCTGTTCCAATGCCTGTTTCAGGACTGGATTTTAGGGTGCAGGAAAAAATGGTAGAGGGTCTTTTGCCCCCTTACCTTGCCCTAGTGATCAACCTCTCTTGAATAATTTGTTTCTGTTAGTGACTAGGCTCTATCCTAGGGACACGGGTGGCGCTGTACGTTAAACCACAGAGCCTAGGACTTGCCGATCAGAAGGTCGGCAGTTCGAATCCCTGCGATGGGTGAGCTCCCGTTGCTCAGTCCCTGCTCCTGCCAACCTAGCAGTTCAAAAGCACATCAAAGTGCAAGTAGATAAATAGGTACCGCTCTGGCGGGAAGGTAAACGGCATTTCCGTGCGCTGCTCTGGTTCGCCAGAAGCAGCTTAGTCATGCTGGCCACATGACCCGGAAGCTGTACATCAGCTCCCTCGGCCAATAAAGCGAGATGAGCGCCACAACCCCAGAGTCGGCCACGACTGGACCTAATGGTCAGGGGTCCCTTTACCTTTACCTAGGCTCTATCCTATGAGCTGAGATTTAAACAGCTGCATGTAAGAGCTGCTTGCTAATCTTATTTCTGAATTATGCTTTGATCCCTGATATCTTTTTCCTCTGGGAAGATTAAAGAGCCTTACGTGGAGCTCCCAGGAGGTCCCACGTCCAGAGACTAACCAGGCCGAGATCTACTTAGCTTTAACAATACACCAGCAACCCGTGCCCTCCGATCATAAAATGAGCCCTGCCATATCATAATGGTAGCTATGTTCTACCCTGACCCTGACCCAGTTTGTATAATTTATACCTTTATAAAATGCCTAAAGGTACGCTAGCGAATTACCAGCCCTGCAAATTGCCAATGTACGATTTTCACCCTCTGGGCTCGTTTTATATACCCATACGTCCCCCCCGGACAAGTCAGGAGCAAATGTCACCAGGGGTTCATTCCTGTCTGTTTAGCAAGCAAAGACGTGCCTTGTTGAGGAACAATAAAAGTTAAGAACCTCTTCAGGACAAAACTTGGGCGTAATCAATTTTTTAAAAGCAACAATACCTAAAACTAAAGAGATTTTGCGGTTTTGTGTAAGCGATGGCTGCACATGACTTAACATGCCACAGCCGTACTGAATGCCAGAGATAAATCTCTCTTGTTCTGCACAGATCGTAACAGCATGTTGTCTCCCTCCACCCGCTGTGCTCCCTATGCGTGTCTTCTTGTAGATCCAGTGTCCATAACTTCCCTTTATTTCATTGTACACAATTCAGCGCAAACTGCCGCCTCTCCCAGAAAATAGACACATATCTGTTGCTGCTGCAAGCTGGCTTTTAGCTCCACGATAGCTCACCTCTCAAAAAGGGTATGAGAAATGAAGGTCTACCAGGCAAATGTTGAGCAGGAATAATAATAATAATAATAATAATAATAATAATAATAATAATAATGTAAACAGGTAGAACCTGCAACAAAACTGTTATGTATTCAGTGGTCTGCATTTGCCTGAGCTTGAGTCCGGACTAAGGATTCTGAGCTCCTATCTTCTGATTCGATACATGATGTCCAGTCACAGAACATTTCAGGATTTGGGCCTCTGCCATTGGACCTTGAACTCTGAGTCGTGATTTGCAGCTTGGAAGTTTAGACAGCCAATCACGTTGGGAGTGGGAGTGGCCCAGGCTTTCAGAAATGTATATAAGCAGTTGCTTTGCCCCTGGGAGGTACCGTATTTTTCGCCCTATAGGGCACACCGGCCCATAGGGCGCACCTAGTTTTTTTTGGGGGGGAGGGAATAAAGAAACAAAAATTTTTCCCCTCCCAGGTGCGGGGCTGGGGCGGGGGAAACCCGAGCTTCCCCCGACCCCAGCCCCCAGAACAGTCTGCTATCCGCAAGCCTTCCCCCACCAGCCATGACAAGCTCTGGGAGTATTCCCCACCTCCCGCAGAAGCTCCCGCCGGTCTCCCCAGGTTTGCAGAGAGCTGCCCGAAGCCCAGGGCGTGCTCCGCTGCGCTCCCCGGGTTTCGGGCTGCAGTCGCGCCGGGCTCCCAAGGCTTGCGGAGAGCTGCCCGAAGCCTGGAGAGCGAGAGGGGTCGGTGCGCACGACCACTCTCACTCTCCAGGCTTCAGCGAAAGCCTGCATTCGCCCCATAGGACGCACACACATTTCCCCTCCATTTTTGGAGGGGAAAAGGTGCGTCCTATAGGGCGAAAAATACGGTAGTTCAATAAAGGTTCTTTAAGTGGGAACCCACTTACACTTCGAAAACATTGCAGTGCGGGTGGTCCTGCTCAGTATTCCAGCCATGCCTCTTCCACGATACTCCATTCAATTCCCATGAACCCCTCCCTCCCTATTTTCTGTTTTCCTACCGCCCAGCAAACTCTTGCCATTCCGTGGCCACTGAGCATTCTCTGTCCCCATTGGGCTATTTGGGGTGATTCTTTTGTCTTCTTTATCTCATACCTCTAAAGAGTTCTTTTTCTTCTTCTGCAAGCCTTAGTTTTGCTGAGCATGTTGACACCTATACACCAGCCCCTGATTTTGCTCTTGGTGTGTGTATGATATTAGTTGCACTAAATTCAGCGAAGTGAGCTCATGGTTAATGCTCAGCATAGACCAGCTGCAGGTGAGACATGAGACTGAACATCCACCAATAAGGTTTTGGTCTGTACCAAAACAGGTGATTTGGTTTCCCTGTTCGATCATCCTCCATAGCTTCTGGTAGCTTGACATACAGAAAATAGCCAGGGAATCTTTCCATTGAATGGGGACGAACATTTTCACACGTCTGTGGGACATGCTGCTGTTTATAAACCTTTGCTACAAGGGCAAGTTGAGAAGTTAGCAATCCTATAAAGGAGGTTTCTGATGCCCAGCGACTGGATGAGGCGACTCCGTTATCCTCTGACCTGCAAACTTTTTTCTTGACTTCAGCTTGCCATGAATCCTGCACTTCTTGCTGGGGCCCACACGCTAACAATTGCTTCACCTGCAAAGACCCGTCTGACGTGTTACGGGAAGGTTCCTGCGTTGCGAGTTGTGGCCCGGGGTTCTACATCCAGGATGGTGTTTGCAAAGGTAAAAAAACTTTAAGCTGTCTAGCGGCCTTTATTTGTTTTTTTCTATTGCAGAGTTCTTCGAGTGAAACTGGTATCCATTTTTGTGTTTCACATTTTGGTAGGAGTTCCCTGGGGGGGGGGGATTGCTTCCTTTAGAGCAGGGGTGGGAAATTGCCTGGGAGTCCTTTCTGGGCTGCCAGGACATTTTACCTAAACCATGTCTGTCCTGCTCATCAGCTGACATCACTGGTGGCAGTGTCCAAATATGGAGAGAGCCAGTGGATTCACGACAATGAGGACACGCCCTCAGTTTTCTTCGGCATCTCCACATGCAAATTGACAGTCAGGGAAACTCCATTCCCTCAGTGAAACTCTTTATCTAAGCTATGAGGGGTTCCCCAGCATTGTATTGGTATAGAATTAAGGAGTGGGGGGAATCTCCCTGAACTCCAGAAATTAATGTCAGGGTTTCAATTAATATGGGATGCGGGTGGCGCTGTGGGTTAAACCACAGAGCCTAGGACATGCCGATCAGAAGGTTGGCAGTTCGAATCCCCGCAACGGGGTGAGCTCCCGTTTCTCGGTCCCTGCTCCTGCCAACCTAGCAGTTCGAAAGCATACCAGTGCAAGTAGATAAATAGGTACTGCTCTGGCAGGAAGGTAAACGGTGTTTTCATGTGCTGCTCTAGTTCGCCAGAAGCGGCTTAGTCATGCTGGCCACATGACCCGGAAGCTGTATGCTGGCTTGCTCAGGCAATAAAGCGAGATGAGCGCCGCAACCCCAGAGTTGGTCATGACTGGACCTAATGATCAGGGGTCCCTTTACCTTTACCTTCAATTAATGAGCATTTGATTAATATGGGTTAAAGGGCAGAACTGTGCCAGATAGGGAATTCCTGGGCTGGCTTATGCAAATCAGCCCGGTTGGCTGGGTGAAGAGCAAACCTGTTAACATGACAAAAGGTGTTGATGAACCCAGTGCAGAATTTACCTATAAGCTAAACAAGCTATAGGTTAGGGCCCCACTCTCTTGCTCCAACCCCCAATTTCAAGGACAAAAAAAACTGGATGCACATTTCCAAAATATAAGGTAAAAAACAAATAAAATAAAACCTACACACAGCAACAGTGCTTTGAGTTGTGTAAGCTCCTATTAGTAAGTAATGGGCCCCCAATCATTTTAAGCTAGTGCTTAGTAATTATTTCACTATCAATATACTTCTTCTTAATTGTATTTCACTATTAATAAACTTCATCTTAATAGTATTTCAGTTTAACAATTACTTTGATAAAATACATACTTTGTTATGCGCAAATGGCTTTAGGTCCATAAGTTACCATATATTCAACACACACAAAACAGCGACAATTTGTTGTTGACAAAGGACAGCTGGACATATAAAGGGCCCCATTATCTTCAGTAACTTAGGGCCTCGTCAAACCTAAATGTGGCCCTGGATGAGCTATTGGGGAGTGACCTGTTACCAAGGCGATGGGGTGTATGTTTGAGGGGACAGGAAAAGGGTTTCTGGAAAGAAGAGACAGGAGGAAGAGCTGAGATCCATCTTTGGAAGAGGCTGACTGCAGGCAGCTTGCTCTGTTGCCTCTTGGAATGACCATACCTAGACTCCCTCCATGCACACTGAAGGTGTAAATAGGTGAAGAAACTATTTTTCTTAAAGTGCGACAGTCTCTGCCACCTATTCAATTCCCCAAAGGAGCACAGACCCTGTGTGAGTGTCTGGGACCCCATGGGCTCGTGCCATCGCTCGGCAGAGACTGGCCCCCAACTTTTGTAACAGTATTTTTCCTCCACTCTTCCTTAATTTCTGCTTTCCTTCCACATTTCCCTTCTGTGTGTTTTTTTAGTTACACCAACAGCAGTCTTTAGTCCCCATAATGCTGAACAATTGCACAATTGGAAATCAACTGTTGGCAAGGTCTGTTCCTGAACCTTCCCCAAGAGTGGTCTTGTGCAACTTGGAAATATGTTCCTTTATCCTTTCCTTGCTGCTCAGCAATCAAGAGAACCTCCAATCTTTCAGCATCTGATTATTTATAACAACCAAGTCCTCTTTAAAAAGGAGTGGCGTTTTTAGTACCGGCAATGTATGCTATCAGGCATGTCTGTCCTCAGCTGAGAAACCAGCCCTTTCACCCAGATAATGTTATGATTATGGTCTGTCTAAGCAAGGATTCCTTGCACACAGGCGTCTTAGGTTTCAGGACTACCTATCCCTGGGGCAGAAGTGGAAAGCAAGAGGGATTGTTGCAGTTGCAGAGATTGCTGGCAAAAACCACAGTTGCCAACTTCTTCCCTGGGCTTGCAGCTTTAACTCTTTCAACTCTGGCTGGAAGGAAAGCAGCTGGGGGTGGGTGGAAAACCAAAAAACGTCCAGCGAGGAAGGGTTGAGCACTCCTCACAGGGTGGCCGCTTACGCATTGTCAAAAAGGGAAGGCACCAATTTGCATTGCATTGCATATGTTAATTTATATGCCTAGATGCAAATTGAGAAAGAAGTGCTATGATTTAAATGGAAATATGGTACATCTCCCCATAGTTGGGAAGGCTGACCAGGTGATCTGAGTGCTTGCTCAGTCTGCTTTCCAGATGTTACCTGTTGATAGAGGGACGCTGGTGGCGGTGTGGTCTAGACCACTGAGCCTCTTGGGCCTGCCACTCAGAAGGTTGGCAGTTCAAACGCCTGCAATGGGCTGAGCTCCCATTGCTCTGTTCCAGCTCCTGCCAACCTAGCAGCTTAAAAGCTCACCAGTGCAAGTAGATAAATAGGTACCGCTGTAGTGGGAAGATAAACGGTGTTTCTGTGAACTCTGGTTTCCGTAATGCTGTATTGTTTTTAACACTCAATTGGCAGCCGCCCAGAGTGGCTGGGGAAACTCAGCCAGATGGATGGGGTATAAATTTATTATTAATAATAATAATAATAATAATAATAATGTGGGTGGTGCTGTGGTCTAAACCACTGAGCCTCTTGAGCTTGCCAGTCGGAAGGTCGGCGGTTCGAATCCCCATGATGGGGTGAGCTCCCGTTGCTCAATCCCAGCTCCTGCCAACCTAGCAGTTCCAAAGCAGGCCAGTGCAAGTAGATAAATAGGTACCGCTGTGGCAGGAAGGGAAACGGCATTTCCATGCACTCTGGTTTCCATCACGGTGTCCGGTTGCGCCAGAAGCGGTTTAGTCATGCTAGCCGCATGACCTGGAAAGCTGTGTGTGGACAAACATGGCCCCCTCAGCCTGAAAGTGAGATGAGTGCCACAACCCCATAGTCACCTTTGACTGGACCTAACCGTCCAGGGCTCCTATACCTTTATCTTACCTGTTGATAGACTGCTGCAAACCTCCCTGCCCCCTGCTCTCCCTTCAGAGGGGGGTCTTTATCTTTCAGTTGGATTCGGACTGGGTAGCCCTTCCAACAGCCTTCAGACCCAAGGGGGGTCACCTGACAGCCCTTGAAATAAAGGTGTGTCCTACGCCAAATGCCTTTCGCTTCTCCATTAGCATACATTGCAACCTGTTCCTGCTGTTTTGCAGCTATTTAATAGGGTTGGTTTGGGTCGGCCAGCTGCGTTTGGTCCTTAAAAATGTTTTACTCTCCAGGGCTAATCAGATAGCCCTTGGCACGTGCCTATAAAACCTCTGGAGCAACAAGCCCAAATTAAACGTTAGGAAGAACTTTCTGATGGTAAGAGCTGTTGGACAGTAAAACAGTCTCCCTTGGAAGGTGGTAGACTGTCCTTACTTGGAGTTTATATCTATCTATCTATCTATCTATCTATCTATCTATCTATCTATCATCTATCTATCTATCTATCATCTATCTATCTATCTATCTATCATCTATCATCTATCTATCTATCTATCTATCTATAATTTATTTAACATAATTGTTACAAAGTATAAGCAAAATATTGCAAATACATACATACATATTTCAAATAAGCACATATATATGAAAAAAGGAACAAAAGAGAAAAAAGAAGAAAAGAAGAAAGAAGAAAAAAGAAAGAGAAAAAAGAAGAAGAAAAGTTAGAAGAATTTCTTCCAAGTTTATTCTACAAATATCTCAATATAAAAATAATAATAAAATTTCATTGATTGACTTCCATTGCTTACATTGCACTTCCTATATACATTTTAAGCAAGATTGTATCTGTTATTCCGTATTTTTCCCGTACAATCTCACACTAATATACTAATCAATAGGTTTTCTAAATCTTTCATAAATCTATTCTAACCACAACCAATGCCTTACATTTAATCCTTGTCTACATAGATAAAAAATGATTTGATAAGACAAAAACCAAAAAATATAATCTAGAAACAATGGAAATGTTTAAATGATTACTTCCTTGGAGGTTTTTAAGCAGAGGTTGGATGGCCATCTGTCATGGTTGCTTTCTTTGAGATTCCTGCATTGCATGAGGTTGGACTAGATGATTCTTGGGGTCCTTTCCAACCCTACATGTGGCCTCCAACATGCTTGACCCCCCTCCTTTTTGGGGGGAAAGGGTTATGGCAGTTTTCGGCAGCCCGCCAAACAATGAGGTTTTGTTGTTGTTTAGTCGTTTAGTCGTGTCCGACTCTAGTTGACCCCCTGGACCAGAGCACGCCAGGCACTCCTGTCTTCCACTGCCTCCCGCAGTTTGGTCAAACTCATGCTGGTAGCTTCGAGAACACTGTCCAACCATCTCGTCCTCTGTCATCCTCTTCTCCTTGCGCCCTCCATCTTTCCCAACATAAGGGTCTTTTCCAGGGAGTCTTCTCTTCTCATGAGGTGGCCAAAGTATTGGAGCCTCAGCTTCAGGATCTGTCCTTCCAGTGAGCACTCAGGGCTGATTTCCAGAGTCTCCTCCAGCACCATAATTCAAAAGCATCAATTCTTTGGTGATCAGCCTTCTTTATGATCCAGCTCTCACTTCCATACATCACTACTGGGAAAACCATAGCTTTAACTATACGGACCTTTACATGTGGTTAACTGGATGTGACCAACTTAGTGAGACTTGCTTTATCTCCCCTTTGGAAAACACCCTGAAATTTATGGTATGTGGCTCTTGTGCTTTATTAATAGTATAAATATTTATAAAATAATTTATATGACCCTTCTTTGGTCATATAGCCCACCCAAAACGGCTTATGGTATCATTAATAAATTTTAAAAGCCACACACGGTGTAAAAAACTAACAATAGCAGCATTATTAAGAGCCATCTAAAGACCTGTTGTGACAAGTAGATGGAATTGACACCATATTTGAATTTCCCCTTCTTAAAATAAGGCCCTGAGAGGATGCCCTGGCCTTATTTAAGAGGGGGGAACATTCTGGAAAAGGAGGGCTTTTAAAGACCCCTGAAAATTCTGCAGCGTTGAGACTATGTACACCAAACGCGATACGACTTTTCTTACCTTTTCCCTCCCTTTGCCTGCTGCAACTCACAACTCGTATTCTTGCCTTCGTTAGCCTGCAATGAGACCTGCGATAAGTGTTACTCAGACCGGCCCAGGTGCTCAGCCTGTCCTTCGGGTGGACTTTTGCACAGCGGGGGCTGCGTGTCGGAATGCCCCAGCGGCTACTACGCAGACAGTTCTCAAAGATGCAGAGGTGAGGTTGCTTTTAATTATTTATTTCATGTATAGGTTTGCATCCTGCACGGTCATCAAAGAGCCCAGGCGGCGAAGGCAGCCCATCCATTAAACACAATCGACGGCGGTTGAGCCCTGTGTCAGAAAAGCCCTACGTAAACAAGAATAGTCTCAAAATGGGCGTCTGAAGCAAAGCATTGGTGGTGTTTGCTTCCTTGTAAAGGAGTCCCACAACCTAAGCACAGGGGCATTAAGTGCCCTCAGTCTTGCAGATGCAAGGCGGACATCATGTTGCAGCCTTATTTGTGCCTCTCTGTCTGAGTGTAAAGATTAGATTTACGATACAATATGATATGATAATCTTTATTGTCGTTGTCCCATACAGAACAACGGAATTGAAAAAATCTACATCAGACATTCAAAAACCAGTAAGCCTGCTATCCCAGCCATCCCAGCCTGGTTAGCCCCCTAAAAACTCTGATACCCCATAATTAAATACAATATACTCCCATAGAGACTACCTTACACTGTGTTTCCATGGCACTGTCAGCAGGAAAATGTAAAGATGTTTTTTGTGTGTGTTTATCTATTGATACAGATACACACACACACACACACACACAGAGCACTGTTTGCAGTAACCTTTCCAGTGACCGCTGGGAGATGTTAAAGTTACTGATCTGATTCTGTTGGAGATTTATTCATGCGCACAGCTGTTGCGTTATATTGTTGTTCCGTATGATTGTATTTTTATTGTTTGCTGTTGTAAGCTGTCCCGAAGATGCTAATGAGCACCGGAGGGTAGGGAATACATTTTAGAAATGGATAATAATAATAATAATAATAATTAAAAAGTGAGCCTTTGCTTTTTAAAAAAATAAATAAATAAATACTTGAGCCATTTCTAAATTGCAGGAAGATGCTAAAGGCTTTATAGCTATGCAGTGTAAACAGCTGTCAAATCCAAACTGGACCATCTTTCTGGGGGAAATGAGAGCAGTCACTCAGACACAGACATTTAGGTGATTCTTTTAGCGTTCTTTCATTGGTGTTCTCAGCCTTTCTGACTTTTATGTCAATCCAACAGCTCACCGTGGAATAGGGCTTCTCAGATTTCTGACAGCTCGGCAATTTAGGCTGCCATCAGCTGCATGCTTACCTGGGTGCAAGTCCCTTTGAACGCAGTGCGGGGCTGACTTTTGAGCAAACATGCATCAGATCGGGCTGTTCTTTTGGCTTGAAAGTGAAGGAATATTCCACTCAAAAAGTGTACAATGGAAATAATGATTTACACTTGTGTTTGTCGCTTGATCAGTTGTCGGTCACTCAGTTTCTTCGTTACGGTGAATGGCCGGCATTCAAAAAAGAGACTTTGCACAAGTATATAAAATAGTGCCAAAGAAACAAACTAGAGACCCATAACAGTAAAGTTATTAGTGACTGTACTATAAAATGCTGGGCGCAGAGAACAGTGTAATAAGCTTACTAAAATCAGTCCCTGGAGAGTTTTACCTGCCAGCAACACAATATTTAGCCACCCTGGAAGAGGAGAATGCATTCTGAGCCGATAGAATTAAGAAAGCATAAAAATGCATTTGATCGTCCTGGGAATTCACATAAAAAGGGTTCAGTAAAAATCTTAACATATATCATGATAAAAGGAACAATGCAGAAGAACGTGATCTATCGATTCTGCCTCTTTGTTATTCACAGAGGCGTTTAAGTTGACAGTAGGGGATTTCTTTTTTCTTTTCTTCCTTTTTTTGGAAACTCCCTTCCAGAACTGCTGATGAAAGAACATTTAAATGCACCAGAGTAAAGGCTCTGTGATGTTTTTGAACAGAGAGCATGAAATCTGGGCATCCCCTCCCAATTGCAAGGACAGAAGCTCAGAGCAGTGCTTGACTGATTTGCCTGAGGTGAAGAACAAAATGGCACCACATTCCGTTCCATGTTCAGAAGTTGCCTGGCCGTTGAGTCTTATTTAAACACCGGCACCTGAGGGCTAACTTAACAGGCCATGTGGTGCACACAGTGCTGACCTTTAAAGCCCTAAACGGCCTCGGACCAGTACAGTGGTACCTCAGGTTAAGTACTTAATTTCGTTCCGGAGGTCCATTCTTAACCTGAAACTGTTCTTAACCTGAAGCACCACTTTAGCTAATGGGGCCTCCTGCTGCTGCTGCGCCGCCGGAGCATGATTTCTGTTCTCATCCTGAAGCAAAGTTCTTAACCCAAGGTACTACCGTATTTTTCGCCCTATAGGACGCACTTTTTCCCCTCCAAAAATGAAGGGGAAATCTGGGTGTGTCCTATGGGGCGAACGGAGGCTTTCGCTGAAGCCTGGAGAGCGAGAGGCGGCGGTGCGCACCGACCCCTCTCGCTCTCCAGGCTTCAGGAAGCAGATGTCCGCAAGCCTTGCGCGCCCGGCAGGAGGTCCCGCTGGGTGCGCAAGGCTTGGGGCGGCAGCCTGTTCTGGGGGCTGGGGTCGGGGGAAGCTTTTTTTCTTTATTCCCCCCCCCAAAAAAAAAAACTAGGTGCGTCCTATGGGGCGGTGCGTCCTATGGGGCGAAAAATATGGTATTTCTGGGTTAGCAGAGTCTGTAACCTGAAGTGTATGTAACCTGAAGCGTCTGTAACCCGAGGTACCACTGCATACCTGAAGGAGCATCACCACCCCCATCGTTCTGCCCGGACTCTGAGGGCCTTCTGGCGGTTCCCTCACTGCAAGAACTGAGGTTACAGGGAAACAGGCAGAGGGCCTTCTTGGTAGTCATGCCCTCCCATCAGATGTCAAGGAAATAAACTACTACAGTGGTACCTCGGGTTAAGAACTTAATTCGTTCTGGAGGTCCGTTCTTAACTAGAAACTGTTCTTAACCTGAGGTACCACTTTAGCTAATGGAGCCTCCCGCTGCCATCGCGCCGCCGTTGTGTAATTTCTGTTCTCATCCTGAAGCAAAGTTCTTAACCCAAGGTACTATTTCTAGGTTAGCAGAGTCTGTAACCTGAAGCGTCTGTAACCCGAGGTACCACTGTATCTGACTTTTAGAAGACAGCTGAAGGCAGCACTGCATAGGGAAGTTTTTAATGTTTGACTGTGGTTTTATAATTTCTTGGAAGCCACCCTGAGTGGCTGGGGCAACCCAGTCAGATGGGCGGTATATTATTATTATTATTATTATTATTATTATTATTATTATTATTATTAATTAGCATTATTAGCATTATTTTCTTTGACACCTTACTGCCACTGCCCCCCCCCAGCATCTGAGATGGATACATCATCCTCTCTTATGGCATGGCTGGCTCTACAAATAACTTCCTGCGGTTAGAGAAAGATTCCTCCATTTGCAGATTCTCTTGACAATCAGTCAATTTAGCCTCTAGCTATCCCATGATCCAGGTCTCGTCCCCTCCCTTCTCCTTTCCTTTAGGCAACTCGTTCACTCTCTCAGCCCTATGTGACCTACTTCATAGAACGGTTAAGAGGAAAGGAAATCATTTGTATGTTAAAAGTTCCAAACACACACACACACACACACACACACACTGGATTCAAGGCAATGCTATTTGTGGAAAGTCAAAACTTTGCTTTTAATTTTCCTGAATCTGTAGAGCAGGCATGCTCAGCTTTGGGGTCCACCAAGCTGAAGGTGTCCCAGCAGTCTGGTCGGAATTCACTAAAGCTTCTAGTTTTGCTGCTTTTCTGGTATTACAAAAACGGGGGGGGGGGGCGCTGGAGGGGAGAGAGAGCTGTCAAGCCTTGACTATAAAGATTACTTTTCAAGCAGTGATATGAAGAGCCAAAGCATCCCATACCAAAACAAAACAGGCCAGTGAAATCAGGACTATCAAACTCCAAGCACAAGTTCCTAACTCGTCTGCCAGCAGATGCTTCCTTTTATAGGAGCTGCTGAGAGACAAGGATGGGCCTTTTCTGTGGTGGCTCCCCATCTATGGAATGCTCTCCCCAGAGCCATCATTACATAACTTTAGGCCAGGTGAAAACATTCCTATTCACTCAGGACTTTGGGCATTAAATCATTTATGGTCTGTTAAATTTGGGTGGGAGGGCTGTTGTTATGATTATTTTATTACGATGCTGTGTATTGTGTTTTTAGCATTATGCAGCATAAATTATGTTCTTAATGTACACTGCCTTGGGATATTTGAATAAATAAATAAAATTAATAATAATAATAATAATAATAATAATAATAATAATAATTTATTTATACTCCACCCAGCTGGCTGGGTTTCCCCAGCCACTCTGGGCGGCTTCCAACAGAACACTAAAATACAATAACCTATTAAACATTAAAAGCTTCACTAAACAGGGCTGCCTTCAGATGTCTTCTAAAAGTTAACAGATAACAACAACAGGGAATGCACAGATCTGTTCTGTTTCATGTTGGCTGACAGTCACTGGTCTGATCTGTCCCATTTGGGGGCGGATTTTTTTTTTGGGGGGGGGATACATGAAAAGTTTGCTCAAATTGCATGCATCATTATATGTACCACTGTAAACTTTTTTTGTATGCGTTTTCCCAAAACATGAATTTGGTTCCCTAGCTGGAACTAAAACAAAGAAGGTCAACTGGCCTCAGGTGGATAGAGCAGGAGCTCAACGAGCCCTTAGGAAGCTCAACAATTCCAGCCACCAGAAAGTGATCATTTAAAGCACCAGAAATTGCTTTACATGAATAAATTCACTAATGCAGTCAATAGAAGAAATAGTATTCAGTACGTACGCGGGTGGCGCTGTGGTCTAAACCACTGACCCTCTTGGGCTTGCCGATCAGAAGGTCAGCGGTTCGAATCCCCACAACGGGGTGAGTTCCTGTTGCTCGGTCCCTGCTCCTGCCAACCTAGCAGTTCGAAAGCATGCCAGTGCAAGTAGATAAATAGGTACCACTTCAGCAGGAAGGTAAATGGCGTTTCCGTGCACCCCTCTGGTTTTGCCGGAAGCAGCTTACTCATGCTGGCCACATGACCCAGAAAAACTGTCTGCGGACAAACGCCGGCTCCCTCTGCCTGTAAAGCGAGATGAGCGTCGCAACCCCAGAGTCATCTGCGACTCGACTTAACTATCAGGGGTCCTTTACCTTTACATTTAATGCCTCTGAATGTCGGTTGCTGGAAACCTCAGGAGGGGAAAGTTGTTGCTGTGCCCAATCTTTCTTTTTGTGGGTTTTCCACAGGTATCTGGTGAGCTAGGCCTCATCCAGCAGGGTTCTCATCCAGCAGGGTTCTCCTTACGTTCTGAAATGTGAAAGGAAATATACGGGAAGGAAACAGTGTGGCTGGGTGGAATGAGAGTCAAGTATGTCCCGCTTACAAACTTCCTCTGTTCCTTCTTTACCAGCTTGCCACCGCTCCTGCGCCAGCTGCGTCGGACCTTTGTCTACTCAGTGTGCGTCCTGTTCCTTTCCCCTAGTCCTGCGCCGGGGTCAGTGCCTTTCTGCATGCGGAGAGGGCTTTTACCAGGACCACACCATCTGCAAAGGTAAGAGAAATGTTGCTTCTAGTTGCAGGCCTAATAGGAAAGGAAAGCCTGCAACCCCATCTCAACAGGACTAGGCTCTAACGCAGCCGTGGCTCATGTAGGGGTCGCAGAGATAGCTTTTAAGTGGCAGGAGGACTGCACTCAGGGAGGCAGTGGTGGCGAGGTTGTGGCAGGGGGAGGTCTGGGCTGACAACCTCAGCTCCAGGGCTGCTGCTGCCAGTCCACAAATCTCTCATCTTCTCCCTGTCCTACTTTTCGGAGCAGGAGAAAAAAAGCTTGTTCCATCTTCCATGTGATAGCCCTTGAGATATTTGAAGATGGCTATCACATCTCCTCTCAGTCTTCCCCTATCCAGGCTAAACATACCCAATATCCTCAAACTTTCCTCATAAGGCTTGGTTTCCAGGCCCTTGGTCATATATGTCTACGAGGTACTGGTTTTATTTGTTATAACCGTCTTCCTTTGTTCCCCTCTTGATTTTCCTCACTGCATGTCTGTCTATTGTTTTAGTCCTGAATTTTACCTATAATTTTACCCTTGGATCCTCCTGAATCAGAAGAGGCTGTTCACAGTCTTTCTGGCTTTGATAAAACTGTATTGTTTGGCTGCTCTTAAAACAAACTAAAATCTGAAAACAACAAAATAAGCTACAGAGTAACTTAGGAGGGCCAGAGAAGACTGGCTGGTACCTCAACACTGCTCCCTGTCCCTCAGCAATTTGTCACCTGAGGCAGTTGCCTCGCTCTGTCAAATAGTAGGGCCGGCCCTGTCTCTCTTTGATGAAATCTCTTTCACATACATATATCCGTATATGTTCCATCTTCCTTTCTCCAGAAGGAGTATTTGCTTCTCGTTCTTCCACAGATACAGCACAACTTTTCTTGGGATTTCACAGTGGCTTTGCTGTTTTGCAGGATGCCATCCGTCTTGCCGCGAGTGCCTTGGCCCTGAACATTCGCACTGTACAAAGTGCATGAAGCCAGAGGAGGGGCTGCAACCTGGAATAATGGTCGAGGGGACATCTGTTGGTGTCTGCCTACCCCGATGCAAAGACCATTTCTACCTTCATAGTGATGGGATATGCAAAGGTGAGTGAAGGAAACTCCCAGGATATAATAATGAAGGAATCTTATCTTCATTGGTTCACGCTTTAAAAAAAGTCACAGGGTGAGACCCAACATACTGCACATGGGGCTTTTCATTCCTTTTCTCTCCCCTCCAGCTTCCTGCATGGTCCTCAGATCTGCTCTAGAGGTTTGGGGGATATTCTGGGGAGAGATATTGTGGGTTTATGGGGGTGGCCTGGAGGGTGGGGGTGAAGGGAAACCAGAAGGGCAGTAGGGCAGCAACCCCAACAAAGCACTCAACTATTCAAAAATCCCCAAATTATTTCCTAAAAGAAAACCAAACAGTCTAGATAGATGCAGCTGTGGGCCATCTTCAAAGCAGGGAGATTATGCTGACCTAGATGTCTCCCTCCTCCCATCTGGTTGAATAAATTGTCTAGAAATGATGGACTAGTAAAAGGTTGTTTTGCTAGCTGTTTTACTTTGTGTTGACATTTATTGGGAGACGGCCTGTTCCAAAGGTAGTTCTGAGCACTTTTGTTGCGCTCAAGGGCCTTCTCTTAACAAGGCTGCATCAGATTCCTTCTCAAAATCTCCAGGTCAGCATTTGTATCCCCCCCCCCAAAATAAAACGCTCCACGGAAAATAACTTTGCTTACAATATAGATATTTCAGAAATTGGCAGCAGAGAGAATCTATTGAGCTCAGGGTTTGCCTTCAGTTTCAAAACCGAATTGGAGAAAACTGGCCCAGGGCAGACGATTGTGGACATTGCAGGCCATTGCAGATTTGGGTTGAGTCAGGGGTCAGCAAACTTTTTCAGAAGGGGTCCGGTCCACTGTCCCTCAGACCTTGTGGGGGGCCGGACTATATTTTTTGGGGGGGCGGAGAACGAATTCCTATACCCCACAAATAACCCAGAAGCACATTTTAAATAGAAGCACACATTCTACTCATGTAAATACACCAGGCAGGCCCCACAAATAACCCAGAGATGCATTTTAAATAAAAGGACACATTCCACTCATGTAAAAGCACGCTGATTCCCAGACCGTCCACGGGCTGGATTGAGAAGGCAATTGGGCTGGATCTGGCCCCTGGGCCTTAGTTTGACACAAACCCCGCCCACCTTTTGGAGAGGGTGAGCAGAAATCGTAGCAGAGGGGAAAGTTGAGCAGCGTCCTTTCCAAGCATCGTGCGAGAAGGTGCTGTGAGCAAAACAAAACGAGGCAAATGCGGTTGGCTGCACTCACGTTCTCGTCCTTCTCCCCCATCTCTTTCTTTGCTGCAGAGTGCCACTCCTCCTGCTTATCCTGCCTGGAGAAATCGCCAGAGAACTGCACCACATGCGCACCCCCACGAACCTTTCACGAAGGCCGGTGTGTCTCTGAATGTCTGGATGGATGGTATCAACAGGAGGCGAGGTGCTACTGTGAGTCTGCAACGTTGAACACCTGTTTATTGCATGTCTGCCACCAGCACATTTGATCGCGGCTTGGTTGTAATGCCTTAACAAAAAATATTACCAAGGGGGAAAAATGCCTCCTTCCCATATTTTATTTTAGAGACAAGGGTGTCATCTGCTGCCACAGTGTAAAATCAATGGGTGCTGTGGGCTGTCTGCATGAGCAACAGCTTGGTTCATCAGGACATCCCTTTTGCTGTGGGGTTCTTATCCCTTCCTGGATTGTGAGATATACACAGTCTCCAGGAAACCAATATAAATGGGGAGATAGGGAAAAACCCAAAATTTGTGCAGAATGAGGGAGCATTGCTCTGTGGACGGGGTAGCCTTGCAGGCATTGCATGCATTTTTATTTTTCAAAAATTGATTATATTTATTATTAGATTTAAGGCTTTCGTGGAGGAGAAGGCTATCAGATGGAGGCAGGAATGCTTCTGAATGGCATTGGTTGGAAACCACAGGGGGACTTGTGCTCAGATCCTGGCTATGAGCTTCCCATAATGAGCATCTGACCTTATCCAGCAAACCCTCCCACGTTCTTATGTCCTTCCCGCTCCATTTGGTTATAACTATATAGATATCTAGAAAACATTCCAGAGCATCTTAGGGGAAATGATTCAAATGCTTGTTATATAAATATATATTTGTCTGTCCTCTTAAATAAATAAAACAGCCTGGAAGGGTGTTGGGGACGGCGTTGGTAGCCTTGACTCTTCCTTGCTTTATGTTTGTTTGAAACGCCAAAGATTAATGTGGACCTTAATCTTCCATTAAGATCCCATTTAATTTCAGGCTTGAGTTTGTGAGTACAGGTCCAGAGGAATGCCTCCCTTGCAGCTGTGCAGATAACAAAAGAGCTGCTCTTTTTATTTTATTAATGGGAAACGGTTGTGGGAAATACGCCGCCAATGTTTCGGGTGGCCTGAGGACAGTCTGATTTGCCACGAGCCGACAGGCGAGATAAACCTCTTGTTGCAGTGTATTGGGTTATTGTTTTTCATTTAGAGCCTGTTACAGGCTCTGAAGTTTATGGAGGAGGAAACATTGCAATGAGATACAGGGGGAAGAGTCTATTGAAGTTAGTTATTATCTGGCCGCAGGAGAGTTCTTCATGCAGCCGGCGCTCTCTTACGGGTACGCAGAAGATCTGAGCCCATATGTACGCAACAGATGGTTGCCTTTCGATCTGTGGCACAAGGAGCTGAATGGAAGAAGCTCCAGGTAGCTAGGATATGGCCGAGACCCAGCTCTGTAACCCTCTTTGTATGAGAGTTAACCCTGCCCTGACAATAGCCCCAGATGCTTCCCTGTAGGATAACTCGCCTTTCCACGAACAGCTGCTGCTCTCGCTTTTGTATGTGACGTACATCCATTGCACAGAATGCACTTGAATGTCATACTTCCGCGGCAGAGCTCCCTCATCAATGCTGCAGCTCAGGGAAACATCTGCTCCTTTTCGCTCTTTGTACATGTACGTCGGTATGTGTGCATTAGACACACATGTGTTCCTAGTCACGTACTTCTTTGCCAGCCATGAAGTCAATGTTTCTTTGCCTTTGTCGAAGACGTGGGTTGTCTTAGCAGAGCTCTCTGTCTTCTTTGCTGCCACCCAGTGTGCCATCCCTCTTGCAAGACATGCCATGGGCCGTCAGATGCGGACTGCGCCACCTGTCACCCTCACGCCACTCAGGCCAAAGGAAGGTGCAGGACTCCCTGCAAGGCAGAACAATACCTCAATCTGGTGGGCTACTGTGTTGGTAAGTGCAAGAGGAACATTACAGTCTCCAGCTCTGTTTCTTGCTTCTCTGTCTTCCACATTCATGCTATGTCTTTCGCAAGGGAGTTCAGGGTGTTGGGTGAACCTTTTCTCTGTCCCATCAATATCAGAAACTTGGGTGGTGGCGGCGCATGAGGCAGAGCCTTTTCAGTGGCTGCCCCCATATTGTGGAATTACCTCGGAAGAGAGCTTAGATCTGCTCCCTTTATGTTACCCTTCTGCCAGCAGGCTGAGACCTTCCTATTCAGAGAGAGGCCCTCGAAAACGGAGAGGAGATCAATGCCATACATGTAAAGCACATTCAATGAGCATTTAAAGCATATGACCCCCCCCCCAAAAAAAAATCATTGGAAATGTAGTTGGTTAAGGTTGCTGGGAAATACGGTTCTGTGAGAGCGAAACTACAGTTCCCAGGATTCTTTGGGGGAAAGTCATGTGCTTTAAATATGCGGAGGATGTGCTTTAAATATATGGTGTGGACTTGGGCTGCTATCAGGGCAAACTGCATTTTTGTTGCTGATCTGAATGTGTTCTGATGTATTTTAGTTATTGCTTTTAAATAGTTTGTTTTAAGCTGCTTTGCATTTTGTAATGTTGTAAGCTGCCTTGAATCCCAGCTTTGGAAAAGTAATAATAATACAACTAATAATAATAATAAGAATACAACATTTATTATTATTATTATTATTATTATTATTATTATTATTATTATTAAACAGCTCCCTGCAGTGCATTAGTCTTGGATGTTGTGTCTTGTCCGAGGCTCCTCACTAAAGCTCTGTGGCTGAATGCTGGTTTGCATCCCGGTTCCCTTGACCTACACCCTGGGCACTGCACCATGAAGGTTGCCTTTTAAAAAATCAGCAAGCAACAGCCGTGCCATTCAGCTGACCCATGAAGACAACACCTAGCACACTGCCAGCCCAATCTAAACATTAGATTACAGTGTTTTGATTTATTTGTTTATGTTTAGCAGATTTATATCCTGTCTTTTGACCCATTGATCATCAAGGTAGCTTCCGACAGATTGTAAATTTTGTGTGTGTGAGTGTGTGTGCATGCGCCCAATTAAAGGGAACAAAGTGTGCCTCCTTTCTGTTCTGCCGGTTGTTCTTTCTGGCAGGTATTGCGGGCTGGGTGGGCCGCAAGCTTCCTGCTGCTGCTCCTTTGCCTAACAGATGGTGCCAGATTGATCATCTCTTTGCCATGGTGTTCTTCCTGGGTGCCAGGGGGTTCTGCCTCCCAAGGGCCTAAGGGCCACCTGGCTGGTGGCAGAAGCCAGAGTATACCTTCCTTCAACTCTGCAGTGCCAGGTAACTGGCACCTGAAACAATGTCTTTTCATGCCGGGAGATGGGGAAGCAAGCTTTCTGCACCTTCTCCTCTTATCCCGTTGGATTTGACCAGTTTGGCCCTCTCCTTGCCATGGTGTATAGCAAGGGATGCATCTCTTGGTGTAATTTGTAGATTGGCAAGTCCTGAACCAGCTCACCACAGGGCAAGTCCCAGGCCTCATGGTCTCTGTGATGGGTATTCAGCAAGACCTCGTAATAAGCTCGCAAAGGGGTGCATTTTTGCAGAGCCATCAGCCATGGCCATGGGCAAGTTGACGTGAAGCCTCCTATCGACTTAACATGGTAAAGTCGAAAGCGGTGTGTTAGGAGGCCTTCTCTGTGCTAGAATCTCTGGAGGCTTCCCAAAGTCCTAGTGTCAGAGCCATTTTAGGCATTTAGGGGGAAAGCACATGGCGAAATTCCCATGGCACTGCTTCCATTCAGACTATATATGCTTGCGGAGGCAAAGTAGACTGGAATATTTAGTTTCTCCCTCGTGGGTCAAAGTTAGAACTTTCTCTCTGACATGCCAGTTTTCTACGCGCAGGGATCTTGTGCTGTGAAGCCTACTGGTGTGGGGTTCTGAGACCAAAAGAGATGTGCATGTTTTCCTCAAACTTGTTTACAACCCAGCCAAATGCCTCCCTCTCTTGAGGAGACCTTTCCCTGAGGAAAAATTCTTCCCCTTCAATGTTTACTCCAATCTGATTTGGCTACTTGGCCTTGTCAAGAAGCCTGTTCAGAGTGAAGGCAATTCTTCCTGCTCTTGTTCTGAATTGGCTTTGTTACATAGTCGAATCTGATGGGTTGTGGAGTGCCGTAATGTCGTAATGATTGAGGTCTGATCCCTGATTGACTCGGAACACCTTTCCAGGAAGTAGGAGGTAAAACAACCCAAAATAGTCCTGAAGCAGCAGATAAGAGCATGCAAATTTGGAGAGGTGCTGAGGGCTACAAACAAAATAAGCAAAAGTGTGTATGTCAGGATATATTTTATCTCCCAGAAAACCCGTGCCAAAAATGTTTATATGCCACCATATTGCCACTTCCCTAACTATCAGATAGTAGAGACTGGGGAAGAGCGTACTTTGCAATTTTCCTGACGTTATTGAATAGCTCAGCTGTGAATTTCTTTCGGAAACTCTGAAAGGCCATTTTATTTGGGTTGCATTTTGGTTAATACTAATGCGCTTGGTCGTAGTTTTTATTTAATTTTTAACTGGCCTCCTTTGCATGTATGGTTTTCAAACACTCCCCCCTCCCGCCTTAAAAAGAGTTTTTAATGGGATAGGCTGAACTGCAAACCCAAATAAATACCATTTTAAAAATGTATGGCTGAGTCTATTGCCACCAGTCTCCTGTGAGATGAATTTGATTAGGTTTGAATCAAGTGTGAGTTTTTCGTTATATGGAGAGAAAAATGAAATGCCAGGACTTTCAGAAAGGGATCCTCAGTGGTATATTGGCAGAGCGTTGAGTGATGTATGAAGTCTATGCCAAGAGAGAAGGTTGGTGAGAGACAGTTCAAATATTTTGAAGTTAAATGCTGCAGTTCAGAGGGCTTTAAATCTATGGTGTGGATCCGCCTTAAGGTGCAAGCAGTGCTGATCATTGGGCTTTTATCAGGGCAATCTGTGCTACTAATAATATTTATAATACAGTGGTGCCTTGGGTTAAGAACTTAATTCGTTCTGGAGGTCCGTTCTTAACCTGAAACTGTTCTTCACCTGAGGTACCACTTTAGCTGCCGCCGTGCTGCCGTCACACAATTTCTGTTCTCATCCTGAAGCAAAGTTTTTAACCCGAGGTACTATTTCTGGGTTAGCAGAGTCTGTAACCTGAAGCGTCTGTAACCCGAGGTACCACTGTAATAATTTATTATTTGTATGCCGTCCGTCTGACTGGGTTGCCCCAACCACTCTGGGTGGCTTCCCCAAAAATTATAAAACCACAGTAAAACATCAAACATTAAAAACTTCCCTATACAGGGCTGTCTTCAGATACCTTCTAAAAGTCATATAGTTGTTTATCTCCTTGATATCTGATGGGAGGGCGTTCCATAGGGCGGGTGTCACTACCAAGAAGGCCCTCTGCCTGGTTCCCTGTAACCTCACTTCTCACAATGAGGGAGCTGCCAGAAGGCCCTCAGAGCTGGACCTCTGTGTCTGGGCTGGATGATGGGGGCAGAGACGCTCCCTCAGGTATACAAGGCCAAGGTCATTTAGGGCTTTAAAGGTCAGCACCAACACTGTGGTGCTCGGAAACATGCTGGGAACCAATGTAGATCTTTTAGGACCATTGTTATATGGTCCCAGTGACTACTTCCAGTCACCAGTTTGGATTAATTGTAGTTTCTGAGTCTTCTTCTTCTTTGTTACATTTATATATCACCTTTATCTCAAGGTGTGGTGTACAGTGGTACCTCAGGTTAAGAACTTAATTCGTTCTTGGGTGGTGGCGGCGCATGAGGCAGAGCCTTTTCAGTGGCTGCCCCCATATTGTGGAATTACCTCGGAAGAGAGCTTAGATCTGCTCCCTTTATGTTACCCTTCTGCCAGCAGGCTGAGACCTTCCTATTCAGAGAGAGGCCCTCGAAAACGGAGAGGAGATCAATGCCATACATGTAAAGCACATTCAATGAGCATTTAAAGCATATGACCCCCCCCCAAAAAAAAATCATTGGAAATGTAGTTGGTTAAGGTTGCTGGGAAATACGGTTCTGTGAGAGCGAAACTACAGTTCCCAGGATTCTTTGGGGGAAAGTCATGTGCTTTAAATATGCGGAGGATGTGCTTTAAATATATGGTGTGGACTTGGGCTGCTATCAGGGCAAACTGCATTTTTGTTGCTGATCTGAATGTGTTCTGATGTATTTTAGTTATTGCTTTTAAATAGTTTGTTTTAAGCTGCTTTGCATTTTGTAATGTTGTAAGCTGCCTTGAATCCCAGCTTTGGAAAAGTAATAATAATACAACTAATAATAATAATAAGAATACAACATTTATTATTATTATTATTATTATTATTATTATTATTATTAAACAGCTCCCTGCAGTGCATTAGTCTTGGATGTTGTGTCTTGTCCGAGGCTCCTCACTAAAGCTCTGTGGCTGAATGCTGGTTTGCATCCCGGTTCCCTTGACCTACACCCTGGGCACTGCACCATGAAGGTTGCCTTTTAAAAAATCAGCAAGCAACAGCCGTGCCATTCAGCTGACCCATGAAGACAACACCTAGCACACTGCCAGCCCAATCTAAACATTAGATTACAGTGTTTTGATTTATTTGTTTATGTTTAGCAGATTTATATCCTGTCTTTTGACCCATTGATCATCAAGGTAGCTTCCGACAGATTGTAAATTTTGTGTGTGTGAGTGTGTGTGCATGCGCCCAATTAAAGGGAACAAAGTGTGCCTCCTTTCTGTTCTGCCGGTTGTTCTTTCTGGCAGGTATTGCGGGCTGGGTGGGCCGCAAGCTTCCTGCTGCTGCTCCTTTGCCTAACAGATGGTGCCAGATTGATCATCTCTTTGCCATGGTGTTCTTCCTGGGTGCCAGGGGGTTCTGCCTCCCAAGGGCCTAAGGGCCACCTGGCTGGTGGCAGAAGCCAGAGTATACCTTCCTTCAACTCTGCAGTGCCAGGTAACTGGCACCTGAAACAATGTCTTTTCATGCCGGGAGATGGGGAAGCAAGCTTTCTGCACCTTCTCCTCTTATCCCGTTGGATTTGACCAGTTTGGCCCTCTCCTTGCCATGGTGTATAGCAAGGGATGCATCTCTTGGTGTAATTTGTAGATTGGCAAGTCCTGAACCAGCTCACCACAGGGCAAGTCCCAGGCCTCATGGTCTCTGTGATGGGTATTCAGCAAGACCTCGTAATAAGCTCGCAAAGGGGTGCATTTTTGCAGAGCCATCAGCCATGGCCATGGGCAAGTTGACGTGAAGCCTCCTATCGACTTAACATGGTAAAGTCGAAAGCGGTGTGTTAGGAGGCCTTCTCTGTGCTAGAATCTCTGGAGGCTTCCCAAAGTCCTAGTGTCAGAGCCATTTTAGGCATTTAGGGGGAAAGCACATGGCGAAATTCCCATGGCACTGCTTCCATTCAGACTATATATGCTTGCGGAGGCAAAGTAGACTGGAATATTTAGTTTCTCCCTCGTGGGTCAAAGTTAGAACTTTCTCTCTGACATGCCAGTTTTCTACGCGCAGGGATCTTGTGCTGTGAAGCCTACTGGTGTGGGGTTCTGAGACCAAAAGAGATGTGCATGTTTTCCTCAAACTTGTTTACAACCCAGCCAAATGCCTCCCTCTCTTGAGGAGACCTTTCCCTGAGGAAAAATTCTTCCCCTTCAATGTTTACTCCAATCTGATTTGGCTACTTGGCCTTGTCAAGAAGCCTGTTCAGAGTGAAGGCAATTCTTCCTGCTCTTGTTCTGAATTGGCTTTGTTACATAGTCGAATCTGATGGGTTGTGGAGTGCCGTAATGTCGTAATGATTGAGGTCTGATCCCTGATTGACTCGGAACACCTTTCCAGGAAGTAGGAGGTAAAACAACCCAAAATAGTCCTGAAGCAGCAGATAAGAGCATGCAAATTTGGAGAGGTGCTGAGGGCTACAAACAAAATAAGCAAAAGTGTGTATGTCAGGATATATTTTATCTCCCAGAAAACCCGTGCCAAAAATGTTTATATGCCACCATATTGCCACTTCCCTAACTATCAGATAGTAGAGACTGGGGAAGAGCGTACTTTGCAATTTTCCTGACGTTATTGAATAGCTCAGCTGTGAATTTCTTTCGGAAACTCTGAAAGGCCATTTTATTTGGGTTGCATTTTGGTTAATACTAATGCGCTTGGTCGTAGTTTTTATTTAATTTTTAACTGGCCTCCTTTGCATGTATGGTTTTCAAACACTCCCCCCTCCCGCCTTAAAAAGAGTTTTTAATGGGATAGGCTGAACTGCAAACCCAAATAAATACCATTTTAAAAATGTATGGCTGAGTCTATTGCCACCAGTCTCCTGTGAGATGAATTTGATTAGGTTTGAATCAAGTGTGAGTTTTTCGTTATATGGAGAGAAAAATGAAATGCCAGGACTTTCAGAAAGGGATCCTCAGTGGTATATTGGCAGAGCGTTGAGTGATGTATGAAGTCTATGCCAAGAGAGAAGGTTGGTGAGAGACAGTTCAAATATTTTGAAGTTAAATGCTGCAGTTCAGAGGGCTTTAAATCTATGGTGTGGATCCGCCTTAAGGTGCAAGCAGTGCTGATCATTGGGCTTTTATCAGGGCAATCTGTGCTACTAATAATATTTATAATACAGTGGTGCCTTGGGTTAAGAACTTAATTCGTTCTGGAGGTCCGTTCTTAACCTGAAACTGTTCTTCACCTGAGGTACCACTTTAGCTGCCGCCGTGCTGCCGTCACACAATTTCTGTTCTCATCCTGAAGCAAAGTTTTTAACCCGAGGTACTATTTCTGGGTTAGCAGAGTCTGTAACCTGAAGCGTCTGTAACCCGAGGTACCACTGTAATAATTTATTATTTGTATGCCGTCCGTCTGACTGGGTTGCCCCAACCACTCTGGGCGGCTTCCCCAAAAATTATAAAACCACAGTAAAACATCAAACATTAAAAACTTCCCTATACAGGGCTGTCTTCAGATACCTTCTAAAAGTCATATAGTTGTTTATCTCCTTGATATCTGATGGGAGGGCGTTCCATAGGGCGGGTGTCACTACCAAGAAGGCCCTCTGCCTGGTTCCCTGTAACCTCACTTCTCACAATGAGGGAGCTGCCAGAAGGCCCTCAGAGCTGGACCTCTGTGTCTGGGCTGGATGATGGGGGCAGAGACGCTCCCTCAGGTATACAAGGCCAAGGTCATTTAGGGCTTTAAAGGTCAGCACCAACACTGTGGTGCTCGGAAACATGCTGGGAACCAATGTAGATCTTTTAGGACCATTGTTATATGGTCCCAGTGACTACTTCCAGTCACCAGTTTGGATTAATTGTAGTTTCTGAGTCTTCTTCTTCTTTGTTACATTTATATATCACCTTTATCTCAAGGTGTGGTGTACAGTGGTACCTCAGGTTAAGAACTTAATTCGTTCCGGAGGTCTGTTCTTAACCTGAAACTGTTCTTCACCTGAGGTACCACTTTAGCTGCCGCTGCGCCACCGCCACGTAATTTCTGTTCTCAGCCTGAAGCAAAGTTCTTAACCTGAGGTACTATTTCTGGGTTAGCGGAGTCTGTAACCTGAAGCGTCTGTAACCTGAATCATCTGTAACCCGAGGTACCACTGTAATAATTTATTATTTGTATGCCGTCCATCTGACTGGGTTGCCCCACCCACTCTAGAAACCATAAAACCATTCTAATTCTGAACATGGTACCACTGTACATGCTTCTCCTCCCCATTTCACCCTCACAGCAACCCTGTGAGGTAGGTTAAGCTAAGAGAGGGTGACTGGCCCAAGGTCACCCCATGAGCTTCCTGGCTGAGTGGGGATTCGAACTCTGCTCTCCTAGGTCCTAGTCCAACACTCTAACCGTTACACCACACTGGCTCTCGCCTTCAAGGGTAGCCCCACGGAGAGCGCATTGCAGTAGTCCAAGTGGGAGATAACCAGAGCATGCCCCACTCTGGCCAGACAGGGCGCAAGCAGGCAAGTAGGGTCTCAGCCGGCACACCAGATGCAGCTTTATTCTTGTTGCCGAATGTGTTCTGATGTATTTTAATTATTTTCTCCTCCCGATTTTCCATTCCACATCACCACCTCCACAATGGCCATTCAGGATTCTGTGGCCACTGAGCATGCACAATCCTAATTAATCTCTTTCTGCTCCCCTCCAATATTAAGATATATATATATATTTGTACTTCTGTAAGCATTGCAGTTCCCCAAAGGATGCTGCTGCGGTGTGTTTGTGTGTGATGCCTTTTTTGCACCATAAGCAACGGCACTCGCACTCTGAGCACTGGAAATAAAGGGGTTGATTCTTACGTAGGAAGAATCCACTGTGGCCCCAAACGCCAGCTGCCCAAGAGCTTCGCTGTTTCATCGGGGCTTGTGCAGGATATCTTTCCTAGTGGATTGGGCCCCTGTGAAACCTCTGCCAGAAGTTGCTAATTGCATTTACCTATTTAAGGGAGATTAATCACATTTTAATCTATCGGGAGGACAAGCATAAACACTGCCTGGGAAACGTTCCAGTCACTTCAGAGCTTTACCGCGGCCATTTTTTTTAGCTTATCAAAGGAAAGATAACAGTTGCAGAGCTTATGCCAGAACTCGAAGCTTCCAAGAAAGATAATGGATCCGAAAAAAGGGGGAAATGTGAAAAGATTTAAATGGTATCATTCTCTAGTTCATCATTCCGACTCCCCTTCGCAACAGTTCTCCTGCGTCTTTTGAGCCAAAAGACTTATTTCTTTGATCTCGAGAAGTAATTTTTTTCACGGCTTATTTGTTTTCCACCCACAACAGAGTTATTGCTTCGTCTCCTTGCAGCCGAGGCGAGGAATGAAGAGATCGGAGTAGATAAAACAAGGGCGAAATATTTGTACCCAGATTAATTCTGCAACTTTTTCATTAGAGGATCTAAAGGAGGGAAGGGCCTCTAGTTGGGGAGGGGGCCATAGCTTGGTGGTGGAGGCCACAGCTCGCATGCAGAAGGGATTTGCGTCCATTCCTGATATCCCCAGCTGAAGGATAGCAGCTACCCGAAGCCCTAGGTTAGCTGATTCTGGGCAGAGTGGACAATACTGAGGACCAAACCAGACTAAGAATAAATTGCAGGCATGGGTGGCCCAGGCTTACTTATAAGTAAGGAAGTAACACTTCATCGGAACAGAATAATGGTACAGTGGTACCTCGGGTTACAGGCGCTTCAGGTTACAGACTCTGCTAACCCAGAAATAGTACCTCGGGTTAAGAACTTTGCTTCAGGATGAGAACAGAAATCATGCTGCGGCGGCAACAGGAGGCCCCATTGGCTAAAGTGGTGCTTCAGGTTAAGAACAGTTTCGGGTTAAGAACGGACCTCCAGAACGAATTAAGTTCTTAGCCCGAGGTTCCACTGTACAGACTCGGAATGAGCTGAATACCATTCAGGAGCTTTTTCAAGGTGAAGGGTTCGAGGGAATAAGTCCTGTTTAGGAGCAAGGGCCCAATGTTCATGAGCAAAAACGATCAACAAGGATTTCAAGGGTGCACAAAGCTGCTCCAACAAGTTTCCTCGCCTACCCACCAAGGAGGTGCAGAGAATCTCTGACTACTCATAAGTCTGTCTGTCCACTCCTGTTTTGAGGGCAGGCGCTATGTCTACAGCGGCCTTTATCACACTTGGAACATGTGCAGAGGAGGGCGACCAAGATGATCAAGGGTCTGGAAACCAAGCCTTATGAGGAATAGTTGAAGGAGTTGAGTATGTTTAGCCTGGAAAAGAGGAGACTGAGAGGAGATAGGATAGCTGTCTTCAAATATCTGAAGGGCTGTCACATGGAAGACCCGAACCAATGGCTTCAAGTTACAAGCAAGGAGATTCTGACTAAACATTCGGGAGAACTTTCTGACGATAAGAGCTGTTAGGCAGTGGAATGGACTCCCTTGGGAGGTGGTGAACTCTCCTTCCTTGGAGGTTTTTAAGCAGAAGTTGGGTGGCCACCTGTCATGGATGCTTTAGCTGAGATTCCAGCATTGTAGGGAGTTGGGCTTGATTACCCTCATTCTCCCATCCAGCTCCTCAATTTTATGATTCTATGATTGCCACCAGGGCAGTGGCTCAGGAGAATGGGAATATCCTGGGGGAAGAGAACAGAGGAGGTACTCTCTCTGCCTAATGGTAGGTGTCAAGTGTGCGTGCAGGAACCAGGCCCTGTGACCAATAGGACTTTGCAGGACTGGGGCCTTCCTCAGTTTGTTCTGAAGATGCAAAGCGCGGTCTCACAGGTGAGGCCGATTGGCAACTCACAGCACCTGGTGGCAAGAGCCGGGAAGGGATGTAAGGTCAGCATTTCCATTGGGCTCTTTGCCACAGCAACACGTTCCCTGCCTTGCTGTGTTTGACTCCTTGACTCCTTGCTTCTTGATCCTTGGATTCCTGACTTCGTGACCCCTTGCTTCTTGATCCTTGGACCCCTGACTTCGTGACCCCTTGCTTCTTGATCCTCGGACACCTGACTTCGTGACTCCTTGCTTCTTGATCCTCGGACACCTGACTTTGTGACTCCTTGCTTCTTGATCCTCGGGCCCCTGACTTCGTGACTCCTTGCTTCTTGATCCTCGGACCCCTGACTTCGTGACTCCTTTCCTGACCCACGGACCCTTGGCTTCTTGACTCCCAGCTCTCTGACCCTTGGACTCTTGGCTTTCTGACTCCTGGCTTCTGGACTTCCACTCCTGCTCCCACCTCACCATCTTGCCCCCGGTCCCAACGTCCCCAGCAGGAACTTCGATCGGCCATGAACCGGACCATGACAGTAGGGCTGGCCTTGCAACCAAGCTTGACAAGGGATGTAGAGCACCAATGCCCAGTGGTAGGGCTGGCCCTGCAATAAAGGTTACAGGGGACGGAAAGCACCAATGGCTCAGGAGGGAAGACACTGGGCATGGAAACTATTTTATGTCCCCCTCTCCCCCACCCCACAGCACACACACTTCTGCTTGTCTGCAGCTTTACTATGAAAGATAGCCTTATCATTTGGCATAATTCAGCCTGGTTTCTATCTGCCCCTTCCTCCAGTCTCCCATCCTTGACTTCTCAGTAAGGAACACCCTCCCCCCGAATTCTCCACAAGTATTTTCAGCAAGAATTCACAGCAACGCTTATCAGCAAATCCCTCCCGAGTTTTCTACAAGTGGTCGGCTTTGCAGGCGAGACTCCGAGGAAAGAGGGCCAGAGCTGCCAGAATGACTGACGTTGTCCTTCATATAGCCATGGAGGGTGCAGCAGCTGTAGTTTGTATCTGTAGAAAAAGAAAGGGCAGGCAATACAGTGGTACCTCGGGTTACATACGCTTCAGGTTACATATGCTTCAGGTTACAGACTCCACTAACCCAGAAATAATACCTTGGGTTAAGAACTTTGCTTCAGGATGAGAACAGAAATTGCGCGGCAGCGGCAGCGGGAGGCCCCATTAGCTAAAGTGGTGCTTCAGGTTAAGAACAGAATGGTTGGATTTTAAGGAATGAATATTATATGTAGCTGCAGCACAGAGAGCCAGAAGTCATTTTTCTCTTTTCTATCTTTCTGTAGTTTTTTCTTCTTTCTCTTCCTTTCAGGTCTCTCCTTTCCTTCTTTTTTATTCTTCTGACTTTGTTCTCTTTTAGACCCAAGTGGCTGTCTTATCTTAGTATATTATAAAAAGATACTTTGTAATTTGTATGTATTTTTTCATATATCTATGAATATGTATCAATAAACAAGTTAATAAAAAATGTGAATAAATTTTCATGAGGATCAAAATAAAAAAAAATCTCAAACTGAGCTGGAATATGGAGTCAGATCAGCCCCAGCCAGCATGGCCACTTTGCCCTGGGATGGTGGAGAATTGTGTTCCCCAAACATTTTGAGGGCTACAGGTTTCCCACCTGTAGTTTATAGCACAGGCCATCACCAGCTGCCTAGTGAACAGTTTTGGCAGCCAACAGTTGGGGGAAACAGGAGGTCCAAGATGACAAAGATGGCCACCAACTAGGATGCTGGACTTGATGAACCTAGAACGTTGGTTCCCAAAGTGGGTGGTACCACCCCTTGGGGGAATTACCTAGCAGAGTGCTAGGAGGAGAGAGGACGGCAGAGGGGTGCTGGAGGGGTAAATAGCAATCAGACTTTGAATAGCTGGTATCACTGGATGAAGTTCATCAATTTTGTTGAATCAATTAAACTAAACAGTTTTACAGTCATACCTCAGGTTGCGAACGCTGCGGGTTACGTCTTTTCAGGTTGTGTCCTGCGGCAACCCAGAAGTACTGGAAAGGGTTACTTCCAGGTTTCGCCGCTCGTGCATGCACAGATGCGCAAAATGATGACAGGCGCATGCGCAGAAGCGTCGAATTGCGAGCCGCATGTGTGCGGATACGGGTTGCGTTCCTTTCAGGTTGTGAACGGGGCTCCGGAATGGATCCCGTTTGCAACCAGAGGTACCACTGTAATTGGATTTTGAATAAAGGTGCAGTGAATTGTTACTGCTTTGAATTGTATTGTATTCTCTTCCTTAGTGGGTCGTGCAAACTGCTATTCTGAATAATGCTTTTTATAGGGTAGAGTAGGGGGCGCTGAGGATGAGTTTGTGGCAACAAGGGGCTGTGACCCAAAAAGGATGGGCAGCAGAACAGTACACATTCACGCTATGTGCATAATTTGTTTTGGGGGGAGGCTTCCTTTGAAGACAGTCCCTAAAGTGCAGTTGGTGCTGAATTAAGTGTCCAGGCTGTTATTTGGGAGGAGACTGATAGTATTCCCTTGGTCCCCTCTCCCTCAACCTGGGCGAGAGACAGACTTGGGCAGCAGTGAATAATCAAATGAGAAAGAGGCAGAAGAAAAGCTTGACTCAAAGAAGGGATTCTTGAGGAGGAGGAGAAAAAGAAAAAGGCAGATAAGCTCAGGCAGTAGACTAAGGAAGAAAGGGAAAGGAGAGGCGGCTGGTGGCAAAGGGATGTTTAATTAAAAAGAATGGTCTGGGAGCTCGGAAACGCAAGTTTAATAAATATAAATAAATAAATAAATAAATAAATAAATAAATGCACAGAAAGCAAAACGAGGTGTTCAGGCAATTGGCCCATATAACCGATAGCTTCCTGGGACTATTATTCTATATTCTATATGTAGCATAATAGTAATATTAGCCTTGAAGCAAACACCTGTCCAGGGATTTGTTGACTTGCGTGACCTGAGTGTAACTTTCACCTCTTCTCCCCTCGCAGTTCATAAAGTTCGGTCATTTGTTTCCACCGCCTAATTACTGAAACCTGATCGATTGGAATAATCATATATTGCCACAAGCGGCATAATTTGCATATATTATTTGGTTCCTTGAGAGCTCGAAGGGTTTGACTTGGCCTGTCAAGGAAAGTTGCTTTTTTCTCCCGTAATGAATGGCTTGTCTCTGTCTGTGCTGTTGCCGCACCTCAATCTCTTCAACACTTATTGAAATGTCACCATGTGAATTTGCCTTCAGAGGTTATTAATCATGGGTTAACAAGTAGCTGTCACATGAAACCATGCAACTGAAAGCATTAAATTATACCACAGAAACTATTATAAGGTTCTTTTTTTTTAAGAGGGGAAAAAACCCCCACAAGAACTCTGCTTTCATAATAATGTTTTCGTAGCTATCTTCCCATCCATCAATGCTGCTTGTTAATCGAGAATTTTCCTTCAGACCCTTGAGGTGGAACGATGTATTTGGGACTTCAAGGGAACTCAGAGCCAAATATGACGCTTTTCAGTACCTTGAAGGGAAATTGTTTGCCAATTGCAAATTAATTGCAGCGAGGAAGCCGGTGGCAAAGAGAGAGCATTACAGCTGCGAGAAAGGCAACTATCATTATCTTTCAGAGTGGGTGGCAGTTCCTCAGGTTTAAAGGAGACTCTGGGCTACGTGAACCAATTAGCGCAAGTAAATTTAATTGGCAGGATGTTTCTGAAAAACTTGAGGGTGGGAATTGCTGAGGAATGGTAATAGTTGCAGAAGGGAAACCAAGACAAATTGCATAGCATAGGCTCGTCCATTAATGCAAGTGGGGCACTGCCCCACCAGTGTCATTCTGCCACTCCTCAATTGCCTGCCTCCTTACATATATTCCAGACACCTCCATTTTTAAGAATCCAAACGGAACGTTGTAACAAGTGGAGGAACATTGCACAAGTCATATCTTGTGAGCTCTTAGTGGGATGGCATTTGACTAAGTTTTATTCATGGTAAGGTAAAGGTAAAGGGACCCCTGACCATTAGGTCCAGTCGTGGCCAACTCTGGGGTTGCGGAGCTCATCTCGCTTTATTGGCTGAGGCAGCCGGCGTACAGCTTCTGGGTCATGTGGCCAGCATGACTAAGCCGCTTCTGGCGAACCAGAGCAGCGCACGGAAACGCCGTTTACCTTCCCGCCGGAGCGGTACCTATTTATCTACTTGTACTTTGACGTGCTTTCGAACTGCTAGGTTGGCAGGAGCAGGGACCGAGCAACGGGAGCTCACTCTGTCGCGGGGATTCGAACCGCCGACCTTCTGATCGGCAAGTCCTAGGCTCTGTGGTTTAACCCACAGCGCCACCCACGCCCCACTTTATTCATGGTAGACCCGATGAAATTTCTGGAAGATTGTGGCCTAAGCATTTGCCAGTGAATTTAATTGAGAAGTGACGTGAGCAGAATTTATTTAGGTCTCCACTCCTTCCTTTTTTATTGAGGGAGGACAGAGTGTTGACTCATCCTCAACAAGTTATTACCATTTTGTAAAAGACTGAACCGTATGCTGGCTTGCTGAAGAGGTGCAGGGCCTGTAAGTCAGAGCTATTCTGCCTGGCTTTCAATTTGAACTTAGCCTGATCTTTTATTCCCCTTCCTTCCCTCCTCCTCCCCTTTTTATGAAGATTACCCGCTCTGGGATCCCACAGCTAATTCTCCCCTGGTCTCCTCACTGGCCCAAACAGGACTAACTTAACCAGCTAGTCCTGGTGATCATCTAATGTTTATTGGATGGATTTTCCCTCTAAATTGATTTTTGAATTCTGAATTTACTGTTATTCACACTGGAGAAATGCTCCAAAGATACATGAGGAGGATCTGGAGCAGTTCTGGTTTTGGAACTGTGGTAAACTCATGGGCAGATAAGCTGTAGAAAAATTACTGCGCCGAGTGAGGGGTATGGAATAGATGACCCCAGCTTCGCTTCCTGCTCTATGTTTTTATGATTCCAGTATCCTTCAGGTTGGGATGCGGGTGGCGCTGTGGGTTAAACCACTGAGCCTAGGGCTTGCCGATCAGAAGGTCGGCGGTTCGAATCCCCACAATGGGGTGAGCTCCCATTGCTTGGTCCCTGCTCCTGCCAACCTAGCAGTTTGAAAGCACGTCAAAGTGCAAGTAGATAAATAGGTACTGCTCCAGCGGGACGGTAAACGGCGTTTCCATGTGCTGCTCTGGTTCGCCAGAAGCGGCCTAGTCATCCTGGCTACATGACCCAGAAGCTGTATGCCGGCTCCCTCGGCCAATAAAGCGAGATGAGCGTCGCAACCCCAGAGTCGGTCACGACTGGACCTAATGGTCAGGGGTCCCTTTACCCTTACCTTTATCCTTCAGGTTATAAGCAATGTGTTTGGAACAATGCTGTGAGTTATCTTAACCGCTTGAGGTTGATGCTAGACTAAACTGAAAGCAAATTCTCCCTCCCGTTCATTCCAATGGGTGTCGTGAAGGAGAGAAAGATAAATATAAAGAGAAAATATTATTATGGTGGAAGCGGGAAACATTAAAGAGAATTTTGTGTTCCGTTTCAGGTTTTTTTTATTTATTCTCTAGCTCAAAGGGAAATGGCTGTGAAAAATCCAAACAAGTTTCTACAGAATAAAGTACCTCTTTCCTCTCATCCCTCCATCCCTAGTTCCCCATGGTCCATCAAATTCACTACAAGCCTCTCCTTTTCTCTCGTTTTTCTTCCCCTCTGAGAGAGATCAATAGCATGAACGTACGTCCTTTGATGTCCCCGTGGTCAAAGCAGTGCTGCAGGATACAGAGAGCTCTGTGCTTCCCCCCAGGAAGGAAAGACTCACTTATGGGAACTGTGTTCTCACACAGAGGCAAAAGCAAACAAACTGTACAGACGTACGTCTGTGCAATGGCATGGAAGCGAAAGTTGTCCTTGTTTAATGTTTGGGAGGTGTGTGGGAGCATGTCAGAGACTTAAGTCAAAATACCAATTCTTTATTTGTGTTGCAGTGGATTTCACCTGGAGAAACTAGTAAATGTAAAGGGACCCCTGACCATTAGGTCCAGTCATGGCCGACTCTGGGGTTGCGGCGCTCATCTCGCTTTACTGGCCAAGGGAGCTGGCATACAGCTCATGTGGCCAGCGTGACTAAGCCGCTTCTGGCGAACCAGAGCAGCACACGGAAACGCCGTTTACCTTCCCGCCAGAGCGGTACCTATTTATCTACTTGCACTTTGACGTGCTTTCGAACTGCTAGGTTGGCAGGAGCAGGGACCGAGCAACGGGAGCTCACCCCATCACGGGGATTTGAACTGCCAACCTTCTGACAGGCAAGTCCTAGGCTCTGTGGTTTAACCCACAGCGCCACCCGCGTCCCTCGGAGAAACTAGTAGGTGCATGCAAAGTCCCATCAGCCCCAGGCAAGATGACCAGTGGCCAGGGATGATGGAAGCTGCAGCTGAGCAACATTTGAAAGGCCAGTGGCTCACCACCCCAGCTATATAGTGAGTTTTCCCATTCATTTCAAGAGGGCTTGAGGAGAGCATGAAATCCAGGACTGGTGGGTAGCTGGGATGAAGCATCTCTGAAAGCAGGGTGTTGTTGGTTGGTTGGTTGGTTGGTTGGTAGAATTCCCCTTTGGACAGCCTTCCCTAACCTGGTGTCATGGGCTGGCTGGACACAGAGGAATGGTGGGAGGCACCAACTGAGGCACCACCAAGGGAAGAAGGCTCAGAGCCTGGGAATTGGTTGTGGGATGATTGAATTAAATTTTATTATTTCGGTCACAGACCAGTTCCAGCCCACATAACAATATCAAGGAAGTCATAAAACACGATAGGGATACATTTGAATTTGCAATTAGGTGGTGGGATGATGATGAGTGGCCAGAGGGAGAAGGAGGAGGCATCAGAAGCTGAAAAGGCAACAGGCTTTAGTGAGCAGGGAGAGTTTGTGGCAGAAGGAAGTCTAGAATCAGAGCAAGAAGTTGCAGAATGAGAGGAGGGAGGCCAAGAGGCAGAGATGAGTCTGGCTGCTGAAAAATCCTAGAAGTCTCCCTCTCCTGCTGTGACAAGACCCCCCTTCCTCTGCTGGGCTCTTAGAAGAGGTATGAAGAGGGAGGAACAGAGGCCAGCTGGCATAGTCTCAGATTATTTGGGAAGGCCCATGGGGAGGGAGATTTAGGCAGCTGTGGGAAGGTGTGGACCTTCAGCCTCCACAACTGCCTCATAGGGGCAAGACTTGCCAAGAAGACTTGCTGTGCCCATTAGGCCTGGCGCTCTGGGGCTGACCTTGTTTTTTCATTTAAAAGAGAGAGAGTTAATTTTACTTACTCTGTGTGATTTATTCCCAACACCTGCTCCTGACACCTAGTGCCTTCTGTTTTGGACTACAACTCCCCTCAGCTTAGTCAGAGCTGGCTGGGGCTGATGGGAGTTGTAGTCCAATAGATCTTCAGCGCACTAGGTTGGGGAAGGCTGCCTTAGGCTACTGAATTTGCTGCAAATAATAAACGGTTCAGACTTGAGAGCAAGGAAGCATCTTAATCTATCTGGTGTTTAGGGAAATGGTTGTATGCATACAGGTAGAACCACATGGCTTCTCCTAGCAAGACATTGCCAAAACTGAGGAAGCTGGCATCAAGCTTTTCTACTTTCTGGTAGCTCCTGATTGACCCTCTTCTATCACTTGATTTCCCAGGCCAGGACTTGTCAGGGCTGTTATGAATCTCCTGGCTAGAAATGTCTGTAGGTTCTCCCCTGCAGCCAGCAAGCCCTTGTGGCAAAGGGAGCCAGTGTCTGATCTCAGTGGCTCCTGTTTCCAAGCCCTACAGGATCGGGCTAGGAACACAGGGCAAGGCTGAGCCTAATATTAAGCACTTTCAACACATTTTGATTACTGCACATTAAACATGCTCTTAGATTTCTCCCATTGGAACCAGTGTGGCTTAAAGATGTGCTAACTTTGGGTTGCATGCTGGGTTATGGTATCTCCCAAAGGTCTTTGCTTTGTTCATTCATTACCAATCTACTGCCATTGGAATTTGAGCTCCTTGATTCTTTTCGGTTCCTTTGGAGTGCCAGGTCTGGGTTGCAGAATCCGAATATCTTTTCATTCACTTGTAGTGGAGTTTTGGAAATGGACAGAAAGGTTAACTTCCAGCAGGAAACCTGGCAGCAAGCTATGCATGGTACTTCGAAGGCAGCAGCTTGATTGCATTGCTTTCAAGACAGCCATCATTTCCCATATAATTTTCTGAATCACCGTAATGAGGAATAATTTGGCTTCCAGGATCCCTTCCATTGTCCCTGCATTGTGCACAAAAGACTTCTTGTAAAACTTTCTGAAACTCCTTTGGTTCAGGGGAAGGTCATGAGCAACTTGTTGACGGGTTGCTGGCAAAGTAGGAGGGGGGTCTGAGTCCGCCTCTCCCTGCTGTGAACTCCATCCTCTCTAGGCTGATAGGTGGCTAGAGGCGGACAACATGCCCAGTGCTTTTCTGAAAACATGGCCAGTGTGGAGACATGGTGGCGCTGCAGAATGCCAGTGCCAGCGGCAGAAAACCCAAATGGCCCTCACTCACTTCTGGCTCTCAGTGGTAAAAATACAAAAAGAGTGATCATGGACCTTCTAAGTGTGGTGAAAACAGGTTGAACACACATTAATCATATTTCATTTTTTAATTTGGTTTTACAAATTCATTCACACAAATAATGTTATTGCAAATATTAGAATTTTACACAAGATTCTTCTGAATTCTGGGACTCCCCTCCTCCCTCCATGGGTTCTTTAAATAACATTTTCAACTGCATATTATAAGTGCATCTTAATTAACAGTACTCCATTGTATCCAAAATCTATGTATCATTGCAGGAGTAATTTAAAGCCTGCCAAAACGTTTTGAGTGTTTACAGTGGTCTTTCAAATGCAATATATATTTGTCCCATCCTCTGTTGAAGTTTTGATCCTCCTGATTTCTGATTTTCCCGGTTAATCTTGCCATCTCTCTATAGTCCAGTAATTTCATCTGCCAGTTTGCCCTAGTAGGTATCTTGTCATCTTTCCAGCTCTGGGCAAGTAGCATCCTTGCAGCTGTTATAGCATACATAAACAGTCTTTTCAGTTCCACGTTAACCGTATTTCAAGGCATCTTTTCTCAGGACAAGAAAACTTGTGTTCAGGCTGCTTCCTTCAAATGGAGAAGGCCTGTCTATCTTTGCCCTGATAAATCTTACTAGTGGCACCTTCCTTGTGGCACTCTCTTCCTAAAGGGCTCTGTGCCTTTACCCTATCAGATTCTTACCCTCTGAAAACTCCTTTGTTTTAAATGGCATCATCAGCTGATTCGTGTTCCTGGCTGTGGGTACTTAGATGGGCTTTTGCTGCTGTTTTTAAATTAGTTTTTAACATTTTAGTGAAGAACGAAAAATCTTCCCACTTTTAAGTTTCTGTTTTATTTATAAAAAATGTTTATATACATCTAGCCTGTGTAGGAAATGTCTTAAGTGGCAAACACCAAATATAAACACAAGAAAAACATAAAAGCAGAAAACGGTATAAGAAGCTCGCCACTCGCGTGAAACGCATCTAGCCCAAAAAGCTGGTTGATACCAGAAAGTCTTCAGAAATAAGACTTGGTGCTTGGTGGGTTTCCAATGGGTGGGCATTCCACATTGCTGGACCAGCCATATAGAGTGCTTGATTTTTTGTAGATGGCAAGTGGGGATCATTCACATGTTGGAGAGTTGACAGCATTCCTCCAAGAAACCTTAGCAATTAAGCTGGGATAGTAAGGCTTAGGGGGACTTTAAGGTATTGTGGACCCAAGTTGTTAAGGGCTTTGCAAATCAATCAGTTCACACATAATGGCGAGCTATAGTTAAAACAAACCAGGGTTTGTAAGTCAACAGCAAACCATGGCTTCAGATCCTGGTTTGTTGGTAGTAAGCAAACCATGAGAGCCAGTGTGGTGTACTGGTTAAGAGCGGTGGACTCGTAATCTGGTGAACCGGGATCACGTCTCCGCTCCTCCACATGCAACTGCTGGGTGACCTTGGTTTAGTCACACTTCTCTGAAGTCTCTCAGCCCCACTCACCTCACAGAGCATTTGTTGTGGAGGAAGAAGGGAAAGGAGATTGTTAGCCGCTTTGAGACTCCTTAAGGGGAGTGAAAGGCAGGATATCAAGTCCAAACTCCTCCTCCTCCTCTTCTTCTTCTTCTACTTCTTCATTAAGGTGCTGGGCAGGGTGCACACATAATGATAAGCCATGGTTTAATAAAGCATACTTGATTTAGTATTATAGGAGGCTCAGACTTAGCTTGCTTTGAAGGAAATGTGGCGCCTGAAGGCAGTTTCACCCCCTTATCTCATGTCGGAACCAACCCTGGAATTTGCCATGCTTTCAGAAATAGTTTCCAAGTGACAGAGTGGCTTTGGCAAGCAGAAATCCCAAAAGGCAACTGAGCGTCCAAGCAGCCCTCTCAGGCCAAACGTTTTCTGTTCTCGTTAGGGAAGGCAGAACAGGAGTCTCCGAGGCACTGAAGCAAGGCCCAAGCCTTGGGAGGGGAAGGAAATGTGTTCAACAGCTCAGTGCTTGAAAATAAAAGCAGGATGAACATAAGGGAAGCAGGGAAGAGAAGCCACACTGAGTCTGGTAATTGCTGTTAATTGTCTACTTCAACAGCCTAAGAGCCCAGTCTGATGCTACTTCTACATTGAACAGGCAATCTGCCTCTTTCTTCTTCTTCCATGCCCATAATGCACAAACAAGTATAGAAATTCAATTAATCAAGTCAATGCATCTTTAATAACTATTTTTTACATGAATATCTACTCACCCCCCCAATCTAATCCACCCCTGCCTCCAGTCTCTACTGAATGATTCTCTCCTTGCTATAAAGTAAAGGTGCCCCTGACCGTTACGCGGACGATTCTGGGTTTGCATGCTCATCTCGCTCTGTAGCACGGGTCGGCAAAGATTTTGTGGCTTGGGCCAGTTCACGGTCCCACAGATGATGCGGTAGGTCGGAGTGTGTGTGTGTGCGTGCGCATGCACGCAAGCGCAAACACTATTTCTGGGAGTCCTTCCAGCACGGAGGAGGAGTGCGCAGCTTCCCATTGGCTGCAGGAGCTTCCTGCAGGAAGCCGGCCAGCATTGCAGAAGGCGGTCCCCACTCTGCTCCACGCTGGTTTAGCGTGGCACACGGGAGCCAACCAAGTGGGCGGCAGGGGTCCCTGAGTGGGCGGCAGGGGTCCACGGGCCAGTTAAACAACCCCCATGGGCCACTTGTGGCCGCCGACCCCTGATCTATAGGCTGAGGGAGCCAGCGTTTGTCTGCAGACAGCTTCCGAGTCATGTGGCCAGCATGACTGAACCGCTTCTGGCGAATCACAGCAGCACACGGAAACGCCATTTACCTTCCCGCCGGAGAGGTACCTATTTATCTACTTGCACTTTGACGTGCTTTCGAACTACTAGGTGGGCAGGAGCAGGGACTGAGCAACAGGAGCTCACCCCGTCGTGGGGATTCGAACCGCCTACTTTCTGATTGGCAAGTCCTAGGCTCTGTGGTTTAGACCACAGCGCCACCCACGTCCTTGCTATAGCTATCCATAATCATTACATCCCATATTTTCATCCCTTGGAGAAAAGTATCCATTTAGCTATTAAAACAGGCCAAGATCAACACGGCAGACCAAAGCGTATGGCAGAAGCTTCTGAAACATTGTGACAGTCATAGCCTGATATCCCAGTTGCTAGAACCACAGGAGTGGAGAGTTGCTCTTGTGCTCAGATCCTGATTGCAGGTTCCCTGCAGGCATTTGCTCAGCCACTGTGAAAACAGGATGCTGGACCAGGTGAGCTGTTGGCCTGATGCAGCCGGCTCTTCTTACGTTCCTATGACTGTGCTGTGCTTTGGGCAGCGGTCTCATAGACTTATCTCACGTTCATGCCAACGTTCTCTTCTCCTTTCTGCAGATTGCCACCCTTCGTGTGCACAGTGTGTGGCAGATCTCCAGGACACGGGAAGCATCTGCTTGAAGTGCCAAAACCTCCATCATTTGCTCCTGAGAGAGCGCTGCTTGCCTGAGTGCCCCACGGGATATTACAAGGTTGGCGGGGAGTGTCAAAGTGAGTAGCATCTGAAAAAAATGCCTTCAACCCTGTATACCTGAAGGAGCATCTCCACCCCCATCGTTCTGCCCGGACACTGAGGTCCAGCTCCGAGGGCCTTCTGGCGGTTCCCTTGCTGCAAGAAGCCAAGTTACAGGGAACCAGGCAGAGGGCCTTTTCGGTAGTGGCACCCGCCCTGTGGAATGCCCTCCCATCAGATGTCAAAGAGAAAAACAACTACCAGACTTTTAGAAGACTTCTGAAGGCAGCCCTGTTTAGGGAAGCTTTTAATGTTTAATAGATTATTGTATTTTAATATTTTGTTGAAAGCTGCCCAGAGTGGCTGGGGAAACCCAGCCAGATGGGTGGGGTATAAATAATAAATTATTATTATTATTATTATTATTGTTATTATTATTATTATTATTATTATTATTATTATTATTATTATACCTGGGTTGCCCAGTGAGCTTCATGGCTGAACCAGGATTTGAATCCAGCCTCCTCCTCTCTAAACCCAACACGCTTTCCTCCCTGATGCACAGAGTTATGGTAATGCTCTTAATGGCCTGTTTGCAGAGGGGCTGCTTCTCACAGACGTACGTTTCCACAATGTCTTTCCCCTCCAGAGTGTGACGCTTCGTGTACAACTTGCCGAGGCGAGGGGCCTTCCTCCTGCACCTCCTGCGATTCGAACCTTGTTCTCTCTCACATCGGCACGTGCGTCTCGGCCTGTTTCCTTGGGTTCTATAGAGATGAGAACCAGCATTGCAAACGTACGTCTTTCTGCTTCTTGCTTGTATCTGTTTGTTGCTTAAACAAATAAAAAAACGGAAAGATGATTTAAATCAACATTGCAGGGCGTTATCGGGCATGGCCAAACTTGGCCCTCCAGCTGTTTTGGGACTACAACTCCCATCATCCCTAGCTAACAGGACCAGTGGTCAGGAATGATGGGAATTGTAGTCCCAAAACAGCTGGAGGGCCAAGTTTGGCCATGCCTAGATTAGATAATCCACGGGACCCTTTTCAACTCTAAAATTCTATGGTTCTAAGTTGCTGTGATTCAGGTCCAAGCATATCAGCCTTGAAATAGCCTCCAAAACTGGAGTGGGGAAGAGTTTTTAAGGGGCAGGGAGAAATAGCTGAAATGGGGGAATTAACTTAACATTTATATTTAAGACACCTCACAAAACAGGTTTGCATTTTAAAAAACAATACTTCATGTTAATAAGTAATGTTAATTAATAAGACATGCAGTGTAAAGACAGCTCTGTCTTAACAAGCTTACATTGCAAATTTATTTTGCCTTTTCTTTGTCATTTTGAATAATGTGTCACTGGTATATTTTGAGTTTTGCAAATGTGCCTCATCAAACATCTAATTATTAGCTACTTCTTCACTCTGTTAATCCACACAGCTTCTTAGATGTGTTGCAAATGTGAATTAATTAAGGCTTGTGACACAAAATGAGTCAGATGCTGCAGCATAGAAAATTAGGTATATAAGAGATTTTAGATGGAGGGTTGTGGGGAGGTGGTGGGGAGGTGGATGAAGATTTGTGTGCCCTTAAGGGGCAAAGAAAGGGACGTGGGTGGCGCTGTGGGTAAAACCTCAGTGCCTAGGACTTGCTGATCGCAAGGTCGGCAGTTCGAATCCCCGCAGCGGGGTGACCTCCCGTCGTTCGGTCCCAACTCCTGCCCACCTAGCAGTTCGAAAGCACCCCTAAGTGCAAGTAGATAAATAGGTACCGCTTTATAGCGGGAAGGTAAATGGCGTTTCCGTGTGCGGTGCTGGTGCTGGCTCGCCAGATGCCGCTTAGTCACGCTGGCCACGTGACCCGGAAGTGTCTCCGGACAGCGCTGGCTCCCGGCCTCTTGAGCGAGATGAGGGCGCAACCCTAGAGTCGGACACGACTGGCCCGTACGGGCAGGGGTACCTTTACCTTTTTAAGGGGCAAAGAATACCCAGACACGAAAACCCTGGAGCTGCGTTAACTCTAATAATTCCCTTCTTGGCTCTTCAATGGGAATCTATTCAAACGTTTAGCAAGGTAATGTAGCATAGGCCACCTGGACTATTTAATGTCAGGCCTTTTCCCTGATGTGCTAGCTTTCTTCATGCAGGGAGTTTCTGATATGCGGGCCGTTTTAATCAAAGAAACAGTCCCTTTTCTGCATTCTCGCCTCATAAGAGAGCTGCATGAACTTTCAAAAACATTTGAACCACCTTGGAGGGAGGCGATGGAAAGGAGGCAACAAGAAATGGTTCAATGTTTATTGATTTAAAAGCTTTGTACGGCACCTTTCATCCGACTTGGATTCCAGGGCAGTGAAATAGACATATAATAAATGATTCACATCGTAGCGCAATAACAACAAAAATAAATGACAAAAAAGAGCAGATTGGACCCTTATGCAGGCTTAGGAGTATAGAGAACATTTGAAACACCTGGGCAAATTAGAAAAAAAAAAGTTTTAGCCTGGCGCTGAAAGAATTGTTGTGTGGGTGTGAGTTGGGCCTCTTTGGGTAGTGTTGTGCTAAAGCCCAGGTGACCTAATTGAAGAAGTTTTGCCTCTTGTGGCTGAATTTCCCAGGGAAAAGGCAACTGAGGAAGGGTTTCAGTAGACGACTCACAAAAATTACATAGAAGTACATACCTCTCTTCCTGAATGTGTTATTCACTCTGTGTCATGGAGGAGGGGAAACTTGTGTGTGTGTGTGTGTGTGTGTGTGTGGGTATGTGTGTGAATAACTGTTGACCCATTGGGAAAGTTATTTGTGGTCTGGACTCAGCGTTGGGCAGGATACTTGGAGTTTGCAGCACTGTAGGATTGAATAACTCTTTCTCTGCCTGTGTCCGCCCCACCTCTCCCTAGCCACTTTCCCTCACTTTGTATAGTTTTGTAGTTGTTTGAAGTGTTCAAAATGCTCTAAGTACAATAGCTCAGTCAATCATCATTGTTCTAGCATTTCAGACACTTATTGTTCCCGTATTGCAGATGGGTAGGCTGAGAGATAATGGCTTGTCTCGGGCTGGTGGCTGAAGCTTGCTTTAAACCGGAGACCTCCCAGCTCGTGTTCTTAGCGGCGATTGTGCTCCAGTCGTTAAAAATAACTGCAATCAGTCATCCTGCTTTTTATCTTCCTCTACAGCTTGCAGTAGTCAGTGCCTGAGCTGTGATTCGGGGACCCGTTGCACATCCTGCAAAGACCCGTCCCATGTCTTGCTCTTTGGTGAATGCCAGGATGACAGCTGCGCTCCACAGTATTACCTGGACTTCTCCACCAAGACCTGCAAAGGTGAAAGAAACAGAGAGATGTTCTCGTCTTGGATCACAGTAACAATGGTTAAGAGTCTAGTTTAAGTCACAGTGAAGCCTTCTTCACTCTCTCCTTCCAAACCACATTCCTCCCACCCTTTGCCGCTTCCCTTGCTCCCCTGGTTATCTGCTTTCATGGGATTCTGCTCCAGTGAAAAACAAGATTATTGCAAATCCTTCCCTCGTAAATGATTGAGTAAGTGAGCCATCAAACTCTCTTCCGAGGGTCAAGATTTGCCATTTGCTCATCTAGCAGTTCAGTTGAATGATGGGTGAGCTTAACTTGCTAAATCCCTCCTCCCCCCCTTTAACATTTATATAAGATTTTGTATATTTGCTGGAGTTTTCTCTGATTTATAAATATTGCAAGGCTGAATATACATATTTCAAGAGAGAACTTTGAAAGAACAAGCCTTCAGCACATGCTGCCGGTTCCACATTTGTGTTTTCTGAGGAAGAAAATCAGGCCCAATATGAATATTTTCTTCTTTCCCTTTTCACACCTTCGTTATTATTATTTATTAAATTTGTATAAAGCTACATTGCTAATGCGCCACCATCAAAGATTACTGTGCATCACCCTCAGAAGGCTTGCTGTATAATTAACTAACCTGAAACACTGGGACTCTTTTTAACTATCCAAGGTGGAAGAAAGTTAAAGCTAAGGAACTTGATCCCAGGACTCATAAAAGGCTCTTGACTCACTTTCATGTCACAGCAGGATATGATCATATAGAGTGGAGTTCAAAATTCACTGCAAACTGTTTAGCAGTGAAATCAGGGGAGAGTCAAGAAGAACAGCTCTTCCCCCCTTGACCCCAGACAGAATCCAGCAACCTGCTAATTTTTACTATTATCCTAATTAGGGGTGAGGAAGAAATTTAGTTCAGTTCCCATTTCAATATGAAATGTCCAAATTTGCACTTCCTGAAACAACACAGGAACCGAAATGGGTTTAATCTTTGAAATTCGCAGTTGTCCGAATTTTGTGATGCACTTCTCTAACCGAACAAGATGTATTGGGGGAAGCACAAGTTAGTGAAAACGACATGCAAAAATGCATTACATTAGGGGGAAATGTTTGCAAAAATGTGCATATCAGGGTAAAGTTGCATACAAATAGATTGGGAGAAATTTGCACTAAAATGCTGGTGAATTTTCATGGTGGCTTTTAAAAAGACACAAACCGATGGAGAGATGCAGAGAGCCGAACTTAAGGCTGAAAAAGGGAGAAACGGAAAGAAACCGAAATTGGCATCCATCTATAATCCTAAATTCCTACCCTGATTCCCAAGCTAACCTAGAATGTAAAATAAATCCTCGGGAGTTCGCCAGGCTGTATTTCTCCTGATGTATATTGGAGAAGGAGCTCAGGATTTTCAAAAGGAGTGCTGAGCTGATGTTTCATGTGGCTGGAGGGTGTGGATTCCATGGGAGAAATGCTTTTGCTTTGGAACTGGTTAAAAGAGCCCCCTCGCCCCCTTGACAAGTGATCTCTGATCTAGCTGCAGCACCCAGAACTAATTACCACGGAGAGGAGCTATGCAGACGTTGTTTCAGCACCACTGAGAGTGCCTTCCAGGAAATGGGATGGTGTTGCACAGACTTGCAGCGTGATGCCAGCCATCTAACATGCCAAATAGTTCTAAATGCTGCAGCTGGGGCTCTAGGGTCAATGTCAATCTGTACAGTGTCCCCATGTCCCCCCTCTCTCCTTCTCTTACGCTCACTGTTTCTGCTCTGCTCAAGTTTCTCTTGCCAGGGCATCCAAGGACAGCTCCAACTTCTTTCTGCCCTGTTCCTCCAGGACTTTTGTGATTGCTATATCCTGTGCTAGCGTCTCTCCCGATCCACACCTCCATTGCCATTTCCTTCACCAATATCCCATCCTCTGTTCATCCTGGGGATTGTAATCCACTTCACTTCTCTGTATTGCACAGCAGGGGTTTGCGAAACATAGGCTGGGGTCTCCTGACAACATCTCTGGGCGATTAGCAGTCGATCAGCCAAGGTTTAAGCAGCAAGAAAGCAGCTCTTTCTTCTGAAATTAATCTGCTGGAATGAAGCAAGTTATCCAGGAACAGACTTCTGTGTGAAAGGACTGGAGGTTGAGTTCAGTTGAGTTCTGGTGCTGAAAACAAAATCCTAATCTCAGAATGTTCAGAGGCACCTTGTCTTTTATTCTAGCCACATTACTATTACTTTCACAATTGTACACATGGCCCTGGTTAATAGATCATTAGGTTCTAGTAAATGATAACAATAATTTTATTATTTATACCCCACCCATCTGGCTGGGTTTCCTCAGCCACTCCCAACAGAACACTAAAAACAGAACAAAACTTCAAACATTAAAACTTCCCTAAACAGGGCTGCCTTCAGATGTCTTCTAAAAGTCAGATATTTGTTTATTTCCTTGACATCTGATGGGGGGGGTGTTCCACATAGCGGGCGCCACTACCAAGAAGGCCCTCTGCCTAGTTAAGAGCAGATTAGATCCAATAGTTCTGACTGCTAGATGGAGGCAGTAAGCCTTTGATGGGAACCGCAGGTGTAGAGAGGGCTGTTGCTCTTTGGTCCTGCTTACAGGCATCCCATAACCTTCTGGTTGGCCTCCCTGAGAGCAGGATGCTGGACTTTGGTTGGATCAAACAGAGTTGTTCTTAGGTTCTTAAGCCCACCCCTGAAGTATAACACTTGGTGCTCTGTTGGTGCTGAATAAATGCTCAGCTCTTTTCACAGTAGCGTGGTTCTCTCACAGTTATTGCATGCGTCTCCCAGGAGGTACCCAGCAGCTGCCTGGAGCAGCGCGGCTGAGATGTCCCTGCCTCCCTGTTATTAACTTTGCCATGCTCTCTTCCGAAATTCCTTTTGACTTCAGGGCAATGTCACCTTCGTCATTGATTCGGCCTGCTTAATTAGCAGCGCTTGCGGGGAAATCCCAGAAGTCCACAGGAGTGGAAGATAAGAGATTTACGGTTTAACCGTGGCAGGAGACGCCATGGAGCAATGTCAGCCGACAGCAACCGCAAGGACCTCGAGGGAGCAGCCGTTGCGACTGCCTGACTGGACCTTTGAAAAGCAGCCTCCTGTGTCCATGTTTAACATAATTGGGAAATGTTAAACCCCAGAGAAAGATCTGTGTTATTCTAAGAACATCTCCTTAGGCATTTTCTTTCCTGCCTTGCATCTGTTCTGCTGTTCTTTCTTTGCCCTTCAATGCATCTGCAGTCAGTACCGTTTGGTATGTTAAAATGGGTGGGTGGAAGCTGAGCAGACTGTGGGCTTTGCTTAGGATGTGTGTGTATTTTCTTCCTTCTTTGCATTCCAGAGTGTGACTGGAGCTGCAACGCTTGCAGTGGTCCCCAGAGCACCGATTGCTTGCAGTGCATGGAGGGATACATTCTCCACGAAGGTTCCTGTGTGGAGCGTTGCCCTCCTGCTTTCTACAAGGAATCCGACACTTGCCAAAGTAAGTCTCTGCTACTTTTCCTGCAGGGTGAGTGTACTTGATTTTCTTTCTCGAGGACGCCGTCCACAAACGACCTCTGTCAGATACTGCTATGGAAGTTCACTAATTCCTTGCTGGACAGATTGTGTCTTGTGCCCCCATTTGAGACAAGTCAGTGGGGTGGGTCCTCTGCCACTTTCCAAGACCAGTCAAGATTTTGCTTTGGACCTGGGTGGTAAAGGGCAAAAGGAGAGAGGGAAGAGCTCATGCTATGTCTTGTCTAGGTTCTTCCCCATCAGCTCATTGGTGAGAAAAAAGGTGAAGGTAAAGGGACCCCTGACCATTAGGTCCAGTCGTGGCCAACTCTGGGGTTGCGGCGCTCATCTCGCTCTATTGGCCGAGGGAGCCGGCATACAGCTTCCGGGTCATGTGGCCAGCATGACTAAGCTGCTTCTGGCGAACCAGAGCAGCGCACGGAAACACCGTTTACCTTCCCGCTGGAACGGTACCTATCTACTTGCACTTTGACGTGCTTTTGAACTGCTAGGTTGGCAGGAGCAGGGACCGAGCAACGGGAACTCACCCCGTCGCGGGGATTTGAACCGCCGACCTTCTGATCGGCAAGCCCTAGGCTCTGTGGTTTAACCCACCGTGCCACCCGCGTCCCTCATTGGTGAGAAGGGCATGCCAAACAGTTGCTGTGCTGTCCACGTCCCTTCACGGGAACGTAGCAGTCCATGACTGGGGTAAGAGATCTTTTACAACCCAAGGGCAGCATTCCATCATTGGCAACTTTTTGAGGTTCTATGATTCTTTGACTCTTATTTGTGTAGAGTAGGCTGCATTGCTGTAAGGCAGAAGTCAGAGGTTTCCACCCCATCCTTCTTCCAGGTGAGGAAGAGGCATTATCGCAATTCAAGGAGGCTTCCCAGTCAGCCAAAGTCATTCTTGTGCCCTGTGGGATGGAGTAGAGATTCAAGGACCAAACAGAGAGGTCTGGTGGGCTGGATTTGGCCATTGGGACTGAGGTTCTCGGTGTATGTGGTGCATGCATGTGCACGATATAAGGAGGCAGTATCAATGTAGTGAGCGGCAGTGCCAAGGGATTAGATTACTGTCAGGAGCTCGTCCTACACTTGAGTAGGACTCTGGCAGAGACACATGCCCAACTGGCATGTTCCCTCCCTCCTGGTCGATCGTTCGGGAGCTTCAAAAGCTTTCTTCTGCTCGAACATCACAGCGACCGATGCCAACAGACATTAGCACACTTAGGGATCCTCAGAGTCTTCGCAGCTTGTGTGACAGACCTCAGCAACTCAGCATTTTGTCTGATCTACTTTATTTACATATAAACACACATGGAGCACTGCAACATGGCTCCCTCTCTCTCTAGCATCAGACAGCAAAGAGAAAAAGAACAAAGGACAATAGTCCCACTTCACGGAACACAGTAACGCAAACATCCTGTCTCCATCACCTCCCACTTTGTGGATAGACAAAAATCCCATGATTCACTAGTGCAGAGATGGGGAGCCTTAAGAGGGTTGGGTGAAATCTTGCTGACCTGTGGACCTGGGTTCTCCGTTCCTGCCCTGGTGCCTCTACTTGCCAAATGAGGTTGCTGCCAAGTCAGGGAACAGGTTACAAGGAGAAGGCAAGCCTGGATTAAGCCCCCCCACCAAGGCAAAGTGAGGTGGAGCAAAGCGAGCCAGTTGGGTGTGTTGGTGAGAGTGCTGAACTAGGACCTGGAATACCCAGGTTCATATCTCTGCTCATCCATGAGGCTGACTGGGTGGCCTTCGGTTAGTTTTTCAATCTGATCTACTTCACAGGGATGTTGTGAGTCTAGAAAGGAGAGGGGGAGAACCATGTATGCTTCCTTGAGCTCCTTGGAGGAAAGTGGGGTACATGTGAAATACATAATACTGACGCTGGAATGAATTTACATGGTTTTAGCAGAAAGGTTATAAAGAATTAAGTAAAAATGGATTGTTAATGGGTTAAAGTGTAAAATTTAAGGTCAAATTGCGTTAAGATAAATTATGGAACAAAATCTGAGAAAGAGGGAAAGGACTTGCTGAAACAATTGAATTAGAATACAAACAATTGTATTAGAATACAAAAAGGGAGGTGTGAGGAAGTCAAGGAAACAAGTAAATGAAAGATAAAGATATGAAAATACTGGATGTTAGTGTTTTTAAATGTTTTCCCCCCCCACTCTTATTGCTTAGCTGTACTGTTTTTGGGGTTTTTATTTCTTTCTCTTTTTTCTTCTTAGTATTGTATTTTCTTTTATTTTTGAAGTATTGTAATCTTTTATTATTATTATTGTCTGCTTTTCTTTTTTCTGTAATTGTTAAACTTTAATAAATATCTTTTAAAAAAAGAAATACATAATACTAATACAAATGAGAAGTGGGACAGATTTGCTCGGTGGCTTGAACTGGGAGAATCAACTGCAGCAACAACAGGTTTCTGTTCTTACTGATACCAGAGAGAAAGTCAAACTTGGAAGCTTTCCTATAGTTCAGAGCTTGCTATATGATCTGTCTCAACCTACTGATGTTTCAGTAATTCCTCACTTTGGCCTGAGCTTGGTGGTGGGCAGCCCTGAGTGAATCCCCCTCTGACACTCCTCAGCCTTCAGATTCATGGTCTGAATCTGTGAATTCTGGTCCTGACACCATCTGACTGCAGTGACAGAGGTATCCTATTCCGAGTGGCAGTTCTGCCTTCAAATGAGACCTGTCAATGTGATCCCTGCTATGCTTACAGCGTTTTGGGTTTACAGTGCCTGTCTGTTGTGATTTAGGACATACGGGAACAGTAAAAAGCCCGTTACTCAGAGAAGCTTGGCCGCAAATTTGCGCTGTCGCCTCAAGACCTACGACAGCATTTAAGCTGGCATATATCTATAATGTTCTTCTGAGGCTTGGGATCTTGAAGGAAAGTGGTAATGGATACAAAGCTCTGTCTAGGTCCAGGCAGATCAGCACCCTGGACAGCTCCCAGTAGGACCTTATATCTGCACTTGGGAAGATGCTCTCTCAGCAAAGGCTTAAGAGTCATCTGAAGCCTTAAAAAGTTGACATGTCTGGACCTTACAGTGGCTCCACCTTGGGAGACCTGTTTGCACTATTTAAAGGGCCTGCAGCCTGTTCTGCAGCCACATGCTCCTGCATAGTTGTGGAGCAGGAGAGACTGCAGGAATGTCAAACCCCAAGGATGACAGGAAACTGGTGCATTGCCTGAATGAGTTCTCCTAAGGCCAAAAACTGGGACCCTGAGGCAATGTCCACCTGCACTTGAGCCAGGAACCCAGCGCTGTCTGCTTGTGTTGAGTGCCTTCTGTCCTGCCAGGTCTAATCATCCGGTAGCATCTATTATACTCAATATTTCTCTCTCTCTCTCTCTCTCTCTCTCTGTGTGTGTGTGTGTATGCATGCATGCACATACATATGAACACTTGTACACCCTGCAGTAGTTAGAATGTAGACAATCCAAGTACAAATTCTTGTTCAGCTTCCCTGGTGTCAAAAAAGGTTATTTATGTATGCCACTACAGCGGCCCATGTTTTGTTAGCCCCAAAATGGAAGACGAGCATGGTCCCAACTAAAGAAGAATGGCAACTTAAACTGATGGAATATGTGCAGCTTGCGGGCCTAAGACACAGAATAAGAGAACAAGAAGAACATAGGTTTAAAGAAGATTGGAAAATGTTTATTGAATATATGGGGGGGGGGGTTGTGTACACTTGAAAACGTTAGCAGCATTAAGATAAATTCAACAGTGTAAATAAGTTTTGATGGATGTAATAATGGAATACTGAATGGTTTGGTTTATATAAAATATGCGGGGGTTTATGTTATGCAAAATGAACCATGGAAAGAGAAGAAGGGAAGTTTTTGATATTTTAAGGTTGCTTAAATGAATATTCTAAATTGTAAAACAGAAAATGTAATATATGTGTGTGTGTGTGTGTGTGTGTGTGTGTATCTCAGCTATAGAATTCACTGTGTGACCTTGGACATGCTATGCCCTTCAAGAGTATTGTAAGGACAGAATGAGTTAACTGTGTATCCTGTCTTTGCCAGGGTGTAATCAGATCACGAGACACAGAACTGTGCCCTGCGTTTCTGTCTAGAGGAATTCGTTCCTAAGTTATTTGTGTGTGCTTTCCAGGATGTGATGATGACCGCTGCCTGCAGTGCCGTGCCCCGAGTGAATGCACCCACTGTGAATCCCCGTTTCTTCTCATGGGTTCCCAGTGCGTCTCGTCATGTGGAAAGCGGTTTTATGCAGACCACGGAGAGCAAAGGTGCTCAGGTGAATATCAATAAGGGGATTAAAGCTTAAAACACACTTGAGTTCACAGGTAAGCAGCCTGAGCAAAAAGAGGACTCGAGAATCCATGGGCTGGATAAAATAATATTCCAGCTTATGTGCTTCACTTAAACAAACCTGTTGATGTTGTTGGTCTCTGAAAACTGGGTGTCGCTGTGGGTTAAACCACAGAGCCTAGGACTTGCCAATCAGAAGGTCGGCGGTTCAAATCCCCACGATGGGGTGAGCTCCTGTTGCTCGGTCCCTGCTCCTGCAAACGTAGCAGTTCGAAAGCACATCAAAGTGCAAGTAGATAAATAGGTACTGCTCCAGTGGGAAGGTAAACGGCGTTTCCGTGCGCTGCTCTGGTTCGCCAGAAGCGGCTTAGTCATGCTGGCCACATAACCCAGAAGCTGTACGCCGGCTCCCTCGGCCAATAAAGCGAGATGAGCAGCGCAACCCCAGAGTCGGTCATGACTGGACCTAATGGTCAGGGGTCCCTTTACCTTTACCTTTAGGACATGAAGAGCTGCAGCAGAGCTTCTGATCCTTTATCTTACTTTGTACTCATCTCGGGATGAGAACTCGTTCTCTGAATATGCGTGGCTTACAGTAGGGCAGCCCAAGACATTTTGCTGCCTCAGACAAAGAATACGATAGAATCATAGAATTGTAGGGTTGGAAGGGACCCGATGGTCATCTAGTCCAACCCCCTGGAATGCAGGAATCTCGAGAGCCAGTGTGGTGTAGTGGTTAAGAGCGGTAGTTTCGTAATCTGGGGAACTGGGTTCGCGTCTCTGCTCCTCCACATGCAGCTGCTGGGTGACCTTGGGCCAGTCACACTTCTTTGAAGTCTCTCAGCCACACTCACCTCACAGAGTGTTTGTTGTGGGGGAGGAAGGGAAAGGAGAATGTTAGCCGCTTTGAGACTCCTTAAAGGGCGTGAAAGGCGGGATATCAAATCCAAACTCTTCTTCTTCTTCTTCTTCTTCTTCTTCTTCTTCTTCTTCTTCTTCTTCTTCTTCTTCTTCTTCTTCTCAACTAAAGGATCCATGACAGATGGCCATCCAACCTCTGCTTAAAAACCTCCAATGAAGGAGATAGCCCCTCTCAATGCTCAATAAACAGATTATCTGGAAGCGACAGTAACTGGAGCAAATTTAAAAATGTTGAACAAGCAAGCTCCCTTTTTGTTAAAGCATGGAGATTTGTCCCTTTGCATTCTTCATATTTAAGACAATGTAATTCTTTATAACAATAGCTGCTTAATGCGCTTAACTGGGAAGCCAACCACAGATTTAGGAGCTCCTGAGGCACAATCAAGTGTGATCTCAAACTTTGTGTGTGTGTATTCATGCGCTCATGTGCCCAGACACTGGTGTCCACATGTAAAGGAATGTGTGCTTCCTGAAATGAATGAGAAGATTTTATAGTCTGAGAGTCCTGTTTGTTGCATTGCCCTTCACCCCACAGTGCTCAGGGCAAAGTTGGCTCAACAAGCCGTTTGTGCTTGGACTCTTGTTTCGTTGACCATTAATAAAGTAATAACACAGTTGTGGCCTTGTTTTCCGAGACTAGAAAATGGCAGTGGTAGCGTTTGATCTTTATTTGTAAGTCTTGTTCCTTTCCTTTTCATGCTAGCCTGCCCCAAAGGATGTTTGGAATGCGACAAATCAAGTCGGTGCCGAGTTTGCGACTCCACTACATTTCTGCAAGAAAGCCTCTGTGTCTCCGACTGCAGCCATGGTTTCTATGGAAATCCCTGGAGCAGAGAGTGTGAAAGTGAGTATTTTCCTATAAATCTCCCCTTTGCACCCGGGTAGTGTGGGTCGCTCTCTCACTTACAGTTTCCCATCTGTTCATATGAAGTAACAGTGAACCTCATGGGTTGTGAGGAGGGCTGGTGATCAGAGACAGTGTGGTGTAGTGGTTAGAGCATTGAAATAGGACCTGAGAGAGCCAAGGTTCAAATCCTCACTCGGCCATCCAGCTCGCTGGGTGACCTTGGGCCAGTCATAGTCTTGCAGCCCAACCTACCTCACAGGGTTGTTGTTGCGATAAAATGGGGGACCACGTATGCCACTTTGAGTGCCTTGAAGGAAAGGTGGGATAGAAATGTAATAATAAATAAGTCAGTCAGTCAGTCAGTCAGTCAGTCAGTCAGTCAGTCAATCAATCAATCTACACCACAGGTAATCTGATTTAACAGACAGATCCATTTCTCTTTATCAGCCTTACTGAACCATGGGAATAGTAGTTCAATACAATGTGTGTTGTATATATACAGAAGTGTAGGCAAGAGTATCTCTGATAAAAAGGACCAGAACTCTCAAACCTATAACTTCCTGGTATATTACCTAAAATTAGTGGCCTTGCTACTATAAAAACGTCCATCTTTCTCTTTTCTGGTGTTCTCTACCACAACAACCCTGTGTATTTCACTTAAGGTCGAAGAGAGATCTAGAAAACTGCTGGATTTTTTTCTTTTAAAAATGGGACATAAGGCATTGTGTATTTTTTGTGTTGCAGATGGGCAGGGATGGGCTGGGCTGAAGGGGAAGCATTGTGGTCAGTTTTGCAACTTCTGTTAGCTGCACTGTAAAAGCTGTATAGAAATCTTCGGCGAAATAAAGGCCGAGGTCTATATATTAACTGGGTTCTGTTTTGTTTTTGTTTGTTTGGTTTAGCTATGCAAACTCCTGTTCTCAGGGCAAATGGTTCACTCCAGGTAGGAATTGGTGAGGTGAAGCCCATTGACCTCTCCATCCTGGAGTTGCAAGGCCCTGTTGGCGAAGGAGAAGGTTTCTTGTTTCATGTGGTTGACTCTCCCACCAATGGCAGACTGCTGATTGTGGCAAATGGGAAAGAGACAGAGTTGAGCCAGGGTGACCGTTTCACCATGGAAGATGTGAAGGGGCAGAGAGTTCGTTTCATGCATGATAAGAAGAAATCCAGGTGATTTGCTGCTTCCTTACATCTCTTGCTGTCAGTGCAAGGAAGTTATCCAAGGGTACTTCCGAATAGCATGGGAAAGTTGCTCTACATCTGTGTGGATAGGTGGGGAAGGAGTTGCAGTACCTCAAGGACCGCCTCTCTCCATATGAACCTACCTGGACCCTGAGAGCATCTTCTGATGCCCTTCTCTTGTGCCTCTTCCATGAGAGGTCCAGAGGCTGGCAACACGAGAATGGGCCTTTTCTTTGGTGGCTCCCCACTTGTGGTGTGTTCTCCCCAGGGAGATTCGCCTGGTGCCTTCATTAAACACCTTAAGACACCAGGCGAAAACGTACCTCTTTAACCAGGCCTTTGGCTGATTGATATCCAATGCCCTTTTAGATGTGTTGTAGAAGGGTGGATTATCAGGTTGTCTTTGTTATTTTTACAACATATTTTGTGATTTTTATACAGTAACTTTAGGGACGCGGGTGGCGCTGTGGGTAAAAGCCTCAGCGCCTAGGGCTTGCCGATCGAAAGGTCGGCGGTTCGAATCCCCGCGGCGGGGTGCGCTCCCGTTGCTTGGTCCCAGCGCCTGCCAACCTAGCAGTTCGAAAGCACCCCCAGGTGCAAGTAGATAAATAGGGACCGCTTACTGGCGGGAAGGTAAACGGCGTTTCCGTGTGCTGCGCTGGCTCGCCAGATGCAGCTTTATCACGCTGGCCACGTGACCCGGAAGTGTCTGCGGACAGCGCTGGCCCCCCGGCCTCTTGAGTGAGATGGGCGCACAACCCCAGAGTCTGTCAAGACTGGCCCGTACGGGCAGGGGTACCTTTACCTTTACCTTTATATAGTAACTTTATGTTGTGAACTGCCCTGAGATCTATGGGTATATGGCTGTATACAAATTTAATAATAATAATAGTAATAATAATAATAATAATAATAATAATAATAATAGGAAGGGAAAGATTAGAATTGAAGTGATACCACCAGATATATGATTGGGGCACAAGTGCAGAAATTGAGACTAAACTAAGTACAGACTGCAATGGTCTGAGAATCGCGGTTTTTATTTAAGAACATTCAAGTTTCTGGTCCTTAAGACTCATTTCTTTTTGAGGTGGGAGGCTTGAAAATACGACAGCAGTGCCTGGTGAAATCTCAGTGTACGCATGCAGCATTGAAGGCGCTATGGCAGAGCCATTTTTGGCTGTGGTCACAAGGGGCTCTTCCAGATGGGCTGTTTATTCCAGCAAAATTTGGCTGTTATCTCTCACTTTCAAGGGCAATCATCCCATCCTTTTTCTAGCTGCAAAAAGTCCAGTAAGAAATGTGATGGGAAATTTCTCTGTAAAGTGCAGAATAGCAACCACTGGCTGGCAATGTCATATAACCTCCACACTGACAGATCAGAATGAACACTTCCAAGGTTGATATTTTCTAGTCTGCTATTATCACCGATCAAAAAGGTTTAGCACCTTTTTTGAGCATTAAAAAAAAATTTTTTTTTGTACAACTCCTCTGCTGTAGTCGATGAATCATGCTGTGCACCTGTATTCCTATCAAAAAGCAACATCTATTTATATAACCTTCTTTGGGTGTTCATGTAGGAATGGGCAGTTTTCCCTAAAGATCAGCCATCAACAGTACTTCTCTGAACCAGAAACGTTCACTGTTCAAGCACAATCAACAAAGGTAAGCTATGATCTGTATATATATTTTTCAAAAATCTGAAGGGAAAATACGTATCCAAATCTATATTTGATTCCCGGTTTGTCTCCAGGCCACAAAGCTTCCCATTTGATGGTTAGCCTTCCTGCACACCAACCTTTCCAGGCATTTAGGAAGTTTAGTCATCTTCCATTGTTGCATTACTCCCTGCTCCTTGTCCATTTTATGTTGATGGTTAGTCCTTTGGGGCAGTAGGCCAGGGTGAAACTGAATTAATCACAGAACAGAGCCAGACTAGTGATCATCTCCTTTCCCCCCTCATTGCAGTTTCCCCACTTTTTACTGTATTTTTTGCTCTATAGGACGCACCTGACCATAAGATGCACCTTGTTTTAGAGGGGGAGAACAAAAAAAAATTTCTCCCCCTCTCTGCTCAGTGCCCCTTCGGTGAAGCGGCAGGAGAAACTGAGCCCCTTCCATTTCTCCTCCTGCTTCGCTGAAGGGGCGCTGCGCAGCTCTTCCTCTCCCACGTTGCCTTCAGCTTAAGTGATGGCAACCCGAAGCCTCCAGAGTGCAGCGGGAGTTCCCGCTCCACTTCAGAGGCTTCAGGTAGCTATCTTTGAAGCCTGGAGAGCGAGAGGGGTCGGTGCGCACCAAACCCTCTTGCTCTCCAGGCTTCAGTGAAGGCAACCCAAAGCCTCCGGAGTGCGGCACGAGTGCTCCCACTACGCTTCTGGTCGGCGCCAGCGTTTAATGGCGGTCTCCCGCTGAGCTCCGCTCAGGGAGACTACTCCGCGAGTTCGGGTCTGACCACCTTATAAAGCTTCTTGCAAACCTACAAGCGTAATCTGATCATCACAATTACTTTCCAAATAGTCCGTAAATTTATGCCAGTCTTCTGTGAATCTCTGCTCCCGCAGATTTCAAATTCTTCCTCTTAATTTATCTAATTCTGCATAGTCCATCAGTTTCATCCTCCATTCTTCTTTTGTCGGTAGTTCTTCTTGCTTCCAATTTTGTGCCAATAATATTCTTGCTGCCGTCACTGCGTATAAAAATAATTTACAATCCTTTCTTTTTATATCATCTCCTACGATGCCAAGTAATAATGCTTCTGGTTTCTAAAAACATGCTGATTCCTGGATTCCGTCCGTGGGCCAGATTTAGAAGGCGATTGGGCTGTATCCGGCCCCCAGGCTTTAGTTTGCCGACCTATGCAAGCAAGGAACTGAACGCTGTCTTTACATTTCAGGCTCCCTACGTTCTAAGGAACGAAGCCCTCATTCTTGGCCAAGGGGAAGCTGGAGCCATCACCAACCTTTTGCTGGATATTCGAGACAGTGATAATCCTGAGAGCGTGACACTGGCTGTTTTAGATCCTCCAAAACACGGGCAGCTAGCCAAGCTTTCTGGGGACACCTCGCTGGTGACGAATCTTTTCCACCTTGATGACCTCTTGCAGGGATTTGTGCATTACATCCACGATGGATCCGACAGTTCGGAAGACACGGCGGTTCTACAGGCAAGCGACGGGTATCACTTTCAGAATATACTCTTCCACATCAAAATTACGCCGAAAGTAAGTGCCATGATGGAAATCCCCATACAGTGTTCCTATGCCATAAATGCGCTGTGTAACTCTGTGCCCGTTTATTCAGAATTAAATCCTGTTGGGTTAAGTGGCGCTTGTTCCACAATATAGGGGAGCAGCCAGAACATGGTGTGTATCTAGATCTAAATAATCTTATATCTCCATGCATGTAGAAGACTAGCATGTCGGGGGGGGGGGAATAAAAAGGTAAAGGGACCCCGGACCATTAGGTCCAGTCGTGGCCGACTCTGGGGTTGCGGCGCTCATCTCGCTTTATTGGCCGAGGGAGCCGGCATACAGCTTCCGGGTCATGTGGCTAGCATGACTAAGCCGCTTCTGGCAAACCAGAGCAGCACACGGAAACGCCGTTTACCTTCCTGCTGGAGCGGTACCTATTTATCTACTTGCACTTTGACATCCTTTTGAACTGCTAGGTTGGCAGGAGCAGAGACCGAGCAACGGGAGCTCACCCCGTTGCTGGGATTCAAACCGCCGACCTTCTGATCGGCAAATCCTAGGCTCTGTGGTCTAACCCACAGTGCCACCAAATGATTCCAACCTAATCTTAAAGAACTAGCTTTCTGCATGGATGGAATTTTGCATTTGATCACCTGTGGTCAAATGCATTCCTGCTAAGGAGCTTAATGGTATTGAAAATTTGGGGTAGCATCGGTAAATGGCATTTAGGCATCTTTCAGGCCTTTATTTCATCATTCCAATTTTAACTAGAGGAGAAATATTGCCATATTTTAAGGGAGGTGGCTGCAGTCTGCCTTGTGGTTCTTTGTTTCTGGTGTTTCTGGCTGTCATTTGGACTTCAGGTAATAAGACTTATGATCACCTTGTTGAGCAGAAACCCATGCAAAGAAAAAAGAGGTGTGTGTGTGCGTGTTGGGGAACCCCCCATTGCACGCACAGCTGGCGCTGGTTTGTAGTAACTTGTCAGTTGGGCTTTGTGCCTTGCTAGCAAGCAATGCAGGGCGGGGCTCAGCTTTCATCGTCTGCCAAACCCTGAGCTCAAGAGGCCTCGCATGTGTAAGAGGCATTGATTGTTCTCGTTCTGCCTATGTTTGAAAAGCCCTTAATGGCACAGAGCGATTCTTGTGCAATTTGGGCGTGCTGCAACACAGCAGAACCCAATGTACTTGACAATGAGAAGTGCTGCATGTTCTTCCTCAAAGGTCCGCTCTTGTCTCCAGCAGTGGCTAGCCAGAGAATCTTTGGGAACTCCCTGATATTCTGAAAACTAGCGGTATGCTGCTTTCGAGTAGGGAAGCTCCAATTTTATCTTTCAGAACTTGCTGCTTATCCTGCCTAGTGCTTTCAAAAACCCACCTAATCTAGCTGGTGGCAGCGAATTCCATACAATTAGTAATTGTGATTTGCATTTAGATGTGTGTCCTTCTGTTTGTCCAGACTCTGCTGCTCAGTCTTGTGGGATGGTGTCACGTTCTAGTGTTTTGAGTCGGAGAGTAGCAATTTCTCACTGTACACTCTTTTTGCACCACTGTTGCAGTTTTGGGACCTGTTTTTATTGGGGGAGAGAATGAGGGGGCTTTGGATTCTGCAGACCCAGAGCTGACCTGGGAAGATTCTCTTTCAGCCCCTCCTGCCTTTGACTAATTAAGCAATCAGTGGCCTTTTAAACTGTGAGAAGGGTATTGTTTTTGTTTGCTCTTATGTTGTTGTTGTTTTTAGTTTTTATATTGCAAACTGCCCTCTAATCCAGGCATAGGCAAACTTGGCCCTCCAGATGTTTTGAGACTACGATTCCCATCATCCTTGACCACTGGGCCTATTAGGTAGGGATGATGGGAGTTGGAGTCCCAAAACATCTGGAGGGCCGAGTTTGCCTATGCCTGCTCTAATCCTAGGATAGTAATAATAATAATTTATTTATACCCCGCCCTCCCCACCCAAGACCGGGCTCAGGGCGGCTAACACCAGGTATAAAAACAATTGATCAAAATACAACTTAGAAACAAGATTAAGTACAATATTAAAATGCAGCCTCATTTCAGTAGAAACTCAAATAAAAAAATTTTGGGGGTATGAAAATGTCAAATCTTCAGCAAGCCCAACTATCCAGACTGGTCTTACATGGGCCAGAAAAAAGCCAGGGAAGTCCCCAAATAGGAGTTCAATCACAGAAGGAGAAAGGAAAAAGGAAAGAGGGGGAGGGGATCAAGTTGATTCCAAGCATATTGATACCTCCAGCATATCCCTCCTTGCTTAATGTCTACCCCCCTCAAAAAAATGAAGCAACATCTTTTGTCTTACCAATGATGGCTGCTGTAACAATGTAACAATGACCTCACCAACCTCAATCTGCTCTCAGTCAGCCCCACCTGCCTTGATGCTCACTTACAACTATTCCAGGGGTTGGTCCTGGCTGTCAGCCTGCTCTTCCACCTCCATTCTGCCTTTCCTTCTGCTCCACCTTGAAGAGATGACGCTCCATCCCATAGCCATTTTCCCCCCTTATCCAGCTCTGCTGGATAAGACAGAGTTGCCAAAATGGCACATTATCATTCACATTTTTGAGACAGAGTTGCCAAAACGGCACATTATCATTCCCGACGTTTGTGCATCATCTGGGCTATTAATAATAATAATAATAATAATAATAATAATAATAATAATAATAATTTATACCCTGCCCTTCCCAGTTCAGAAAACCGGGCTCAGGGCGGCTAACAACAAATTTAAAACACTTAATTTATGCAACAAAAAACAGCATAAAATACAGTATAAAACATGAATAAAAATAAATTCAGAATTCAAAAATCAATTTAGGGGGGAAATCCATCCAATAAACATTAGATGATCACCGGGGCTAGCTGGCTAAATTAGTCCTATTTGGGCCAGCGAGGAGACCAGGGGAGAATTAGCTGTGGGATCCCAGAGCAGGTAATCTGCATAAAAAGGGGAGGGGGAGGGAAGGAAGGGGAATAAAAGATCAGGCTAAGTTCAAACATGATTTTCAGTTCCGCTTTTAATTTCCTTGCAAAAGAAAATATTCCTAGCCATGAATTTTTTTTGCTTGTGTGGTTTTATGGCAACAGTCTTTTGGGGGACCAGCGGTGACCCCCTCCAGAAATTGGTTAGGATTCATCTGTACTTGCCAAACATTTACAGGCAGCAAGGTGACACAGAAACCATTCATTGCCAGATATCTCAAGGAAAACTGCTCTGTCTTTCCCAAGGACCCTTCATTTGCTCCCAGATTGTGTACCATGGCACTGGTCCAGCTCACAAACCTTCGTAAACCATGGTTAAAGCACACCTGTCTGGGCTGCCTTGCTTCTCCCCACTAGTGTGGGAATGAAACAAACCAAAAATCTCTGGCTTAGCACCCGGGATCTTTTCTTATTTCACTCCAAGCAAACAATGATTGGTAAGCCAATAACAAACCTTGGAGCGAAGCATACCATGATTGCCAAGCTGTACATAATGCTAAACTGAGGGTTGTGGGTTATTTCTCCCCAGGGCCAGTGAGGAGGAGTAGAGCTGGTGCAATCTGCTCATGCACGGCAAGCCATGGTTTACTGTGACATGTAACCATAGCCACTGAGTGTATCTGATGCCGTGCCCTCAGTGTTCGAAACTCCCATTATTCTAAGCACATTTTGTGGCAGGGAATTTCATTAGCATGAGCAGTTTCTGATCTCTGGGAGCAGTAAAGGTAAAGGGATCCCTGACCATTAGGTCCAGTCGTGGCCGACTGCGGGGTTGTGGCGCTCATCTCACTTTATTGGCCGAGGGAGCCAGTGTACAGCTTCCGGGTCATGTGGCCAGCATGACTAAGCCGCTTCTGGCGAACCAGAGCAGCGCACGGAAACGCCGTTTACCTTCCCGCTGGAGTGGTACGTATTTATCTACTTGCCCTTTCATGTGCTTTCGAACCGCTAGGTTGGCAGGAGCAGGGTCCGAGCAACGGGAGCTCACCCCGTCTCGTGGATTCGAACTGCCGACCTTCTGATCGGCAAGTCCTAGGCTTTGTGGTTTAACCCACAGCACCACCCGCATCCCTCTGGGCACAGTACTTGCAACTAATATTTCAGATTAACACTGCAGAGTGGAAGGAAAGGAGGCCCTTTTTCTGCCTCCCCACTTCCAGCTACTCCCTCAAGAATGGAAAAGAAACCCTCTTAAGAATATTAGGGGGGTGGGCAGCGGAAGGACTAGACCAGGGGTCAGCAAACTTTTTCAGCAGGGGGCCGGTCCACTGTCCCTCAGACCTTGTGGGGGGCCGGACTATATTTTGTAAAAAAATATATGAACAAATTCCTATGCCCCACAGACATAACCCAGAGATGCATTTTAAATAAAAGGACACATTCTACTCATGTAAAAACACGCTGATTCCCAGACCGTCCACGGGCCAGATTTAGAAGGCGATTGGGCCGGATCTGGCCCACGGGCCTTAGTTTGCCTACCCATGCACTAGACCATGTGAAAAATGAACATCATATTTCAGGTGCAGTTTGTTCATTTTCAGCTTTGTATTCTTGTTATAGAAAAAGTGCACCTAGACATTCCGTTGTTGCGCCCATAACCTAGGTTAAAGGTGCCATTTAGCTCCTAGTTTTCGTATCTCAGTTTCACATCCTCTGGTTTCTCTTCAGGTCGTATAAATCTCTCGCCTTTCACATCTCAGTTTCCCCACAGAACAACAAACTGGTGGGTGTTTGATTCTAAGGCGTTGAGAACACTATTTCCCCGCCTTCTGTTGATCACGCAGGTTTTGTTAACAAACAATGATGAAGGTGGATTGCGGAATATAATTTGCTTTATTAGGCAATTTCACACTCCCTTGTCTCATTATTTTCTGAATCCCACTTTGCAAGCGTTTGGGGAAAAAGAGAGCAAAAGATACCGCTGGTTTGAGAGCCGCGGAAACCCCCTAGAGGATTTAGTGTGAGGTAGGGCTGGCAAGGACCCAGTTTCTGCCTTAGCCTAATTATCACCTTTCCACAATAGCCTTGGGAGACAAACCAGATGCCAGGTTTATTTTTGGAGAAGCGGCGTCTAGACATACATAAAAGAAGATTTCTTTCTTTCTTTCTCCTCTCCCTCCCTCCCTCCTCTTCTTCTTGGTTGTTATCCAAGAGCTGTTACGGATGCTGGTATAACCCTAGCTGGAGGCCTCTTACGCACGCTGCTTATCTGTGAACATGCACCTTATTAGAATGAAAGACTGAAAAATTTCAGTGTGGTATGCCCTGATTTGAAAGGGCATTTGTAGAAATTTCAGCTTTAAGCCTAATAGATCTTTTTTTCTTTTACCTTTTTTTAAAAAGCCATATAAAAACACATTATCGTAAAGGCATTAACAAAGAAAGAGTGCTGACAGAAACTGAGAGGGTTTAATCTGTGCTGGATGATTTTCTGCTGCGAGGAATGTTTTCGGCTGCTTGGGTCTGAAAGGAATCCAGTTGTTAGGAGAGCGGCACTTCCAAAATCTTTGCAAAACGCAAGCAGGGCTCCCCTCCTCACTTTTGTTGTTGCTTGAAACAGCTTGGGTCACGTGCAGAGTTCTTTTTCCAGAGGCGAACGAAAATGGCCTTTCATTTGTTGCATGTCGGGAAAATACCCCAGAGCATGTAAAGAACTGCAGTCTCCATTTTTTTCCATATGGTCAAATCTCTTTTTGATTTTAAGGTAAAGGTAAAGGAACCCCTGCCCGTACGGGCCAGTCTTGACAGACTCTGGGGTTGTGCGCCCATCTCACTTAAGAGGCCAGGGGCCAGCGCTGTCCGGAGACACTTCCGGGTCACGTGGCCAGCGTGACAAAGCTGCATCTGGCGAGCCAGCGCAGCACACGGAAACGCCGTTTACCTTCCCGCCAGTAAGCGGTCCCTATTTATCTACTTGCGCCTGGGGGTGCTTTCGAACTGCTAGGTTGGCAGGCGCTGGGACCAAGCAACGGGAGTGCACCCCGCCACGGGGATTCGAACTGCCGACCTTTCGATCGGCAAGCCCTAGGCGCTGAGGCTTTTACCCACAGCGCCACCCGCGTCCCTTCCTTTTTGATTTTAGAAAGGGATTAATAATGCCTTGCTTTTGAATTATGGTGCTGGAGAAGACTCTTGAGAGTCCCATGGACTGCAAGAAGATCAAACGCATCCATTCTTAAGGAAATCAGCCCTGAGTGCTCACTGGAAGGACAGATCATGAAGCTGAGGCTCCAGTACTTTGGCCACCTCATGAGAAGAGAAGACTCCCTGGAGAAGACACTGATGCTGGGAAAGATGGAGGGCACAAGGAGAAGGGGGCGACAGAGGACGAGATGGTTGGATAGTGTTTTCGAGGTTACCAGCATGAGTTTGACCAAACTGCGGGAGGTAGTGGAGGACAGAGGTGCCTGGCGTGCTCTGGTCCATGGGGTCATGAAGAGTCGGACACGACTAAACGACTAAACAACAACAACAACAACAACAGTGTCTTGTCCATTTTCTGATAAGGGAACACATAAAGTCTTGACCTCCATCATCCCTTTTTAACCATGGGACCTTGTAAAATCAAAAGGATATCCTTCAGGTGACCAAAGTTTTTATACACCATTCTTTCTTGGCCCTGTAAAGGGTCTTATGATGTAGCTGAGGTCTCTTGTTTGCATAAAATGTAATAGATTTTTTGGAGTATGCAGAATAAAATGACAGGGAGAATTTGAAACTAGCGGGACCAGAAATTCTTGAAAGATTGGAGTAAATATACGAGTTATGTGAAAGACAATTGGTGCATAGCAGCAGGTAATGAGGTTTCAGGATCAGAAAGGAATGGAGCAACGTCATCTGCCAACATATTGGTGGGATAGGTTTCTCCAAATAAATCAGAACCTTTCAAATCAAATTCTGTTTTCAGTACCAAAGTTAAGGGTCCTATAGTCAGGGGGAAAGCAGGGGAGACAGTGGGCAGCCTTGATTGGTGCTCCAGTCCAGGGGTGAACGAAGGCGTCGTGACACCCAGGGCGGCAAACCGCTATGTACGGCGCATGCACCGTATGTAGCAATGCCACACATGTGCTGTACATAGTGGTTTGCCAGTGCCGCCGCTCCAGCACCAGATGGACAGTGCCAGGATCCTCCGCTCATGGCATGTGCAGCGTCATTATGTACAGCGCATGCATGTGACGCCACACATGCACTGTACATCATGGTTTGCCGCCTGTGCCGGGATCCTCCGTTCGTGGCTGCAGCCGCGAACAGAGGATCCTCCACATGCGGCTGTGGTGGCGCGATGGCTGCTCGCGCCACCGCAAGCCCCCACGGGGTGCCTTCTTTTCACACACCCCTGGCATCGCACCCGGGGCACACTGCCTCCCCCGTTGCGACACTACTGCTCCAGTCAATGGGAAATGTCGGAGAGGGTTCCCCAGTGACCAAAACTTGGGCTGGGAACCCATAGTATAAAGCCAATTCTTGCCCTTTTTGGTTAGAGATTATAGCTTTTGGTCGAACCTGTCAGGGAAAGGTCTAAACAGGAAGATTTGGAAGTGAATCCTCTGTCAGATCAGCTTCTTTCTGAAGAGGGGGAAGATTTGCCCCGCTTCTCCCCAGTGGTTTCTGTAGGAGACAGAACGCTCCACAGCCTTTACAGGAGTTACCTAGCTATAAAATAGTGAAAGAAGAGGGAGAAGGGAGGGAACAGCCAGCAGAGACCTCCCTAGAGAGCAAGGGTGACCCCCCTCCCCTCGGTCTCATAGGTCTCTGCATATTAGAGAACAGAGAATACAGAGGAGTGGGAACTTCCCATTGGCGCCCAGGATCTTGCTGGGGAAGGAAGGGGAAGGGCTCAGAGTAGCCAACCCCTCTCCTTGTGGAGAGACATGGGTTCTTGCTTTGCAACCAGATGACTGAAATAAAAGGACCATGAAACACAAAGGGCTTGTGATTCTTCCTATGACGTTACCGGGGGAGGAGAGGACTCTGCATGCTTGACAGTACCCCACAACTGTCCCGTTTTAAGTGGGACATCCTGTTACCTTTTTATGAAGATTACCCACTCTGGGATCCCACAGCTAATTCTCCCCTGGTCTCCTCGCTGGCCCAAATAGTTAGCCCTGGTGATCATCTAATGTTTATTGGATGGATTTCCCCCCAAATTGATTTTTGAATTCTGAATTTATTGTTCTTCACGTTTTATATTGCATTTTATGCTGTTTTTGTTGCATCAATTAAGTGTTTTAAATTTGTTGTTAATCGCCCTGAGCCCGGTTTTCTGAACCGGGAAGGGCGGGATATAAATATTTTTTTTATTTTTATTATTATTACCCCAGAAGCCAATCCCGGCTTCTCTTTGCATCTTGGGATGTCCCTTTTTCAGTCTGGTGCTTGTCAGCAGGGTTGCACCAAAATGCTGAGGGTCCAGCGCTGTGGCACGACCCTGCTGATGAGCAATAGAAGGGAAGGTACTCCCCTCCTTATGTCCCAATTTTGGGGGCGAAAATGTTGGAAGGTGTGTTATAGATGGTAATTTCAGTAGGCAGAGAAGAAGCCATCTGTGTGCTGTTTTTGCTGTTGTTGAGTTTTTTTGCAGGTGTCTTTTTCGTCTTGCTTTTCTTCCTTTTTTTCTTTGCTGCCAGTCTCCTCCTTTGAATTTTCCTCTCCACTGCCTACTTCTCCCAGCTGTTTGTCTTCATTTGGTTGCAGTCCCAGTTGATTCAGTGGTTTCTTTAAAAAAACCTCCAGTTGTGTGAAAGCGTCTTTACTTACTCCTTCATAAGTTATTGGGAGTTTGAATGGCAGCCCCATCGGTACCTTATGCCTGCTTCATGGACTACCGTGGTGCAAATTTTAAGTTCACAGCTGCGTTGCAGCGTTCTTGTGCAGAGATCCTGGTAGATGTTTATTGTTGAATTTTCTGTTACAGTTCTTCTCAGTGTTCTGAACTTTTGAATTTAGTAATTTTTAATTATGGAGGAGCTAAAGCGAATAAAGGGACACGGGTGGCGCTGTGGGTTAAACCACAGAGCCTAGGACTTGCCGATCAGAAGGTCGGCGGTTCGAATCCCCGCGACGGGGTGAGCTCCCGTTGCTCGGTCCCTGCTCTTGCCTACCTAGCAGTTTGACAGCACATCAAAATGCAAGTAGATAAATAGGTACCACTCCGGCGGGAAGGTAAACGGCATTTCCGTGCACTGCGGCTTAGTCATGCTGGCCACATGACCCAAAAGCTGTATGCCGGCTCCCTCGGCCAGTAAAGCGAGATGAGCGCCGCAACCCCAGAGTCGGTCACTACTGGACCTAATGGTCAGGGGTCCCTTTACCTTTAAAGCCAGCAATGATGTCTCACCATTTTTTTTTACTTTGGATGGAGTGCTCTGTGTATCCTCTCGAAGTGGCTGGCTTGTATAATGGCGTCAGGAAGTATTTTCTTTATCCAGGACACAAAAGCCTGACATAGGTTGGTGTCTCCAAAGCTCTCCATAGAGGCGTAGATTCTGGCGACAGTCCTGATTTTCTGGGCATCCTTGAACTGCAATTTGAAGTCAGATAGAGTGTTTTTTTAAAAATACATTTTTCATCATGCAGTCAAACCTCGGCTGTCGAACGTAATCCGTTCTGGAAGCCCGTTCGGCTTCCGAAATGTTCGACAACCGAGGTGCGGCTTCCGATTGGTTGCATGTGCTTCTTGCACTCAAGCAGAAGCCACGTTGGACATTCAACTTCCGAAAAACGTTCAGAAACCGGAGCATTTACTTCCAGGTTTTCAGCATTCGGGAGCCAAAACGTTCCAAAACGGAGGCGTTCAGGAGCTGAGGTTTGACTGTACAGTGGTACCTCGGGTTACATACGCTTCAGGTTACAGACTCCGCTAACCCAGAAATACTACCTCGGGTTAAGAACTTTGCTTCAGGATGAGAAGATAAATGGTGCTCCGGCGGTGCAGCAGCAGCAGGAGGCCCCATTAGCTAAAGTGGTGCTTCAGGTTAAGAACAGTTTCAGGTTAACAACGGACCTCCGGAACGAATTAAGTACTTAACCTGAGGTACCACTGTAGTTCTGTTCTTCTTGCTGAGTTCCATTGCTTCATTATCTATTGTGGAAACATCTGAGACATTTGGGTGACTTTTACAATATCTTCTCTCAGCGCTTTCAGAGCTTTACCCCAGTCCTCAGGCTGATCTTTTTAAATTAGGGCAACTAAAGCTGCCATGCCAAATGGGACCATCTGGTCTATCTGAGTTGTTGTTGCTTTTTCAACGCATTGATCCCTGGTGGCAATTTCGGAAATGGCAGTGGCCTGGGCTTGTGATTTTCTGAGGATCTGAGACAGAGATGAAAACCGGTTGTCCTGGATGCTGTTTCATGATCCTCTGATTCTGCAGTTCACACCCCGCTTAGGGCTTGTAAAAGTTTGAGCAAGGCTTTGTTCTGGAGCAAGCTAGGCTATGCTTGCTTCTGGGGAAGGAAGAAGCAGGGGATCAAAATGCCATCTTGCCTCGAAGGATGGGGTGGATGTTATGTACTGAAGTTCTCACCCTGGGCCAGCAGGGCGATACTGTAGATAGTTCAGGCCCACAAATGCAAATAAGGGATTGAAAGTGACGTTCAGTGATTGGATAGTTACAGAAAATGGTTACTGTTGTGTTCTAGTGGAGCTCTATATAAGCAGGCTGGCTGAACCCTTCAGTTCAGTTCTGTCCTGGCCTGTGAATAAACAAGAGCTGTTTGAAGAATCGCTGTGTCATCTGATATGTTCACCCACAACTTAACAGTGGAGAGGGCTGATCTGAAGAAGGAGGGCAAGAAACTAGCGGAGCGATTTCGCCCACATCACTTGCTCAGAACTTCAAAATTGCTCTCAGCTCTGAAAAGGTTGATGACATCTGCTGTAAAGGCAGCATCAAGCTGGACATGCAGAAATCAACGTGCAACCTGTTTATAGAGTGTTAGAGAACACCAATTTTCTTGGTGCAGGATTTTGGTTATTTTGGTGCTGAGTTCAGATACTTCCATTGTAAATTGCTGACACCAAATCCTGCCAGATTTTTTTTTACAAAGCTGGCTTAGAACTGGTGAATCAAAAGTAATAAGTTTGGAGGGTTAGCAGCTTTGACAGCAGCAGATCTGTTCTAAGCTTATGATACTAGTTTGTTCTCTTGTTAATTGTGCTGTTTAAAATGTGCATTTTACATTTGGCTTCCTTTTCTTTTGAAGCATTTGGGATAATTGTTGTTGTTAAGTTTGCTGTGTTAAATGTGCATTCTGTAGTTGACCTCCTTTGTAACGTTTTATTTTGAAATCTTAAATATAATATTTTAGTTTCCAGTTAATTTATATTTCACATTTGACTTTTCTCAGCAATTTTTTTTTTATTCTGGATTGTTTTATTTGATGTTTTAATGTGTTGTAAACTGCTTTGGGATTCCGTTCTTAAAAACAGAAAGCAGTATAGAAATGAACAGTAATAATAAGAGCCTCCTTCACTTTTATTTATTTGTTGGATTAAAGCATCAAAGGCTGCCAAGATGGAATGTTGTTTCAAAAATGACTGGAGAAATGATTAGATAAGGGCGGTAGAGGGGACGAATTCTTCTTTTTGTCCATTTAGGAGGAATAAAAGCAAACTCTCCAGCATTCTACTGATGAAATCCCAGCCCCTTTTAGATTTGTGGAAGGGACCAAGGGAAGTTGTACAAGACTGGGGAGAGAGCCCTTTATGCCTACAGTTGTATGTGGGGACCCTTAGGTCCAAGTTGGCCCTCCAAACCTCTCTTCCTGGCCCTCAGGACTGCTTCCACATATAGTTGAAGTGAATATAAGGCGGATTCAATCTAGAAACTCCTTGAAATTTTAAAAATACATATATACTTAAGAGTATTCCTTGATGCTTAAGCAAAGCAGTTTTTTGATCCTACATGCTTGCAGGACTTCAAAGCACATCCAGACTCTCTAGTTTCTCCCTTGATGTAATAATTCTGATAATCTTCTTCACCTTTTTAAGAGGTCCACTCTCTATGAAACACCTGCTACTAAGCTTCTCTTAAGTGCAGTGGATTCTGCAGCAAAATAATTTTTTTAATGTTCTGCTTAACATTACTATTATTACATATTTATTTTATTACTATAAAGTTATTGTTATTGTTAATTTATTAATATTTTGTTATTATTATTTAAAAATTATATACAGCCCTATGTCTCAGGGCGGTTCACAACACAAAGTCACAACATAAAAGCACAGAATACATTATAAAAATAATTAAGACAATTAGCAAAGCTACAAACTAATAAAAATATATCCCCCAACAAAAGCCCCTAACCCCACAAATGCAAATACAAAAATCTAAACTAACATAGAACATTTTGAAACATTTTAAAACAAGAGCTTTTTAAAAAAATCAAACAGCAGCAGACTTTAGCTAGTACTTACCTTCCATATTTTAATGAGCACACTGGGGCCCCCATCCCACTCCCAGAGACCCCTGAGATGTTCCTACTAAGATTGTTCCTCAATATTTAAGGTGGTTGTGCTCTTTCCCCAAATCCCTGGTCTCCCCAAATCAAGTCTCCTGACACCTTACTGCAGGGGTGAGGAACCTAAGGCTCAGGAGCTGAACATGGCCCTCCATCTCTGTCTGGCCCTCAGAACGCTTAGCCACACCCACTCTCTCCAAGCCACACCCCTCAGTGGTTCTGCTTCGCACCCCAAATGTTTTCACCTGGATGGAATATGTCATTGAACTCTGATCCTAGCCCTTGCTTGTCTGGGAGGAGGATACAGAAGCGTGTGAGAGTGTATGTAGGACCCAGCCTATTTTACAAAGGAAAACTTTACATCTGTTGCTCCACCCACTTTTCTGGCCCCCGGAAGGTTGCTGAGAAGGGAATGTGGCCCTTGGATTGAGAAAGGGTTCCGCATCCCTGAGAAAAAAGTCAGTGGTTGGCTAGTTCAGGTTTTCAGTTAAACTTCTAATACAGTGGGCGCTCGGGTTGTGAACGTGATCCGTGCGGGATGCACATTCACAACCCGCAGCATTCGCAACCCGCATCTGCGCACGTGCGGGTTGCGATTCAGTGCTTCTGCGCATGTGCAAAGTGCAATTTAGTGCTTCTGCGCATGCACGACCACCAAAACCCGGAAGTAACCCCTTCTGGTACTTCTGGGTTTTGGCGGTCTGCAACCCGAAAAAATGCAACCTGAAGCGGCTGTAACCAAGGTATGACTGTAATACTACCTAAGATGGTCAGCCTTATTCATGTCTTCGAAATGTGTTTCCTGTTGGTCAGCATTTAATGACCGTGGTCGTTTTCTGTCCTCTTTGCAGAGCAATGGGCTGCCGCGATTGGTTGCCAGCTCAATGGTGTGGGTCCCGGAGGGAGGGATGCTGCAAATCACCAACAGAATTCTGCAAGCTGAGGTGCCAGGGGTCAGCGATTCCGCGATCGTCTACACCATTAGAGATCAGCCACGATACGGTAAGCAGCGGGCGTATGAAACCGCCCTGAAGAATCTAGCAAACCTTACAGAAAATCAGTTTCCCTTTTCCTGAAATTTCAAGGGCTACCTTGCTTGAGCAGAACGTTTGCCTTGAACTTTGTTTTAGATAAAATTAGGTGGCAACATAGAGGTCTGCAGGAGGTGCCTGAGAATTTTCACTAACCACTGAAGCTTCCTTTGATATTCCTGCAGATTTCTTCACCTGTGCCTTAGGTTTTTCAGTTAAAAATCCAAAATCCAGGAAACAGCTCCATGTCTGCTTATGGAGCCAGTTTAAGAACTTCCTGACAGTAAGAGCTGTTTGACAGTGGAATTTGCTGCCAAGGAGTGTGGTGGAGTCTCCTTCTTTGGAGGTCTTTAAGCAGAGGCTTGACAACCATATGTCAGGAGTGCTCTGATGGTGTTTTCTGCTTGGCAGGGGGTTGGACCCGATGGCCTTTGTGGTCTCTTCCAACTCTATGATTCTATGATTCTATCCTGTTATCCTGACAGCTTTCTTGCTGTGTGTGTATATATATATGTGTGTGTGTGTGTGTCTGTGTGTGTGTGTGTATATGACAAACCAGATGCCGTTTAAAGCAACGGCTGACAGAAAGAAAGCTCACGTATAAAACCGCCGCAGTCGAAGTGACTTTAGAAGAGGCCTTACGCTGTTGATGGGGTCTCTCTGCTAATTAGTATGAATGAGACGCATTATTGTAAAAGACAGCAATCTTATCCTCAGGGGTTCTTATTTTCCCAGAGCCTGTTCTCTTTCTGAAGTTATAATTCCTCTCCTTGTATCGTCCCAATTATCTCCTCGACAACTAATTGATGACACAAACAAGGGAAGTTATTGCTTCAGGACAGGAGTAAGTAGATGAAAACCCCTGAACTTGGAAGTTATCAGAAATACTTAGGTTTTACTTTTTTTCCTGTGATACATTCTTTTTAAGACTTAAATAAATAAACTTTAGGGAAGCACAGAAAGCAGTTTTTTTAAAAAAATAATGTGTGGCCTATAGACATCCCCCCAGATGCCCCCTTTTCCCAGCATGTTGGGAGGTCTCTAGAGATGGCCCGTTTAAATTAGATGTGAAGCAGAAGATGGTTTGCTGAAGTTTACATTGGTATCCCCACCTCTTCTCAACAGAGCTTGGGATGATGTGCTTTGATGTGGGCTACTTTAACCTCACAACAACCCTGTGAGTTAGGCTCAGCTGAGAGTGGCACACGTGGCACTGTGGTCTAAACCACAGAGCCTAGGACTTGCCAATCGGAAGGTCGGCGGTTCGAATCCCTGCAACGGGGTGGGCTCCCACTGCTCAGTCCCAGCTCCTGCCCACCTAGCAGTTTGAAAGCACGTCAAAGTGCAAGTAGATAAATAGGTACCACTCTGGCGGGAAGGTAAACGGCATTTCCAAGTGCTGCTCTGGTTCGCCAGAAGCGGCTTAGTCATGCTGGCTGCATGACCTAGAAGCTGTCTGCGGACAAACGCTGGCTCCCTTGGCCTATAGAGCGAGATGATCGCCACAACCCCAGAGTCGTCTGCGACTGGACCTAACAGTCAGGGGTACCTTTACCTTTACTTTAACCTCACAACAACCCTGTGAGTTAGGCTCAGCTGAGAGAGAGAATTCAGTTGGCCCAACCTGAAAGCTTCATGATGCTGTAGAAATTTGAATGCTGGGCTGTGTAACCAGTTTTAGACCCAAAAGATCTACCCTGAGCAAAACTTAACACCACCCGCTTGCATTGTTTTTATGCCAAATATGGCAGCAAGGTACCATCTTAGGAGAAACATTCCCATGTATGAGTGAGAGACAAACAGACAGACAGATAGTGAGGGCATGCTTTTTCTAAAACAGTACTGCAGGCGACCCGCAGGACCAAAAAGGTGTTATGTACTGAAGTTCTCACCCTGGGCCAGCAGGGGGATACTGTAGATAGTTTTCACTCAGGTCCACGTCAGTTATTTTAGGCGGGAAACCCTGGGTTGTTGTTGCTACAATGTTGACAGCCGGCTGCCTATAAAAGCAGGCCGGCTGAGCTGTTTGCTGTTCAGTTCTGTCCAGCTTACAAAATAAAGAGCTGCTTTGGAGAAATCGCTGTGTCGTCTGCTATGTTCGCCCACAACTTAACATCTGGTCTAAACCATGGAAGTGGCTCTCCAGAGTTTCAGATAAAGGTAGAAACAAGATTCCAGAGAATCTCCCGGACTTCGCTCCTCCCCTTTGTGGGTCCTACTGCTAATCATTTCCTCCTGCATCTTTTATAATAATTCAAATCTTTTACCTCCCTATTTTGTCCAAAATTCACCATTTAACTACAAGTATTATTCCAATCCTGCTAAAGATTTTAACTGTTTACAATGGTTTTTAAGATGAATTATAAATTCCCCCCATTCCTTATTAAGATTTTGGTCTTCCTGATTTCTGATTCTTCTGGTCTTTTTAGCCATTTCGGCATAATCCATCAACTTGATCTGCCATTCTTCTCTGGTAGGACATGGAAAAACCTTTAAACTTAAGATAAAAGTTTTTCCATGATCTAGTTGGAGAAGCTGGAGACTGAACCTTGAGACTGTCCACATGGAAAACGTGTGCTCTTTTGCTGAGCTACAGCCCTTTCAGTGGAGTCTTCTATTTCCTGCAACTATTTCCTTGTCGCTTTGTGTTATTTATCTAACAAGGGAGATATTTGGCCACTACATGACGACCATTAAGGCAACCAACAACACTTCTGGCTCCAGTAAGCTTCTCTTCGTCAACTCCCCCAAGTCTTACAATAGAGAAAGAGAGAGATCATCATTATTATCATCGGTCAATGTCCCTCCCACATCCCCGGCAATGATTCGAGCTAAATTTAGCTACCGCAGTGTGATTTCACAAAGGCTGGAAGGACAGAGGAAGTATCAATTACATGCCAGATTGGCTTGGTGTGTGGGTTTATTTAATTGAGATGTATGCATTTTAAATAATTCAGCAGTTAGATATTAAATAGACATCGCGGAAGCCCCGATGGGACTCGATCTGTCAGGAGCACAAACACGGGCCGCGAGACAGCGGCCTCCAAACTGTCAGCGTAATGGAATCTGTAACTCTGGTGTCAAAATAGATTACAGGCCTCAGTGGCTGCGTCCCATCAGCAACCCAGAGGACAGCTGCAGGCAGCGGTGCTAATATTGAATCCCAATATTATTGTCAGCGTGATAAGATTTCTGTTGAGAGTTGTCCCAACGTCTGTAATAATGCTGGAGGAGTGCAGGTTTTACAAAGCTTCCGGTGTTGCTGAGCCCTCTCCAGCCTCATAAATACAAAATGGAACAACCTCAGCAGGAGCGTCTGAGAGGTCGGTTCCGCTTCCTGAGGTCCGAACTGGCTGAGGAGAAAGCAAGGGCTTAGCATACTAGTGTAACCTGTATTCATGAAGGAGCATCTCAACCACCATCGTTCAGCCCCGACACTGAGGTCCAGCTCCGAGGGCCTTCTGGCGGTTCCCTCCCTGCAAGAAATGAAATTATAGGGAACCAGGCAGAGGGCCTTTTTGGTAGTGGCGCCTGCCCTGTGGAATGCCCTTCCATCATATGTCAAGGAAATAAACAATGATCTGACTTTTAGAAGACATCTGAAGACAGCCCTGTATAGGAAAGCTTTTTAAAGTCTGGTGTTTTATTGTGTTTTCAAAACTCTGTTGGGAGCTGCCCAGAGTGGCTTGGGCAACCTAGTCAGATGCATGTGGGTGAACATATCAGATGGCACAGCGATTCTTCAAACAGCTCTTGTTTATTCACAGGCCAGAACAGAACTGAACTGAAGGGTTCAGCCAGCCTGCTTATATAGAGCTCCACTAGAATGCAACAGTAACCATTTTCTGTAACTATCCAGTCACTGAACGTCACTTTCAATCCGTTATTTGCATATGTGGACCTGAGTGAAAACTATCTACAGTATCTCCCCCCCCCCCCCCGCTGGCCCAGGGTGAGAACTTCAGTACATAACACACGACATACAAATATTATTATTATTTGTGTTATTATTAGCGTAGGAGCAGGAACTGTGGCACAGAAGCTGCCTTATACGGACCATTGGATCCACCTAGCTCTGGAATGTCAACACGGACTGGCCATGGCTGCCTGCGATTTCAGGCAGCGTTCTCTCCCTGCCCTACCTGAATATGCTGGTACCTTCTGCATGCCAGTACTCTCTGAAGGCAACCTCAGAGCTGAAGTGGGCCCAGTCAGGACCAGACACAAGTGCTGTAAATATAGACAGGTGGGAGCCGAGGCTGGAAGTACAGCAGCTGGCTGAGAGAAGAGCTATTCATTCCAGCAAAGGCCTGGCAGAGGCTGAGAGGTTCTGTGCAGTTAGGCCACCCATTCCTATTCAACTAGGCCTTCTCCCAAGTAGGCCAACTCCTCAATTCTATGATTCGATGTACTTCCGCAAATCTGCAGGGTCTGCTGATACCTCCCTCCAGTGTTCAGGTGATGCCATTTTGTCTCCATGACTCACATCCCCTGAACTTTGGAAATAGAGGGAGTGATGCTATAGCCTCTTCACTCAGAGGTCAGGTGAGATCTGCCTCCCCCAACACCCGGTCAACCCTCAGCCTTAACCTTTCCCCTTTACTGCCTGATTTCGTGGAACTTAAATCCAGCTATAGGTAGGTAGCCGTGTTGGTGTGCAGTAGTTGAAACAAAATAAAAAAATTCCTTCCAGTAGCACCTTAAGGTAAAGGTAAAGGGACCCCTGACCATTAGGTCCAGTCATGACCAACTCTGGGTTTGCGGCGCTCATCTCGCTTTATTGGTACAGCTTCTGGGTCATGTGGCCAGCATGACTAAGCCGCTTCTGGCGAACCAGAGCAGCAAACGGAAACGCCATTTACCTTCCAGCCGGAGCGGTACCTATTTATCTACTTGCACTTTTGATGTGCTTTTGAACTGCTAGGTTGGCAGGAGCTGGGACCGAACAACGGGAGCTCACCCCGTCGCGGGGATTCGTACCACCGACCTTCTGATCGGCAAGTCCTAGGCTCTGTGGTTTAACCCACAGCACCACCTGCGTCCCACTCAGGAGCGCCTTAGAGACCAACTAAGTTTGTTATTGGTATGAGCTTTTGTGTGCATGCACACTTCTTCAGATACCTGAAGAAGTGTGCGTACACACGATACCTTTATCTTCAGATACCTGTATCTGAAGAAGTGTGCATACACACGAAATCTCATACCAATAACAAACTTAGTTGGTCTCTAAGGTGCTACTGGAGGGCATTTTTTTTATTTTGTTAAATCCAGCTCTCAGCCAGGTAACCAGGCTGCTCCACAACCTTGTGGGGAAGAATTGCAGAGTGAATGCGCCTTCCTTTATGCTTTTGGCTGGTCATGTTTTCCCACATCATGAGCAGGAGATGTTTTGCATCTCCATCCCGCAATGACAAGAATGTAAGAGGAGCTCTGCGGGGTCAAATGAAAAGGTTTACCTTTTTCCCCCTGTCCTGTTTCCTACAGTGGCCAGTTGGGTTAGCTGCTTCTGGGAAGCCCGCCAACAGAGCCTGAAGTTGGTCGCCCTTTTGGTGTCCGATTTTCCCCCCACCTCCCATATTCAAATGTGTGGGACTTGCAGTTATTGCCTATTCAGCTGCTACTGCTCATCTGCATTGTCTGAAGCTGCCCTTGGATTTGCTTAACTATTGTCTCGCTTCCCTGGGACTGCCTTCGAAAAGTCCTCTTTCATTGGAAGAGAGAGCATAAGTAACATCTGGTGTTTTTGTAGAGATCAGTATATTTGTTAGATGTGCATGTTACAAAGGATTAATGTAGGATGCTTCAGCCGGCGTTCCTTGCAAGGCAGGCCTTGAAATCCAGCAAGGCGTGAACATGTCCTGCGGGCGCTTTTCTCCTTTTCTCGGTTGTTTGAAATATTTCTAAACTCCCCACTTCCATTCAATGGATTCCAGGGCAGTGAACATAAAAAAATTATTCAGATGAAACACAAAAACCCATTGCAATCATAGCCGTTTGCAGACCAAGAGGCAATAGGAAAGGTGTAAAAACTTAAAAGTAGACAGAGAGGCAACAAAAACCCTTTAAAATGCCAGAGCGGTTAACTAAACTGACTGGTTAGAAAACAAAGAAATGTATAGAAAAATGAGCATTATACACCAGTGTTTAGAATGAGGGGAATATATAGAGTGCACATAGAATTGGAAGGGACCCCAAGGATCATCTAGTCCAACCCCCTGCAATGCAGGAATCTTTCGCCCAATGTGGGGCTCGAACCCACAACCCTAAGATTAAGAATCTCATGCTCTATTGACTGAGCTATGATAACGTTGTGCTTTTTAATTCCTTTTCATCCGTTAAAATAAGTGGAACTAACTTTTCAGCGGGAGAATAACAAGTGGTGTAAGATTTTATATCAGTATAGTTCTTCGTTCTTTCTATCTTCTTTGTCGACAACGGCAAGAACACAAAATGGTACAGCAAATAAAAATGCACTTGCCTGGTGCTCAAAAGACTGCAACGCTGGTACCACCATATACTTCCAACCTTTAGCAAAAAGCTGCGGGTTCCATTAGGCTCTCCTCCTCTGATGGTGATTAACGACCTAAGCCTTTAATGAGGCTTCAGGCACGTTCCTCTTTACGCAGAGTACCCGAATAGCAGAAAGAGCTGGAAATATGTGCTACATCGCTATGTTTATTTCTAACTGCGCAGGACAGAAAAGAATATGCATCTGCCCTCTGTGAGAGGCAGAGAACAACCGGAACAAAGAAACAGGAAACCAGTAACATCAACATCCGTTTCCTGTCTCCCGTGAGATTTCCAACAGTCTGGAATGTAAACAGAGTCTTGTGACTCCAAAAACTGCACAGTGGCATAACAGAAATCTAACAGAAAGGCTATCTCCCTCTTTATCTCTCCTTCTTTAGGTGAAGTGGTGTTCCTGGTCCCGATGCCAGCAGATGACCCCGGGCCAGTATGGCAGCCTCTGCCTGATGGAAGAGGAGCCACACCAACCGCCTCGTTCACACAGCGAGACATAAACGAAGGCGTGATCTGGTACAGGCACTCCGGATCCGAGATGGAGAGCGACTCCTTTCGCTTCCAGGCACGTTATGCGTCACCAAACTCCTTGCTTATTTAATCCCTCGCAGAACTGCTCTCCTGCCCTCTTCTCAGCCACGGCATCAGTCGCACTTGTCAGATTCCTCAAAGTTGTTGGCAAAGGTCCCTGCTAGGGCTGGGCGATATCTGGTTTTCAGCACTGTGGTGCATCACCAACTGAACCTTGCCATATACTCAGGGGTCAGCAACCTTTTTCAGCCATGGGCCAGTCCACCATCCCTCAGACCATGTGGTGGGCCGGACCATATTTTGAAAAAAGAATGAACGGATTCCTATGCCCCACAAAGAACCCAGAGATGCATTTTAAATAAAAGGACACATTCTGCTCATGTAAAAACACCAGGCAGGCCCCGCAAATAACCCAGAGACGCATTTTAAATAAAAGGACACATTCTAGTCATGTAAAATCACACTGATTCCTGGACCATCTGTGGGCCGGATTTAGAAGGTGATTGGGCCGGATCCGGCCCCTGGTCCTCAATTTGCCTACCCCTGCATATACTGATATATCACAATGTTTGAAATAAGGATGGAGGTACGCAGAGGCGCTGGCTGGCTTCATGGTTTTCCCCACATTGTGCTTTTTACATAGCACACATACACACGCACATCATGATATTCGCAATATATCGCCAGGTCAAAAATTATGAAACCAATATCACGATATGGATTTGGATGTTATATCGATATATCGCCCAGCCCTTGTCCCTGCAGGCATAGAACTGTGTTACTATCAGGCCTCTTTCCCAAGATACGAATTATTTTTTTAAATGCCAAGTTGTGTTTCTCAGCAAGGCCCCTCTCATTAAGTTTAACACTCTCCTGAAAGGCTAAGCTAACTCGAATGCTTGTGTGCCATGTTTTGTACGTTTGCCTCACCGCATAGAAGCAGTTACGGTAGCACTCGGGAGGCAATTAAAGTAATTTCTGAGGTAATTAACATAAGTGATAATGAGGAAGTGTTGAAGTGCCGGATGTTGAACAAGCTAATCTTTAATTTAATGGCTGTGTTGCTCTTAACTTGCATGCATTTTGCATGACTGAGGGGTGCTGTTTTCCTTGCTGTAGCACCTTGCTGCTGGGGCCATAATTGTACGGTAAATTGTGCCAGGGGAGAGAAGCCACATCTCGCTCTATCCTACCGCAAAACAATAATCCATCTGCCGGCTTCCTGATGAATGGGGCTGGCGCTGCGGAGGAAATGCAGATGAATTATTTTTTTGTTAGCGCTCAGGGAACTGCGCTTCCAGTGACCTCTAATAAAAACGGATCCCACAAGTCAATTTATGGATTTATTATTTACTTGTTGGAATTTTTTTTATCTTGCCATTTCCCATGGTTCCGTTGATAAAACATTTGGCTGCAGTCCAGAAAACTGAGCAGAATACATGGGCTCTCTGTTCCCATCCGCAAGAGGGAAATTCTCCATGTCCCCACAGACATTCCATGCTGCAACATTCTGAGCCCATTCTCTTGCTCAAGGGAATACAGTTGGAAATTCTGAGCTGCAATATTATTATTATTATTATTATTATTATTATATCGCTTCTCACTACTTCTCAGTCCTTCTGAATTCAGAGCATAGTTTGCACATCAACTTCTTGTCTTCCGTGGGATTCCTGCTCTCCAGGATGCATTCTGTGGCACATTCTCAGGTGCATCCTTAGTTCATGAATGGCACTCTGGCCAAGCCTTTGGGACCTCATGATTGCCTTACATGAATGGAGAGTGTGTTCTGGAGCATCCAACGCTCTCTTTTTGATGTGCTTCGCAGAAGAAAATTGGTAAACTGACTCGCAGGGAAGTTCATACAGTGGTACCTCTGGATGTGAACGGGATCCGTTCCGGAGCCCCATTCGCATCCTGAAGCGAACGCAACCCACGTCTGGGCATGCGCGGGTCTTGATTCGCCGCTTCCGCACATGCACGTGATGTCATTTTGAGCGTCTGCACATGCACGAGCGGCGAAACCTGGAAGTAACGCGCTCCATTACTTCCGGGTCGCCAAGGAGCGTAACCTGAAAACGCTCAACCTGAAGCACATTTAACCCGAGGTATGACTGTTCTTGAAGCTACCAGCATGAGTTTGACCAAACTGTGGGAGGCAGTGGAAGACAGGAGTGCCTGGCGTGCTCTGGTCCATGGGGTCACGAAGAGTTGGACATGACTAAATGACTAAACAACAACAACATGACTGTAATTGATGTCATCAAGGGACCCCTAATAATCTTCTGAAGAGTGCAACAACACAACACAACAGCGGTGTTTGTTGAGAAAAGACTATGAATTGGTTTATTTGTATGTTCTTCCTGCACAGAATGAGTGTTTAGCCTGTAGGAAACTAGGCAGAGGTGTTTTAAAAAAGGCAATTTTTGGAGATGCGCAGATTACACAATAAACCTTAGAAGGCAGCTCCTGCACCTGTTTGTTATGACGTGTTAAACAATCCTCATTCATTTCTGTGATGCCACATTTGCAGGTCTCTAGTGCTGTCGCCCCACAAACCCACCTGGAGACGCACTTGCTCAACATTGCCATCCTGCCTCACACCCCAGAGTCCCCCATGATCTCCCTGGGCTCCTCTTTCCACATGACCGTAAGTCCAACCCAAGGCAATAAACAGTGAAAAGAAGTTGCTCCTCTGTATTTCCTGTTTTGTTTTTTTTAATCCATTGGTAAAGAATATTCTGCAACTAAAGCTGCAATCCGGTATCTGGTCACCATTGAACTCCAGGGGGCTTCTGAGTAGATATATTTATAAGACTGCACTGTTAGATAGCGTAACCTCCCCTCTTCCATCTAGAGAGCCATACCAGTGCCTAACCGCCAATACCCAGAAAGTCGTGACCATTTGCTACGAGGTAGGCGAAAACCAAGTGGCTGGTGCCAATTTGCCAAGTGGAAAAATTCCTACCAGGCCCCTCAATGGCAACCAACCAAGGTCCATAGCAAGGTCAAGGAACGAAAACCTTAAAGGGTGGGAGGGTGGGAAAAGCGGGAACAGCTGGTAAGTGGCAAAGAGGGAGATCCCCAGCCACATCCTGCTTTAAATAAGGCAGGCCACACCCCCAGAGCCAGCCAATTAGCTGGCCAGGAGGTGACACGGTCGAGAATCCCCCCCAATCGTGCAGGACTGGGGCCGTGAAGCCCGCAACTCCACCTCCTCTGAAGGGCAAAAGTAGCTTTCTATCACTCTCAAAGCCCGTCTAGTCTTGGGTGAAGGAGGGTCAGGAATGCTGTCCAAGGACACCAAATCTGCCAGCTGTCCCTCTCCTGGTGTTTCCTCTTCTGGCTGTTCCTCACCCAGTATTTCCCAGCTTTTCCCCTCTGGACTATGCCCCTCTGCAAACCACTGTTCTAAATCAGTACTGTCCTGCCCTTGGGAAGGTTCAGGAAAAGGGTGTGTGTGTGTGACTCCCACCATTCCTCCTAAGTCCAGTCCCTGACACCGAGTCACTCATCTGAAGTTCCTCTTCAAGAGCTGAAGATAAAAGCATTTTGTCCAGCTCAGCTTTCAGCTGTGTGGGAATGACTATTTGTGCCATGCTATGGTGACTTGATTTTGATCCTTTTATAAAGCAAAAAAATAATGATAGCGGTATTGGTTGTTCAGAACATTTCTGGGGTTTTATGGCAAATTGCTTGCTATGGAATTTGAGGATTTAATGACATATTATGCTTTACTGATGGGATTCTCCATGCTCTCTGGCGGTGTGTATGTGTGCTCACGCGCAGAGGGGCCGTGCTTTTCAATCTATCCTTCATAAAATGGTTTCCTGCATCATCATGATCCAGTCTGTGTGATGCTTTCCTAAATTCTTTCTGAATAGATTGGCTGCAGGAAGGAAGGTGCTCAGTGCCATGTCCCCTTGAAACAGCTTTAAATAACTTACATAGGGAGGTCAAGTGAAGTTTGGCAGAATTCTAGCTTCATCATGCATTCAGATAGATGAGGTTTCTGTTTTGAAGTCACCCAAGTTACTCAGTCCCAACACTGACATATAACTCCCTATCTCTGTCGTATATCAGCTGCTCCCTTAATTTGTCCATTATGGGGTGTGTTTTTTGGGGAGGTAACTCACCTAAGCATCTTGGTCTCAGCTTGTCACTTCTTAATTTCTTTCAGGCTCTGGAAGATCGTGTGACCCCGATAGAACCCCATCATCTCTCCTTTGTCAACTCGGAGAGCCCAACTGAGAAAGTCGTGTACAATGTGACTGTACCTTTGCCACCAAATCAAGGCAAGATAACCTAGTAAAGGAGATGTTGTGTTATTTTATTGACAGTTGAAACCTGGAGACTGGCAAAAAAAGCATCAAGGAGGGGATGGATCGTGGGGGATAGAAGCAATGAATCAGGGCTGGCCTAGAATAATGTGTATAGCTAAGCCAGCTCAGGGAAGACCAAAGAGCTGTCTTCAGGTGACGCCTAAGGGTGAGACCATTGCTTCTTTTCCTCTGTTTTTGCAACCCACTATTTATGGGACGTGGGTGGCACTGTGGGTTAAACCACAGAGCCTAGGACTTGCCGATCAGAAGGTCAGCGGTTCGAATCCCTGCGACGGGGTGAGCTCCCGTTGCTCGGTCCCTGCTCCTGCCAACCTAGCAGTTCAAAAGCACGTCAAAGTGCAAGTAGATAAATAGGTACCACTCTGGCAGGAAGGTAAACGGTGTTTCCGTGCGCTGCTCTGGTTCGCCAGAAGCGGCTTAGTCATGCTGGCCCCATGACCTGGAAGCTGTACGCCGGTTCCCTCGGCCAATAAAGTGAGATGAGCGCCACAACCCCAGAGTCGGCCATGACTGGACCTAATGGTCAGGGGTCCCTTTACCTTTATTTATGGTGAAATTCCTAGGCTCGAATCAGATTGGCTTAGATTAATCAGAGTTATTTTTCTGTAAAATGTGTTACGGTTAAGCAGAGCCAATCTGAATCAAGGCCCCCTTCTGGCAACTGGCGTGATGCTTCGGAAGAATTGTGCAAAGCTAGAGACTCTGCAGGACACAGTCTTGGCATTTCGGAAATGACTTTTGGCAAGGCACCAAGGATGAGCAGCCTGCCCCGGCTGCAGTGACTGCTGTATAAACAACATGGAAGTGTCAAGCAAAGGGGGTGGGTTGTGTGCAGAGAGCGGCAGAAGTGTTATGAGGAGTGACAAAAGGCCTAATGTGAATTCTTTCTCCCGTGGAGTTTACGGAAGTAGATTTATTGAGCTGGAGAGCTGGCATAGTGAAAGCTTGGACCCCCGTGATGAGTCAGCCCTTCTCAAGTCAAGGTTGAGGTTAGGAAAATATTTTGTTCTCTTAGGAACTGCAGAGATGCCCATTAGGCTCTCTTCATTCTTATTAGAAAGGGAGGTTTTCACACCGCTGCGCAAACACACCAGGCCCAAGTAGACCTGGGAAATGTAGCTTTCCCAAGAGATATTGGATGTTAGGGACTAACTGTGGAGATGGGAGAGAGTGGAAGGTGCGGTTCTTCTCTGTGTGAGATTAAAATCTGAGCTGAACAAGAACTCATGGAACGTACTATTCCCCTTGTAGTTGAGTTACAATTACAAGCTCCTGGCTTATATTTACAAACTCAGAAGAACTGATATCAGTGACGTCTGTATTCATCACTAGAGGTGGCAGTGTGCAGACCAGAGAGTTCCTGGTTCAAGTCTCATACAAACTGACAATTAATTGGGTGGTTATTGGATGAGATACAGGAAAGAAATCAGCACTGTGTGTTGCGTTATTTGAGTAACAAGGTACCGTATTTTTTGCTCTATAAGACTCAATTTTTCCCTCCTAAAAAGTAAGGGGAAATTGTGTGCGTCTTATGGAGCGAATGCAGGCTGCACAGCTATCACAGAAGCCAGAACAGCAAGAGGGATTGCTGCTTTCACTGCCCAGAGATCCCTCTTGCTGTTCTGGCTTCTGAGATTCAGAATATTTTTTTTCTTGTTTTCCTCCTCCAAAATCTAGGTGTGTCTTGTGGTCTGGTCCGTCCGTCTTATAGAGCGAAAAATACGGTATGTTTGTAGAAATGTAACATATGCTGTGTGTTCAAAATGAAACTCTCCCTCTCTCTGCAGGCATTGTGGAGCACAGGGATAAGCCCCTGTCCCCAGTGAAGTACTTTACACAGGCTGACATCAACCATGGCAAAATCGTGTACCGCCCACCTACTGCAGCCCCTCATATCAGAGAGCTGATGGAATTCTCCTTTGCTGGTAAGAAGCTAGTTGAATTGGGTAGCACGGGCAGGCAGATATCTGCTTGGGGGATCTCCATGTTGCACATTCCCGTAGTCATCATTCAGTGTCATAGCTTGCAGTATAGGCCAGGGCTTCAACAGATGCCCCTTCAATAGATGCTAAGGTGAGAAAAGACAAATCCTTGTTCTTGGCATGCTAGCTTTCCATATGACAGCACTGCAGTGCATTTAAGCATGTAGTCCACACTTACAGCCTAAAGTGGTATAGTCCTCCCTGTACAGCTGATACATGTCAAAGCCCAGGCTGCTTTTAAAAAAAGAGAGGTTGAGAGATTTGATATTGCAAATTGGAGCAGAGAAGCTGGCCTCTCCCTACCTGTTACCTCTCCAAAATCACTCTTTCCATGAGTTTCAACGGGCTGTTTACCTTTGCAGATATGTTTGGCACCCTATGGGTTGGGTGGAAGCAGCTTTGGGATGAGTGATTTGGAGCAGGAAAAGGTACAAACTGTGACTGCCCCCTTCCAAACCGTACTCTCCTGAAGCAGCTTTTATTGGGATTATGGTAATTCCATTTTTTTCCATGTAACATTCAGTTAGGCCCCAGGGCAGTCGTTTCCAAACTGGTGCCTTTAAGATTATTTGGACTACAACTCCCATCATTGGCCGTGCTGTCTGGGGCTGATGGGAATTGTAATCCGAAGTATTTGGGGGGCACCAGATTTGGGATGGCTTTCCTAAGAGAACCAGAATATGAGTTGAATATGGGGTTTATGCAGGCTCAAAGACCTGCTCTGCATCAAAGTCTCTTACACAAAATCTTGCACAAACTCTCTTTCCATAGCTGCTCCTTTCACAGAATTCTGATAAGGAAAAATATATATCGTATTTTTTGCTCTATAAGACTCACTTTTTCCCTTCTAAAAAGTAAAGGGAAATGTGTGTGCGTCTTAAGGAGTGAATGCAGGCTGCACAGCTATCACAGAAGCCAGAACAGCAGGAGGGATTGCTGCTTTCACTGCACAGCGATCCCTCTTGCTGTTCTGGCTTCTGAGATTCAGAATAATTTTTTTCTTGTTTTCCTCCTCCAAAAACTAGGTGCGTCTTGTGGTCTGGTGCGCCTTATAGAGTGAAAAATACGGTAGATACATGTTGTGAATTTTCCATTGTGATAGGGATTGGAAGTCCACACTGGGTTGTGGAGCTTGTGCTGATGTTCTCTGCATGAGAAATTCCATTTTCAAAGGGAATTATATTAACCATGGGCACCTTCTTATCCTGAACGTTCGTTCCATTTTGTTAGAACAGCATCCTTCCCATCCGCAATGCGATCAGCTCGTTATAATGCCTTTCCAAATGATATGTGGCAGTTCTGATGATATATACAGTCTCTCATTTGTTGGACTGCGTGTTCCAAGGCAATGAAATCTAAAAGCAATTATATTACTAAATCATTGGATTTTACCAGGACATAAAATTATCAGTTCATGAAACTCCCTGGCACACTGTCAAATAATTTGTAGCGCAGGACATCGAGACATAGATCTCGGGGGTATATTACAATGCAAACAGCTGCCATTTTTGAAAGCACAAAGCAAACAAACAACCCAATTCTCCCAATGGGCCTGAAATGAGAAAATGTCCGTTTACGGATAGGGGGGGAAATGAGGCTTGGTGTGGTCAAAAGAGAAAGCACGGATCTGCATAAAATTTGCATATACATGCAAATTTAGAAGTAACAACTATATTTCAAATGGGAATACAAGACATCTCACCATAGTGGGGGAAGGCTGTGATCAGATGACTGGTCAATCGGTAGAGCATGAGGCTCGTAGTCTAAGCGTCGTGGGTTCAAGCCCCACATTGGGCAAAAAAATTCCTGCATTGCAGAGGGTTGGACTAGATGACCGTGGGGGTCCATTCCAACTCTACAATTCTGTGATTCTATGATTCTAGGCGGGGTATGGCGCTGTGGGTTAAACCACAGAGCCTAGGACTTGCCTATTGGAAGGTGGGCGGTTCGAATCCCCACGACAGGGTGAGCTCCCATTGCTTGGTCCCAGCTCCTGCCCACCTAGCAGTTCAAAAGCACATCAAAAAGTGCAAGTAGATAAATAGGTACCGTTCCGGCGGGAAGGTAAACAGCGTTTCCGTGCACTGCTCTGGTTCTCCAGAAGTGGCTTAGTCATGCTAGCCACATGACCCGGAAGCTGTACGCCGGCTCCCTCGGCCAGTAAAGCGAGATGAGCGTCACAACCCCAGAGTCGGCCACGACTGGACCTAAAGGTCAGGGTCCCTTTACTTTTACCTTTACCATTCACTAGCAAGTTCTTCTGCTCAAGCCCCAGTGACAACGAATGGAAGCTGTTCAACACTAGAACAGCTAGAATTGAAACCGAACAAAAGCACACATCTGAGCATTTTTTTCAGCATTTTTTTAACTTTGGGATTTGGTTCCCATACTTAAGCTGGCCATGAGTGGATTTATTATGTTGTTACCGTTTTTTAAATATCTCGTTTCTTTAAAATGTTCTTTTAAATTGTTCTTACCGGTCCCAAGGAAGAGGCAAATGACAAGTATAAATGAATGTTCATTTAGAAGGCCTATTCCAATCCCGGAATGGTTTCAGAGCTTTGCAGTCCATGGCCAAAAATGTTTCTGTTTCGAAGAGGTCCCTTGTGGGAACCCTGGTAGTACATACAGCGAGAGAAAGAGAGATTTTTGCCTTGTAAATCTGCAGCAATAACCAAAATGTTACAGAATCACGAGCAGAGATTTCAATCTGCAAGAACTGGTAGGAAAAGGAGAAAAAAATGTCTTGGAGTTATATCCATAACATCTATATCTAGACTTATTTTCAATATAGGGATTGCAGCCTTGATTGAATAAGGTTGCAGTCCTAATTGTGTCTACTCCTGTTGAACTAAATGGGGCTTAGGTAAAGGTAAAGGGACCCTTGACAGTTAAGTCCAGTCGTGAACGACTCTGGGGTTGCGGCGCTCATCTCGCTTTACTGACCGAGGGAGCCGGCATTTGTCCGTAGACAGCTTCTGGGTCATGTGGCCAACACGACTAAGCCACTTCTGGCGAAATCAGAGCAGCGCACGGAAACGCCATTTACCTTCCTGCCTGAGCGGTACCTATTTATGTACAGTGGTACCTCGGGTTACAGATGCTTCAGGTTACAGACTCCGCTAACCCAGAAATAGTACCTCGGGTTAAGAACTTTGCTTCAGAATGAGAACAGAAATCACGTAGCAGTAGCGCAGCGGCAGCGGGAGGCCCCATTAGCTAAAGTGGTACCTCAGGTTAAGAACAGTTTCAGGTTAAGAACGGACCTCCAGAACGAATTAAGTTCTTAACCCGAGGTACCACTGTACTTGCACTGAGCCTCTTGGGCTTGCTGATCGGAAGGTCAGCGGTTCGAATCCCTGTGACAAGGTGAGTTCCCGTTGCTCTGTCCCAGCTCCTGCCAACCTAGCAGTTCAAAAGCACACTAGTGCAAGTAGATAAATAGATACCACTGTGGTGAGAAAGTAAACGGCATTTCCGTGCGCTCTGGCACTCGCCACGGTCCTCCGTGCGCCAGTAATGGTTTAGTCCTGCTGGCCCCATGACCCAGAAAGCTGTCTGTGGACAAACGCCGGCTCCCTCAGCCTGAAAGCGAGATGAGCGCCGCAACCCCATAGTCGTCTTTGACTGGACTTAACTGTACAGGGGTCCTTTAGCTTTTACCTTTACCTAGTGCAGCACCATAGGTAGGTATAGAAGCCATTTCTTTTGTCCAGCTATTGCTTCTCTGTCTGCAAATGCCTGAGACTGAAGCTACAGGGGCTATACTTTGCCCATGTGGCAGTTTAAGAGACACAAACCGCTTGACCGTTTTTAGATGTAGGACCTTGAATAGGTCACCCACGCTAAATACACTCTTAACGAAAGCACTCTTGGGCTTGCCTTCAGATGAAATGCTTCAAAATATTTCCGCCGCATCAATGTTCTTTGACCTGAGAGGGTCCCGGATGTTGTCAAGCTACAACTCCCAACCTCCCCAGCCAGCTTAACCTTCAACCTAAGGTTGAAGGGCATGGAGCTAGCTCAAGAGTTGCTAGCCTGTGGGCCTTCAGATATTGGACTCCAACTCCCATCAGACCTACCTCTCATGGCTGATAGTCAGGGCTGATGAGAGTTGTAATCCAGCAACAAATGGAGGGCCACAGGTCAGCTATCCTTCAACTAGATCTAAGAGAGGCGTACACACCATGCATTTTAAGCACATTTTCTCGTCAAAGAATTCTGGGCACAGTTGTTTGCTAAGAATGCTTGGAAATGTACTTTGTGAGGGCTAAACTACAGTTCTTTGAGAGGTGCATGTGTGCTTTACAGGCATATTGAAGGCTTAGGCTCAGAAGCTGCGGGTAGTAAGAGTTCCCACAATTTTTCTGGAGTTTTAGTGCCTACTGTAGCACTGATGAGCCTTCTCCCACTGACCTCACATGTTCAGTGCTTCTGGAAGGAGGAAGAACAACTTGGAGTGAGCTGTTTATTTACAAGATGAGCTGAAATCCAAGGGGCTATTGGCTCAAATTCTTAATATGCTCATTATTTCAAAATGAAGGGAGTTTGTTTCTGGACCCCGCCCCACCAAATCTCAGCGGCCTCACTAGCTGAAGTGGTTTTGTGGGTCAGGTAAGGTGACATTGTATTTTGCCACACGCTGAAAACAATTACGTTCTCTTTTTTGTTTAATTTCCTCTAGGCCTTCCAGAATCTGTCAGCTTTCGTTTTACAGGTACACATCGCCCTGCAGTTCATTTTCTAACGCGTTGCGAGCTTGTTTAGTATGTTGTTAATACCTGCTAGTTTAAAAATAACAGTGATTAAATCCTAGCTTGCGATGAAGGTGAAACAGCATGATTAGCAATCTTAGCAAGAAAAAGAAAAGATCAAGGGATGTGAAAGGAAATTAGCAGGGAGAAGTGATCGTGTGAGGGGGTGCTTAACCCTTCCTCCTCCTGTTGTTTTCCCCCAACTGCTTTTCTCCACACACCTCCAACTAGGGAGAGAAAGATGCCATTGCTGTCAACCGTCCCTTATTTGGCGGGAAAGGCCCTTATCCCAGCGCTGTGTCCTGCTGCTGTCCCTTATTGATGATGTCCCTTAAATTTCCCGGGTTTCAAAGGAAGCAGCTCCTCTCCCTCCCTCCCTGCTGGCTAGGGAGGAGGGAGGCTCCAACTGTGTTGCTTGGCTGCGTTGCTCACCCAATAAGGAGTCTAAGAACGACTGGGGGGGTGGAGCTTGCATGCCTTGTGCCGATCAAATCGGCTGCATTGCCTGGGGACTCGCCTTTGCTCAGCGCTTCCCAGCGGAGAGGTGACGGTGGTTTTCCTTGCTGCATCCCCTTTGCCGGGTTGCTGCGCTGTGGGAACCACCGCTTGAGGCTTCGTTTGGCTGCTGGCTGGGCTTTCTGCCTTTGGCTCGGAGGGGCTCAGAAGCTGAACACAGCTGTGCTTGGGAAATCCCTTATTTTGGCTGCTGATCCTTTATTTTCGAGGCTGCTGGTCCCTTATTTTCAAATCTGTAAGTTGACAGCTGTGAAGATGCAGGGACATGCAGTAGTCAGGAGAAAGCTCTTAAGCACACCCTTCTCAGCTACCTTGCTGCTGCCAAATGTCCTCATTCTATCACAGTGCTTTGCAGCTGTTTAGTGGGGCCTCAGGATTCCAGAGCTGGGTTCTGCCAGGAAATAATGGATTTCCGGTATAAGAAAGTAAAACTTTGACCTAATACGTATCGGCAACTTTCCTGCAGATAATAGAAGACAGTTATTTTTAGGGGGCGGAATGGTTACTGAAGCTATTATAGCTTTTTTTCTTTTTTCTTTTTTTAAAGAGAATTGCATTTTCTATAAAAGTGTGAATTAGTTAATTTCCTGCAGATGATGAAGACAGTTTTGGGGTTTTTTGGGTGAGAGTGGGGGGGTGGAGACCAATGATAAATTTTAGGGGGGCAATGATAAATTTTATTGAAGTTATTATAACCCTTTACTTACTGAAGTTATTATAACCCTTTACCTACACTTTACATAAAAGTAAATTAGTTATCACGGACTAGCAAAATGCTTATTATGAAGGACAAAGGGGGAGAGGATAGATTTTTAGAGACACACATCTTAGATGATGATGATTTTAACAATATCCTGCCTTAACTTTAGGTTAATGTCCAAGGCGGTTTACTTAGCAATAGTGAAACAAAGTCAAAAACAACAATCACATATCAACAAATATGCAATGCCAAAAGGAGCAGTGCACCATATCCAGCCAAACCCAACAGCAATTAAAACCCACCAGAGGGGTTTGATGAATGAAACTACAGTCGTATCTCGGAAGTCGAATGGAATCTGTTCCGGAAGTCCGTTCAACTTCCAAAACGTTCGGGAACCAATGCACGGCTTCTGATTGGCTGCAGGAAGCTCCTGCAGCGAATCAGAACTGGTGGAACCCGCGGCAGACATTTGGGTTCCAAAGAACGGTCACAAACCGGAACACTCACTTCCGGGTTTATGGTGTTCAGGAGCCAAAACGTCCAAGTTTCGGGGCATTTGGGATCCAAGGTGCGACTGTATTGTAAACGTGGTAGTTAAAGGATAGTGAAGCAGCAAAGATGTTTGGAGAGGATGTTCCACCACTACAGAAAAGACCGTTCCTAAGCCACCCACCTGATCTTTGAGGATGCATATAGGTACGTAGATTCATATAAGATGCCATATTTAAAATACCCCAATCCTAGGCCATTTGTAACACTATAGGTCAAAACTGGCACTTTGAATTGCAGCGAGTCATTTACTTCACTTGCAAGTCGGTAGGGGAGAATTGTGTTGTTGTTTTTTAGGGCTGGTTCTTATACATAAAGCAAATTCATTTAAATGGTTTTTCTTCAGTCTCAGATGGAGAACATACAAGCCCTGAGATGACATTTACTATCCACTTGCTCTCCACTGATGATGGATCGCCGTTATTCCAGATCACTGCTCCAGTCCTTGAGGTCAGCCAAGGAGGCAGAGCCACTATCGGTAAGGAGAAGGAGCAAGAAATCCAGGAGACTCAAGCTGCAGCCCACAGCCCAGTTGCAATTCACACACATTGTAGTCCACTTAGGATCTTTCCATAAATTAGCTGGTCTATGGTTACCAGATTTTTTTCAATGAATAGGGGGACACTTTTTTTTCTTCTTTTTTTTTGAAGCTGAGTAGCAACAGGGAGTCAGTAGTGGGGATGGTGAGGCAAAAGGGACGCAGGTGGCGCTGTGGGTTAAACCACAGAGCCTAGGATTTGCTGATCAGAAGGTCGGCAGTTCGAATCCCCGTGACGGGGTGAGCTCCCGTTGCTCGGTCCCTGCTCCTGCCAACCTAGCGGTTTGAAAGCACGTCAAAGTGCAAGTAGATAAATAGGTACCGCTCTGGCGGGATGGTAAACGGCGTTTCCATGCGCTGCTCTGGTTTGCCAGAAGCGGCTTAGTCATGCTGGCCACATGACCCAGAAGCTGTATGCCGGCTCCCTCGGCCAATAAAGTGAGATGAGCGCCGCAACCCCAGAGTCAGCCATGACTGGACCTAATGGTCAGGGGTCCTTTTACCTTTACCTTTTAGCAACAGGGAGTCAGTAATGGGGATGGTGAGGCAAAAGACCCTGGGCCTAAGCACACATGCATATTGTATAAAGGTGCAAAGCCCTTCTTTCGCACCCTGTGAAACATAAATGCTAAGTTTTTAAAAAACTGGGCAATGGCGTGCCGCCCGCCCATTACTCCCAAGCCTCCCCCAATCTCCTTCCCCCTTTGTTTTGACTGATCAGGGGAGGCTTGGGAGTCGCGGGGTTTCCCAGTTTTTAAAATTCTTCAACATTCTTGATCATGAACGTAGTATTTCTTACACTGCCTGTTTCCTAATCATGTTATATTCACCTTTGCACATTCATTGGTCAATGTGGGAAATAGTCACATTTTCCAGTATCGCATGGAGACAGTGAACATTAACTGGGCAATATGCAAAAATCACCTTTTGATAGCGTTCATTTGCACACATTCTCTGTCGTTTTGACAACTTTCAGAATCTAGTCAAATTACCTAGGAATTGTAAGTGCTTTGGTTTCTGTGCTTTTAGCATTGGTCAGGGATGTGCCTGTTTATAGTGTTACTTTTGTGTCATATGCTTCACTCTTCTCCCTTTGTAAGCTGCTCATACTAAAATACTCCAGCTTTTCTGAGAGGATAAAAACCCAAATAAATGCATTTTGCTTCCCCTACTTGGATCCCTCAGGGATACAGCTGACAGTGAGCGATGTGGACACAACTCCTGAAGACCTTTTATTTGAGGTGGTGGATCCTCCTCATCATGGACATCTCTTCAAGCACAGCTCCACGTTCCCAAGCCGCCTGAGTGCAGGTAGGCATGTGTGATTTATTTATTTTTTTGTAGACTAAGACATATCTCTCTATAAGGAAAAATGTGTGGCATGTACGGCAAACTGTGTGTGCTTATTTTTCTTGGAATGTAGACATACCCTGTGTGTCACAGTGGCCTGGCTCATGTATTTTTTTAAACAAATTTTATTGCTTTTTAAATAAAACAAATACAAGAACCATTACCTGGCTGTACATCTAATGGTGTTTGTTCTATCCAATGAATAGTCAATATTCCAACCTATTACAGTTGTACCTTGGTTGATGAATGCCTTGCGACTCGAACGCTTTGGCTCCCAGACGCCACAAACCCAGAAGTGTGTGTTCTGGTTTCTGAACGTTCATTGGAACCTGAATGTCCGACGTGGCTTCTGCGGCTTCTGATTGGCTGCAGGAGCTTCCTGCAGCCAATAGGAAGCCGGGTCTTGTTTCCGAACATTTTGGAAGTCGAACGAACTTCCGGAACAGATTCCATTCGACTTCCAAGGTACGACTGCACTTAACGTAACCTCTCCACTGAAAAGATTGAGCGGTTGACATAACAAGGTCTTGAGTTGGGTCATGAACATCGTTAAAGAAAGCAGTTCACATTTCTTGGAAGGTCTCTCTTTTCGGTGCCTGTGTATTTGTGACAAAACAAACCCTTGCGCCACATGTGGTTTTTTGGGGGGGGAGGGTTTAATTTATTTATTGGGCAACCCCCTCCAACTTCTTTCCTACCTTCCTTCTTCTTCCTCTTTTTTTAATGTATTTTTATTGAAGATTTTCTTGATTTACAAAGGTATCTTGTATTTTTTCCCCACATAACACATTTATTTATTCTTACAAATCGGGTTCATTTGTTAAGACATTAGGAAGAATAGGGGGAAAGAGGTGGAGGGGGAGGGAAAGATGGGTGGGGTCGGGTGGTGATGTTTCTATTTTACTTACTATACGTAGGGTTTGGCGTCAGCATAGCTTGTGCAGGTTCTCTGCTGTTCGCTTGTGTTCCTTTGGTGGTGATAGAGGTTGGGGTTGGTCTAGGGTGTGGTCATTCATTTGTGGTTGGCTGTGGTGATCTTTGTTTTCATGTGTGAGTGGGGTGGGTGGGTATTTTGGATCAGGTTAGCCATATTGATTTGTATGCTGTTGGTGGATTTTTGTCATTGTCTTGTTGGGCTGTGTATGTGATAAAGGGGAGCCATACCGGGGTGAAGGCGTCTTCTTCTATTTGTCCCCGTGTCAGTTTCAGTTTACTGGTTAATTTTTCTAGTAAGGCTGTTTCCCAAGTTCTCACCATGTTGTACACGGGAAACTCCTGATTTCAACCTTTCTTTCTGAGAAGGAGATACCTTCACGTATGAGGAGGTCACCAGGAACGCTCTGCAGTATATCCACGATGGTTCGTCCGCAGCGGAAGACACTATGGAGATTTCAGTGACTGATGGCATCACCACAGCGACGGCCATACTGAAAGTCGAAGTAGCCCTGATCAACAGTGAAGGCCCCAGGCTGGATCCCGGTTGCTCACTCTCCATCACGGTGGCTGCTAAAAGCTCTGTGATCATCACCCGATCCCACTTTGCCTATATTGTAAGTGCACCATTCGTTTCCAGCCTCTTAGCCTTGATAATGTACCAGTCTATCAGCCTGTCTGGGTGTTAGGGGAGGGGCAGTACCCCTGGTGGGGGACACATTGAAGATAGTTTGTCCTCATCCTGCACTCCGCTCTCACCTGTGGCACCTAGAAGCTGTCCACATTTGACAGCATCCACAACTGGGGAACAGCTTTGATTGGCCAGGTAAACCAGGTGAGGGTAGCTGATGGGTCTCAAACCCTCAGTGAGTTAGGGACAGGCTCTGCTGGATTGCGTGGATGAGGAGGGGAAAAATCGAGAAAATTTAGAGCCATGCTTTAAAAGATAACAAAAGTTAAGATACTAAAAAGGATTAAAATTGCCTCAATGTCCAAAGCATCTGTGTAGGCTTGTCTAAGCAGCAACGTTTTTAGCCGGTGCCAAAAGGAGTACAGTGAAAGAGCCTGTTTGATATCAATAGGCAGGGAGTTCCAAAGTTCTTACATTTGTGGAGTATTACTACTACTAATAATAATGATTTATTATTTATACCCCGGGCATTTGGCTGAGTTTCCCCAGCCACTCTGGGCGGCTCCCAATCAAGTGTTAAAAACAATACAGCACTGAATATTAAAAACTTCCCTAAACAGGGCTGCCTTCAGATGTCTTTAAAGATAGGATAGCTGCTTATTTCCTTCACATCTGAAGGGAGGGTGTTCCACAGGGTGGGCGCCACTACCGAGAAGGCCCTCTGCCTGGTTCCCTGTAACAATAATAATAATATAGATAGTTTTAGATGGTTTCTGTCCATTTCCCTATGTTTGTTTTAAAAACGTTAGAAGGAGGAGAATGTCCATTGGTGCCCGGTTGTATGGAATGACTTTCACAAGGTTCAAAGGACTGTTCACTTTTTGTTTCTTTTATCTTTACATCAACCTTGTGAGGCAGATAAGGCCCAGAAAGTCAGGGTAGTTTAGTGGTTAGAGTGGTGGACTAGGGCCTGGGAGTTCAGGGATTGGGTCCAATCTCCCCCTTGAAGCTTTCTGAGTGACCTTGGGCCAGTCACAAACCCTCAGCCTAACCTACCTCACAGGGTTGTTGTGAAGAAAAATTGGGGAGAGGGCATGGAGAGCTACACACGACACCTTGATCTCCTAGGAGGAAAGGTGGAATATCACAGCACAGTCCCATGCATCACAGAATTGTAGAGCTGGGTTGCAATAAATAAAGGAGAGTGAAAGGCCCAAATCACTCTAGTGAGTTTCATGACTGAGCAGTGATTTAAACCACGACCTCCTCAGTCCTTGTTTGAACACTTGCTGTTGGGGAGCCAAAACAGTCCAAGGATATGAAAAGAAACAGCAGTAACAGACCCTCTAAATGTCCCTATTTTCCAGGGACAGTCCCGGCTTTACAAAAACCATCTTGGTTTGTGATTTGATCTCGGAATGTCCCTCTTTTCTATTTTCAGTCGAGAAATGTTGGATGGTATGGAGTTAATCCAGCTCCCAAGCCATGTGAAGTCAATCCTGTATAGGGAAGGGTTTTTTTAATGTTTAATGTTTTATTATGTTTTTAATATGTGTTGGAAGCTGCTCAGAGTGATGGGGGCAACCCAGTCAGATGGGTGGGCCATAAATAGTGAAATAATAATGGTAAAGGTAAAGGGACCCCTGACCATTAGGTCCAGTCGTGACCGACTCTGGGGTTGTGGTGCTCATCTCGCCACCTGCATCCCAATTATAATAATAGGACATCCCTATTTTCATTGGAGAAATGTTGGAAGGTATGTGGCAAACTTGAATGCCTTAAAGAACCAAGCTTGACCCGGAAGTTATTGTGCAGGGCACAATTTGCCATATGCCTGGTTTGTCTTCTGCACATTTGGCTAATTCTTCTTGCAGTTCCCTTCCTTTAGCAACACCTCAGTGAAGATGTCCAGGCTCCTTGATGTCTTCCCAGGCTCAGGGCCTGCCATTAGTTTGAGCCTCCTTGACACTCCCTGGGCCCGTGTACTTGCAGAGGAAACACTTCCTACGATTGTGTTAAGGTGTGAAGGGCGGTTTCTTGAGAAATGTGACTCTTGGCTCACTCTCCCCGGCATTTCAAGGAGCTTCTAACGCAGCCCTGGCACGTAGCCTGGTCTCTCTTCGCCTTTTATTATTTGGAGACAAAAGCTGACCCGGAGCCAGCGGCTGCATTCCAAAGCCGTAAAAGTGTGAGGGAGACCGCTGTAACATAAACCGCCGACATCCCTCTCAATGTTCTCGCTTGGCAGAAGTTTCAACCTTTTCTGCCGTGTCCCGCTTGCGGCTGCCAAAAAAGCGTACGAGTGGGGGGAAGAATGAGTTCTTTATTTCTAACCAGGTGTTTGGGACTGTGCCTGTTACATGAAGGTAGAGGTGGAGTGCAAAGGTAAAACGAAAATTAAGCTAATCCCAGAGTCAGGTGCTATTAAGCCTCTTTCGTTTGAGGGCCCACCATGGAGGCGGTAGAAAGCATGCCTAGCCGGGTGTGGAGCAGTTTGCTCTTGGTTGCAGACCTAAATGGACACAGATTTAACTCTGGTTCCCTTTCAGATCCCATCGGCCCCAACTAATTCCCAGAGTGGTTTAATAATCAACCCCCCTTTTACACAGCGCTGGTTTACCAAATAGGCAGAGGAGGCACAGACCCTGTGACAACAGATCAAAATAATATTGATTTGATCTTGGAGCAAAATTACAATCAAGCTTTCTTAGTTCAGTGTTATCTCACCAAAGCACGCGCATGAGGGCCTCCCCCCCCCAATTTTTTTCAACTGCCTAGGGGTCTCCACAGGGTTTAATCTGGCACAGCTTTCACAGGAACTCTGGGAATTGTAGTTCTGTGAGGGGGAATAGGGTCTCTCGTAACAACCCTCACCGTCCTTAACAAGTTGCTCTTTGGGGAAAGCCATGACTACTTAAAGTGGCACGATTCTGCTTTAAATGTATGGTGCAGATGGGACCTAAGCCAAAGTAGTGTTTTCCCCCTGTGTATAAGACAATGGTTTTTTAATTATAAAAAATGTTTAAAATTTGGGGTTGTCTTATACAAGGATAGTGCAGGGGGGGACGGGCGATTGGTGGCAACCGCGAGCAGGAGATTGTCATTGGCGAATCGGTGGGTGATTGATGGCTGCGGCAAGGCCAGCTGTTGATTGGCTGCTGCTGCAGCAATTGGGCGGGCGATTGGCAGTGATGGCCAGGCAGGTGAATGATTGTTGGCAACTCTGAGCAAATCCCTCCCCCAAAAAAGCTTAACAGCTGTGGGCAATCTCCCCCCATTTCCTTAATTCATTTGGAGTCCCAGAAAATAAGGGTCGTCTTATACACGGGGACGTGCTATACACGGAAAAATACAGTATGTGTCAATGGAAAAAAAATCACTTATTCTACTCTCACCTCCCATTTCCCCAGTTCTCCTGTGTGTGAGCTCCTTGGGTTAGGGACCTGACGTACCTGTTCTTTCAAAAGCACCTTGGAACTGCCACTTCACCAGGGTTCCTCTTGTGCTGAAGTGTTGAGCAAAAGGTAGGCTCACCTGGGAAGGAACACAAGCTCACAGGAAGCTGTCTGACATCGGGTCAGATCATTTGTCCATCTCTCATAGTATTGTCTGCTGCGTCTGGCAGTTTTTCTCCGGGGACTCAGGTGGAGAAAGGTCTTCCATCTTATCACCTGTAACTTGACGGTTTTGATTGGAGTCACCAAGGGTTGCATCCTGCATCTCCGTGAGCTTCTGTGTGCAGCACATGAGCTCTACCGCCGAGCTCTCACCACCCCAACATCCAAGGCTGAATCAGGGTGGTTTAGCACCCTCCTCCAAATCATAGAATTGTAGGGTTGGAAGGGATCATGGGGGGTCATCTCGTCCAACCCCCTGCAAGGCAGGAATCTTTTTGCTCAAGGTGGGGCTCAAACCCACAACCCTGAGGTTATGACAGTGGCGTAGCATGGAGGGCATAGGGGTGGTTGCCCTGTGTGCGAAATGGTTAGAGGGCGCAGAATTTCAACAGCTGGAGGTGCCTCAATACAGCTGTGCCCATCCGTCGCTGGGCTCATTGAAAACGGCTTCTCCTTGTGAACCAGGAAGTGACCTCTCTAGACAACAGAACAACTCTTCTTTTCTTATCTCTGCGGCTCCAATCTCCTGGGTGATGTGGGATGCCATAAGGGAGTTGAAATCACATGTGTACTCCATCTATTTCTCTCCCTCCCACCCACCCACCCCCTCCATGTGGCCCTGGGCACTGGCAACCCACGCTACACCACTGGGTTAAGAGTCTCTGCCAACTTTTCCATTTCTCCATTACCAAACTCTGGGGTGGGGGGAATGGCAACTGTTCCACTCCTCTTTCAGAAGGTGAGGTCTTTGGCTACATACTATGAGTTGTGTGTATGTGTGCCTGGATTTCGTGGATTTTGCCCATGAAGGTCTGAAGAGAAAAGCTTACAATAAGAACAATAATAAATAATATTATTTATACCCAGCCACTCTGGGTGACTTACAGCATACAGTATATGGGACTTGGGTTTCCAGCTCCTCCAGTTCTATGGTTTTATGCTCATCCCATGTGACGCTCCAACTTGGAAGACTCTGTTGGCATTTTGAGTATTCAGGACTGTTGCTTAACACAACGTGTGTGTGTGTGTGTGTGTGTGTGTATATATATATATATATATATATATATGTATGTATGTATAACGGTCGGAATGCAGGACATACTATTCATGCTGCTGGTCCTATTTTTATACTGTTTCCACCTAAAATATCTCCTCATCCTGTTCTTTAAGGATTTAGATGACAAACTAAAATGGGCCTGCAGCTGGCGTGTTGAGGTTACTGGCAAAATCTTTAATAAAAAGAACTTTGATTTGGAAAAAACGACACAACCAAAAAGGAGGGTGGCAGGTGTGTTAAGGAATTCTGAGCTGCAAAGGTGTTAGGCTGGGTATGCAGCTTGTTGATTCATTGCGTGAGTTTAAATCATTAATTGACTAATTGACTAATCTGCATAACTTTGCTTGTGAATAGAACATTAGTTCTGAAGAGGAAAGCATTCTTTCATTCATTTTGGAACAGGGATTGGGGGCCCCACCCCATAAGTGCCGCTAATGGAATTGTCGGTACTTGCAATAAAAAATAATCAGCTTTTTTTCTCTTCAAAAGTCTGCATCCTGATCAAGGGCACCCCCCCCCCGGTGATCAACCTAATTTGAATCAATTTATAGAACTGTACACTTGGGAGGGGAACCTGAGGGTCATCTAGCCCAACCCCCGGCAAAGCATCTATGACAGATGGCCATCCAACCTCTGCTTAAAAACCCCCAAGGAAGGAGAGTCCACAACCTCTAGCAGATTGATTAACTAAGCATCAAAGACCTAGAATCCAATGAATTTTAGGACTGCTCAGACTTCGCATTTTGGTGGCGCTGTGGTCTAAACCACAGAGCCTAGGACTTGCAGATCAGAAGGTCGGCGATTCGAATCCCCGTGACGGGGTGAGCTCCTGTTTCTCAGTCCCAGCTCCTGCCCACCTAGCAGTTCGAAAGCACATCAAAGTGCAAGTAGATAAATAGGTACCGCTCTGGCGGGAAGGTAAACGGCGTTTCCGTGCGCTGCTCTGGTTCGCCAGAAGTGGCTTAGTCATGCTGGCCACATGACCCGGAAGCTGTACGCTGGCTCCCTCGGCCAATAAAGCGAGGTGAGCGCTGCAACCCCAGAGTCGGCCACAACTGGACCTAATGGTCAGGGGTCCCTTTACCTTTGCCTAACTTGGAACATGTACCATCAGTTACAGGCAGGAATGTTTTTACACTGTGCTAGACTGTTTCATGCCCACGCAGCCCAATCCTTGAATAAGTTAACCTTTGCATGAAATTATGCAAATCAGAGGGGGACATTGAACAATTCCTCTGATTTTGCCTAATTGAAGCCGTAACATTTAATATTTGCACAGTTTCTTCTGCTAGTTCTGGCTTCTGGTGCAAATCACCAAAAGCGAAGTTTCAAAATGAGCACAGCGAAACACCACAAGTGGTTGAAACCAGTGTGGTGTAGTGGTTAGAGTGTTGGACTAAGACCTGGGAGACCAGGGTTCGAATCCCCACTCAGCTGTGAAGCTCACAGGGTGACCTTGAACCCAGTCACTGTCTCTCAGCCTAACCTACCTCACAGGGTTGTTTAAATGAGGAGGGAGAGAAATCATGTATACTCTAAATGACAAGAGTTCTGCTCTCCACCCGGTCTTGTTTCCCTCATTTTAGCCCAACTTAACTCCTGCTCTTTTTCATCTCACTTCTCTCTTTAGGATAATAATTCTCCTGATTCCAAGATAAGGATTCAGTTAATTTCCCTTCCCATGTATGGAACTCTGGTGCGGATAATACCCGGACAACATTCTCAGGAGTTTTCGGAGGTCTATAATTTCACAATGGAAGACATCAACAATAAAAGAATCAGGTAATCCTGGGGAGATTTGCGAAATTCTTCCAAGCACCCTAAACCCTCCCTGCTCATTCAGAAATCCACAGTGCCACCTACAGGGAAGACAGGCACTGAACATCAACAATACTTTTATAGCCTGTCTCGCAGAATGTCTAATGATTGAGTGCTGATCTTTTCATGTTTTGTGGACTGAATTACTACTGCAAATAAGCGCTTCACAAACAAAGCTTATAAAAATTATTCTCCCAGCACAAATGTGAAGCGGGAAGAGAAAATGGAGAAGCTTTCCGTTTAAAGAAAGTGTTAACTGTTGGGTGCTTTTGGACTTGGAAAAAAAGATAACTGAGGGGAATAGGGCTAGTGAAATTATTTGCTAAAGTGTCCGTCTCCTAAGGCAGACGGTGTTTTGGGACTCCAAATCCTTCTCAACACTACCTCTAATATTGTATGATGTACAGTATAATTTAGCACTGAAGAAAAGCAATATTTTTTCCAGTGAGTTGAAGAGAGGGGCCTCTATAGGCATAATGGGAAGATATAAATGAACTTTGGGCTCACGTACTCCCCCCCCCCAAGCCATGAGAATGAAATTGGAAGTGTTCACTGTGACTTTGAAACAAACCATCATTCTCCATTTCATCTGGACTCTGAAAACTGTGGTTTGTTTAAACTATGGTTTCAGAATGCACTGAGATCAGAATACAATTTGATCCTGTACTGTTCTAACAAGCCACAGTTTATGGAGCTCAGATGTAATGGGAAACTGTGGCTTCTTAAAAAAGCTGAAGTGAAAGCTTCCAATTCCCCCTCTGGCCATTGACTATGCTGATGTGAGTTAGAGTCAAATATCATTTTATATTTGCCCTCCACAGGTTCCCCAGTCCTGCTATATAAAACTTAATCTAGCTATGGGGAACATGTGGCCTTCATCAGCCTCATTCAGCATGGACAGTGGTGAGGGATGATGGGAGTTGTAGTTCATCTGGAAAACAACATGTCTCCCGCCTCTGATCCAGTTCTTTGTTGTTTCTGCCTCTTCTTCTGGAGTTGGTAGACCACAGCTTTCCCAGTTGGTTTGTCTCACCCAGTAACAAGAAAGTGCGAGTCCTTTTCTCCTTCCCTCCAAGCAGATAAGACGGTGGTAAAGATTAAATTGTTGCAGAAAGGTTCTTAAGCACAAAGCCTTTCATCTGGCTGTCACTGCGTCTCAACTCCTCTCGCCTTTCCTGTGCAGATACCTCACAGAGTTTGAGGCCTTCAGTCAGCCAGTCACCGACATTTTCCACTTTGCTGTTTTCGACGAGGACGGGAACCGGCTTGACAGCCAGATGTTCACCATCACTATCACAGCTGTCCAGAGCAAGCCTCCAGTCATCACTTTTGCCGACCATATTGTGGTGCGTAAACAGCTGGGACTTGGGGGTGCAGGTTCAAAGTTGTAAGAGGAGCATGCTTGTCACAGGCTGGACTGCAAACACTCTCCATTTTAAATTCTGAATGGGACTTAGAAGGAAGATAGTGACTATTCAGGGTCTCATGTGGCAAGATATTTCCCATCAACCACTGCCTGGTCTTGATTCAGTCCTCTAGGAAGGTGCTGATGGCGAAGAGGGGAGATTTTCCTGTTTCCAGCCCTTTCCCCCATGTTATTAAAATTTGCACGTGTTAGGCCAGGAGTGGAACGGCAGTACATCAGCTACAGCATTGCTAGAGCAAACTTCAGATGTAAACCTCGGTTTTGCTTTTGTGTTTTCAGGTGGATGAAGGAGGGAGGGTACCCCTTAGAGCTCACCACTCCCTAACCATTGACTCCGATCTTGCCCAGGAAGGCTTAGTGGTGACAATCACATCTTTCCCAAGATATGGGTACATTGAAAACACCAAAACAGGTAAGTTTGGAACCCTCAAAAATGGAAAGGTGGTTCCTTTGAATCTTAAAATAAACACTGGCAGATGAGGTTCCGCAGTGCATCCCACTTAATCTTTGAAAAACAGCAGCGACAAAAAAATCATTTGTCTTCTCTTTCTGACTGAAAGCGCGGTACCATTTTAAAATAAAGTAAAGTATTATTTCATATTGGCATTGTTGTGTTTGCAGGTAGGCGACTTGGTCCTGGACACACTGCGAGCTCAGAGCTCTCGTTCTCAATTCAAGATGTGGTAGAGAACCATATCTATTACTTTCAAAGCGTCCACGAAAGTATTGAGCCATCCACGGACACCTTTAGCTTTTATGTCAGCGATGGCTTCAGCCAATCAGAAACCAGCAGCGTCAACATCACAATCAAGGTGAGCTCACTTGTTGGGTTTGATTCATAAAACCTGTTGAGTTTAGAGAGGATGTGTGCATTATCCACTAGAAATCTGAAACCTCTCTTGTGATTAGTTTGAATATATGAAACCCCACAAATATTAATATGGGATATCAATTCACATTGCTGGTATGTTTTGTGCTGTTTGTGATACCTTAATGTTCTAGAAACTTAGAATTAAGTTGCCATTCTGATTTACCCAAAAAACCTGGACACACAGAGTTCCAGATTCAGCCGAAGCTGTTTGTATGTGTTTACATTTGCAAAACCGATTTTGAATCGGATGTTGCAGCTTCTAGTTGCATTTCTTATCCCCCACCCCCCCAACTTTGTGGCATTGCGTGAGTGCACTGTCTTTCACAAACGTCTTTGTGTTATTGTAGCGTCTAAATGATGAGTCCCCGGAAATGGAGGTGGAGCCTGTCAAAGTGCAGGAAAGCACAGGGGTGGTGATCACAAATTCCTCCTTGAGCATGAAGGACCTGGACACTCCGGACAACCAACTGGTCTTTGTAGTGACCAAGAAACCCACTTATGGTAAGAGACAAGTTTCTGATATTGCTGAGCAAGTGGACTTCGAATTATTTTTTTAGGCTTTTATTACCTTACACGACCATCACATATGATAAAAGGTATGTTCACCTTATTCTCAGGTTATCTCCGCAAGAGACAGTCTCATCTGGATCCCTTGGAGAACGGTCAAACCCTGTCTGAGGGCTCCACCTTTACCTACCAAGATGTCCTGGATGAACTAATCATTTACACACTGGGCAGTTCCAGTGTCCAGTCTGATGAGTTCAGATTTTCACTCTCCGACGGCCTCTACACGCAGACTGGGAAGGTGGAGTTTTTCATTGAGTTGTCCAAGTCGGAGCCACCCAGATTAGTTGTGAACAGGGGCTTGCAACTTTCTGCCGGTAAGGGGGTGGGCATCAGTCGCACTTTTTGTGGCAGTGGTAGTGATGCTGACAGCCAAATGAACAATCAGAACTTAACTCTCTGTATAAAAACTTTTTTTTTAATGCAATACATTCTGTGTGCAAAGAAAGATCCAGTATCCAAGTTCACTGTAACTCACTACATGTGTATTATGGTTTTATATCATTTTAACAGCAAAAGCTTATTCATAGAGCCAAATAGGAACTGGTTGAGAGATTCTTTGAGTTCCTTCTTAGTTCATTGTCCCAGAGCTACAATTCTCAGGGTCCCCTTAGGAAGAGGGAATAATTATTCAAGTAGTTTTAAGCCTGCAATGCTTTCTTGCACAATTGGCCATTTTCTGCCTTCAGAATGCTCCCATGACTTATGCCCTATGCAAGATCTTCTCTGAAGTTTAACTATCCTTCTGGTAACACCTTGCCTCTCCCATATTTTGTTCTTTTGCATCATTTGGCCTCTCCTTCTGAACTGATTTGCCCATAGTTTAAACTGCAAATTTGCTTGGCAAAGGCAACATGGTTTTGTGTACAGCTCAACACCTGTTATTATCATTTCAATGCATGTGACCCTATATAAGCAAGTAAACTACCCTAAGCTTATTGCAATATCCAGATGCAGCCAATGTAAATTTCAGTGGAGGAATTAGAGGCAAGAAAGAGGCAGGGGCAATAGCAAATAAGAATTAGCACATACAATTCACATTGAATACCCTGTAGACTTTTAAACTTTTGCAAATATTAGTTCTCCCTTCCCATTTGTGGCCCTTCATTCAAGTCACCCTTCCCCCTCATCTAAAGCAACAGTTCTGTTTATCCGAACTTCCGAATTATCTGAATATTTTTGGGATGTTATCCCTGTTTATCTAGGATGAATGTGGTTATACCACAGAGATGTTCATTATATTCTGGCTTGCACTCTTTATAAAGACTTGAGGAATGAGATTATCGCCCCTCTTTTATTGTCCATTCCGGGTTGCCCAACCACCCAACCACAGTGTCCTTTCTCTTGGCAGATCAAGATGAGCAGGTGACAGCAAAGGTTGCAAGGTTTATAGCTGGGGCAGTCAGAATAAGATCCACTATTTGACTATTGATTCAAAACCCTAAAATGTATTTTATATAATTGACTTTTTATTTCTATTCTTTGTATAAAGTATATTGTTGTTTTATTGCTATGGCCGATGGCTGGCACAAATAAAGATTCACTCATTATCTTCAGAATGATTATGCAAGGAGGAATAGCAGGTATTTGACTTTTCGTTTGCCATTTAGGCTCTGTGGCAGTCCTTACAGACCAGCACTTGAAGGCCACAGACTCCGATTCGGATGACCTGGCTATCAGATACATCATGAAGAAAGACCCTGTGCTTGGAATTCTGCGTATCCATAAAAGAGATTCACTTGATCAGATCTCTGCTAAAGGACCAGTGAGAAGCTTCACACAGGCGGATATAAATAAAGGTGAGCACTCCCAGTCCCTGTTCCACAGGAGAGTTCCATAGTGTATGTGTGTTCAGTTGAGTCTCACATTCCTGGATTGATGCTTTAGTACAAAACTGGATTTCTAAAAAGGTTTGTTTTCCCTCTGCCAGACTCGTGCTGGCTCAGTGGGTAGTTGTCTCGCTCCTCAGTGGAGTTTGGAATAAGGATCGTTTACACCAGCTTAATGTACCCTGCCCAAAATTACGTTGACTTCCTGTCGTTTGGGTGGCTCCGCTAGTCACAGACATCAAGAAGACAGTGACACATCTTAGGAGTCAATATTATTAGAAATATGAATTTGGAGAACTGCCATACAGGTGATATAATGAAATTCAGTTAGAGGGGATGCGAGGAAGTCAGTTATTAATGTTATGAGAATTAGATATCTGAAGAAATAATTCTTTTTCTGTGTTTAGCTTACTGTATTGTAAAGTGTTTTTCTTTGTTGTGTGTTTTGTAATGTCTTTTTTGTAATAAATGTGGAAAACCAATAAAAAAAATTTTGGGGGAAAAGAAGAAGACAGTAACAGAAGCTCATTCTCATTTTATCTCCCCACAGGACAGGTGGAGTACAGCCACGAGAAAGGGCACCCCGGTGGGATATTTGCTTTCGTTTTTGATGTGGCTGATGCGGAAGGAAACAAAATGGCGGACCAGGCGTTTACGCTTCGGGTAATGGGTAAGGCCAAGGGATTCTGTTGCAAACCCTTGTTTTCTCTTTGGCGAGGAAGGCAACTTGGCTGTTGTTAACTGGAAACAAGGAAATTAAGGAGGGAACATGGTTTCAGCAGAGGGGGAAGCAGGGCCAGATTTAGGTTTGATGAGGCCCTAAGCTCCTGAAGGTAATGGGGCCCTGCTTCCCCATTACCATCCCTGCAACAGGGTGAGCTCCCATTGCTCGGTCCCTGCTCCTGCCAACCTAGGAGTTCGAAAGCACGTCAAAGTGCAAGTAGATAAATAGGTACCACACCGGTGGGAAGGTAAACGGCGTTTCCGTGCGCTGCTCTGGTTCGCCAGAAGCAGCTTAGTCATGCTGGCCACATGACCCGGAAGCTCCCTCGGACAATAAAGCGAGATGAGCGCCGCAACCCCAGAGTCGGCCACGACTGGACCTAATGGTCAGGGGTCCCTTTACCTTTATGTAAAAAGTGGAGATGACAAACACCATCTTAGAAGACGTAGTCCCCCTTTTCCTTTTCCTCAGGAGGAAACACCTGTTCTCAGATGATGCCAAATGTATGCAAATTTAACTGATTGATATGCTAAAACGCATATGGCGAATTGGCTAAGATTTCATTAACCAGGTAGCAGCCTAGTTTAGAATATTCACGAGAGGCAGGAAAACGGAAGCAAGGAAGCTGTTGGTCTTACCCTTTTGCCTCTGATTCTCCCAGAAGATTGGTTGCCACCATCCATCATTGTCAACACAGGACTGGCCTTGGACGAGAACTCTGTGAAGAAGATCACCACTCTTGAGTTGTCCGCTGTGGATCAGGACAGCGAGCCAAGTGATCTCCTGTACAGGATTACTAAGCAGCCCCAGCTGGGGCACCTAGAGCACTCTGCAACACCAGGTTTGCAAATGTTCACTGTTTTTTGGAGCAATATCAAGCCAAGTGCTTGACAAGACTTAACTGTGGGCTTTAAAGGCAGGGGTGGGCAATATTTTCCCCCGATGAAGGAACATTTGTTAGGATATTTCCGTTCCACCTTAAAAGGGAGCAGGATGTTTGTATAACAGCCTGCGTAATTTCCTGTCTCACAGGATGTTTCTGTTGTCTGTTCCTTTCGTTTTCTGCTGTTTTGCCTGAGCAGTCGGAGCAGACGGTCATGTCTTCTTTGTTCTGACCAACGCCGAATAAACTGTAAATATGCTGTTCTGCTCTCATGCTGTGCAACTTTTGCTGTGTGAATTCTGCTGTTAGAGTGTGCACTAAGCCTGTGGCTTAGTGTCGCTAAATTGCTGGTACTGCGTGACTACGGGAGGTCGATGGATCGTCCGGCACCGAGCTTGGGGGCTCAGATGGACTTTATCTCCCTGGCAGTATCCCAACAACATTAACCAATGGGAAAAGCCCATCTGGGATACTGAGATTATTAATATTGGGTGTTTAGAAGCAGTTGAGTGAATTAAAGCTGACTCTTTGAAATAAGAAATTCTCTAGTCTGGAAAATACAGTTCAAAAGCTTTACTCACAGAGGTTGACCCAAAACAAACATTTATACCAGATGGATGGGGTATAAATTATTATTATTATTTTAAAGAATAAAATTACGTTTGGATAGATGCATAATATCTTATACTGATCCCAGCATAGGTAAAATATATTAGATTATGAACATCTTCCACCCAGAGCTAAAAATCAAAGCTCTCTCTCTTCTTCATTCCAGCCTCCATTAGCCTGAAGCTGTTTTCCCAGAGAAGAGATTAGCACATCCATTCTCTCCAGTAGCTTGAGAACAAAGAGTCACTCCATCCAAGATGGAAGCCAACAGATTAGCATATGCATAGACTTGTAATACATCCTGATGCCTTGTGAATGAGGCACAAAGATACAGTCCCATGATACAGCCCTACAGAATTTGGTGTTAGGCGCCCTGAACCCGGCCCTGGCTGGGGAGGGCGGGGTATAAATATTTTATTATTATTATTATTATCAATCTGTTAGGCTCTCTTTTCAGCACTTCTTTAGCTTCAGTGGAAATTTCCATGCCATGCATCACAGTATGCATGCAGACCCATTGCAGAGTTATTTTCCATTTCAGTATACAATTATATTTAACATGGGATGGGCGGAGACAGAATCAAAATTGGACAGCCTTTGAGGAACTGTTCCTTCTCTTTGTGCTATACCAACCCTTCTCCACCGCTTTTGCGTGTGTGCACACATACGTAGAGGAAGCAATTCCTGCTGGAAGGGGTGCTGTTTGGATTTCCCACCTCGGACACCGATATGCCCAGGGTTATGTCCCGAACGACAAATGAATTTTGTGCTTGAGTTATACAAATGTAGGCTGAGATGACTGGCAGAATCCGTGACCAAGGAAAAGAGACAGTGGAAGAAGATTGGAAGAAATACAAAGTTTATCTTAAGAACTGTTGTAAAATTAATGAGTGCTAAAATGTCATGGGTAATGTAAAACAGAATTGCAGTGGTAAATGATTGGGTAAGGGAAGAAGGTTTAAAGAAAGTGAATTATAAGTTAATTGAAATCAGGGGTTGCTGGAAAATTTTAAAACAGGGATGCAGAAAAGGGAGGCATGGGGAAGTCGGTGAAATAAGGCTTAAGAAAAAGAGGTTATGAAATTATACGTGTTTATATGTTTGTTTGTCTACGTATTGTGAGTTGTAATGTGTTTAATTCATGTTGGAAAACTAATAAAAAATTTATTTAAAAAAAGAGTTATACAAATGTAACTACTCTGCATACTTCTTTGGGTTGATTGTGGGGTAGGTGACTCATCTAGCCAACCGCGAATCATGAGTAGGGCAGCCCTAAACAGTTTTGTTTCTCTAAGGGAAGTTTCTAGTCCATAAGATTGCAGAATCATCAGCTTGCTGCTGTTTTCTTTCCCCTGCCATTTCCTGGTACTCTAGGCAGAAGGATTAGCTCCTTCAGACAGGCAGACCTGGTCTCCCGCAACATCCAGTACATCCATACCAGTGAGGATGAGAAACATTCTGACACATTTGCCTTCTCCGTTTCCGATGGCACACATGAGGTGAGTGGATTTCCTTTTGTTCTTGGCAAAAGTCAGCTCCAGGCAGACGTCCATTCATATTTGTTTACACAAAGTTTGCAGGAAGGTTATCCGAAGCCAGCTGTTTATTGAGCGTACACTCTGATTTTTTTGTAGAAAGGCTGGTCAACGTTGTGCAAAGCAATCATTTTATCCACACTTTCCAGGGCATTTTCCCGTAACTCAGTCGAATTTTATGGGGAAAGGGGGAAGTTGGCAAGTTGTGTAAGAGATTGCCAAATCCACTTAAGTATGGAACCTGAAAAGACCCTGAAGACCCTGATGTTGGGAAAGATGGAGGGCACAAGGAGAAGGGGACGACAGAGGACAAGATGGTTGGACAGTGTTCTCGAAGCTACTAGCATGAGTTTGACCAAACTGCGGGAGGCAGTGGAAGACAGGAGGGCCTGGCGTGCTCTGGTCCATGGGGTCATGAAGAGTCGGACATGACTAAATGACTAAACAACAAAATGGAACCTGAATTTGCCAGTATGCAACTGAATTCCACCTGCAAAATTTCAAGAGTGCCCCAGATGCTCAGGCAGAGTTTGTCCATGAAAGTCGCATTAGATGGGAATCTGGTTTTTATTTTCGCTTCATCTGTTTTCCCCTGTAGGTGAGCCAGAATTTTGACATCACCATTAACCCGGTAGACGACTCTTTGCCTGTTGTTCAGAGCCCTGGGATGAGGGTGCAAGAAGGAGTGAGGAAGACCATCACAGAGTTTGAGCTTAAAGCCACAGACATGGACACAGAGGTGAAGCCCTTTCTGTCTCTTTGCTCCTTGAAGCACTGCAGAATCCATTTGGAATAAGAACTGTCCTGTGTCAGGGTCTAGTGTGCCCCAGGAAAAGGGAGGGAAGGAGTCTGACTCAGGAGAGGGGAGCAGTGATTTGTGGGGGGCCCTGTACCAAACGGGAGGCAAGAGTCAGAGGCAGGGGGTGCTCCAGAGCTGGAGGGCTGAGCAAGGAGGGGTTGGAGGAAGAGGCACGTCAAACAAGTGAAGGTCCAAGTGCTTCCCCACCATCTCCTGCACCACTGTCACCCAGAACCAGGAGGGGGTTGAAAAGGGAGGAGCAGAGGAAGAGTTTTCACACATGCATAGTCTCCACTTATCTTGATCCCAGCTCTTCAGGTCCCCTTCACACATTCCCTTCTTGCTCTCAGGCCAGATCCATCACATTCACGATTGTGCAGCCGCCACGACATGGCCTGATCGAATGGACCAGCGACGGGCACCGCTATCGCCAGACCCACACCTTCACAATGGAGGATGTCTTCCAGAACCGGATCAGTTATAGTCACGATGGGAGCAACTCCCTGGAGGACCGCTTCACCTTCACTGCGTCCGATGGATCCAATCCCTTTTTCGTCGTGGAGGAGGATGGGAAAGAGGTTGGGGAAACCGTGCTGGCTTTAGAGCTCAGTCTGAGTCCATCCCGACATACGGTAGCATCGTATGTAGCTTGTACAACTTCAGGTTGAGAAGCGCAAATTTCAGCGCTTCCCTTTGGGTGGCAGGTGATGGGTAGAGACCTCCATATCCACAGAAAGCTAACATGTTAAGGGGGGGGAAGCCAATTTGAGAACTTTTCTCCCTGTTCTGTAAGTTTTCGCTGGCTGTGAGACTGTGCCTTAGTTTTCCTTGATTTCGTAGGGGACTCTTCAAACATGTGCTCTCCCTACTAACAGTCTGAAATGATACAGTCCAGCAAGAGTTGTACCATCTGATTCTGCTGCCAGTGTAACTAGTATGGGTTAGTCAGTCTAATTCTGCCCTCAGAACACAATGTGAGTAGCAGAAACAGTGTAATCAATTCTGTGAAATATTTTGAGAGGGAGGGCAGGGGTTACGTTCAAACGGTATCTAAATTTTACAAAATAAGAGCACAAATGTTTTCTCAGCTTGTGACTGCTGCGCCCCAGTTGTTCAGAGTGGAAATTCTTCCTGTGGATGATGGAACCCCGAGAATTGTCACAAACTTGGGCCTGCAGTGGCTGGAGTACATGGATGGCAAGGTAGGCTTTCACGTTTGCTTTGTTTTCAAGTCACACGTTTTGGTGCATGGAGAAAATTGGGAAAGGCTACTGAATAGGTGTCAGAGGTGCAGAACAGAAAATGGGCAGCTTTTCCAGGTCTTGAAAGTTGCATTGGCAATATAATTTGAGGACTACTTGGGCTTGAGCCCTGTCCTCCTGACCCAGATATTCTTACCTGCCCCACTTCTGGATTTGCCAGAAGTTAAAACTTAATATGAAGTATGTGGGGGTTGCTTAAATTTATTCTATATTTCTTTAGATGTTTTCATTAGGCTATTGTTTATGAACATTTGCAGTTTGTTTACATTTTTGCAACTGTTAAGAATGAAGGGCGTTAATTTTCTGATTCTGTGAGCTGCCTTGAGCCTGGTTTAACTATGGAAAGGTAGCTGGCCAAGCAGTGATGTTAAAGACAACTAGGGTCCTCATAGACATCATTCTCCTGAAGGGCGAGAGATTCTGTTCCTTTGTTCTACATGGAAGATGCTCTAGGCTGGATAGCTCAGTCGGTAGAGCATGAGGCTGGGTCGTGGGTTCAAGCCCCGAAAGATTCCTGCATTGCTCAGGGTTGGACTAGATGACCCTTGTGGTCCTTTTCAACACCACAATTCTATGATTCTATGTGGAAAGTCAGCCATTGCCAGGGCAGGTCCACCCATGTGGTGGGCTGAAGCAGCCGCCTTAGGTGGCAGAAACCCAGAACGCAGCGCTCTGCAAGTTCTCACAAGAGCTCCGCGAGATCTCACGAGATCTTCTTGAAACTGCTGTTGTCACTTTGTGGGCGCTGCTGCAGAACCCATATAAGGGAGGCTCCAGCAGGGGCAAGGAAGCACCTTCCTGTTTCGCCTCAGGCAGTGAAATGGGATACGCCACCCTAGCCCTCCAGCGAGACTGTATTCAAACATGCTTGCAAATCACTTTGAAGATCTAAATGGTGGAAAGCCAGGATATGAATCTGCTAGATAGATTAAAAATGGCAAACACCATAATTCCAGCTGCGAACGACACACGTGTTAGAGACCAGGCTGGCACTGTGAGCTCTCCCCACCTTTGAGAGCCAGTGTGGTGGTGTGGTTAAGAGCAGTGGACTCGTAATCTGGTGAACCGGGTTCGCTTCTCTGCTCCTCCACATGCAGCTGCTGGGTGACCTTGGGCTAGACACACTTCTCTGAAGTCTCTCAGCCCCACTCACCTCACAGAGTGTTTGTTGTGGGGGAGGAAGGGAGGGGAGAATGTTAGCCGCTTTGAGACTCCTTAGAGTATTGATAAAGCGGGATATCAAGTCCAAATTCTCCTTCTTCTTCTTTGTTGTGGGGTCGGGGTTGCTGCCTGGCCCAGTGGAGTCTGTAGCACCCAAGTTCCTGGGCAAATCCCATTTTCAGTTGACCACAGAGTGAGTTTGGGGCTCACAAGCGGGGGCACATCGCATTTTGACGCACCCCCTCTCCAAACAGAAGATACCTTTTCCCGACTCACCGGAGAAGAGCTCCATCTTTCCTCTTTTATTTCAGGCCTGGCATGGAGCTTTTCCACACCAAATGTTACGTGGGTTGAAACGCTTGCTGGAGAAGCATCTCGCCTCCTCGCTCACTCTCCAGCATCACTGATGATTAAATGCCCACAGGTTGTCCTTACAGCTGTGCCTCATTGCCCAGATCTTCTGGGGCATGAAATCTATAAACCTTGCCATGTGGTATTGACTGAAAAAACGGGGGGGGGGTGTGGTTCTGGAGTTAAGAGTGCTTTAAGCGAAGGGGGAGTTGTCCTTCTTCCTTAATGCTGCCAGCCGTGATGATGGATGGAGCAGGGCTCCCTTGCTTGTTGCATCAGCAGCTGTGGCTAAACAAAGCCATCCATCTTAAACTGCAGGACTAAGGTCCCTGACAGCACAGTTCCTTCCCACCCACTCCGTAGACCTGCTCACTCCGATGTCTTACTCTGCTCCTATTGGCATTTGTGTTCCTGAAGCGCTTGTTGATTAATTGCTGTAATTCCATCACTAATTAAAAGGTGTGGAAATGAAGGCAGGTGCTTTTTAAAAATAAATAAATTGAAAGCTCTGCTATGTGGATAGGTGTTGGTGCAGTTTCCCTGTTTCCCACCCTACTTGGTGTTAGTTCATACCTTCAAGAGCCAGTTACAGGTAGGTAGCCGTGTTGGTCTGCTGTAGTAGAAACAAAACAAAACAAAACAAATTAAAAAAATCCTTCCAGTAGCACCTTAGAGACCAACTAGGTCAGTTATTGGTATTTTGGATTTTGTTGTAAGCGGTGGTGTTTTCTGGTCACCTCCGTTCGGATTCTGTGGTGAAAGCAATCGATGTACTGTGGTACTCAGGTTAAGAACTTAATTCGTTCTGGAGGTATGTTCTTAACCTGAAGTCAAACCACAGTGCCTAGCTTCTGCCAACCTCGCAGTTCAAAAGCACACCAGTGCAAGTAGGTAAATAGGTGCCACTGCAGCGGGAAGGTAAATGGCGCTTCCATGCGCTCTGGCACTCGTCACAGTGTTCCTTTGTGCCAGAAGCAGTTTAGTCATGCTGGCCACATGACCCAGAAAACTGTCTGTGGACAAAGGCCAGCTCCCTTGGCCTGAAGCGAGATGAGCGCTGCAACACCATTGTCGCCTTTGACTGGACTTAACCCTCCAGGAGTCCTTTACCTTTACTGTGGCTGCAGAGCACCAAAGTGACCTTCCTGGGGTGCAAGCCTGGGCAGTGTGTATGGACGTCATGGGCTGCCCAGACAACAAGACTCCCCCACCCCAGCATCCCTGTTGAGGTCCAAAGTGTGTGTAGTTTGGGAGCTGCACGGCCAGGGAAAAAACAATGCTGTCCAGGATTGTAAAGACTATGGAGAGAATAATTGGGTGCACTCTTCCCACCTTGGATCAAATCTATGCTTCCAGGTCCCATAAGAAAGCTGCAGAGATAGTACAGGATAGTGCGTACCCCGGAAATTATCTCTTTCAGCTTCTGCCTTCTGGAAGAAGGTACAGGATTATAAAGACTAGGATTAGCCGCCTGAGAAACAGTTTCTATCCCAATGCAATTTTGGTTTTAAACCAAGTTTAAGGTAGTCTCTATGGGAGTATATTGTATTTAATTATGGGGTATCAGAGTTTTTACGGGCTAACCAGGCTGGGATAGCTGGGATAGCAGGCTTGTTGGTTTTTGAATGTCTGATGTAGATTTCTTCAATTTCGTTGTTCTGTATGAGACAATGACAATAAAGATTATCGTATCGTAAAGGAAAGCAGAGTTTGGCACCAGCTTGGCTGCAGGAGTTGCTGGAAGGAAGTGTATGAAGTGCCATCCTACCATTTTAGGGACTCCATTCCAGATTTGTGTAGGATTTATTCCCTAGCCTTTTCTTCTCCCAAATATACCCTGCAAGGCAGTGGGTACAGATTTTTCCTTGGAGGTTTATTCCCGAAGCCTTTCTCACAAGTGAGTATGGCCGCAAAGCAGCAGAGGTTAAGGATCAGAGTTTTCCTTCTCCAATAAAACTGATACCAGCCTTGGACCCTGCTTTCTGCTTCCTCCCATGACATGTTTTGCTGTGGATACAGGGAAATGACATCTTCAATGTCTTCAGGTAGAGATGTGAAAGATTCCTTGTCTGAAACCCTATAGAGCTTCTGCCAGTCCATGTAGACAACACTGAACTAGATGGACTCAGTGGTCCCAGCCTAAAGCAGCTTTCTGTGTTCGTAGATACAGGCATCATAGCAGCCAAGTAGGTTTGAACTTATTAATCGTCTTGGCTGAGCAACAGGGTAAGAATAACTGGATAAATAGATAAACAATCAAACTGCTTAACTGACCCCATAGTGGAGCCTCGATTTTCCATAACTTCTTTCTAGTTTCCTTGCCCTCCTTTTCCCTCCCTCTTCTTCCAAAGCAGCTCATCTCTTCCTCTGGTGCCTTCAGAGAAGGTTAGATTTCAGAGCCAGTTCTTAAGGGACGGACATTCAGATTTACGAATGTAGCCCAAGGGAATAACCTTTATCCATTGGAATAAACTCTTAGTTCCAACTTTCTGGCTCAGACCCAGGAACTGTTGATATCTGTTTAAGTGTATAAACACTGCCTTCGTGTCTTCAATCCAGCCAAAAAATCTGATCACCAAAAAAGAGCTGTTGACTATGGATCCCGATACAGAAGACAAACAGCTGATCTACGAGATAACAGCTGGGCCAGAGCACGGTTATGTGGAAAAGAAGTTGCAGCCGGGAGTGTCAGTGACTACGTTTACTCAAGGTAGGAAAGCAATGCTAGGAAAGACATTTGCCCTTTTTTGTGCTTCATCATAGTTTTAGCTGCACTGTATTACTTTTCAGGGGGCGCGGGTGGCGCTGTGGGTTAAACCACAGAGCCTAGGACTTGCCAATCAGAAGGTCGGTGGTTTGAATCCCCGCGACGGGGTGAGCTCCCGTTGCTCGGTCCCTGCTCCTGCCAACCTAGCAGTTTGAAAGCATGTCAAAGTGCAAGTAGATAATTAGGTACCGCTCCGGTGGGGAAGGTAAACGGCGTTTCCATGAGCTGCTCTGGTTCACCAGAAGCGGCTTAGTCATGCTGGCCACATGACCCAGAAGCTGTATGCCGGCTCCCTCGGCCAGTAAAGTGAGATGAGCGCCGCAACCCCAGAGTCGGCCACGACTGGACCCAATGGTCAGGGGTCCCTTTACCTTTACCTTTATTACTTTTCGGTATGTTGGAGGCCAGGGAAGAACCAATCAGTCTAAATTTGGTTTGCACCAATTCAACATATGTTTGGTTTTAAGTCCCGTCCACATTCCACAAATCGGAACAACACAGTGAGGCTTTTGAATTTCACAGGGAGGGACTGAAGGCCCTGCTGCCATCATTGCATGCATTTTTTTTGAAAGCGAATGCAAATTGCATAAATGAATGAATGAGGAGGCTGAGAAATCTCAGAGCCATCTCCAAGCCACATCCATCAGGGCTGTTTTGTAGTTCTTTGTGTCGTTCTTGCTTTATTCAAACATTTTATATCAATTTGCAAGCCACATCCAGAAACCTTATGACTTATATCACTTCCTCAGCCTACTACCCTCCAGATGTTGTTCAACTCCAGCTCCCATCGTCTCTTGACAGGCCTTCTCTGCAGTGGCTCCCTGTCTGTGGAATGCTCTCCCTAGGGAAGTTTGCCTGGCACCTTCATTATATACCATTAGGCAAAAACGTTCCTTTTTAACCAGGCCTTTGGTTGATCTGATATACGTCCTATGTCCTTTTAAAATATGCTTGGGGGGGTGGCTATGGGGTTGTTGTTTTTATTTTTATTATGTATTTTGTGGTTTTATGTCTTGATTTTATTCAGTAAACCACCCTGAAACCCCCGGGTATAGGGCAGTATATAAATTAAATAAGCAAATAAATAGGTCATGGTGGCTGGAACTGATAGAATCATAGAGTTGGAAGGAACCGCAAGGGATATCTAGTCCAACCCCTTGCAATGCAGGAATCTTTTGCCCAACTTGGGGCTCAAACCCACGACCCTAAGATCAAGAATCTTTTGTTGTTGTTTAGTCGTGTCCGACTCTTCGTGACCCCGTGGACCAGAGCACGCCAGGCATTCCTGTCTTCCACTGCCTCCCGCAGTTTGGTCAGACTCATGTTTGTAGCTTCGAGAACACTGTCCAACCATCTCGTCCTCTGTCTTCTCCTTGTGCCCTCCATCTTTCCCAACATCAGGGTCTTTTCCAGGGAGTCTTCTCTTCTCATGAGGTGGCCAAAGTCTTGGAGCCTCAGCTTCAGGATCTGTCCTTCCAGTGAGCACTCAGGGCTGATTTCCTTCAGAATGGATAGGTTTGATCTGCTTGCAGTCCACGGGACTCTCAAGAGTCTCCTCCGGCACCATAATTCAAAAGCATGCTCTACTAAAGCAGGAATGGGAGTCTCAACAACATCTGGAGGGTTATCGAAAATGTATAACTTTTTACTGGAATGGAACACAAAAGATGAACTGACAAAAGAAGTAATTATAAAATGGGCAATAGATTTTGGATATAACATCGAATATGACGCTTGGGTGAAACTGTGGAACGGAGGCTTAAAATTTACGGCGTGTACTACTTTAAAAGAAAACATAATGAAAATGATGTACCGCTGGTACCGTAATTTTCGCTCCAAAACACGCACTTTTTTGCTCCTAGAAAGTAAGGGGAAATGCCTGTGCGTGTTACGGAGTGAATGCACTCGACCAGAGCCATGGCTGCCGTCAGTCAAGCAAAGCGGGAGCCGCTTGCAGGGCTTTGCACGGCTCTAGCTTTGCTTGCTTTACAGCCAGGAGGAGGGGAAGGAGCCGAGGAGGAGGGAGGGAAGGAGAGCCATGGCAGCAAAGCGGCCAGCAGCCGCTTACACGGGAGGAGGGACAGAAGGGAGCCATAGCGAGCCGGAAAAAGCGCCGCGTAGCCAGCAACAGCTGCTGCAGCCTCAGCTAGCAAAGGTCTGTGCGCTCTCTAAATGGAGCAATGAGGCTGCAGAGGGACGGCAGGGCACAGGAGGGCTCTGAGCCACGAGCGCAGTGAAAACCAGTAAAAAAGTTTTTAAAAAGGCTGCTGGGGACAGGAGGGCACGGGATGAGGGAGAGGGGGAAATTATGATTCTCCCAGCATCTCGGCTGATCCGCTGAGCAGGACTTGGGTTGCAGGGGATTTGCCATTGGCTGCGTAAAGCAGCAAAGAGGGAGAGAAGGAGCAAAGCGGGAGAGGAAAGGAGCTGCTTACACTGCTGTAAGTGGGTGCTGTCCGGTTGGCTCCTTTAAAGCAACAGTGCTCTTTCCCTCCCCCCTCCCCGCTCAGCTCGCCAAAAAGCTCCTTTTCCACACACCCCACGCAAGCTCCTTCTCCCCTTAAACCCCTCTCCTGCATCATTAGCAGCATCCTTCTGAACACACCCCACGCGTGTTCCTTCTCCCCTTAAACTCCTCGCCTGCATTATTAGCCGCATCCTTCTCCACATACCCTACGCGTGTTCCTTCTCCCCTTAAACCCCTCGCCTGCATTATTAGCAGCATCCTTCTCCACATACCCCACGCGTGTTCCTTCTCCCCTTAAACCCCTCGCCTGCATTATTAGCCGCATCCTTCTCCACCCCCCCACGCGTGTTCCTTCTCTCCGCATCCTTCTCCACACACCCCACACGTGTTCCTTCTCCCCTTAAACCCCTCGCCTGCATTATTAGCCGCATCCTTCTCCACACACCCCACACGTGTTCCTTCTCCCCTTAAACCACTCTTCTGCATTATTAGCAGCATCCTTCTCCACACACCCCACGCGTGTTCCTTCTTCCCTTAAACCCCTCTTCTGCATTATTAGCAGCATCCTTCTCCACACACCCCACACGTGCTCCTTGTCCCTTGAATGCTTTTCCTTCCCTCCCCACTTAAAACGTGGTTACAAAGCACGGATCCACATGGATCCTCAGGATTTTTGCACTGGGTCACCCCAAGTTCACCATCAGATCACATAGCATATCCATGGCTACAGCCTGCACCAAAAAATACATACGCACCCACTGTTTCATGGGGCTGCAATGGCGCAAAAACGTGGTTACAAAGCATGGATCCACATGAATCCTCAGGATTTTTGCATTGGGCGACCCCAAACTCACCGTCAGATCACGTCTATGACCACAGCATGAACCACAAAAATCATACATCCACTGTTTCATTTAGAATATTTTTTTATTGTTTTCCTCCTCTAAAAACTACGTGCGTGTTATGGTCAGGTGCGTGTTATAGAGCGAAAAATATGGTATTTAACACCTGTCAAGCTAGCAAAAAATGTACAGAATGAGCAGTAAAGCATGTTGGAAATGTAGAATGAAGGATGGAGAATTTTTTTACATGTGGTGGACGTGTGAGAAAATGAAAACAATTTGGGATATGATTTACAACGAATTGAAAAAAATTGTTTAAATATACTTTCCCAAAAAACCCAGAAGCATTTCTGCTGGGGTTGGTAGGAGATGAAATAAGAAAAGCAGATCAGAGATTATTTATGTATGCTACAACTGCTGCCAGAATCTTAGGAGCCCCAAAATGGAAAACTCAGGAAATACCAACATCAATAGAGTGGCAGACAAAAATGGTTGAATATGTGGAATTAGCAAAACTGACCCACAGAATCCGTAACCAAGAGGAAACAAAGTTCAGAAGTGAATGGAGTAAATTTGTGGAGTATGTACGTAATACTTGTAGAAGTTTAAAGACTGTAGTAGGATTAAAATAAATCTTATGGCATGAATAGGATGATGTTAAGAATCTGTGAAAAAAGGAAAAATTAATATGAAAACCTCTGAAGGGAGGAAGGGAAGTCCGTGCTCGATAGAGCGTTGGGAAAATAAGTGTACATAAGGTTGTAGAATATTAGTGTATTTATTTTGTTTTGTTTGTGTTAAAGAAAACTTTACAAAAAGCATTTAAAAAAAACATCTGGAGGGAAACCAAGTTGGGGGAGGCTGGTATCTACGTATGCAAAAATTGTTAAGTTCGAAGATTAGTTCACTGAGGCGTCTCTTCCCAACAGAGGAAGTGAACTTGGGATTGATCGAGTATGTGCTATACGAGGAGCAGACTCAAGAGACAGAAGACAGTTTTCAGTTTCTTGTAAAGGACAGCAAACCCAGTGTGGTCACTGACAATACCTTCCATATCCAGTGGTCTCTTATCAGCTTTCAGCACACCAGGTAAGCTACTCAGCTGAGCAGCAGAAAATTAAGGTATGCTACACTTCAGAATGCTAAAGATTCTAGCAGCTGCCTGTCAACTTTAATCTGCTTCACCCATTGGCTGAGTCCTTGCTGCTGCGATGTCATGGAATGTTCACAAACAGTTGGAGGCTAGAAGCTTGCTTGCCTTTGAGGATTGTCGTTTTAATTATTTGTAAACCACTTTGGGTGTTGTTTTAATAGAAAAGGAATCTATACAGTGGTACCTCGGGTTAAGTACTTAATTCGTTCCGGAGGTCTGTTCTTAACCTGAAACTGTTCTTAACCTGAAGCACCACTTTAGCTAATGGGGCCTCCTGCTGCTGCCGCGCTGCCGGAGCACGATTTCTGTTCTCATCCTGAAGCGAAGTTCTTAACCTGAGGTACTATTTCTGGGTTAGCAGAGTCTGTAACCTGAAGTGTATGTAACCTTAAGCGTATGTAACCCGAGGTACCACTGTAAATATTTTAAATAGTTAAACAGGAGTGAGGGGGTGAGGTCACTTTAAATAGGAGGGAAAACTTCCAGAGGTCAGCTTTGTGCTGTTATCAAAAATCAGGGACCAGGCCAAAGGTGCTAGAGAGAACTGGGAACTGGAAGCCAAACAGCAAGAAGACCCAGGAGGTAGGGAGTGTGTGGAATAAATAGCCCTTGTGCAGTGGGTTAAGAAACAGAAAGGGGTGGTTGGAGGAGTCTTTGCAACCCAAGGAGACCGTAGAGTTGAAGAACCAAGCAGGTAGCTTGGGAAGGGGAACACATTTATGAGGTACAGGGACAGAAAAATAGGTGTGTCATTGACAAGAAGAAGGGAAAGTGGCAGGGGTACTGGTGGGCAGGCAGGATGGACTGCCTGGCTGGGCTCGAACCACCAACCTTCCGGTTAACAGCCAGATGCACTGACCCATTGTGCCACCTGCCGCAGACGAAGACGGGTGGGTCTGCATGTGTGTTGTGGATGGGGGCGAAATGGGGTCGACTTTCCATTTGCTGACTTAAACTAATCAGCCGGATCTGTCTAACTTCAGCCTCTGTATTTGCTCGTTTATTTTATTTACTTACATATTTTGTTATCCCGCCTAATCTCCCAAGGGGAACTCAAGGCAGCGCACAGATCAGATTACAACAGATAATATTTACATCTGATTAGCTGATAATGAGCAACACACTACAGGATGCATTGTTCAACCAGATTGGTACTAACTAGATTTCTGACAAGAAGAATTTTGTCGTGGCGCTTTTATTTACTTATTTTTTCCCCGGCGTCAGATCACGCCAATTCAATTATGGCGAATCACCCTAATTAAGGCAGATTGCACATTCTTCGCTGAACGAGAGGAAGCAAATGCACTGAAATTAATTAAACCGATACAAACTGAATGTAGTGATCGACTTCAGCCCCCTGAAATCAGTGGGACATGAATTCACAATTTAGCAGTATTCAGCCCCACTGGTTTCTGTGCACTTCAGAGCCTCTGGGCTGCATCTCCTTGGTTACATGGAGGGGGGGGAACTCATTCTCTCTCTCTCTTTCCAGCTACAATGTCAGTGAAAAGGCAGGCTCCATCAGTGTCACAGTGAAGAGGACGGGTAACCTCAAACAATATGCTATTGTTCTGTGCCGTACGGAGCAGGGAACTGCCACCTCCAGCTCAGCTTCACGGCCAGGAGAACAGGACTACGTGGAATATGCAGGCCAGGTGGGTTTAGGAAAAATGCTGCACACCCTGGGAAAAAATCCACAATGGAATGCTCTACACCAGTGGTTCTCAACCTGTGGTTCCCCAGATGTTGTTGGACTACAACTGCCATCATCCCTGAGCTCTGGCCTTGCTAGCTAGGGGTGATGGGAGTTGTAGTTCAACAACATCTGGGGACCCACAGGTTGAATCATAGAATCATAGAGTTGGAAGAGACCACAAGGGCCATCGAGTCCAACCCCCTGCCAAGCAGGAAACACCATCAGAGCACTCCTGACATATGGTTGTCAAGCCTCTGCTTAAAGACCTCCAAAGAAGGAGACTCCACCACACGCCTTGGCAGCAAATTCCACTGTCGAACAGCTCTTACTGTCAGGAAGTTCTTCCTAATGTTTAGGTGGAATCTTCTTTCTTGCAGTTTGGATCCATTGCTCCGTGTCCGCTTCTCTGGAGCAGCAGAAAACAACCTTTCTCCCTCCTCTATGTGACATCCTTTTATATATTTGAACATGGCTATCATATCACCCCTTAACCTCCTCTTCTCCAGGCTAAACATGCCCAGCTCCCTTAGCCGTTCCTCATAAGGCATCGTTTCCAGGCCTTTGACCATTTTGGTTGCCCTCCTCTGGACACGTTCCAGTTTGTCAGTGTCCTTCTTGAACTGTGGTGCCCAGAACTGGACACAGTACTCCAGGTGAGGTCTGACCAGAGCAGAATACAGTGGCACTATTACTTCCCTTGATCTAGATGCTATACTCCTATTGATGCAGCCCAGAATTGCATTGGCTTTTTTAGCTGCCGCGTCACACTGTTGGCTCATGTCAAGTTTGTGGTCAACCAAGACTCCTAGATCCTTTTCACATGTACTGCTCTCAAGCACTCTTTCTCTCTTGAGAAAGGCTGCTCAACACCATGGGTAGGCAACCTAAGGCCCAGGGGCTGGATCTGGCCCAATTGCCTTGTAAATCTGGCCCGCAGAATGTGCCCTTTTATTTAAAATGCATCTCTGGGTTATTTGTGGGGCATAGGAATTCGTTCATTCCCCCCTAAAAAATATAGTCCGGCCCTCCACAAGGTCTGAGGGACAGTGGACCAGCCCCCTGCTGAAAAGGTTTGCTGATCCCTGCTCTACAATGTCTTACCCAAAGGGTGAAGTGTTAGGTGGGCATGGTAACAAGCCCAGAGAAGCTTCCTGGACTGAACCTCTTCATTTCACCCAGCTGTGGAAAAACGTGGCAGAGAGTATTGAGTCAGGAGCAGTCACCTAAACTGGGCATCTCCAGTCTGGGCTTGGCGACTCTTGTCCGGTGTCAAGACCAGGCCAGCTGTAGCCGAATCCAGACCTAGATGGGCGTCTTCAGTTTGGCATACTTGCAGTCAGGTGTCAGGTTTGGGGACGTGAGTCAGAGATAGCTGAAGACAAGGGCTAGAGTCCATCAGGGAAGGGATGGTCTTCTGTTGCTCAAATAAGGGAAGAAGTCCAGGCTGCCAGACCTGGAAAACCCCAGGTGCTTCCTACTGTCTGCCGGTCACAGAGACTGATGTTCCTCAGTTCTGCTTCCCATTGCGCCTGAGCATCTCAGGTATCTCAGTAAGCAAAGTTTACTTCTCGTCCCATGTGAGTCCCAGGTTATGCCCCAAAGTCCCTAACATCCCATTGTTGAACTGTATCTCTGTCAGGCTTCGGGGAATCGCCTTCCTCCCCCATGGCAGTAAATAAGAAAAGATCAAATGAAAGGAACGTATTACCAGTTAGATTCTTTAATAATCACAGTGAGAGACAAAAGAACCCGTCTACCTAGAATGGCGGTGCTCCCAATTAAGGCTCACACCCCCTCCGTCCCTATTAATCTACGTCACTCCCACATTTTGTAATCTGAGCTTGTACCGTCTGCGCTTTCTGTTCTGAGACTTTCGGAGCCCTTCTTGACCTTGGGGAGGGTGGTGAAGGAATGCTGTCCAACGACTGTGAATCTGTTAACCCTCTCTCTCCCAGTGCTTCTTCTCCTACCTGTTCCCCATCCAGTATTTCCCAGCTTCTGCCTTCTGAACTGTGCCCCTCTGCAAACCACTGTTCCAAATCTATACTGTCCTCCTGCTCCCAGGAAGATGCAGAATCGGGATGGGTGGGTGGTGGTGGCTCCTACCACTCTTCCTCAGTGCAGCCCTCCTCATCACGGTCCCTGACACTCTCTGGGGTGGGGAGATGTGTTTTAGTGTGGAGGGGAACTGGACCACAGAATAGGATTAAGAAAGGCAAAAGTAGAAAAGCATACAGGGCAGCTTAAGGGGCATTGCGACACTGAGTCAATAATGTTGTTGTTGTTTACTCATTTAGTCGTGTCAGACTCTTCATGACCCCATGGACCAGAGCACACCAGGCACTCCTGTCTTCTACTGCCTCCCACAGCTTGGTCAAACTCATGTTTGTAGCTTCGAGAACACTGTCCAACCATCTCTTCCTCTGTCGTCCCCTTCTCCTTGTGCCCTCAATCTTTCCCAACATCAGGGTCTTTTCCAGGGAGTCTTCTCTTCTCATGAGGTGGCCAAAGTATTGGAGCCTCAACTTCAGGATCTGTCCTTCCAGTGAGCACTCAGGGCTGATTTCCTTCAGAATGGATAGGTGTGATCTTCTTGCAGTCCATGGGACTCTCAAGAGTCTCTTCTAGCACCATAATTCAAAAGCATCAATTTTTCGGCCATCAGCCTTCTTTATGGTCCAGCTCTCGCTTACATACATCACTACTGGGATAACCATAGCTTTAACTATACAGACCTTTGTTGGCAAGGTGATGTCTCTGCTTTTTAAGATGCTGTCTGGGTTTGTCATTGCTTTCCTCCCAAGAAGCAGGTGTCTTTTAATTTCGTGACTGCTGTCACCACCTGCAGTGATCATGGAGCCCAAGAAAGTAAAATCTCTCACTGCCTCCATTTCTTCCCCTTCTATTTGCCAGGAGGTGATGGGCCCAGTAGCCATGATCTTAGTTCTTTTGATGCTGAGCTTCAGACCATATGTTGTGCTCTCCTCTTTCACCCTCATTAAAAGGTTCCTTAATTCCTCCTCACTTTCGAGTCAATAATGACCGTTCCCAAATAATGTCTCACTGCCGTGGAATTCATAAAACAGCAGCAGCAGGCCTGTTTTCCAGTTACGGTCTGCTTCAGCCTTTTATACCCTTCTGCACGTAGTCAATGCACAACCTTGCTCCACACAGGTTCAGTTTGATGAACGGGAGGACACGAAATCCTGCACTATCCTGATAAACGACGACAGTGTCTTTGAGAACACGGAGAGCTTCACTGTGGAGCTCAGCATGCCTGCCTATGCCTTGCTGGGGGACATCACTGAGGCCAAAGTCTTCATCAACGATGCGGAAGATGAGCCTACCTTGCAGTTTGACAAGAAAGTCTACCACATCAGCGAGAGTGCTGGCATCCTCTCTGCCCCCATTGAAAGGAAAGGTGTGTTGCATCACAGCTTAGAGCAGGGAATGGGAAGCAGGTACAAATGGATGTCCAGTAAATAATACAATCCTAAGGGACGCGGGTGGTGCTGTGGTCTAAACCACTGAGCCTCTTGGGCTTGCCGATCAGAAGGTTGACGGTTCGAATCCTCGCGATGGGGTGAGCTCCCGTTGCTCGGTCCCTGCTCCTGCCAACCTAGCAGTTTGAAAGCATGTCAAAGTGCAAGTAGATAAATAGGTACCGCTCCAGCAGGAAGGTAAACGGCATTTCCGTGCGCTGCTCTGGTTCGCCAGAAGCGGCTTAGTCATGCTGGCCACATGACCCGGAAGCTGTACGCCGGCTGCCTCGGGCAGTAAAGCGAGATGAGCGCCGCAACCCCAGAGTCAGCCACGACTGGACCTAATGGTCAGGGGTCCCTTTCCCTTTATATCTGGCCAAAGTATATATCTCAGAAATAAATGTAATGTTACACTGTGACTGGACAATTCACTAATGTTTCATATTGAAGCCTAGCAATAGAAATCCTAAAAGGGAATCTAGATTCGCATTAAAGTCATATATCAACCCAAACTAACAACAGTATGAAGCAAAATGTAGGATCTTGTTCCAGTTCATTAGCAAATTTTTATGCAAACCTAAGTCTGCACTCAAGGGTCTAAACTCTGTATAAAGTAATATAAAAGTAGAAATTTTATATCTATTTATTACATTTATATGCTACCTTTATCTTCCATTGAGACTAAGGTGGTATACACATCCCCATTACATCCTCACAACAACCTGGTGAGATAGTCAAAACAAAAAATTTTTTTCTTTCCAGTAGCACCTTAAAGACCAACTAAGTTAGTTCTTGGTATGAGCTTTCGTGTGCATGCACACTTCTTCAGATACACTGAAACAGAAGTTGCCAGATCCTTCTATATAGTGAGAAGGTGGGGAGGGGTATTATGTATTGTCATGTATAATTATACATTATATTATACATTATAATTATACATTATATTATACATTATATTATACATTATATTATACATTATAATTATACATTATATTATACATTATAATTATACATTATACATGACAAAGCCATTTTTCACCTTCTCACCCCTTGCTTTTTCCTGTAAGACCTATTGCAGTCGTTAAGAGTTGTCAACAGGCTCATCACAGCTATCTGCCAATCACCCATTCCCACCACCCTTCTGAGTAATACCCCTCCCCACCTTCTCACTATATAGAAGGATCTGGCAACTTCTGTTTCAGTGCATCTGAAGAAGTGTGCATGCACACGAAAGCTCATACCAAGAACTAACTTAGTTGGTCTTTAAGGTGCTACTGGAAGGAAAAAAATTTTTTTGTTTTGACTATGGCAGACCAACACGGCTACCTATCTGTAACCGGTGAGATAGGTTAGGTTCAGAGATGGTGACTGGCCCAAGGCCACACAGTGAGCTTCATGGCAGAGTGTGGATTCCATCCCTGGTCTCCAGGGTCCAACCCTCTAAGAATTATGCCACACAGGGGACACTTAATTTTAGGGTTGTGAGTTTGAGTCCCATGTTGGGCGAAAGAGTTGTGCATTTCAGGGGGTTGGACTAGATGACCCACGTGGTCCCTTCCACCTGTACAACTCTGCGATTCTCTGAACCAGTTGTCCTGAAAAGCAACTTTTGTATAACTCTGTGCTGTGCATTACAGGCGACTCCAGCAGCACTGTGTCTGCAGTTTGCTACACGGTCCCCAAAAGTGCCAAAGGCAGCAGTGCACATGCCTTAGAGTCTGGATCAGACTTCAAGTCCAGGGGGATGTCCAATGAAAATCGCGTGGTGCTGGGGCCTGGCGTCACCATGACCACCTGCGACGTGAAGCTGATTGACGACAGCGAGTATGAAGAGGAGGAGGAATTCGAAATCGCGCTTGCCGACGCGTCGGAGAACGCGCGCATAGGGAGCATCGCTTCAGCGAAGGTCATGATCAGCGGTCCCAATGATGCCTCAACAGTGTCTCTTGGAACGGCTACTTTTACAGTCAGTGAGGATGCAGGTGAGAGACTATGATTATTTTACCCTTGCTCTCTTCTTATGGGGCTCAAGTTTATTTTCAAAGAGTGCATAAGCCTACAGTGGTACCTTGGTTTTCGAACATAATCCATTCTGGAAAACCGTTCAAGTTCTGAAACGTTCGAAAACTGAAGACTCAACAGCCTTGCACTCAGCGGAAGCCACGTGGCATGTTCGACTTCCAATGCATGTTCGAAAACCAAAGCGTTTAAGTAATTTAATTTAATATAATATAAATTATATTGAAAAATCAGAACTCCTATTAGAATAAACAAGTTCCCTTATAAATACTGGAATACTAAATAAGATGGATAACAATGTGAAACAGAAAAAGAAGCAGAAAATTGGTTTAAAAGTATGTGAAAGAAAGTAATAAAAGTGGAAAGAAATTGCAATTGAGTAGATTGGAAGTTTATCACAAGGGTAGGGTGAGGGGTGAGGGATGGTGGTGGGAAAATGAAGTATTTGTGGGATTGAGTGTGGGTATGTATGAATATTCTTAAGGATTGTATGAAATGTATGTTTCCATGTTCGTATATTCGCAACATGCATGTATTAATGTTGAATTATTTTAATAATAATAAAACAAAACAAAAAAACCCCAAAGCATTTACTTCCAGGTTTACGGCGTTCATAAACCAAAATGTTCGTCAATGAAGACGTTCAAAAACCGAGGTACCACTATAGTTAAAGAAGGCACCAAATGTCCCCAGTTCCAAGCATCTGTCTGGCATCTGCCCACTTTAATGGGGGGAAATGCGAGTTCAAGTTCAGCTCTTATTATTATTTATTACATTGATATTTCCCTTCATCCAAGAATCACAGGATGGTGTGCAAAATAAAACACAAAAAATAACAATAACCTCCCCTCCAGTTTAAACAGCCAAAGGTTGTTTAATTAACCAGAGAAACCATGGTTTCTTTTATAGAATTGTAGAGTTGGAAGGGACCCCACGGTTCATCTACTGTAGTACAAAACCTTGCAATGCAGGAATCTTTGTGTCCATTGACTTTTAGGCTACCTTCCTAGGAGCTATTTCTTCAAGGGCCAGCAAATTAAGGCATAGAAAGCTGCCTTGGCGCATTGATTCTTCTAGCTCAGTCTGACTGGCAGTGGCTCTATAGGGTTTCAGGCAAGGCCTACTTAGAGATGCTGAGGAGTGAACCAGACGTCTTCTGCACACGAAACAAGTGCTTGGATTCAAGCTGGGCTACCAAGGAGAAAAAGACTTCCTTTGCATGTGCAGCTTAAAAGCAAGCCACACCTGCAAAGGAAGAAAGGAGGAATCGAGAGCACCCTAAGAGTGTGCTCCAAATTCTACCCTTCCAAGTTCTATTGCCAGTTGTCATGGTGACATCGAGTGATGGGCAGGTGGGAGTCCTCCATCATGTTAAGATAAAACATATTTGTCTGCATCTAGCATGCATCAGTGTTTTTACAAGTGCACTTGTAATTTTGTACTTTTTATTTTTCGATAAAGAATACAAAATTTTTAAAATGTCTCAGTATTTTTAAAACAACAACAACTGATAAATGTTAGCCAGTTTGTTTCCAAAGTATGTGTTTCACCTCCTTCCTTCCTGGACCATCTCAGTAAATGTTGGCAGGAGTTTTTCACGTTTTAATCAGCAAATTCCTCAGTAGATAATACGGCTGGAGTGCGTCATTTAGAGGCAGTTAGAATATTTGCTTCAAGGTCACAACATAAGCTAGCTACTCTTTCATAGTCTTTGACTACCTATTTATCCTTATCAACAATTTAAGGCAGTTTACTATAAACATAATGTAGTATCTCTCCACCCCCTTTCTAATGTTGTTTATTGATGAGAATGAATAAAATGGGATTATTCTTGATTAACTGGATGTTAGGATGGTGCTGAAATTTAGTGAAGTGACCTGACTCGGACAACAGTTTGTTGGATATTGGCTGTATGAATCCTTAATTTTGAACTGCAAATGTGGAAAATAAAGTACAGGTGGATTAAAAAGAAAAAAGAAAAGAATATTTGCTGTCATGATAGGGTTCCAGGCTGGTGTCTGACATTATTTCCTTGATGAGCTAACTAGACATGCAATAATGATCCATTGCGTGGCGAGTTCCCACCCTCCCCGGGTGGAAATAATGACACATCACACAATTATTAAGGTTAATGGGCTAAATAAGGCCACAACTTTATTGGTTACAAGTGATGAGCGGTATTGGCTTAGGCATTGGTCCTAACCGACTGTATCCGACTTCAGCCCGTCCGCTTGAAGTCCGGGAAGGGTTAACCACCACTGGGTGACTCCTGCTGATGCACATCCACTAGGAACTCCCCCGGGGTCACCGCTAGGGGGCGTGCCTTAGGCCCTCACCTCCCTAGGCTTCGGACAGGGCCACGCCCCCTGGAATCCTTTATTGGACTACCTTTCAATATGCGGGGCACTATCTCTCCTCTTCCATCTACAGAACAATACCAATGCCTAACCTCCAATACCAAGAAAGTTGTGATGATTTGCTGTGAGGTAGGCGAAAACCAAGTGGCTGGTGCCAATTTGCCAAGTGGAAAAATTCCTACCAGGCCCCTCGACGGTGACCAACCAAGGTCCATAGCAAGGTCAAGGAATGAAAACCTTATAGGATGGGAAAAACTGGAACAGCTGGCAGACTGCAAAGAGGGAGATCCCCAGCCGCATCCTGCCTTAAATAGGGCAGGCCATGCCCCCAGAGCCAGCCGATTGGCTGGCCAGAGGGTGACGTGGCCGGGAATCCCCCCAATCGTGCGGGGGCTGGGAAGCCCACAACCCCACCTCCTCTGTAGGGCGGAAGTGGCTTTAGTAATACCTTCCCTTTAACACTGATTCAAGGAGGGATCACTGTGCTCTCTGAAAAGCTTTTCCCAGGTTTATTTTTAGGGCAGCACAGCACAGCTGTGCTGGCTGAGGCTGATGGGAACTGTAGCCCAAAACATCTGGAAAGGAACCAGGCTGGCAGACGCTGCTTTAGAGTTGCTACCAGTAGTGAAATTATAAATTTGGGAGGTAGGATACTTAAGGACAAAGTGGTAGGATATGAATTTGCTGAACCAACTGTCAAAAAGGGATACAAAAAAGGGAGACGTGAGGAAGTCAGGAAAATAAGTTAATCAATGTTGAATAATTAGAAAAGAGTGATTTGTGTTTTTTCTTATTTTACTTTTGTGTGTTGAATGGTTTTTTCCCCCTCTTCTTTTCTTTTTTTTCTTTTTTAAGGTTAAATGTTTGTATTTTATGTATTTTATGTATTGTGAAATCTTGTTTTTGTGCTTTTATTGTCCTTTGTTTGGTGATGTCTTTCCTTATTGTTAAACTTAATAAAATATTATTATATAAAAAAAATAAAAATAGAGATGCTACCAGTAGTCACCTTTTCCCACAAACTCCTCCCTTCTCTCCCTTCCTTGCAGGAATCATTGAAATCCCCGTTACTAGACACGGCCCTGACCTCTCGACCCCCACTTCCGTATGGTGCGCCACTCGTACATCGGATCCGCCATCGGCAACTCCAGGTGTCGACTACATACCCAGCTCCAAGAAAGTGGAATTTCGCCCAGGAAGAACTGAAGAGGTATCGCTACATTTTTTGCTATTACCGAGCAATTAGTACCTGGGACCAAACTAAGCATTGTCTCATAAGGAGCATTCAAATGCATTTGTGTCATGCATCTTGTGTGTTTTACTTGCCTAGTCTGTACAGAAATGGTCAGATCAAACAAAGAGCCAAACTAGACATAAATCAGGAAAAAAATGGTAATTAGGGACGGATGGAACTGTCAGTTTTGGCTTCTCTGACTTTCTCGTTTTTTTCCAGCCTGAATTTCAGATCATCACATTTTTGCATCAGTTTGTGATTTAAAAAGAAAAATGTCCTTACAAAAATTTGTCAGCATTTCTGTGAGCATTTCTAGCAATATACATGTGATTTATTTATTTATTGCTCAACATGCACATTTTTGCAAGTAATGTCCCCTAATATAATACAATTATTTTCACTAATATATACATTTTAATGCCCATGTTCTCCTAACATTTCTGCAGACATTTTTTGGTTGGATAACTGCATAACAAAATTCGGAGAAATTCAGTTTTTGAAGGATAGCTGCAGTTTGGATTTCATAGTGTTTTGGAAGATGGGAACGAAACCATTTTTAATTGTACCTAGAAAGCACAGTACCAAACTAGAGACATTGGAGGGTGGTTATGATGAGCCTAAATCCACAGTAAAACTTGCCACCGCCACTCAGAACTCCTTCCCTGGGGGCTGCCATTTTTTGCACCCAGATACTTCTGGAGGAACAATGCTGTGTGGTCATTTATAATTGTTTTTGGCAAGGGAAAATGGTGACCGCCAGCCAGCAGTTATTGGAAGGAACTTCAGAAAGTGAGGCTGAGTTCCCTCCCCTATCAAAAATTACTGTGTTTGAGCCCCTGGTTGGCCTCCTCCAAATTCTTCCTGAAAGCTGTCATCTGAGAACATCTGGCTCAGCGCGGTTCCTGTTACATAATCCAGAAAACAAACTGTGTCCCAGGTATCAGATGTCTGGGAAAGACATGCACAGAACTTTGCTCAGGTACACCTAACAGTCCGGATATTTTTGGCTGTTTCTTCATGCATCTGAGATAAGCAGCGATGCACAAATGAAAGCAGGTGCCATTTGTGAATCTAGAAGAGCCCAACACCATTGACTCCTCTCATATCCTCTGGCATTCCTTCTCACACATACTTGTTTACAGAGCCGGATTTAGGTTTGATGAGGCCCTAAGCTACTGAAGGTAATGGGGCCCTTTATATGTCCGCTGTCCTTTGTCAACAACAAATTGTCACTGTTTTTTTGTGTTGAAAATATGCTATATGGTAATTTATGGACCTAAGAGGTATCTAAAGCCATTTGCAAATAACAAAATATGTATTTTATCAAAGTAATTGTTGAACTGAAATACAATTAAGAAGTATATTAATAGTGAAATACAATTAAGAAGACGTATATATACTTTTCCTGCCAACCTAGCAGTTCGAAAGCACGTCAAAGTGCAAGTAGATAAATAGGTACTGCTCCGGCGGGAAGGTAAACGGCGTTTTCGTGCACTGCTCTGGTTCGCCAGAAGCGGCTTAGTCATGCTGGCCACATAACCCGGAAGCTGTATGCTGTACACTGGAAGCTGTACCTTGGCCAGTAAAGCGAGATGAGCACCAAAACCCCAGAGTCGTCCGCAACTGGACCTAATGGTCAGGGGTCCCTTTACCTTTACCTTTATCTTATATTTTGGAAATGTACATCCAGTTTTTTTCTTTAATTTTTTTTGGGGCCCTCAAGAGAGTGGGGCCCTAAGCTGTAGCTTGTTTAGCTTATACATAAATCTGGCACTGCCTGTTTGGTCGGTTTTATATATTAAGAAAGTAGGCCTTTTTATTTCTCTCATCTCCTCTAGTACTGCACCTTGACAATTCTGGATGATGCACAGTACCCAGTCATTGAAGGGGTGGAGACATTTGTCGTCTACTTGAGCTCGCCGCAAGGAGCAGAGCTGGCCAAGCCTTTTCAAGCAATGGTGGCCATTAATGACACCTTCCAGGATGGTAAGAGGGTCAACAAAGAAATATTTTAGTGTGGCTGGCGCTCATAGAATCATAGAATTGTAGAGTTTGAAGGGATTACAAGGGTCATCTGTTTCAACCCCCTGCAATGCAGGAATCTTTTGCCCAATGTGGGGCGCAAACCCACTGTCCTGAGATTAAGAGTTTCATGCTCTACCGACTAAGCTATGTAACTGAGCTTCAGTAAAACAACTTTCTTGGCAAGCTTAGGGCTGATGGGCATTTAAAAATGTGTACATGCACACTGGCTTCTTACTCGTAGTGTGTTTGAATACACCACATGCAGAATTTGTTTCTTTATTGTCTGCAACTGGAAGTGAATAAGCCCATGGGAATGGCTTCTGAAACTGATGGAATATGCTGAAATGGCGAAATTAACTGCCAAATTAAGAGGACATAATGACAAAGTGTTTAAGGAGGAATGGAGATCCCAGATGGATTACCTAATCAAATTAACACCAATATATGATGTCGCAGACAGGATTTGAAATATAAGCAGTGGATTACTAAAGATTTAATGGTCGCAGGGTTTAGATAATAAACGTGTGTGTTATAAAACAGCTAATAAAAAGTAAAAAACAAACATCAGGAAAGAAGTGGTTGGAAATCAAGAAGAAACTTTGTATTTTAAAAAAATGTATATGATGATAATATTGTTAGAGACTAAATAAAAATTAGATACAGTGGTACTTCAGGTTAAGTACTTAATTCGTTCTGGAGGTCCGTACTTAACCTGAAACTGTTCTTAATCTGAAGCACCACTTTAGCTAATGGGGCCTCCTGCTGCTGCCGCGCCCCCGTAGCACAATTTCTGTTCTCATCCTGAAGCAAAGTTCTTAACCTGCGGTACTATTTCTGGGTTAGTGGAGTCTGTAACCTGAAGCGTATGTAACCTGAAGCATATGTAACCTGAGGTACCACTGTATATGAAGTGAAGGCAATGCCAGTACTCAATTTTGAGCACTGGAATTGCCCTTAATGTGGTTCCATAGCTCCAAGCAAGATTTTCAAGGCAGTATGCAGCAGTCCAGCTTACACTGAGCAACAACTTGCTCCGGTTCTCGAGCAGTGGATAGTCAATTTGTGGAATTCACCATCGTGGGATGTGGGGGTGGCTGCCAATAGCTGACATGGTTTTAAAAGAGGATAAATGCAGGGAGGATCAGAAAATCAGTGGCTATTGGTCATGCTGGCTATACATTCCTTCCAGGTTCACAGGCATTCAGACCTGGATGCCAGTTCACACCTGAAAGCTGGTTTCCGAGGAACATGATGAGGAGAGACGGTGATTGTGCTCCTGCTCTGCTTCTGGGCTTCCCAGAGGTATCTGGGAAACAGGATGACGGACTAGATAGGCTGTTGGTCTGATCCAGTGGTCAGCCACCTTTTAGGTTCTCAGATTGCCTCATCTAGCAGGGCCTGAAATCTGTACCTCATTCTCTAGTCATGGGAATATGAAGCACTGCAGAGTAGCATTCATAAGGTCAGCTGTTCCCTATTAGGGACGCAGGTGGCGCTGTGGTCTAAACCACTGAGCCTCTTGGGCTTGCCATCAGAAGGTTGGTGGTTCAAATCCCCACAACGGGGTGAGCTCCCGTTGCTCTGTCCCAGCTCCTGCCAACCTAGGAGTTTGAAAGCACACCAGTGCAAGTAGATAAATAGGTACCACTGTGGCGGGAAGGTAAATGGCATTTCTGTGCACTCTGGTTTCCGTCACGGTGTTCCTTTGCATCAGAAGCGGTTTAGTCATGCTGGCCACATGACCCGGAAAGCTGTTTGTGGACAAACGCCGGCTCCCTCAGCCTGAATGCGAGATGAGCGCCACAACCCCATAGTCGCCTTTGACTGGACTTCATCATCCAGGGGTCCTTTACATTTTACCTTTTACCTCTTGTCTACAACCTACCCTGCTGGCAGAAGGCCTGGACCCCACTGTCCCCTGTTCAAGGCACCAAGACCCCCTGTGACCTAATTAAAACAGGAGTCACGCATTCCTGAGCTTGCAGCTTCTGAGAAATTATGCCCTCATTTTTCAGCATACTGTAGGCCCGCAGAAGTTTGCGTGATTCCTCTTCTTTCCTCCACAGTGCCGAACATGAAATTTAGTAAAGAATTGTACCCTGTGAAAGAGAAGGAGGGCATCCTTCACATTCCCATCATCCGCACCGGAGACTTAAGCTATGAGTCGTCGGTCAGGTGCTACACCCAGGGCCAGACAGCGAAAGCCATGGAGGACTTTGAGGAAAGGAGAAACACGGAGGAATCGCGTGTCACTTTTCTGAAAGGGGAGAAGGTGAGTGGATGTAGCTCACAATGAAACAACAGCCAATGAATTGGTGGTCACATCCGATTTGTGAAACTCCCTGCCTAGGAATGCCCATCTTTACTACTCCCTTTCACTGCACTGCAAAGTGTTTTCTTTTTACAGACAGACATTTATTTACTTCGGTTATTTATATACCCAGTGGTTTTTCCTTAAAAAAAAAATGTTTAGGGGTACTCTCGAGAAAATCACCATTTTATAGTTCAAATCGGGGAAAATTAAATACAGTAAATTGACAAAAGTACGAAGAACATGCATTACCTCATATTACACAGCTGACAGATCACAGTACCTTCCACATTGGCATGAGGTTGTGTGCACTAACGTCTTCCTGATTCCACACATCCACATTCCACTCTGCTTCACACATTAAACGCTCGCTTCTGTCTAAGATTCAGGAAACACTGGGAAAGGAAATGAAGCCGCCATAGGGGGGTAGCAACGGAACTGACGGTTCACAGTGCTATTCAGTGGAGCTGAATATTCACTGTGCTAGAGAAGAAACAATTTTTTTTTAAAAAAAGTTTCTTCTCCCATTAGATTCACAAAATGTTTAGAGGTATGCGTACCCCTGCACCCCCCCCCCGAAAAATGCACTGTATATACCACTTCATAAAGGGACGCGGGTGGCACTGTAGTCTAAACCACTGAGCCTAGGGCTTGCCGATCAGAAGGTTTGAATCCCCACAACGGGGTGAGTTCCCGTTGCTCAGTCCCAGCTCCTGCCAACCTAGCAGTTCAAAAGCATACCAGTGCAAGTAGATAAATAGGTACCACTGTGGCAGGAAGGGAAACGGCGTTTCCGTGTGCTGCTCTGGTTTCTCCAGAAGCTGCTTAGTCATGCTGTCCACATGACCCAGAAAAACTATCTGCGGACAAACCCTGGCTCCCTCGGCCAGTAAAGCGAGATGAGCGCCGCAACCCCAGAGTTGTTCATGACTGGACCTAATGGTCAGGGGTCCCTTTACTTTTACCTTTATACCACTTCATATTTTAAAGCAGTCTCCAAATGGTTTGCAGCATGCGAAAACCTGGCCTGCCTAACAATCAATGCTAGTGCGCTGGGCATATTAGTTATTTTATCTGCTATCCCAGTCTTCCTTTTTCCAGATAGTCCTACTTATTACTGATTTCTTGTATTTTTTTTATTATTGTGCTGGGAGCTGCCATGAACATTTTGCAGGAGAGGCAGCATATTTGTGTTTTTAATAAACAGGTTAGCCGGGTTACCTACCTCCTTGTCCTTAACTCTTAGCATCCTTGGCTCTAGGTAAAGAACTGCACTATCTTTATTAATGACGACTCTGCCTTTGAACCGGAGGAGAAGTTCCAGATATACCTGAGCAACCCTCTTGGAAACCACTGGAGTGGGGCTACAGTTGGCAAGAATAATATGGCCTCCATTATTATCTCCAATGATGAAGATGGTAAGAGGAGCTGGCCTGCATGCGCCAGCCTTTACGTGTTTTCGGACCCACTGGACCAGTGGACCCCTGGCCTTGTCCCTGAATTGTGGTTTGGGAACCCTGAAGCTCCTCTCTCCTTAGTTGGTTTGAGCCTTGCCACATTGCTGGAGCCTCGGGGCATCTGTGCTAATTTCCTGCTTTCCTCCTGCTGCCGAGTTTGCACCGTCAGTCTGCTAGAACAAAACTCTGCTTCTTCACCTACAAGAAAGTGCCTGTATCATTGTTCTTGGGCGGGAGCCAGGGCACAGAGGTTAAAAGGTCATATTTAAGTGCCTAACAATCAATTTACTTAAAAATAGCTTGCAAACATTTACAAATAACTATTGGCCTTTAAATGCAATTTGCAGAACAAGTGGCTCAGAAGAGTTGATAAGTAGTAACGTTTAACTGCAATTCATAAGAAATCTTACCCGCAGTTAACTTCTTATGTATTTATTTACAGCCTGAGTGCACGTAAAAAAACCATATAACCCATCCCTTTCCCAGATATTTATAATTCCTTTTTTATCTACTGGGTCACCACGTTCCTCTTGTGCATAACTTCTGAGTATTTATCTCTGCTTTTCAACAGCACTCTCAACTTAATTGGGCTTGTCTGCTCCCAGATTTTCCTAACTAAGTCATATTTAGTTAGTTTAAGGGAGTTTCCCCATATTTTAACATGTAGAAACCTGGCCACGGTTATTATATATACAGCACTTGGCTCCAATATTCTGGTTACACAGTTCCAGCAGACACATGTATAGTTTTAATTGTATAAACCTAACTCAAAGTGTTCTTCACATCTGGAGACACAAGCAAGCAGCTTTATTTTTCTTCTGTTTCTCTAGCTCCCACCATCGAGTTTGAGGAATCTGCTTACCAAGTCCGTGAACCTCCTGGGCCTGAAGGGGTTGCTTTCTTGAATGTCAAGGTGCTGCGGAGAGGGGACCAGAACAGGACCTCCAAAGTTCGCTGCAGCACCCGGGACGGCTCTGCTCAGTCTGGGATTGATTACTACCCAAAGAGTCGAGTCCTCAAGTTCAGTCCTGGTAAAGCACAGAAAGTCCTCGAGTTCTGCAATAATTGTTTGGAGGCAGAAAATAAGCTTGCTTATGTCTTTTCTTTCAACTCCATTGTGGGTGGGGCGGTCCGGAGAGGCTAATATCTGAAAGACATGGAACAAAATTGCTGGCATCTGTCTGTCTCGAGAGACAATGGAGTGCGCCTCCAGGGGTGAAGTCAACCCACTGGAGATTCACAGCGCCTGCTGTGGCTGCAGAGACTGCTAACTCGTAACTTCTGCCTCCCATGTTGTTTTTGCTGCAATATCACCTCTGAAGTGAAGTGATCTCCCTGGGGTGCAAGTCTGGGCCATTTGTACTGAGATCCTGAGCTGCCCAGACAACAGGACCCTCCTCTCAGCCTTGCTGATGTGGTCCAAAGGAAAGCAGAGCAATATGTTTGGCACCAGCTTGGCTGCAAGAGTTGCTGGAAGGAGACGTACAGGACTGTCCTTCCTTAAAGCCCTTCCGTTCCCTTAGCTCCGCCCAGTCTGCTTCCTTCATCCCAGTGCTGCCCAGCTCCCAAGCCCCTGCAGAACACATGGGATATATTCCTGCTGAAATTAAAGGCCCATTCATTTCGCTTGAGTATCACTGTGCTCAAAGCTGGCCTCTTGAAGTCAGTGGGACCTAAGATTGCTTTGAATGGTGGCTGGGTTGTCCCTGTGGTTTTCTGTTCCTGGGGTCCATGTGTTTTGCTTTTCCCCACAACATTCCTTTGTTCCCCAGCTTACAGTTCCCTTGGCTCCCTTGTTTTCAGCCTCCCTTCCTCCCAAGGCCCCTTCTGCTCCCATTCGTGGCCCACTTCACCATCTGATGTGAGGCTTTGCTCTCAGAACAGGTTTCCCCAGCCCTTTTCCAGTGCATCAATCCACAGCAACTCTTAAAGGCCTTACAGAAAATCTTGCAAGGCTAAGAGTTCTGTGCTTATCGTAAAGAATCAAAGCAGACGTGCCCTCCAGCAATAATATGGGAGGTATATTTTGGATCACAGATTTTTATTAAAGTCGGACAGGCGCCATTAATCCTCACATGGCATCTGTTAGTAAATCTGCCAAGCAATCCATCAGATGACATGCTGTATTTTGTCGTTTTTAGTTTTCTAAAGGCTCCTGGGCCACATCATTAGAGCCAAAGGGGTTACGATAAAAACTGGTGTGTGTGTGTGTGTGTGTGTGTGTGTGTGTGTGTGTTGTTAATCACAATGATTTAGTGGATCTGACCTCAGCATTGCTTTATGGAAGCATTTAAAAGCCCTGTCAGATTACAAGCTGGTTTGACTCAACCCTCTCTCTCGTGTCTGTTTGTGCAGGAGTGGACCACATCGTATTTAAGGTAGAGATCATGTCCAATGAAGACAGGGAGTGGCACGAGTCCTTTTCCCTGGTGTTAGGGCCAGACGACCCTGTTGAAGCTGTCCTGGGGGAAATCACCATTACAATCGTCACCATTCTGGACCAGGAAGCAGCTGGCAGCCTCATTTTGCCAGCCCCTCCTATTGTAAGTGCCTTTAACCTGCGGATCCCTGAGTTATTTGGGTCAGATCACTTCCTGGTGCAACTGGACTTCTCTGCAACCCTTCCCCTCTGCAGGGAGGTGGGACCGATTCGGATGGTCCGCCCCCGCCACTTAATGGATCCAATTGGCTTCCAGAGAGTGGTAGGGGATGCTTTATCCCAAGTTGATGGCCTTTCAGCTGATTCCCTGGTGGCACGCTGGAATGCGGAGTTAACCAGGGCTATTGACTGTCTGGCTCCAAAGTGCCCTCTCCGATTGCATGGAGCCCGGACAGCCCCGTGGTTTTCCCCGGAGCTGAGGGTGATGAAACAATCGTTGAGACGGCTAGAGCGCCGGTGGCGGAAAACTCATTCTGAATCAGACCGGACACGGGTTAGAGCTCAACGTCGAGCCTACCAAGTGGCAATGGCGACGGCGAAGAGGGCCTTCTTCGCCGCCTCCATTGCATCTGCAGAAAACAGCAGCAGGAGACTTTTTCAGGTGGTTCGCAATCTATCGGAACCACCTGTACCACCGGGGCCTGGTAGGGACCCCAAGATCTCCTGCAATGCTTTTGCAAAGTTTTTTGCAGATAAAATCGCTCAGATTCAGAAGGAGGTAGACTCCACCGTGGGAGCAGGGCCAGGGCGGGAGAGTGCTAGAGTTCTGTCTGGTCCTGTTACATGGGATCAATTCCAATCTGTTACCTCCGAGGATGTGGACAGGCTGCTTGGACAAGTGAAACCGACCACCTGTCTCCTTGATCCTTGCCCATCCTGGCTGATAAAAGCAAGCCGGGAAGGGCTGGGCAATGGGCTCTGCGGGGTGATGAATGCTTCCCTCTGTGAGGGAGCCTTCCCAGACCCGCTGAAAGAGGCGGTCATTAAACCGCTTCTTAAAAAAACATCTTTAGACCCGACCAATTTGGCCAACTATCGCCCAGTCTCAAATCTGCCATTCTTGGGCAAGGTGATTGAGCGGGTGGTTGCTGAACAACTCCAAGCACGCCTGGAGGAAACGGACCATTTGGATCCCTTCCAATCAGGATTCAGGCCTCACCATGGGACTGACACTGCCTTGGTCGCGCTGGTTGATGATCTCCGGCGGGCTAGGGACAAAGGTGAGAGCTGTTTCCTAGTTCTGCTGGATCTCTCAGCGGCCTTTGACACCATCGACCATAACATCCTTCTGGACCGTCTAGAGGGGCTGGGAGCTGGGGGCACTGTCATACAGTGGTTCCGCTCCTTCCTCCTGGGCCGTGTCCAGAAAGTGGTGGGGGATGAGTGTTCAGACCCCTGGGCTCTCACTTGTGGGGTGCCTCAGGGTTCTGTCCTCTCCCCCATGCTTTTTAATATCTATATGAAGCCGCTGGGAGAGATCATCAGGGGGTTTGGACTGGGTGTTCATCAGTATGCAGATGACACCCAGCTCTACCTCTCCTTTAAATCAGAACCAGTGAAGGCGGTGAAGGTCCTGTGTGAGTGCCTGGAGGCGGTTGGAGGATGGATGGCGGCTAACAGATTGAGGTTGAAACCTGACAAGACAGAAGTACTGTTTTTGGGGGACAGGGAGCGGGTTGGTGTGGGGGATTCCCTGGTCTTGAATGGGGTAACTGTGCCCCTGAAGGACCAGGTGCGCAGCCTGGGACTCATTTTGGACTCACAGCTGTCCATGGAGGCGCAGGTTAACTCTGTGTCCAGGGCAGCTGTCTACCAGCTCCACCTGGTACGCAGGCTAAGACCCTACCTGCCCGCGAACTGTCTCGCCAGAGTGGTGCATGCTCTTGTTATCTCACGCTTGGACTACTGCAACGCGCTCTACGTGGGGCTACCTTTGAAGGTGACCCGGAAACTGCAATTAATCCAGAATGCGGCAGCTAGACTGGTGACTGGGAGTGGCCACCGGGACCACATAACACCGGTTCTGAGAGATCTGCATTGGCTCCCAGTACGTTTCCGAGCACGATTCAAAGTGTTGGTGCTGACCTTTAAAGCCCTAAACGGCCTCGGTCCTGTATACCTGAAGGAGCGTCTCCACCCCCATCGTTCAGCCCGGACACTGAGATCCAGCGCCGAGGGCCTTCTGGCAGTTCCCTCATTGCGAGAAGTGAGGCTACAGGGAACCAGACAGAGGGCCTTCTCAGTAGTGGCGCCCGCCCTGTGGAACGCCCTCCCATCAGATGTCAAAGAGATAAATAATTACCTGACATTCAGAAGACATCTTAAGGCAGCCCTGTTCAGGGAAGTTTTTAATATGTAACGCTGTACTGTTTTTAACACTGATTGGGAGCCGCCCAGAGTGGCTGGGGAAACTCAGCCAGATGGGCGGGGTATAAATAATAAATTATTATTATTATTATTATTATTATTATATAATTAGCTGCAGTTGCAAGGTCCCTTCCCTGGAGTTCCAAACCTTGTATTGTGTCCCTGCAGGTGGTTACACTGTCCGAGTATGATCACGTAGAAGAAGAAGCCAAAGAAGGAGCTAAGAAGTCTCCCTCTCCGGGCTACCCGTTGGTCTGCGTGACGCCCTGCGACCCTCACTTCCCCAAGTACTCGGTGATGAAAGAGCGCTGCGGCGACGCCGGGATAAACCAGTCCTCCATACAGTTCAGTTGGGAAGTGGCTACGCCCACGGACGGGAATGGAGCCAGATCTCCCTTTGAAACGATTACAGACAACACTCCCTTCACCAGTGTCAATCACATGGTATGTGCAGAGACTGTCAAGGGGGCTTTGCAGCCAAAGGAATGCAAGCGGCAAATAGTTACCGTATTTTTCGTCCCATAGGATGCTCCGTCCCATAGGACACACCTAGTTTTTTGGGGGGGAAATAAAGGAAATTCCCCCCCTTTATTTCCCCCCCAAAACCAGGTCGGAGAACAGCGGGATGGCGGCGCTGCGCCTCCCCGCTGTCCCCCGAGCTTGTGGGGCTGGCCGATGTCTGCCCGAAGCGCGGGGCGCTCTGCTTCAGCGCGCCCTGTGCTCCATGCAGCAGGCTGCTATCTGCAGCGTGGGGAGCCCTGCGGGAACTCCCGCAGGGCTCCCCATGCTGCGGATGTCTGCCTGGCGCTCGGGGTGCTCTGCTTCAGGGCGCCCCGCGCACCGGGTGGCAGGCTGCTATCCGCAGCATGGGGAGCCCTGCGGGAACTCCCGCGGGCTCTCCAGGCTTGCTGATAGCTTCCTGAAGCGAAAGCCTGTATTCGCCCCATAGGACGCACACAGATTTCCCCTTCATTTTTGGAGGGGGAAAAGTGCATCATATAGGGCGAAAAATACGGTAACTCTTTATTTTCAAAGATAACGCTTACAGACGATTCTATAGCTCTGGATACCTACACATGTCAATCTAGCAGCTAGGCAGCTATTCCCAGGTCCATGTTCTATGGAGCAGTTGCAGCAACAGGGGACTAGTCATCAGTTTATGTACTTTCCCCCGATGGGCTGCTTACACACAGCCAGAGACTATGCCTGCGTGAAAGCTTCCTCTGCTCCTCCCTTTTCAGTCCGCTCCTGGTTCTGGGAGACAGTGGAGCAGGAGATGATGGGGAAGCACCTGGACCTTCACTTGCCTGACCTGCCTCTTCCTCTTCCTCCTACCCCTCCTGTGCTCCCCCTCCAGCTCTGAAGCTTCCCCTGCCTCTGAGTCTTGCCTCCTGGCTGGTACAGTCCCCCACAGAACACTGGCCCTCACTCCCAAGTTGGCAAAAGGCTGCCTTTGACAAGCAAAAGCTTTTCTCCCTTGACCTGCTGCCTTTGATCTTTCTAACTGGAGAGGCTGGTGATCAGAGCAGAGAGTGTCCTAGCTGGCTTCCTGATCTTTCTCTGCTTTGTTTCCATCGCCTTATACTTCTGTATTACTGTTTTAATATGTGCGTGGCATAGTTAAAGGTAAAGGGACCCCTGAGCATTAGGTCCAGTAGTGACCGACTCTGGGGTTGTGGCGCTCATCTCGCTTTATTGGCCGAGGGAGCCAGCATACAGCTTCCGGGTCATGTGGCCAGCATGACTTAAGCTGCTTCTGGTGAACCAGAGCAGCACACGGAAACGCCGTTTACCTTCCCGCCGGAGCGGTACCTATTTAACTACATGCACTTGACGTGCTTTTGAACTGCTAGGTTGGCAGGAGCAGGGACCGAGCAACGGGAGCTCACCCCGTCACGGGGATTCGAACCGCCGACCTTCTGATCGGCAAGCCCTAGGCTCTGTGGTTTAGAGCACAGCGCCACCCGCATCCCATGTCCCATGTGGCATAGTTAAGCCTCTTTAAATGTGGATGGACAGAAAAGTAATAATGTTCTATTAATATATTGAAGCATTTAAAAATATATATAAGACTATTAGTTGTTTAGGCCACACTGAGAATCATTTCTCCTTCCTTCCTTCCTTCCTCTCTCTCTCTCTCTCTCTCTCTCTCTCTCTCTCCCCTTCCTTCCCAGGTGCTGGACAGCATTTACTTCAGCCGGCGATTCCACATTCGCTGTGTGGCCAAAGCCGTGGACAAGGTTGGCCACGCCGGCACCCCACTGAGAAGCAACATAGTCACCATTGGGACAGACAGCGCCATCTGCCACACGCCAATAGTGGCTGGAACAGCCCGGGGGTTTCAAGCGCAGTCCTTCGTTGCCACTTTGAAGTATCTGGATGTTAAGCACAAGGAACATCCCAACAGGTAGAGGACTTCCAAAAACTTTCAGGGAAATGGTAGAGAATTTGAATTTAATAGATATTTGGAGAAACAAACATTTATTAGACAGAGAGTTCACTTTTTATTCAAATGTGTATAACAGCAGTGCAAGGATAGATGCGATTTGGCTATCCAAAGAATTAGAGTTAAAGGTGAGGAAAATAGAAATAAGGCCAAGAACAATATCAGATCATAATCCATTAATTTTAGAAATGCAGAATGAGAAACAAACCACTTTCAGATGAAGATTAAAGGAAGATCTATTAGAGGACCATTTAAAAAAAAAATGGAAAAAGTATTAGGGGATTATTTTGAGCTAAATTTGAACAAGGGGACAAATGTACAGATAGTATGGGATGCTAATTTTAGAAATGCTCCCAAGTGATTCTCAGAAAAAAAGAAAGATAAAGGATGATATCCAACATTAGTCATACTCAGAGCAGAACTATTAAAATCTCAGCCCCTTGATTTGAGGAGGTCTGTTCTGAATATAAATTGGTTCTTTCTTTGACCCAGAACTTTTCTCCTTGACCCGAAGAAAGAAAGGAATGCAAGGCATAAATGGTCACTGCCTTCTTTATTTGGAACTTTTACTGCATTTTTTTTAAATGAAGGGAAGATCAAAAGATGAAACAGGCATATAATACCACTTGGGGTGGTGTTGGGAAAGTTAACACATTTGCAATCAATTTCCAGGGGTCTACATTTTAAAAAATTCCAAACACTTCAACATTTAGGGTATTGCTAATGAAGGCATCTGCGGCTGAAAACGGAAAATGGACCAAATAAAGTATCAGTGAAAATATTTCTTAAACAAGCTTGGTGAATCTGTTTTTGAAAGGATCAGCAAGCTGGGGGGAAACTGAGAGCTGTTTAGATTTCAGCCCCTCATGCATTGCTATATTAGGAATGAGTCTCGGATTCAAATATCTCCTCCACACCTCGACATCCTGCTGTTAACTGAATGTAGGTCCTCTCTTACATTTGGCAGTGAACCAGCAGGCTGAACAAGGTTGATTGCATGTGCAGGTCTGAAGTGTGTGCAGTTCTGGATGCTGGCCACTAATTTTATGGCTACAACCCTCTACCCATTTAACTGGGATAAGAGACATCACCTTGTGACACAACCTTGATGGCAGAAAGTGAGGAGGAATTAAAGAACCTTTTATTGAGGGTAAAAGAGGAGAGCGCAAAATATGGTCTGAAGCTCAACATCAAAAAAACGAAGATCATGGCCACTGGTCCCATCACCTCCTGGCAAACAGAAGGGGAAGAAATGGAGGCAGTGAGAGATTTTACTTTCTTGGGCTCCATGAACACTGCAGATAGTGACAGCAGTCACGAAATTAAGAGACGCCTGCTTCTTGGGAGAAGGGCAATGACAGGCCTCGACAGCATCTTGAGAAGTAGAGACGTCACCTTGCCAACAAAGGTCCATATAGTAAAAGCTATGGTTTTCCCAGTAGTGATGTATGGAAGCGAGAGCTGGACCATAAAGAAGGCTGATCATCGAAGAATTGATGCTTTTGAATTCTGATGCTGGAGGAGACTCTTTAGAGTCCCATGGACTGCAAGAAGATAAAACCTCTCCATTCTTAAGGAAATCAGCCCTGAGTGCTCACTGGAAGGATAGATCCTGAAGCTGAGGCTCCAATACTTTGGCCACCTCATGAGAAGAGAAGACTCCCTGGAAAAGACCCTGATGTTGGGAAAGATGGAGGGCACAAGGAGAAGGGGACGACAGAGGACGAGATGGTTGGATAGTGTCTTCGAAGCTACAAACATGAGTCTGACCAAACTGCGGGAGGCAGTGGAAGACAGGATTGCCTGGCATGCTCTGGTCCATGGGGTCACGAAGAGTCGGACACGACTAAACTACTAAACAACAACAACAAGAAGACACATCAAGCTTGGTGGGACTTGCCTCTGAATAGACATGTGTGAAATGATGAACTTGGAAAGTTGCCTTATGCCAAGACAGGCCATTGTTCCATCCAGCAAAGTTTTTTCTATTCTGCTAGGCGGCTGCTTTAAAAAGCAGAGACATCACCTTTCTGACAAAGGTCCGTATAGTTAAAGCGATGGTTTTCCCAGTAGTGATGTATGGAAGTGAGAGCTGGACCATAAAGAAGGCTGATCGCCGAAGAATTGATGCTTTTGAATTATGGTGCTGGAGGAGACTCTTTAGAGTCCCATGGACTGCAAGAAGATCAAACCTATCCATTCTGAAGGAAATCAGCTCTGAGTGCTCACTGGAAGGACAGATCCTGAAGCTGAGGCTCCAATACTTTGGCCACCTCATGAGAAGAGAAGACTCCCTGGAGAAGACACTGATGCTGGGAAAGATGGAGGGCACAAGGAGAAGGGGATGACAGAGGACGAGATGGTGGGACAGTGTTCTCGAAGCTACCAGCATGAGTCTGACCAAACTGCGGGAGGCAGTGGAAGACAGGAGTGCCTGGCGTGCTCTGGTCCATGGGGTCACGAAGAGTCGGACACGACTAAACAAATAAACAACAACAAAGGCGGCTGCTCCCTGGGGTTTCAGGAATGAAACATTCCCAGTCCTTCCAGGGATTAAAACAGGGGCCTGTGCTGCAAGGCAGTGCAATTTGCATTTTGTTATGTTCATGCAATACTTGTGTCTTTTACCCAGTGCATCCTCTCTCCTCTCCCCACTTCAACTCCTGCCGCTTTGTGGTTTTCCAGAATCCATATCTCAGTGCAGATTCCACACCAGGACGGGATGCTGCCTCTCATCTCCACGATGCCTCTGCACAACTTGCACTTCCTCCTGTCAGAGTCCATCTACAGGCACCAGCATGTCTGTTCCAACCTGGTCAGCATCCAAGATCTTAAGGGCATCTCAGGTAATCAATTATGGGCCGCTGCCACTTAATGTGCGCATTCGTGAAGCAGCAGTTTCGCTGCTGGCATCCTGCAGGGCTGGTCCTTGACGGCAGGGGTCCCTGTAGAGAGGCCCAGAAGACCACCTCCAGGTGGGCATAGATCAATGGGCATAGGGGGCTTGGCCTGTGATGTTTCTTGAGCCCTACGTCTCCAGACCCCGTGGCATTTGCACAAAGATGCAGGCAGAGAAATAGGCAATCGTCCTTGTCTGCCTTCATTCTTGAATAGGGTTGCAGGTCAGCTTCTTGCAGGACTAGATGCTGAAACAAACGTTCTATGTGGTCAATGAGCAGTTTGACCCTGATGCTGTAAATAGCAGATATTATCTGCCTAGTTATGCATGGTTTTTTGGTAAAGTAGAAAGGAAATAAAAGGTAGGTAAAATAAAAGGAGAATTCCCTGGGTGCCTAGATTGGGGCAAGTACTCTGAGAGCCAGTATGGTGTAGTGGTTAAGAGCGGTAGACTCGTAATTTGGGGAACCGGGTTCATGTCTCCGCTCCTCCACATGCAGCTGCTGGGTGACCTTGGGCTAGTCACACTTCTTGAAGTCTCTCAGCCCCACTCACCTCACAGAGTGTTTGTTGTGGGGGAGGAAGGGAAAGGAGAATGTTAGCCGCTTTGAGACTCCTTCGGGTAGTGATAAAGCAGGATATCAAATCCAAACTCTTCTTCTTCTTCTTCTTTGGTGAGAGAGCCCCAGCAGAGATTGGCAGGGGGGGGGGAACTTGCAGCAGAAAAACTTGAAGTGGAAATATAGGCTGTTGGACCTTTAAATTGTCCCCTTCTGAGTTTCTTCCAGTTTCCCACTTCCCTTAGCATAGAAAGAGACCACATGTTTGGTAAGCTGAAAATGGTTTACTTAAATCTTCACATGTTAGATTCATGTGCTTTTCCATACAGCAAGAAAATTCAGGCAGCAAAACTGAGGTTAGCTCCTCAGAGCTAATTGTTTCTAAATTATATGTATAGAAACACAAAGGTAGCTTCTTAAAGCCATGCGGTCTAAGCTTGAAGCATCCACCTTAGACATCCTTAATGGAGAGGTCCACATTGTGGAATAAAGGTGGTAAGTGGGAGAACAAAGAGTTTGATAGACCTTCCTCCCAAGGTGAGGGGGTGTGGTCTAGATAGGCCTGGCAGGACAGCTTAACCCCTTCATGCATTAACTAGAGTTAAGCATGTTGGATGGATATATCCCTCATGAAATGTATTTCACAGCAGATCTGATGTATAACCAATGCGTAACATAGTGAAACCTTGATGTATCCCCTGGTTTCCATCCCAGAAGCTGGATTCCTAGATGAAGTGACCTACAATAGCATCGTTCTGGGACCCGGGTACGATCGACCGTACCAGTTTGACCCCAGTGTGAGAGAGCCAAAGACCATCCAGCTGTACAAGCACCTGAACCTGAAGAGCTGTATCTGGACTTTTGATGCATACTATGACATGACAGAATTAATTGACGTCTGCGGAGGATCGGTCACTGCCGACTTCCAGGTAATGCTGTCCAGCTGGGGGCCAGTCAGGAAAATCTCCTATTGTGTTTCTTGGATTGAATGCTGGGGTCCCCAGTATGATTCCTGTGGACACCAGGACACCTTCTCTACCCCCTCCACACACACTTGAGGGCCTGTTAAGACCCTCTGCCCCTCCCAATTTTTAATTTAAAATTTATTTAATTTATTTAATATTTTATGGGGGGGGAATACATGAACAAAGACATACAGATACCACAAATGCACATAGAAACACATATGTTAAATATACAAACTAAAAGTTACCCACCCCCGTGACCTCGCTCCACCACAGCTCGACTTCCTTAATTTTTAGTTTAATTATTGCATTGCATTTCTAAAAACCTTCGTCTTCATCTCTTGCAACCATTTCTGATTTTATTTTCACCTTTACATACTTACATACTTAATCTATACTCGCTAACCATATATTTATATTCACACATCCCCTTTACATGTTTAATCTATGCATATTAACATATTCTTTTTAGAGCAGCATTTTATTTTCCCATGTATTCTTTGAAGCATTTCCATTCTGATTTTAAATTCTGATTTGTTTGAGATCTTGTAATTGCTGTTAATTTTGCCAACTCTGCGTATTCGTTTAGTTTATAAACCCATTCTTCTTTAGATAAGTTCAGGGAAGTTTTTAACGTGTGACATTTTAATGTATTCTTAATCTTTGTTGGAAGCCACCCAGAGTGGCCGGGGAAACCCAGCCAGATGGGCGGGATACAAATAATAAATTATTATTATTATTATTATTATTATTATTATTATTATTATTTAGAGGGTACTGTCTTGTCTTTCTATTCGCTGGCTAGAACTATTCTGGTGGCTACTGTATGATTCCTGTGGACACCAGGACACCCCCCCCCAACTTGAGGACCTGTTAAGACCCTCTGCCCCTCCCAAATTTTATTTTTTTAATGAGTTTCTGGAAGGCTTTCCCACCCCCTCCTTTTTTAGGCGTCTGCCTGCTTTTTTATCTGTTTGGTTTGGGGGAAGTGGTGTAGATATTTTGCCAGTTTCGGGGCAAGGGTGTCGGTTCGGAATATCAGTTTATCATCGTCATAAACTTTATTGCACTAGCCAGAGGCCATGGCATCATTCACAATGGGAACAAAAAGAAAAGCAACAATAAGCATAAAAACCATAAAAACATCAGGCACTGCAGATACAATAAACCACGATCATGTCTCCTAAAAATTATTTGTTGCATACGATAGAATAGCAAGGGGTTCTCAGGTAGAATGTGCCAGCTTAAATGTCCGAATCACCTTTGCAATTGACCGCTATTTTATCTAGTTCTTTTCTCCTGATCTTCTTAGCTGCCAACACATATAGTGCTACTTTATAAGTTACAAAGTCATCAGTAAATATCATTGGTTGTTCTTCTGGGGAACTGGCCTTCTGAGGTGCCCACAAGAGTCCCTTCGATTTGTAAATGTGCCACTGGACCCTGCTAAACAGGCAGGGGTGATGACCTGGAACCAGTTCATGAGCCAGATTCAGAACAGGCCTACTCTTTTGACAACTCAGTGGGGCTGCCCCCCTGGAAATTACTTGAAATCTTTAGAAGAAGAATCAGGAGCTGCTCCATCCTTTGCAGTCCTGGCTTGTATTCAGGTCGTGGCCGCTGAATGCAAACTCTGCTTTTGCTGGAGGTTGGTTCCACTAAGGAGCATAATAATAATAATAATAATAATAATAATAATAATAATAATAATTTATTATTTATACCCCCCCATCTGGCTGGGCTTCCCCAGCCACTCTGGGCAGCTTCCAACAAAATATTAAAATACAGTAATGCATCAAACATTAAAAGCTTCCCTAAACAGGGCTGCCTTCAGATGTCTTCTAAAAGTCTGGTACTTGTTGTTCTCTTTGACATCTGGTGGGAGGGCGTTGCACAGGGTGTGTGCCACTACCGAGAAGGCCCTCTGCCTGGTTCCCTGTAACTTGGCTTTTTGCAGTGAGGGAACCACCAGAAGGCCCTCGGCGATGGACCTCAGTGTCTGGGTAGAACAATGGGGGTGGAGACGCTCCTTCAGGTATACTGGACCGAGGCCGTTTAGGGCTTTAAAGGTCAGCACCAACACTTTGAATTGTGCTTGGAAATGTACTGGCTCGGGAACCCCCAAGTAGAAGCAATCTCAACTGGTTTGCAACTGGTGACATTTTCCTGAGGGTCAGAGGGGCTCCCCTGAACAATGTGGGACAGGGCTTTGGAATTCAAGTAGTCGCAGGATACATGCTTATTTATTAGCTATTTATTTTCCTGCATTTATATCCCACCTTTCTCATGACATGGCATCCAAGTGGCATGTCTGTGGCTTCCATGAGGTATCCCATCCAGACGCTGACCGCAGCCAGCCCTGCTTAGCTTCAGCAAGGTGGTGGCATCATACACCTTCAGACCATACCCTGGGATCATTTGTTTCCATTTCAGGATCTGTAGAGAGCATGAAAAGAGAGACATGGCCTCCACCTTGGCCTCAAATTAGGAGACTTTCAGTGATACTGGAGAAGAATGAAACCATAGTTACTTGGTGATGCTAATAGCCACAGAAACCTATTCACCTGTCACCTCAATTATAGTAATCGTTATGAGATGAAGATAAAAAGGGCACCTGGGTGTCTGGCCATGCTTGCTTTATTAATCAGCAGTAAAATAAGTGGATTTTCAGATTTCTTTTATGGCTTTTCCGTAAAGGAAGAGGTGGCTTGATGCTGTCATATGCGCAGGAATTGTACTAAAATGGATAATCACACTTGCCTTTGAATGTTAGTTTCTGCCCAAAGCGTTGTGTAGACAGAACATGGTCCTTGCTGCTTTCTTTCTCTTTCCAAAAGATCTTTGAGTGCCAGATTAAATCAGTTTTTAATCATGTTTATGTGACTTTTATTGTAGTCCTTTACTTTGGTTTTAAATTGCTTTGGGATTCTATTTATTTATTTTTTTAGTGGCAAGTGATTTATAAATTGCATAAACCTAGATCATGAGAACCAAGGATTGCAGAGCTCTAGATCAGTAAGACAGGGGTCAAACGCTTGCCTTTGCCTTCAGTTTGTGTGGCCTTGGGGCTCGGCTACCTAACAGTATGTCTGCGTCAAAAGGTAGCAACCTGGTTTGATGATGAAGTCAAGGAACACTGGTGTTTTTTCAAGACTTATCAATCATAATTAATAGTAAATGTGGTGAATTAGTAATACCAGTGTGGCATAGAAGTTACAGCAGGGGACTATGACTCTCTCTCTCTCTCTCTCTCTCTCTCTCCACACACACACACACACACACACACACACATACATTGTTGTTGTTGTTGTTTAGTCATTTAGTCATGTCGGACTCTTTGTGACCCCATGGACCAGAGCATGCCAGGCACTCCTGTCTTCCACTGCCTCCCGCAGTTTGGTCAAACTCATGTTAGTAGCTTCGAGAACACTGTCTAACCATCTCGTCCTCTGTCGTCCCCTTCTCCTTGTGCCCTCCATCTTTCCCAACATACATACCATACATATATATATATATACATACATATATACATACATACATATATATATATACATATACATTATACACACACACACACATATACATACACATTTTTATTGAGTTTTTGGCATATCATTTCCAACAGACATATAACATAATTTCTTATCTTATACAATATTTTAGACTTCCATCAACACCTCTGATGATTTTCCATTCTTTATCACTTATTCTGCATTTCTTAATTTCTCTATTACTCTTAATTATCAGTGACTATTAAATCTCCTCATAGTCTTTCTTGCAATATTTCAAATAGCCCTCCTTACAAAACTTCTTGCAATCCTACTAGCGTAATCTGTTCATTAAAATTACTTTTCATATATTTCGTATATTTACTCCAGTCTTCTAAGAATCTCTGGTCCCGCAGCTTTCGAATCCTCCCTGTTAATTTATCCAGTTCTGCATAGTCCATCAACTTCATCCAACCTGTGACTCTTCATATGATTGTGGACGCCAACTCCCATCAGCCCCGGTCAGCTGACTAATGGTCAAGGATGATGGGAGTTGTAGTCCAGCAATATCTGGAGAGCCACAGGTCCCCAAACCCCCTTGACAGAGTGCTGGACTTTGATGGGGTTCATATCTCTACTCACCTATTCAGTTCTTTGGTTGATCTTAGGCCAGTCACTCTCTTGGTCTCGTAGAATTGTAGTTGGAAAGGACTATGGGGGGTATCTAATGCAGCCCCCTGCAATGCAAAAATCTTTCTGCCCAACATGCAGCTCAAATCCATGACCTTGAGATTAAGAGCCTCTGCTCTAGCCACAGCCAAGCCCTTTTTTCTACTAGGTTTCCCTGAGAAAGAACTGGGTGGATCATATATGCTGCCCTGAGCTCCTTTGGAGGAAAGCCTGGATGGGGGAAAATGCAAACATTTTCACTCTGTGTGCACTGATAGGTTCGCGATTCAGCTCAGTCCTTCCTGACCGTCCATGTCCCTCTCTACGTCTCCTACATTTATGTGACCGCGCCTAGAGGATGGGCCTCTCTGGAACATCACACTGAGATGGAGTTTTCCTTCTTCTATGACACAGTCCTCTGGAGAACAGGTGAGTGGTTGTGGCGCAAAAGTGTGCTATGAAGCAACTTTGCCGGTGTGCCTGGTCCCATGATTTGAAAGCATGTGGTGCAGGAACCTTGTGGTGCTAAGCAGGATATATGTCTGGTCAGATTCTAGATGGATCTGGACCCCTACGTTGCTACCTTGAACTCCAAGGCTGGCGATAAGCCTTGTCAACAAAAAGCATGCAGAAGTCACTGATTTAATGAGACTTAGGATTGCAGCCCAAATAAATAAGTGACCCTTGTCAGGCTTAAAAATAGCAAAGTGCAGGGAGACTTCGACCTCGGAGCATGGGAAGCCCACCCAAATATTTATAATTTGGCACAATATCTGGACTGTTTGATTATTGGATAATTTGTATAATTTGGAATATATAATGCGGTTTGATTGGATTTTTAAAATGGAAAACTCAATAAATATCATTTACCCACCCCCAACCCCCAAAAATATAGCAAAGTGTGCTTACTCTTTCTTTTTTTAAAATAATGCTATGGTGATGATTATGAGCCGCTTTGAGCTCAACTTTTGTTGTTGGAAAAGAGGAAAACAAATATTAAATCAAATGAAAAACCCAATGCTTAGGGGGACTTTAATGGCCTGAAGCTGGCTTGGGAGTGAGATTTGGGAGACACCACCACCCTTGACTCGACTTGACACCATCCCCTTTTAAAACCACATCAGAAACAATATGGGAGGCAGCAGTAACTCATAGATGGCATCTGACACCAGTTAAACTGATCTACGTGAAGGAGGAGATGTTGCCCAACTGTTGGCATGGTTGTTCAACTAGGGCAGGCTTCCTCAAACTCTGCCCTCTGGATGTTTTTGGCCTACAACTCCCATGATCCCTAGCTAGCAGGACCAGTGGTCAGGGATGATGGGAATTGTAGTCTCAAAACATCTGGAGGGCCAAGTTTGAGGAAGCCTGAACTAGGGGGACCTTTCTCCACATGTGATAGCAGTGTCCTAATGTTGACCGATCCTGGGATAGTCTGTTTGACAAGATTCCACAGTTACAAAACAGGTGGGTCCCAAGTCTCCTTCTTTGGGTCTTTTGCCTCTGCAACTGGGCCCAACACTTTTTCATACATGCTTAGTATGCTTCCTGCTGAAAGCAGCAAGATCTATCAGACCCTACATTGGATTCTTGAAGCCCTTGTATTTGGTCTCTGATCCTCTCAATCTTCAGTGCTAGGGGTCATAAGGAACCTGGAACCTTTGACACTTGCTGGTTTCCTTTTCTCATGTTTGTAAATGAGTCCATTGACAGGGAAAATCTCCCAGCTACTCATAGAAACCTCTGCAGAAGCTTTCTAAGTTAGATAGGATTGGACTCACCAGATCCTGGTCCCCTCCCCCCTTTCATTTTCTTGTTTCCCATCCTTTTATACTTATGATTTGTTGGACACAAGAACCATACTTGTTATTATTATTGTATTTGTTCATGTTCTTGGGAGAATGAACAAAGTACAACTGTAAAAACTGGCTTAGCTCTCTTCTTTCTGTCGCTGGGTTGTGACAGGAGGACCAGTGCACTTTGATTAATGCTCCTTTATCCCTTTGTGAAAGAGGCAGCTGATTCTCTTGTTCCCTCCAGGCATTCAGACCGACAGCGTCCTTTCTGCTAGGCTGCAGATAATAAGGATCTACATTCGAGAGGATGGTCGGCTAGTCATTGAGTTCAAGACTCATGCCAAGTTCCGAGGTAAACAGCTCTTGATTTCTGCAAGGAAACCTGTTTGGATGAAGGTCACACTTTCTAGAATCCCTGACTCTTATGCCTCATTCCAGATATGGACAGGTGCTGGTTGTTGCAGGATGATGGCACCCTAAGGTAAAGGTAAAGGACCCCTGGATGGTTAAGTCCAGTCAAAGGCGATTATGGTGTTGTGGCGCTCATCTCGCTTCAGGCCGAGGGAGCTGGCGTTTGTCCACAGACAGCTTTCCGTGTCATGTGGCCAGCATGACTAAACCGCTTCTGGTGCAACAGAACACCGTGACGGAAACCAGAGTGCATGGAAACGCTGTTTCCCTTCCCACCACAGCAGTACCTATTTATCTACTTGCACTGGCGTGCTTTCGAACTGCTAGGTTGGCAGGAGCTGGGACAGAGCAACGGGAGCTCACCCCGTCGCGGGGATTCGAACCACCGACCTTCCAATTGGCAAGCCCAAGAGGCTCAGTGGATTAGACCACAGCACCACCCACATATAAAATAATAATAATTTATTATTTATACCCCGCCCATCTGGCTGAGTTTCCCCAGCCACTCTGGGCGGCTCCCAATCGAGTGTTAAAGAACAATACAGCATTGTTCCTGATGGCACTCTACAACCTCTAAGGCACACCTTTTTCCTATGCCTTTATTTGTCCCAGGGCTAAGCCCTGATATTCATAGATGGCTCAGAAGCTAAATCCTTATGAGCCTTAGATTAAGCAAAATGATGCTAACGCTACTATCGTCATCAACGAGAACATCCTTTTTCCCCTCTCTATGCAGGGCACTTTGTGATGGAACACCACACTTTGCCAGATGCAAAGTCTTTCATCATGACTCCTGATCACTTGGGAGGGATGGAGTTTGACCTGCAGCTTTTGTGGAGTGGCCAGACTTTCGATTCCCCTTATCAGCTCTGGAGAGCAACCAGTTCCTACAGCAGGTAAGACACAAAAAAACAAACCTCCCATGTTTTGCTACTGAAGCTGCTGCCATCCTTCTGCTGCCCAGGATGTCTTCAGTTTGATGCTAGGTTTCTGTCAGGGTGAATTTGCAGAACCAGGGGGGACATAATAGGGTTGAGGGCAGCAGGGGAATGATCCTGAAATGAGTTAATGCATAGCACTAGGACTTTGGAGGGACTGTGTGGGACGGAGGGTGGGCTTTGCCAGTTATTAGGAATTTGGGGGACAAGGGCTTTGGGAATCCTGCTGGAGAAAAGCAAAGGCTGAGGCAGAAAATAAAGGCTTCTCCTGGCAAAAGAGGAATGGTGGTTTTGAAAGGCAGTTGAGGGTTCTGCACACCTAACTGCCTCACTGACATTTCTGGGTTGGAGGTTAGTCAGGAGCGTGGCTGAGTCTGCTCATGACAATAAGTTTCCCATGGGATTATGGAACCACTCCTTGCATCTTTGTACTTGAGAGGGCTGTTGTTCAGCTCTCCTTCCATGAGAGCAACTTTCTTTGATTTGCTGTCCTTTCCACACTCTGTAAGGGACACAGGTGGCACTGTGGTCTAAACCACTGAGCCTTGGGCTTGCCGATCAGAAGGTTGGCGGTTCGAATCCCCGCGGTGGGGTGAGCTCCCGTTGCTCGGTCCCAGCTCCTGCCCACCTAGCAGTTTGAAAGCATGTCAATGTGCAAGTAGATAAATAGGTAGTGCTCCAGCGGGAAGGTAAACAGCATTTCCGTGCGCTGCTCTGCCAGAAGCAGCTCAGTCATGCTGGCCACATGACCCAGAAGCTGTCTGCGGACAAATGCCGGCTCCCTCGGCCTATAGAGCGAGATGAGCGCTGCAACCCCAGAGTCATCCGCGACTGGACCTAACAGTCAGGGGTCCCTTTACCTTTATCTTTACCACACTCTGTAACTGCCTGCTGGACCAAAGTTGCAGAGCATAGAAGACATAGGATCTAAGATTCGAACTTTTTCTTTAATTTCAAGGGATAGTGAGCTAGAAATTGAAGCACCTATTGGCATCAATGAACCTGGTGAATTTGGACCTGTTCCACTCCACCTAGCCCCAAGACTCGGAAGTTAAAGATGGCTGAATAGTATGCCAGCCGCATTATTTTCTTACGAATTCCATCCCACAAACACAAAAATTGGTGCTACTCCTTAAGTATTTCTTTCTTTCTTTTTTAAATAAATTTTTATTGATTTTCCAACACATATTAAATAACAATACAAAACAAAACAAAAACAAACACACATATAAACATGTATAGTTTCTTAACCTTCTTTTCCTTAAACCTTCTTTCAGCGACTTCCCCATACCTCCTTTTTCTGCATCCTTGTTTTAAAATTTTTCCAGCAACCTCTAATTTTATTTACTTATGACACTTCCTTTAAATCCTTTTTCCCATGTCCAATTGTTTGTCGCTGCAATTCTATTTTACATTACTCAAAACATTTTAGCACTCGTTAATTTTACAACAGTTCTTAAGGTAAACTTTAAATTTCTTCCAGTCTTCTTCCACCGTCTCTTTCCCTTGGTCTCGGATTCTGCCAGTCATCTCAGCCAATCCCATGTAGTCAATCACCTTCGTCTGCCATTCTTCCAGTGTGGGTAGTTCTTGTGTCTTCCAGTACTTTGCTAAAAGTACTCTTGCTGCTGTTGTCGCATACATAAAAAACATCCTATCTTTCTTTGACACCAATTGGCCTACCATGCCCAAGAGAAAGGCCTCTGGTTTCTTCACAAAAGTGCATTTAAGCACCTTTTTCATTTCATTATAGATCCTTTCCCAGAAAGCCTTAATCTTTGGGCACGTCCACCAAAGGTGATAAAAAGTACCTTCAGTTTCATTACATTTCCAACATTTATTATTGGGCAAATGGTAAATTTTTGCAAGCTTGGCTGGGGTCATGTACCACCTATAAATCATTTTCATAATATTCTCTCTTAAGGCATTACATGCCGTAAACTTTATACCGGTGGTCCATAACTGTTCCCAGTCTGCAAACATAATGTCATGTCCAATGTCCTGTGCCCATTTAATCATAGCTGATTTAACCATCTCATCCTGTGTATTCCATTTCAACAGCAAGTTATACATTCTTGACAAATTCTTAGTACTGGATTCCAAAAGCTCTGTTTCTAGTTTCGACCTTTCCACCTGAAAGCCAATTTTCCTGTCCTGTTTAAAAACTTCGTTTATCTGGTAATAATGGAGCCAATCTCTTACTTTGAACTTCAATTTCTCATAACTTTGCAATTTAACTTTTCCCTCCTCATACTCTATAATTTCCCAATATTTCGGCCATTTAGATTCCATGTTTAATTTTTTCACTTCCTTAGCTTCCATCGGTGACAACCACCTGGGTGTTTTGTTTTCCAGCAAGTCTTTATATCTAATCCATACATTATATAGGGCTTTTCTAACAATATGATTTTTGAAACCTTGGTGGATCTTAACCTTGTCGTACCATATATATGCATGCCAACCAAATCTATTATTAAACCCTTCCAAGTCCAAAATGTCTGTATTTTCAAGAAGCAGCCAGTTTTTCAGCCAGCAAAAAGCCGCTGATTCATAGTACAGTTTTAAGTCCGGCAGGGCAAACCCCCCTCTTTCTTTTGCGTCAGTTAGTATCTTAAATTTTATTCTGGGCTTTTTGCCCTGCCAGACAAATCTAGATATATCTTTTTGCCACCTCTTGAAACAATCCATTTTGTCCACAATCTGCAATGTTTGAAACAAAAATAACATTCTCGGCAAAACATTCATCTTAATAACAGCAATTCGGCCTAACAAGGAAAGTCTCAAACTTGACCATATTTCTAAATCTTTTTTCACTTCTGCCCAACATTTCTCATAATTATCTTTAAATAGGTTCACATTCTTAGATGTCAGATTTATCCCCAGGTATTTCACCTTCTTTGCTATCAATAAACCAGTATCATTCTGGAACTTCTCTCTTTCTGCACTTGTTAAATTTTTATCCAATACTTTCGTTTTCTGTTTGTTCAGCTTAAAGCCTGCTACTTGACCAAATACTTGTATTAACTCTAAAACTCTTCTCGTACTAGTGTCTGGCTCTTGTAAGGTTAAAACTAGATCATCTGCAAATGCTCTCAGTTTGTACTGTTTAGCTCCGACCTGAACCCCTTTAACCAGCTGGTCCCCTCTAATCATGTTTAATAAAACCTCCAGGACTGATATAAAAAGCAGTGGGGATATTGGGCATCCCTGTCGTGTCCCTTTTTCAATAGCAAATTCTTCTGTAACCACATTATTTACAATCAATTTTGCTTTTTGTTCAGAGTAAATCGCACTTATACCGTTCTCAAAACCCTGGCCTACCCCCATCCCTTGGAGATTCTTTTTCATAAAACTCCAAGAAATATTGTCAAAGGCTTTCTCCGCGTCCACAAATATCAATACTGCCTTAGTGTTAATATTAACTTCCAGTAACTCCATAATGTCTATTATGTTTCTCACATTCTCTGATAAATGTCTTCCTGGAAGAAAGCCTGCTTGGTCTTTATGAATCTCCCCCACCAAAACTCTTTTCAATCTTTTTGCTAAAATGTCTGCAAAAATTTTGTAATCCACATTGAGTAATGATATAGGGCGGTAGTTCTTGACCTGGTTCTTCTCAGTCTCTGACTTTGGTATAAGTGTGATATAAGCTTCTTTCCACGATTCAGGTGCCTTTTCCCCCTCTAAAATTTCATTACAAACCTCCTTCAACGGTTGTATAAGCCATTCTTTCAGAGCTTTGTAGTATCTGGAGGTTAGTCCATCAGGTCCTGGAGATTTTCCCAATTGCATACTTTGAATGGCTCCCTTACTCCTTAAGTATTTCAGCCAATCAGGTCGTGCAGTGGTTACACTTTGCTCCCACCGCTTGTGTGGGGAAGTGCAAAGAGGTCTTTTTTTCAGCATCTACGAACTGAGAAAATGTGCACTAAAGAAAACAAATGTGTAGCAGAGAGCATCAGGAGGCGGAATCTCTTAGAGCATTACCTGGAAATTGCATGTGAGAGAGACTTCTTCATCTTCTTTTGGTGTTTGATCAAATTCTTGAAGTGGCAACTCACCTATTCAACCCATGGGAAGATGCACATTTCTCTGCAGTGAGTTGCCACTTTAGATGCTACCCAAAAGTGTAGCAACAGGATACACAAATCCTGTTGTTGCCCAAAGCCATCTATAGTTGTTCTGATCAAAGAACCAGGCCCTACTTGAAGTTTTTTTTTTTAGAGATCAAGCTGCAGCCAATGACCTATATTCTGGCCTATATGTGGTTCAAACGCTGCTGGTAAATTGTTTGCCCAGAAGGCTGTTCCATTTCTGTGTTTGTTTTGTTCACCTGGCCAAGCTCACCAGGCCCTTAAACAAAGGACTTCGGGGTATAAATAGCAATGCAAAGCAATACAGTAACTATGGTGCTTCTTCTCTGCTTCCAGGAAGGATTACTCGGGAGAATACACCATCTACTTAATACCATGCACAGTGCAGCCCACGCAATCATGGGTTGATCCGGGAGACAAGCCTTTACCCTGCACTGCTCATGCTCCAGAAAAGTAAGGAGATGCTTATTTTATTTGTGGCTTGATTTACCATGCCTGGGAATATTCATCAGTAAAGAGAGAGAGAGAGAGAGAGAGAGAGAGAGAGAGAGAGACTGATGCACACACAGATACCTGCACACCTTTTCCTACATGCAGAAGGCGATTCCTCCCATTCTACTCTCCCAACCATGCCACGTTCTTCTTTGGCCATTGAGTGGACTGGCTGGATTCAGAGGACTGGTGGGAGGCACCATCTGCAGAACTTCCAGGGGAAGAAGGCTCAGAGCCAGGGGATTGATGAGTGGTCAAAAAGAGAAAAGGGGACAGACTGGGAGGAGTCGGAAGCCGAAGAGGCAACAGGGTTTAGTGAACAGAGAGAGGCTGCGGCAGAAAGCAGTACAGACTCAGAGGCAATAGCAGAGGGGCGTCAAGAGGCTGAGTTTGCTGCAAGCAAAACTTGTTCTTGACAATCATGGTGGGGTGGGTGTTATTCAACTTGCCTTTTCTTGCAAAGCACACTGCACCATTAAGGCATCCTAGCAAATACATCCCCACTTCTAGTGACAGGCGCTTTGCTAGTACATAATAAACAGTAAACAGTTTAAAGGAAACATTTGAAGGAGGGAGATTTCATGGCCTCTCGGGCAGCTTGATTTCACTGGTTGTTTACAGATTTATTATTTGAATGTTGCGTCTTTTATGTGTCCAGGTAGTGACAAATCGCTAGTGCAAAAAACAAGCAAAACTTGGCTGGTTCATTCAGACAAACAAGAAGCACAAAATGGGAAATTTAAGAGGGAGACGTGTTTAAACCCTTTTTTCCAAGACTCAAGAATAATAGCAATTCCTGAGATGTGCAATGCTCTTTTTCCCTGCTCCAAGAGGAAATATTGGCACAGCCATCTTTGCAAACAAAGCTTTTGACAGCATTCCTACAAATGCATCTGGCTGATAGTCCAACACGGCGTGTGAAATCTGGCACTGTGCAGGCTAACAGCAGGCTCAAATCTGTGATCTTCGGATCACAGCCTTTCCTTTGTGCTGCGCTTCAAAAAGACTTCTTTGGATTATTTCCAAAGACGGAGCCGATGCTTAACGCCACCAGCACACCAGCAGTCAAACTGAAAGCATTCGGGGCAGGGGAGAAAACAGTTTTATGCTCTCTTTCCCAGAAGGGTAATAATGCTAGATGTTCTCACTTTATTAGTGCTGGCCAAATCCAATAAACAACCCATCCAGTGGAGAAGGCAGGGGCATGACTACCCTTGCTCTGGGGTGGGGCAATAGGCTTTATTTTCTGGGGGGGGGCATGCAATTTGTAGGAGGCATGAGTTATATTAAGAACAACTAGCCTCTTTCAATTTCAGGGCCGTATTGCCTCTTGGGCAACACGGTGGGAGCCACATTCAGGTTGTTGATAGACCCAGAGGCAAAAGTGCACAGGGCAATCGGTGTCACGGTGTCAGTTGTCCAAGTTGACAGCGGTCATTGTGGGCAGTGCCAGATTTACGTATAAGCCAAACAAGCTATAGCTTAGGACCCCACTCTCTTGGGGGCCCCCAAGAAAATTACAGTGGTACCTTGGGTTACAGACACTTCAGGTTACAGACTCTTCAGCTTACAGACTCCGCTAACCCAGAAATAGTACCTCGGGTTAAGAACTTTGCTTCAGGATGAGAACAGAAATCGCGCGGCAGTGGCACGGCAGCAGCAGGAGACCCCATTAGCTAAAGTGGTACCTCAGGTTAAGAACAGTTTCAGGTTAAGAACGGACCTCCAGAATGAATTACGGTAAGTTCTTAACCCGAGGTACCACTGTAAAGGAAAAAACAAATGAATGTAAATTTCCAAAATATAAGATTTTAAAAAACAAAAACCTACATACAGCAACAGTGTTTTGTGTTGTGGAGGCTCCTATGATATAAGTAATGGGCCCCGCCTGCTGGCCTGCTCCCTGAAATATCACTGGTTTGCTCATGGAAATCAGCCCTGAGTGCTCACTGGAAGGACAGATCCTGAAGCTGAGGCTGCAATACTTTGGCCACCTCATGAGAAGAGAAGACTCCCTGGAAAAGACCCTGATGCTGGGAAAGATGGAGGGCACAAGGAGAAGGGGATGACAGAGGACGAGATGGTTGGACAGTGTTCTCGAAGCTACCAGCATGAGTTTGACCAAACTGCGAGAGGCAGTGGAAGACAGGAGTGCCTGGCATGCTCTGGTCCAGGGGGTCACGAAGAGTTGGACACGACTAAACAACTAAACAACAACAACAGCATTCTGCCTGGACTGGTTGCATGGCAACATGTGCCAATGGTTTTAGATACCTGTTGCTCCACAAATTACCATATAGCATACATGCAACACAAAAAACAGTGACAATTTGTTGTTGACAAAGGACAGCTGGACATATAAAGGGCCCCATTACCTTCAGTAGCTTAGGGCCTCATCAAACCTAAATCCGGCCCTGATTGTGGGGCTGCAAAGGGGAGTAGGACAGGGCAGACTTGGGCAAATGTGTGCCTTCCACTCTGCCCTAATTCTGAAATTGTCTCACAGGCCATTTCTCTCTTGTTTCCTCTCTCCCGTTTAGATTTCTGATCCCAATTGCCTTCCAGCAAACTAACCGGCCGGTCCCCGTGGTGTATTCCCTGAACACGGAGTTTCAGCTCTGCAACAACGAGAAGGTGTTTCTGATGGACCCAACCAAATCGGAAATGTCCATGGCAGAGATGGACTACAAAGGAGCTTTTTCAAAGGGTAAGGTTTACGTTTCCTGGTTGGATTGGGTTGCGGTTTCCTGGCATCGCCTGTTGCCCAGCAGAAACTGCAGAAAAAGGAGGGGCAGTGATAAAAAGCTGTTGTCTAAATGAAATGGAACCTGGGTTGGTAAGGGTTGACATGATTAAAGTTTATAAATTAGCATGCGCCATTAAGGATAAGATGGGGGAATATGCAGGAGACATGATTTTGAGGAGACATGGAAAGGGTGTTTGTAGAATTTGTACTGTTAAATAGGAAAGGGGTCAAAGGGGTGTTGAAATTTTGGGAGGTTGGTGTCAGGGAACTGCCATCGGAACTAGAGGAGGAGGCGAGGCTCCACAGCGATGCTGGAGAGGGGCCAAGCAGGGAGAGAGGCAGGTCTCCGGCTGGGGAAGAAAATCAGCGCAACACCAGGGATAGAGGGGGGTCAATGGGGGAAGCAGAGAGGAGGCTCCAGGACTCTTCGCAGGAGACCGGCGAGGAGAGCACAGGCCCTCCGCTGCCCACACCCACCCTGCACAGAAGACTTCCGCGCAGGGAAAGTAGGCGGCGACTTGGCGTCAAAGAACTTCTTTGCTGGAAGAGGTTCAAGAAACGCCCACTGACGGATTCTGCTAGCGACTGAACAGCCACGGAGTGGATGGCTGTCCAGACAGAAACGGTTTAACCAGGCAACCTAGCCCAGAACGGCGGTAACTTACGCACGAGCAACCCTTAAAGCCATCACAGTTGGATAGTTGCAATGGAATGGTCTTGTTGGTGGGGTGCACATTTTTATTCTTATTTATTTCTGATTATTACTTTGTCAAAAATAAATAGATGAAAAGGGGGGGGAGTTTATAAAATTATACACGGCATAGAGAAAAGCTTTTCTTCCTTTTTCATAACACAAACTCCTGGTCTCTCTAAATATATATGTTTTAATACAAATATTGACTCAGCCTGAGTCCTGTGTGTTTTCTTTCCTCAGGCCAAATCCTTTACGGCCGCGTGATGTGGAATCCTGAGCAGAATCTCAACTCTGCCTACAAACTGCAGCTGGAAAAAGTCTATCTCTGCACAGGGAAGGATGGCTATGTGCCTTTCTTTGACCCGACGGGGACCATCTACAACGAGGGTCCGCAGTATGGCTGCATCCAACCCAGCAAACACCTGAAGCACAGATTTCTGCTGCTGGTACATTGTGTAACTCTAGCATCTTGGGGCAAGGCTTTGAAGGGCAACCACCCTGGGCTTAGGGTGGATGTGGACAGCCGTTGTAGCACACGTCTGGCAGGGGGACAGAAAGGATATCCAGAGGGGATCCTCTGAAGATACATTTACCAAGTTACAGTGGTACCTTGGGTTACAGATGCTTCAGGTTACAGACTCCGCTAACCCAGAAATAGTACCTTGGGTTAAGAACTTTGCTTCAGGATGAGAACAGAAATCGTGCTCTGGTGGCGCGGCAGCAACAGGAGGCCCCATTAGCTAAAGTGGTGCTTCAGGTTAAGAACAGTTTCAGGTTAAGTACAGACCTCCAGAACGTATTAAGTACTTAATCCAAGGTTCCACTGTATAGGTTACTACAGTGCAGTGCAACTACTTGCTAAACCCCAAGGCTGGCCCCCAGCATCAGGCAAGGTCAAATTTGCCTCTGGTGGGCATTATTAAAAGACAGCTAAATGTCAATAGAATCATAGAGCTGGAAGCAACCTCAAAGGTGAATTAGACCAGACTTTGCCCACTTGGACTACAACACCCATCAGCCACAGCCAGCACAATGGGCATTGTAGTCCAAAACATCTGGAGGGCATCTGAAGTTGAAAACAAAGGTTGAAAGATGAGACTCTTAACCTCAGGGTCATGGGTTTGAGCCCCATGTTGGGCAAAAAAATTCTTGTCTTGCAGGGAATTGACCCTCATGGTCCCTTCCAACTCTGCAATTCTGTGATTCTAATTTCAGGTAACAGAGCTGAGAAGGGCCCTTTTACTTGAGACCCCGAGGAACTGCTGCCAATCAAGAGCAGACAGCACTGGGCTCGATTGGCAGTGGTCCTAAATAGCCAGTGTGCCAGTGTGGTGTAGTGGTTAAGAGCGGTAGTCTCGTAATCTGGTGAACCGGGTTCGCGTCTCCGCTCCTCCACATGCAGCTGCTGGGTGACCTTGGGCTAGTCATACTTCTTGAAGTCCCTCAGCCCCACTCACCTCACAGAGTGTTTGTTGTGGAGGACGAAAAGAAAGGAGAATGTTAGCCGCTTTGAGACTCCTTAAAGGGAGTGAAAGGCGGGATATCAAATCGAAATCCAAACATGCAATTTACTGTTAGTTCCATGAGAGAAGCAGTAAGTGTGGTGAATTAAGAGGAAACACCACACTGATCATTGTTCCTCTCTCCTTAGACAGTAGGTCTGTTGGTTTTAGTATTATAGTTGTCATTGAAATTCTACTCAGTATTGATCCAGAGTAGATTCCAATGCACTGTATAGTTAGCAGAGTAACAACTTAAACACGTTGCAGGATTCCCAAAAAATAGACCAGAGGCAATTATATTTCATCCAGCAGAGCTTGACTGCTACTGAAGGCAAATGAGCATAATGGTCACAAATCCAATACGTTCAGGATTGGCACAGTCCATAAGAAATCCAGTTGCAACAGACTTAACTTAAACTTACAATAACTTACGATGCCTAAACCTTAACACTGAGCATGCTATGTAGAGAACACCACACCAGAAAGAAAAGAGATAGAAAAATAAAGTGAAACTCAGGTTCCTTCTGGCCTTACTATTATAGTCAGCATGACCTTGATAGAAAGAGATTAGAGAACCAGTTTAAACCAGCTTTACTCAGCTTCTCTGAAGGAATAACCCAAACATCATGAACCTTCTGCTTGTTTCTTTCACACAGAGAAGCTTCCAGAACCCTCTTGAATTAATTAGAACAGGAAAGATCTCTAGACATCAGATCAATACTTTCTGCACCAAGAAATGCAAACTGACAGTAGTTATACAGGTGTCAAAAGTCCTGTTGGCCTAGAAATTGAATTAAACAAACTGAACTTAATAGATTGGGACAATTAGCTAGGAGGAAAAAAGATACAGATCAGCACACAGTAGTTGTGTACCTCTTCCCTTTGGCCAACCTGCTGCCTGCTTCTCCAGGGAGCCATCTTTGGACAATGATGCAATTCTTTGTAGGCCTGCTCTCTTAAGAGCATGTTGTCTCCATTTACCTTCTAATCATGGGCTACTGCTCCCTTCCAATTCCAGGACAGGACTCAGCCAGAAGCGACTGACAAATACTTCCACGATGTACCTTTCGATGCCTGTTTTGCTTCTGAGCTGTCGGATTTCCACCTGGTCAGCAGCATGCCTGGAGTAGACGGCTTCATCATGAAGGTGGATGCCCTCTACAAGGTGGGTAGGATACAAGTTAATGTCCCAGGTGCAAATGTCATGGTTTTAATTCTACAAATTGATTGTGCAATGGAACACTAGAATCTATGCCTTCTCATTGCTCGGTGTGTGGAAATTGAGGGGGAGCGGGGGATCTGGGTATGCCAACTTTGCTCAAAATGATGCCCTTGAGATGTTTTGCAGAGCAACTCGCATCAGCCCCAGTCATCACAGCAAGGGTAGAGCGGATGCAGGTTGTTGTTCCAAAGATCTAGAGGGCAGCAGGTTGAAAAAGGCTCATAGGCACTGCCATCTTCCTTAGATGAGACGAGATGGCACTGTGGGCAGGTGGTTCATCTGCCCAAGGGAGTAGTGTCAATCCTCTATTAAATGGGTTTATACCTGTTGTTCTTGTTTAGTCGTGTCCTACTCTTCGTGACACGGGTGGCGCTGTGGGTAAAACCTCTGCGCCTAGGACTTGCTGATTGCATGGTCGGCGGTTCGAATCCCCGCGGTGGGGTGCGCTCCCGTCGTTCGGTCCCAGCGCCTGCCAACCTAGCAGTTCGAAAGCACCCCTGGGTGCAAGTAGATAAATAGGGACCGCTTACCAGCGGGAAGGTAAATGGCGTTCCGTGTGCTGTGCTGGCTCGCCAGATGCAGCTTGTCACGCTGGCCACGTGACCCGGAAGTGTCTGCGGACAGCGCTGGCTCCCGGCCTATAGAGTGAGATGAGCGCACAACCCTAGAGTCTGGCAAGACTGGCCCGTACGGGCAGGGGTACCTTTACCTTTACTCTTCGTGACCCCATGGACCAGAGCACGCCAGGCACTCCTGTCTTCCACTGCCTCCCACAGTTTGGTCACGCTCATGTTTGTAGCTTCGAGAACACTGTCCAACCATCTCGTCCTCTGTCATCCCCTTCTCCTTGTGCCCTCCATCTTTCCCAACATCAGGGTCTTTTCCAGGGAGTCTTCTCTTCTCATAAGGTGGCCAAAGTATTGGAGCCTCAGCTTCAGGATCAGCCCTTCCAGTGAGCACTCAGGGCTGATTTCCTTCAGAATGGAGAGGTTTGATCTTCTCGCAGTCCATGGGACTCTCAAGAGTCTCCTCCAGCACCATAATTCAAAAGCATCAATTCTTTATGGTTCAGCTCTCACTTCCATACATCACTACTGGGAAAACCATAGCTTTAACTATACGGACCTTTGTTGGCAAGGTGATGTCTCTGCTTTTTAAGATGCTGTCTAGTAATATGCTTACGAAGGGCAATTGTCTGGAATTATAGTTCTGTTTTTGGAATTCTACTGCTCCCTCCTCTCCATTTGCAGTTGAGTGCTCCTTGTTGTATCTTTATCACTGGGAGTGCCTTTCAAGGGGGTGCTATCAAAACATAAGGAATAAACAAATAATTCCCTTTATCCAGTAACTGAAAAGTTAGGTTTGGGGGCTGGGCAGTGAGGGTTTTCACTGAAGCATCTAGTGAAGGCTCTCTTTTTTTAGTTTATTTTTGTGCGCCCCTTGTGTCTTTTTGAACAGGTGGAAACCGGGCATCAGTGGTACCTCCAAGTGATCTACGTCATTGGCCCTGAGACCATTGCGGGTCCCCGGGTACCACGTTCTCTGGTGCAGCAGCTGCGGCGCAGCCGCCGGGATCTTGCGGGCCCCAAGGGTGGCCTGATCCTAGACGACTCCTTGATCTACGACAACGAAGGAGACCAGGTGAAGAATGGCACGAACATGAAGTCTCTCAACCTGGAGCAGCAAGAGGCGGTGGCTGCCGCTTCCCTGTCGCAGACGGGGGCGTCCATCGGCAGCGCCTTCGCGGCCATCATGCTCCTCCTGCTGATTCTCCTGGTCTTCTGCTTCGTGACCAGGAAGTGTCGGAAGCATAGGAAAAAGAAAAAGGTGGCGAGGGACGCCGTGGAGCAGTATCCTCTCAACACCAAAGTGGAGGCCGCCAAGAGGAACACAGAGGGCGTCGAGAAGAACGTCAACAGACAGTATTGCACCGTGAAGAACCTGAACGTACTCTGCGAAAGCGATGGGGCCTACAAGGCCCAAGGGGCAAAGGTTAAGCAGGTGAACTTGGCGGTGAAAGTCCACAACAATTTACACGACGGAACAGAAGTCTAGTAGCCCGTGCACAACTTTTCTTTTTCCTTTTTGTAATATCTTTTTTATAAATTGTACAAAGGAAATTGGAGCCAGGGTGGGGGTGGGGGTAAACTATGGTTTGTTGGTTTTTTTAAAAAAGAAACCATCCCTGATATTTTTGTAACGGTCTTCATGGGTGGTGGGGAGAGAAAGGGAGGAGCGATACCTTTTTGGTCATTGTTTGCTTGAGCGGTGAACAAGCAACACGTCTTTGCACGCTTCCACTCCGCAACGGAGCTACCTCACTGAGAAGCAGGCCTGCGTTGAGGCACTGAATTGAGTCTCTTGGATGACAGCATTCCATTCACACACCCATCCAGCCTCCAGTGCTCAGTTTCCTGTATCTTCCACTGCACAATGGGGTTGATTAAACACTAGAAGGGTGCCGAATGCAAATGAGGCTTCTTGGAGGTGGAAGAAGCAACAGGGCAGTAATTCTTGTGGTCCACTGCTTCCTCTCGCAGCCACTATTGCATCAGTTACATTGGAACCTGCTCAGGTTCAACCATATCTACACACCGGTTCCTCCAACTGCTGAATGAAAGTGAAGCACGCTGCGGCAGCATTAGAGGAAGCGGGCAGGGATTTAAGGGCTTCTCTTTGAGCCAGTCACACATGACAGAAGTCTCAGCTTTTAAAGTTCATTTTAGTTGCTAATTATCCTTTCTCTTTCTTTCTTTCTTTCCTTCCTTCCTTCCTTCCTGCTGTCATGGTGCAGGTAACATGTTAAGCCAAATGTATAATGCATTCTCTTTGAGCAAAAGTAAGATCTGATCACCACTATTACTAGAACTACCACTGCCATATATATTTGGTGATGCCCAACTAAGTTGTATTCAGAATAGCAGGCTATCTCCCATTGCTTATTTAGTGCCAAAAATGTGCTGGGTAATATTCAGCCGGTCTCCACTTAAGTAGAAGAAGTGGTTTCTTCCTCCGTAGAAACACTTAATGTTAATTTCTCAAATGTCTGAATTGTCATACATTTCTGAATTTTCTCCAGTCCAGAATTCCATGAGTGTTCCATTGGACACCCAGAAATCCAAGCAGAGCAGGCTTTCTCAATTGTTTCAGTGGGGTGAGCCAATGTACAAACGGAAAGGAGTATATGTTTGCGGGTTGGCTCCCTCCCTTGACATGAATGGGGAAATCATTTCACGAGGGAGCTTCACACATGCATTGGAACTTCAGTGCCTGGAATAGACTGTAGAACAATTACGTTCTGCTGTTAGTGCCTAAGCATACCTACTTGGATATACATACCATTGAGAACAAGGAACTTGTTCCTGAGTAAGCATACAGAAGATCAGATTGCACATACGTAAATACAGTGACCTCCATAGGAGATGAGCAAATATTTGTGGATATTGAAGAAGAACCACTCTGATTTCAGAAATGTTGGGTATAAATGCATTGTATGCAGTGTGCCTAATCTTATTACTGTTTGGTCTGCTGCAAATCTGCTGTGACAGTCTCATCATAGCGGCTGGTTTTGGGACAATTATGAAGCTGGCGGACCGTGGTGGAATATTTCACCTGGCTGAGATTGCCAATATATTTTCTGTAGATGCACACTTGAAAGTGTCGAAAGACCTGTAATCGTTGCTTTACTTTGTTTGATTCACGCAATCACTTTGTATACCTTTTGATCGATGCCAACAGGCAGTATTGGATTTCCCTCAGACGCACACTGGCCCATTTATTCACAGTTTCAGCATTCTGCCATTCATAATTAAGCAACATCCATGATGCTTTGAAGAAGTCTTGTGAATGCTTTGACCTGTGTTCAGATTGTTCCCGTGTGTGCCCTGGACTGAAGACACTTCCCAGGGCTTGTCAAACAGTGAACTGAACATTCTGTTGGACGATTCACATGTGTGGGTTGACCCTAGGTGGAGAAGGGCCATTTGCGTTGACATAAAACCATCATACAGATTGGGACTGGAGCTTTCGCTACCAGGATGTTGTGTACAAGGTCTAGCCTGTTGCCCCACTTCAGAGCCTGATACGCAATGCAATTGAATGCACAGAGCCCCTGCCTTTGTGAGCTGTCCTCATTCAGACCAACAAACCCTGCCCTCCATTGAAGTGAATGTGCGTGGTGGAGTTCATTGCATACATTGAAACCTCTGGGCCCACAGCAGCCTGCTGAATCTGGGGAAGAACACCAGAGCCGCCAGAGTGGTCTTGGAACAGGGAGCCCTGGGTCTGAAGAAGAAGAAGTGGAGGAGGAGGAGGAGTTTGGATTTGATATCCCGCTTTATCACTACCCTAAGGAGTCTCAAAGCAGCTAACATTCTCCTTTCCCTTCCTCCCCCCCCCCAACAAACACTCTGTGAGGTGAGTGGGGCTGAGAGACTTCAGAGAAGTGTGACTGGCCCAAGGTCACCCAGCAGCTGCATGGGGAGGAGCAGAGATGCGAACCCAGTTCACCAGATTACGAGTCTACTGCTCTTAACCACTACACCACACTAAGTCTCTGCTCAGAAGCCAAGCTGATTGGTTGATCTAGGGCAAGTCTTCAGGCCTGTCCTACCTCACAGGGTGGTTGTGAGGGTTAAAATGGCATGACCCCCCCACGAGTGGCATTCTGGGCTCCTTGAAAAGGTAGAATAAAACGGTAAAAAAAATGATATTGCAGAAGAGATACTCTGGCATGGCAGGCAGGATCTTGTGCCAAGTTATTTAGTGCTGGAATGCCAACATTGTGTATGCATGGTGTTGCCAAAACTAGGGGAACCATGGAAAATCCATCTCAGTAGTAGTACAGAGCATCTTGCACATTGGTGTTGCTATACGAATAATGATTGCAATGCTGTTGAAACAAGAGACAATAAGCACATATACGTTCTCCTAAATTGTACAACTGCTAGCACATGGATATTGCATATTGCTGTTTGTCACCAAATGTTCAAGTGTTGAGGCCTGCAGGCATACAAGTCCTACCCCCTTTCAATATGCATACTTCCCCCATTCCGAGAGAAAGTTCTTTTAAGTTGCTCTGAGTAAATCTCATTTGGTGCTATCAACCCATTTTCTTGAAACTTGCCTTTTTATGTATTCTGGAGCATTGGTCATTTTGTTACGGGACGAATGGTTTTTATTTCCATGATACCCTTTTCTCTGCATTGTTGCTGGGTTTTTGTTTTGCTAATAAAAACCACATTTGGTTACTTTTCAACTGAACTTGCCTTTCAATCTAAATTGGTTGCACAGACCTACCCAGATCGGCCAGGCAGATTTCATCACGTTTGCCTTCAACCAACATTTCAGAGATGTAAAGAGCAATGCAGACACCAGCATAGGTGCGAGGCAAAAACCTTCCTTTTCTCACAGGCCGATCTGTGGCCTTTCTCAGGGGTGAGAGATGGGGTAGTATTGTTTTTGTCCATTGTTGTAAACAAAATCTGGTTTTGTTCCCTTATGGTCTTGTACACAAGAGCCTTTATAGAGTCCTTTGTAGGTTCTCCATCAGTAGGAGAAAATAAGAGGCCAACCAGAGAATATTCAGAAGCAAAGAAGCTTGTAAGCCTGATCTTTATTGATCTGTTGCAACAGGGTGCTCCCTTCACACACAGGAGAGTGGAGGAGGACCCAGAACAAAGGTGTGCCTCCCCTTATATAGACATTTTGAAATTCCCTACTCAGGAGCTCAAGACCACCCCCAGAAACATCATACATACATCACAGAAGGGGTGTAGCCCAAGACCACCCCCCAGATACATCCTACCTACATCATATAAAAGGCGGTCTACAACAGAAATCTGAGTGCATTGTTTATCTCCTGTCTGCCTGGTTATCTGATAATGCCTCATCTGATTGCCTTTTCTGGTAGTTTTTCTGGGGGAGTCTACATCGCCCTTGTTCTCCCCTCACACCTTTTACAGTGATCGGCCGTGATCGACTGTATCAGAGCCCTTCCCTCGACCTGCCACAGAGTGTATCACACAGGGAATCTCCAAAATGTCTATATAAGATCAGGCTTACTAGCTGCTTTGCTTCTCAATATTCTCTGGTTGGCCTCTGTTATTTTCTCCTACCGACGGAGAACCTACAAAGGACTCTATAAGGGCTCTTGTGTACCCCATAAGGGAACAAGACCAGATTTTGTTCAACACCATTACCATGTTATATATTCTTGTGCTTTTATATTGTAAGCTGGCAATGGAAGACAGGGGAGAAAAGCAGCCCAGTGTGTTCACCAAGGCTACAAAGAGGAGGGCTGTATCTTTGCAGTGTCATAAAGCAGGGTGGGAACTTCAGGCCCTCCAGGGCTCTTCACCTGGCCCTGGGATTCTCCTCAGGCCTCCCCTCTCTTCAGCCCTGCTCCATGCCATCTTTTCCTGCCTGCAACAATCTTCTAACTGTGATAATTTCTCTTGTGTGCCTGGGTGGTGAGGAGTTAGACACCTCTGGAATGTTGCATGGCTGGAAAGTAGCCTGCAGTCCGCAGGTCGCTTCCAGACGACCCATTTGTTGAACCCACCTCCCTATAAGTTTGCACAAACTTTGCGGTACTGTACTATAAAGCATTCAGATTTGTTTATGGGGAGATTAGACGACGTGGTAGCAAACAATCGCCATACCACGCTTTCCAGCGCGTTCCCCTATCACTTTCCTCACTGAATGGAAAAACAACTCTGCAGCTGCGTAAAAACGCCCTTTATTTTTTAATTCCCCTTGGCTTTGGCGCCCCTTTCCTTTTTGGCCAAGCGCCCGCGCACTGAGCAAATACATGGGATGCTAATACAGCAGCCATGCAGTCCAGACAAAAAGACACGTCGTGCTAAAGCGGAGCGCTTTCCCTGTGGGATGCCTGCCTGCCTCACAACTCTTAGCAAAGCGCAGCAGCGCCGTAGTTCGAGCCTCCCGGCTCTTCCGGGGTTGCAGCGAGACCAAGAGTGACGAGAAATAGCCCGACAGCAAGCTGGGATGGGCCGGCCGTGAGCCCTGCCTCCATCCCCGGCGTCGTAGCCCAGCAGGTGGGGCCGAGCGAGGGCGGAGCGCAACTTTCCCTCGGCAGCGCCTACACTCCCGGGGCGCTTTTTCCCTTTGCAAACTCGCGGCTCCTGGGGCGCGTCTGGCTGTTGCTGGCGGGTAAGTCATGGAGAGCAAAGGACGCCTGACTTTCTACTCCACCTCTCGGGCGCCGGGGGGACCCCATTGAGGCGGGCGGGCGCGCGCTTTCGTGCCGCACCTCTCGCGCTTCGGCCGGTGCAGTACCCCGAGGCGCCCCAGCCGCGCCTTCTTGGCGCGCCGTCGCGGCTTCTTCCTGGGATTATTGGAAACGGTGCGCTTTGCGCGCTTGAGGCAGCAGTTTTGCCCCACCAGGAGTGCCAGCTCCTGAATTTTGTGGGTGCTCGGGCACCCAGGGCCCCGGCGCCTATGCCAGGCAACTTTCGATGGGGAACATAGGTGTCAATTCCCTGGGGCCCTGGATGCCCAAGCTGAGCACCCACAAAATTCCGTGCCAGGGCCATGGCACCTACGGCTCCAGGCATCCAGGGTCGCGGGGCCAAGTTGACACTCCTGTTGCCTGGGGAATCTTCGGGGGTGCAGCGGGAGAAACTCCCACCCCACCCCCCATTCCGACGAGGCTGGTTTAGGACTTCCGATGGGTTTCCATCTCTGGCCTGGTTTCATACAACAGCCTCAGTCCTAATATAGATATTGCCCAACATGGGTTTGGGATTCCTCTCCCTCCCCACGCCTATTTTTGTTAGAGCTTTCTTGAAACTCTCTGGGGTGCAGGATCTACTTCCTATTGTGTGTTGCTAATGTGCAGGGAAAGGACATGATGACTCATAGGGATGGAATCATGGGTGAATGAAGCTTTTTCACATGTTAGCAGCACTCCTGTAATGTTTCAAGGTAAAGCTGAGTGGAACTGCATACTTGTGATCTGGCTTGGATCAAAGGCCTCTCAGTTCATGGAAAGCAAACATTTGAGGGAGAAACTTTCCGTGTGCAGGGAATGTGGTGGAGCTTCATAATATATAACACACACACTTGCACACACCTGCAGTTTGGAGCGGGGTGGTCCTGAGAGGACTATACCATGTAAAAAAATCTGGACACTTGATTTGGTTTAAGGATTAGAGAAGTTCATGGAGCATCGGTCTATCTGTGGCTGTTATCTATAATAGACATTAATTGGGGCTGCCACACGTCCAGAATTTCCTGGACATAGCTGGGATTTGGCTGTTGAAAACAGCTGTTTGGGTGGAAGTCACTGACATGTCTGGGAAAATCTGGACATATGGCAATCTATGTTGGAAGTGCATATTTTGGTGAATTCCCTTTAAAATAGCTCAGAAGGAAAAAAACCTCAGCAACTTTGCCAAAAAAGGCTTTACAACGTTTGTGTCCAGATTTTCATTTTTTGAAATATGGCAACCCTACATTAATGAAACCTTGGCAGGATATCTTGGTATATAATACGATGCCGTGGTTAAAAGTGTGATGGTGGCAGTCTTAATCACGCTTTCTTTCAGCGAGCCGCTTTTGGAGAGTGTGTGTTGGGACAGATGGAATTCTGTATGGGCGGAGTAATCCCAACTTTCCCTGCTAATATTGCTCTAAGTTTGTATAGAGACTGTGTTGATCAACACTTGGTAAACTCTCTGGGAAACCTGCTATATGACTGCCCATTACACCTTGGTCTCTTGAAAAACCAACAATCTGTATGAGCCCTGAGAGATAGTGAAGGCTGATAAACTCTTAATAACCCTATGACAGTCTGAAGCCAGCTTGAGTCGACATCTACACTGTCTGTGCTTCAGTGCAGGAAGAAAAGAAGGGCTGCTGAACCCTCATTGCCCTGCTTACCTCCACAGGTCGCTTCTAGATGACCTGTATGCTAAGCAGTGGCTGGCTCAATCGGTTAGAGCATAGTGCCAAGGTTGCAGGTTCAATCCCCATATGGGACAGTTACATATTCCTGCATTTCAGGGGGTTGGACTAGATGATCCTTAGGGTCCCTTCCAGCTTTACAATTCTATGATTCTCTTGATTTTCACTCCTCCTGAGTCGTTTGCACAAGGTGTCTGGGCTGGTTAAAGGTAAAGGGACCTCTGACCATTAGGTCCAGTCATGGCCGACTCTGGGGTTGCGACGCTCATCTCGCTTTACTGGCCGAGGGAGCCGGCGTACAGCTTCTGGGTCATGTGGCCAGCATGACTAAGCCACTTCTGGCGAACCAGAGCAGCGCACGGAAGCGCCGTTTACCTTCCCTCCAGAGTGGTACCTATTTATCTACTTGCACTTTGACGTGCTTTCGAACTGCTAGGTTGGCAGGAGCAGGGACCGAGCAACGGGAGCTCACCCGTCGTGGGGATTCGAACTGCTGACCTTCTGATCGGCAAGTCCTAGGCTCTGTGGTTTAACCCACAGCACCACCCGCGTCCCTTGTCTGGGCTGGTTAGACACCTCTGATTCTGATCTGTTTGTGGGAAGGTTAGACAGCACTGTGTGAAGCAATGGCTATCCCATATTTTCTAGTAAATTGCATTGCTACTTTCCTTTTCAATTTTTTTTAAAGCAGATTTGTTGATCAGTAGTGCCTTTGATTGTGTGCAACCTTAATTTGTTGGCATGTGACTGAATCACTTTTAAAAAATAACAGTAATCTGGAACTGCCTAGAGTCCGCCTCAAAGCAGCATACAGTGGTACCTCAGGTTACATACGCTTCAGGTTGCACACTCCGCTAACCCAGAAATAGTGCTTCAGGTTAAGAACTTTGCTTCAGGATAAGAACAGAAATCGGGCTCCAGCGGCGCGGCAGCAGTAGGAGGCCCCATTAGCGAAAGTGGTGCTTCAGGTTAAGAACAGTTTCAAGTTAAGAACGGACCTCTGGAACGAATTAAGTACTTAACCTGAGGTACCACTGTATTTTATCAGGTGCTGAAGTGAGCCCTGCTTGGAGAGGTGTATGCCTTGCGTGCATACCCCATTTGTTATCTAAACCAGAACCCCACCTGTGCTTTATATGATACTGGGGAAGACCCACATTTGAAGAGATGGCTTTTCCCTCATTGTCCCTGGTGTGTCCTTCCTTCACTAAGCCTGGTTTTGAGAAGCAGAGGAAAGTTCTCTAACTGCTTTTACTCCTCTGCAACCCTTGTTTCCATAACTTCAGGTTGGGTGGGGCAAATTTCTCCCAAGCAAAACACTGAGCTAACTTTATGCATTAAGCCCTGTGTGCTTGTGGCAAACGAACATCCCTGTTTAAGGATCTGAGTCAATACGCCTTTTCCTGTGTTGCGTATTTGAGCTTGGATAGTTTCCAAAGTTCTCTGGGTAAAAAAATAAAATAAACCATGGGTGGGAGGATGTTAGATATACAGTGTATTCCCTCTCCTATTCATTCCCTGTCGCCTGTGACTCAGGCCAGAATGGTGAGTTATTCAGAAGCCTGTTTTTATTGGGGGGGGGGGGATGAATGGGAATGGAGACTTTGCAAACACAAATCAGCGGTTGGGAGGGGTGTTGATGCTGTGTCCAAATGTAGCAAACTGTGGCTTGTACAAGCTGTAGTTCTCTTCTCAAATCAGGACCTGATACTATGGTTTGGAAACAAACAGTGGTTTGCTTCATTCAGGCAAAATGGTGCCTAAAACAGTTGTGGTGGAACGGAGTGCAGGAAGACATAGCTAACTGACCGCAACAGTCAGAGGGAGCTGGTTTTTGTTGCCAGTTTCACAGTGTGTGCACAGGCCTCACTATAGATTTGTAGATGTAGACTTATTGTGAATCTTAAAAGGTGCAGAACGGGATTTTGATACCCCCAGCAGCAACATCATGAGAATTGCCGCAGGAATGTATTGGAAAGAACATAATGCTAATTGTCTTCATTTTATTTTATAGCCTTTAAAAGCCCTTTAATATTTCAAAAAGCTCTTAAGTAGTGCTCACTATGTGCAATATAAAAACAATGTTCATTAAGTTAAAAATAGACCCTAAAAATACCCAACAGTATAAAAACAGGTAAAAGCAAATAAAACAGATTCAGGAGTTTCATACACATTAATCCAGGTCTGATCATAAGAATCAGAGAAAGCCCAGTGGAAAAGACGAGTCTTTACAAGAACAGACATCTTCTTTTCTTGTGTTAGTGTATTTTATAATAACATGCCCAGTGTTGAATTCTGTTAACATCTGGTTATTCTTCCAGAGTCATTCTGAGAGAAGATCATAATGGCTTCTGTTTGGGTGAGTAAAATCATGTCGTCCGCATACCTTACTCTTGTGCATTTGGGATCCTCTCTGTTTGCTTGGAGACTCAACTTTAGAGAGAAAAAACAGAGAAAGTCTGAGTCCTTTGCATGACACACTTCTGGCTGTTTTGCTCATGTGCCATTTTGAAAAACTATTGCCGGATAATGAAATTATTTGTTTAGTATGGAGATCACAGGTTTGCTTAAGGTCTGTTAGTATCTCAGCCAGCCAGCCAGGCTCGTCTGAGAAGGGCATCATCTAAAAGCAAATTCTGAGACATTGGGAGCTGCTTTGCACCAAAGTCAGATCCATTAGTCTTCTATCTCAGTAATGTTCAGCACCTTTCTAGTTTCAGACAGGGTGTATTTTCAGACAGGTGTGGTATTCAACTAACTTTTAGTCAGAGTTAGACCCATTGAAATTAACAAACATGACTCAGTTAATACCTCCTGCATAAAAAGCATGTGTTCTATCATTGAGCAGTAGTCCTTTCTAAGGTCTCTATTCCCCCAGCCTCCTCAGAATATCATCTTGCTGATAATGAAAATTTTTGCTCCACTTCCTTTCTTTGTAGAATTTGTAACAAACCTCTCAGTCAAGGGTAATTAACTGATAGATGGATTCAGACTCATGTGGTTAAACTGTTAAGGTTTCTCTAATGTGATGATTGCACTACTACTCATTCATTTGCTCGCTCATTCATTCATTTTTCCAGAAATTTATTCCACTTTCCTTAGCAGGAGTCCTACGTTATCTTGTAAATGGGTCACTCCTCATCCCAGAGGTGGAGAGGGGGAAACCCCACATTTAATCTTGTAGCTCCAAAGCTGTCACTTTTCTTTTAGGGAGAAGAGAATAAGCTATGAAAGATGGGCCTTGTTCCTCAATGCTAGCAAGAGCCTTGGCTTTGTAGCAAATGTTTCCCACATCCGAGTTCTCTCTCTGGGCAAAATATCGCCATGGAAGAAATTCGAGAAGTAGCTCCTAGGGTGACAGAAAAATCAGGTTCAGGAACTGCCTCTAGGTTTGAGGAGAGTCACTCTCTGGTAACATTGATGTGCCCTCTCTTGGTGTCTTTACCTGAGAGCAACATCCCACGACTATGAGCCGCCATTTTGTTGTTGTTGTTTAGTCGTTTAGTTGTGTCCGACTCTTCGTGACCCCATGGATCAGAGCACGCCAGGCAAACTGATGTTAGTAGCTTTGAGAACCCTGTCCAACCATCTCGTCCTCTGTCGTCCCCTTCTTCTTGTGCCCTCCATCTTTCCCAACATCAGGGTCTTTTCCAGGGAGTCTTCTCTTCTCATGAGGTGGCCAAAGTATTGGCGCCTCAGCTTCAGGATCTGTCCTTCCAGTGAGCATTGAGGGCTGATTTCCTTCAGAATGGATAGGTCTGATCTTCTTGCAGTCCATGGGACTCTCAAGAGTCTCCTCCAGCAATGAGCTGCCATTTTAATTTCCCAGAATGTTCCAGAATGCCCAACGTGGCAGCACTCTGGGGCACTATGGAAAATTAAAACGGGGTTGCCAAGCCCAGTATGGGAGTCTTGGGCTGGTGGCAGCAATGTGGGCCCTGCTGAGGTGATAGGGCTGGAACTGACCTGAAAAACTGGCCTGGCCAGTTTTTGTGGAAGGATTTCCAAATATGTTGGGAATGTGGCTAGGACATCCACATACTTTAGATACAATGAGGCTGTGGTTCTGTCAAGGTTATCACAGCAGGGTCCCTCAACCAGGTGTGCTCCCTGCAGCTTTGGACTACAACTCCCATCAGCCCCTGCTAGCAGGCACCAAGTAGGAGAAGGCTGCTCTGCGGGAACTGAAGAGCCACAGGCAGTTTAGTCCGTTACAGAAACAGGAAGGAAGCAGAAGATGGAGACGGCAGCTCATGTCTCCACTTCTGCAAACATCCTGGAGCCAGCAAATGTGTACAAAGCAGAGTAATGCCCACATGCAAGACTTCCCTGACTCACTGTCTACCTGGCTTCAACCACACTTTGTCTCCACAAATTGAAGGATTGGCTTTCCCTTTGCACATTTCCCTCAGCCTATCACACATAGTGCACACTGCTGCACCAGCAATCTCAGGAATGTGCGAGCTGCATGTGCCTTTCATTGTTCTTGACTGTGGCTGAATTTGAGCATGTTCAGAGCCCCACGCAGGCAGGATTTTGGCATCAGGAAAACTGCTTCGCCTTTATTTCTTCATTTCCAGTGGATGAACTAAGTCAACATTCCTGAATGGCTGAGCTCATAAGCTCCTGGTGTGTGTGTGTGTGTGTGTGTGTGTGTTTTCCCCCTTATCCACACCCAAGTGAATTTCCTCTGGCCTCCTCTGGTTAGATCAGATCTTATAAGCAAAAGGCCAGGACTTTGATTTGTTTGCTGCCCCATTATATTTTAAACTTAGAGAGGCTTATGAACATACATCTTATTTTAATGAATTGACTTTTGTGCAACTTCAGAAAGCTTTTACAGAGTCATGATTAAATACAATAAACTCTGCTTATAGAGATGGGAGACACAGAGGCATACCAAAAAACAAACGTGTCTGCATTAGGGGATGTCCTGAAGTAGAGGACCTTATGCATTATATCTTGCTCTGCCCCTTATATAATGAAGCAAGAGAAAGAGTTTTAGCACCTATAATGACAAGGTCCCCTGGCCAGAACCCCTCTGACGTGATTTTATATCTCCTCGCAGACACAGATAAGTATGTGACCTGGCGTGTAGCACTCTTTGCAACTGCCGCTAGGAAAATTAGACCAAATTATATAGCCAAGGTGGCCACCAACTGTAAAGGAGATGGATTTATTTGACCCTATCTACATCAAGCTATATTCTATCTTTATCACCAAACTCCGAATATAATTGCACATTGTATTAATTAACCTTATTTTTTAATATATCAGTGGCCATGTGATAATTTTAGCTTATAAATTTTATTGTTTAATGTCTTGTATATTAAGGTACTTTTATAGCTCTGTTTAGAGTAGCTAATGTCTTGATAATGTTAACGGAGAAATCTGAGGGCTCCTTTGGACAAAAAAACAAGGACACCAGCCAGGAGTACCAGAGCAAAACAGCAGCCAGTAGGCTTGGTCTTTATTGAAGACTGTCGTGACAGGACTCCTACCTGCCACAAGGTAGAACAAGATGGAAGCCCCGAACAAAAGAGCCCCCAAACTTTTATTAGCTGCTAATCCCCATGTTACACCCACCAAACTACATCACTAATACATCACGGTTACATCATGAAAGGGGAGGTCTGGTGGCAGTAATCTGAGCATCCTGGACCCTGCCCCATGGTTCTCCTTTATTATATCCATCAAAACTTATTTACACTGTTGAATTTATCTTAATGCTGCCAACGTTTTCAAGTGTACACAATCCCCCCCCCATATATTCAATAAACATTTTCCAATCTTCTTTAAATGTATGCTCTTCTTGTTCTCTTATTCTATATGTTAGATCCACAAGCTGCGCATATTCCATCAGTTTAAGTTGCATTCTTCTTTAGTTGGGAGTAGCTCGTTTTCCATTTTTGGTATTATAATAATAATAATAATAATAATAATAGACAATTCCTTTCTCCCTGCTTTCCCTATTTTAGGTTGGCACTAGGGGAACGATTCGGGATGCTCCTGGTTTTAATGCATCGAGAGATGCTGAAGCAATTCGGAAAGCAATTCGGGGAATAGGTAAGTGGTCTCGGTCCTCTGCGTCCTGCTCTGTTTCAGACAGGCAGGCAGAAGATCTGGTCAGATGTTGCCTCTCCCTAGGATTTCTGAATAAACACCACCTTCTGCATCTGGCTCAGCCTGCTTCATGTTGTCTTAGCGTTGCACCAGCTCTTGTGGTTTTGATGCCTGCAGTCACCCGCAGGATACTAAGCAAAGCAACCACTGATTAACTTTAGGATCAGCCTGAGGGCTTCCCTAGTACCCTTCTGTCTCTTCTGTCTCCAGTAGAGTCCAACCATGTAGCTCATGTGGAGTAGTTAAAGGAAAAGAGACCCCTGACCTTTAGGTCCAGTCGTGACCGACTCTGGGGTTGCAGCGCTCATCTCGCTTTACTGGCCGAGGGAGCCGGTGTACAGCTTCCGGGTCATTTGGCCAGCATGACTAAGCCGCTTCTGGTGAACCAGAGCAGCGCACAGAAACGCCGTTTACCTTCCCACCGGAGCGGTACCTATTTATCTACTTGCACTTTGACGTGCTTAGGTTGGCAGGAGCAGGGACTGCTAGGTTGGCAGGAGCAGGGACCAAGCGACGGGAGCTCACCCCGTCACGGGGATTCGAACCGCCGACCTTCTGATCGGCAAGCCCTAGGCTCTGTGGTTTAGACCACAGTGTCACCCGCTCATGTGGAGAGCCTGATGCAAATTGCACCCCCAAGCAGGAGTAAAAACTTTCTCTATCTGTTGGGAAATCTGTTAACAGTCGTTGGCCTCCCTCTGTCTCAAGAGGCAATGGAGTGTTCCTCCAGGGGGGAAGTCAACCCATTGCATTAGCAGCAGCAAAGTGACTTCTCTGGGGTGCAAGCCTAGGCAGTGTAGATGGAGCGCCTGGGCTGCCCAGATGACAAGACCCGCCCCCCTCTTGGCCCTGCTGATAGCAGGAACATAGAGCAAAATATTTGGCACCAGCTTGGCTGCAGGAGTTTCCAGAAGGAGGCGTACAAGGTGCCATCCAACCATCTTATGGATTTCTGTAGGTTTACTCTTTCACATTTTTGTTCTCTTGAAGATATCCCACAAGGCAGTGGAGGTTTAGTGTCAGGTTCCCAGGTTGATGAGCCCCACCTGCCCCTCACTTCCCTTTTAACAGTACAGTGGTACCTCGGTGCTGGACCTCCGTGTCCGGACTGAACAATGGGGGTGGAGACACTCCTTCAGGTATACAGAGCCAAGGCTGTTTAGGGTCAGCACCAACACTTTGAATTGTGCTAGGAAACGTATTGGGAGCCAATGCAGATCTCTCAGGACCGGTGTTATGTGGTCTCGGCGGCCACTCCCAGTCACCAGTCTAGCTGCCGCATTCTGGATTAGTTGCAGTTTCCTGGTCACCTTCAAAGGTTGCCCCACGTAGAGCGCATTACAGTAGTCCAAGCGGGAGATAACTAGACAGCTGCCCTGGACACAGAATTGACCTGTGCCTCCACGGACAGCTGTGAGTCAAAGAAAGTTGCCTTATACTGAGTCTGACCATTGGGGCATCAGACTCAGTCTTGCCTACACTGGATGACAGCAGCTCTCCGGGATTTTAGACAAGGTTGTCCACCAGCCATACCTGGAGATTGAACCCAGAACTTTCTACATGCAGATCAGATGCTCTACCACTGAACTATGGCCCTTCCCAGTGTTAGTCATATTCAGAGCAGGCCCACATTGAAATCAGTGCTCATGAAACTTGAGGCTATTGATTTCAGTGAGTTTGACTCAGTTGCAAACGAACAGCTAATTATTCCATGCCAGCTTAGCAATTAAAACTCTCCTGTGGTCCACAGAAATGATGATCTGCAGTTCTTGAATTTAATTCCATTCATTCTAGCCGAATCAGAGTTGCTTGTACAAGAATGAGAACAAAGTTATCTAAACAATTCATTTTCCCACGGTTTCCCCTTTTTCCCTTCTGTGCCATTGATCCAATAAGTTAACACGACACGTTTAATTAAAGCTCCGCACTTAATTTCCCACTCAGTGATAGCTTCAGTTCCCCCCTCCCTCCAGTTGGCATTTCTGCAGCCAGTAATTAGTCATAAATTAATTAAATCTCATGTCCTGGTTTTATCCCTTCCAGAAAACCCAAATTCATTATTTTGTGATCTGCTTCTGATAGCTAATAGCTATCGACAGAACTCTCCTCTGTGAATTCGTTGATTTATCTTCTAAAGTCGTCCAGCCTATAGAGCATCACAAAAGGACTGGTGGGTGCTCTTCCAATGCACATTCTGCAGGGGTTGCCATATTGTGCCATTGTGGGGCTTGTGGCAGCTGTCATGGCTGGATGCAGAGGGATGGTGGGAGGAAACAGCTGGGGAACCCCTAAGAGAAGATGCCTCAGAGCCAGGGGGTGATGAGTGGTCAGATGGGGGAAGAGGGAGAAGACTGGGAGGAGGAGGTGTTGGAAGCTGGAGCAGTAACAGGGCTTAGTGAGCAGGAAGAGGCTGTGGCAGAGAGCAGTCCAGACTCAGAGGTAGAAGTGGAGGCTGAAGAGGAGTGGAGCCAAGAGGCAGAGACGAGTCTGGCTGGTGAAGAGGCATGGGTGTCTCCCCCTCCTGCTATGACCAGCTCCCGTCCCCACTGGTTTCCAAGAACCAGAAGAGGGATGAAGAGAGCGGAGCAAAGGCAGACAAAGCAACAGAGTCTCAGATTGCTCCAGAAGGTCCTGAGGGCAGAGGAGACAGGCAACTGTGGGACGGTGGGAACCTTCAGTCGTCACAACTGACTCATTGCGGCAAGACCTACTGGGAAGAGTTGCTGTGCTCAGTAGGCCTGGCCTCCTGAGCTGTTTTGTTTCTTTTCCCTCTTCACTTTTGACGGGAAATATCTTTAATATCTGAAGTCTACAGAAACACTTAAGCAGCCGCAAATCTCCTACTTAACATAGATGTATCCTGCTGGCAACTCTTAAATTCTCTCAGAATTACCAGAGAGCTAGTTGCATTCGCTTTCATATCACGGGTGCAGAGCTGCAGGTTTACTCAAACCGAACAGACTCAGGTTTTCATCGGCTATGCATGAGGAGGACACAGGCTTATATTAACATTTATTTCAATTTGCTGAAGAGTTTATGAGCCACACAATGGTCTCTAGCATGCAAGAAATCAAAGAGTTCCTCTATACACTTCTCTGTTTGGGACTTAGATGACATTTGAGCATTGCACTCCTCTAAACGTTCCTGAGCTTTCAAACATTTCTCAGTCTGTTCACAATGCTCCCTGACAGGAGTTAAAGGATCCTGAAGCTCTTCTTCCTCCTCCTGGGGGTCCCCACTCCGGCCTTCCAGCTCCTTCTCATCCTGCCACCCCATCTCTGCACATCTCCCTCAAGCCTCACTCCAGCTGTTTTGTTCTTTTGGATAAAGAGTTAACTTCACTGGCACTTTTTAAGTTTTTGCTGACCTGCTCCTGACACCCAGCCTGGTAGCCGCCAGTCCTGAGTAGCGCACAAGATTAGGACCAGGGTTTTCTTTTTTGTTGGGCCTAAAGCAGGAACGCGGAGCTTTTGTGAGCCTGAGAGCCACATTCCCTCCTGGGCAATCCTTCGAGGGCCGCATGGCTTCTGAGCGGGGCCAGAGCAAAAGTGGGTGGAAGAAAGAAGGCAAACTTCACCTGTGTGCAGTAGGCCAATTTCTACAACACTCCTGGCACGAACAGGGAAGCAAGGTGTAGTGGTTAGAGTGTTGGACTAAGACCTGGGAGACCAGATCTTCACTCAGCCCTGAAGCTCGCTGAGCCAGGCATAGACTCTTGGCCTAACTTACCTCACTGGGTTGTTGTGAGGCTAAAATGAAAGAGGAAGGAAAGCTATAGTATGCATGCCACTTTGAGCTCCATGGAGGTAAGGTGATTATTATTATTATTATTATTATTATTATTATTATTATTATTAACAAACCTAGACAACATCTTAAAAAGTAGAGACATCACCTTGCCAACAAAGGTCCGTATAGTAAAAGCTATGGTTTTCCCAGTAGTGATGTATGGAAGTGAGAGCTGGACCACAAAGAAGGCTGATCACCGAAGAATTGATGCTTTTGAATTATGGTGCTGGAGGAGACTCTTGAGAGTCCCATGGACTGCAAGAAGACTGATCCATTCTGAAGGAAATCAGACCTGAGTGCTCACTGGAAGGACAGATCGTGAAGCTGAGGCTCCAAGACTTTGGCCACCTCATGAGAAGAGAAGACTCCCTGGAGAAGACCCTGATGTTGGGAAAGATGGAGGGCGCAAGGAGAAGGGGACGACAGAGGATGAGATGGTTAGACAGTGTTCTTGAAACTACCAGCATGAGTTTGACCAAACTGCGGGAGGCAGTGGAGGACAGAGGTGCCTGGCGTGCTCTGGTCCATAGGGTCGGACACGACTAAACGACAACAACAACAATAATAATTTAATTATACCCCGCCCTCCCCGCTCAGGGCGGCTAACACCAAATATAAAACGATTGAAATACAGCTTTAAAAAACAAGATTAAAATACAACATTAAAACATTAAAATGCAACCTCATTTAGGGTAGGCTATAAATGTAATAACGAATCAATAAAATATGTTGGAGGGAGTAGCAGATTGCAGTGGGTTTAAACTCATCGTTTGAATGTGATTATTCTGATTTTTTAGCTTGGGAGTTGAACCACTTTTTAGACTTTTTTTTTTTATCGGTTCTGTTTTGCATTTTAGGCACTGATGAAAAAACCCTGATCGACATCCTCACGGGAAGATCGAACGCTCAGCGGCAGCTGATTGCGAAGGAGTACAGGGCAGCTGCGGGAAAGGTATGGTTCAGAGATGATCTCTAGGCTGCAAAAGACTCCCATCAGGAATAAGGGGGGGTGTTCTCTTGTGATGACACCATTAAATGTGACTGCTCACTTGCTGGATCATCACCTTGTCGTGGTAAGTGGGCTTGCACGTTCCTATGACCCTTGTGAGCAAAGCCATCGGGAATCTCTTACTCCCAGCAGGGTGTCAGCAACTGGCTGGCCACTGTAAGGCAGGATTCTGGGCTAGATACCTGGCCTGATCCAGCATGCCTCTTCTTATGTTCTTATCAAACATATGAAGCAGGAGACCGGGCTTCAAGATGCAGCCATGAAGCTTGCTGCAGAAGCTTGCACCTCAGACTAACGTTGGTTGTTCTTGCAAGGCTACCTTGAGAACCAGCCTGTTTATAGCATCCTGAATTCCTTAAGGACTGGGCAGAAACAGGGTGGTGAAGGAGGTGGCAATAGGGGACAGTTGAAAGTAGGGCTGAAGTGTTGTGCCTAGTATGTATGCAGGACACATGGGCGAGGGACTATGAAGCCATATGCCAGGCTTCCTCAACCTCGGCCCTCCAGATGTTTTGAGACTACAATTCCCATCATCCCTGACCACTGGTCCTGCTAGCTAGGGATCATGGGAGTTGTATGCCAAAAACATCTGGAGGGCCGAGGTTGAGGAAGCCTGCCATATGCTATCAGCAGTCAGGGTGGATTACTGAGGATCCCTGGGAGGTTAGGAGTGTTAGAATTCCTGCTCCATGATTGCAGTCATGGGATTGTTGTCTATCACATGACGGTATATGTTTTGACTCCACAAAGTGGGAAGTGACAGAGACAGGATGTTTGTGTTACTGTGTTCCATGAAGTGGGACTATTGTCCCTTGTTTTTTTCTCTTTGCTGTCTGATGCTAGAGAGAGAGGGAGCCATGTTGCAGTGCTCCGTGTGTGTTTATATGTAAATAAAGTAGATTAGCCAAAATGCTGAGTTGCTGAGGTCTGTCACGCAAACTGCGAAGACTCTGCGGATCCCTAAGTGTGCTGATGTCTGTTGGCATCGGTCGCTGTGATGTTCAGGCTGAAGAAAGCTTTTGAAGCTACCGAACGAATGACCAGGAGGGAGGGAACATGCCAGTCAGGCATGTGTCTCTGCCAAGTTCCTACTCGAGTATAGGCTGAGCTCCTGACAAGGAGGTCAGGTCGCTTCAGTCTGGGATGAGGCAGAGATCTAATTTTCAATTTGCATGGCTGGACCACTTCAGGCTGTAGGTGACACATGATGGATTCTCCTCTCTCTCTCTCTCTCTCTCTCTCTCTCTCTCTCTCTCCCCCTCCCTCCCTCCCTCCCTCCCTCTTTCTTCCATGTAGACAACCTTCTCCTAGTTTTCCAGCTTCCAGGATCTTTTGGATAGAGGAGCAGTCATTCCTAGCGCACCCTCCCATGTGTGTTTATTTTCTTGCTGCTCTCATTATTTTAAATTGACATAGCCACCCATCAGTAAATATTTGCTGGGCACCTTGCAAACAAAGCATATTCTTAAAAACCCAGCATGTAAACGTTAGCATCAGCGATGAAAGACATCAAAACAAACAAGCCATGCTTGCAGCAGTGATGGAATGAAACCATGTGCAGCCCAGATTTAAAACCACAATTAAAACAAATTCCGGCTGTTTAATGTGCTGTGTGAAGTGGTCTTGCCCAGGCACGGGTTTTTGTCCTCACTGAGAACGAAGCTACAATTAAAAGAGAGATTCAGTGGACGGTTTATCTCTGTTGTAAAGGGCAGACCGTCCTTGGAGCCTGGATAGGATTTTTGACAGTGAGAAACATTGACAGCTCTGTTTCTTTCTCTTTTTGAAAAGGATATGAAAGATGCTTTGAAGGGGGATCTCTCTGGCAATTTGGAGCGTATAATGGTGGCTCTTGTAACGCCTCCGGCAGTGTTTGATGCTAAACAACTGAAGAAATCCATGAAAGTAAGTCTACGACGACAGCGCTGCGCCTTCTGTTATTTACTCGTTTCGGAAATTTTGCTTGCCATATATTTTTGCTTCCGCTGCTGTTTTGAGGAAATTAAAAGATGGCCAGACCGCATTGCGAGAATGTCTCATTTTAAATGAAGTTGTCTTCGCACATGGTTTGGGATTCAGAAAAAGGCATCTGGAGGTTGCAGCCACTTTCAAAGCTGGACCTCTGCTTGCCATTTCCCTTGCAGAAATTGTCACTTAACAGGAGAGACAAGCCGCTCCATAAAACTGAGTAGCAGCTAGCCTCTTCAGTAGAGGAAGAGCAAGCACAGCTCCACTTCTCCATATGGTTGCCTCTGGTATGTGCATGGCTTTTCTTTGGATCTTGGCCCTAGAAGACACACAGATGTTTTGATTCAGGCATGACATTCTGTCCCAACAAGAACCATAACATTTGTGTCAATGAACTGGGACGGTATGTGCTGTAAATATCTTTCTCAATGCCACCAATCCTTTCAGAGGGCAGCTCAGTTCTAAAATCCATACTTTGGACCAGCAGTTAATGGATTGATCAATTCACTGGTCAATGCTTTCGGTGCCCATTTAAACTGTTAGCTCACACCATTGACTATTCGCCAGCGGTGTTAACCAATCCCGATAGGTGCAGTCAAGGGAATGATAAGCCCCCTGTGGCTTCAGTGAAAAAGTTAAGCACTCACTTAAAGCCCTTGTGTTGATGTCAGTTAGGAGCTCAGGAGTTCTTGGCTGAATTGTCTTCAGTCCATCTCCCTTCTGCTGCCATGAATCTTCGGGACGTTACCGCCTCTGTTGACATTTTTGTTGGGATACTGCCAGGGAGATAGAATCCATCTGAGCCCCCAAGCTCGGTGCCGGACGATCCATCGACCTCCCGTAGTCAGGCAATATCAGCAATTCAGCGACACTAAGCCTCAGGCTTAGTGCACACTCTATCAGCAGAATTCACACAACAGAAGTTGCACAGCATGAGAGCAGAACATGCATATTTACAGTTTATTTGGCGTTGGTCAGAACAAAGAAGGCATGACCGTCTGCTCCGACTGCTCAGGCAAAACAGGCAGCAGAAAACGAAAGGAACTTACAACATAAACATCCTGTGAGACAGGAACTTACGCAGGCTGTTATACAAACATCCTGCTCCCTTTTAAGGTGGAACGGAAATATCCTAACATCCTCCCCCTTTCCGTGTAACCTGTAGTACCTGTGGTTCAACCCAATTGCAACCTTTGTGCGTAAACCTTCAGTTGTTCTCTGTTAACAACCTTAGACAACAGATCAGCAGGAATTTCATTTCCTGGCATGTAGGACACCTGAATGAGTCCTTTCTGAATACACTCTCTTGCACGATGTAGTTTAATCTGCAAGTACTTGGTCCTTTGCTTGCAACTCTCCGAGTTCAGCAAAGCCAAACAAGATCTATTGTCTTGATACACTTGTATAGGACATTTCACAGAAACCCCAATGTCCTTAAACAGTTGCATCAACCATTCACAATCCATGAGTGAAAATGACAGAGCATTGAGTTCTGCTTCACAGGAACTTAGGCTAACTGTCGTCTGCTTTTTGCACAACCAGTCAAACAGGCAGTGGTTGTACATGTAGCATACTCCAGAAGTGCTTGTACCATCCGTGGTGTCACTTCCAAAACTTGCATCTGCAAAGATTTCAAGACCTCCAGTCTTCTGACTGGTGAACCTCAGCCTGTAGTGCATAGTCCCTTTCAAATACCGGGCTATGCGCTTCAGAGCTTTCCAATCCTGAACAGTAGGATTGTTAGCATGTCTGCTAAGCAGGTTAGTGCTTACAGCAATGTCAGGTCTTGAACATCTGGCAATGAAATTCAGCTTGCCTAGAATGCATCTGTACAGCGTTGTGTCAGAAAACGCTTCAGCAGTACTGTCTACCTGGTAACCTGTCACCATCGGTGTGTCTGCTGGGTTTGCATCAACCAAATTCAACCTGGTTAATACATCAGCAATTTTCTGTGTTTGGTGTACCAGAAAATTACCTGCTTGGTCCCTCTCCACCTGCAGAGAAAGATAGTTGGATACCTCACCAAGATCCTTCATGTCAAAGTGCTCCTTCAGCTGAGCTAGGGTGCTTTGGTAGAAAGCCTGATTCCTCCAAAACATCAGAAGATCATCAACAAAACATAAACAATACAGTTTGTTTTGCCCCTCCTCCTTGACAAACACACAAGGATCAGCTTTGCCCTGGTGAAAACCTAGAGAAAGCAACATCTCAGTGAGTTTTGTGTTCCAACACCTGGCACTCTGCTTGAGACCATACAAGGATTTCCGCAGTTTACAGACCATTCCCTTCTGTATCTGCATCCCGTCAGGTGGAAGCATGTACAGCTGCTCGTTCAAAATCCCGTACAAAAAAGCTGTATTTATGTCATGATGGGAAACATGCAGTTTCTCCTCTGCAGCTATCTTGAGCATCAGCCGAATGCTCTCATATTTGACCGTGGGTGAGTAGGTCTCGTGGTAATCCTGCCCTGGTACCTGTGAAAAACCTCTGGCAACCAATCTGGCTTTGTGTCTGACAACCTTGCCATTCTGGTCTGTCTTGGCCTTGAAGACCCATTTGCTGCCAACCAGTCTCATTCCTGGGACTACCGGTACCAGTTCCCAAGTCTGGTTCCTGTTTAAGGAATCAACTTCAGCCTTCATGGCATTAAGCCAAGGCTCAGCATCTTTAGAGGTTAACTCCTGGACCTCTTTGAAGCTTGAAGGTTCCCACACCTTCTCTGAGCTACTAAGAACAGCAGTTGCCATCTTAGCAAACTCATCAGCAAATCTCTTAGGAGGTTTGCCTTTGGTCGCCCTTTCAGACCTGCGAACCAGACACAAGTCTTCTGGACTCATCTCCTCTTTCTTAGGAGAAAAGTGACCAATGGTGAACAGTGGTTCTTCCAGTTCATTGTCAGACTCATCAGATGGTCTGACTGAGGCCTTTGCGCTCTTGTAGTCTGCTGTGTCATCACTGTCACTGACAGCAGCAGCAGCGCCGCCCACTGAACTGGAATCCGAATTCTGATCATCATCATCATCATCATCATCCTCAGTTTCCTCAGCTTTCTCAGCATGATCTGCTTTCTTCACATCACCTTCATCCTCCTCTGGGTAACTCTGGAAAATTCCCACATTTTCCCCCCACTTAGGATTGTACTCAACACTCCTTGTGAACTTTATGGATTTAGAGTTAGTCATCCATACCCTGTATGCACCTTTTTCGTACCCCATGAACAGACCATGTGCCCCACGCTTCCCAAGCTTGTTGCTTTGTGGGGTGTGTACCCACATGTCAGAACCAAAGATTCTCATGTGTTTGACATTAGGTTGCTTACCAAACATTTTCTCATAGGGAGTGCAGCCAATAGGTGATGACAGTCTCCTGTTAAAAGTATAAACAAAATTCGAGAGAGCCTCCCCCCAAAACTTCTCAGGGAGGTTGGCATCATGCAACAAGGTTTTTATCCCTTGCAGCAACGTTTGATTTGCTCTCTCCGCAAGCCCATTCATCCATGGCGATCTAGGCGTTGACATGTCATGCTGGATTCCCTTCTCAGTCAGGAAAGCTTCAAACTGCTGAGAAGTGAATTCCCCGCCTCGATCAGTAAACAGACAACCAATACGTTTACCGTGAGCATTCTCCAACCAAGCACAGAATGCCTTGAACCTAGGAAATGCTTGCGATTTCTGCTCGAGCATAAACACATGAATGTACCTGGAAAAAGAATCAATTAGAACCATGAAGTACCTTGCTCCTCCCAAAGAGGGCGCTAGAGGACCTACCAGGTCTGCATGAACTAGCTGGTAGGGTTTGGAAGCCTGCCTGCTAGACTCCTTGCCTTTTGGAGCAACCTTCACCTTGTTCTCTGCACAAGATACACATTTCATGTGAAATTTGCAAGGTTTGATGTTCAAACCTTCAACCAACCCAGGCATCTTGGCTAGCGCTTGCCAAGAGAGGTGACAAAATCTTCGATGTGCATCATGAATGCATCCTGCATGAAGAACCTTGTTAGTTTGTGCAACACAACAAGTATCAGCATTAGACACAGCAACATCATCATAAGTTAGACAGAACAAACCATCCATCAACTTTGCATGCCACATGTCCTCTTTGCCTTTTCTGATGACACAGACAGTCCTCTTGAAGGAAACTTCAAAACCACGCCCAGTCAGCTGTGGTACACTTATCAAATTGTCCACAGCTCCTGGAACAAAAAGAACATTACTAATCGTAGTATGCAGACTTTCAAGTTTCACAGTCCCAACTCCTGTAGCTTGCAAAGTCCTTCCATCAGCCAGCTGGACCTCTCCATCTTGAGGTGTGAAGGAGATGAACAGATGGCGGTCTTTGGTGAGATGGCGCGTGGCCGCAGAGTCCACAATAAACCTGGCCTTCCTCTTCGAAGCAGATTTGCTGGCAAACAAAACCTTGTTTCCCACCAGCGTGGGCTTTTGCAGCTTGCCTTTAGCCTTTGGTGAAGCTGTGCCAGCAAACATAGCCTTGTTTTCCACTGGCGAGGGCTTTTGCAACTTGCCCCCCTGCTCCTGGCCATCAGACGTGCCTTTAGCCTTTGGTGGAGCTGTGCCAGCAAACATAGCCTTGTTTTCCACTGGCGTGGGCTGTTGCAACTTGCCCCCCTGCTCCTGGCCACCTGCAAGCATCTTGCTCTGTTTACATCTGGTCTTCCGGCCTCTGCAAAGGCTCTGACCTTGGTTCTCACGAGAAACTGAGCTCTCAGCTGCCGACTCCTTGGCTCCCCCTGGAGGCTGGAATGCTGCCTGGGATGACGTTATAGTCTGCTCCCCCTGCAGCTTGCAACCGGTGCCCTCAGCATCTCTGCATTCACTCGCATTCTGGGAAACAGCCAGGACCTCCGACGCAGTCAAACTCTGGGCTGGGATGACTGGCAGATGGGCTATCTTCAAAGCATCCCACATGTCACGTGCCGTGAGATTTCCAGCAAGCGTCTTTATTTCCTCCAGAGAGACGGATAAGACTATTACGTCTATGGCTCTCGAATTCTGAGCCTCCCATCTCCCTGTCAGAGGAACTGGAGGGGCTTCACAGACAGTATGCCAGACTCCAAACTGACGCAGCAAACTCTCACACCATTTTGCCCAGGTCTCATAATTGTCCCGATTTAATTTTGGGCACTCAGCAGCTTCAGAGGCTTGGAAAAACTCCATTCCACCTCTTAACGCCAGCCGTGAGTCTTCTTCACTTCAGAGACTCCTTATCTTGGCACCCATAAATCACGAAGCCTGCTTGGCTCGGTTCCCAGGCCAATTAGGCCAGCCGGACATCAAAAAGCTCTTGCCGCAGCAACGAAAAGCCTTTGCTTTCGCTTTCCCCACACATACCTCAGCAGTCTGTCGCAGTCTTACTCTCCTGCAAGTGCCGTGAATCTGGGCCCGAAACCTATTGTTGGGATACTGCCAGGGAGATAGAATCCATCTGAGCCCCCAAGCTCGGTGCCGGACGATCCATCGACCTCCCGTAGTCAGGCAATATCAGCAATTCAGCGACACTAAGCCTCAGGCTTAGTGCACACTCTATCAGCAGAATTCACACAACAGAAGTTGCACAGCATGAGAGCAGAACATGCATATTTACAGTTTATTTGGCGTTGGTCAGAACAAAGAAGGCATGACCGTCTGCTCCGACTGCTCAGGCAAAACAGGCAGCAGAAAACGAAAGGAACTTACAACATAAACATCCTGTGAGACAGGAACTTACGCAGGCTGTTATACAAACATCCTGCTCCCTTTTAAGGTGGAACGGAAATATCCTAACAATTTTGTCTTTTGGCTCTTCAGAAGCTTGCTAAATGCTAGATCCCCAAGGAGACCCTACAATGGAAACCTACAGTGGAAAGTGCCTAAATCATAGGATCTTAGTTGGAAGGGACCCCAAGAGTCATCTAGTCCAGCCCCCCACAATGCAGGAATCTCAGCTAAAGCATCCATGACAGATGGCCTTCCAACCTCTGCTTAAAAACCTTCAAGGAAGGAGAGTCCACCATCTCCCGATGGAGACAATTCCATTGATGGACAGCTCTTACTGTCAGAAGGTCTTTCCGAATGTTAAGTTGGAATCTTCTTTCTTGTAGCTTGAAGCCATTGGTTCAATTCCTACCCTCGAGGAGCAGGAGAAAACAAGCTTGCTCCATCTGAAAGCCCTTGAGATATTTGAAGATGGCCATCCGATCTCCTCTCGGTCTCCTCTTTTCCAAGCTAAACAAATCCTCTTCCTCTTCTTTTTGCTTCTAGGGTGCTGGAACGGACGAGCATGCTCTGATCGAGATCCTGGCCTCAAGGACTAGCAGGCAAATGAAAGAAGTAGCCCAGGCATATTACACAGGTAACGATGACTTTAAGTGAAGGGATTCTAGTCAGGCAGGTGCCGTAACTGCTACTTTTCCAACAGAGAATGCTAGCTGGAGATGGGTCAAAGAGGTTTCTTCAGTCATTGCAAGAGGCTGGGTGGGGAGAAGACCTTTTCTTGCTGGATAGCTGAGGAGTGGCTGGCTTGGAGAGGATGAAGCAGGCGAAAGCTAGTCTGTTGCAGTGGAATGCCGTCCCCTTCAGCCAGTGTGGTGTAGTGGTTAAGAGCGGTAGACTCGTAATCTGGTGAACCGGGTTTGCTTCCCTGCTCCTCCACATGCAGCTGCTGGGTGACTTTGGGCTATTCATACTTTTCTGAAGTCTCTCAGCCCCATTCACCTCACAGAGTGTTTGTTGTGAGGGAGGAAAGGAAAGGAGAATGTTAGCTGCTTTGAGACTCCTTCGGGTAGTGATAAAGCGAGCTATCAAATCCAAACTACTACTACTACTCCTCTTCTTCTTCTTCTTCTTCTTCAGCCACCAAGATTTTGAGCATCTTCTTTCCCTGAAAACAGAGGCTTCCTGGAAGCTGACCGACTTGGTGCTCTGATGAGTCAATAATGTTATAAATCTCAGGAGTAAATCTGGCAAAGTTATCCTGAGGTATCTGAGCAATCTCTTAAACAGCCTGGAGTAATGTGTCAGGCCCTTATAAATCTTAACTGCTTTGCCCTTTGAAAATATATATCGCAAGATTCATTAAACCTGGCTCCATGGTGTCAATTAGCCACTTTAACAATGGGGGCCAAACTCCAGTTCTCTAGTACTTATGTAGTTGGGGCCCTTCCAGACATCCTTTTGCATGTGCGTCCAGTGGTTTTTGTGCTTTTTGATGCCGTCAAGGGCGTTCAGACGTGATCACACTTTCAGTACCCTTTGTGCAAAGTTTTGGGGCAGTCAGATCCCTTTTCTTGATAGTGTTTGTATCCTCGCCTGGCTTGATTCTCTTAAGTTCAACTACATATACACATTCTGTTGGGTCTTCTCCAGCAACCTGTTCTGAATATTCATTTATTCATGTATTGATTTATAAAGGAAGAAAAGAAAATGTGAGGAAAGGGAAACAGAGAGAAGAGGAAAAGGGCCAAAAGGGCAATATAACACATTAAGTAAAGTCAAATTTAAATGCTATAGGTTATTATATAGATATAAGTGACATCATTATCCTAATCTAAATATGGTTACCAATAACCCACTATGCTGTGTATTAATGCTTTCCAGATATCAATATATTTGTCCAAACAAACTTTGTGTCTATAGTCAATCGGTTCATACCTGTAATTGTCATAAAACCAATGGAACAAGCGAGTAGCTGTTAAACCAGCCTTTCTCAACCTGTGGGTCCCCAGATGTTGTTGAACTACAACTCCCATCACTCCTAGCTAGCAAGGCCAGAGCTCAGGGATGATGGGAGTTGTAGTCCAACAACATCTGGGGACCCACAGGTTGAGAACCACTGTATTAAACCCTCATCCCCTTTACTCAGTTTGGGCTGACATCAGCTGGCCACTTTTCTGCTTGCTGGGATGCTTGGCAGGTCTTCCTCCTTGCAACCCATCGCCAAGTTGCTTCGGTTCTTAGAGATCCTTTCCTGGAAAGGATCCTCTTCTGCTGCGTTTCAGAAAGATGAATTGCTGAGCTGTAGAGAAGCTGAGCATGATTGATTGGACAGTTTAATGCAGCCAGCCCAGCGGAGTCTATACTTGGAGCCGGTACAGCTCTGGGGGTAGCAGCGAGGCCCATGGCTTTGATTAATATCTGGAAGATTTATGGCTGTTTTCCTGGTGAAGTGGGTAAAGCTTTTCACTAGGAGTGCATTTAGCTTCGTGCTCGAGCACAGCGTATTCTAATGGGGAGCCCTGCAAGATGAGCCAGGCAAATAACACAAGTTTGGAGAGCACGTTTATTGAGCCGTGATGGACTTCTTGGAGGCCCACTGGCATTGCAAGCGAACGATTGTGGTTAATTGCTTGGTGGCGTCCTCTAAAAGCAGGCGGGGGGAATCTCCGGCCCTCCAGCCCTTTCCATTTGGCCCTCAGAATTCTGTCCAGCTACTTTCTTCGTCTCTATGATCACTGCAGATGGTGACAGCAGCCACGAAATTAAAAGACGCCTGCTTCTTGGGAGGAAAGCAATGACAAACCTAGACAGCATCTTAAAAAGTAGAGACATCACCTTGCCAACAAAGGTCCATATAGTTAAAGCCATGGTTTTCCCAGCAGTGATGTACGGAAGTGAGAGCTGGACCATAAAGAAGGCTGATCACCGAAGAATTGATGCTTTTAAATTATGGTGCTGGAGGAGACTCTTAAGAGTTCCATGGACTGCAAGAAGATCAAACCTATCCATTCTGAAGGAAATCAGCCCTGAGTGCTCACTGGAAGGACAGATTGTGAAGCTGAGACTCCAAGACTTTGGCCACCTCATGAGAAGAGAAGACTCCCTGGAAAAGACCCTGATGTTGGGAAAGATGGAGGGCACAAGGAGAAGGGGACAACAGAGGACGAGATGGTTAGACAGTGTTCTCAAAGCTACCAGCATGAGTTTGACCAAACTGTGGGAGGCAGTGGAAGACAGGAGTGCCTGGCGTGCTCTGGTCCATGGGGTCACAAAGAATCGGACACAACTAAACGACTAAACAACAACAACACAGCAACAGGAAGTGTATCTCTTGAATTGAGGCAGTGTTTCGCAAGCTTGGGTCCCCAGCTGCTAAACTATAACTCTCATCATCCCTGACCACTGGCCCTGCTAGCTAGGGATGATGGGAGTTGTAGTCCAAAAACAGCTGGGGACCCAAGCTTGAGAAACGTCGATTAAGGAGGAATGTGTGTGTTGGGGGATGAGCAGGCAAGTTTCAGAAGAGGCGGTTCGCTACTTGACCACCACTTTGCGTTAAGCCAGCCAGCTGAGAAATACAAATTTATGTTTATTCATTTACTGCATCCCTTTCTCACTTTTTTTGTCCAAGGAGCACAAGCACAAAGTTTTCCTCGCTCCTCAGTGAATCCCACAACAACCCCTGCGAGGAAGGTTAGGCTGAGAGACAGCAGCTTGCCCAAGATCACCCAGTGAGCTTAAGGCCAAGTCAGAATTGAACCCCGCTTTCCCAGGTCCTAGTATTACACTCTAAACCAGGCAGGTCTAAAGTCCGTTTCGGGGGCCTAATTGTGGATATTTCACCCCTCCCATTGCAAGAATCTCCTGACAATGTTTTCAGAAAGGAGGGGGCAGAATCTGCTCCTCGCTTCTTCCGCTCCAGCCTGACTCTGTGGGAGTCTGAGTGTTATCTGTGTAGAGATAAGATGACTGCTTAAGCAACTGTAACACTCATGCAGTCCAGTAGCCTCCGATAGTCATTAGTCTTTAGTTACTAGTTTATTTTAGTTTGTAGTAGCTGTAAAAGAATAAAGAAGTTACGCTTCAGAGCCGTCGTTTGTGTAGTTCATACTCTGCTGTGCTCCGCTGACTTTGGAACTGAGTTTGGTGCTCACAGCTCAAAGTTGTGAGTCCGTTGCACTTAGACCTGCTTCCCTGCAGTGGAAGGTCTCTGGAAGTGCTTTCCCAGCTCACCTGGCCCAGTTGGGGCTGAAGAAGTTGAGCCCAGTTGTTGGCACTGGCTCAAAGGTGAAGCTGACACTAATCTGGCCCGCTGGTCAGTTTAATCCGGCCCCTGTGGCAGTTTATTTCCTGGTTGGTTGGCCCTTTGGTGGGCCCTCACGGCTTCACTTCATCAAATCTGGCCCTCTTTTAAAAAAGTTTTGATACCACTGCTCTAAACACTACACTGAACTGGGTGTTAAATCCTTTTGATGCTGGACTCTATGCTTCCTTTATGGCTTTGAAGTTGGCCCATAATCTGCCCCTTGGGACTGACTCTAAGGCAAAGCCGTACCTTTCTTCCATTGACAAAAGGGTTGACTTAACATCTGCCTTTATCAGAATATTATCTAACTGGGATGACAGCAGGGTGATTTAAGCAGGTCCATTCCGGCCACTAAAGGTCCTTGCCGGTTCTCCAGAGGTTCAGGGTGAGTGGGGTGGCCTGGGAGAGGCAATTCTCTGTGGCAGCCCTTAAATTATGGAATTTCCTCCCACATCTGGCATCTTCATTATCCAGCTCCCAGGATACCTTGCAGCTTCTCCAGAAGGACACACGTTAGCCTGTGGTCCGGAGCTTCCAAGAATAAAGTTCAGCCATTAAGGCCTTTCTAGAAATTTCCTCCATGCTCCAAAGCCATTGTCAGGCAAAAGGCATCTTTCAGATTTAGGATATTGAAGCACAGCAGCTGTCTGGCCCTTCCTTAGGAGTTAGGAGAAATTTGGTTGGAACCAGTTTCAGTAAAATTGTTGCTGATTTCGTGTGAGATGGCAAGCATTTAAAAAAAAAACACCTTGAAATTATGGAAAACAGGGCTTCAGTTGTGTGGGGCAGCCTCTCTTTGGCTGTGGGCCAAAATCAAGAGGACTCACATTTGCACTTCTGTGGCCTTTGGGAGGCTAAAGATGGGGTCTACAGCCTGGGAATTGTCATACGCATGGCATTTCTTACTGTTCCTGGTCCCTGAAATTTTGCTTATGGGCTTTTTCTTTCCAGTTTATAAGAAGAGCCTCGGGGACGACATCAGCTCTGACACATCTGGCGACTTCCGACAAGCCCTGTTAACTCTGGCTGATGTAAGAGAGCCTCCAGCAATTCACTTGTTATCTGTGCCTTGCCCGTTTACGGCCGGGTTGGGATTCCAAGATTCCCAAATCCGTTAGCTTACTTGTGGTATTTCTTTCTTTTTGGGATTCTACACCTCTCTTTCAACAGGCCCTATGGCAAATGTTGGGTCCAAATCCTGTGATCCCCTCCAGCACCGAGTTCCGATAATGGCGGCACGTTCAGAAGAAGGCTGTGCATGAGATAAATGTTGACTCTGCAGCTTCATAGGCTTATATAACTGATCACTTTGGCTCTTATAAATGCACAATTCGGAGCATAGGAAACTGCCTTGAGTCAAACCACTGGTCCACCTTACACTGAATGGCAGGAATTATTCAGCGCTTCTGGCAAGTCTCTTTCCCAGTTCCAACTGGAAATGACAAGAACGGAACCCAGAGCCTTCTGCCAGCACTGGATTTAGTGCAGTGCGGGCGGTTCCCTCACACGGGGTGTTGAGTCAAAGGGGCACAAAATAATGATGATTATAAAACCTATATTTAAATGGGCACCATGTAAAGATCCATAAAAAGCAACTGTACCCAAATGAATTATTGTGAAAAGAAGAAATATTTAGCGGTGGGCACCAAATTTCCTGCCCAGGGCGCCATATTACCAAATTCCACCCCTTCTGCATTCAAAGCAGATGTTCTACCACAGCCCTTTGCTTCAGCTGACCCTTCTCCTGCCCCCAAATCTGTTGCTTGGGGTGGGGGCATCACCCATGGGAGACTGGTGCCTGGTAATGCCTGCTCAACCTATATAGTTAAAGGTAAAGGGACCCCTGACCATTAGGTCCAGTCATGGCCGACTCTGGGGTTGCGGCGCTCATCTCACTTTACTGGCTGAGGGAAACGGCGTACAGCTTCTGGGTCATGTGGCCAGCATGACTAAGCCGCTTCTGGCGAACCAGAGCAGCGCACGGAAACGCCGTTTACCTTCCTGCCGGAGTGGTACCTATTTATCTACTTGCACTTTGAGGTGCTTTTGAACTGCTAGGTTGGCAGGAGCAGGGACTGAGCAACGGGAGCTCACCCCGTCGCGGGGATTCGAACCGCCGACCTTCTGATCGGCAAGTCCTAGGCTCTGTGGTTTAACCCACAGCGCCACTTGCACGTAAATCCATTGGTACAGAAGGGTCCTAAGTCTTGTGCCCTCCTGCAAAGGAAACCTTGTCATGTTTGTTCTCCATCTCCCATTTGCTTGTGACACAGGGCTGGCACCAAATGCTGTTTAATGTGACAAGTGCTCTTATTTTACTTAGCTTTTAAAACTTCTCTCAATGTGTTCACAGGGCCGAAGAGATGAGAATCAAAGACCAGATGAGCAGGTAGCAAAGAAGGATGCTCAGGTAATAGCAATTCAGAAAGGTGTCGGCTGTAGGTTTGGCCAATCGGGAAGTTTCTGAGCTGCTTAAAAACGTTTCTTAGAGTTTCTGAGCCGGCAAGCCGCCCGAGAAACAGTTTCTATCCAAATTTGATTTTGGTTTTAAACACAGTGTAAGGTAGTCTCTATGGGAGTATATTGTATTTAATTATGGGGTATCAGAGTTTTTAGGGGGCTAACCAGGCTGGGATAGCTGGGGTAGCAGGCTTGTTGGTTTTTGAAAGTCTGATGTAGATTTTTTCAATTTCGTTGTTCTGTATGGGACAACAACAATTATCGTATCATGTTGTATCGTAAGCTGTGCAGGGCTGGGCTTGCTCCATCCTTCTGAAGAAGCATTTTGGGGGGGACAGCGGGATGTCTGCATCTCCAAAAGGACACTGGAGAGTTGGAAAGAAGTGCATAATAATAATAATAATAATAATAATAATAATAATAATAATAATTTATTTATATTCCGCCCTCCCCAGCCAAAGCTGGGCTCAGAGCGGCTAACAACAGTAACAATAACACAGTTTACATAAAATCACAATCAATTAATTGAAATACCGTATTTTTCACTCGCAAGGAGACCAGGGGAGAAACTATAAGTGTTATTCCAATTTGACTAATAATTTTAATTGTTTACATTGGTTTTTAAGGTAAATTATATATTTTCCCCATTTCTTATTTTTTTAAAAAACGTCTTCCTGGTTCCTAAGGGCTTCTGCACTTTTAATAGTTGCAGAAGGGGCTGAAATTCCCTCAACAACTAAAGGTACATGAGCCCCAGCCTTCCTCCTTTGCTAACCTACCTTGGAAGTGTTTAGAATGCAACAGAGACCAGGCAAAGAATACAGGCAAGCTTTTAATCTCTAGTCGTCTTCTTCTTCTTCTTCTAGATCCTGTACAACGCAGGCGAGAAGAGGTGGGGGACCGACGAGGGCAAATTCATTGAGGTTCTGTGCTTCAGCAGTTTCCCTCAGCTGAAACTAAGTAAGAAACCATTCTGGGGGTCCTCTCTTTTTCTCTGCTGTTCAGTAAAGGGAGGCAAATAGGCAGGTCTTGCGAATTTTTCTACCGCCTGGAGATGCCCCTTAACAGAGCTGGCGTCCTTATCTTTTGTTGTTCCTAAGCCTTTGAAGAATACAGAAATATCAGTGGGAAGAAACTGGAAGACAGCATCCAGAGCGAAACCTCAGGAAGTTTTGAAGACTTGCTGCTGGCCATAGGTAAGGAGGACTTGAGGGAAATGGGTCTGTGTGAGATATAACTACAGTCATACCTCGGGTTACAGACGCTTCGGTTTGCGCGATTTCGGGTTGCGCACCGTGCTGAACCCGGAAGTACCGGAATGGTTACTTCTGGTTTCGGCGCTTGCACATGCACAGAAGCGCTAAATCGCACTTTGCGCATGTGCAGAAGCGCCGAATCGTGACCCGTGCATGCGCAGACACGGGTTGCGAATGTGCCTCCCGCACGGATAACGTTCGCAACCCGAGTGTCCACTGTATTAGTCCCCTCACAGTGTGAGTCTGTCTTCCCCAACCTAGTGCCCTTCAGATGTTTTGGACTATGATTCCCATCAGCCACGGGGACACGGGTGGCGCTGTGGGTTAAACCACAGAGCCTAGGACTTGTCGATCAGAAGGTCGGCGGTTCAAATCCCCATGACGGAGTCAGCTTCCATTGCTCAGTCCCTGCTCCTGCTAACCTAGGAGTTCGAAAGCATGTCAAAGTGCAAGTAGATAAATAGGTACCACTCCGCCAGAAGTGGTTTAGTCATGCTGGCCACATGACCCGGAAGCTGTATGCCGGCTCCCTCGGCCAATAAAGCAAGATGAGCGCCGCAACCCCAGAGTCGTCCGCAACTGGACTTAACGGTCAGGGGTCCCTTTACCTTTACCTCCCATCGGCCACAGGAAATGTCAGCCAGTTTGGACTAAGTTGCCTCTGTGGAAGAGCGACTTAGTTCAAAAAGTGGCAGGCACTATAAGCCTACTTTGGGGTACCTTTCCACAAATGTGATGTTTGCGCCTTTTTTTTTTTTTAAAGATATTTATTAAAGTTTTCAATTTTTTATGCAAACAAAAAAACAAACAAAAAAATTAAAAAGACATATAGTTCATAATACGTAATTTTCAATAACATATTTCTCTGACCTCCTCATACCTCCCCTTCTTGTATTCCATTTCAAATTATTTGTTCAGCAAATCCTTAACTTAAAGCATTACAGCTTATAATAACACCTTGTTTTCTATCCAACCATTTTTTCATATTCCTTTATACCATTACAGCTAGAAACCACTCAATTTCAATCCAGCATCATTCAACATTCCTTAATTTTACAATATTTCTGTAAGTAGTCCTTGAATTTTTTCCAATCTTCTTCTGCCGACTCTTCTCCCTGGTCACGGATTCTGCCAGTCATTCCTGCCAATCCCATACAGTCAATCAGTTTCATCTGCCATTCTTCCAGAGTGGGTAAATCTTGCGTCTTCCAATACTTTGCGATGAGTATTCTTGCTGCTGTTGTAGCATACATAAAAAATGTTCTGTCCTTCTTTGGCACCACTTGGCCGACCATGCCCAAGAGAAAGGCCTCTGGTTTCTTCAAGAAGGTATATTTAAATACCTTTTTCAATTCATTATATATCATTTCCCAGAAAGCCTTAATCCTAGGGCACGTCCACCAAAGGTGAAAGAATGTACCTTCATTTTCTTTACATTTCCAACATTTGTTATCGGGCAAATGATAGATTTTTGCAAACTTGACTGGGCTCATGTACCACGTGATGTTTGCGCCTTTTGAGGTCTCCCTCACTTTTGTTCCTGGTGCCTGTTGATCCCCATCCTCGGACAAGTAAGATTTGTGCCCATAGCATTAAAATGCACCTTAGTCACACAAAAGCATAAAATTGTAGAGTTGGAAGGGACCATGAGGGTCATCTAGTCCAACCCCCTGCAATGCAAGAATCTTTTGCCCAACCGGGTGCTTGAACCCATGACCCTTGAGAGTCTCATACTCTACCAACCATGCTACTCTGATGGCAGTGATGGAATATCAGGCAACAGACTTTTATATTTATGGATGGCTATGATCAAGGCCTAGAGCTTTTAATTCTGGTTTATTTTTATTTTTTATGATGGTTCCCCCCCCCCCCCGTATTTTTATATATTGTTTTTATGTTTACTTTTGATGTTATCTTTTTGGAAAATTAAGAAATTGTTATTAAAAAAAATAAATATAGGGAAGTTTTTAAAATGTTTAATTGCTGTGTTTTTCGCTCTATAAGATGCACCAGACCATAAGACGCAACTGGTTTTTGGAGGAGGAAAACAAGAAAAAAAATATTCTGAATCTCAGAAGCCAGAACAGCAAGAGGGATCTCTGCGCAGTGAAAGCAGCAGTCCCTCTTGCTGTTCTGGCTTCTGTGATAGCTGTGTAGCCTGCATTCGCTCCATAAGACACACACACACACATTTCCCCTTAATTTTTAGGAGGGAAAAAGTGGGTCTTATAGAGCAAAAAATATGGTATGGTATATGTTGGAAGCTGCCCAGAATAGCTGAGGCAACCCGGTCTCATAGGTAAGGTATAAATAATAAAATTTTCATCAGAAGGAAGGGGGAAAGGCCTAGAGCTTTTTGGGGTTTTTTAAAGATATTTATTAAAATTTCCAATTTTTATACAAACAAACAGAAAAAAGCAAAAAAGTTTAAAAACACATAAAATTCACAATACTTAGTTTTCAATGACATATTTCCCTGACCTCCTCATACCTCCCCTTCTTGTATTCCAATTCAAATTATTTATTCAGCAAATCCTTATCTCAAAGCATTACAGCTAAAAACCCCTTGATTTCTATCCGACATCATTCAACATTCATTAATTTTACAATATTTCTGTAGATAGTCCTTGAATTTCTTCCAGTCTTCTTCCGCCGACTCGAAAGGCCTAGAGCTTTTGGTACTGCAGCACTTAACTGTGCTTCTATTTTTGTTAATGCGTGTGGAGTTTTACAGTGAATTTCTTTTTTTAACAAGGGCAGAGTTAAAGATAATGCTTGACACCCAAGCCTAGGTGGGTGGGATATTTTTCAGTTTTTAATCCTAAAATTAAAGCCCTCTGAGATATTTGATTTTTTTTTTTTTGCTAACTGTAAATGTTCTGATGCAATGCGTAAGTCTTATTATCTTCATCTCTCTCTCCCCACACCAATAAATGAATACACCTGCTCAGTTTTGCCACATGTTAATTCAGAGCTAAAAAAAAAAAAATCCCCAAAAGCATTCATACAGATTTCTTCTTGATTTTTTTTTTAAAGTGGTGCAATTGTGTTAATTTTTTTTTTTTTTTGGAGCACATTCAGAAGCTCCCCAAATCCAGTTTAGTACTTGCAAGAAAATGGAAGCTTCCATTGCATTTTCACGGAGTTCAGCAGACGGCTTGACCTGTTCTAAAGGAAGTCTACAGAGTTGTACAAATGCTTTGTTGTTTAGTCGTTTAGTCGTGTCTGACTCTTCGTGACCCCATGGACCAGAGCATGCCAGGCACTCCTGTCTTCCACTGCCTCCCGCAGTTTGGTCAAACTCATGCTGGTAGCTTCGACGACACTGTCCAACCATCTCATCCTCTGTCGTCCCCTTCTCCTTGTGCCCTCCATCTTTCCCAACATCAGGGTCTTTTCCAGGGAGTCTTCTCTTCTTATGAGGTGGCCAAAGTATTGGAGCCTCGGCTTCAGGATCTGTCCTTCCAGTGAGCACTCAGGGCTGATTTCCTTAAGAATGGAGAGGTTTGATCTTCTTGCAGTCCATGGGACTCTCAAGAGTCTCCTCCAGCACCTTAATTCAAAAGCATCAATTCTTCAGCAATCAGCCTTCTTTATGGTCCAGCTCTCATTTCCATACATCACTATCTGCAAATGCAGTTAACATAATTACCCACGTGGGGGCAGCAGTAAGAAAAAATACCGACAAAGGCATTGTAAACAAGCACGTAACAGAATGCTTACTTACTTACTTATTCAAACCTTTATTAGGCATTATACAAATAAAACGATAAAAGAGAAAGAAACATATAAAAGCCTTGAGATATAAACAGAAAGGCAGCAGTTGGCTACATACATATATATATATATACATATAAAATCAGTGGTTTTCCTTGTTAACCTGCTCCTTGGAGGACTGCTACCAAAAACTCGGCTACCCCCGCCGTTACCCTTTGGTCAACGTCGGATAGGCAGAATCCCACACATTCACCTTGTTGGGGCTCCAGACCACCCAGAAGAGGGGACAGCACGCGTTGACGGAGCGTACTGTACAATGGGCACTGAAAGAGAATGTGCTCTACCGTGTCCGGGACATTCATAGAACATCTGCAGAATCTCTTATTTCTAGGGATGTTTTGATATCTTCCCCTGACAAATGCTGAGGGAAAAACATTCAAACGGGCCAGCATAAAAGCCCTACGTTGGGCTGGAATTATTAATTTGGTGACGTAATTGGCTCTGCTATCTAAGATATTTAAATCATAGAATATGGGCGAACAAATTTTGTTTACAGCTGCCATAATATTTTGCCTCTCGACATCCTTTAGTCTAGTTAGGATATTATGGAAAATGTATTGCTCATTAGAATTGTACAGGGGCTCCAGCTCGATGCCTAAAGATTCAATCTTTTTTTCGAGGTACTGATACCATCTTGATTTGTAGGAGTCTTTGAGCAAATCAGCGAGCAGACTTGATGGAGGGCAGCGAAAATGGCAGCGTAACCAGTACTTTATTGAGGTGGACCAGGCCCAATATTCCATTGTGTGTATGCCTATTTCTGCACACATTGTTTCATATTTGATCACAGCTGGGAGTCCAAGAATACGTCTCAGAAAGCTGGAGTGAATCTTTTTTAGATCACTATTATATGCTTGGACCCATAGCGGGATTCCATAGAGTATCTGGGATTGCACTTTTGTTTGGAATATCTGATTGGCCGCAGGAATAAATTGATTGCCTTTCTGATAATAAAAACGGGCAACAGCTGATGAGGTGCACTTTGCCTGTTTTATGGCATTTGTGCAATGATTTGCCCACCCTAAATTGCTCTGGAATAAGATTCCCAGATACCTATAGATTTTCACTTGTTGAATTTCCTGCCCTCTTATTTTCCATTTCTCTAATTTCCAACCATTCGAGAAGACCAAAATTTTTGTCTTCTCGTAATTTATAGAGAGCTTGTTACATTCGCAGTAAAGGATCAGAGAAGATATAAGGCGTTTCAGACCCAAGCTCGTTAATGATAGTAGAACAGCATCGTCTGCGTATAATAATAGAGAAACTGGTTTCTGATTAAGTTTAGGGGCATGTGATTCTATTTTTTGAAGGTGATCTGGCAAATCTGATAAAAATAAATTAAATAGGAAGGGGGCAAGAATACACCCTTGTTTTACCCCTTTCGAGTTTGGGATGTCTGATGAAAGGTGACCTTTGGTGTTAAGTTTGACTTGACAGATATTGGAAGAGTATAAATTTTTTATTAGGATCAATAAGCGCTGATCAATTTTTAATTCTGCGAGTTTCCTCCACAGCTTTGGGCGGTCAATTGAGTCAAATGCACCACGAAAATCTACAAAAGCAGCATATATCTTAGATTGCCTTTGAGATCTGTATTTTTCAACCAAATGCATAAGTATAAGGCAATGGTCTAATGTAGAGCAACCTTTGGAGAAACCTATTTGTTCTTTCCCTGGTAAATTTAGATTTTTCATCCAGGTAAGGAGTTTAGATAAAAGGTGCTTAGCGTAGATTTTCCCTATCACTGATAATAGGCTTATCGGTCTATAATTCCTTGGTTCTTTTGGGTCGCCATTTTTAAAGATTGGGATAATTATTGATCTTAACCATATCTCAGGTATGATCCCATATTTATCTATGAGAGTAAACAATTGAGCTAAGGGTTCTGCCCACCAATCTATATAGGTCTTAAATAATTCTATTGGTAGACCGTCTGGCCCAGGAGATTTCCCCGATTTGAAATTTTTAACTATCTCTCTAATTTCCTCTTCTTCTACCCTTGGCCACTCCTGGAGTTTATTGATTTTATTTTTAGTGGTTTCATTTCCTTTAAGTTCACTGTGTAGATTGTTAAATACCGATGTAAAATATTGGGACCATTTGGATTCTGCAATTGGTGGTAGAGTTAGTTGATTTTCGGGTTTCAATCCTCCATACACTAGGTTCCAGAACGCTTTGTTATTTTTACTCTGAATTGAGTCGAGTAATTGTAGCCATTTTTGGGTTGCATATTTCTGTTTCTTTTCGGCCAGAATGTAATGATATTTTCTTTTTTCATCAAGATAAGAGGGCTCTAGTTTAGTGCGATTATTTTTAAATGTTTGGCGCAGTTTTCTTTTTAGCTGGAAACATTCATCGTCAAACCAAGGGCTAGCGCTATGTTTAAGTACCCAAACTTTAGGTGGAGTACTAAGTTCTACGAACATTTGGAAGATCTCATTATAAATTTTCGGAATATCGCTGTAGGAATTAGTGGTCTTTAAGTTGGATAATACTTGTTTTCTCAGGTTGGCTGTAAGTTTTTGCCCCACTACTGCACTCATTTCCTGGGACCATTTTAATTGGGTCATTTGTTTGTATTGAGAGGGTTCTATAATATTGTGCTTAGTTATCTTGGTTTCATCCTTTAAGTTAATAGACAACAATAATGGCTGATGGTCGCTTTCAGTACGCGTTCCAATTTTGAGGTCCATGATCGAATTTATAATATTATAAGGGACAAGAATATAGTCGATGACACTGCATCCTCGGGGGGAGAAGTATGTAAACTCCCCGCTTCTATCGCCTTTTGTTGAACCGTTCACAATCTGCAAATTAAAGTTGTTACATAATTCAAGTAGGCGTAAGCCTTCGTTGTTTACAACCCTATCTCTGGAGAATCGTCCTATTTTCAAGGCATGTGCGATATCATTATCAGTATTCCAATTTAGTTTGCTACATAGTTGTTCATTGTTGGTTCCCACTCTGGCATTAAAATCACCTGCTATTATCAATGAGGCATTTGGGTATTTATCGGTCAAATTTTCTATATAAAAGGTTAGTTGTGACCAATTTTCACTGTTGCTGTTGTTTTTGGATGGGGGGATATAGACATTTACAAGTAGCAAAGTATCGTCTTTTTGGGTTAAAAGTAGGGCTTGTGCAAGTGGCAAGCATTTTTCTAACTGCTTGATTTCAAACCCTAAGTTGTCTTTGATCATACAACAGAACCCTGCTTTCGGCCGGCCCTTCGTGTTTATTTTCAATGCGGGTTTCGTATAGGAGGAGAATCCATTGATTTTAATATCTCTAGTTGACCATGTTTCTTGTAGAAGTATTAATTCAAAATCTTTAAAGAAGTTCATTAGGTCTGGGTCTCCGTCTTTGTTTCCCCACCCTGCAATATTCCAGGACAGCAAGCGTAGGATCCGTTTTTGAGTTGGTGGCTGGTTGACAGCATTTAGTCATTCTAATTCTGTTATTGAGTCCAGCGAGGGATTTTGTCTTGTGCCGATACAGCCATTTGTCGCTACTTTCGGTGGGGAACATAATGGTGGATCTTTTAGATTCTTTTTTAAAGTGCGGGAAATTAGAATTTCCTCCCTTTCTTGATTTTCTTCCTTAGCTGTTCCTTGTTCCTGAGAGATTTCTGTGGTTGGTGGGCTATTATGGACAGTAGGATTGTTTTCGGTCTCTACTTCCATTTCTTTGGTTTCATTTGGTGTTGAGCTCAGTGTGTCAGGTCTGTTGGAGGTCATCTTTTGTTCGGCAATGTTAGAATCCTTTGTAGTACTTAAATAAGGGGTACCTATTTCGTTTGGAGCTAGTATTTGATATCTCAGCCAGGAATTTGTGGTCTCATTGCTGGAGTTTTTCCTTGTCATTTCATATTTTAAAGGAGGCTGGATTTGAAGCTCTGCATCTATACATTTGAAAGTTCCATTAGTAGCTCTCTTTTTGACTATGCATTTTGGGGAGAGGGCTGGTAGGTGTGAGGTTTGATTGTGTATTGTTTCTACTGCATTTTGTTGGCCTTGTTGGTGAATTTCGGTCAATCTGGCCTGTAGTTTCGTCAGTTTACTGAGTATGCTTGTTTGTTCTTTATCTGGTAAGTTGGTAAAGTTATTCAGCAGATCTTCTTCTTCTGGGACTGTCCAGTCTGTTGTGTCAAGGGCGAGGCTGTTAATTGATGCTACAATCGCATGATTTGGGAGCTTAGATTTTTCTTGCGTGATTTCTCGGGTAGCTGGCAGCGGTTTCTCCCATCTACTGGGTTCTTCCACGGGAGTAGGGCAGATATCGGCTTCTGTTGGAATGGCCTTGTTCAACTTGTTCTGTCTTTTAGATGCAATCAATGGTCTGAGCGATATATCTTCAAAGTGTCGACGTGGAATAATTCCTTTCTGGGCTAAATGAGCCTTTTCCCTTAAGATTTTGGTTGGGATTCTATGACTACCAAATCTTAGTAGTACTTTTTTGGAATATCCATCGTTAGTGAGCCTCTTGACTGCTTTTAAGTCAATCCTTCCCCCCTCAAGGCCTAGGAGCAGATTTAGATGATGTCTGGCCCAGGAGGATGACTCCCAGTAAGGTAGGGGCCCTCTGTATGGAAAAATGTGGAGAACAATCTCACATGGCCTCAGTATCAAGTTGACTGAGTGAGGGGGGCTTCCTCTGATTTTTGGTTGGTTTAGAGGTATAAATTTGTATTTGTTCTGTTTATCTCCAGGGCTTGTTAAGGATGGCAAAAAGGGAGTGAGTTGCCTCCTTTCATCTGGGTTATCCAGCTTCTTGAAGATGTTTTGTAATTGTTCAAAGATTTTTTGAACTGTTTGAGCAGTCAGTAGGCAGCATTCCTCCAGCAGCTCCACCTTTCTATCAATTAGTACTTGTGCCTCGGTTATGGGAGTAGTAGCCTTGTCCTCGTTTATTCCTAGGGATATCTCTTCAACTGTCTTTCCATGTAAAGAGTTGAGAGAGTTTTTGGGAGGAGATATGTGCTGTTTTTGAAGTAGCAGATACTTATCTAGATTACTCTGTTTGAAACCAGAGGGCTCTGCGTCAGTTTCTGTGTCAAGACACCTGAGTCTTTTGGCTCTTCTCATTGCAGATTCTTCTTAAATCAATGAGATCAGACTTACTAAGGGTTCCGTTCTTATAGTTTTGGAGGTCCGTCGCATTCTTCAGTGGGAGTCAGAGGCATCCGTAACAGAATGCACTAACCATGCATCTGTTCTGAATGAGGGTTGGATGTTTTGCAAGCGCTGTGGTTGCCCACCAATTTCACTTTTCTGCACAACCTTGGCACTCCTCCATAGCTGTTCCAGCAGAGAAAATGCAATAATGGAGTCAACTGCTAACCCTCTTCTTTCTTTCTTTTTGATAGTCAAATGTGCAAACAACACTCCAGCATTCTTTGCCGAAAGGCTGCACAAATCTTTGAAGGTAAGGACACAAGACGCTGCCTTCTTAAATCAGTCGTTCAACCTTTATCGGCATACAAAGGAAACAGGAATATTTGGGTCAAAACATACAATTGGCATCTGTTCACAGAAGTAGATACCTTGAGATAAAACTCTAAGGTTAAAAAGTACCAGTCAGGTCTTAGGACGACGTCATTTCAGGGCTGGATTTAGGTTTGATGAGGCCCTAAGCTACTGAAGGTAATGGGGCCCTTTATGTGTCCAGCTGTGTCCAGGAGTGTGTTACTTCCGGGTTTCGCCACTCACGCATGCGCAGACGGTCAAAGTGATGTCACGTGCATGCGTGGAAGTGGCAAAACGTGACACGCACAGACGCGCTGTCGCATCTTACGTTATGTTCAGGATGCGAACGGGACTCCGGAACGGATCCCGTTCGCATCCCGAGGTACCACTGTAATAGCCATTTGCACATAACAAAATGTGTATTTTATCAAAGTAATTGTTGAACTAAAATACAATTAAGAAGAAGTATATTAATAGTGAAATTTTTGGGGAGGGGCCAAGGTAGTGGGCCCCTAAGCTATAGCTTGTATAGCTTATACATAAATCCAGCGCTGCGTAGTTTCATGGTGTTGCTCCCACATTCAGCTCCTTTCTCCATATTGCCATGCCTGCAGCTATTCAATAAAAAGAGAAACCCTGTAGGAATCAGAACAGTTTAGCCTCTCCTTCAGAATGAGGCACAAACATTTGTCGTTGATTACTTCATAAAATGGGATGCGAGTGGCGCTGTGGGTTAAACCATAGAGCCTAGGACTTGCCAATCGGAAGGTCGGCGGTTTGAATCCCGCGATGGGGTGAGCTCCCGTTGCTTGGTCCCTGCTCCTGCCAACCTAGCAGTTCGAAAGCACGTCAAAGTGCAAGTAGATAAATAGGTACTGCTCTGGCGGGAAGGTAAACGGTGTTTCCATGCTTCTCTAGTTTCTCCAGAAGCGGCTTAGTCATGCTGGCCACATGACCCGGAAGCTGTACACCGGCTCCCTTGGCCAATATAGCGAGATGAGCGCCACAACCCCAGAGTCGGCCACGAATGGACCTAATGGTCAGGGGTCCCTTTACCTTTTACTTCATAAAATGGACAGTAGAACAAGACATGTGCAATTGTCTCGGCCTGTCCGACACCGCAAGGACAATACCTCTCTGAATTTGGAACCCTGGAGAACCTTTCCTATAAGATTGCAGGCAGCATATCGCTGAATCTTTCAAGGGAAAAAGCTCTGCGCTGGTGAGGATTGTATAGGTGGTGTCACTATGGAGCAGCCTTGCCAAACAAAGGTAGGGGGGAGGAGCCTATATAGGGCTCTCCGTTGGACTCCAATTCCCATCAGCCCCAGCCAGCATGATGGGATATGAAGTCCAACAATATCTGGAGGATGGCAGGGCATCCCTGAATTAGAGGGACGTTTTCTGCCATTTTTTGCAAAACACGTAAATAGTGTGTGTGTGTGCGCTTTTCAAAGTACAGGGTCTGTAGCTCTGAAACACAAATGAAACAATTTTTTTTAAATGGAAGAGGGAGCTACTGGGTTCTTTTTGGTTTTTACTTTTATTATGTGTTTTTGTGTTTTTATATTGTGTTGAAACTACTCTGATACCTGGGGGTATTGGTCAGTATACAAATTTTATAAATGATCATAATGATGATGGTGATGATTATTATCCCTTTCCTTGTTGATAGGGGGCTGGGACAGATGAATTCACACTGAACAGAATTCTGGCATCCAGGTCAGAGATTGACCTCTTGGATATTCGAGCTGAATATAAGAAACTGTACGGCGTCTCCTTGTATTCTGCTATTAAAGTGAGTACCTCAATTGCTTCAGCTACATTCCAGATCTCTTTCTCTCTGTGTGTGTGAATCTACTTCTTTGGTCTTGGACATGAAAGACACTGTGGGAAAGCAGAAGGAGATGGAAGGTGATGGAAGTTAAGGAACATTTGTCCTCTGTTACTTGGAGCAGATCCCTAAATGTCACTTGGGCTCTCTTAATTCTACATGGATGGGTTCTATGACACAGTAGACCAATCCTCTCTCAGCCCTGATAGCATTTGTAAGCCTAAGGTAAATGTAAAGGACTCCTGGAAGGTTAAGGCCAGTCAAAGGTGACTATGGGATTGCGGTACTCATCTCGCTTTCAGGCCGAGGGAGCCGGCATTTGTCCACAGACAGCTTTCCGGGTCATGTGGCCAGCATGACTAAACCGCTGCTGGCGCAACGGGATACCTTGATGGAAACCAGAGCGCATGGAAACACCATTTACCTTCCCGCCACAGTGGTACCTATTTATCTACTTGCACTGGTGTGCTTTCGAACTGCTAGGTTGTCAGGAGCTGGGACAGAGCAACGGGAGCTCGCCCTGTCGCGGGGATTCGAACCGCCGGCCTTTTGATCAGCAAGCCCAAGAGGCTTAGTGGTTTTAGACCACAGCGCCACCCAAGTCCCATAAACCCACCAAGCTCTAGCTGGCAACCTGGGGTTGTGCTGCAGGCTTTAAACATTCTCACGCTTTTCTGGGCTTGAACAATGTTGCCTGTTGCAGAGGTTTGTGAGAAGATGAAATGCCCTGGCCAAAATGTGACTTTGCTGAAGATGCTGAGTGCTGTTCCAAGAAAGAATAAGTGAACACACTGCTAAAAGTTTAGGTACTTTCCTGAACTGGGCCGTGAGCATAGAATCCCTGAGAACCTCCGCTATCATTTTTCTGGTCCTCATGGATGTGAAAACGTCACATACGAAATCGTGGCAGGCATCTCTGCAGAAGCTTCCCCACTCACAGGCACTGGAGCTTCTGAAACTTTCTTTTCAGTCACCCAGAAGCTAGCCTTGTGCCCCCCCCCCCCGATGCAAAAGAGGGACTTTTCAGTCCTTGTGCAAAAGAGGGACTTTCAGCCAATCTAGCTTGTCATGCTGATCTGCACCACCAGGAAAGGTCGCAAGAGCCCTGTGCCCTCTATGCATTTTCTGCATATCAAAAAAAAAAAAAATGAAGATGTTTTTCTGGCCGGAAGTCGCTGAGGGAGAAGCAGCGACTGTAGCCGCTCCGACTGCACCATGCCGCCAAAGGACGATAAGAAGAAAAAGGACGCGGGCAAGTTGGCCAAGAAGGACAAGGACCCCGTCAACAAGTCCGGCGGAAAAGCCAAGAAGAAGAAGTGGTTCAAAGGGAAAGTAAGAGACAAGTTGAACAACCTTTTTCTGTTTGACAAAGCTACTTACAACAAGCTGTGCAAGGAGGTGCCAAACTACCAGCTCATCACACCTGCTGTGGTCTCTGCAAGGCTGAAGATTCGAGGCTCCTTGGCCAGAGGAACTTCTCAGCAAAGGCCTAATCAAACTGGTGTCCAAGCACAGAGCACAGGTCATCTACACCCAAACCACCAAGGGGGAGATGCACCAGCTGCTGGGGAGGACGCATAAAAGGTTCTTGGGAGGTTTTTAGACTCTGTAAACGACTAAAATAAAATAATTTGAACTCCGGGGGGGGGGGGAAATGAAGATGCTTTAAAACTGTAACCACCACTACAAAAATAAAAAATAAAACTCAAAGTAAATATTACAGGTGGTGGAAATCTGTGTGGCAGCAACCATGTTTGCATATGCAGATGCCCCTGAGTGGAAAAGCTGAGGCTTCCTTGAGGCTGCAGATAGACAGACTGCGGAGACAAGCTCTCTGCCCAGATGTCTGCTGATAATGAGGGCCTCCCCGGGCTATCATGTTGAGTGGAAAACAAGCTCAGCTGTTAACTTGGTGGTTTTATGGGGGATCCAGATGTCTTTTTTAAAGGTTTCCTTTCGCCAGCCCTCTCTCTATGGCAGCAGCGTTCTCTTGCTAGAGAGGAAAGCCTTTGCGCAGTTTAATGGTCCTCCCATGGCCTGGGTCTTGCTCTATGGAATGTTTAATGGGTGATGTGGCCCGGCAGCCATAACTGCAGCGCAGTGCTGCTTTTGTCTATAAGTGGATTTACCACGTTAAGAGATTGAAGCGTGCCTCTTTAATGTGGCTTCCTGACTGTTTTTTGTTTTACCCTTTGCAGTCTGACACTTCTGGGGATTATGAGGCCACATTGCTCAGGATCTGCGGTGGAGACGACTGATGGGGATGAAACCCTGAGCCCTGGAGTTTCCTGCTTTGCGCTGCAGTCCTCCTCTGCAGAGTTTCTGAATGTTTAAACGAGTGTAAAATTGCCACCGCGTTTTCTTTATCGCTTTCTCAATTAGGCTCCGTAACAAGCAGATGCTTATTTTAGCACCTCCCTCCAGGCAATCGATGACATTTGCCACCTCACACGCTGCGCCGTCGGATGAAACCTGTGCCCGAAATTGTACGGGCCAGATCTGCTGGCGCTCAAGAAATCGTTGATGCCCGTGAGGTTGGAATCTGCCTAGATATATGAAAGATATAAATCAATGAGTTGTATATATCCAGTATCTAGCACTCTCTCTCACGATTTGAATACAGCTTCCCCCTGCCAAAAAAAATCCTTTACCCCCATATTATTGCTTTTTGCTTTTATATGCAAAGATCTAGCTCATCAGCACATACTGCTGTTTTTTCTAAAGCGTCGTGCAGCCATTGCGGTTTTCAGGCTGTATTGCGGAATCGATGTAGCTGACACTGACTTTATTATAAGTTAGATTCTTGGGGAGAGGGGGAGAGGAGAGCTGGCAATAAGGAAGCGGCCCACTGCCAGCTGGCAACACATTATGAGTAAGTAAGTAAGTAAATTTTTATTTATATCCCGCCCTCCCCAGCCAAGACTGGGCTCAGGGCGGCTAACATCAAATGTCAAGTACAGTGGTACCTCAGGTTACATACGCTTCAGGTTACAGACGCTTCAGGTTACAGACTCCGCTAACCCAGAAATAGTACCTTGGGTTAAGAACTTTGCTTCAGGATGAGAACAGAAATTGTGCAGAAACAGCGGGAGGCCCCATTAGCTAAAGTGGTGCTTCAGGTTAAGAACAGTTTCAGATCAAGAACGGACCTCCAGAACGAATTAAGTTCTTAACCCGAGGTACCACTGTACATTAAAACACAATCAAACAATTGATTAAAATACAGCTTAAAGATTAGAATCAAGATAAAATTAAATGACTGCCCATGAAATTACAACCATAGGGGTCGGGAACCTCAAGTATTCATCAGGGCCGGCTATACATGTTGGTCCCACATAATAATAATAATAATAATAATAATAATAATAATAATAATAATTTATTATTTATACCCCGCCCATCTGGCTGGGCCTCCCCAGCCACTCTGGGCGGCTTCCATAAAAACCAAAAATACAGTAAAATATCACACGTTAAAAACTTCCCTGAACAGGGCTGCCTTAAGATGTCTTCTGAATGTCAGGTAGTCGTTTATCTCTTTGACATCTGCTGGAAGGGCGTTCCACAGGGCGGGCGCCACTACCGAGAAGGCCCTCTGCCTGGTTCCCTGTAGCTTTGCTTCTCGCAATGAGGGAACCGCCAGAAGGCCCTCGGCGCTGGACCTCAGCGTCTGGGCAGAATGATGGGGGTGGAGACGCTCCTTCAGGTATACTGGACCGAGGCCGTTTAGGGCTTTAAAGGTCAGCACCAACATGAGCCAATAAAAGAGCAAAAGAGGTAACTTACAGGATCCCATTGAGGGGGGGGGGTCAAACTGGGCCCGGACCAAAGGCCAGGTGGAACAGCTCGGTCTTGCAGGCCCTGCAGAAGGATATCAAGTCCCTCAGGGCCCTAGTCTCCTGCGATAGGGCGTTCCACCAGGCTGGGGCCAAAGCCGAAAAGGCCTTGGTCCTGGTTGAGGCCAATTTAACCTTGAGGCCCGGGACCTCCAAGATACCATTATTTGCGTACTGTAAGGTCCTCCATAGGGCATACCAGGAGAGGCAGTCCTGTAAGTACGAGGGTCCCAGGCCCTATAGGGCTTTAAAGGTTAAAACCAGCACCTTAAACCTGATCCTGTCCTCCACCGGGAGCCAGTGCAGCTGGTATAGCACTGGATGAATGTGGTCCCACGGCAAGGAGGGGAGAGAATACAAGTTGCCTAGTTCTGGGGCATGCCGGAGGCCCCAGGTCCACTCCCTGATGTCTCCAGTTAGAAACACCTCCTGGAAAATCCTGCCTTCCAGAGTTGTGGGACTCCAGCTCCCATCGTCCCTGACCATTGGCCATTCAGACTGGGAGCGATGGGAGTTGGTAGTCCTGACAACATCTGGAGGGCCACACATTCTCCATCGCTGGCTTGCCAGTAGTGCATGTGAAAAGGATCTGGGGGTCTTAAGTAGATCACACGAGACAACACCGTGATGCAGCAGCAAAAAAAGCTAATGCAATTCTAGACTGCATCAACGGTGTTCAGATCCAGTCTAGTGTTCGGATCAAGGGAAGTCCTAAAGGTAAAGGGACCCCTGACCATTAGGTCCAGTCGTGACCGACTCTGGGGTTGCGGCGCTCATCTTGCTTTATTGGCTGAGGGAGCCGGTGTACAGCTTCCAGGTCATGTGGCCAGCATGACTAAGCCACTTCTGGCAAAGCAGAGCAGCGCACGGAAACGCCGTTTACCTTCCCGCTGGAGCGGTACCTATTTATCTACTTGCACTTTGACGTGCTTTCGAACTGCTAGGTGGGCAGGAGCAGGGACCGAGCAACGGGAGCTCACCCAGTCACGGGGATTCGAACCGCCGACCTTCTGATCAGCAAGTCCTAGACTCTGGTTTTCTGCCTTGGTCGGACCACACGCAGAGTACTGCGTCCAGTTCTGGGTGCCACAATTTAAGAAGGATATTGAGAAGCTGGAATGCGTGCAGAAGAGGGTAGCCAAGATGATGAAGCATTTGGAAACCAAGCCTTATGAGGAACGGTTGAGGGAGTTGGGTATGTTTAGCCAGAAAAAGAGGAGACTAAGAGGAGATGTTATCGCCATCTTCAAATATCTAAAGGGCTGTCACATGGAAGATGGAACAGGCTTCTTTTCTCCTGCTCTCGAGGGCAGGACTCAAACCAATGGTTTCACGTTACAAGGAACAAGATTCCAGCTAAACATCATTAAGAACTTTCTGGCAATAAGAGCTGTTCAGCTGTGCAGCAGCCTCCCTGTGAAGGTTGTGGATTCTCCTTCCTTGGGGGTTTTTAAGCAGAGGTTGGGTGGCCATCTGTCATGGCTGCTTTGGCTGAGGTTCCTGCATTGCAGAGGGTTGGACTAGATGACCCTAGGGGTCCCTTCCAACTCTACAATTCTGTGATTCAGGATGCTGAACCTGGATATTGTTAGGAGGAGAAAAGTTGGGAAGCAAATGGATCTTCTTGACACACATAGAGTCTTCCAGACCTCATTATCACAGGCTTTTTCAGACAAGTTTGGCAGAATTAGGGTTATCTTTGCAGAACCTGTTTCCTTAACCTGTTCCTGGTGCCATGGTTTCAGATCTGAAACACCTGTACAGTGGTACCTCAGGTTACAGACGCTTCAGGTTACAGACGCTTCAGGTTACAGACTCCGCTAACCCAGAAATAGTACCTCGGGTTAAGAACTTTGCTTCAGGATGAGAACAGAAATCGTGCGGCGGCAGCAGTGGGAGGCCCCATTAGCTAAAGTAGTACCTCAGGTTAAGTACAGTTTCAGGTTAAAAACGGACCTCCAGAACAAATTAAGTTCTTAACCCAAGGTACCACTGTAGTTTTAAAGGTGCCACTGAGCTTGTGCAGAGTGCTTTCTACCTTACCGTAAGAAATCTCACACACAGAAGAGACCCTCGCATACCTAGGGGTGTTGCAGGAAGAACTTATAGGCCAGAGGGCAATGAGTTGGAGGTTTGAATGGCCACCATCTCTAAACAGGGACAATAATGCCTGCAATTAAAGGAGAAATACCTGTCAGAAACAAGGGAGATTAAAGAAGAGCTGAGGAGAGTGTTGGGTGGCCTGGAGCAAAATCCAGGAGGAAGCTTGTTCTCCTCCCAATTCATTTCAGTTGGGGCTGGGACCATAGCTGTCAACTTACAGATTTGAAAATAAGGGACCAGCAGCCTCGAAAATAAGGGATCAGCAGCCAAAATAAGGGTTTTTAGTCAACCAGCAGCCAAACGACGCCTCAAGCGGTGGTTCCCACACCGTAGCAACCCGGCAAAGGGGATGCAGCAAGGAAAACCACCATCAGCTCTCCGCTGGGAAGCGCTGAGCAAAGGCGAGTTCCCAGGCAACACGGCCGATTTGATCGGCACAAGGCATGCAAGCTCCACCCCCCAGTCGTTCTTAGACTCCTTATTGGGTGAACAACGCAGCCAAGCAACACAGTTGGAGCCTCCCTCCTCCCTGGCCGGCAGGAAGGGAGGGAGAGGAGCTGCTTCCTTTGAAACCCAGGAAATTTAAGGGACATCATCAATAAGGGACAGCAGCGGCACACGACACTGGGATAAGGGACTTTCCCGCCAAATAAGGGATGGTTGACAGCTATGGCTGGGACACAGGAGTCTTTCCTGTTGAGTTATACACCCCATGTGTCCTTATGGGGGCTGCGTACACTTTGGTGCAAGATCAAGACACAGTCCAAATTTCCCCCTCCCCTGGTCCTCTGCAAACTGTAGAGGAAAAACAGAAGTTGCTGCTATACCGCAGTTAAACTGCTTCTCCTTTTTCTTCTTCTCTGTTTCGCACTTCCAACTTCCTCCTCTCGCAGCTGTGGCCGCCAGACCTTTGGGTTAGATCTCACTTGTCACCACCGAGGAAGGCAAAAGATTGGGGGGGGGGTTGTCTTACTGTTGCAGCCAGTTTCTTTCACATTTTGCAAGCTGTTTCTTCTCTCCCCACTCCCCACGGTATTGTTTTCCCTGCCCGCCCACTCCCAAATTATCATTCCAGGCTGGGGGAATCAGAGCAAGCCTTAGCAGTAGCAAAACAGCATTCTCTCTCTTTCTTCCTAATGCTAAATGAAATTTGTCGGCAGCAATCTGATGTTCCTTTCACGAGTTGCCACCAGGTGGCGGCATGCTTATGGAAAACCCTGTTTACCGGCTCCTCTGCTATATTGAGCAGAAAGTATTTGTAGCAATGAAGTTTTTCCTAGACTACCACTTTAGAGGGGTGTGTGGGGAGGGGTCGTACCTCTGGTGAGGGACACATCATGCTCCTCCTAGGCTAGTTTGTCCACCTTTGGTCCCCACCTTGCACTCAGCTCCTACCTGTGGCTCCTAGAAGCTGTCAGCATACGACAGTGGCCACACCTGAGGAATGGCTTTGACTGGCCAGCCTTATTGCTCTGCCTTCCTTTGGACCACATCCACCAGGCCAAGAGTGGACCACCAGTCCATAGCTGTCAAGTGTCCCTTATTTGAAGGTACAGTCCCTTATTCCAGCGCCATGTCCCGCTGCTGTCCCTTATTGATGGATGTCCCTTAAATGTCCCTTAAATGATGTCCCTTAAATTTCAAATGAAGCAGCTCCTCTCCCTCCCTCCCTGCTGGCCAGGGAGGAGGGAGGCTCCAACTGTGTTGCTTGGCTGTGTGGCTCACCCAATAAGAAGTCTAAGAACGACTGGGGGGTGGAGCTTGCATGCCTTGTGTGTGGCTAGTTAATGCAAGCTGAGGGGGGTTTTGAATGCTGGACGCCATTTTGTTGCACGTGCTGCTGCAAACTTTGCAGTGCAAAGCCAAGCCAGGGAGCCATCTTAAGTTGAGGCTGCATAGGCCTTGTGGTGCATGTGATTCAGATTCTAGTAAGTTGAACCTCTGGTTACAAAGTTGGTTGGACAGTGTTCTCAAAGCTACCAGCATGAGTTTGACCAGACTGCAGGAGGACAGGAAGACTGGAGTGCCTGGAACAGGTGAGGCTGCAGGTCCCTTATTTTCAAGGCTGCTGGTCCCTTATTTTCAAATCTATGCACCAGTCTAGGACCTATCTACACACTTCCCAGGCTTGCACCCTGAGGAGGTCACTTTGCTGCTGCTAACACAGTAGTTTGACTTCACCCTTGGAAGCACGCTCCATTGTCTCTCCAGACAGTCGAATGCCAACAAAAACACTCCAGTGGTGTGGCTGGGCTACATGTTACACTTTCCCAGGGATCCTGCTGAAACGGGCATGCTTGGGGTGAGCTCTTCGCCCCAGGGCTGGCTCAATCTATGCTGGTTCCTTATCCTTCCGGCCTCTTGTGGGTAGAGGTGCAAGGCATGAGGTTTCCTCTGCCAGAGTTTTCAGAACTTGTAGCCCATCAGATAATGAGGTGGTCTGGGCTGGCTGGGGCTGATGGGAGCTGTAGTCCAAAATAGCCGGAGGCCACAAAGTTGGCAAAAGCTTGGCCTAGATTGTGTGCTGCAGGGACCTCAGAGCAGCCAGCCTCGGTGGTGTTGCTTTTCTGCAAGAGTCTTCTTTTTTGGGGCTTGCAAGGCAATGTCAATTAAGACGCTGCCCTGATTAGGACAGAGTGCTGGGAATAGATTTGTGCGAGATTTCTCTTTATGAATGGCCCTAATAACACCGACGGAAGCAGCGCACTGGAGCACGGCTTTGAATGGGGGAGCATCCTTGATAGGAACAAAAGCAGCGGAGGGTGGGATGGTGGTCAGTAAGTGCCACTCATGTAAATGTCTGCTCAGCTCATCATGGGGAGCCTTTCCCAACATCAGGGCTATATTTCCTCATGGGCAGCCTTCTGGGTGGGAGCCACATGCCAGGGGCGAGCGAGTAGTATACCATGCAGAGCAAGTTCGAGTTAACTCCAAAGTAGGATCTGCACAGGAATGTCAGGCCTAATGGGCACAGCAACTCAGGTCTTGCCCCCATGAACCAGTTGCTGAACCTGCCCACAGCTGTCTAAGTCCTCTCCAGGGCTTTCCCCAAGGAGACGGTGCCTGCCTGCACCTAACCTCACCTCCACCTTTTTCATGCCTCTTCTGGTGCTGGGAGACAAGCAGGGAGGGAAGTTTGTCACAGCAGAAGAGGGAGCCACCCATGGCTCTCGGACTCATCTCTGCCTCTTGGCCTCCCTCCTCCCTTGCTTCAGTTTCTGATCCTTATTCTGGACTTCTCTCTGCCACAGATTTCCCCTGCTCACTAAGCCCTGTCACCTCTCCAACTTTCAATGCCTCTTCTGTCGAATTCAAGCCAAAAGCCAGCGAAGTTCAGAGGAATTGGCCACCCTCCAGGTGCCCGGCTTGAATTCTTGTTGACCTCCCTGTCAGCAACTCCCGGCAAGACCAGGGGAGGTCTTCAATCGGCGATTCTTCCCAACGTGAAGAAGAACACACCACTTCTCCCCCTCCCATTGCCAGGGAGGGGAAAGAGACAGACAGACATATATTTACATGCTTTTATTCCTGTCTTTCCAGCAGTACAGAGAAATCATGTCTGTACCCTCTCATCACCAACTGCAGAGAGAGAATAACTCCACCCATGTACTTCCAGTACAGGGTCATGTGACACTCTGAGCTAACATCCGGCGCTCAGTGCACTGAATAGACCGTCCCTGGTTCCCACGGTACAGTCCCATAACATCAGCTTCCTGTTTACCATTCCAGCCACCTGGAGCTCGCTTCTGCATTGCTCCTTTTTCGTAACATCTTCTCCCTCTGACCACTCGTCGTCGTCCCACCACCAATCCCCGGGCTCTCAGCCTTCTTCCCATTGGGGTTCCCAAGCTGGTTCCTCCCACCATTCCTCGGTGTCCAGCCAATCCATGACAGTAGGCGGGGCCAGATGCAAATGTGGGCGGAGCAATGAAAGTGACCTGTACAGCAGCCTGCATTCCGATACGATAATCTTTAATGTCATTGTCCCATACAAAACAACGAAATTGAAAAAAAATCTACATCAGACATTCAAAAACCTACAAGCCTGCTATCCCAGCTATCCCAGCCTGGTTAGCCCCCTAAAAACTCTGATACGCCATAATTAAATACAATATACTACCTTAAAAAAGGTAAAGGGACCCCTGACCATTAGGTCCAGTCGCGGACGACTCTGGGGTTGTGGTGCTCATCTCGCTTTATTGGCCAAGGGAGCCGGCATACAGCTTCCGGGTCATGTGGCCAGCATGACTAAGCCGCTTCTGGCGAACCAGAGCAGCGCACAGAAATGCCATTTACCTTCCCGCCAGAGCGGTACCCATTTACCTACTTGCACTTTGACGTGCTTTCAAACTGCTAGGTTGGCAGGAGCAGCGACTGAGCAACGGGAGCTCATCCCGTCACGGGGATTCAAACTGCCGACCTTCTGATCAGCAAGTCCTAGGCTCTGTGGTTTAACCCACAGCGCCACCCGCGTCCCTCAGAGACTACCTGACACTACGTTTAAAACCAAAATCGTATTTGGATAGAAACTTTCTCAGGCGGCTAGTCCTGGCCTTTATAACCCTGTACCTTCTTCCAGAAGGCAGAAGCTGAAAGAGATCATTTCCGGGGTGCGCACTATCCTGCACTAACTCTGCAGCTTTCTTATGGCACCTGGAAGCATAGATTTGATCCAAGGTGGGAAGAGTGCACCCAATTATTCTCTCTGCAGTCTTTACAACCCTGGACAGCATTATTTTTCCCCTGACCGTGCAGCTCCCAAACCACACACACAGACCAAAAGTTAATACACTCTCAACAGTACAATGGTAGGATGCCATCAACAGGCATTTTCCAACCATGCAAAAAAACAACAACCCTGGATGTTCCTATATGCACCCGCCCCCCATCATCTTCCCTTCCAGCAACCAAGAAGCATGATCAGAGTTTAAGGGCACATTCCAGCCAGGCAAAAGTGCTCAATTGGACATGGCCTAGGGGAAAACCTTGAGCCCTGTAGGGCTGCATTTGGCCACCGGCCCTGAGCTTTTCCCAACCCCTCTTTTACGGTTTTGGCTGCCATGTGCTGACTAGCTCAGGTGCTTCTGAGTGGGACTTGACAAGCTCTAGGATTTCACATCACTCAGGGGCCATTAGCCATGGCAGCTAAATGAAACTTCCATGGTTCAAGGCAGTATACCTCCTGAGGAGTAGCAGCTGGTTGCAACTAAAAAGGAGATAGCCATTGCTTTCAGGCCTGCCTTCTGAGTTTTCCAGAGACCTTGAGTTAAGGTTATAAGAAAAGCAGTCCTGTATTAGGCCAGAAATCAATCTAATCCAGTATTCTGCTTCCACCTGTGGCCAGCCCAGTACCTCGGGGAAGCCCACAAGCAGGGGAAATGGAGGTGTTGGGGTGTCATCCCCCAGCAACTGCTATGTGGAGAAATGCTTTGTCTACAGCAGGAGAGTCGGTTCAGCTATCAGGACAAAGGTTACTTCCAGACAGGTGTTTATTGTTTGCGTTTGGGGGCCGTAGGAGGTCACCATCAGGGATGGGCAAGAAAGGTGCTTCAACCTGCATCTAAAGAGGGATCTGGTGAACTTGCGCTTTCTGAACCAATATGTGAACTGGAAAACAGCCTTCCTCCGACCTTCATGCTCCTCTGAATTTTGCAAGGCAGTCCCCCAGCCAATTTATGTGTACGAAAAATGTATATAATCAGAAAATCCCTTGCCGGTGCAATTGGCAAAGGAATGGCAAGATGTCTAAAAAGCGTACATCAGAAAGCTCAATATGGCTGTAACATTTTGCACTAGGAAAATGAACATGAATATTTGAGTTGTGCTTGGTGGACGGCGGGGGGGGGGCCACTTGCTGAAACTCTAGCCCATGGGTAGGCAAACTAAGGCCCGGGGGCCAGATCCAGCCCACTCGCCTTCTAAATCCGGCCCGCGGACGGTCCAGGAATCAGTGTGTTTTTACATGAGTAGAATGTGTCCTTTTATTTAAAATGCATCTCTGGGTTATTTGTAGGGCCTGCCTGGTGTTTTTACATTCGTAGAATGTGTGTTTTTATTTAAAGTGCATCTCTGGGTTATTTGTGGGGCATAGGGATTCGTTCATTTTTTTTCTTTTCAAAATATAGTCCGGCCCTCCACAAGGTCTGAGGGACAGTGGACCGGCCCCCTGCTGAAAAAAATTGCTGACCCCTGCTCTAGCCTAGTTTGAAAAGTTTCCTTTTCCACAAAAACCCACCCCTGTTCCCCCACCCATTCTGAGTTTCTTAGTAGCCTGGTTTTATGGGAAAGGCTACAGAAGCCTCTTTTTGATTTGGTTTGATTTGAATTAATTTTATAATGAATGGTTTTAGAGTGTTGTGTTGTGTTGTACTGTTGTACTGTTTTATTGTTGTTAGCTGCCCTGAGCCCGGCTTTATTATTATTTATTATTATTATTTATTATTATTATATATATATATTTATTATTATTATTATTATTATTATTATTATTATTATTATTATTATTTGGTGGTGGTTAAACCAGTGGATAGAAGGGATGCGGGTGGCGCTGTGAGTTAAACCACAGAGCCTAGGACTTGCTGATCAGAAGGTCGGCGGTTCGAATCCCCGCAACGGGGTGAGCTCCCGTTGCTCGGTCCCTGCTCCTGCCAACCCAGCAGTTCGAAAGCACGTCAGAGTGCAAGTAGAGAAATAGGTACCGCTCCGGCGGGAAGGTAAACGGCGTTTCCGTGTGCTGCTCTGGTTCGCCAGAAGCAGCTTAGTCATGCTGGCCACGTGACCCGGAAGCTGTACGCTGGCTCCCTCAGCCAATAAAGCGAGATGAGTGCCGCAACTCCAGAGTCGCTCACGACTGGACCTAATGGTCAGGGATCCTTTTACCTTTACTTTAAACCAGTGGATGCCAGAACCATTGCAAACCATGCTGAGATCTATCTTTGAAGATCAGCATATTTGCCAGAGCTTTGCTTTATGGTTGTATCTGTTGCGGGGGAAACCATCCATTCCGATTTTCTCCTTCTTCCCGTTCCACCGAACAGCTCGGGGTGTTCTCCTGAAGGGCGACCACAGTCTTTGTCCAAGGACAGCACAGCTTTTTCTCGCTGGGCCAGATTGTCCTGGAAAGCACCAGGCCCTACAGAAGAGGCTCACACAGAGATGCCAGTGTTGGCGGCGGAGAGAGTCACTTGTCAAGGACAAAAGTGGTTGGCAGAGCCTTAATAAGTCGGGATTCGGAGATCTGCCAAGGAAAGCAACTCCTTTTGTGGCTTGCGCAACCTTGCGCTAGCAGCGCCGCTTGCGTCCGCCCGGCGATGGCCATCTGAACACAGCCTTCTCTGCCAGCGGGGAAGAGAAAAGGGCTACTCAGCTAAAAGCTTAATGAGCTACTATACCGGGAGCGGCAGTGCGGTGGGTGAGGGGAGAGCCGGGCGGATTGTGCCGGGTTCATGTCATAAAGCCAACTTTCCCTTGCAGTATTTAGAATCTGGCACTTCAGGCGACAAAAAGGGGTTTTTCACCGCGGTAGCCGGGCTGGAATTATCCCATTCTCCACCCCCACCCACCCCGCATTCTTCCTTTCAGTGTAAAGTCCCTTGGCTGAGGAGGAGCGACCTACAAAAGAGTCTTTTTCATGCCTCGGATACAAGAGTCTGCCTTGAAATTCCACCCACTCATTGTTACAGAAATCCCTGGATTAGATACATTTGCTCAGAGGCGCAGGCTCACTTCTGCAGCAAAATCCCCTGACAGTTAATGAAGTCAAAACAAGTGGAGCATTGCAGCAGATGCACATGAAATCTTAATTACTTTCCTAGATTATTATTTTTGTTGTTGGAGATGGGGTGTGTGTGACTTTTTTTTATCTCCCATCCAGCCTGTCCTGCTTTTCATGGGGAATATTTTCCCCAAGATAAGCAGGTGAGGCGACTCTCTCACTGTCATTACAGCACTGGATTTTTAGGCAAATCGGCTCAACATACCAAATTGAAAGATAGGAGTTCCCGCATGGGGACTGGGCCAAGTTTTCATTTCGTATTGTTTCATTTCATTCATTTCATTCCATACATTTATCCTCTTCTTGAGACACTCCCCACAAAAAGTTTTATATTCCATCACCAGAATATGAACACATTTAAAATATGCAGTTCAGCAAAAGAATTGAAACCAGGACAAAAACTAATAGTACCTTGTCCTTCCTCAATATACCGTATTTTTTGCTCTATAGGACACACTTTTCCCCCTCCAAAAATTAAGCGGAAATGTGTGTGCGTCCTATGGAGCGAATGCAGGCTCCTTGGCTTCAGCGATAGCAACGCGAAGCCTTTGAAGCGCAGAGGGAGCGCTCCTTCCGCACTCCGGAGGCTTTGCGTTGCTTTCGCTGAAGCCTGGAGAGCGAGAGGGGTCGGTGCGCACCTGAAGCCTTTGGAGCGCAGCAGGAACTTGCACTGCGCTCCGAAGGTTTCGGGTTCCTTTTGCTGAAGCCGGGAGAGCTTATTATTATTATTATTATTAAGTACATCTTCACGCAGTGCTTAGTTAAACGGTGAAGCTCACTCTCCCGCGGGGCAGTGAGGGCTACTTGGATAGCTTTAAAAGAGGGACTTCCGGGTTGGCGCCATTGTTTAATGGCGGATTCCCTCCGAGCTCCGGAGGGAATCGGCTCCGTAGCGTCTGGGTCTGGCCACTGCGGCGAAGTGGAGACCCTTAAAATCACAGGCGCGGATGCCTGTGAACACAGAGACTCGGCGGGCACCATTCGCGCCCCCCCAATCCGCGACGGAGCCTTTTTAAAGGCTTCGGAACGGAGGCAGGGTGAGGCGTGGTGCTGAGAGTACTCCCTCGCCTACGGAGTGAAGCCGCAAGCCATTGACAGAGAGCGCCAACTTCTTCTAAGATCGATTGGACTCTAAAACATCAACCCGTGAGTAATACGGAGATTGGAACCTTAAAAAATTTTTTTTTATTTTGGATTTGGAACGAGCGGGAAGGGGCTAAAAAGGAAGTCCACCCCCCCCTCTTTGTAAACAATTTAAAGCAAAGGACTGGGCAGCTAAGGTCGAGAGAATCTGTTTCTTGTTTTTTAACAAAAGATCCTGACTTCACGGTTTTGACATTATAAGAAGATTTACTGGAGGATAAAAAGAATTTTGGGAGCTGAAATTTCACCCCCCCCTAGACCCGGGAACGTCCTATGAGAAAGCCTGTTGCATTGAAGAATTTGACAGCTGTCAAGTGAGCTGTTAGTCAGCTAGTTGTCAGCTGGAAAAAGAGAACATTGTTTCTGCTGTTTTTGCTGGTTTATTCGGTATAACTTGTTGAAAATAAGGAGGGCTGATACAAAATAACTGGACTTTTGGTTTTGAGCTGAAAGGAATATTAAGGACCTAAAATCCCCCTAGAGGGGTAATAGGGATACTACATTATAAAAATGGCTGGAGTATGTAAAATCCAAGCAGAATTGGACAGAGCACTTGTTCTCTTGGGAAACTTACAAGATGAATACAATGCTTTGTCTACAGAGGTATCATTACTACACTGGACAGTAAACAACAGTTTTGAGCCTGATAAGGACTTGAAACAGGAAGCCTATTCAACTGAACAAATAAATGAAACTGAAAGTGTAGATATGATGGAGCAATATGTTGTTTTTGAAGAAAATGAAGGAGGAGCTGGAGGTTTGCAGGAGTCAAAGGAGAGTTACAATATGAGGCCTGACATGATGATAAAAAAGGACAATAAAAATTGGATGCGGAAAGCCTGGTCTGAATGGGAGTCTGGAAAATGGAGAGATCCCCTTTGGAGGAGATCTGAAGACCTGAGGATTACAAATTTGTTGAAGGTGAAAGCTGGAGCTGTGGGGACATCTGGATCTGAAAGAAATTTGAAACAAGAGTTGGAGTACCCCATAGGCTTTGCTTTTAAGTTTGGAGGACTGGCTGGAAGCAACATGGATTCTGTTGGGCCGGAGCCCCTCCGAGACTTGGGGCTTAACATCAAGGACTATCAAAGAGACCGGCAGAAAGGAACTGAGAGAGATATAAGGGCCTCGGACGTGAGATCTCCGGGCTAAATAAATAACATAAAGACTGATGGATATTGGTTGGGGACAGGAACCGGGAAAAGGGTGGGTGGAGGTTGGGAATCCAAAGGGTACATAAGGATAACTTGCTTTGTTTTGCTTTTTTTTTATATTTTGTTAGTGGTAAGGAAATTGGGTAAATCGTGGAAGGGAAATTTTGGTCGACTTTAGAAAAAAGGTTTAAGAATAATCAACGAGGTATAAGTATTGATGTGTAATTTTAATAAGGTAAAATTGGTTTTTTCTTTTTTAAATTAATTGAAAATAAGGCTGTTAAAAATAAATTGAGGAAATGGGAAAAAGAAGTAAAGTAAAATAATAGTATGTTAGAACAAATGTTTAAGCTAAGGTGAAGAAATAAGTTAAGGACTTGCTGAACTGACAATTTAAATTGGAATACAAGAAGGGGAGGTGTGAGGAGGTCTGAGAAATAAGGTTAAGGAAAATAAGTATCAGAAACTTTATGTGTTTTTTCTATTTTTCTGTTTAGTTTTGAATATTATGTATTTTTGTGTTGTTTTTATTTTGTTTATTCTTGTTTTTGTTTGTTGTGTGTTTTTTGAAAACACCAATAAATATTTAATGAAAAAAATAAAAAAAAAATAAAAGAGGATTGAACAAATTCATGGGGGAGAAGGCTACTAACTATGACGGCTATGCTCTGACGCCATGATCAGGGACAGCAATGCTGCTGGAAGCCACAGGAGGGGAGAGTGCACAAGTGCTTGAATCCTGCTTGCAGGTTCCCCAAAGGCCCGTGTGGTGTAGTGGTTAAGAGCGGTGGACTTGTAATCTGGTGAACCGGGTTCGCTTCCCTGCTCCTCCACATGCAACTGCTGGGTGACCTTGGGCCAGTCACACTTCTCTAAAGTCTCTCAGCCTCACTCACCTCACAGAGTGTTTGTTGTGGGGGACGAAAGGAAAGGAGAATGTTAGCCGCTTTGAGACTCCTTCGGGTAGTGATAAAGCGGGATATCAAGTCCGAACTCTTCTTCTTCATCTGGTTGGCCACTGTGAGAAAAGAATGCTGGACAAGACGGGTCTTATTTTGTTCTTACGTTGTTTCCCAGTCGCCTCTCCCTCCCTCTCCCTCAGCAAGGAGACTGGCCTGCCTGTTCTAGGCATGGACCTGATGGGGAGGAACTGAGCTCTTCCCCCTCCAGCTGTTGTTTGCAGAGTTTCTGTTTGGGGTCACCAGCTGAGGCGAGATGGAGGGAGCCGTTCCCAGCAGCTGCCTGTCTTCCAGCAGCCCTTGCTCAGCCCAATCTCTTGTCAGCACCCCCACAACTGGGTGGTTTTGTGTTACTAGATACTAGCAGAGGAGGGAAGAGGAGGAGAAGGAGCTGTTCCAGCTTATCAGATGAAGAAACAATCCAAATGTTTTCTTAAACGGAGCCAGTTGTTGTTGTTGTGTGTAAAAGCCACAACCGTAGTGCAAGATTATTATTATTTAAAAAGTTTAAAGCAAAGAGTTGTTTCAAACTGTTTCCCTTAGTGCGTGTGCTTAAACTGTATCTCACATGCATGCATGTTGTCTCTTATGTATATATCGTGGGCAGGCAAAATAAGGCCTGGGGGCTGGATCCGGTCCAATCGCCTTCTAAATCCAGCCTGCGGACGGTCTGGGAATCAGCGTGTTTTTACATGAGTAGAATGTGTCCTTTTATTTAAAATGCATCTCTGGGTTATTTGTGGGGCATAGAAATTCATTCATTTTTCTTTTTTTCCAAGAAATAGCCCAGCCCCCCACAAGCTCTGAGGGACAGTGGACCAGCCCCCTGCTGAAAAAGTTTGCTGGCCCCTGGTATATATCCTACTTTCCCTCCAAAGAAACTATATTTCTCCCCCCTCCATATTACCCTCAGGACAACCCTGTGAGGTAGGCTAGACTGAGAGACTGAGTGTCTGGCTCTAGGTCACCCAGTCAGCTTAATGGCGGAGTGGAAATTTGAACCCTGGTCTCCCAGGTTGTAGTCTGACACCCTAACCATTATTTATTTTTATTTATTAAATTTATCTACCGCCCTTCATCCAAAGGTGGTTCACAAGATTAAAAACGTGCCGACGTGGGGATCCAGGGCACAGTCCTTCAATGGCTGCGCTCGTTTCTCTCTGGTCGGGGACAGAGGGTGGCGCTTGGGGGGGAATTGTCATCGCGCCACTCCTTGGTGTGTGGAGTACCTCAGGGTGCGATACTCTCCCCAATGCTTTTCAACATCTTTATGCGCCCCCTCGCCCAGCTTGTCCGGAGTTTTGGGCTGGGTTGCCATCAGTATGCCGATGACACCCAACTCTATCTGTTGATGGATGGCCATCCTGACTCGGCCCCAGACACACTGACCAGATGTCTGGAAGCTGTGGCTGGATGGTTACGTGGGAGCCGGTTGAAGCTAAATCCTTCGAAGACAGAGGTCCTGTGGCTGGGACGGGACGATATGGGATTGGGGGGGCAACTCCCATCTCTTGCGGGGGCGCAGTTAGTGCCAGCACCGTTCGTTAAGAGTCTGGGTGTAATCCTCGACACCTCCCTTTCCATGGAGGCGCAGATTGCAGCTATAACAAAGGCGGCATTTTTCCATCTCCGCCAAGCTAAGCAGTTGGCTCCTTACCTCTCTCGCCCTGACCTAGCCACTGTGATCCACGCGACGGTCACCTCCAGACTGGATTATTGTAACTCGCTCTACGTGGGGCTGCCCTTAAGACTGACCCAGAAACTCCAGCGGGTGCAGAATGCTGCAGCGAGACTCCTTACGGGGTCTTCGCTGCGAGATCACATTCATCCGGTGCTATACCAGCTGCACTGGCTCCCGGTGGAGTACAGGATCAGGTTTAAGGTGCTGGTTTTAACCTTTAAAGCCCTATACGGCCTAGGACCCTCGTACCTACGGGACCGCCTCTCCTGGTATGCCCCACAGAGAAACTTACGGTCTTCAAATAAAAATATCTTGAAGGTCCCAGGCCACAGAGAAGTTAGGCTGGCCTCAACTAGAGCCAGGGCTTTTTCGGCTGTGGCTCCGACCTGGTGGAACACTCTGTCACAAGAGACTAGGGCCCTGCGGGACTTGACATCTTTCCGCAGGGCCTGCAAGACAGAGCTGTTCCGCCAGGCCTTTGGCCAGGGCACAGCCTGACTCCCTCCCTCGGCAATCTTCGCGGAGCTCTGGCCCAATGGTGGCCAGTGGCTTGAATTTAATTAATTTTATAATGAATGATTTTAGAGTGTTGTTTGTGTTGTACTTTTGTATTGTTTTATTGTTGTTAGCCGCCCTGAGCCCAGCTTCGGCTGGGGAGGGCGGGATATAAATAAAATTTATTATTATTATTATTATTATTATAAAAATACAGGAGAAAAGCACAAAATAAATAGTTAAAGCGATAACAAAGGGAGCCTGGGCAGCGTGTCTGGAAGACAAGACCCACCCCCCACCTCCTTGGCCCCACTGATGTTGCCCAAAGGAAAGCAGAGCAAAACGTTTGGCACCAGCTTGGTTGCAGGACTTGCTGGAAGGAGGAGATGCCATCCAGCTGTTTTAGGGACTCCGCTTTAGAGTTGTGCAGGGTTTACTCCTTAGCCCTTTCTTCTCCCAAAAATATCCTGCAAGGCAGTGGAGGTTTAGGATCATAGTTTCCCTTCTCCTAGACCTTCCCAGGTGGACGAGCCCCATCTGCCCCTCACTTCCCTCTACATCACACGCAGAAACTGCCCAGTTACCTGAATTTTGTAAGTGAAAAGTTGGCGATCCTAAAGAGGCTGCTGCACATTTGTCATAATGTCTAGCGCAGCCTGAAAGGAAGTAAGACGGAATATTTGACATCTTGGACTATTGGTAATTCTCAAACCAGCTTGTGGAAAACTTCTGTTTATGGAGTTTTGATATGGAACGGCGAGGCCTTTGCTCCGCACTCACTCCATAAACCTTTTAAAGAGCTCTTTGCTTTGAGTGATTTATGAGGATCGTTTAAGCCAAATGCTGCTCAAGCAGAAACAAAGTCCTCGGTGCGGCCCATCGTCAGCAATTTCATTGCCCAGTAGATTGGTAAATACACCTGAATGTACATTTATAAAGTTGTGGCTTTGCAGCTTAGGGTGTTGCTAAGTTGCAATGTGGAAGCTGTTGCTCCGGCTGAGCAATTTCTTATGGCAACGATGGGCATCCAGATTCATTTGCTGGAGGAAGCAAGCCAAGGGCACTGTTTTCGGAGGGCAGCAAACATGAGCCGTCGCCTTGTGGACCATGTGCAACCAATAAGAGCAATAATGTGTTTGATCTGTTTAAGGACTCAGCTACATTGCTCATGTTATAATGCTATAACTGTTATAAACCTGCAACACCAGATAGTGCTGTAGAGCCCAGAACTTTGTCTATGCCATTTCCCCCGTCTTTTGTTCTAACGATTTAATTTCTGACTTATTTATAGCATTTCCCCCCCTGTGTGTAGATCCAGCCTAATTCTTGGGAAACCACCAGGAAGACTCGAAGGCAAAAGCCTTTCTGCCCCAATGTTTGCCCCCAACATCAGGTATTCAGAGATGGGCTGCCTCCAAATGGATTTTTCAAGAGCACCTGTATTTTGTGTCCAGATACCTCTGTTTGTTGCCAATGGCCAGGCATGATGGAAGCTGTCATCCAGCAACATCTGGGAGGTAATGGATTCCCCATCCCTGCCTCCCACCACAAAACAGGGGGAGAGTGGAGGTTGGGTCAAGACAAATAAGTGTCAGAGAGGAATAACTCTCTCTCTCTCTCTCTCTCTCTCTCTCTCTCTCTCTCTCTCTCTCTCTCTCTGAGTCCAGTCAGGGTTAAATTGGAACATAAACTTCTGTTTATTTATTGCAATTTAACAAGCGTGTGGGTTCATAAACAGTATCGGTCAGTTACAATCATGGGGTGCCTATCCAGACCTATAACTTCCGCTACCTGCTCTCACTCACTAAACCACCAAATATTTACTTGTCTTCCTAGCTCCTAACTGTTCCTGACTCAGCTTATTTCGCTACCCTAACTCAACCTACCCACAGACTCTATCCCAATTCACTCCCACTCCAACCAACCACCCAACTCCCAATGAACTCCTCCCTTCGCCCCTCCCAGAGCTGGTTTTATAGTCCCTCTGACTCCACCCCCCTGGGTTCTGATTGGGTAACCTGTTTAACTATTTCACCTCCAGCACTCTCATATGTTAACGTCACAGTGGCTAAGCCGTTGCCTTACACTCCCAGTATCCTTGGCCATTGGTCAACTTGGCCGGGGATGGTGGGAGTCCAAAAACACATTTGCCAACCCCTCTGCTTAGATCTTATTAAAAAGGCTACACACACACACAAACAGCAAACAAGTTGTGTGCATTCTGGCCTGCTTGAAACCCCTCCTGCCTGCAATTTTCAGTTCCAGGCATGCTAGAAGAACAAGAGGTTTATCCAGTCATATGTGGTTGATAGGACTCCCTTCTGCTTCCTGGATGACAAGTTATGAGGCTATGAAGTTCTTGCAGCGCATGCATGTGCAAACACACATGCGTGACAACAAATGATCAGCAAGGCAAATCAGAAATGACAACTCTGGCATTTTACCAATTCCAACCTCCCCAAAACCTCTGTAACAGCCCGTGATGCAAATGTCTGTGCCCATCAGTATTTGAGGGGAAGATGTCTCTGCCACAATATGGGGTCTCTTTACAGGATCTATGTCAAAAGCTTTGCAAGGAAACAGCTGTGGCTTTCCTTTTGGGCTGCCCGTCATGCCCCAGGTTTCCTGTTTTCCCCTCTTCTGTGGTATGGCTTGTTCTGCCCTTTGCCCTTTCTCTTCCTCCTTTCCCGCCAGCTCAGTTGCAAAGTGACGGCCTTTTGCATCCCTGCTGCTAACTTCCTCGCAGACGGGAGAGGTCAAAGCAATTGCAAAGCAACCATTTCGATGGCACAGAAAAGGTCTCCTTGCCTTGGTTGCTTTCGGCTGCCTTGAAGATGAAAAACAAACAGAAGGCAGTCCTGTTGCCATTAAATCAAGGGCACATCCACACCCAAGTTTACAGTATGTTAGCAACTGTTTGCGTTGCTATTTGATGTGCAGAGTCTACCTTTCTACCAGTGCATTTAGAAGAAGAGTTCGGACTTGATATCCCGCTTTATCACTACCCGAAGGAGTCTCAAAGCAGCTAACATTCTCCTTTCCCTTCCTCTCCCACAACAAACACTCTGTGAGGTGAGTGAGGCTGAGAGACTTCAGAGAAGTGTGACTGGCCCAAGGTCACCCAGCAGCTGCATGTGGAGGAGCGGGGAAGCGAACCCAGTTCACCAGATTACGAGTTCACCGCTCTTAACTGCTACACCACGCTGGCTTCCCCTGATGGGCTGCATGCACACAGCTGGAAAATAATAATAATAATAATAATAATAATAATAATAATAATAATAATATTTTATTTATATCTCGCCCTCTCCAGCCAAAGCCAGGCTCAGAACGGCTAACAACAATAAAAGTAACACAATTTACATAAAATCACAATCAATTAATTGAAATGCATTATTAAATCAACTCATTCTAAAATCAATTCAAAATCAAATTAATGGCAACCATTGGGCTAGAGTTCCATGAGGATTACCAAAGGAGGCGGTCAGACTGTGCCTTGGCCAAAGGCCTGTTGGAACAGCTCTGTCTTGCAGGCCCTGTTGGAAGATGACTACTCCTGTGTGGAAACTGCCTCTGCTCCTCCCTCTTCAACCCTCTCCTGGTTCTGGGAGACAAAGGTACAGGAGAGGGTGGGGGCCCTTCACTTGCCTGACCTACTTCTTCCTCCGCCCCCCCCCCTGTGCTCCCCACTCCAGCTCTGAAGCTTCCCCTGCCTCTTGCCTGGTGCAGATCCCCCCAAATCACTGCTCTGCTCTCCCAAGTCAGACTCCAGTTCCCCTTCACCTGGTGCACACAATTGACAGCGTTCTAAGTAGGAGAGGACATGATAGACGTTTATAGAATTATGCATGGTGCAGAAAACGTTGGCAGATAAAAGCCTTTTCTCCCTCTCTAGTAACACTTGAATTTGTGAACATCCAGTAAGCTGAATGCTGAAAAATTCAGGGTAGATAAAAGAAAGTGATACTTCACACACTAAACAATGGAACTTGCTCCCAAAGGAGGCAGTGGTGGCTTTAAAAGAGGACTGGGCTTTTACTTTTACCAGTTTCATTGCATTTACTGCTATAACATTGCAATCCTAGATGGGTCTACTCAGAAGTAAGCCCCCACTAAATTTGATGAGGCTCACTGCAAGGTAAGTACATATAGTCGTGCCTCGGAAGTCAAACGGAATCCGTTCCAGAAGTCCTTTCGACTTCCAAAATGTTTGGGAACCAAGGCACAGCTTCCGATTGGCTGCAGGAAGCTCCTGTAGCCAATCAGAAGCTGTGGAAGCCACAACGGGTTCCAAAGAACGTTTGCAAACTGGAACATTCACATCCGCATCTGCGGCATTTGGGAGCCAAAACGTTTGTCTCGCAAGGCGTTCAGAATCCAAGGTACGACTGTACAGTGGTACCTTGGGTTAAGAACTTAATTCGTTCTGGAGGTCCGTTCTTAACCTGAAACTGTTCTTAACCTGAAGCACCACTTTAGCTGATGGGGCCACCCGCTGCTGCCGCGCGATTTCTGTTCTCATCCTGAAGCAAAGTTCTTAACCCGAGGTACTATTTCTGGGTTAGCGGAGTCTGTAACCTGAAGCGTCTGTAACCCAAGGTACCACTGTATTGGATTGCAGGCGAAATAACTTTAACTTAGCCATTAGACTACTTGCAGTTAAAGCCCCCTCTTTTCTTTGGTTATTTCTAAGTTTTTGCCCTTTTGCATTCACTTGAAGCCTCTCCCCCACCCTGGCGCATACCCCTTAGGCCTCATCACCACAAAACATCCAGCTGTGGCCCTAGATTCCTTCCTCCCCCCTCCCCTGGCACCTGATATCACTGTGGCCTCAAAAGCCATTGGTCATGGGCCGGGGTGGGGTGTCTAGGAGTAGCCAGCGCAGGATAGCAGCTGGCCATGATGTCGTTCCAACTCTGCAGCTGCAAGATTTCAACGTGGAGTGGCAGCAGTGTAGTTAACCGAGAGTCCAGTTTTGCCAGCTGCCCAGGAACAGAAATGAGAGTGCATGTCTTCTTTTTTCTCTGAAATATGCTAATGACTTTCCTAGCTATTTAGAGCGCTCTGGGGATCTGCTTAGTCTGCGGTCCTCTCCATTTTACATCTGTTTGTGGCCAGTCAGTCTCTCTCTCTCTCTCTCTCTCTCTCTCTCTCTCTCACACACACACACATCCTTCCTCTGCCTGTCCTACTTTCTAGGGTTGTTGTTGCTGCTGGCATTTGGAGTTTAAAGGCAGAAGTTGGGTTAGGCCAACAGTCCATCTAGTCCTGTTATCATAATAGCCAATTACATGCCAGTGGGAAGCACACTGTTTTAATCCCCACCCCACTGTCAACCGTCTCTTATTTGGCGGGAAAGTCCCTTATCCCAGCACTGTGTCCCTCTGCTGTCTCTTATTGATGATGTCCCTTAAATTTCCCGGGTTTCAAAGGAAGCAGCTCCTCTCCCTCCCTCCCTGCCGGCCAGGGAGGAGGGAGGCTCCAACTGTGTTGCTTGGCTGCGTTGCTCACCCAATAAGGAGTCTAAGAACGACTGGGGGGTGGAGCTTGCATGCCTTGTGCTGATCAAATCGGCCGCGTTGCCTGGGGGCTCGCCTTTGCTCAGCGCTTCCCAGCGGAGAGGTGATAGTGGTTTGCCTTGCTGCATCCCCTTTGCCGGGTTGCTGCGCTGTGGGAACCACCACTTAAGGCTTTGTTTGGCTGCTAGCTGGGCTTTCTGCCTTTGGCTCGGAGGGGCTCAGAAGTTGAACATACCTGTGCTCTGAAAATCCCTTATTTTGGCTGCTGAGCCCTTATTTTCAAATCTGTGCCCCACCCCGCTTAGTTTGGAAAGAAAAAAGAGCAAAAACTGCTGACTTTGCCACATTAAGGGAACATCCTAATCCTCTCTTGGCCAACACTGAATCCAAATTAAGACTGAATTGGATGAACGATTCCACAGGATAGACCCACTGCGGTCTGTTTTAGATGCTTGAGTTTAATATCTGCGGCCAAACAGAAGTTCCACTTGTATTAGAATTCTTTCTCCTTGCTGATCTAATGCTGCTACTTTGAAGAGCCCCAGCTGCTCTATGATTCAGATTTCACTGTTGTTTGTTGTTTGTTTGACACTCAATCAGCTTTAATTAGCACTCTTTAGAGCTGCAGTTCCCGGCATTCCAGTCAAACCTGTGTTAAAGCAACAGAGCAAAGTTCTGGGTTCGGCTCAGCAATGCTGCCCACGTTTGCACTCCCCTGGTTCGGAATATGTATTTGGCTTCCTTGCTCAGCTCTTTGACTAACTGAAGGTCATGCCCGACCCCCGAAATGTTATTTTTCACAGCTTGATATGTCAGACGAAGTTCTGTGTATGTACAGACTGTGCTGAGAGTTCAAAATCGATCATCATTCCCTTTATTCATGACGTTCACACTGTGAGTGCTGCTGCTTAGGTAGCCAAAACAGCACCACCCATTCATTTAATTTGCCCGTGTAGCCAAAACGGCACCACCCATATGTTTATTTACAGTGGTACCTCGGGTTACATATGCTTCAGGTTACAGACGCTACAGGTTACAGACTCCACTAACCCAGAAATAGTACCTCAGGTTAAGAACTTTGCTTCAGGATGAGAACAGAAATCGTGCTCTGGCAGCGCAGCTATTAGCTAAAGTGGTGCTTCAGGTTAAGAACAGTTCCAGGTTAAGAACAGACCTCCAGAACGAATTAAGTACTTAACCCGAGGTACCACTGTATTTGAAAGGGAGTTCATGATGGCTGGGAGTTTGTTAAGAGGGAGATAGTAAAAGCACAACTTCAGGCAATACCAATGAGAAGGAAACATGGAAGGTGCCTAAAAAAGCCAGGGTGGCTATCTAAAGAACTTTTAACTGAGTTAAGATTAAAAAAGGATGTGTACAAAAAATGGAAAAGGGGGGAAACCACCAAAGAGGAATTCAAACAAATAGCCAGCACGTGTAGACACAAAGTCACAAAAGCTAAAGCACAGAATGAACTCAGGCTTGCTAGAGAGGTTAAAAGCAACAAAAAAGGCTTTTATGGGTATGTTCATAGCAAAAGGAAGAACAAAGAAACAGTGGGGTCACTCAGAGGAGAAGATGGTGAAATGCAAACAGGGGACACAGAAAGGGCTGAACTCCTCAATGCTTTCTTTGCCTCAGTCTTCTCCGATAAAGAAAACAATGCCCGACCTGAAGAATTTGGAGCAAATGATTCAGCAGAGGAAACACAGCCCAGAATAACTAAGGAGATAGTACAAGAATACTTGGCTAGTTTAGATGTATTCAAGTCTCCAGGGCCAGATGAACTGCATCCAAGAGTATTAAAAGAACTGGCAGATGTGATCTCAGAACCACTGGCAGTCATCTTTGAGAATTCCTGGAGAACAGGCGAAGTCCCGGCAGACTGGAGGAGGGCAAATGTTGTCCCTATTTTCAAAAAGGGGAAAAGAGAGGACCCAAATAATTACCGCCCAGTCAGTCTGACATCAATACCAGGGAAGATTCTGGAGCAGATCATTAAGCAAACAGTCTGTGAGCACCTAGAAAGGAATGCTGTGATCACCAATAGTCAGCATGGATTTCTGAAAAATAACTCATGTCAGGCTAACCTGATCTCGTTTTTTGACAGAATTACAAGCCTGGTAGATGAAGAGAATGCAGTGGATGTAGCCTACCTTAATTTCAGCAAGGCATTTGACAAGGTGCCCCATGATATTATTGTAAAGAAGCTGGTAAAATGCGGTCTTGACTATGCTACCACTCAGTAGATTTGTAACTGGCTGACTGACCGAACCCAAAGGGTGCTCATCAATGGTTCCTCTTCATCCTGGAGAAGAGTGACTAGTGGGGTGCCACAGGGTTCTGTCTTGGGCCCGGTCTTATTCAACATCTTTATCAACGACTTGGATGATGGACTCAAGGGCATCCTGATCAAATTTGCAGATGACACCAAACTGGGAGGGGTGGCTAACACCCCAGAGGACAGGATCACACTTCAAAACGACCTTGACAGATTGGAGAACTGGCCCAAAACAAACAAGATGAATTTTAACAGGGAGAAATGTAAAGTATTGCACTTGGGCAAAAAAAATGAGAGGCACAAATACAAGATGGGTGACACCTGGCTTGAGAGCAGTACATGTGAAAAGGATCTAGGAGTCTTGGTTGACCACAAACTTGACATGAGCCAACAGTGTGACGCGGCAGCTAAAAAAGCCAATGCAATTCTGGGCTGCATCAATAGGAGTATAACATCTAGATCAAGGGAAGTAATAGTGCCACTGTATTCTGCTCTGGTCAGACCTCACCTGGAGTACTGTGTCCAGTTCTGGGCGCCACAGTTCAAGAAGGACACTGACAAACTGGAACGTGTCCAGAGGAGGGCAACCAAAATGGTCAAAGGCCTGGAAACGATGCCTTATGAGGAACGGCTAAGGGAGCTGGGCATGTTTAGCCTGGAGAAGAGGAGGTTAAGGGGTGATATGATAGCCATGTTCAAATATATAAAAGGATGTCACATAGGGGAGGGAGAAAGGTTGTTTTCTGCTGCTCCAGAGAAGCGGACACGGAGCAATGGATCCAAACTGCAGGAAAGAAGATTCCACCTAAACATTAGGAAGAACTTCCTGACAGTAAGAGCTGTTTGACAGTGGAATTTGCTGCCAAGGAGTGTGGTGGAGTCTCCTTCTTTGGAGGTCTTTAAGCAGAGGCTTGACAACCATATGTCAGGAGTGCTCTGATGGTGTTTCCTGCTTGGCAGGGGGTTGGACTCGATGGCCCTTGTGGTCTCTTCCAACTCTATGATTCTATGATTCTAGGCATTTGTGAATCGCTTCTTGTAGAATGTCTCGGTGTAAAAAACAATAACCAACAACAATAAAAACAACTGAGAACAATTACGAATCCAATGCAATTCAGCATGCACTCATCTTTTCCTGATGGAACGATCTCTCCTCTCCTCTCCCTGTGTGCTGTTTTGGGGGGTCTCCTGAACCTCCCCAAGCCAACTGAGGGGGCGCAGGAGGAATGGCAGGGAGGATGGGGGGAAATCCCCATTGTGCCAGCAGATGCTACAGAATTTTGCAGGTGCTGCATAAGTCCTCGGATAGTCTTCTGCTAGGAGACCTGGCTCATTCAATCCAACCCTATGCTTCTCTCGGCACGCCTAGTGTTCTCCAATAATGCTTGCAATAATTGCTGACCCAGTTTTGAATTGAGCCGAGGGGCCTGCGTCCACTAATTCAGAGTAGCTATTTCTGTTACGCTGGATAGAGATCAGTCGACTGAGCATCCTTATCAAGGGGGGGGGAGGGGGGAGAGATAGAGACCTTAATTTCACAGAGGCTGCAGAAGTGGATGCAAGCGATATTAGCATGGAAGGTTCAATGTGGGTTTTAAAAAAGTAACATCCAAGTGACCACATCATGTCCCTGCGATTTGGGCTGCATTCAAAGTCAGCATACGTTTCCGTCAAAAGTGATGCTTGCCCCAAATTAGGAATTTATCACGTCATAGTTTCTGCCCAGGCATTGACCTGAGAGTTGGTTAGGACCTGGTACCCTGAGGATGCTGTTGGACTACAACTCCCATCATCCCTGACATTTGGCCCTGCTGGCTGAAGCCGATGGGAGATGCAGTCTAGAGTACCTGTAGGGGAACAGTTTGAGGAAGGCTGTGAAAGAACATGGAAGGCCCTGACCTGTTGCATCTGCCTCAGTGGGGCAGGGTTGGGGGTGTGTGGGATGGGTAGGTATACAGTGGTACCTCGGGTTACAGACGCTTCAGGTTACAGATGCTTCAGGCTACAGACTCCGCTAATCCAGAAATAGTGCCTTGGGTTAAGAACTTTGCTTCAGGATGAGAACAGAAATCATGCTTTGGCGGCGCGGCAGCAGCTGGAGGCCCCATTAGCTAAAGTGGTGCTTCAGGTTAAGAACAGACCTCTAGAATGAATTAAGTACTTAACCCGAGGTACCACTATACCTGATTGCTCAGGTGTGAGTGAGATCAACTGTACTGGCAGAAATTAGCATCGGATGACATCCTAAATCACTTCCAGATGTCTTGTTTATTGAATGCTCACTCTCATTTGTTTGCAGGGAGATTACTGTTCGCTCTTCAATGAGCATTTATCCTGCTTTGTCTTCAGGGAGGTTAGACAACACTGCATCAAAGCAAGTGTTGTTCCACAGTTTCCAGTGCATTTCGCCATTGCTTTCCTTATTGCAAAAAGGCAGATATTTTGGCACACTGTCCTGGCCCACAGCGCACCCGACTTCCACATCTCTCCTTAGAGTGATGCGGTGGCTCGGGGCCCCATGCTGCCCAAAATAGCAGCGTGGGGCTTGCGACTGCCAGGCGGACTCCATGGGCAGCTTGCCACAGTGCCCCCCTGGGCAGATCACCTTGCCACCCCCGTGCGTAGATTGCTGTACTGCCCCCATGGGCGGCTGGCCCTGCCCCCACCGCTCCGGGTGCTGGAACAGCTAACTATGCCCCTGGAGGCGCCAAAGGGGTGGGAAGTGAGAGGGGACTCTGCCCCGACAGGGAAGGGGCTGGCTGGTTGCTCGCTCTCCACTCGCAGCCCACCCAGTCACCCAAGAGACATGCATGCTGTACATGATGCAAACTTCTGGGCCAGGAAGAAGAACCAGCTCCCTCCCAGTCTCGTGGCACCTATGGGACTGCTGTGATCCAGTAGTGCCCTTCTGAATTTGTGCCCGGGGTGAAGGCCGCTGCTGCCCTCCCCGCAATGCTATGCCTCTGGTCTGACTGTCTGATGCAGCTTCTGTTGAATTTTAAATGCATTCATTTTATTATTATCTGTATTTATAGCCTGCCCTTCACCAAATTGTCCCGGGGCAGGTTACAATGTGCAATTAAAATCACGAGATGGGGCAGGGACCTGGCTCCTTGCACTTCTGCGCAAATACGAAAGGTGCATCTGTGCGTATTAAGTTCCAGCAATGCTCCCCTAGCCAGTCAATCACTCAAGTACCTGATGCCCTGAATATCAAAACTGGCCATCATTTTGTCTCAGGTACTAAGCAGCATAATTTAGCACAGAGCTAGCATACCCTCCAACATTTCTCCGATGAAAATAGGGACATCCCATTCCATAATGATAATTTTACTATTTATACCTGTGATAGGAATTCTGAGGTCTTAGATATATGTTAAATGTTCATAAGTGTACCAACCAAGCACGTACATAGATCAGCACAGGAAGCCCGACCTGGAACCATTTTTGATTCCCAAACTGTCCCAAACTGACCAAATGTTTTCTCTGCAAGGTCAAAGGAAAATGGAAAGGCCTCCCCATTGTCTTTTCCTTCACAAATCCTGTCTTAAGGGTATGTCTGTGTTTGAATAGGGTGTGAGCCTGTGACCTGGCCCAAGAACTAAGTATTTATCATTACAAAAGACTGGCCAGGCTCCCCAGGCAATCCAATCTAGTAAGAAGGGTATGCAATCAAGTAACCTGCCAGACAGGAGAAAAACAACGACAGGAGAAAAACAACATTCAAATTTCTGTTTTAGACCGCCTTTTCTGTGATGTAGGTATGATGTATCTGGGGGTGGTCTTGAGCTCCAGGGCAGGGAATTTCAAAACGTCTATATAAGGGGAGATACACTTTTGTTCTGGGTTCCTCCTCCCTCCTGCGTGTGGTGAGTGAACACCCTGTTGCAACAGATCAATAAAGATCAGCTGCTTTGCTTCTCAAAAAGTTGAGGGAAGGGCTCTGATACAGTCGAGCACGGTCGATCACTGTAAAAGGTGTGAGTGGAGAACAAGGGCGATGTAGACTCCCCCAGAAAAACTACCAGAAAAGGCAATCAGATGAGGCATTATCAGATAACCAGGCAGACGGGAGATAAACAAAGCAGTCAGATTTCTGTTGTAGACCGCCTTTTCTATGATGTAGGTATGATGTATCTGGGGGTTGGTCTAGAGCTCCAGGGCAGGGAATTTCAAAACGTCTATAAGGGGAGGCACACCTTTGTTCTGGGTCCTCCTCCACTCTCTTGTGCTTGAAGGGAGCACCCTGTTGCAACAGATCAATAAAGATCAGGCTTACCAGCTGCTTTGCTTCTCAATATTCTCTGGTTGGCCTCTGTTATTTTCTCCTACCAATAGGGAACCTACGTAAAGACTCTATATGGGCTCTTGGATACCCCATAAGGGAAAAGGGCAATTTTTGTTTACAACATACCCCACACAGCTTATTGGGTTGCCCCAGCCATTCTGGGCAGCTTCCAACATCTATAAAAACTTAATGAAACATTAAACATTAAAACAACTTCCCTATACAGGATTGCCTTCAGATGGTTCAGGCGTCAGATGACATTTCTGCAGTGAAAATAGGGACATCCTAAAGAAAAGCGGGACATTCCGGGATCAAATCAGAAATCAGGATGGCTTCTCTAAATCAGGGACTTCCCTTGGAAATATGGACACTTGGAGGGTCTGAGCTAGTCTCTTAATGCTTATGCACAATTTTTTTAAAAAGGAAATCTATATTAAGCAAAGGAGCTGTGGAATGGGACAGAGTGGAAGCATGTGGAAAGGATAACGTATTCTGCCTGAGGTTTGTGCAGTTTGGCCTTCTATTATGTTTGGCCTCCCCAGTGAGTTTTTGCAATCTCTAAAAGGTTTTCCATTCACAGCACATTTCAAAGTGATTTGTACAGTTGGTCCAAAACCCTTGAAGGTCGGAGCTGGATGCAAATTTTTTTCCAGCCTTCAGAGATACCCTACGTGACTTTCCTGGCTTTTTATTAACTCCAAAGATCCAAAGCTGGCTTGATGCTTTAGAAGGGGAAATGGTGGCATTATGGTGACAGCAGAAATCCACGGGGCCTGCATTGACGAAAGATTGTGGGAAAACGAAAAACGTCATCCGTGTTTTCTTAATTGCCTCCCCCCCCCTTCCTTCTTGGTTTTGACCGTGATACGGCAGTGTTTTAGCAATGGGTCAGCTGATGAGCTCAGAGGCAAAGGAACCAGCAGCTGGCAGAGATAACAGGGAGGTTCCCCCGCCCCTGTGCCTGTGTGTATTCAACAGAAGTAAGGTACCAGGACGGGATGGAGAAGAGAAGGAAGCTCAGAAGAAAAGCTCTGGGAGAACAATCTCCAACACAACGGAGTGTGAAAACACACAAGGAGCCTTTATCCATTGTTTCAGGGACTGTTTGTTAGCTTGACTTGTAGATCAGAACAGTCAGATCAGTATTAAAAAAGAAAATGAAAGAAACCTCATCTAGCCTAATCCATGCTATTTACCAGACTTCTGGTATCATCTATCTATCTATCATCTATCTATCTATCTATCTATCTATCTATCATCTATCTATCATCTATCTATCTATCATCTATCTATCTATTATCTATCTATCTATCTATCTATCTATCTATCTATCATCATCTATCTATCATCTATCTATCTATCTATCTATCATCTATCTATCTATCTATCTATCTATCTATCTATCATCTATCTATCATCTATCTATCTATTATCTATCTATCTATCTATCTATCTATCTATCTATCTATCTATCATCTATCTATCTATATCTATCATCTATCTATCTATCTATCTATCTATCTATCTATCTATCATCTATCTATCTATCTATCTATCTATCTATCTATCTATCTATCATCTATCTATCTATCTATCTATCTATCTATCTATCTATCTATCTCTATCTATCATTTTGGTTAGAAGTTGAAATAAATCCCTTTTTCAGTCTGTAGCAGTAAGCATCAGCTAGCCTCAGCTGTGGCCAGTCTTCAGCCTGTATAGCTCAGTTGGTTAGAGCAGGGGTAGGCAACCAAAGGCCTGTGGGCCAGATCCGGCCTAATTGCCTTCTAAATCCGGCCTGCGGACGGTCTGGGAATCAGCGTGTTTTTACATGAGTAGAATGTGTGTTTTTATTTAAAATGCATCTCTGGGTTATTTGTGGGGCACAGGAATTCGTTCATTTATTTTTTTTAATAGTCTGGCCCACCACATGGTCTGAGGGATGGTGGACGGGCCCACGGCTGAAAAAGGTTGCTGACCCCTGGGTTAGAGTGTGCTGCTGATAACGCCAAGGTTGCAGGTTCGATCCCCTCATGGGACAACTACATATTCCTGCATTTCAGGGGGTTGGACTAGATGATCAGCAGGGTACCTTCCAACTCTATGATTCTACAATTCCACAATTCTCTGTTTCTGCGGGACTATTCTGGGTATGCTTTTGAACTGCAAGGTGAAGAGCTCAGGGTTTCATCCAAAAGAGACTCCTTGGGTAGGGCAGGGCCACTATTTTAGCCTCCCTGAAGAGATGAGGCAGTAGAGAGGTTGGCTTTGTGCAAATGCACCAGTGAGGCCAATCCCACATGTCTGTTGGTGCAATTGCATGTTAACAGGAAGATGCTGCATGGGGTTTGTGCTACAGCTCAGAGCTATGGTAACATTCTCCAGAGGCTTAGGGCAGGGGTCAGCAAACATGTTCAGCAAGGGCCGGTCCACTGTCCCTCAGACCTTGTAGGGGGCCAGACTATATTTTGAGGGGGGGGGAATATGAACGAATTTCTATGCCCCACAAATAACCCAGAGATGCATTTTAAATAAAAGGACACATTCTACACATGTAAAAACACGCTGATTCCCAGACTGTCCGCGGGCCGGATTGAGAAGGTGATTGGGCCGGATCCGGACCCCGGGCCTTAGTTTGCCTACCCCTGGCTTAGGGTTTAGGATCCGAATACATCTGAAGCACTTATCTAGACTGGGATTACATGCAGAGAATTAGGTCCCTCGTCATCAGAGTAGAACTTGAAGGGGATTTGCTCGTGCCGTTATGAAGGATCCAAGTGCCTTTTGCATGAGGGAGCCAAGTGCATGCTGGGGAATTTAGATTTGCACAACTAAAGTGGTTGAAAGCACTCTGTCGGCTTAGTGCAACAGGTCCACTTTTTTTTAAAAAAAAGAAACAGATTTTTGCAATTACAAATGGTTAACTGGAAGACAGACACCCCACAAGCAAATCAGGATGAATGCTTACTGTTGTGGAGCCACCTTCCTAGTAAACCAGAATGAATTCTCAAGACTGAATATAATCTAACCTCTGCATAAGCTTTGTGCAAGCAAATCAGGATGATTACTTAAGACATTCATCCATTCATTGTTTATTTATATACCAGGTTTTTTGGCTCAAAGGCTCCCAAATAAGTGAAATGGTTAATGCAGCACACACACACACACACACACACACACACACACGTATAACAAATACAAAAGTAGGCTAAATCAATAAACAAATCAATAAAAAATGTAAAACTGTAAAATCACCAGATGCATCATCAATCACACTTAATACACATACGTAAGTTTAAGATAAATTGGTTGGTCTGGAGGAACCCAGAAAAGGAGGGAGCCTGAATCCATCTGTAAATCATCTCAGAAATAGCTGGCAAAAAACTCCCAATACCACAGTTATGATATGCTGCCTAGAGCCAGCTTTTCCCTTTCTCCACATGAGAAATCCAGAAGTAGTGGGAAAGATAAATACATGGTGTACCCAAAGCCCATAACAACACACGTCTGAGTCTTCAGACACAGCAGAATGAGTCTCAGGATTCCTAACGTAAAAGGGAGAAGAGAGAGAGAGGTAGGGAGAGGCCAGAGGGTTTTAAAGGAAAAGCAAAACAATTTGAAAAGGAATTGATTTCCATTAACCTGTCAAAGCAACTCAATGACGTTAGTCCCTGGGGAGAGCATTCCACAAGTGGGGAGCCACCACAGGAAAGGCCCCTTCTCATGTGGAGAGCCGTCTTTTCCATACGGCTTAGTGGTTCATTGTGCCAGGGCGCCAGCCTAGCCCTATATGGCCTAGGACCCTCGTACCTACGGGACTGCCTCTCCTGGTATGTCCCTCAGAGGACCTTACGGTCTTCAAACAAAAACATCTTGGAGGTCCCGGGCCACAGGGAGGTTAGGCTGCCCTCAAGCAGAGCCAGGGCTTTTTCGGCTGTGGCCCCAATCTGGTGGAACGCTCTGTCACAAGAGACTAGGGCCCTGCAGGACTTGACATGTTTCCACAGGGCCTGCAAGACAGAGCTGTTCCACCAGGCCTTTGGCCAAGGGACAGTCTGACCCCCTCCTTTGGTAATCCTCACAGAACTCTAGCCCAACGGCTGCCATTAATTTGATTTAGAACTGATTTTAAAATGAATTGATTTTAGAATGTTGTGTTACTTTTATTGTTGTTAGCCGCTCTGAGCCTGGCTTCGGCTGGGGAGGGTGGGATATAAATAAAATATTATTATTATTAGGGGTGCCCCAGTGAGTGGGGGAGCTGTGTGGCTTTGCTGGCAGCCTCCCCTTTCCCTGCATGTCCACCAGCTGCGCCCCATCAAACATATGGCTGGCGGGAGCACAGCTTCCCTCCCAAGCCTCTGTGGGGTTTGCTCTCCCACAGTGGCATGGGGGAGAGTTGCGCACCCCCCTCCATGGCTGGCAGTGCGCAGCTTCGCCTCCCCCATCCGTGGTAATTTGGGGGTGCTGAGCGGATATTTGCACCCCAGCGCTGCATCTGCTAAGGACGGCCCTGTTCATGTGGCCACCTTTTGGTCCTCTCATGAAGAAGGCACATGAAGAAGGGTCTTGGATGATGATTGCAGGGTCTGGGTAGGTTCCTATGGAGAGAGGCGGTCCTTGAGGTTTTTGTGGTCCTGAGCCATTTAAGGCTTTATAGGTCAAAACCAGCTCTTTGAACTGGGCCTGGAAACTAATTGGCAGTCTGTGCAGTCATGCCAGGAGGTGTGTAATATGCTCAAACCATCTTGGCCCAGTGAGCAACCTGGCTGCAGAATTCTGCACCAGCTGGAGTTTGGGCCGTCACTGCCTTCCATGGGAGTGTGTTCTTGTGAGAGAGATAACTTAAAGATGAGCATAGAAGCGCCAAATCAGTTTCAAGCCAGTGTGGTGTAGTGGTTAAGAGCGGTGGACTCGTAATCTGGTGAACTGGGTTCGCTTCCCTGCTCCTCCACCTGCAGCTGCTGGGTGACCTTGGGCTAGTCACACTTCTCTGAAGTCTCTCAGCCCCACTCACCTCACTGAGTGTTTGTTGTGGGGGAGGAAGGGAAAGGAGATTGTTAGCCGCTTTGAGACTCCTTCGGGTAGTGATAAAGCGGGATATCAAATCCAAACTACTACTACTACTACTACTACTACTACTCTTCTTCTTCTTCTTCTTCTTCTTCTTCTTCTTCTTCTTCTTCTTCTTCTTCTTCTTCTTCTATGAACCCAATTTTGAAATGCTGATGCGTTCTGGAAACATCCACAACTCAGCAGTGGACATTGAGTCTGGCTGGCTGGCACCTGCTACAGATTTATGACATATGCTTGAATTCTTCCTGCAGAATAGGGACATACCCTCTGTCCGACGGTGGATCTACACACAGGAAAAAACCGCTATAAATAAGTCAGCAATTAAGTCATTATAACAAAAAAACCACAAACCCACACACACACTATGGAAAATTGCATAGAAATTATTTTTACTCTCTGTAGCCTTCTGGTGTTGCATGTTTATAAAAGGTAAAGGTACCCCTGCCCGTACGGGCCAGTCGTGTCCGACTCTAGGGTTGTGCGCTCATCTCACTTAAGAGGCTGGGAGCCAGCGCTGTCCGGAGACACTTCCGGGTCACGTGGCCAGCGTGACGAAGCTGCTCTGGCAAGCCAGCACCAGCGCAGCACACGGAAACGCCGTTTACCTTCCCGCTATAAAGCGGTACCTATTTATCTACTTGCACTTAAGGGTGCTTTCGAACTGCTAGGTGGGCAGGAGCTGGGACCGAACAACGGGAGCTCTCCCCGCCGCGGGGATTCGAACCGCCGACCATGCGATCGGCAAGCCCTAGGCGCTGAGGTTTTACCCACAGCGCCACCCGCGTCCCTGCATGTTTATAAATGCATTCAAAACACTGTTTCCTTACTAATATACTGAGTCCTAGGTTCTAAAATTACCAAGTTACACCACTGCAGCCATGATATCCAGCTCCAAAATAAGGAGCTAGGTACCTGGCAGAGAACCACAAAATAATACACTATGTTCAAATATTTTTGAAAATTTCTTTTCCTTCCATTTAGGGGTTTATGTAAGAAGGCATCGTTTTGCATTCTGTCCTATATTTGTTGCACTATTCTGCTGCGATTCACCTTCCACCGAAACCAAAGTGACTCATCTCGGTCCTCTGTGGCCAAATTATGTAACTTACCTAAAATATGTAATTAATTACGTAAGTTATGTTGTAAATCCGTTATTCCATTCATTTCGGCGGAAAGGAAACACAATGCAAATAGGTTATCAGCTGCATATGATTTGTGGATTGAAATCAACAGCAGCAGCAAAGATCACATTGGATGGGTTGATATCCATTACAGACATGGGACAAATAAGTGAGCCTTGCCAATTGCTGCTCCCATTTTGGTTTTTGTTGGAATTCTGCGACATCCCTACCTCCAAGCGTTTTATTTTGCATTTCTCTCATGCGCTCTTGGTGTGTCCTCAGAGCATAAAGAAATACACAACTAAATAAACAGTGCCGTAGCATAAGCATTTCTCCAAATCCTTAATCTCTGACCAAGATACTTTGCTCTTTATTACTCCTGACTCTTCGGAGGCTCGTGATGTTGAGAGGAAGACCTTTTGCACATGCTCCAAAATACTCTCGCCTTTGGTCTCTCGTTTAACAAGTTCTAGGGCTGAGCCACAAGGATTTAAAATAGGTATCAGGGATTCAGTGGACTGGGCCCAAATAGTCTCCTAGGCACAATTGGATGAAAGTTCAGGCACATCTGCAGCAAGGCAATCTGAAAACCCCCCAGTAATTTTGTGCCAGGCTTCTTTTGCAAAAGTTGACAAGGGCATTTCCTTTTCTGCCATTTCCTTCCTCCTCCACAGGATAACATCAAGCCCAGTCTTACAGCTGGTGACAGATGATAGTTGTTTTCTTCTTTTTTCAGAGCGCTCAAAGTGGTACGACAGAGCCATCATGGTTTTTGTGGTATGCCTCACCACTGCTTTTTAAACAGGAGACGGTAGTGGAACAAAAGAGCTCAGTGCTGATACAACTTGTGGCCCTCAGTCTAATTTAATGTATCCCTTGACTTCATGAACATGTCTTCTTCTTCTTTGGCGATCAGTCGTAGCCGAGTAAGATTGTCTTCCAAAACAGGGTTTTAGCACTGAGTCCGTAAGTGACTGTGGAGGCCAATTCTGGATCCACACGTTCTTCCACAGTGGGGACGTAGGTTTCCGGGCAGGAGTTGATCACGGTGTGGATTTGCCAAGCGTGCCTTCCTCTTAGGATGTTTCTCCCTTGCATCCTGAGTTCGAGTGTCTTCAAAGCCCATGACACCTTTGGTAAAGGCTGTTCTCCAATTGGAGCGCTTGCAGGCCAGTGTCAGTGTCTATACAGTGGAACCTTGGGTTATGGTGGGGATCTGTTCTGGAGGCCCCACCGCAACCCAAAAATGATGCACATCAAAACGCTGCATCTACACATGCGCGAAGTGCGATTTAGCACTACTGGGCACGCGCGAGTGGCAAACCTGGAAGTAACCAGTTCTGGTTTCTGGGTTTGCCGCAGACATTCGCCGAAGCGGACGCAAGGCGAAGTGGACGCAGAACGATCTTTGACTGTACTACATTTTTAAAGATTTGCCTTGAGAGAGGCTTTAAACCTCTTTTGTTGACCACCAACATTATGCTTTCCATTTTTAAGTTCGGAGTAAAGTAGTTGCTTTGGAAGAAGATCATCAGGCATCCGCACAACATGACCAGTCGAACAAACTTGATGTTGAAGAATCATTGCTTTGACACTGATGAACTTTGTTTCTTCCAGTACGCTGACATTAGTTCACGTGTCTTCCCAAGTAATGTGTAAAAATTTAGAGACACTGTTGATGGAATCTTTCAAGGAGCTGGAGATGGTGTTTATAAGTTGTCCATGTTTTACAAGAACATGTATCACTGACCTGATAATACCGTGAACACAGTTCATGATGGCCAATAGGAAAAAAAAGGTCTGGAGGAGGCTGCCTAAGCCAGTCAGTGGTGGCAAAGGATGCTTCAATGCACAGGTAGAGAAACTCAGGACCACGAAGCCCTCCATGCCTCTCAATCTGGCCCTGATGATGCCCTCTCCCCAGGTCACACCCACTCCCTTCAGGCCACGCCCCTCACAACCCCTACTTCCTCATCTTCTTCCTTTGCTGCAATATGTCCTGGACCTCTGACAATGTCTCTTGGTTGTGTGTGTATGGAGGATGGGTGTGCATGGAAATGAGCTTATTGCCCACACATAAAAATTGCATTTCTTGGTCCACCTACTTTTGACTCTGGCCTCATCAATTGTTGGCATGCAGCCCCTGGAAGATTTCCCAGATGAAAAGATGGCCTTTGCGTTAGAAAAGGCTCCCTATCCCCTTTCTTAAGGGGAAGTCAGGACTCAGGGGAGTAGCTGGGGGGCTGAGAACCCCAGGGACAGGTCCCTTGCAAGTGTCAGGGACTGGCTGAACAATGAGGAGTGGTGGGGAACCACCAAGGGAAATCCCAGAGGAGGAAGGTTCAGAACCTGGGCATTGGTGGTGGGACACTGAGGAGAGGCCAGAGGGGAAGATTGGAAGGACGTGCTGGATGCTGAAGGGGGAACAGGGTTTAGTGAGCAGGAAGAGTGTGTGACAGGGAGCAGTTCAGACTCTGCAGTTGAAGCAGAGGTTGGGGCCCCCAGTAGACTATCGAAGATTCCTGGGAGTCTCCCTCTCCTGCTGTGACAATCTCCCCTCCCTGTTGGTCTCCTAGAACATGCAGAATAATGTGGAGGGTAGAAAAGAGACCAGAGGTGTACAGAAGCAGTTTGAGGCTTTTGAGGAAACATCCGGGAGAGGAGGAGCCTTAGAAGGGCAGGGACCTTCAGTCCTGGCAAGTGCGCTATGGGGGCAAGACCCACCGGGAAGTGTTGCTGAGTTGTGTGCTGTTTCCTTGAAGAAAGAGTTACCGTATTTTTCGCTCCATAAGGCGAACCTGACCATAAGGCACACCTAGTTTTTAGAGGGGGAATTCAAGAAAAAAAATATTATTTAAAGGGAGCACTGAGCAAAGCCTGTATGCCTCCCAGGCTCTGCTCAGCACTCCCTTTCACAAGCCGCGTGGAGTGTGTGTGTGGCTCTTGGGGGCTTTTCCCCGAGGAGGGAGAAGGGCTGACGCGGCCAGTCAGTCCCTTCTGTCTCCTGGGGAAAAGCCCGCAAGAGCCGCGTGGAGCTCTTGGGGGCTTTTCCCGCCTGCCTCCCCCCTGCATTCGCTCCATAAGACGCACACACATTTCCCCTTACCTTTCACGAGGGAAAAAGTGCGTCTTATGGAGCGAAAAATACAGTAACTGACAACTGACTCTGTTTCTTCTTGCTGACCTGCATCTGACTCCAGCCCTGACAGCAAAGGACCCTAAGAACATCACATAATGGTTTGCATTTTCCCCCTACTACTTCCAAAGCCATCTTTCCCTGATGCCTCTGGGAAGACAACGTGCAAGGCACAATTGAAGGTGTACTGCTTCTGATATCTGGAGGATTTATCCTCTACTGTGTTTCTCATAACTGTAGCGGGACGTTGAAATTCAGAAGCCAATTTAAGCACTTCTTTTCTCTCAGAGGCACTTAGCCCAGTTGGCTCACAAATGAACGCCTAACAGTTTTCCGAGCAAACTCCTCCTCAGTCGAGGGAAAGATGAGCAAACCTTTTCACCCAGATCCTTGCTTGCGGAAGAAATGAAAAATAACCGAGGTTTGCATCACATTCGGACGCAGACTTTGCTGACTTGGCAGGCAGGAGTGAAGCTGGCCAGAACCAGGCGGAGGTTCTTTTCCTGCAGTTGTTTTTAAAGTTTTAAAGTTGTGAGCCAGCTGCCTCTAGGTAATTAAATATCAGGATCAGTATTGACCGCTTATTGGCTGGCCTTGACTGGCACTGTGACAAAGAGGAAGAGAGGAGATGGATGTCGTCTTCGCTTTCTGTTATTAATTGGAACTGGAAATGTGAAGCGTGGAAACAGGAATCCCCCTGCGAGAATCCGTGGGCCTGTTTGTGTACAGAGGAAGATGCAGTGCTAGCATGAAACATAAGGCAGGGGGAAGTGGCTCGTTGTGAGTGGTAGATTGCGGGAGTTGCTATTAACAGGCTGACTTGGGCACCTGTGGGGATAAGCAGGAAGGCCTATGGGGGCTGGCAGTGGCTTAGATTCAGGCCTATGCATTGGCCCACACCTGGATCCATGCTCCAGAGTCAAAACTTCCCTGGCCCTCTTGCAGCTAGGCATATCACATGCTCCAGCCAAGTGGCGCTGATGCAGGAGCTGCCGAAATGTTTAGACCCATGGGGCATATTTGGACTAATCAGGGGTCAGCAAACTTTTTCATCAGGGGGCCGGTCCACTGTCCCTCAGACCTTGTGGTGGGCCGGACTATATTTTGGAAAAAGAATGAACGAATTCCTATGCCCCACAAATAATCCAGAGATACATTTTAAATAAAAGGACACATTCTACTCATGTAAAAACACGCTGATTCCCGGGTGTCCACGGGCCGGATTTAGAAGGTGAGTGGGCCGGATCTGGCCCCCAGGCCTTAGTTTGCCTATCCATGGGCTATGGGACCACCTCCTGGGGTTTCTTTTCTCTCCCCACCCCACCTACAGAGGCAGGAAGAGAAAGGGATCACCTAGGTAAATGTTAGATCCAGTAGAATTCATACGAGCCTTGAAAAGCACACAGAGATGAATGAGGAAGTGCATGAAACTGTCGCTTTTCCCGTCTTCCCCCTTCAGCTCCATGCAATGACCCCCTCCAGTGATCGCATACCCTTCAAGTGTCCCTATCTTCCAGGGACAGTCCCAGAATTATCCCAGCTTCTGATGTGATCCTGGAATGTCCCTATTTACCCTACCAGTGCCGCCAAGCTCAGGGTGAAGGAGGAGCTGGCACTTATCCTCAGCTGTGGTGGCAGTGGCAGCTACAAAGGAGCATTCTGTTGGCTCTCCATGGCCTCTCCATAGCTGTCGCTGCCAGCCTCCTCACTTGGGCAGCTTGCAGAGGCTGCTGGAGAGCAGGCAAGGAGGAGGAGAGGCTGTAGCCGCTTAGATCCAGCCCTGTGTGACATGCCAGGCAGGCAGAGGGCAAGGCTGCCCTGGGCAGGAAGAAAGAGGGAGCGGATTGGAACGCAAGGAGTCTTTGGAGGGTGTGTTTTTTGTGTCCCTTTGGCATAGTGCTGGTGAACTACTCTATTCCGAACTTAAAAATGGGAAGCATAATGCTATCTCCATCTCCAACTCCTTGAAAGATTCCATCAACGGTGTCTCTGAAAAATTTACACATCACTTGGGAAGACAGGCGAACTAATGCCAGTGTACTGGAAGAAGCAAAGATCACCAGTGTCAAAGCAATGCTTCTTCAACATCAATTTGGTTGGACTGGTCATGTTGTGTGGATGCCTGATGATGGTCTTCCAAAGCAACTATTCTATTCTGAACTTAAAAATGGAAAGAGTAATGCTGTTGGTCAACAAAAGAGGTTTAAAGACTGTCTCAAGGCAAATCTAAAAAAATGTAGTATAAACACTGACAACTGGGAAACACTGGCCTGCGAGCGCTCCAGTTGGAGACCAGCCTTTACCAAAGGTGTCATGGCCTTTGAAGACACTCGAACTCAGGATGCAAGGGAGAAACGTGCTAAGAGGAAGGCATGCTTGGCAAATCCACACTGTGATCAACTCCCACCCAGAAACCAATGTCCCCACTGTGGAAGGATGTGTGGATCCAGAATTGGCCTCCACAGTCACTTACGGACTCACTGTTAAAACTGTGTTTATGGAAGACAATCTTACTCGGCTACGAGTGATCGCCAAAGAGAGTGCTGGTGGCACTCGCCCTTCTGCTGATAGGAAATGTTCTGTGGTAGGAACCCCTCCAAAATGCGGGATCGAGGAGGGTCAGTTGGGAAGGAGGGAGAAATGTCCCTATTTTCATCTGAGGAATGTTGGAGGGTATGTGACCAAGAGGTGGTGGTTGGGGGTAGCTCAGAGGCTTCATGGGAACCAGGGAAAGACCTGAAGGGTGCCATTGTCCCCATGGGTACCACATTGCTGACGGAATCCACCTAAAGCTGGTGTTACAAGTTGATTAACAGTATGAGTTACAAGCCACTCAAATCTCAACACCATTCCACCTGTCTTTCAAACATCTCCTTTTCTGCCCTTGTGGAGCACGCAATTCTTTCTAAGGCTGTGACGCGGCATCAAATGTGTTGGAAGAGGCATGCACATGACATTAGCCACAATTTGTATCCTGTATCTACAGTGGTACCTCGGGTTACATACGCTTCAGGTTACAGACTCCGCTAACCCAGAAATAGTGTTTCAGGTTAAGAACTTTGCTTCAGGATGAGAACAGAAATTGTGCTCCGGCAGCGCGGCAGCAGCAGGAGGCCCCATTAGCTAAAGTGGTGCTTCAGGTTAAGAACAGTTTCAGGTTAAGAATGGAACTCCGGAACGAATTAAGTACTTAACCTGAGGTACCACTGTATCCTGCAATTTCTTAGGACATGCTACAATTTGATGCATTTTTCCAAAACTGGCTTCAATCCAAACTGAGAAAAAGAACAACCTATCTGCATTTTAAGCAGGAAAGGGGGTACTTAAGAGAACCCAGAAACCTCAATAGACTCAGTAATGTTGTGTATCTCCTCCGACACCAAAAACACGTGTACTGTAGCTGCTTTCTTGCTGACAAAGGATGCAAAGGCGCTCGGGAAATGTGGACGTTTTACCTGCACCCCCAGCTTAGTCAAAAAGTCACCCCCAGCTTGCTGAGTCTACTGCTCACTCCCCACTGTGCCAGCGTTCAAGCCGTGAGTCTGCCCCATAGATCTCTGGTGGGTGGCGAATGGTTACAATGTGCCTTTACAAAAAAAGAGGGGAACAATGTACAATTGTTCCTCTCGAAGTAAACACAAGCATAGCAATGACTCAGCTGGTGTTTGTGTGTTCGCAAGCAGCCTTAAACTTGTCTTATTGGTTCTTCACAGGAGATTGAGAGTCTGAATGGGATGCAGTGAGGTAAATATGTGAGCTGCGCCACAGGGGCAAAAATGAGAAATAATGGAGGCCAGCTAATTTATTATTTTTTAAAAAAATATTTTTATTAGGAATTTCAACAAGACGTTTTATCAAAAAACATATCACCCTTAATTCCCCCCTTTCCCCCTCCCCATAAAATAGCCCCCCCTCCCCTCCCCCCCCCCGGTCTTCCCTCAGCTCCTCTCTCTGGTTTATCAACAAATGTTATTCTCTGCATGTTACAAAATTGTATAGATCCTTAATTTATCTAACTAGCTATTGTCAATAAAAAGTTTGTGAGTGTTTATTCAAAACCTGCCAAGGAGTCCAGTTCATTTTGTTGCTTCTTTAGGTACTTTGTAAAGGGTTCCCATTCATCTTTAAAGTCACAGTTATCCTTGTCCCGTAGTTTGTGTATCAGTTTTGCCAATTCTGCATAATCCATCAGTTTTTCTTGCCACAGTTCTTTAGTCGGGATTTCCTCGTTCTTCCATCCTTGTGCTGTTAAGACTCTTGCCGCAGTTGTTCAATTTCAATTTCCTTGGCAGGTCTTTCCCTACAATCCCTAACAAAAATGCTTCAGGTTTTTTTACAAATGTTAGATGGAACATTTTCTTCAATTCATTGTATATCGTTTCCCAAATTTTTTTGATTTCAATACAATCCCACCACATATGGTAAAAGGTCCCTTCCTTTTCTTTACACTTCCAACACACGTTTGAATTGGTTTTGTACATTCTTCCTAGCAGCACTGGTGTTATATACCATCTATACATCATCTTCATATAATTTTCTTTCAACAAAGAACAATCTATAAATTTTAGGTCAGTTTTCCATAACGTTTCCCAATCTTCTAACATAATATTATGACCTCTATATTGTGCCCATTTGATCATAATGAGGCCAGACAATTAAAGGGCGGTTTTGGCTGAGCATTGCCCAACCCGATGTTCTCCAGATGTTCTGACTTCAACTCCCATCAGCCACAGCCAAAACAGCTGTGCTGACCGGGGTGGAACATAGCTGTCTTATACTGAGACAGACCATGGTCCCATCTAGCTCAGTAGTGCGAACACTGACTGGCAGTAGCTCTCCAGAAGCCTTTCCCAACTCTTCTTGGAGGTCCCATGGATTCAACCCAAGACCTTCTACATGCAAAGCAGATGTTCTACCACTACTGAGCTCTGGTCCTTTCCCATAGGAGCTGTAGTTCTGAGCAGCTGGAGGGCAGCAGGTTGGGCAAGGCAGCGCCAGCTGCTTAATTGCTCCATTTTAAAATGATTAGCAAAGTAATTGATTGATTTTATTAAAAGAAATAAAAGAACCAGAAGCAGAGGAGCTCACCAGAGTGGAGGCAGCCAAATGACATGAGCTCTGTTCTTAATTAATTCAAGCTCTGTCTTTAATACCAGAATTATATTAAATGGATTGGTGGTGTTTCAGACCCTCTTGCTGTCTGGAGTCAGGCATTTAGGGGTGAAGACCAGGGCTTTCCCCCTAGGGACTTCCTTACTTCCATATACAGTGGTACCTCGGGTTACAGGCACTTCAGGTTACAGATGCTTCAGGTTACAGACTCCGCTAACCCAGAAATAGTACCTTGGGTTAAGAATTTTGCTTCAGGATGAGAACACAAATTGTGCTTTGGCGGTGCGGCAGCAGCGGGAGGCCCCATTAACTAAAGTGGTACCTCAGGTTAAGAACAGTTTCAGGTTAATAACGGACCTCCAGAACGAATTAAGTTCTTAACCCGAGGTACCACTGTACTTTGCCTATGGTTTGCTTCTTAGGGGCTGGAAAGTAATAACTAGGTCAATTACCTATTTAAACCTTTTCGTCTGCAGAGTGAGCAATATTTGGTTAGTTAGTCTCGGTTAGAAAGCAGGCTTTACCTCTTGCAATCACAGAAAGGGACAAATGTAGGTAAGAGAATAATGAAGCTGTTCAGTGGCGTAGCGTGGGGGGTGCAGGGGGGGCCGGCCGCACCGGGCGCAACATCTGGGGGTTAGGGTTAGGGGGCGCAAATCCACAGGTTAGGGGGCGCAAATTACTTGCCTTGCCCCGGGTGCTGACAACCCACGCTACGCCACTGAAGGTGTTCATTGTAGGAAATACATAGGCTGAGCTCAAATGACAAAGGAGTACCATATTTGCAAGGAAAGCAGCTCACTGTGATTATCCGAAAGGAACAGCTTTTCTCCAGAAATTGTTCTGCAATCCTTTCCAGCTGACTGCAAACTCTTCTGGTAACTCCCCCCCCCCCCGCTTGTACACACCCCATCCACAGACAGACGGGGCAAACCAGTTTCCCTACCTCTCTGTAGGTGTACAGAAGCTGACCATCCAAACGGATGAGATGATCTCCCTTGATTGCTTATTAATTCTCGTTCATTCATGACTGAGCCACATCAAAGGGAGAGGAAGCTTTGAATCATAGGAAAGCAAGACTTGTAATGCATGCTTTTCCTCCACCCCCAGAGCAGTGGGTGTTCAGGATAACCTTTGTAGGATGATTTTCCCGTGGAGAAAATGTTGGGGAGTGTCTCAAGGTCCCTAAATCCCGTGTCTTTTGCAGGAGACTTTGGATAGTCTACCATAGTATAACCCAATATACGTGAAGGAGCGTCTCCACCCTCATCATTCAGCCCGGACGCGGAGGTCCAGCTCCGCGGGCCTTCTGGCGGTTCCCTCACTGCAAGAAGTGAGGTTACAGGGAACCAGGCAGAGGGCCTTCTCGGTAGTGGTGCCTGCCCTGTGGAACGCCCTCCCATCAGATGTCAAGGAAGTAAACAACTATCTGACTTTTAGAAGACGATCTACAGGGAAGTTTTTAATGTTTTATTTTTTGTTGTGTTTTTACAATTCTGCTGGAAGCTGCCCAGAGTGGCTAGGGAAACCCAGCCAGATGGGCATGGTATAAATAAATAAGTTTCCGTGGGCTGGTCTGGTTCGCCAGAAGCGGCTTAGTCATGCTGGCCACATGACCCAGAAGCTGTACGCCAGCTCCCTTGGCCAATAAAGCGAGATGAGCGCCACAACCCCAGAGTCGGTCACGACTGGACCTAATGGTCAGGGGTCCTTTAACCTTTTATGTTGTGCATAGCATCCCTTGGTAAACTGTGTTTTACACGTATCATGGTGGAAAGGAAAGTTTTCTTCTGATAGAAAGAAAATGGACCTGATGCTCAGACTGGCAAGCTTGTAACAGCTGCCATATACAGCACTAGTAGCGCATAATTTGCATCCTACGTGGTTGTTCAGTAATAATAATAATAATTTATTATTTATACCCCGCCCATCTGGCTGAGTTTCTCCAGCCACTCTGGGCGGCTCCCAATCAGTGTTAAAAACAGTACAGCGTTACATATTAAAAACTTCCCTGAACAGGGCTGCCTTAAGATGTCTTCTGAATGTCAGGTAATTATTTATCTCTTTGACATCTGATGGGAGGGCGTTCCACAGGGCGGGCGCCACTACCGAGAAGGCCCTCTGTCTGGTTCCCTGTAGCCTCACTTCTCGCAATCAGGGAATCGCCAGAAGGCCCTCGGCGCTGGATCTCAGTGTCCGGGCTGAACGATGGGGGTGGAGACGCTCCTTCAGGTATACAGGACCGAGGCCGTTTAGGGCTTTAAAGGTCAGCACCAACACTTTGAATCGTGCTCGGAAACGTACTGGGAGCCAATGCAGATCTCTCAGAACCGGTGTTATGTGGTCCCGGCGGCCACTCCCAGTCACCAGTCTAGCTGCCGCTTTCTGGATTAATTGCAGTTTCCGGGTCACCTTCAAAGGTAGCCCCACGTAGAGCGCGTTGCAGTAGTCATTCCTTCTCTCCAGAGAACACAGGGACCTGTTGTTTCATGATGGGGGCACGTGATCTCACCAAACTACAATTCCCAGAATTCTTTGGGAGGGTGTGGGAGGGGGAAGCTATGACAGCTAGACTGGAACAAAACAAATATAAATTTGTAGCGTGGAAATACCCCAAGTAAAACCAGGATATGCATTTAAATAATGCATTCAAAACATTCAGAGTTTTATTGAAACCAGCCCCCTTTAAATGTTGGCTTGTTGCTTGTCTGTATGAACCACTTCTTGCAGAGAGCCAGGCTACATTCCTTTGACATAATCTTATTCTCATTTCTATTTATGCATTTGTTTTCATTTCATACTGCTGCTTCAAGAGGGATAAGATGCAGAGATGGAGGGATTGTAATCCCCTCCCCTGAAACGGGTATGTGTGTGTCTTGTTTTTCGTATCAAGGGAGGTATAAACAAAGTAATGGTCCCTGAGGAAAGCGAGTGAGTGTGTGTGAGAAATAATAAAGCACAATTGGAGTTAATGGCTGACCCTCATGTGGAACGATACTGTTCCCTGGCAACCCCTCACACAACTCTCTGAAAAGACGCTTGTATGGAAGAAAGTGCCTGAGTCCATTACAAATGGCTGAGAGGAAGACTGGCTATTCACTTGCCGACAACCTGCCCAGTTTATTAATAATGCTTCATTCAAACCACTCTCTCCTGACACAAAAGTGCCAAGGGCAAAAATACATAGAGAAGCTACGGATCCCCACAGCACAGAAGGGCAGAGGAATGAGGGCCTGGTTTCCTCTTCACCAATATGTCACCCAAACGGCATGCAAACACGTTTATTAGAAGAAAATAGAACCAAAATGTTAAAAGTTCAGTTCTCAGAGCTCCTGTTCTCAGAGTTCCCTGGGAAGAGGGATTGATAAACCGCTCAAAAATTATGCTCTGTGAGGTGAAAAGGGGATTTCCTAACAACTCTTATACTATAGTGACTGGGATTCCTTAGGGGAAGCCATGACTGTTAAGATGATATAATAGTGCTTTAACAACGTGGCCCAAGGCCAGCCTTTATTGAACATTTGTTCTGATTTGTGCATAAAAAAACTTGGTGGGTTTTAGACTGACGTTTAGAATTTCAGAAATGATAGACACAAAATATCAGACCTGCCCTGAATTCTGATTTGGGATATTTTTCATGAGTCAACCTACTCCTAGTCCCTTATGCCCCAAGGCTGATTCCCAGCTTGAGATTTTTTTACCTGGTCTCAACATTTTAAAAAAATGTTATGATTCAGCTCTGCACTGTAATGAATGAGATATGAAATGTTTCTCTCCCTCCCCAATGACTAAGCACAACTAGTCCAGACAACACCTGGAGTTGCAGGGGAAGGTGTTAAATTCAGCTGCTATTATTATTATTATTATTATTATTATTATTATTATTATTATTTTGCAGAATGCAGGCCCAGCAACTTGTACTGAAGAAATTAAACACTGACTTTTCTTCTGCGCAAATTTGACCATTTGCCATTTCCTCATGAACTTACTGATTTGCCCAAGCAATGGGGGAGGAAGTTGATTCATTTCACATTAAAAGGCAAAACTCCCTTAATCACAGTTTCCAAAGTAATGCATGAACACAGCTGTCTTTTGAAATTCATGCTTCCCTGAATTTTGCAATGCAGTTCTTCAGCCACGTCATGTGTACATGAATACATATCTGAAGGAAACATTTGCATAAAACTGCATATATACATAAAAACGACATACAAAACGCGCTATGTTTGAGAAAATTGCTTTGTATAAATGCATATATTAGGCAAAATTACATACAGTGCCGGTGGATTTTTGAAAAACCCACAAAGTGATGTGGAAATGTGGAGAAATGAAGAGTCCAAATATTAAGAACCGAGAGACGCTGAAATGGACAAATTCACTCATCCCTAATTTGCCCTCAACATGGTTGCAGCCTGTGGTTCTCTCTCTCTTTCCCTCTCCCTCCGGTCCTTGTAATCTTGGAATATTCTGCTGCTTAGATGCTGCCAGCATTTCAGCTACAAAACCCCACACTTCAGTCTGCTTAGCACCATCTCCACTCAGCACGGGCTCTCGTCCTGACATAGCCACAAGAGCGATATGCAATTAGGGGGTTGATGTGTGTCGAAATGGAACGGCTGTGGTCCCTGACATGAGTCATGGGCTGGTTGGGAAATGATGGCTAAGCCCACTGGTGAAATGAACGGAACAGGACAAATTAGATGCAACGTCGAGGGGAAAACCAAGAGTACAACTGAAACTTGCATTGCACAACAATAAAGGATAGCTCCTTCAGCTGTACAATCTTGTAAATAAAGGGGCTTTTGTTTTTGTTTTTTGCTTTCAAATTCACTATATAGGTCTGTAGTGTTTAGTGGCTTTGAAACTAAAACAGACACTTATTTATAATAATAATTTTATCCTTTATACCCTGCCCATCTGGCTGGGTTTCCCCAGCCACTCTGGGTGGCTTGCAGCATATAATGAAACATAATAAAACACCAAATACAGTGGTACCTCAGGTTAAGTACTTAATTCGTTCCGGAAGTCCATACTTAACCTGAAATTGTTCTTAACCTGAAGCACCACTTTAGCTAATGGGGCCTCCTGCTGCTGCCGCGCCGCTGAAGCATGATTTCTGTTCTCATCCTGAAGCAAAGTTCTTAACCTGAAGCACTATTTCTGGGTTAGCGGAGTCTGTAACCCGAGGTACCACTGTATTAAAAATTTCATGATACAGGTCTGTAGGTCTGTATCTGCTCAGCGTAGACCCATTGAATTAATAGTTGTTAACTTTGAACCACTAATTTCAATTCTTTTATTATACAGCCCCATATCTTTCCCAAGCAGCAAAAGATGAAACGAGCAGCAAAAGATGAAAGCTTATTTTTATGTTTCTGTCTTGTTTACATATACAACAAATGTAGGAAGCCGAGTAAGACCATTGGTCCATCTTGCTCAGTATTGTCTACTGTCTGGCAACAGCTCTGCAGGGTTCAGACAGAATTAATTTTCTCAGCCCAGGATTGAACCAGTGCTTGCAAAGCAGATGTTTTATCCCTGAGTTATGGCTTTTTTCTTCAGTCTTACTTTAACAGTAAAGGAGCAGACAGGAGAACAGACAAGCTTGAACCCTCTTCCTCCTACACTTTGGGACCTTTCCTTTAACCTGTTTATTTAGCATCTTGACTTGCACAGAGATTATACAACATCACTGTTTACTGAATATTCACTCTTTGCGCAGATGCCATATGACATATCACCGCATTTCCCAGTACATTTTCCCGTCAGTTTTCTTACCACAAAATAACAACAGGGTTTGTTTGGGTGTGTGTGTGATTCTTTTGAAGTGGGTTTGATGCTCAAAAGCGAAAGAGCATTATATCTACTTTGACTGCGCAGCTGGGATATGACTGAATCGTGCCCACAAAATGCTGGTGGCCTGGTAGTGGCCTTGACTTCCTTCTCGATCCTTTTTTTGCAGGCATCTTTCTCTGTGCCTGGTTCAGTTTCTGCATTGCAGATAGGGACAAAGAAAAGTCAGTCTGGACAGACAGATTGCCCTGCACAGGGTGGGGTGTGGAGGAGATTCAGCATCCCACTCCCTTTCTTGTTAAAGACCCCCATTCCATGTGACTAGGGGAGACACATGAATGACGACCCTTTTGGTGCATGGAACTCAACACTTGGTCACATCCACAGCATATATCTGAAGCACATGGATTCCTACACAGTGATATGTCATATAGCATCTGTGCAAGTAATGAATATTCAGTAAACAGTGATGTTGTACGATCTCTGCAAATCAAAATGAGTGCTAAGTAGACAGGTTAAAGGAAAGATCCCAAAGTCGTTTACCCATCACAGAGCTACAATTTCCAGCACCCTTAATCAACTACAGTTCACAGGATTCTTTGGGGGAAGACATGAGTTTTAAATGCACTTTAAATGTGCGCTGTGGATGCGAGTGCACGCTGAAATTTGAAGTGCTGTGGTAATTGAGGAGTTAGACGTGAGAATGAGCACACACAAAAATATAAATTCACTTCTGAGCATCAAAGGCATTAAATGGATATTCTGGGCCAGAGGGTCACAGATATTAGGGTGGGCATTTCCAACCTGACATGGCACCAGGGCTGTTTGAGGGAAGGGAAGGGAAGGAACTGGAGTTTGCCATGCACATAGAAATGGTTGCCAATACCCCGCAGGACTTACTCCAGGTAGAAAAAGGGGGTCCTTTGCATAGGACCCTCTGGTGGTTACCCCGCCACCACCATTGGTGGGCCTTGGCAGGCATATCTGGAGGTGTTAGCCATTGGCATCACGCACCTTCAACAACTTAGAGCCACCATTTTAATTTCCCACAAAGCCCTCGATACAGTGGCTTTCAGGGGCATTGGGTGGAATGCAAATGGCAGCTAGCTCCCAGTCCAGCTGCCTACAAACACATGAGGAGACCTGGTCAGGTCAGATCAAAAACCTATCTAATTCAGCATCCTTTTCTCACAATGGCCAACCAGCTGGCTGTGGGAATCTCAAAAGCAAGACCTGAGCACAAGAGCTCTCTTGCCACTAGTGATTACCAGGAACTGGTATTCAGATGCACACCGCCTTTGACAGTGCAGGTTGCCTGGTACTGCTCACCTGCCACATTAAGCATCATTGCAGCAGGGAGTCTTGACAGCTAAGAACACTGTGTGCCAGAATCAGGCCTGGTGGCATGGATACATGGTCAGGTGTTGCAAACAAACCGTAGAGGCACTGCAGACAGGTCCCAGCCATAGCTGCCAACTTACAGACTTGAAAATAAGGGACCAGCAGCCTCGAAAATAAGGGATCAGCAGCCAAAATAAGGGATTTTTCCAAGCACAGGTAGGTTCAACTTCTGAGCCCCTCTGAGCCAAAGGCAGAAAGCCCAGCCAGCAGCCAAACGAAGCCTCAAGCAGTGGTTCCCACAGCGAAGCAACCCGGCAAAGGGGATGCAGCAAGGGAAACCACTGTCACCTCTCCACTGAGAAGCGCTGAGCAAATGCGAGTCCCCAGGCAACGCGGCCGATTTGATCAGCACAAGGCATGCAAGCTCCACCCCCCAGTCGTCCTTAAACTCCTTATTGGGTGAGCAACGCAGCCAAGCAACACAGTTGGAGCCTCCCTCCTCCCTGGCCGGCAGGGAGGGAGGGAGAGGAGCTGCTTCCTTTGAAACCCAGGAAATTTAAGGGACATCATCAATAAGGGACAGCAGCGGGACACGGCGCTGCAATAAGGGGGTTTCCTGCCAAATAAGGGACAGTTGACAGCTATGGTCCCAGCTGAGCAGATATCTATGCGCAGTTCAGGCTTCCCAGCGCTGTCTCGTCAAACATTTAGTTTGTACCCCATCAGGGGAAGCGTCACGTCACTGCTGCTTCACTCTCATACAGCACCTTGCACATTCTGGACTTTAAATAAATGTGAAGAAGCCGTTCTGAAACGGGGAAGTTGGCGAGTGTAAAATACAGCTTCCGTGGAAAAAACGAAGCGATACTTTGCCTTTGGGAGGCATTCATGCTCCCTCAAAGCATCTTGTTTTCCCCAGCTCTCTTGTTTCCCAGCTGTCCCTCCCTAGCACAATTTCAGTTTTAAAGGCCATTATTTTCCCTGCAGGGTTTCCCCCACCTTCTGCAGTCAGGATGACAAACAGCAACCAGATACCACCTGACTATGAGGCCACGAAAGGGCAGACTTCCAGCACAGAAAGCACAAACGTTCAAAACCACCAACCAACTGCAAAATCCTAGCTGGGAAAGAGGAAACTGCTTCTGCCTTTAACTGTCCTTGGTTTTTAATGCTAGCTAATGAAAGGGTCCACAGAGTTTTCTTGGCAGGAATACTGGAGTGGCTTGCCGGTTCCTGCTCCAGGTGGATCACGTTTGGTCAAAACTCTCCACTATGACCTGTCCATCTTGGGTGGCCCTGCACGGCATAGCTCATAGCTTCTCTGAGTTATTCAAGCCCCTTCGCCACGGCAAGGCAGTGAGAGCTGGACCATAAAGAAGGCTGATCGCCAAAGAATTGATGCTTTTGAATTATGGTGCTGGAGGAGACTCTGGAGAGTCCCATGGACTGCAAGAAGATCAAACCTCTCCATTCTGAAGGAAATCAGCCCTGAGTGCTCACTGGAAGGACAGATCCTGAAGCTGAGGTTCCAATATTTTGGCAACTTCATGAGAAGAGAAGACTCCCTGGAAAAGACCCTGATGTTGGGAAAGATGGAGGACACAAGGAGAAGGAGACAACAGAGGACAAGATGGTTGGAGAGTGTTCTCGAAGCTACCAGCATGAGTTTGACCAAATTGCAGGAGGCCGTGAAACACAGGAGTGCCTGGCGTGCTCTGGTCCATGGGGTCACGAAGAGTCGGACACAACTAAGTGACTAAACAACAACAACAACAATGAAAGGGTATTACTTAACCCTCAGCCCTACAGCTCTACACCAGGCATGTCAAATTTCAGGTGCGGGGGCCACATGCAGCCCTCCATGCCTCCATGTGGCCCTTGAAATCCTCCCAGGCCAAGCCCCTCCCTGGTCCTTCTTCCACACCTCAAACATTTTGGCCTGTGGAACTCCTTTCTTGGGGAAATCCAACCGGCTCCATCCTTTCTTGCCATCTTTAGATATTTGCTTATTCTCCAAGGCTCCATAGAGCTTTAGGCTTCATCCATGCTTCCCTTTGTGCGGCATTTCCAGGCACAGATCTGAAATTTAAAGCTCCATGTCTGAGGGGTTTTGTTTGTCTGTCTGTTTTTTTTTTTTTGACCCAGTGTTTTCCCTGGGAGAACCTGCTTTTTACCACTGAATCAGAGCAACCAGCAACTGGGTTTTCTGCAGACTGAGGTTTGCTCCAAGTCAAAACACAGGTTTTCCAGGAGGAAGTGCTGAGATGAACAACAACATGCTCAGATTTGGAGCTTAAAAGCACAGACCTGTGCCTAGAAAACGCAGCACTAAAGGAAGTCTGGATGATGATGATGATGATGATGATGATATATTTATACCCCGCCCATCTGGCTGGGTTTCCCTAGCCACTCTGGGCAGCTCCCAACAGAATATTAAAAACACTATAAAAAAATCAAACATTAAAAACTTCCCTAAACAGGGAATGAGCCCTTGCCGTCTCTGCTCTGACTTGTATATACTGTTTTAAAACCCTTCTCCTGATCTAAATATCTCTGGTGAGCCTTTTATTATTGTTATAGATAAGGGGGGGATCCCCCTAAACCCTAGGAATGTATAAATATTAGGATTTTGATTAATTGGGATATGGATTAAAGTGCAGAACTGTGCCATACAGGGAATTCAGGAGGCTCCTGGGCTGGCTTAGGCAAACCAGCCTGGCCAAGCTAGGGCCATTTAGGGGATAATTGCTGAGGAGAGGAATCTTTCAGCCTGCGGGGTGAGATGTTACCAAGGTGATAGATGGAGCATATGTTTGAGGGGACAGAAAAAGGGAGTTGGGAAGCAAGGGTTTTTCTGGGAAGAAGGGGTGAGATTCATCTTGACCAGTGAGAGGGAATGTTGCCTGCAATGCCCCGGGCCATGCTGTAAGCTCTGGTCATAAGTGGACCAACCAAGCATGTACATAGATCAGCTCAGGAAGACCGACCTGGAACCATTTTTGATTCCCAAACTGTCCCAATGTTTTCTCTGCAAGGTCAAAGGAAAATGGAAAAGCCTCCCCATTGTCTTTTCCTTCACAAATCCTGTCTTAAGGGTATGTCTGTGTCTGAATAGGGTGAGCCTGTGACCTGACTCAGGAACTATTTATCATTACTAAGTATTTACCATTACAAAAGACTGCCCAGGCTCCCCAGGGTATTCAATCAAGTAAGCAGGCAATCCAATCAAGTGACCATTAAACAGGTAAACCAGTCAGACGAGATAAACAAGTCACTCAAATTTCTGTTTTAGACAACCTTTTCTGTGATGTATGTATGAGGTATGGAGGGGTGGTCTTGAGCTACACCCTTGAACTCCAGGGCAGGGAATTTAAAATGTCTATATAAGGCCTTGCATGGCATTGTTCTGGGTTCCTCCTCCTTTCCTGCATGTGAGGGGAGCACCCTGTTGCAGCAGATCAATAAAGATCAGGCTTACCAGCTGCTTTGCTTCTCAATATTCTCTGGTTGGCCTCTGTTATTTTCTCCTACCAATAGGGAACCTACATAAAGGACTCTATATGGGCTCTTGGATACCTCATAAGGGGGAAAAGGGCAGATTTTTGTTTACAACAACTCCCTCCATGCAGACTGAAAGTGTAAATAGGTGAATAAACCATATTTCTTAAAGCACGGCAGCCTCCGCTGTGTACAGTATGTGCCTGGGACCCCATGGGCTCTTGCCACCACTTGGCAGAGAGAAGGACAGGCCCCTGGCTTTTGTAACATTATTCTTTCCTGTTGTTTTTACTCTCTTTTAAGCCAGCTTCAAAAGAGACTAGCTTGAAAGGAGGGGTGTATATGAATAAAATACTAAATAATGCATATGTTTCTCAACAAGACAGATAGCTACACACACACATACACAGAGAGAGACTAAAAATAGCAAAAAATTACTCCATTATGCCTAAGTCTTTCATAGGAGCTGTGTGTCCACTTATACAATATTGCCACCCTACTCTGTTGGGTTTCCGACCCACCCACCCATAGCAGCCACCTTGCAGTTGGCTTCTCGTCTGTATTCCATCTGGCTTTGAGAAATACAGCACCTCGTGGGCCTGTCAGGATGGAGCCCTCTGCCAGCTCAGTCAGACGGGTGGCTTTGCCAAAGGAGCAGAAGTGAATCAATGAGATTTCCAGAGCCCGTGCAAGTCTGCCTTAGGCACAGATTGGAACTCCCCATCCAGAGGGCAAAATGCCACGGTGTCTTGTGCCATTTCCCTGGAAAGGAAAACAGCTTGTCTAGCACGGCTGCTACGCAGCATCTGGGCTCGCGGGGAGGGGGGGATAGAGAGGGAGAGATGGCCTATGTCTGTGCTCTGTGTAGCTTGAGATGAAGCACAACCAGCACAAAAAAAGAGAAAGCTGCTCCTTTTATATTGTCCAGGTCCGGAACACCCAAGTCCTCCAGCAAACACATGCATACGTTGTTTGCAGTTTTCCATTTTTAGCAGAAAGCTTGTGCTGTTAATTCTGGTCTGCATTGCTGTGCACCAGGAACAAACTGCATAGCGCAAGCCTTTCAAGAATAGCTGAGGCCACCATTATTTGAAGCCAGGATGGTGTAGTGGTTGGAATGTCAGGCTGGGACCTGGGCATAGCTGTCAGCTTTTCCCTTTTCTTGCGAGGAATCCTATTCGGAATAAGGGAATTTCCCTTAAAAAAGGGGAAACATTGACAGCTATGGGAGCCCAGGGTGAGAATCTCTGCTCAGACGTGAAGATCACGGCTACCTTCCCAGGCTGACAAGCCCACCTGCTCCTCACTTCCTCCTTTTTTGTAATTATTATTATTATTATTATTATTATTATTATTATTATTATTTCCTTAAAGTAATAATAATACAAATAAAAAATGCACACCCCATCCCTGAGACCATTATTCATCATAGTTAGCCAACTTTCCAAAAATGTAACACTTCTTGAGATGGTTTGACCCCTTTCTGTTTTAACAATACAAATTCCACAAATATTTTCCCTATTTCCTCAAAGTCATTTCTCTTCCACATTCCCCTTCTTCAGTTAACACCACACGCCAATTTATCATTAATCGCTGTATCCCACACGTCTTTGTGCCATTCTTCTATTTGATATCTGCCTTGCTTTCTCCATTTCCTAGGTATGAGGAAACTCTTGCTGCTGTCAACAAATTTGTGAATTAAGTCCTTCCTAGTTCTTTCTCCAGAATGCGGGTGGCGCTATGGGTTAAACCACAGAGCCTAGGACTTGCCGATCAGAAGGTCGGCGGTTCAAATCCCTGTGACGGGGTGAGCTCCCGTTGCTCGGTCCCTGCTCCTGCCAACCTAGCAGTTCAAAAGCACGTCAAAGTGCAAGTAGATTAATAGGTACCGCTCCGGCGGGAAGGTAAATGGCGTTTCCGTGCACTGCTCTGGTTCGCCAGAAGCGGCTTCGTCATGCTGGCCACATGACCCGGAAGCTGTACGCCGGCTCCCTCGGCCAATAAAGCGAGATGAGCACCACAACCCCAGAGTCGGTCACGACTGGACCTAATGGTCAGGGGTCCCTTTACCTTTACTAGTTCCTTCTCCAGAATGTGCAGTAAGCACCTGACCATTTGACCCCCTATTGGTCTCATCTGCTCAATCCACTACAGCCTGTCTTTGCAGGCAGCCTGTGCTTAACCACTGTAATAAATACATCTGGGTTTTATGCACCAATAATTGGAGGAACATAAGAAGTGTAGACCAGCAATCAGTTTATACAGCAAGAATATGTTACAGGTGTGTATGGGCTGTTGGCAGGCAGGCACCAGGCCTGAACATTACATACTAGAAACACAACAACTTGATTGTCATTTTGAAAACAGCTTTACATGCTTTAAATTTTCTGCCATACTCCTGACAATCAGTGCTTGACTGTTTCACTACGCATGTTATGCCCTATTTTCTGTGAGGTATATGACACTCACCCAGATTTATAATGAATATGAATATTCATGGCAATGCAATCTGCCTTGCCACCTGTCAGACCATTGTTTTCTCGTTCTGCTTTTCACTTGATGGCAATTTCACAGTTTCAGTGCGTATTTTCTCTCCAGTTTCTTTTTTCAGAACATTCAGAAATCAATTTATAATGTTGAGCCAGCAAGAAATTTGGAAGAAGTGTGACTGTGTGCCACAGACCATTGACCCCACCTTCTTATTGCAAGTATATATATTTTTATTAATTTCATTTCTATACCGCTCTACATTTTTAAGAAAAATTCTCAAAGTAGTTTACAACACATTGAAACATAATATAAAACAATCCAGAATAAAACATTACTGAAGAGAGTCGGCCATAAAGTATACATTCAAAGTAACATAATTAACAGGAAACTAAAATATTATTTGAAAAGATTTCAAAACAAAGCATTATGAAGGAGATTGACTACAGAATGCGTATTTAATGAATTGACAAAAAAATCTTGAACATTTCAAAAGAAAACATTACTAAAGTAAGTCGAACCTAAAATTCACATTTAAAACAGTATTTCTATATACATATATATATATATATATGTGTGTGTGTGTGTGTGTGTGTGTGTGTGTGTATCACATAAAAATTAAATGCCAGGTGCCAGGGGAAATGTAGGGGCAGGATTGTCAACTTGGTGCTAAATACTGACCATTAGACTTAGTTATAAAACTATATTTTTATATAATCCTGTCAAATTCTGTTTCTGTAAGAGACCTGATCACACACCCTTGAGAACTGGAGAGTCAAGATAGGACATGTTCCACAGTGCAGAGCTATGAGCCTTACAAGAGGACTAGAGAGACAGGTGCTGTGCTCATGGCTGGCTTTCACTGAGCAATTGAAGCACCAAGCTAACAAGATGCCTTCCATACAGACTGAGAAGTGCTCTGGTCAGATTAATATGGCTGCTTTTCAGGTACAGGAGACCCTCTTTTAGTGAGGAAAATGTCATATACGTTTCTACATTATAATGCATATTTGAAGCTCACCATTTCTCATTGTCGGTTTTCCTGTGAAGAGAAAGTCAGAGATTTAAGATGATACTTTATGAAACTTTTTCTAGCACACAATTTTCTTGCAAAGGTACAGGGTAAGCAGAGGGGAAGCAAGCAGGCAGACAGACAGTCCCACTACAACATCTTTCCAGCACCCCAGCATTCTGCCAAGCTGCAGCTGCAGCCACAAACATCCCAGAAGGGAGAAGACTTGGGGTAGCCACTTGTCTTTTTTTAAAAAAATACAATTGCATTATAGGAATTAAAGAGCCAACTCTACTGTCTCGAATACCTTTTGACCCAATCACTCAACCATGGGGATGGCCGAGGTATGACTAGCTGGGTGCTGGTTAATTTCCTCTCCCTTTCCCAGTTTAACTGCCCACCATAACCTCCTATTTACCTTATGGGACAAAACGTACAGCTGGCAGTAAAATGCCTACATGTTTTGCCCAGTGTGGGCAAATGGTAGTCTTGGGGAATGGGAGATGTTGATGGGAAAATAATTCAAGAAGGAAGGGTCGCTCCCAGAACTACAACCTCCTTCTGAACTAGGTACTCCATTGCTGCTATTTACTTTTTAAAATTTGGGAAAGATCCTATTCGTGTATCTCCCCACATCACCAGTACTTTGATATTTGGCAATAGCGATAGACCAGGGAATACGTGTGGGTGGGCAGGGGGCTTCCAGATTGCCAATATTTTCAGGTGGGAGTCAATCACATACTGGCAAATTCAGGTTTTCCCATTTAAGTTGATGTGGAGGTCTTGTGCAACAAACCCACCTTCCCAAAAGATCAAACTTTTTGTGATAAGGAAAGGGACAAGGAACTGCACCGGTAAGCTGCAAACCAATCACAATGCATGCTCAATAAACAAGACATTTGGAAGCTACTTGTGCACTGTCTAAAATGGACACTATTTGAAAAAATCAACAAGTTCATCGGGAGGGCGTTGAAGGCAAAACATCAGGGTATGTTATTTTCTTTCTCCCATTGTGAGCTGCTGAACTATGTCAGCCAGGAACCAGAGTTGCTCGTGGCATCTTCATAAACTCACAAAACACCATGTGTAAATAATTGTGCAACTTGGCAACCTGCTTATTTTTAAAATTTAAAATAATGAGCGACTGTTTAAAAATCCAAAAAGGCAATTCAGATCTCTCCTCTTGATGTTGAAAGAGAAGGCACAGAGCCCACCCATGTAGTACAGAATGGGTGTGTGTGTGCTGAGTTAGGGAGAGTTTAGGGTGGGAAAGGAAAATAAAAATTCTACCATAGCCAATTCCATCTCCTCTTTTCTACTCCAGTCCACTCTCAATCCCATCAGAGATCACACTCACATATTCCTCTTTTGTGGAATGTATGCAGAAACTGGATCATGCTCCCACCCCCTTTTAAGGCTGAGGTCTGGGAAACATTTGAACTGAAGGACACAAGTCTTGTAAGACTCACAGCTGAGTGATAGAATCATAGAAACACAGAATTATAGAAGAAGAAGAAGAAGAAGAAGAAGAAGAAGAAGAAGAAGAAGAAGGGTAGAAGAGTTTGGATTTGATATCCCGCTTTATCACTACCTGAAGGAGTCTCAAAGCGGCTAACATTCTCCTTTCCCTTCCTCCCCCACAACAAACACTCTGTGAGGTGAATGGGGCTGAGAGACTTCAGAGAAGTGTGACTGGCCCAAGGTCACCCAGCAGCTGCATGTGGAGGAGCGGGGAAGCGAACCCGGTTCACCATATTACAAGTCTACTGCTCTTAACCACTACACCACACTGGCTCTATAGAGTTGGAAGGGACCCCAAGGGTCATCCAGTCCAACCCCTGCAATGCAGAAATCTCAGCTAAAGCATCCTTGAAAAGATGGTCATCCAACCTCTGCTTAGAAAAAGAGCACCTGCTATGCCTACACAAGGCCAAGTCCATGGACACTAACAAAGCAAATAGAGAGAGACCTCCGACTGGGAATTCTGTAGCTAGGCACTGTCAACCAGCCTGCTCCAACCTGGTGCCATCCAGATGGAGTTCATAGAATCAGAACTGGAAGGGGTCACAAGAGCCATCTACCCCAATTCCCTGCAATGCAGGAACCTTTTGCCCAATGCGGGGCAGGACCCCATAACCCTGAACTACAACTCCTGTCATCGCTAACCATGCTGCCTGGGGCTAATGGAAGTTATGGATGAGGTTCAAAACATCTGGAGAACATATTAAGAGCCCTGCTGGGTCAGGCCAGTGGCCCATTGAGTCCAGAATCCTGCTCTCGCAGTGGCCAACCAGATGCTTATGGGAAATCTGCAAGCAGGACAGGAGCAGAAGAGCACTCTTCCCTCCTGTGGTTTCGGGCAACTTGCATTTCAAAGCCTTCAGACCATGGAGGCTGAGCACAGTCATCATGTCTAGTAGCCATTGACAACCTTATCAATAGTCCCTGGTTGGCAAATATTTCGGCAGGTACCGTATTTTTCGCTCCATAAGACACACCTGACCTTAAGACACACCTAGTTTTTAGAGGAGGAAAACAAGAAAGAAAATATTCTGAATGAAACAGTGGGTGTATGATTTTTGTGGTTCATGCTGTGGCCACAGACATGATATGTGATTTGACGGTGAGTTTGGGGTAGCTCAATGCAAAAATCCTGAGAATCCATGTGGATCTGTGCTTTGAAATCCTGGAGAGCCTCTGCCAGCCAGTGCAGGCAACAGTGAGCCAGAGGGAGCAATGGTCTGACTCAGCTTAAAGCTGCTACTTCCTGTATTCTTCCTATGCTTGACAAAGTCCTGGTTGCTATCACTCTAGCAGGACTCCAAGCATCAAAATGTGCAAGGCAAGCAGGAAGGGAAGAAGTCCCAGAGAACGGTTTGGCCACAAATACGGGAGACAGAAGAAAACAGCTGCAAGTAATTCAGGAAGAGAGAGAGAGAGAGAGAGAGAGAGAGGGAGGGAGGGAGAGAGAGAGTGGCCAGTGCCAACCAAATTGCAAGCGCAGCTGATGATGAGAAGCCTGTGTCCCAGGAGACTTCCTTATGACTCACGACAACCAACCAGGAACGGAGACGTGTAACTACACCAGCTTTGTGATTCCCAGCAGTACCCTATTTCCAAGCAAAACAAAACCTTGGCTTATTATAAGCTAGCAAGGCACCTGTCCAGAAGAACACTGAGAATCTGAGGCTGGGGTGTGCACCCCGACAGTGTGAGAAAGGAGAGCTTTGGGGATCCTTCTCAGTGGACGTCATCAAAACTCTCCCAAAAAGCCCTGCAGGATTTTGGTTGAACCATTCTGTTTGGCAATCCTGCTCCAAAGATTTTGCAAGGCATGTTCTTTTCTTTGGGGAAATTGATTTTGCTTTAAAGCTGAGCACTGTCTGTCCACCATGCTCCTCCACCCCTTGCCTAGGAATGACACTACATTAGAGTCTTTCCCTGGGGCATTTTATCCCAGGAACATGGTGGAACAGCGAAGCTGCCATTTCAACTAGCAGTAAGACTTTAAAAACCACAAAAATAAAAGGACCAGGGAAAGAAACCCAGGAACTTGAACAATTCTCCGGCTCTCAGAAAAGCCTCTGAATATATTTTCCGCTTGCTTTGTGGGGGCTAAATGGTCCCGAGAAAGGCGTGTGTGGTATTCAGCCCAGTTTTAATACAAATATGTTGAGAAATAAATGTATTTCATGCTATGACGTTAGTCTCATGAAGTGGCAGGGGAGGACCATTTGCATAACAAAATACATTTCTGGCTCCATAGTATAGCTTGGAGCAGCCTTCTCCAACCACCAGATGTTAGATCAGGGCCCCCATCACCCCTGACTATTGGTCATGTTGTCTGGGGCTGAGGGAAATGGAGTGGGAAACATCTGGAAGTCACCTCCAGTTGGCCTAAAGGGTAACTTCCTGTCAGGACTGCATCTGCATTTTAACAAGGACTTAAGTACCTGGCTGTACAATAAGTATACCTTATTTACATAACAGTCAAGATTATATCGTTAGAAACCTCATTAGTGACTTGTTATGCAACACATTCCAATGCTGACGGTTAATTGTGGGTATTTGCCAGTAATGATGTGTTCTCTTGTTTCCTTCCTTTCTCCTTTAACAGAAGCAGCAAGGTTTGTTTTCTAGACTCCCTCTTTCCCTTGCCATGAATGTCTTGTTTTTAATCATTGAAAACCTGATCACTAACCAGTTTAGTGGGAAAGTAGCACATCATTCAGCTCTCTGTAGCTACTCATTAGCTCAAAAATGGTTTGGGAAACAGAATTTCCTATGCGGATGTGTGGGAATTTATCATTCACTTGTTTGTTTAAGGTATTGATCCATCTCTTTTCAGGCAAATCTTACATAAAAAAGGAAGAATTAAAATCTAATACAGGGGTTTCTAACCTTTTCCAGTGGGAATGGAAGGCCACTGAGTGGGAAATGGTGGTTTTAAACAGCAGCAGAGGATTGAATAAAGCATGGAGGTAGAAACACTGAGGTGAAAAAGTGGCAATTTTAAAAATGGCAGAGGTCTGAGTAGAGTGAGCAGGTGGTGATATTGTGTGAGGGAAGTGGAAGTTTAAAACAAGGTTTGAGTACAGTGAGAAGTTGGTTTGGAAAGGCTCTGTTGTGTTAGTTTTTTGGTGTTTGTTGGCTTCTGTGCTGTCCCTATCTCTGCTATTTCTCCTTGTTAAACTTAGTTTGTTTTCTTAAAAAAAACCAAAAACCGCTCAGTGCCTCTACACCTCTGCTTTACTCCAAGTTTGTCGTTGTTTTATCAGCCACTATTTTCCTTTCAGTGTCCATTCCTTCCTGCTGTACTCAGACCTCTCCCTCTTCCATTACTCACCTTTTCAATGTGAGAAAGATAACAGATGTGAAATCCTCAAATATTCCATAGTACATACACACAATGTATTTCACTTCTGGTACTTCAGCATGAAGTTTCGGATTCAATTTAGTGATTTAGAAGCAATAATTTGTTAGCAAGCAAACACCCAGGTATGTCCCCTAGCCATCATCTGAACTGAACATTCTCCAAATTAACAGGCTAGCTCTTAATATTCTATTCATCTTAAATATACAGTAACATGTATCATCATTGGTGGGGGGAGTTGTGCAAAGGGTGGTGCAGAATAGGAGAGAGGGCAAGGCATGGAAATGGGGGTGATTTGTGTGCAAGGAGAGCAGAAAAAAGGAGGAAGAAGGAGGTAGGAAAAGGGAGGTGAAAACTCCAAATCATGGACCTAGTACCTGCCAGGAAGCATTTAATATTCTAAAGATGGGAGGTTAATATACATGTATTTGTGAACCAGCTCCAGTGGTTATTTCACAAATGATTGGGACTGATCGGTGCTGTGATTTATTGAAAAATGCATGCCAGTCCTCAAAAATCCCTTGGCTTACATTTTCTGCCTTATATCAAGTCAGCAGGACTTGTTTCAGCAGGATGTTCTGGGGACTGGAATGCCCAGGTGTTTACATAATCACCTGCTGCCTTTGCTGTTCCTAAGGAGACAATCAGGAAGTTAATGGGCTAGGTAAGAAGAGACTTTCATGTGGCCTTTGGCCAAGGTTGAAAGATAAAGGTGGAAATTGTGTTGGAACTGCACAGTTAAATAAAAGAAAACAAGTTTATGAGTGCAGTTCAGCCGTAATCTGTCTAAGGCTACTGTTGGGGACGAAGTGCTTTGGGTTCCTGAAAGCATGCATATTCTGAGCCAGAATTCTGCAGAACTTGTGACCTTAATACTTAGGGCTGCCAAGTAAGTAGAAATAAACCAGTCTACCCTGCTCCTGTGTTTTTAGCACCAGAGTGAAATACAGAGATCAGCACAACACAGGGATAAGCATTCAGGGATTCGGATAACCTCCCCCACTCCAATAGAAGGGAGAAGGTTTGAGCAGGATTGTAAGGCCACTGAGGGCACAGGAGGCCTCTGGGAGGGGACTGTATTTGGGGCTGTATAATTTGGTGCCAAAGGCAAGTTCTGCTGGGTTTGATTCAACTGGGGAGTTCCCAACTGGCTTTCCCAAGTGGAGCTGACTCCAGACCCTCCAAGTGTCCCTAATTTCCAGAGAGTCCCGGATTTACAGAAACGATTCCAATTTCTGATTTGATCCCAGAAAGTCCCGCTTTTCCTTGTTGTTGTTGTTTAGTCGTTTAGTCATGTTCGACTCTTCGTGACCCCATGGACCAGAACACGCCAAGCACTCCTGTCTTCCACTGCCTCCCGCAGTTTGGTCAAACTCATGTTAGTAGCTTCGAGAACACTGTCCAACCATCTCACCCTCTGTCGTTCCCTTCTCCTTGTGCCCTCCATCTTTCCCAACATCAGGGTCTTTTCCAGGGAGTCTTCTCTTCTCATGAGGTGGCCAAAGTATTGGAGCCTCAGCTTCAGGATCTGTCCTTCCAGTCAGCACTCAGGGCTAATTTCCTTAGGACGTCCCTATTTTCATCAAAGAAATGTTGGAGGGTGTAGAATAGGACATCACTACTGGATAAATATTGGAGGGTATGTGATTCCTGCCAAAAAGCCAGGATTCAAGACAGTGCTTATCAGCTGAGTAATGATGGCTTCAGGCACTGATGGGATCAACTAAACTCAGAGTTTCTGACCAGCTGATTGGCAGTAACTTCAAGATTGCTCGGATTGGGGGCACTTCAGAGTGGAGAGAGATCCTGGAGAGACACTGCCTGTCGGTGTAGACAATATTCAGCCTAATGGACTAATGGACGGACTTTATATCAGGCAACTTGCTATTTAGCTATTCCTTAAAAAAAATAAATTCAAATCTCAGTTTTGAAAAACACAACACAGCTAGCAAAACAAGATTAAGGCTAGGAGTAAAACCTTTTAGATTCAATTAGCCTCCCTTCTGAGCAGACACACATAGAATTGCACTTTGAGAGAATAACCAATTTCTACGAATGACAAACAAACTAACACAACAGCAGAACGAAGATAATAGCACACTTAAAACAGCCTATGCACATCACTATGCACTAATGAATGAAAAGGGAACGGTCATTAGAGCTGGAAAGCAATGAACATAGAGATCAGAAGATCCCCAAAGCTTTCCAGGTTGGGAGCAGGCAGGCCTGCCTGGGGCTCACTTTCCAAAGAGATGGTACCACTAGTAAATAGGCCCTGCTTCTAATGGAAACCCAATTCATTTAAGTTGCCTTAGGCACCTGCCACATAAGCTCAGGTGTTCAACAGAATGCACAGGGCCAGGAGCTCCCCTGCACTATATTGCTTCATGTTTTGTGGCAACATTTTCCAGCCTCTGCTTTTACAGCTTAGAAGGGAAAGAATTGCCAGCAAATGCACTTTGCTTTTCAGCCTGCACACTCTCCCACTCCAGTTCTTGGTATCTTCTGATTTTTACCTGTAAGTTGCTGTAAGTAGAGTATTTATACTTTTTGTGAAATGTTCAGGTGTTACATAAATCAATAATATCTTTAAAGGTGTCAGTATGACAACATCCAAGTTACAATTTTCTTGAACTATGGGTTGAAGACAGTTCCGGTGCCGGGTTTCGTGGGGCCCATAAAAGGTAAAGGTAAAGGGACCCCTGACCATTCGGTCCAGTCGTGACCGACTCTGGGGTTGGGGTGCTCATCTCGCTTTATTGGCCGAGGGAGCCGGCCAGCATGACTAAGCCGCTTCTGGCAAACCAGAGCAGCGCACAGAAACGCCGTTTACCTTCCCGCCGGAGTGGTACCAATTTATCTACTTGCACTTTGATGTGCTTTCGAACTGCTAGGTTGGCAGGAGCAGGGACCGAGCAACGGGAGCTCACCCTGTTACGGGGATTCGAACCGCTGACCTTCTGATTGGCAAGTCCTAGGCTCTGTGGTTTAACCCACAGCGCCACCCGCGTCCCGTGGGGCCCATAGAAAGGGGTATTTGGCCCACACTCCTTAACGTAGAAAAAGTGGTGCCTGCAAGCTTGGGAATTCCTTCTGATTTTCTTGGGTTGCTGTGCTATTGCTGTTGGGGCAGTGGGTTCCTCATTCTTCTTGAGTTCCCAATAAATTCATGATCTCACTCATCTCTGGAACAGGCCTGGATAGGAAGAGCTGTAACTCAGTAAAGAAACAGGTAGTTCTGCATGCAGAAGGCACCAGATTTGACTCGATATTTCCACTCAAAATGGACCATGGGAAACAGGGATAGGAAAGATCTCTGCTAGTCAAAATTGCATTAGTGACATGAGCCAGTAGTCTGAAGTGGAAGATTAATATTTTCCACTATGCTAAGGAGATAATGGACCTATAAGTTGTTGTTGTTGTTTTCAAAATGCTTCATTTCTCCACTTCTCCACAGCAGAAAAAATGATTTATTATTATTTTTTTACTAGTCAGGAAGCATTATTATTACAGTGTCTTTTGGTAAATTTAGGTCATTTGGATAATGAAGATTTCTGTGGACATTTGAAGTTAAGTTTAACTGTATCAGAATAGTGTTTCGTGTTGAAGTTTTTGTATTTGACAGTCAAAACACAGGGCTCTGTCCATTCCTTGCCACCTTGTTACTCACTCACTTCCCAAGGAAATGGGTTAAGTTAATATGCTGGATGGCTTTGAAGATGAAAGGGGCTATAGAAGTGTTTGGTGTCATTATGTAGCTGACACCCTGTTCTAAACAGTGATGGGTTGAACCACAGCTCCTTGGGGACCGATGAAGGATAAAGAATTGCTGGTGGCACAGCAGGTTGGATCGAAGCCATGGCCATTATAAAGTGAAACAAGAATAAATAGTAGGCACGGTTTTAAAATTGAATGGTGTGCGTGTGTGATTTTACTGGCTGGTCCTAGCTTTTCTAGGTATCTTTTAAACATGTATCCACTCCAGAATTAAACTTTTAAAAGCTTGCTTTAACCAATAGTTAAGGCTGACTAGATTATATGTGCATCCTTTGATACCTGGCCCAGAATGCAGCAGCCTGCCTGTCGATGGGAGTAGGTCAGTAGAGGTGCATTAACACTGGTTCTCATTTCCACTGGCTTTTTCAAGTCTCTCAGGGACAATTCAGTGCTCTGGTTTGAACATATAGCACTTTAAATGGGCTGGGTTTCACATTTTGCAGAATTTACCTGTTTCCCAGCTGTAGCATAGTTTACAGATCAGCAAGCTTTAATGTCTCTGGCTTTGATCTCACCTTAGCTAGGAAACCATTTGATGTCAGTATTAGGGCTGGGTGAGAAATTCGACTGATTTTGAAGATGAGCCTGCCAAACCCACACTTTCTCACACAGTATGTGAGCTGAAACATAGCTCTCCTTTGAAATTTGCCTGCCTCTGAATTTTGCAGTGCAGTTCTGCTGCCAGGGAATGTGTACACAGAAGCGATGCGAGATTTTCTGACCTGGCCAAATTCTGACCTAGATATTATAGGAGTGCATGGCTCAGAACTTTCTCCTTGTCAGTTTCCTTTCCATGGAGAAGGTCCCAGTTTCAACCTCTGATGCTTCCAGGATCAAGTAGTCATTGATGTGGAAGACCTTTGTAGGGAGACTTTGGAGAACAGCTGCAAGCCAGAATATGCAATATTGGGATGGATGGACTTATAGTCTGACCTGGTAACGGCCAGTTTCCTATGCTTCAAGTTAAATAGAACAGAAACATGGAAAATAACACCAAACACACACACCAGAGATCTCTCTTTTACATGGCTTTATAAACTTCAATATATCATCATTTAGAAATTAGGCAATAATAGATGGGGAGCAGCTGTCAGCACAGCAATGCTAACTCCTCAGCTAAATCACTGTGGAACCTCTAGAGGCCATGACTAAAAAATAACTCCTCCATAGAATTACTGTTGCCAAGTACTTGCATCCCACAGGAACCAGCATCAATGTGTTCCCCAGGTTCCAGTCCACATCTGTCCTCCTTGTGATTAATAACTATAAAAAGTATTTCCTAAGTGGCTAGACAGCCAAGCGAGTACAGAGGGTCTCTTCCCTTAATCAAATGATCACAAGTAACTTGCAGTAATTCAGTATACCACACTGAAGATGGTCAAAAGGTAGCAGAGCTAGTAGCAACCAGAGCATCATTGCCTTCCTGTGCATATCCTATAAATACCTAAGTAAAAAGGTGTTTTTTTTTAAAAAAAGCGCTTGGGGTTGCAAAAACCCAGCTAGCTTGCCACAGGACTAAAGCCTTTGTCTTAGAGTCCCAGCTACACTCCTGGTTTGAGGCCTCCCTTACATCATGCTTGCTTTGTGCAATGTGGGCTGGATGCTTATTTCGTTTACAGATGGGACACTGAAATTGACAGATAATTTGTCAGCAAAGCCCATTGAGTATGCCTGCTTGCTATGATGTGATTTGAAGTAAGCCTGGGCCCTTATCTCTTGGACCACACTGGATCTTTAACATTATGCTCCCGACATGAGCAAAAGCCGTAGGACTCCTGTATGTTTTGTTAGTTGCCGCAGTAAAAGTAAACATTTGATGTGGAGGCTGGTAACTGTAACTGAAACTGTACATAAGCCAGGGACATCAGCAAAAGAGCTAAAGAAGGAACATTTGATAAGCCAAGGGAGAGTGGATTGCACCACTTGTGTTCTTTGTATAAAATGCTTGTGATTGTATAAAAGTTATTTCTCAAAACACAAAGAGAAAATGCAGAAGAATGTAATAATAATAACAATAATTTATTATTTATACCCCGCCCATCTGGCTGGGTTTCCCCAGCCACTTTGGGTGACTTCCAACAAAACACTAAAATACAATAACCTATTAAACATTAAAAAGCTTCCTAAACAGGGCTGCCTTTAGATGTCTTCTAAAAGTTTGGTATTTTTCTCTTTGACATCTGGTGGGAGGGCGTTCCATAGGGCGGGTGTCACTACCGAGAAGGCCCTCGGCCTGGTTCCCTGTAACTTGGCTTCTCGCAGAGAGGAAACCGCCAGAAGGCCCACAGCGCTGGACCTTAGTGTCTGGGCAGAATGATGGAGGTGGAGACGCTCCTTCAGGTATACTGGACCGAGGTTGTTTAGGGCTTTAAAGGTCAGCACCAACACTTTGAATTGTGCTCGGAAACGTACTGGGAGCCAGTGTAGGTCTTTCAAGACCAGTGTTATATGGTCTCGGCGGCCGTTCCCAGTCACCAGTCTAGCTGCCACATTCTGGATTAGCTGTAGTTTTCGGGTCACCTTCAAAGGTAGCCCCACATAGAGCGCATTGTAGTAGTCCAAGCGAGAGATAACCAGAGCATGCACCACTCTGGTGAGACAGTCCACGGGCAGGTAGGGTCTCAGCCTGCGTACCAGATGGAGCTGATAAACAGTTGCCCTGGACACAGAATTGACCTGTCCTCCATGGACAGCTGTGAGTCCAGAATGACTCCCAGGCTGCGCACCTGGTCCTTTGGGGGTACATCGGTATATGCCAATTTGCAGAAAAAGTAGCTTTGCAGAACTGAGGTCTATGAAGCAAACTATTCTCCTTACACTGTACGGGACTCTAGAATAAAAGAAAATTGTTTAAATTAAGGAACACGTGTCATTAATTCATAATGCTCATTTTTTCCTATGGCAGTAATTCAAGTTGTGCACCATCCAGTTCCCCTCTTGTGGCAAGGAAGCAGGTGGATCACACCCCATCTCTGGAAATCCTTTCAGCAGCTGCAGCATTTCAACCAACCAGCCTGGAAGTCTCCTTGTAAGAGCAATTGTGAAATTTTCAGTTTATCAAAAAACAAAAGTGTGATGTAACACATGTTTCTTTCCAGCAATCTTGGGTCACTGAGCCTGACACTGATGAAATTTTGTGTCCTGGGAATAAGTTCTAGTTGCAGAAGGGGAAAAAAAGGATAAGTTATTTTAAACAACTCAAGACTACACATTAAATATAAACATCACAGATAAGATCCAGAATGAAGACAGATGGTCTTAGTTTTTAATCAATGTTTATATTCCCCTTAGAAATTCCAAATACTTTATTGATGCTGTTTAGAAAAATGTTGCTTTTTTCTGATTGAAACTCACAAGGATAGTTATCCAAACTGTTACAACGCTGGCTGGTATATTTATTGGCAGGAATACCAAGACTATTACAGCAAAACTGGGACTTGAGGGAAATGGACATTTTCTCCCTTCCTCTAATGAAATTTGAGGATTCTTGTATTTTATCGGCACTAGAACTGGTGCTTTCCCCGTCACTAACTGCAGCATGGGGTAGGTAATGTTCATTGGGATCACAGGTGGGCTGGGAAGGGTTAAATCCTACCAACTAGGGTTGCCATATGTCCTCTTTTTCCAGGACACACCCTCTTTTTCCTGATGAGAGTCATCATAGAGATCCATAGTCAAAAGTAGAAGTCAGCAAATGTGTCCTCTTTTTTGCTCATCAAAATATGGCAACCCTAATTGAGAACTGCACATATATTTAGTTTTTTTAATCTCCTGACATGACTGCAAGTTACACACTTAATATAATGTGGGAATGGGCCCTATGTTACATTAAAAAATTTTAAGTGGAAGAAGTCCCATTGACTGTTATGGAAAATATTCACATATTTCTGCCACCAGTGCTTGTGCTATGCATATGTTATTGACAGTTTTGGGGATCTGATATACCACCAAAATGGAAGCAGCATTCAATAGGCAATCAAAGCCAATTTTAAAAATATTCTGATATGGGAGTTTTGTAATTCCAAATATGATAGCAGTAGAAGTTTCATAGTCTAAATATCTTCACTGAGATGGGCCTGTGGTGGATATTAGTAACCTATTAACATCTGATCCTATAACCCTTGTGTATCAGATTTTAAACTGAAGATTTGGCTTCTTCCACTCTTATGGTACTTTTCAACAAATGCTGGAAAATATTAAGCCGGCTCCTGTGGTCCCAGCGTCAATAAACCAATTTTCAAAACTTTATGATTCGATAATGTGCAAATCAGCTATGAAAGAATAGTCCACCAGGGTCTTAGAAAGCAAAAATGGAATATAAATTTCTATTGAAAATGAAGGTTGATTACCAAAGGCAACTTTGGGCTTCTCTCGGTGCTGAAATTCAAACAGTGCCGACATCTGAGAAAATGTTAATTATGGTTTTTATTATTATAACAATATTTTAACAACCGGTGTTTCACAACCTGCCTGGAGATCACGCTTCCTGTCTATATTTGGTAAGACTTTCCTGATCTAGCTTTGCAAGATTTTAATGTTAATTTCCATGATACCGATCTATGGACCTATATACCGGTAGATAAATCCTGACACAGAGAAACTAATTACAAGCTGCTGTGTGATAAGGCCCCAGGGGAAGATGCGATTCCTGGAAAGGTACCCTATAGCCTCCATTCTGATTACTCAATTCTCAGAAGGCCATCACTTATGTAGCCAAAATGGCAACAGTCACAGAAGTCTCTGGAAATCTCTCTCCCCCTGCACCAGTAACAGTCCAAAGAGCACGTTCAGTAGCTATGCAACACTGTTTCCAAAAGGGTGGGGAACTTTGGGTCCAGTGGCCTAACACAGGGGTCAGCAAACTTTTTCAGCCGGGGGCTGGCCCACTGTCCCTCAGACCTTGTGGGGGGCCGGACTATTTTTAATTTTTTTTTAATGAACGAATTCCTATGCCCCACAAATACCCCCGAGATGCATTTTAAATAAAAGCACATATTCTAGTCATGTAAAAACAACAGGCAGGCCCCACAAAAAACCCAGAGATGCATTTTAAATAAAAGGACACATTCCACTCATGTAAAAACACGCTGACTGTCCACAGACCGGATTTACAAAGCGTTTGGGCCGGATCTGGCCCCCGGGCCTTAGTTTGCCTACCCATGGCCTAACACGATGCTCCAGGCTTCTCTGTCTGACCTTGAAGACTCTACCCATGCCACCCTCCTTGACCACCTGCTCTGCTCGCCATCCACTCTTAACCCCCCAATAGCAAAACAGTGGCAGTGATCATCCCAATTCTCAGCTCAAAACTGCATCTGAGAAAGGACTTCAATGTAAAGTAGCATCCTGTCAGGTACACAGGTTCGGGGTGGGAAGAGACATGGCTGTTTCCACCGGTGAACTGCATGGCAGTGTGGTCAGTCATGCTTTCCTCTGCAATGCACCTGGTAGGATGCTACGCCATGCAGCTTTCCCCTCTTAGTTTGCTCAAGGTCTGTTGGGTTGATGAGGGCTCTTCGCTTTCAAAGCCTTTGGAGTGGCATCAAATCCATCTTGCTTCCTGGTGCCGGGGGACCTGCTGAAATGGCAGAGATCTTGGGCAAGCAAGCTGGAGTCATCTCTCTAAAGCAGGGGTGTCCAGACTTTTTTCAGAGGGCCAGATTTGATGAAGTGAACATGCATGAGATGAGGGCCGAACAAAGCTGTTGAGCTTTTTAGGGTTCAAGTTGTTGAGCTGGTTTTCCGGTTTTACACCAGAGTTGTTGAGTTTTTTGGGGGGATTGAAATAAACTGTCGCAGGGGCTGGATTAACCCGACGGGTGTGCCGGATTACGCCCCTGGGCCGGACTTTGAACATACCTGCTCTAAAGGCAAGGACGGAGGATAACACAACATACAGATTGTTTAAATGTAACCATGGCTCCCAGGTTTAAGATTATACTGATTTGGCAAGTATTTTTCCTTTTGGGTATGATTTGAGTATTATGGTTCCTGTTTTTAAAGGGAGGGCAATAGGAAGCTACCTACCAATTACAGATTGATAATTTTGATTAACACAGCTGTAAAACTGTATGCAAAGTAGTTGAGAGAACTTGAGAACTGGGCAATAAGAAATTGCATTTTTAATGAGGCGGCTGGAGTTAGAAGAGGCTTCTCCCCAGTGGATTAATGTTCTGTGCTTAACCACAAGCTGCATAAATATTTTCATAAAGCAAGCCTTTGCCTTTGCTGCTTTAGTTGATGTATGGAGAAGATTGATTTTGTTTAGGCACAATATTTTGGTCAAATATAAGCTTTGTCATATTTATTACAACCCCCTTAATAGTGGTACTTAAAAAAAAACTTTAAAAACCTTAGGCTTTCTTTTCAGGCTCTCTAAATCTACTTGTTACCTGGGGAATTGAAAGAGGGCTTGCTTCAACCACTCTTTAGCTTCTTTATTAATATTGTTCTGAAACCAGCAGTTAACCATTTTTCACTTTGTACCTGGGAATAGGAAATAGATTTTGGAACACTGTAGACTTTTGCTTTTGTGTGTACGCATGTGTTTTGCACAGATCAGTCTTAGAGGATTATTACAAACTATGGGAATACATTGCAAAAAGTACTTATAGATTGGGGGGGGGAGGTGGTGATATTTAGATGTAAATTCAACCTGCATATGCTGCATCTTATTTCCAAGGCAACCGAGTAGGTAAAGTGCCATTAGTTCCTTTAATTTCGAGAGCTGCCAAATGGAAAACTGAAGGCAGCTGCTCTGGCAAAGAATTGAGGGTGTACACTACATTCTTAGTTTATCAAAATCAAAGTTTTGAGTCAAAGTTTTTTTTTTTTTTAAGTTTGAGGGACATATGGAACACCAGCTTTTAACTATTTTCAGAAAAAGTAAATGAGAAATATTAGGTGTTCCTAAAGGCAAACCTGCGTTTTTATTTTTTTTAGGGGAAACTGACATATTCCCGGTTGAAACTAAGATCCAACTGTCAATTTTTAATTTCTGGCTTGATGCCAGAGAGCAGACTGCTTTTTAGAGCAGGTGCACACTAAAGAGTAAAGTCCATACTCTCTACATCAGTAAGTAGTACAAATTATCTATTTGTATGATTTTGAAGAAATGCAGGAAAATCTGCTGCCATGCAGTATTCAATACTAGATAAATGTTAAATATGTATTCTGTAGTTGACCTCCTTTGTAATGTTTTATTTTGGAATCTTTTAAGATAATATTTTAGTTTTGTGTTATGTTGCTTTGACTGTACAGTGGACCCCCCCGGATACGAACTTAATTCGTTCTGGGGGTCCTTACGTACCCCGAAAAGTCCACAACGAGGTGCCGCTTGAACGCACACATGCAGCACGATAGAGTGCTTTTGCACATGTGCGCAGAGCGAACCCTGGAAGTATACGGAAGTTTGCAGAGTTCACAACCTGAAAGTTACGCGACCTACAGGTAACGTAACCCGAGGGTCCACTGTACAGTCACACTTTGGGTTAAAGTTGCTTCAGGTCGAGCATTTTCAGGTTGCGCTCCGCAGCGACCTGGAAGTAACGGAACAGCTTACTTCCAGGTTTTGCCGCTTGCGCATGTGCAGACGCTCAAAATGATGTCACATGCATGCACAGAAGCGGCAAATCACAACCTGCGCAGATGCGGGTTGCGTTCTGCTCAGGATGCGAACGGTGCTCCGGAACGGATCCTGTTCGCATCCAGAGGTACAACTGTATACTCTATATTTGACTTTCTTCAGATTCTTTTATGTTTGATTGATTCTTTTACGTTTGATTGATTTAATATGCTGTAAACCGCTTTGAGATTTTTCATAAAAATATAAAGCGAACAAAAATACAGTGGTACCTCGGGTTAAGAACTTAATTCGTTCTGGAGGTCTGTTCTTAACCTGAAACTGTTCTTAACCTGAGGTACCACTTTAATAGGGCCTCCTGCTGCCACCACACCGCCACCACACGATTTCTGTTCTCATCCTGAAGCAAAGTTCTTAACCTGAGGTAATATTTCTGGGTTAGCAGAGTCTGTAACCTGAAACGTCTGTAACCCGAGGTACCACTGTAAATAAAAATAAAATAAGAAAAGCAGTAACACCAGCGGCCCAGAAACTCCATTATAGTCCTTCCACCCCAATCCCCTCCGCCCCCCTTTAGCCTAACGGTCCTTTTGCAACGGCTCCATACAACGATTTCGAACGTTCGCCTCGCAAGAGAAAAAAAAAACAAACCCCGGCGGCAGCAACAGCAGCACGTGAGCGCCCGCGCCCGCCGAAGCAGAGATGGGCGGCGCCTGCCAAACCAAAGCGGTTCCCCGTCCAAGCTTCCCCCACCCCACCCCACCCCTCCCAAGCACGTGCTACCCAGGCGTGGCAACCTCACTTCCGGCAGCACAGAGCGGCGTTGCGAGGAGGGCGGGGACTTGTTAAGAAGAGGAAGGGGAAAAAAAAGTAACGAGCCAGCCACGCGCGTGCGCAGACCTCCTTTTTTGAGGGGGGGCGAGGCTTTCCCTCCCTTCCCTCAGGGCAATGATTCTTTCCCCCGCCCCCCGCCCCCCCCACAACAACAACAACTCCTGTGGCTTGCGCGAAGGGGTTAAAAAAAAAAAAGCAAGCAGGGCGACGTTAGAAGTATTTGACAGGAGCGCGAGAGGGCGAAGGGGGTGGGCCATGAAATCCAGTTCGGGTTTTCCCTCTCGTCCTTCCCCTCAGCCGTGCGCGCGCGGCGGAACGTTAAAGGGCGGCGGGTGCGCGCGCGTGCTTGCAACCTCGTTCTGGAGCGGGAGGGGGAGGGGTCTCTCCGTCCCTCACAGCGTCTCTCTCTCTTTTTTTTTTCCCCTGTGAGGGAAGAAGCGCGAGCGCGAGGGCGCGCGCGTGTGAGAGAGAGAAGGGGAGAGATACGGCGCTGCAGGCGGGGGTGGCCGAGACTCGGCTCGCCTCACACACATAACACGCCACTTTCCTTCCCGGAATGTGAGGCGCGGCGGAGCCGGGGTTGTCAAGCGCAGGTTCCCACAGTAGCGGCGGCGGCGGCCTGGGGCTCCCCAGTGCGGGGCCGGGCGCTGACTGACTGGCGCGAGCCTCCGCGGTCCCAGCCCCTGAGGGAAGAAGGGGCGGCTCCTTGGGCGGCGGCGGCGGCAGAGGCTTCTTCTCCCCCTCGCCCCGCTCCTCCTCGGGTCTACTTCCCCGAGCTCCTCGCCCGCCATGAAGAAGTTTTCTCGCATGCCCAAGTCTGACGGCACCGGAGGCAGCACGAGTAGCGGCGGCGGAGGTGGAGGCGGCGGAGGGACGTCGGCGGCCGTGTCGGGCTTTGTGGCCGGAGGCGGGCCGGCCGTGGGCAGCAGCAGGGTCTTCGCCGTGGGGCGCTTCCAGGTCACGGTGGAGGAGCTGCTGGCGGAAGGTGAGCGGGGGAAGTAGGCCGGGCAAGGACCTCCAGGCGGGGTGGGCTCTCGGAGAGGCCTCGTAGGGCGCCCGGGGCTCCGCCGCGACCCCCCCCCCTCGGTATCGGATGCAAGGACTCCTTGGGGTGGGGTCTCGGCTGTTGCCATGACTCGCAAGACCAGCTGCGTTCAACGCCAGCTGTTGGTAAACCGAGGGTGGGTGTGGGTGGGAATCTCCACGGAGTTGCTGAACCCGTAAGTTGTGATAAGTGCTGCAGACGTGTCCCCCCCCCCGCCTCTTTCTCTTTCTCTTCCCCTCCCTTGTGTTTTTCTGATGTAAGAACCCCGCATGCTACTCTGGGGGAAGAGGTGCTACTACGGCCAGATGCGGATGCCAACAGCGCTTGGCCTCACCTGCACACCTGGTAGCGTTGGCCGTAGCTGCCCCCTTGAGCAGGATCGGCTGCAAAGCCAGGAGGGCGCATGCATTGCTCTCAAAAGCGCACCTTTTGACACGCCCAAGACCGGTGCCCTCATCCCGGAGGTGTCGTGTGAAGTGGGGAGCAAGTGCGACAACAGTGTATATGATAAGGCTCTGTGCCGAAGCAGCTCCCTGTGGTGTAGTTTTCTCCAGCTGCGGGCCTCAGAGAGGCACTCTTCTTATCTTTGGGGAATAGGGAGGGGATCTAAGGCCCCCAAACTGAGTTAGACCCCACCCACCTTTTTGTTTGGGTCTGTGAAAGCCACCACAACGTCCATTCTAATTGTCCCCCCCATGGGTCATTATTGCCTGCGCTGATGTCCTTTAACAGTGGAGTTGTGTGTTCTTGATCGTCAGGGTCAGACTCCAGCTGCATGCACATACATAAGAAAGTACTGTAAATCCTATGGAACACAGTTTTGGTAAACATCATTTAGATAAGGATGTGTTTTTTTCAGGGAGGGTGGAATCCTGTGGCAGCACTGTGAAAAGCACTGTGAGGAATACACAGGAGTGTGTTGCCTTGGAGGACCCAGCCACACTAGGTTTTATAGAGGGAGAGGGGCTGTGTGTGTGTGTGTGTGTGTGTGCACTTTTGCTCTAGAATGTGAGGCAGAATTTCTTGCCATATTGTGGTGTTTACTCGTAAGAATTCACAGTTTAGTTACAGCTGTAAATAAAATAATGAAACAAAGGATTATCCTGAAAAACTGCTTACAGGAGTACCCCTTTAATAAAAATCAGGGAAGTAGCCCTGAATTTGTGTGTCCCTGTAATACACACAAAACACAACACTTGTGTTGTTTATGGTACATGTAGTAGTTTAAAAATGTCCATATCTTTTGACAAAAAAGAGTTGCTGCTGCTGCATTTGAGACATAATGTTAATCAAGTAATGAATGTACGGTATTGTGTGTCTTCTTTCTTGAGGGAAAAATTAATTTTTTTTAGGTTTGCAGGCAGTGCCATTCATCTTGGGGCATGGCTAACCCAAACAAAAACATGTGTCTTTCGGGGGGGGGTTATTGTAGATACATCTGTCATTTGTGGGGATGATAGGATGCAGTAAAGTCCTATATTGTGCTATATTTCTGCTCTTTATCCCTAGAAAATGGACTATTTTATTGATGTTGAAAAAGAACTTTAGGATTGTGCTATTAGCACTCACTTGCCAGTCTATGCAAGCTTTAAAGCTTATGAGTTTCTTTTTCTAGAGATTTAGGAAATGCTGTTTATAAGCAGTGATTGTAATAGAACTTGTAGTCCTCTTTCCCCATGGCTGGGGTATAGGTAAATTACAGGTGGCTTCCTTTAAAAGAAATATTTTTGTGTGTCTTATGTGTAAACCTATCTGTAAAATTAACTGCATTATAAAGTATCATTCTGAAAAACAGATTATTTGAAGTTACTTCCCTTAGATGGTAAAGATCCTGTTAAATACTCCTATCATTTTAGGTGCCTAAATGGTGCATTAAATAATATTTAATATTTGTTAGTCTTATAGTCCATACTGTGGGACAAAGGTACCATAATCCATGCCCATTTAAGAGCAGCTAGATGGCAGCTTCATTGGCACAGGTGAAACCTTGTCTCAAGTCTAACTTTTATCCTGAAATCTTAATTATCTTAATTGGTACCCACTTAATTGGGGAAGGTGCCTTTCCTCCAATATATTTTCTGTGGTCATTTAAATGCTTTCCTGTGTGGGGTATAAATGCCATTCACCAGGAGTTAGTATAGATGTCTTGTGGTTTTATTTAAGATATGCTGGGGAAAGTGTTCAAAGTAACAAACAAACAAACACCTGAGCATTCTTCAGTTCAAAAACATTTTGCAAATGATCCATTTGCACCATGGATAGCACCCATGCATGTTAGAACCTGATAGATTTAATAGAGCTCTGTTTCTTCCCATACCTATGTGCGTACTGGCAGTGCATGGGATGTTAGGAATGGGAAGCCTGTTCATGGTTCCTTTACATCTATCCAGCTCTTCCTTTTTGCCTGTGGATTGAAGTCTGAGGTGCTCTTATCTGCTAGTATTCAGTTAAGTAGCTGGTTTATAATGAAGTTTGCCATTAGGTCTCCCCCATTCTCCAGTTTTTGTTAATAATCTGTAGTATCCAGAATCTCTGATGTAGCCAAATAGCTCGTGTTGATTTTTTTGTTTACATATTTTAAATGAAATAGAATTGAGAAGTCTTCAAGTGAATAACCTGTTACCTGCAAATACTTGTGTGTTAGCCCTATTCTGTGGTTGTATTTGAAAGTAAGTCTCAAATTGCATAATATAAGAGTGTAATTTATTTAGTTGATTTAGAAAATAAATATTAGCAAAGCTGATAGCAATTTGTTTTTTTGATGTGCTGCAGATAGTTACATTTGATAAAGTTACCACAGGCACGAACTAGCTAGAGTTAGGCATATGTCTCATTGACTTCAGTGAGCCAGAGTTAAACTTGTCTTTAAATAAATTGAACTTGAAGGTGCTTAACTTTATTGGATAGACGCCCTATTCTTATTACATATTACATATCTTCAGCTTATTTTTTCCAAAATTGTGTTGGAAAAAAGTTTGCCAGAGTTGTGAATAATGGGTATTTCCCAACAGGCATGAATTTGATGCACAGTATTTCTGAGTAGTTTTCTGTCTTGCTTGGTTGACAGTATTTGAATAATCATTGCAAAACAAACTGCATATGGTCAAATAAAAAATACTGGTTTGTTGTGTTTTGCTGGGGTGCAAAATCTCTAACCTAAGGGCTAAATTTGGCCCACAAGGCCTCCCCATTTGGCCTGCAAGGCTGTTTCAGGCAACCCGTACCCATCTGTCCTATACCTGATGCCAAAATGACATGAGGCTGGGCTGAAAGGGCTTTATAGGCACTGCTTGTTGGTTGTGTATGTAAAGCCCCTTGTGCAGCACTTCTGAAGTATCAGACCATCAGCTGATTGTCAGATACTGTGCAAATAACTTTGCAAGCCATGTGCTTGGAAACCACTTAGCACAGACCTTGCAAAGCCCTTCGTGCAACACTTTCCAAATGCCCGACAACCAGCCGATTGGGGAAACGCTGCACAAGTCACTTTGTAAGCCTGTGTTCAACACTTCCCAAAAACCTAGTGCAGGGCTTGCAAAGCTTATTCATCCTTGTGCGCAGCACTTCTCAAAAGTCTGACAATCATCTGATAGTCAGGTGTTTGGGAAATGCTGTGCACAGGACTGAGCAAGCCTCATTGACCTATCTCTCCCATCCTCATGGGCCAGGTGTCAATCACCTGACATAATTATGATGTCTGATGATTGTGCACAAGAAAGGAATTTAAGCTGTAAACAGTTAAAGGTACAGAATAAATGGAAAAATAGTAAATAATGTTGTGCAAGGGCTAGAACAAAAGAGGGCCACCTCTGGATTTCAGTTCCTTTTTCTTAGGCAGTGTTCTTGTACTCCTAGGAAAACACCTTTGGATTCAGTTGTGGGTGAAGATTTGAGTGGCTGAATTAAGTGGTGTAGTCTCTTTTGTGAGAGGAGGGAAAGTAGTGAGTTTTGATGGAATTCAAATTCTCCCACAGGTCCCAGGATAGGAATACTTTGGTTGGGCAGCTCAGAAACTTGAAAGAGCTCCCAGGAGGAAGGGAAGCCATGAGGCCCAATATACATGGATTTTTAGTTGTGGCTTCGACATTCACGGCAGCCATTGTGACCTAGCCAAACCAAAGGCAGTAAGGGTGGTCAAAATGGTCTCAGCAGTGGGGCAGGGAGAGAATCAAGTACTGCACAGGGCCAAGCATAGAAATTATTGACTGTTACGCAGCCTTATTGTGGTTCCACCTGAATGCAGCTAGTCATCAGACAATCTGAAAACCTCTGCTCTAGTATCTTTTAATGCTTAAATATTCAGCTCTCTGAAGTTCAGATATGTTTGATGCCCTCAGCACTAGTATAGGGTACTAAAACCTTGAAATGTGGAAGATGCATTCTATTGGGGGGGGGGGCAGAGGAATGGACTTTTAAACTTTTCCTCTCCAGTTTCCTCCTGCCCACCTCTAGATGCCAGATAGGTGTTTAGGGGTGGGGAGGGTTTTTAGAAGTGGGAAAACACTGGATTGGAGGAAGCAAGGAGAGGAGTAGAAAAACTGGGTGAAGTGGTTTTGTGTGTGAGAGAGGGAGAGAAAGAAAGAAAAAAAAATGCTTGGATGGGAGAGGAGAGGGATTGTATCTTGAGGAGAAATGTGTATACAGAGAAAGAGCTAACACCTCAATCCACATTATCCCTCTCACAATTGTTTTGATTTAAAGAAATATTACAGGAGAAAGTATGACAGAATTAGCAAAGTTTATTAAGGGAAATAGAAAATAGAATGAGTGCATAACTGACATTGTATTTATGATTCCGAAATAGTTTCTGTGTTCGTGTCATAATAAACATTGGTTTATTGAGATAGTAACAAGCTTAGGCGAGCCTTGAAAGATTGGAAAAGGGGGGTGGGTGCTTGCCACGGGGAGACTTCTGCGGGTGGGTAGACAAAATAGGTGCCTTTGACTTTTTCCATTTTCAAGAAACCTTGTGCTCATCAGCAGCAGAGGATTTGGGATCAGATCAGGAAGTTAGCCCTGCGTCTTAGTGTATATAGTGCAGTAAGGGGAAGTTTTCAGGAGTTCTTACTGTCTCTCCTAAAGGCCTCCCCTCAAGTTCTGAACAGTGCTGTCTGACTCTTGTTCCAGATTGACTGGAGCCCAAAACAGGAACAATTCTGTTTAAGAGCTGGAGATGTATTGCAGCATTTTGTTTCAGGTTCTTTATGTGTGACAGGGGTAGGTAGATTTTGTTTGGCTCCCCCCCCCCCACATTTCCCCATGGTTAGATGGAACCCAGGCTATGATCAACAACATTAATCTAAGTATGATCAACTTGAATCTAAATATGGAGCTACATGCAGAGGTAAACTAGCTAGTTCTGCCTCCCCCCATCAGCTTGAAGATCAAGAAGGTATAGAGACTCCCCCACCCCCATCCTGATCTGTCAGAGACAGAAGCTTGTCCCTTTCCACCACCCACCCTGACTTAAGCTTAGAGCTGGATAGAGGATCAGATTTTCCTCTGACCTTGTGCTGTGTTTGAGATATCTGTTTGCCCAATAGATTACCCTAACTTAGAGAGGGATATGGGGGTTTAGGATTTGGATACAGACTTGTTCAACTTAGACTACTTTAAAATCAGCTAGGAAGTTTCTTATTCACCATAGTTCATTGCTTTGCCCAAACTGGGAAACTGTAGTTACCAGCTTCGGAGCAAGCCAGAAGTATTAAACCGTGGTTTGAAGTTGGTCCTAATAGTCTTGGCTTGTTCCTAATTTGATAGCCATACTTTTCTGGTTTGGACAAAGGAAGGAAATGTCACGGCTTACAAATCTCAAGGCTTAATTACAGCTTGAACAAAAGGGCTGTGTATATCTTAATACAAGATAGGATAATCTGAACCAGCACACTGTGTTCTGAGATTTTGGCATAGCTGGATGTAATGCACACTGTATGGTAACCAGGCCAATACAGAGACACTTAAAGGAAGGCATTCCATGTTGCTTCCAGCAGGTTAGGAGCTGCTTGGAGGTGGTTGTGCCTTAACATATAAATAAAAGGCTCCTAATGTGGTAAGAGTTTGCAACATTCTATACATCTCCTTTCATGCTGGCTACAAAACTAGTGTTACTCTTAAATTCTATTTAAATTAGAAGTTCTCTGTATTTATGCAATCTGAATACAGGCAGTTTAAAAATACTGTAAGGTTTTCACTTAAGTATCTTTTCTAGTGAGGTGGGCTGGGAAGCTTTCAATAATGGAAATATTCTGTTGTTATATTTTTGTACAGAGTTCTCATTTTCTATGAAAGCATTGTTCCAGAAAATGAATAAGCAACAGAAATAGACACATTATCAGATTTTGCTGTTTCAAAGTTACTAACCATTGTAAATCATGTACAGTATGGGAGTGTGTGTGTATATGTGTGTGTGTGTGTGTGTGTATGTATGTATATATATATATATATATATATATATATATATATATATATGTATGTATATATAGAGTGTGTGTGTATAAGGTCTCTATTTGTAAATGTGTAAGTGAATTAAAACCAAAAGTATGCATAATCCAAGTGTGCTGAATCAGTTTCAGGCTCCTATTCTCTTTCGGTGTGTTTTTGAGTACCCTTTAATTGCCATACGTTGCATATTGAAAGCAAAATCCTCGAAAGCTTGTGGGGAGGATTTTTGAGAGAATGGCCATATTTTTTCAAGCTACACTAAACAGGAGCATGGCGCCGGCTTACGTGCTCCCCTTTCAGCTCATCTTTCCTATGCAGGTGAGAAAAGGAGTTTAGGAGCATTTGTTCCTTTAGTTTAACTGCATTTTGTCATGTCATCCAAACCAGCAAGTGTGTGTTAATGGAGACTACATCCTCCCCTCCATCCAAAGCAAAGGATTGCCCCAATGCCCAACCAGACGATTGCTATGAGGTAGGCAAAACCACCGGATGAGGTAGGCAAAACCACCCGGTGAGCAAATTCCTACCTGGCTGCTTAAAGAACGGTGACCACTGTAGTCACAGCATAGCCATTGACTATCAGCTTAAACCTAGGGTGGGTGAGCAGGGAAAACCCCTGGAAAGGAACAAACAGGTAGTGCCCCAGGTACAGGCTGCTTAAATGGGCAAGGGGTGGATTGAGGGAAGCCTACCTGCTTCGTTGGCTCCACCCCCTGGCACAGCCCGAGTCCCCAGCCTGCATCCCCATTTGCCAAAGCTGGGTGCCTGCTAGGATCTGTTCCTGATAGGCGGAGGGGGTTTAAGGCGCCTACCAGGAAGGGCACTGCTGTTCAAGTTCCCTCATCAGGTCCCCAGTGAAGCCTCTGCCGTCCTGCAACGCTGTTGCACCAAGAGGGGTGAGCAGACTTGTTATGCCATCCAAAACAGCAAGTGTGTGTGTTAACATTAATGGGGGGACTAGTCTCAGAGAGTTTGGTTAAAGCTATACTTGCTGGAGCTGACTCATTTAAACTTGCCATTGTTAAAATAAACAACAGCCAGGTGTGCCTGCAAAAGTTTATTGGGGGGGGGCGGGTGGCTTGTACACTATGTTGATTGGGCCTTCTGCCCCACTTGTATTTTTACTGGGTTTGCGTGTAGTAAACCAAACCATGGCTTAATACACATGAGCAAATGTTAAAGTTCTCAGATCCTCTTCTTCAGGCCTGCTGCTGCAGTATAGCATGGGGCTGATGCATATCCAAATCTATGGTTGTGGTTTGTCTTCCTCCAGACAAATTATGAGGCAACCAAGATTTGTTCTCAGTTTACCTTTTTTGTTGTTTCCACTTCTGCCATGCTTTCTAGGCAGGGGCTGAGTGGTTTTTTGTTTTTCCCATCACTTTCCCCAGGAAAACCTGCTCTTTAGCACTGAATCAGAGCGAGCATCAATTGGGTTTCCTTGCTCTGATTCATGAAAGCATGGGAGAAATGGAAAACTTCTTGAAGCAGAAGTGTGTGTGCAGGAATACAGGTTTGGATATGAAGAGTCATGTGTGTTCAACTAGTATTGCTTTATTGTCTTAGTTGTTGAGAGTCTGGTAACTTGAAAACTAATATTGCATAATTGTTAAGTTGCTCTGCATACTACAACTTAAGTTCAGACAGTGCTTCTAAGTATTAAGGAGCAACGTTGCATATCAGTGTTTGTCATGAATATAGGTTTGATGTCAAAATTTGTCTGAGAGTGTATTACTGTGAATGGAATTTGGAAATTTGGGAAATGGCTTCATTCTTTGAAGATATTTGGACACATGCTTTAAGCGGAAAAAGCTTTGATATCTCAGTTTTTTCATAAACCTGAACTAGCTTTCCATGATTTATAGTAAGGAATGTATCGAGGATATTAAAGGGCCCACAGTTCTCTAGTAAATGTTTTTTGTTGTTGAAAAGTAGGTTGTTTATACTATGCAAGTTATATTCTACAGTCGTTAGAATATAGCAGGACACTCAACTCTACTTATAGTGATATAAGCTATATCTACATAGTGATATAAGCGCTTTCTTGATTAGACTGATAGCAGTTAAATAACGTGTAGCCTTTTTTGTTTACCTGTGAGCGACAATAAATTATCATTTTTCAGATCATCATGATTGATTGAATTGTGCTGGAATTAAAACTGTATATGTTAGGCTATGTTGCCACCTAATGGCATAAGAGTAATTGCTTGCATTTTCCCTTCAATATTTTCCATGTTGCGTTCCGTGGAACTTTGCAATTTCCCAATGAGAAGGTGAAAACTGGTGGACAAACTTTCCTGAAGAACAGTTTGCCCACCATTACTGCTCTTGCCCTACAGTGCACAGCTGCAGGTGTGTGGTTCATGCAGGGCAAGGAGGAACTATGTGTGCCCATGAAATGTCCTTGGCACTGAACAGGGCCTCTTTGGCAGTTTAAATCTAAAAATGATTCTAAGACGTAGGAAGCTTGAACTAATGTTGCAGTTGAAGAAGTGCAACGTGTCTTAAGCTTTTATCTGATTTGCTTTCAAAAACAATATCTTAGAGAATTTCAAGCACGTTCAAAATCATCTTTCTTGGATGCTTTGGCTTATATCCAGTACTGTTCTCTCCTGTGCCCTCCAGTCCCCTGTTCATCCTTAAAAACAGTTCTGGAGGGTTGGGGTAGCCTGCTGAGGAGACTGTGGGAGTGCATGAGGGGGAGATAAAAGGAAACCGAAAATCCATTGGGTGAATGGGACTCCGCTAGTGCAGCATTGGATCCAATCTTTCCTTGCTAACATGTCCTTGATTATCTGATTATGCCCAGTAAAGTTTCTCTTCTCACTTTGCTTTATCTGTACAGTGGAACCTCAGGTTACATACTGTCCTCCTTACGAATGCTTCAGATAACGAGCTCCACTAACCTGGAATTAGATGCTCCTGGTTGCGAACTTTGCCCCAGGATGTGAGCAGAAGTCGTGCGGCATGGCGGCAGCGGGAGGCCCCATTAGCGAAAGTGCACCTCATGTTAAGAACAGCTTTGGATTAAGAACAGACCTCCGGAACTAATTAAGTTTGTAACCGGAGGCACCATGATATCAGATTCCAGAAGTGGCAATGGCAGCATGATTTGATCTTGGTTTGTAGGGCAAAAGCAGACCATAATTTGACAGTTTAGATGAAATGACAAATTGGCTTTCTGCAAAGCAGGGAGGGGTGGGAATTGTTGCAGGCAAAGGAGGAGGCAGGCATGCCTGAGGATCTTTGGGGTTCATTCATATAGGGCCAACCACAGCTTAAATCTTGTTTCATGTGAAGTGACAGGATCTCTTGAGGTACATGGTCTCCGTAAGTGTTGTGTATTAAGCTGTTGAGATTAGGGCAATTGACCGATTTGGGACAGATAGGTGTATTTGCATGGTCAAATTTGCTTCCACGCTAAAAGTTGACTGAAGTTAAACCATAGGGCATAATGCAGTGAAGAGTCTTGCTGTCTATAAATAGCAGAGACGTGATCAGTTTCAGAAGTTAGGTATAATATGCTTTTTGCCTTTTGAGGCATATGCTTCTGGCAATAGGACGGAAGTCCATGGGGGTAAGTTGGTACAGGGTAGATACGTATGTTGTTGTTGTTGTTGTTGTTTAGTTGTGTCTGACTCTTCGTGACCCCATGGACCAGAGCACGCCAGGCACTCCTGTCTTCCACTGCCTCCCGCAGTTTGGTCAAACTCATGCTGGTAGCTTCGAGAACACTATCCAACCATCTCGTCCTCTGTCGTCCCCTTCTCCTTGTGCCCTCCATCTTTCCCAACATCAGGGTCTTTTCCAGGGAGTCTTCTCTTCTCCTGAGGTGGCCAAAGTATTGGAGCCTCAGCTTCAGGATCTGTCCTTCTAGTGAACACTCAGGGCTGATTTCCTTAAGAATGTATAGGTTTGATCTTCTTGCAGTCCATGGGACTCTCAAGAGTCTCCTCCAGCATACGCATGTTATGAGTTGTCAAATATAGCCCCAAAGTTATTTGGACAGTAATTCCAGAACCATGCCTATGACATGAACTGAGCAGTGATAGTATGCATATCTAGTCTTTTAAAGTATGTGTTTAGTCTTTATGCACTGCTGAACATCTTGTAAACAGATAAAAGCATGTCATAAACACTATTATGTAGAATATATTTTTTTTGTACTGAACATGGTGGGACATAGAAAATACTTGAATGGTTTAAAGAGATAAAAAGTAGTACCTTGATAGATGCTAAAGATTTAAAATTTGTGGTTTGTATTCAGATCCACCTGCTGGAATCCATTTGAAATTTGCAGTGTTTGGATGTGAGGGTACAATGGCAGCTTGGATTTTCAATCTGTTTTTCCAGATAGTGTTAAACTCAGCAGAATCCATATTAAATGTTTCCAGAACCATTGTAACATTTTTCTTCTTTTGTGTCCTGTTCAATCTTTTGAGCCATCATAGAAATCCAGCATTTCACAGCATTCACGCAACTTTGCTCCTGTTTCATTTGGACATTGGTGTAATTAAAAATGGCAACAAATATTGGTTTGGCTTACTAGTCAGCTGTGACTTCTGTGTCCTACGCCTCTTCCAGGTCCTCTCCATGTGCACAGAGAAGGGACTGGGTCTTGTTTTCTTTAGTAGCAGGAGGCTGGCTGGCTATAGGCATAGTAGAGGTTTTCTCTGAGGACCCACTATCAATCTTCAGTTCATTCATACCAGGTGTGTGTGTGTGTGTGTGTGTACAATAATAGTCTCTTGTCCTTTATCTTGTCATTCATTTCAGATTCTCATTTATAACTCAGAAATAATATTTTAAAATCATTTGTTTATACTTAAGCATCTTAATATGTTTATAGACCTAGTAAACTTTAGTCTCTGTTCTTTCAGGTGGCTTTTCCACAGTGCTACTTGTGCATACACATGGTGGAGTCCGATGTGCATTGAAACGAATGTATGTTAATAATGTGCCTGACCTCAATATCTGCAAAAGAGAAATAACAATAATGGTAAGTAAAATAATACCTTATTGTCAACATATTTTTTCGGTATATATTACTGATTTTCAAGAGAAAAGAACAACAGCATAAAAACATGCAAGTTCCACCCACTTGCAGAAGAACAAGGAGTTGAAGGGCTTTTGAAGATATCCAAAGTGAAATAAATTGGACTCCAAATGGCAGAGGACAGAAGCCACTTCAGACAGTGTTCTGTGGTCTTGGGAAGGCAGACAAAAGATGAAGACCCTGTATATATATGTCCCATCACATATTCCATGTGTGAGCCTCAGGCAGCAAAAAAGTCAGAAGGTTTTTGCCTTTCCTTTGGCCAATTCTATATTGAAAGACATTTTTTTCTGCATGCACAATACTGGCAACTCATTTTTTATACTAAGCATGCATTAATATAAAAAAGTTTGAATATGTTGGCTTCACTTGTATTACTTTCAAACAGACATAGGAACTTCTGTGGGCAAAAGCTTCAGAACCCCTGGCTGTGCTGGAAGAGAAGAGAGGGGGAATGTGTGAGCCTGGGAAAGGCTAGGCTTATTCATTTCTTTCTAAATAATAGTTGAATGTGGTCTAAACATAGTGTTAAAACTAATAGAGGTTAACATAACATTCATGGGCAATACACAATACAGATTACTCTTCGTAGTCATTTCACTAGGATAGTGTGAATGTAACAGAGGCCAGGTTTGGCCATCACGTTAAAGCATAATTAAAATTAAATTGTGGTTTAATGTGGTTCAAAAGGTGTCACTGCACTCTTTCCCCCACTCCTTCCTTTGGTGCGCTGGGAAGGAAATGAACCAGAGGCTGACTTCATCGTACCTACAAACCAGTACTCATTATTGTTTTTTCTCCTTGGCGTCTGCCCATTATTTGCTTGTAGAGAAAAAAACTACAGGGGTAATGCAAAGCCAGTCTGTGGTCTGTTTTCTCCCCTGCGTGATGAAGGAAGCAGTGGTGGAGTACAATGAGACCTTTTGACCAGCACAATTCTCATTCATGTAAAACCATAATTTAATTTTAACTATGGTCTAATGTGACTTCGGAACCAAGCCATAAATTCTATAGTTTCCCTCCTCTTCAAATCTGTAACCCACCCTTTTAAACCTAACCTGCAGTGTGGGACGCGTATCCCTCTTGTTCCGTTTTCTCACAACCTTTTCCTTCCCCTCTTTCTCAGGGCCCACTTGCAATCCAGACATACTGGTTTAACAGTCATTTTGTCTTCCTTGAGAACCCTGGGAATTGCAGTTTTGGTGGTGAGACAGAGATGTTGAACAGAACTTCATCACCTGTATCAAATAAAGGCAGAGGAATCTTAAACTGCTCATGCAGGAGTCCTTATTGTGGACAGTTCTTCCCACTGCAGCACATTGTCCCACATTGTCCAGTAGCTCCCTTTGACCCTTGGGAGGGGGGTTCTGGTAGTGGTGGGAAACGTGTCTTTATGGCGGAGGAACAAAAGAAATCAGTTGTACAAGTTGCCTTCTGCTTGCACAACATTGGATACGATCTTAAGCTATTTACTTAGTCTCTATAAATTGATTTGTCAAACTGTTTAGTCAAGATAATCATGAGAAGCAAATGTTTTAAAGTGCTGATAGACCTATAAAGCCCTACATGGTTCAGGTCCAAGCTATCTGAGAGAACATATTCCCTCATATGAAACCGCTTGTGTTTTGAGAACTTTGGGAAAGGCCTTCTCTCAGTCTTGCCACCCTCACAGGCATACAGGGCCCTCTCAGTGGCTGCTCCAGGACTTTGGAACTTACTACCTAGATAAGTTAGACTGGCTCCCTCCTTGTTCTTCTGCCGGCAGGTGAAAACTATTTTGTTTCAATAGGCTTGGGGGTAGCTGCTTTTAATGAAAGGGATGGTGCCATGCTGCCTTTATTATAATTATGAGTAGCTTTAATAGATTTTAAAATAGATATAGTCCCCCCCCTTTTAGTGATTCTTATGTTAATTGTAAACTGCCTTGAGTCCTGTGAGGGGAAAAAGAAGGGATATAAATAAATATATAATAGTAGTAATATTTTAGATAGCTTTGACTATGGCATTTTAGGCTAATTGCGGTAATGCATGTATACTATTTTTTCCAACCCTTAAAAAAAGTTTATTTCTTTATTCCTAAACTATTCTTTCTTTTTCAGAAAGAACTGTCTGGGCACAAGAACATTGTAGGGTATTTGGATTGTGCTGTTAATTCTGTTAGTGATAATGTTTGGGAAGTGCTCATCTTAATGGAATACTGTCGTGGTAAGCCTCTGTCACTTTAAATATAAAAAATGGTCTAACACACAATAGTTACTTTCATATGATAGTCCTTGCTATATTAAAAGTGCAGTCTTACTCACTTTTTTATTCTGTGAACTGCCCTGAGATCTTTTGATGAAAGGTGTTACATAAATTTAATAAATAAATAAAATGTCTGTTCAGAAGTAAGTCCAACTGAATTCAGTGGCGCTTATACCCAGGCAAATGAGAGTCTTAATGTGGTACTTCAACTTTTTAAAAACAGTGCTCATAGTTGGTCAGAGATTTAAAATGTTTGTGTTTTGAATAAGTAGTGTTTTCACTGTGCTAACATCCTCTTTAATGTATTATTGTAATATCTGCCTTCTTTTTGTAGCTGGGCAGGTAGTGAATCAGATGAACCAGAGATTGCAGACAGGCTTTACTGAGCCAGAAGTGCTAAGGATATTTTGTGATGCCTGTGAAGCTGTTGCTAGGCTGCATCAATGCAAAACTCCCATTGTTCATAGAGATTTGAAGGTGAGAGGAACTGAGAGGAATTCTTCTGTTCTTGAAATAAAATCTCTGTGTTTGACTCTTGTTTTATTGCATGTAACAACACTAAGTTTGCATTAGATTTAGGTACGTCTATTCCTTTTCTTTTTAAAGCTATTCACCAATTTTGAAAATCCTTGAAATAGAAGCTTATGTGGTGATACAGTAGGGATTTCTTGTTTTGAACAAGAGTCTCCAAAAGTTTAAGAACAACTTCATTGTTTTTGTAGGTTGTTTTTGAGTAACTTGAATGAAATAAGATATACTTTGGTATTACTGTAATAGCAAATTGATGTGCATTGCTTAGGAGATCATGTGCAACATCCTTAGATTTCCTTTTCTTTGGATTAGGAATGGGGATAGGGGTTGAAATTTTGCACAACTTGGGAAGAGCTCTTCACTCAAATATTTGAAGATCGCAAAGGTCCATGATGTCCCACTTGTCCGAATCCAGCTGTCCGAATCCTTTAAAGTTGAAAGAGGCAGTGCAGAGAGCCTTTTCGTGCTACTCAACTAGGAAATGGCAACTTTGTGGGAGCTGTATATCTGTACTTTTCATTCTGGCTTTAAAGGGCTAATGACCTTCAAGGCCAGGAGAAAGAGCGCTTCTGCTAGCCTTTTAAGGCCTGAGAATAGACTGCCCAAATTTTTGCAAGGGATGTGTGGGTATGGAAAAATGGCAGGAGGATGAGTGGATTATTACTTTTGGATCAGGTATGAGAAACCTGTAGCTTCCAGGTGGAGTTAGATTCCATCTCTCAGTCCCGCTCGGTATGTTCAATGTTCAGGGACAGTGGGAGTCGTTCAGCAACTTTTGGAGGACCATAAGTTATCTATCCCTTGTTTAGAGGGTATCAAACTTTGCTACACCATAAGAATAACCACCAATAATGTGTTTGTAATTGAAGGTTAGCCATTGTTGAATAATGGCATCAATCTGAACAAAACATGGCAGTGTAACATGCTGTGCTTAGCTTCTTCATTTGGTTAACACGCTTTAACAATTGGATCTAAAGCTTACATGCATTTGGCAATACTTTTTTTCCTTTAGAGCAATCTTGGGTCCCAAGATGTTGGACTACAACTCCCATCATTCCTGACTAATGGCCCTTCTCACTAGGGAAGATGGGACTTGTAGTCCAACAACATATTGGGATCCAAACTTGAGTAAGGCTGCTTTAGGGTATTTAAGCTTGGTCCTTCAGTATTGGTGCTGAAGTATGAACACTTTAAAGTGCCGCTGACCCTGCCAGATTAAGACATTAAATGAAAGGTGACTGCTTGAAAATTAGGAGTGCCTTCTATTTTATATGTGTGTGCTTTTTTCTTTCTAAGGTTGAGAACCTTTTGTTGAATGACAGTGGAAACTATGTCCTCTGTGACTTTGGCAGTGCCACTAATAAATTCCTTAATTCTCAGAAAGATGGAGTTAATGTAGTTGAAGAAGAAATTAAAAAGTAAGTTCAATTTCTTAGGGCAGCTTTTTAAACATCAGTACTCTGACAATCCTAGAATTATCTGTCTAATAACAATAGGAACACATGCATGGCAACTTCAAAGTGTCGTTCTACATATGCATAGGTATTTTAGAAGGTAAACATCATAATATGGCGAAAGATCCAGTTTACCACATGGATATATATCTACATCTGGATATGAGCTTGTATTAGTGTCTTTTAAAGCAGGATAAATACATTAATCTCTCTTTTGAGTGCTAGATGCATGATTTTCTGTTCCTTTCTCCCTTGTGTGTACTGTTATGGTAATCCTTTTCATGGTCTCTCTCCTTCCAAGGGTCAGTCCATGAATAGAGATTAGTTCAGTTCTTTGCTATTTAGAACACAAATTTGTATACGTTCTGTGATTATAGTGCCCTTTTTCGATGGTATGTTATAATTGTGGTTTGAATTCCCAGTTTCAAATTTACTGTTTAAAATCAGTACATTCAAAGAGCTATAATAACATAATTTTAAAAATTGCATTGAAGTGCCATTGGGCCTCTAAGATGCTTTTTTCCTTTTCCTTTTTGTTACTCTGTTGCAGCTTTCATTTTATTAAATAAAGAGTGAGAAAGCACTTGCCCTCTAGGCTGCAGAGGTCAGTTTAAAAATCTGATTTCAAAATGGTAAAGGCATGAAAAAGGGGCAAGTAGAAAGAAAAAGCAACCCTATTGACTTTACAAGTTCATAATTTTGTTACATTTTGAGGATACTTTCAGGATAATAACAAAAGTGCTATCATCATATGGTGATACATAAAAGAATTGTTACTCTTTGATATGTTTAGGCTTTTGCCCATATTGCTGAATTGCATTGCCCCAATCTTAGTGCAGTAATGCACAGTCTGAAAATTCAAAACAAGTCTATATTTTATTGTTCACCTTTAATTATCCAATTATATGTTCATAGGTATACTACGTTATCATACAGAGCTCCTGAAATGATTAATCTTTATGGAGGGAAACCAATTACTACCAAGGCAGATATCTGGGTAAGAAAACTGAATATTACTGTTGATGAATAGTATAGAATTTGTTGCATTTCCCCCACAAGATGTTCCTTTATTAAGCATAGTATTTAAATAAAAGCTTTATGAATAACACCGAAATGGCTTGCATATCTGAATGTTTGTTCAGTCAAATATAGGGTAAAATACATAATCTCAATTAATAAATCATTATACTTGTTACTTGTTTCTTTGTGCTGAATCATGGGGAAAAAATAGGATTCAAATTCTTGTAAAGTGCTTTAAATGAAAGCACTCCATTAGCAAATCTACTGTATATTTTGAAGTGCAACAGGTTGAGCAATTTACCATCTCTATGAAGCTTGACTGTGTGCCAGCAGCAGCAAGAAATGCTCTTAGCAAAGCTTTTTGTAATGAGTGTGCGACACTACCAAATTTCCACTTAATAAATCTGTGTAAATCTGATGCTTGATGTGCAACAATGTCACAGTATATAAATACGTTTATAAATAAACAAACAAACACAAGTGCTGAGATGATCAGATTAGCAAAAACATTTTAACAGTTTTGCTGTTCTTGCATTCATTTAGAAAACTGTGAAACACCTCTCATTAATTAGTTTGGAAGCTGTGATACTTCTATTATCACTGAAGTGTTAAGTTTTACACTTAAGTTGTTAATGGTCAAATGCTGCTTGAACAGTCTTGGTATTTGGTGATTTCCCCCAATAACTGTGTTTCACCTGCTGTTTCACTTCATAGGCTCTTGGTTGCTTGCTATATAAGCTTTGTTTCTTCACACTTCCCTTTGGTGAGAGTCAGGTTGCCATTTGTGATGGAAGCTTTACCATCCCAGACAATTCACGTTACTCCCATGGTATACATTGTTTGATAAGTAAGTAACTGAGGCAACTTTCAAATTACATTGTCTGTGAAATGCTTTAATCTTTGATGGGGTGCTAAACCAAAAGTGAATTACCTTGCTGATTGAAGGTTTCATTGCATAGAACTTTGCTGAGTACATCTGTGGAAATAATGTATGTTTGCTTTCAAGTATATGATCATACCAATATTAAGATAAAAGGACAATCCTTCCCCAGGCCTTTTTGAGTGTTTGTTTCATTTTATTTTCTGCTCAGTGCTTTGACAGCAATATACATAATACATGTTGTATACATTATTGCATAACGAAATACATATTCTAAAATGATTCAATCCAAAAGTGCCTCAACAAACACTAATCAGTATATTGGGTCAGATCTAAATTTTGCCTTCTGCAAACAAAGGCCCTTTTCATCTACGGAAACTTTTTGTGTCGGCAGAGGGTTCTCCTGATGGACAGTGAGGAGCTGGCTTTGATTATATTGCTATCCTTCTCCCAGCACCATCTCTCACACGGTTCTGGAAGGTTCTTTCCAGAAGAGGTTGAAGGGGAAATTGGTAGAAGCGTTTTTCCCTTTCCACCAGAGGCTTCTTCATGAGAAGAACTCTGTTTGGGATACTCCTGCTAATTGGAGTAATGCTAGGATCCAAGCCCCAGTGCCACAAAAACAAAATCTCAACCATAGCCTTAAAATGGAAAATATAAATTGATGAGAAAATTTAAGAAGGGAAAATAGGCCCCCTCCAAATGTTAATGCATAAAATCTGTTTTAAAAACCTAAGGTTCTAATATAATCAAAGGGATTGCCAACCCGATTTACCTAGCCAGGCACATTTAGAAAAAGTGCCATGGACACTAGTCAGAAATTGACTTTCATGGCGTAACACAACATGGCAGCTTGGGATGTGTGGCATAACATTGAATTAGACACAGCCATTGCTCTTTTCTGGTGGTACGCAGGGGTAGGCATACTCCTAAAGATTTTGTGAATCTAAGTTTGGCCTTATTGAGGGACAGTATTTGAGTATGAGTAGGAAAATGAGAGTACCCCAAACTTTTTTTTAGAAAAAAAGCACTGGATACAGCACAGTTATTGCTACTTTTCTTTGCCCATTCCAGCCTGGGACTAGCTCAGGTTTGCCATGCAGTCAGCAATGTCCTGTTGGTCTTGATTGTGGCGGTTACGCAGTAATGCAGTCTCTCACTCTCACAAACACACACACACTCATGAACACAATAATGGTGTTGCTGTCCAATAACAGAGCATTTACCGGTACAGTGGTACCTTGGGTTACAGATGCTTCAGGTTACATACGCTTCAGGTTACAGACTCCGCTAACTCAGAAATATTACCTCGGGTTAAGAACTTTGCTTCAGGATGAGAACAGAAATTGTGCTGTGGTGGTGCGGCGGCAGTTGGAGGCCCCATTAGCTAAAGTGGTGCTTCAGGTTAAGAACAGTTTCAGGTTAAGAATGGACCTCCGGAACGAATTAAGTACTTAACCCGAGGTACCACGGTACTATGAAAAATATACAAGGTGGCCACACCACACTCACACTCCAGCACACACACACACATACATACTTACTGTGCACTTACAGATCTTATACACGCATGCATCTCTTTCTCTCATACATACCAATTTGACATATACATCTCTCCTTCTCTGCCCAAGTGCACCTCTCTCTATGTTTCACATACCACATATTCATAATCTCTCTCTCCCTTTCACCTCCCCCCACCCCAAATGCATCTTCTAAGTGCATCCCTCTCTCTCACACATGAACTGCTATAGGATTTTTTCTGGGGGGCATGCGGGCAAAGTAATACACTGAAAAGGGTGATACATGCTGATTTCTCACAAAAAATGAGAAGAATGGTGTCTGTATATTTTACTTTGTATAATGCAACATGATAGAGAAGGCAATTTTTTCTAGATTGCATGGTGCCCAATTAGTTTTAGGACCTGGCAGATGAAAATAAGAGGCTCGCTGGATCTTGTTTGAGCATTGGGTTTCCCACAGTAGGCAATATATGCCTTCGGGAAGCCCACAAGCAGAATATGGACAACAGCAGCTGTTTCACGTTGTTTTACCCCCCTGCCTACCACAAAAGACTGGTTGTGCGGTACCTGTCTGTCCATAGAAGCAATGAAAGCTGCACTACAAAATCTATTTGATTCACTTTTATTCTACTTTGCTCAATCTAGGCTTCTTTCTTGCTGCTAATCTTTTAATCTGCTGTAATCTACAGGGTATATGCTTGAACCAGATCAAGAACAGAGACCTGATATCTTTCAAGTTTCTTACTTTGCCTTTAAACTTGCCAAAAAGGACTGTCCAATATCCAATATCAATGTAAGTAGATCTTACATAATGCTAATATTTTTAAGGTTAGCAAAAGGAATGGCACTAGCTTTTTGACTTTTCAAAAAAATGGGAACTCCTTCCCCCTTGTACAAAGTGGCTCTAAATTTGGTAACTTCAGATAATTTTTTCGAAACATTGCCTTCATGGTAATTCAGAAAAACACACTGTGCCTGCTTTGAAAAGTAAATGACATTAACCTATGGATTTTTTTTCATATCAAATGCAATATAAAATTGTTGGATGGTCTGGGCACTTTCTCTTTTTTGAGCTTTCCTCTTGGAGATGTCAGGAATTGTTAATTCAATCAGTTAATGCAATTGGGTTGGTTCCCCCACAAAGTGTATTTAGAATTCAAGGACATAGTAAAGCAGAATGCTGCTATAGACACAATTTAGCCTACTGCATGATGAACTCTGCAGGTGCAGCAAAGCTTTTGAATTCGTTCTACTCATTCCCACAAAAAATCCCAGTAGTCCTTTTGCTCCTAGGTGACATAGAAAGCTTCTAAAGGGAGTTGCAAAAGCCTTGGTCTTTAAGCTTAATTAAGATTCCAGACTATGGTTTGTATTTCTTGGCATACCAGTGTCAGCTTTTTACTAAGTAGATATCAAAAATATTATTTATTTATTTACTTATTATTTAGTAAATTTATATACTTCCCTTCATCCAAAGATCACAGGGCAGTGTGCAACATAAAAACACAAAACCTGTAACATCATAATAAAATGTATCACCCTTCCAAAACATTTAAAATATCATATTCATCCATAATTAAGGAATTCATTATGAAACCACCTCTAAGTTTTAAAATGGTGGCTGCAGGAAATGTAGCTTTCTCTCCCCGCCCCCACCCCCAGCGAAGCATTAATCACTCCCTGGACCCACCTCGGCATATCCCCCTGTAGGATATTCAATTCTGTCTCTCCCCACTGCATAGTTTACCGTTTTGCCTCTTCCCAACAGTAAGCTAGTATTTCAAGGCCACTGAGCATTCTCAGTTCTCACACTGTTTTGGGGTACCCTCTTGGATTTTTAAAACATTTTTTGTACTTCCACAAACCCTGGGGGTTTCTCCTTGTTCATGAATGGCAATGTGCTGGGTATAAAAGGACTGGCTGTCAGAGAATTGAGCTTGATATTGATAGATATAATTATTTGCTACTGGTGCTACATATTTTGGAACTTGCTACTTATTTTACTTTCAGAAGTCTAATAACGTGGTTAATTTATTTCCCCAAGAATTCTCCTCTCCCTTCAACTCTTCCTGAGCCCCTGACAGCTAGTGAGGCTGCTGCTAAGAAAAGCCAAATAAAAGCTCGGTGAGTATGGCAGTTTCATGCACTTCTTGCATAAAAACATTGCACCTTAAAATCTATTTTTCCTCACCTAACAAAAATTGTTTGAAAACATTTTTCCTTTTTCAGACATTGTTAAGCCTTGCTTGTTAGGTTGTCTTTTGTTCCTGTGCTGCTGTAGACTAATACCAAAATATAAAGAATAACTGAATCCAGGAGTAATCTCGAAGTATTTAAGACCAGCCGCGCACATGCATAGTCACAAATAAAGAGAGATACCTAATGTTGACTAGCAAGTATTCTTATTATATTTAGAAGAGAATATAAATACAAGCCAAATACATAAACTCACCAGAATAGTAGTGGAAAAATACTGGCTAGACTGGTGTGATTGTTGAGGTTGAATGTCATCCACAAACTTCTCAAAATTACAGGTGTATGAGGGGATCATAATAGTGGGTGGGAGTCAACTAACTTTTACACATAGTAGACACATTGAACCTAATTTAGCTCTATTCCGTGAGTCTACTCAGGGTAAAATTTAGTTGAAAATCACCCAGTGTTTCTGCTTTTCCACTGTGCTCTGTCCTCCCCAAACAGCTTGGGATCAATCTTTGCTATGGGCCAGACAGGAGGAAAAGTTGATGGTAATAATGGTGCTTCTGAAATGGGTCCCCCTAAACAACAACAACAACAAAAGATATGATTAAGTATTATCACCATCATCCATATGATTCCTGGGTTCCCACCCACAAAAAACATTTGAAACAATGGCTGCTGTAGGGCATGCAGCAAAGACAGGAAAGGATTTCCATATCCTCCCTCCTCCCCAAAATCAACTAAGGCCCTTCTCAAGCAGCTTCTCTGTTCCATGTGCATGTAGGCAATAAACTACAGCAGCAATGGGAAGATTTGCATGTTTCTTCCACACACCACATTTTCAAAAAGTGATTCAAGGAGGTACCTGCTCCACATGCCCAGCAGGCAACAAAACAAGTGACATACAGTTCCTTTGTTTCTTCCTTTACCCCACATTCTTTAAAAGCGTCTCAAATAGCTGGCCACATGACCCAGAAGCTGTACGCCGGCTCCCTCGGCCAGTAAAGCGAGATGAGCGCCACAACCCCAGAGTCAGCCACGACTGGACCTAATGGTCAGGGGTCCCTTTACTTTTATTTAAATAGCTAGTGGATCCATTGACCAGGAAATGGTTTCTGCACATGTTGCATCATAACTCTTTTTCTTGGAGGACTAGAGACATTTTTGAAACAGAAAAATGCATTTGTGGGCACTGATGGGGGCTACCAGTGCAAGTGGTGAATTGATTACTCCCACTACAAGAGAATGGAGATTGTGACAGTATGAGGTACACACACACACACACACACACACACACACTCTTCTTAATCTACTTGAACAAAATGTGCTTGCACAGGTCTACAATAGTAAAACGCACAACTTTGATCACACATTGCACAAGAAGAGTGAGAAGTTGCACAAATTCATTATATTACTGTCTCTACATCTAATGTGGAGTTTCAACAAAGAACTGCTTTCAATGACTCATTTACCTGTTCTGAGTGGAATATTGCTTTGCAGAAAGGAGAAAACTGAGATGGATCTTAAATTGCTCCTCCGTTCTCATAAGGGAGGGAGCAGTTTCTGTCCACTTCAATCCACCTCCTCCCTACACAATGTACCGCAGCATTCGGAAGGGTCTCTCAACCCTCATTGCAAATGTGTGTGTGTATGTGCGCTTGCAAGGATCTGCAGAGGGAAGGGGAAATTAATGAAAGTGAATTCCGTTTCTAGGAGGAAAGTTAGGATTCAAGTCACTGGAGTGTAGTAATTCAGTTAACACTGGTTAAGAGCTGTTTTGAATCAGCTCTTAGCCAGTTTTAACCAAATTACTAAACCATGACTGACTGAACTCTGTGAAAACTTTAGTCCAATGATAGAGTTATTGCTGAAGAAACCTTATAAATTACTTTATGTAATGATTGCAGACTGATCCAGTTTCAGAGATCTGTGAGTGCAACAGAAGTCTCAAGTCAATACTGAGCTATTGACTACCTGAAATAAGTTTGGCACTCTAGATCCCTCATGTGTTAGTTATGTATTGCAATCAAATAACTTGTGCTGGTTATGGGCTGGGTGTGCAAAGAGGAAGACAGGAGACATTAAGGAAAGTGGCAGATTGAGCAGAAGCAGAGAATGGAATGAAATGAGAGGGAATTCATTAGAGCACTTGATTTTGTGGATAGCAGTATTTTCATACTTGAGTGTACACTTGTTAGTTAAATTTACTGAATACACACCATAAATATGTGCTGAATGGCACATGGAAGAATGCTGAATCAAGCTGTTGCTTCCTGGAAAGGAAAATATTTTTCAAGACCCTTCTTGTGGTAATTGCGCACATTGAGAGAATATATGGAAAGTTATTTTTGTATAAATGACAGTGCAGAAGATATGCTTCTAATCTTAACTATACCCTTCTTTTTGAAGTTCAGAAATTTCTAGAATCTCTTTCATTCTAGAATAACAGATGCCATTGGACCAACAGAAACCTCAATAGCACCACGACAAAGACCAAAGGCCAATACAAGCACTGCCACTTCTAGTGTACTAACAATTCAGAGCTCAGCAACACCAGTCAAAGTGCCAGTCCCTAGTGATTTCAACAATGGACAAAAAGGTAACTCTTCAAACTAATGGAGTGGATTTGAGTGAAAAGCATTATTAAGTTTGGAGATTAGATAGCACCTTTTTGCAAAGCCTTTGTGAATCCTTTTGACAACTATTTTGTTTTGATTCCTGTATATCTACAACTATGAGTTCCTCCTTTGCTTAATTGCCCAGTTGCATCATGGTATGAGAAGAGTTGCTACACAAAGTTGTGGTGACATACTGCTTTGGAAAACTCAGTGCATGGTCCTTTTGACAGGCAGCCTTTTCATTCATGAAAATGAACACTGGGATTGATGCACCTTTTTAAGGAGATATGTTAAATTGCAAATAGTTGTATTTGCATATTGTTGTGGTGCTGAAATTTCAGCTTAACAAGGCCAGAATCACTGGAGACTTAACTCCAGAGTTACAGCTGAGATTTGTCCCTATGAGACAGATTCATGGGCGGGGTGTGTGTGCCTTAAATGTCTTAACTAAAGAAGTACTTGCAAAGCATTCTGTAGAGGAATAAAGTACAAAGTTAATGGGTTTCTGTGGTGGTTTTATCTTGGAATAGAGAAGTTAAATGTGTAATTTACTAGGAAGCTTTCCATGTTCAGACTTTAAAAATGCATTGAACAGATAATGTGCATTGAAAATATCCTAGGAGCCTCAAAATCTGGAAATAGCCAAGAGAGTATGTTGTCCCAGGGAACTAATCAGGCCCCACAGCAAAATAGAGTACTGCAACAACTACAGCAAGGTGACTGGAGGCTACAGCAGTTGCATCATCACCACCACCAGCAGCAGCAGCAACAACAATTGATTCAGGATGCATACATGCATCAGGTACCAATGTGTTTTGGCTGTAGTACAAACCAGTTTTCAGGTTTGCCTCTTCTGTTATCAGTACAACTTTATAAATATAACTTGCTAACATTCAGTTGATGGTTGTGCTCACTTTGCCCTTGGAGAAGAATTTCCTGCCCATGTCAGACTAGTTACTTTGGGCGTTCAACTTCATTTGAGAGCCAGTGTGGTGTAGTGGTTAAGAGCGGTAGTCTCGTAATCTGGGGAACCGGGTTCGCGTCTCCGCTCCTCCACATGCAGCTGCTGGGTGACCTTGGGCCAGTCACACTTCTTTGAAGTCTCTCAGCCCCACTCACCTCACAGAGTGTTTGTTGTGGGGGAGGAAGGGTAAGGAGAATGTTAGCCACTTTGAGACTCCTTAAAGGGAGTGAAAGGTGGGATATCAAATCCAAACTCTAGCTTGGTTAGATTACATTTCTGGAGCTATTTGTTCTGCAAGTACCCTTCTATCATACATTCTCTGCTTATGGCATGCTGATTTGGTTTATACTGGACACTTGGTGGGAAGAGAGTGAGGATAAGAAGTTGGAACAGTATGGTCCAGCTCTTATTTTGGAACAAAAGTTGACTTGTCTGACTTTTTCCTCTCTTACATAAAATTAAGCATTTACAGTAAAAATACTAAGTGCAGCTTCTCAAAGTGCTGCACATGCCCCAAGGACAATTATTTGTGTAAAATCACTTGATCAGCTGGTATTCATGACTGATAAGAATTTGTCCCTTTCTAAAACAGTATCAACAAGCAATGCAACAGCACATGATTCAACAGCAGCTTTTGATGCGCTCTGCTTACCAGCAGCAACCTTCCCCTTCCTATCCAGCCATGGTAAGTTAACCTTTGAATACAAAATTCTGTTTACTTTGATTACTGATAAATATTACTACACAGATAAAGAAGGGTAATAATTAGCCACTTAAAAATTGAGTGCCTTAAATAGCATGACTCTGTTGATGGCATATTTTCTTAACTAAAGTCGCTGCTTTTTACAGAAACTGAAGGGAAAAGGAGGTATTTCTTACTCTACAACAGCAAAAACTAGCTCTCACTCCAGTGGTTCTTAACTTGTGCGCTGGTACCATTCAGTCTCACTTATTGCCTCTGTACCATTGACTTACAAATAACTTGGTAATTGTGTGGTACAGACATGGTACAAACCAGGCACAGACATTGTAGGTAACAAGGGTATTGGTTTGTTTGTTTGTTTGTTACAAGATTATTAAATGGTACTGCATCTTTAAATGAGTATAGGATTTGTTAATGTTACTGGTATTTTAAATACCAACAGTTTATATTCAACTAAGATAGCTTTCAAGAAATAGCTAGCCTGTTTAGCCAAATTGTCCTTTTATTCTTTTCACCCCAGTTAAACTCACCAATACTTTAATGGAGGACTCCACTAGAAGTCTGTTTTTCTATCCCTTAGCTTTGTCTTTTTGTATTGTCCTGGGAATCTTCCCTGTAGTACTCCTACTAGTAACCAGAGTCCAGCTTTTTAGGCTGCTTCCCACTTCTTCCCTCAACACTGCAAACTGGCGTGGAATCTACACACATTTAAAAACCGTTCTGAAAATGCTTTTTAAAAAAGTGTTTTAAAAATACATGGAATTTTCCATAAGGCTCATCATTGCCATCTAGTGTCACATTGTATATTGCACTTAAAACGTTTTATTTGCAGCTGTATAGCTGAGTCCAGGTTCTCCATTCGTCTCTTCAGCCTAAGCCAGGTGATTTCAGCTATCTCTAGCAAGTCTTCAGCCACTAATCCACTCTACCTACCCTTTGGGTTCTCTTTCTTTCCCAGTCTTCTTCCTCTGCTGTCGTCTTCTGGCTGATTCCACAAACACCAACCACCAGCAACTACAACTAGCCGGCTTCTTTTAACTGCTGGCCAGCCTCTAGCCATATATACCCTCTAGTCCAGCCCCAGCCCCAGCCAAGCACAGCTGAAAATTCTGAATCTGCACCTACCCACCAATCAAAATTGCATACTACCTATCCTTCTTTTGCACGCTGAGAGTTCTAACCCACAGCTGTAAATTAAGATCAGTTCATCTTTGCACCTTAGATACATTACAGTATACATGTCTGAACACATTACACAGTACTTGTTAAAACATAATTCAAAGTAACAGGTTTTCTTCACTGAAACATTGGTGCTTACTGCAGCAAAGCAGTGAATGGTGTATAGTACAGATAACATATTTATTGTTACTGGAGGATCTTCTGTGTTACATTTTATTTTTCCTGTATTTTTTTTGCTTATGAAACAACAGGCATCTATCAACAAAATGCATGCCTTATGAAATGTTTTAACTATGGAAGCAAGAGTTTGATTTCAGGAAAATTGAATAAATCAAAGATTTTTAAAATCTTGAGTAAAACACTCACTTATTTATTTGAGTCCATTTCCTTGCATAAGACTGTACCGTAGAAATAATACCATTAATTTTAGTGCTTCCAAAATGGACTTGATAGCTATAGTATATAGTTACTTAAGTGAAGAACAAATTCCCCTTGTGTTGAATACTGGGATATAAGTATTCTTGCCCATATTCACAAACAAACAAAACCATTTTGGCCATGTTGCCTCAATCTCACGATGAATTGAAATATTTTACTGTGCTTACACCATGTGAAAGTAAAGTCATATTTCATGTTTAGCATAATATAAAATCAAATGGATGTCAGATGCTTGGTTAGTTATGTCACACTTGTCAACTGATCTCACTCTTCCAAGTAATTCATTTTAATTTAATCGAGGGACCTAGGGAGCAATCCTATGTTTCGTTGGAGAAGTGCTCTAGGCTGTTGTGGAGCTACCTCTTCAGTCATAGGAGTCTGTGGTTGAGGTCCACCATGATGGTCTGAGGCCCTCCCTGAGGGATGAGGTAGGCAGAAATGTCAGCCATACTGCCCACACCTTCTGCTCTGGCTGCTGCAATCCTGGTGTGGTTTAGAAAGTGGCAGTTCCTCCACCACAGACTCCCCACCTCTAACCTCAGTAGAATGGCTCTATTGATCCCATTGTTTGGTATCAGTAATGGTAAGTACATCAGTAATGGTAAGTACATCAATTTAGCTTTGATAAATGTTTCTGCACACAATGAAATATAATTGTTTGTTGAAGGTACCATGATTTTCGGAAGGTTCACATTTTCTTCCTCTTTCTTTGAGGTGCAGCAGTACCAACAAGCTCTCCTACATCAACAAGCCCTTGTGAAGCAGTTGCAACCTCCGAAACATTCTCCTGAATTTCTTGCCTCTCCTCAGGAGTTTTCACCAGCCTTAATACCCCATTCTAAATCCTTTCCAACTCATGTTGGTGCAGCGTTGGACACACCTTATACTACAAACAGGCAAGCCCCCTCAGTTGATGTTTGTAACGAGTACAAAGACGGGCTGTATGATAGCCCTCCCCAATCTGATTCTTAGAATGCTGCTCTGATTTCTGTGGGACACCTTAATTGTTCATTATAGAATAAGCATTACAGAATAAAATACCTTTTCCTCACAATTACAAAAGTGATTCATTTGATGTATTTTAAATTCTATTATCACCACAAGTAATTCTCTCAAATCAATTTTTACAGGTCATCTGCCGCTGATGCTGAGTCTGTTTCCAGCTATCCAAAACAGAATGTCAGTAACCCTCCTGATATGTCTGGCTGGAACCCGTTCGGAGAAGACAATTTTTCCAAGCTAACAGAGGAGGAGCTGTTGGACAGGGAATTTGACCTTCTGAGATCAAGTAAGGGACGCTTGAAGGCTTATTTCGCTTCACAGTAAATAAGAGCTCTTTAGGTTCAACCGGCAGTGCCAAAGACTGTTCTGTTCCAGGGTCACACAGTCTTGTTGTAGAAAACATTCTGAGCGTTTCAGGACAGAACTAGGCCCGCTGTGTGTCTTGTCCTTCTGTCACAAAAATGTGTGCAATAGAAATTAATTGTTTAGCATTTGTATTAATACAAAGAATGTTAAGGTCATCTCTTGAATACTTACTTTTCTTGAGTGTGAAATTCAAAAACGGAAAATAATGGGATGTACAACAATGCAGAACACCAGTCAGCTGCTTGCATTGCTTCACTTCGCAGTTGTTCCCTTGCACACTAGAACAGAAGATTTTTGTCAGTCTGGAATGCTTTTTGAAAATGACTGAAAGAGGGGAAATGACCTAGTACATTATGTTAATGTTTTGTAATGTCTTTTGAGTGGCTTAATGTAAGGGCTGCTTTATTGTTTGGACACAATAGTTGAATAAACTCTCTTAAAAGTCAAAAAGCTAACGTGTTTACTTGCAATCACTTGCACCTCTGCTTGTTTTCTTCATACATAATTTTCACAGAAATGAGTTATGGAGAAGGTATAAGGTACAGGGCAGGATAGAGATTCTGAATTTTGCAGAAAGCAAATCACTCCACATGTAAATGACACTTACGGTATATGAAATCGGTGATGCATTCTGGTGTCCTCAGTTTGAAAGTAACACTAGTTTAAAAGACTTGTAATTCAGTCATAAAGTCATGGTTTATTCTGAGCACAAGCCTTGAGGATCCCTTGCAATTTATTAGGGAAGGGAATTATTTGGGCTGGGGAGGGGGAAAAGGTTTTATATTTTGATTTTGTTCTGTGAACCACCCTGAGACCTCCAGGTATAGGGTGGTATATAAATTCAATAATAATAATAATAATAATAATAATAATAATAATAATAATAATAATAATAAAATAAATAATAAGTCATTTTGTAGCATGCAGACAAAGAAATGTTGATTTTTCTGCTATGTTAGTATTTTCTAATGTTTTTTCACATAAATTAAAGCATTAAAAAGTCAGAAAGGCATTTTCACATAATATTTGGAGCCAGAGGAAATGAAGTTTCCAGTCCTCAGTGCAACCATTCTGTGGGCAGTAGTTTTGAAAATCAGGCTTATTTTGGTAGGCATATTAAAAATATGATTGGGAATCTTTCACATTTGCATTGAAAGTCTGCGGATAAGCTGAGTAGAGCTGATCCTTTCAATGTCTCAATAGTGAGTTTGAAGACTTGGCCATTCTCAACTGTCAGTTGCCTCATTTTGCCATATTGTGCTTGACATCCTGATTACGTTTTGACACCTGACGTTGCCATATATTCTTTCCTACGTAACTAAAGTATACTAAAGAAGAAAGTATAGAAGACTTGGCAGTCCTCGGCTTTGCAAGAATGTTCTTTATTTAGCTGAACCATTACTGGATCAAAAAAGAAGTGAACAAATCATATATTCACAGTGTTTTCTATTGCATGCTGAGAATTTTTGTCTTGTAGAACTGGAAGGCTGTGTGAGTGAGAGGCTTTCGAGTGTCCTTTGGAGTTGTTAGATGAACAGCATGTCCAAACCCCGAGTACTAATGAAATTAACATTTACACTGTGGGAGAAAACTGCAACAAAAGTGTAGTACTGATTTGTATGTATCAGATAAAATGTCACAAGTTTCCTTGTTTCTGATGAACTACCATTATATCTGGAATTGTAGTTTCCCCACTAAATTAATAGAAGATTCTAATTATTGTTTATGCCGTAATAACTTTTGTATGATTCACTGTTAGTAGTTGTTTTGGATCCTGATCAATAAACAGAATGTTATTTAAAGTGGAGCTGCTAGAACTACTTCAGCATTTTTGCTGCACTGTATGTACTCAATAATACAGTCTAAATGAGCTAGGTAACGGTGTGGAAGTGAGACAAATAAGGATCAGTGTTGGCAAATTGGGAAAAAACCCTCCAGTTTCTGTTTTGCCCTCTAGTTTTAGTGATCTGAGAGCAAGAAGGATACATTTTAATTGTGGTTTTGACTAGTGTACACAATTATTTAACACTACAACAAATACTGTTCCTCATAGTGTGAAGAAGTCACGCATAATAGCCTTGAAATATACATTACTTAAATATTTCTTCATGAACTTTCTGTATTTAGTCTGTCCTCCCCACCCCTTTTTGGTGGTCACTTGAATCAGGTCTAAGACAACACACCAATCTTCCACCGTGGCTTTTTTAGTGTTTGCATAGAACATGAACCTTTATAAAAGCCTCAGTTGGCCAAATTACTTTTATATAATTAGCAACGCAGCATAATAAGCTGACTGAATGTTTCAATCAATCCTGTTTGTAAGTTGCGCTTATGTATTCCGAGAATGAGAATTAGTTATGCTCTTCATAAAGCATTTTGATATGTATGTAGAAGAGAAACTGTCCTGTATCAAAAATCGGTTGGCTGTTGAGTTTCTTTCTCTTGTAAAAGAAGGAATATAAAACTTAAGGAAATTTAAGCACCTTTTTATTTTGCCAAAACATGGCTTTGCTGTCCACATAGTTAAATAATTGCTTAAGGAATATTTTTCATTCACTGTGTTTTTTTAAAAAGGTTGAACATACAACCTTACCTGTATTGTCCCTTACAATGTTACAATTCTAATTAAAAATATTTACATTTTGTTGTCTTCGTTCATCACTACATGACCTTGGCTCTGTGAATAGTCAACATCTATATTTCATTCAGCAAATAGTAAAGATTTCTAGACAATTGGGGCATGTACAAGGAAAAGTGCACTTGCTCTAAGGTTGCTTTTTCAATTTTTATACTGTTGTTTAATTATTTTAATGTGACAATTTTGATGCGAGTAGCTGAAACTGTCTTTAATGACTATGGCTTGAACTCAGATTTGCTTGCATAGGTGGCAGTTTCCCTTTCTGTCCCCCATTATGTATCCTTCTGAAAAGTAGCCTCTGTGGGTTTGGGGGATCCTTCAGAAGAACATGGGATGGGACCTGACAGACTGCAGTGTGCAATTTGTCAAAATTGGGAAAAGGTGCTCAGAAGTGGCATGGGGGTGGGCCCTGGAGGTGTGGTGTAGGGGAGGGAGCAGGAAATGCCACAGTGTGAACTACTCTACTTCTGCAAGTCTGGTTTCAAACCAATATGATCTGAATCAGAATTGGAAACTTGTTTACAATGCTAAGGCGCTTTTTTCGAATTGCTAATTACGGATTTTTTTCAGAGGGATATTTGAAAAATACATGGGCTGGAATCTAAACACTGACTTGGGTATGCTCAAACACTTGCACGTTTCTTATAGTTTACATTGAACAGCAGACTAGAACTAAGAGAAGAGCTGCAGCAACAAAATGGCAAATCCTCTGATTCAAGGAAAAGTACAGAATTTTAACCTCACAGACTTTTCAGCAATTTTGATTGTTCTTCTTTTCTTTTCTTTGCTAAATGTCTGTTGGTTCTCTGCGGGCTGCTCCATATTTGTGTGATGGAAAACTTGCTGGAAGTGGTGGTGCAACTTGCTATTTCACCTCACTAGCTCGGTTGCAGGAAGTTGATAAGGCTTGAATCAGTCATTGTTTTTATAAGACCTGTTGTTTTTTTAATAGTGTGGCCTACCATGAGGTCAGGGCTACCCATATTACTATTTTAGGAATTTATGGACAATTCCCCTTCTATTTCTGTGGGGCTTTCAATAAGAGTCTTGGGATGTTGTGCCCATGAATTTTTTCAAGAGCTGGTAATAAGATACATCTGTTTATTTTCAGCTGGCGTAAAAACTGCCATTTTTATTTTACTTTTTTGTTCTGTTTTCGTTTTTATCCTTGCAGATAGGCTCGTGGAGAGGAGAACTTCCTCAGATAAGAATGTGGAGCCACATTCTGTTCCACAGAACCATCCTCCAGAAGATCCCTTTGGTTCTGTACCTTTCATTTCTCACCCAGGCAAGTTACATACTGTAACATCACTGCTTTTCATTTAAATATACCTTGATAGTGCATTAGGTTCGTTCTTGAAATCAATACTTGCTTCAGTATCTTTCCTATTCCTGCTGCTTATCTAACCCAGAACATGCCTAATAACTAACACCAGATACTGAATTTTAGAAGACTTTCCCCCGCTATTAAACTTACTGGAATGTTCATTGCAGTGTTAATCCTTGCAGTATTTCTGTATTCTCATATTTCTACTGCATATTTACGATATTCAACAGCTGATCAACTGCACAAGCTCTGGGCTGGTCACCTGCCTTACATAATTCAGAAATGTGTTTTAAAATGTCTCAGCATATTGGGAAGATCCTATTAAGTGATACACATGCCGTTCACAGTTAGTTGAAACTTGCTGGACTCTTGCCCTTATTTCGATACTTAATTGGAGTCCAGATATAAAGATTCATCAATGCCTACTGAACCCTAGGTGCAGAGACTTTCATGTATCCAAATAGATTTTTGGGGTTTTTAGGGAGGTGGCAAAATCACCCTTAGCTGTGCCAGTCTTCCTATCTAGGACGAACCTTTCTTTTCTGTGTTTTGCTAGAATTTAGTTGCATTTCACTTACCGTATTTTTCCCTCTATTACACGCAGATTTTTTCTCCTAAAAAGTAAGGGGAAATGTCTGTGCGTGTTATTGAGCGAATGTGTGGTCCCTGGAGCTGACAAGCGCGAGTGAAGGCAAAAATCAGGCAAATATCAAATCGTCCGGAGAAGGGAGGAAAGGAGGAAGCGGCTGCTTTCCTGCATTCTGCCTCAGGGTCTTACTGCCCACCCGCTTCTGTTTCCTTACTGTGTTTGCTCAAACGGAACAAAGAGCAGAGAAAACCCCTCCCCTCCAGGCAAGCAGAGTGCAAAGCAGAGCGTCCTTCCTTCTAATTCCTCTCCGTGCATCTGGGACTCGAAGGCAACATGCAGGTTGGGGGGGGGGAGAGAGAGAGAGAGCTGGCTGGCTTGTGGGGGGGGGGACTTTTGCCTTCCTTTCCTCCCTCCGGTAAAACCCCTCTCCTGCATTCTTAGCCAGCTGCTTCTCTGCACACCCCTCTCCTTGTCGCTTCTATGTTTTTCCTTCCCTCCCTACTTAAAACGTGGTTCCAATCACGGATCCACATGGATCCTTAGGATCTTTGCATTGAGTCACCCCAAATTCACCATCAGATCACATAGCAATGATCTGATGCAAAAACAGGGCTGCAATGGTGCAAAAACATGGTTACAAAGCACGGATCCACATGGATCCTCAGGATCTTTGCATTGGGTCACCCCAAATTCACCATCAGATCACATAGCATGTCCATGGCTACAGCCTGCACCAAAAAAATCACGCACCCACTGTTGCCTGGGGCTGCAATGGTGCAAAAACGTGGTTACAAAGCACGGATCCACATGGATCCTCAGGATCTTTGCATTGGGTCATCCCAAATTCACCATCAGATCACATAGCATGTCCATGGCTACAGCCTGCACCAAAAAAATCACGCACCCACTGTTGCCTGGGGCTGCAATGGTACAAAAACGTGGTTACAAAGCATGGATCCACATGGATCCTCAGGATCTTTGCATTGGGTCACCCCAAATTCACCATCAGATCACATAGCATGTCCATGGCTACAGCCTGCACCAAAAAAATCACGCACCCACTGTTGCCTGGGGCTGCAATGGTGCAAAAACGTGGTTACAAAGCATGGATCCACATGGATCCTCAGGATCTTTGCATTGGGCTACCCCAAACTCACCGTCAAATCACATGTCTGTGGCCGCAGCATGAAGCACAAAAATGATACATCCACTGTTTCATTCAGAATTTTTTTTTCTTGTTTTCCTCCTCTAAAAACTATGTGCGTGTTATGGTCAGGTGCGTGTTATCGAGCGAAAAATACGGTAAATTTAGTTTTATCTCTTAACTGGTTGAGGTTTGTTGGGTGACAACTGTTGGTCACACTCAACTGAAAAGAACTTAAGTGGTTTTAAGTCCATTGAGTATGTCTTGGATGTCACCCTTTTGATTTGTTTCTGTATCACAAAATCTCAATTAAAATCAAACCAACATAACAAACTCAAAGCAAAGTACATTGAGAAGTACCAAATGAGTCACCTGACACTGATGGGTCATCAATGCCTTGTTCCATTTTGTCCTGGTTCTTCCTGGATTCTTAAGCTGTTATATCACTATCCCACCAAACGCTAAAAACCTTCCTGAAGGGCTGTCTTCAGATGTCTTCTAAAAGTCATATAGTTTTATCTGTTTGACATCTGATGTGAGGGCATTCCACAGGGTGGGTGCCATTACCGAGAAGGCCCTCTCCCTGGTTCCCAGTAACTTCACATCTCGCAGTGGGGGAACTGCCAGAAGGCCCTTAGAGCTGGACCTCAGTGTCCAGGCTGAAGGATGGGGGTGGAAACACTCCTTCAGGTGTACAGGGCTGAAGCCATATAGGGCTTTAAAGGTCAGCACCAACACTTTGAATTGTACTTCGAAACCTACAGGGAGCCAGTGTAGATCCTTTAGGACTGGTGCTATATGGTCCCAGTTGCCGCTCAAAGGTAGCCCCACATAGAATGCATTGCAGTAGTCCAAGCGGAAGATAACCAGAGCATGCACCACTCTGACGAGACAGTGTGCAGGCAGGCAAGTAGGGTTCCAGCTGGCATACTAGATGGAGCTGGTAGATAGCTGCCCTTGACACAGAATTAACCTGTGCCTCCGTGGACAGCTGTGAGTCCAAAATGACCCCTAGGATGTGCTCCTGGACCTTCAGGGGCACAGTTACCCCATTCAGGACCAGGCAGTCCCCCACACCTGCCTGCCCCCTGTCCCCCAGAAACAATACTTCTGACTTGTCAGGATTCAACAAAAGACAATTATTGAGGCATGTGTTTAGAGCCACCCTCTAGCCTCAGTTTGTAAAATTTAAATTACAATAATGGAATCAAGACAAGAAAATTCTCACTGTTTCAGATGACTATAAATTCAGTTTGACTTTTGCTAGTTCCTTATCACTGAAAGAAACAATTTTCTCAGTTTCTCCTTGATCACTTTCATCATCAATGAATAGAATACAAGAGACTTCCATATTATAGACAAGTTTAAAGTCCAGCTGTGTATTTGATAAAGACATACAGAAACATACATAATTTCCAGGTTTCGTCTGTCCCTCAAAATAAAGAGCAGTAAGCAGCCCCTAAATCTGTCTGTGTTTGTCATCTGCCTCTCTGCCTGTTGCCAAAAAACAGTGCAGATTTAGTTGATGTGTCTCAGTAATCCTTGGTGCTGACATGTGGCAAATTGTTGTGAAATGATGATGGCAGTATGTTACCAATTCAGAAGGAGATTTAAAATGGTTATGCCTCTGCTTTCTCACAGTCCCTGAAATGATGAACTAGCAGAAGGCATGTAATTACTCCAGTTGTTACAAGCCATTCATCCTCTTATAATCGGATGTCTAGAAAAAGAACATCAGAACAGAAATATTCCTTGAAGATTGGGATCTTATGATTAGATGTTCTACCTGCATTGAATTTGAAGGAAGAACAATAGCCTTATACAAGAGGCAAACCTGATTAGAAGAGATGTAATCTGCACAATACATTACAAGCAGATGTTATGCCACAAAGTTCTTCAGCTCTTCATAAATTTAGATTTGAAATGTTCGTTGCAACAGTTTGGAGATTACTTCAAATCTTTTTCTACATGTTGATCTTAAAGCGCCATATTACAACATTATCATGGCATTAATTTAAAAGTGAACTTGACATTTTCCTCCTCTTGAGCATTTGCCCAAATGTAACAATGTTAAATGAAATATGGATTTGTTTGGTCTGAGCTGAATTGATTTTGAAATAGGTTAGTGCCTCTTGTGTGCGGAAACATTTTAAAAATAGCATTCTGTGAGAGAAGTAGTGCTGAATTACTTACTAGGACTCTGACTTGGGCCTAGGATAATTTTGAATGTGGTGCTCCTATAAAGATAAATTAGAAATCTGTGTTCATAGAATCATAGAATTGTAGAGTTGGAATGGACCATGAGGGTAATAAAGTCTAACCCCTGCAATGCAGGAACCTTTGCCCAACATGAGGCTCGAACCCACAACCCTGAGATTGAGAGTCTCATGCTTTACCGGCTGAGCTATCCCAGCTTCAAAGAAAATAAGATGGGCCTTTTAAGGTATGCAGAAGAATAGAAGCACCTACAAAGCTCTACATGAGCTCTTGGTTCAGATCTCATATCAACAAAGAACTTACTACATCTTAAAAATTGTCTGCCCTAAGGGAGGAAGAAATAGTTTTCTGTTTTCCACATGTGAATAAAAGAATGCTCGTGCTGATAGCCATTTGAAAATTGGTATTCCAACAACAAGGTTGTGTTATACTCATGTGGAAAGATTAAGCTTTTTAATCTTACAAAATTGCATCCATGTAAACAAGTACAGTATCCACGCAAATGTTGAAAATGGCGGGATTTAGATGGCATGGACATCTACATTTCTGTTATTACAGCTATTCCTTTGGGAAATCTACATCAAGAGATGAAATCTACATTTTAATTTGACTTAGAAGAACCTGACACTGGGAGTAAACCTGAAATAGCCTGAAGATCTAATCACCTGATCTTTCTACTCATTCCTATTTTTTCTTAAAATGCATGTGCAGATTTATTTTGAATTATTTTCATGAGACTGTAGCGAGCGAAGGTTCTTGAATATTGAGATCAGAGTGCAGGTTCTCCCCCCACCCCCCAAAAAATATTCCTTGGGTACTAAGCAGTTAAGAATGGAGTGCCCATGCTCTGCAAGTATAGGATAGTTTCCCAGGGCCATTAGATTTCCCACTATTGGAGGGATAACAACTAGCTATCATCTAATGGGCTGTTGCCTTGATTCAGAAGAGCAGGTATTTACTTAGGTATTTTTTGCATGTCCTAGGGTGGTTGAAATGGGGTCCTCTTCACATTACATAATACATATGCAAATCCCATAATGCAGCAAATGCTGTACAATGAAAAATAAAATTTTCTCATTTGCCTTCATTTATTGTGAAGTCTAGCACCACTATTAAAAAAGGAAATGTGGTCCATCTCAATGTGTAGTAGCAGTGTTAAACGTATACAGTATGTTTATCCGGAGTGTGGAAAATTAAGAAGAAATTGAAGTTCTCTTGCATATTCTTTCAGGTTCCCCTGGAAATGAAATTAATAACTCAGACAGCAGTCTAGAGAACAAGGTAGGGAGCCCAACCAAAAATGAGAGGTCAAGCCAGGCTATTGGGGACTGTGAAAATGTAAAGAAGGTGAGAGAAGGAAACACGAAAAAAGGAAATGATGAATCAGAGAGTGACTTTGAATCAGATCCTCCATCTCCTAAGAGCAGTGAGGAAGAGGAGCAAGAGGATGAAGTCTTGCAGGGCGAGCATGGAGATTTCATTGATGACAACGATACCGAACCAGAGAACTTTGGCCAGCATCCTCTTCTAATGGATTCTGATGAAGATGCAGAAGATGATGATAAACCAAGTTCTGACTCTGATTCTTGCCATGCTAGGCCTGTGGATGAGATGCCTTGCAGCAGATACAGAGAAGGGACTGCCAGTGTTGAAAACAGGGAGCCTAATGTAACATTTCCTGTGTTGACCGAATTGCCAAATACAGTAACCAAGGTGAGCCCCAAACAAGAATTTGATGTCTTTGGAGCAGTTCCATTCCTTGCTCTTCATTCTCAAGAGCCCAAGCAAAATGATAGCAAAGGTTTCTCTCCCCAGGCTACGCTCCCAGGCTTAGACCAAGATCAGGATGATTTTGATGTCTTCACCAAAGCCCCATTCAGCAGAAAAATATCTCAGCAAGATGACTTGATTTCAGGTTCTGAAAACCAACCTTCTCCCATATCGCCCAAAAGTGTGGATGCTTTTGGCTGCATCCCATTCCCTCATTCCATCCCAAAGAATGACGAGAGTAAAGAGGACTTGTTTGGGCTTATCCCGTTCGAGGAGATAGCAGGGAGCCAACAGCAGCAAAAAGTGAAGCAGCAACGCAATCTGCAGAAACTCTCCTCTCGCCAGAGACGCATGAAGCAGGAAGTATCAAAGAACAATGGGAAGCGCCACCATGGTACGCCAACTAGCACCAAGAAGACCTTGAAGCCCAGTTACCGCACACCAGAAAGAGCCCGCAGGCACAAAAAAGCTGGCCGTCGGGACTCCCAGAGTAGTAATGAGTTCTTGACAATCTCTGATTCCAAGGAAAATATAAGTATTGCCCTTTCAGATAGCAAGGACAGAGTCAACCCTCTGCAAGCAGATGACGGTCTTCTGGATCCCTTTGGAGCCAAGCCTTTCCACCCTACGGAACTGGTGCTTCTTCCCCAGCATCAAGGTTTGGGTGATCATTGTGGAGACTATAACACAGTAGTTCCTGGTAGACCTAGACAGAGTTCACTACTTGGTACCATTCATTCTGGCGATGGGATAAAATTAACAGATGATTTTGGGGCAGTTCCTTTCACGGAATTTGTTGTGCAGACTGTGACATCTCAACAAAGCCAGCAGCAACAGACAGTAGAGTTGGATCCTTTTGGGGCTGCTCCATTTCCTTCCAAACAATAGATTGAACCAGGAGCACTGTTGCATTATTTAAGGATTTTCTGTACCACCATACACTATCTGGTTCAACTGAGAAGAAACTTTTTTTCTTAGTACAATTGATTCATTTCTCAGTAGAGAACCTCATATTTTAAAATCTGCTATCTTAAGCATATAATATTGAGATGGCGAAGAGGTAAAAGAATTTCACTAAGACCTTCTGATCTCTTTTCAAAATCTCCTATCTGTTGTTGCAGCTACTGCCTATTACTTTATCAACAAACAGCCATGGTGTGCTTTTTACCATGTACTCTTCACCAAAGAGGTTGTTACAAGAAAGGTCCGATTTGAGGTTTGTTATAACTGGCCTGAGGGGAATGAGAAAATGCCTAAATATGTAAGAAGCTGGATTGATCTGGGACTGCTTCACTTGCTAGTTGTGGGATCCCTCCTAAAACATCTCTGAACTTCTGAGGTTTCTGACTTGACATTAGATTCCTAAACATCACAAAAAACCCAAACCTTTGTAGCTGTGGTTCCCAGAACTCTGCTTCCCGCCCCCCAGTAAGTGCCATTAATGTAAAACAAGGATAGTTCTAACTCTTAAGATCTCAAGAACTTAGTGGAATACAATATTAGATAAAGTTGGGAATCAAGGAGGAAAATAAAAATACATAGCTGGATTCTGCAGCACTTCGAAGATTATACAGTTCCAGCTTGATTTACCTGCATATACAACATTCGACAAGACAGAGAAGACAAAAGCCGGAAATTTGGTGGCAAGTTCTAACCTGTACAGCTCTATGATAAAGTAGGATTTTCACCTAATGTATTTTTCTAGGGTTTTGTACTCCGTGGTATACCCTAGAAATGTCTTTTGAATCACTCTCACTTAACTCGTCCCATTTAATCTTTTTGAGTGCATTCTGTCTCACAATATTGTACTTACCTTGAGAGTTCATACAAAATACACGTAACTCTAAAGAAACTTTTAACTTGAATTTAGGCAGCTTCCAGCACTGGAGGTATAAAACTGAAGCCTTTAAAAAAATGATGCTGATTTGAGTCTGCTACCAGTAAACTGCATAGTAAACCACCAATGCCTTACAGCCAGGACCATTGTCCTGTCATACTTTTACCTCTGAGCCATTTGGTGCCCTTGAGACACAGTTTAAAAACATGTAGAACTTAGAAGGTGAGTATTTGATGCATTTCTCAACTTCCCATGTGGACAAAGGTGTTCATAATGTCCTTGGCTGTCTGTGGCCCATTCTTGACTAGCTGCAGGAGCTCTGGCTGAGTATGTTTTGCGTTTCAGTTCCTTGGGCTACAATCTAGCCCAGCTTGGCTTTCTTTTAAACATGTAGGTGTGAAAACACTGCAGTAACCAACTGCTGCTAAATCATACAGAAGTGAGTGGTCAGGATCCATGGAACACTGCAATGTAGTTCCCGTGCCTATGCAGAAGCAGCTGACCCCTTGCTCCCATGAAATATAGCAAACTATTTCTGAAACTGAAATGTTTCATATGTATTGGGTCAACTGTATAAAAGGGGTCAAAATCCTACTTCATGCATACAAGCCTGAAATGTTTCTGGATCCTGGGCTTTGCATAGCCATTCACATTGTAAATCTGACTTTACGCAAAAGGTACAAGAACTGGGCTCATCAGGTATTGTTTACCTGACTTGAATATGAACTTGTGGGAGTAAGAAATCTAAAACAGTTACTGCCTGGGTGAATGACTTTCCGTAAATGCTTTCCCAGCAGTGGACTCTTGCTCTCCAGCTGCTGTGCAGAAGCAAAATATCAAAAGAAACTTTTTTTGTGTGTAACATGATGTTAATACAGGATAAATTTGACAGAGGCAGAAAAACAAGATGCTTTAAAAAATGAGAACTTTAAGAAAATTTGATGGGTTTGGGGGCGATCAAAATATGATTGGAAGCTCTCTCCAGATGTATGTTTCTAGTCCTGCAATGTTTCACTCTTTTGTCATATCAAGCACAAATCCCAGGTCAGTTAGATGTCTTGTCATTCTAAATATTTCTGTAAAGCACATAAGGCAAAAAAATGGGTAACTGTGCACATACCTCAGAATGCCTGCTCTTTTATTCTTGTGCCAAAGCTTCTTTGAGCTAAATACAGATTTTGTAACAAAGGTTTATTAAAACTGTAACCGGACAGCTCTATTGAAGTGCTGCTTTAACTGTGACAAGATTTCCTACCCATAAAGAGATCAGCTGCGTGTTCCCAGCAAATGAGCACACAAATAGATGCAGAGAGCAAACATGTATATGTCCCTCGTGATTGTTTCTTCTATGGAAAGGATTTCTGTGAATGAAACGTACAATGTTTGAAGCAGGCTGGAGTTGCAGAGTTAATCCAGAGCTGCCCACAACTAGCTGATTCCAATGTAATAACTTCTACTTGTGCGCTTGTAAGGTCTTAAGTGCTTTCAGGTGGCACAAAATAGGCACAGCAGCTCTGGTAGTCAAGTTAACAGTCCCATTAAAAGCAGTTGACTTGTCCTGTTGATTTTGACAAAAAAAAATCTGGCTCAGGAACAGTATCTAGTGTCTGATCTTAACCTGGCATCCGGTTGGTAGCCAGCTTTTATATTCCAAGCTGTCTGAAAAATCCTTCCTTGCCACAAGACTCCATGTGCTGTGAAATACGAACACTAGATTTAGAACAACCTGGTCATTTAATTATTTGTAGTAACCTAAAACCATTGCCTGCATTTGTCAGAGGGGTTTTCCATTTATCTGTACTACCTGCCTAGTTACTGGCAGATAATTCCATTCTGAACATTTTGTTATTGAGATATGGAATGCCTTTGACCCAAGATGAAAGTAAATCTTATCCTGCAATAATTCAAAGGCAGTGGGGAACGTAGAAGCAACACATTTGCATTGTTCTGACACTTTCCCTACTATTTATCCTAAGAGTTTGTTGGTATAGAAAATATACACATTTTTCTCAGTCATCACCTCAGGTCCTAAGGCACACTTTTCAGCAGTCTCTTGGAAGACACCTGCACTGCTCAGTTCATGCTGTTAGCTTGGCAGTGTAGAGTTAATAATGGATGCAACTCTGCAGGACTGGGCCATAGGCAAAACGTCTGTAGCATAACCCTTTAAGGCCAAAATAAACGTGTGGCCATTGAGATTGTTGCCAATATTCTTTGCTTTCTCATAGGGCCTTGCTTCACGTATTACTGATTGCATATGACTTTATTTTCATAGGTTTTTGTAAATAAGAACTTTTGTTGACTTTCCTTTGTGGTTGCCGGGGTATACTGGCAGATCCCACAGAATTAATTTCTCCCTATGTTTGTTTGTTGCTAAAGAGCTGCAGAAAGCAGGTTTAATAATTTTCTGGACTTCATTGAAAGAAGTGATTGGTAGTTTGGGAGAAATATTTTTGCTTGCATTGCGTACATGTACATATATTTGAAATCCAGCCTACCATGGTCTTTCCTAGAACCATAGGAAGATTGTGAAGTATTAGTTCATATCAGTGGCCGCCAGATGGAGGATTTTTCACTACTCCAATGGTTTGACCTTTCCAATTAGCATATAACAGACAGCTGGGTACATCTTCTAAAATCAGCTGCAGAATTAGTTCATCTTGAAGCAGTGTTGCGTGTTACTTCTGACATGATGGTCACCCTAAGGTGCTTTTATTGTACAGATTAATATAGCAGACATGCTCCTAAAGGTTTGAAAGCAACAGGATCTGGTTCAATGTTAGCCATCACTGGTAAAATCAGCTCATGGTTACTATACCATCACCCAAATTTGTGTGATTCAGTTCTTTGAAGGTACAGTTGTTGATCTTGGTGAAAGAAACTGAATCCATACCCCTATCCAAATATCAGTGGGGGTGGGTGCTTACCATAATTATTCTGTAGAAAAGGAGGCCTATATCTTACAGCTTGATCCTGCATCTCTTGAACTAGGTTACATGTGTCTGGTAATTTTAGAGGAACAGGAGCAATGCCCAAGCTTCGGGAGGAGGGCTGCCTAAAAGTCTGTCCTTTTCACCCAGAAATAACTACTGTGAGATTGAATGGCTGTAGCTACTACTGTGAGAATTGCAACTAGAGTCTATCTGAAGATTTTTTTTATATGATAGGGTGTATTTTTATAGAGAGAAACATATATAAAACATACATGCACACATCACATCTCTTGGAGTTTGTGATCTAAAACAACATTGCAGTCACAATCATTGTCATGGCGTTGGAAAAATAAGTATAGCCAAAAGCTGCTAAGAGTAACAAGAAAATGCAAAGGACTGGCTGTCCAGTTATTTTTCTAAAGCACTTCATTGAAAAGAAATAATAAAAGTAAGTGTCTATAGCCAAGTTTTGTTTCTGTGACTAAGAACATCACTCAAGAATAAAACAATGCTATATTTTAATTGCTGGCAAACAGCTTTAAGTGCACTTTTCAAATGACACTTCCATTTCTTGGCAAGACTCAAAATTTCTAAAGCTTTTTTTGTTGTGTGCGTACCACTAAAACAGAACTTTTGTGTGAAATTAATGTAGCTGAGAACAACTGTCAGTTGTTACTAAAATATACCAGATGCCATGATTCTGTAAACCTGTGTAATTTTTACAGCAGAGCCGGGGTGTTCTAGATCTTGCCATGCAAAATGCTAATTGAGTTTCCTGTGTATGTTGCCTCATATGAAAAAAAAACCCTTATTGCATTACTTATGCCTCCTGTTGTTTCTTTTGCTGCAGTCAATGCCAGTAATTAGCTCGTTTTGTGAACTTATTTAATGACAATCAACAAATCTATGAAGAAGTTGACCCTAACTTCAGCATCTTGTTTTGATACTTGTTCCAAGGACTTGGGCTACCATATCCTAAGCAACACCGGACATCGGTTTGGCTCTATATCACATCAAGTTTTGTCGTACCATCTGACAGAACTTTGTGAGATTTAGTGTTTTGTGACAGCTCTGAGGCTGCCAATACCTTTAGTGCTTTTCAGAACTACAGCTTAAGAGTTTCTTTGAGGGAAGCAATGCCAGTGGTAGGACAGATGTACTGCAGAGTGTCATGGCCTGAGGCAATGTGGGTTGCAACACAAGCACTACCACAATGCAAAATATATGAGTAAAGATTAAGAAATGGGTTCCCAAATAAATGGTTTTGTTTAAAGTCGGCGCTGAGTCTGAAAAAAGTTGACAATACCTGGTGTACAAAACCTTGTTTTCTTCCATCGGCCCCTGTTGAAGCATCAAGAAAGTGGGCCTAGAGATCATATATATGGAAGGTACCGAAATAATACTGAGAATATGAACAATGGTTCTGCATAAAACGACCTCCTCCCCATTGGTTCTTCTAATCCAGTCTTGATTAGCAGCCATTCCGCAAGGTAATCTTCAGATACATTGAAAGGAGAGGCTGTCCCACCTGTGCAGCTCAGGCCTCTATAGAGCCCAACACATTGCTTGTCTCTCACACGCAGAAGAGCAAGTACATTTGCCAACAAACAATTTTATTCACAGAGGAGCTATTTACATAATACATATTGGTACAACATGAATAGGTTGCAGCAACTTTCCTTTGTACATCTAGTTGAACATGGATAAAGGAATCAAAACATTTTTTAAAGGCACAGCAGTATGTGTCACTGTACTTAAGCAAGGCTTATAGTGTAACTTAAAAATGAGGCTCCAACAGCAAATAATGGTACATGTTTGCTGGCTGATAATCACAATTATTAAGCTTAGAAGGCAGAAAATCTATAGTAGTGTTTCACCATTCTGCATTCCATTTTCTATTGTCTTGAAGAGCTCTCTCTCGTCAGAAAGCTCATTTATATCACAGCTCCTTAAAAATAAATATTAGAAACGACGCATGCACAGGTTTGACATTTACAAAAGGTTTTTTTATACAGCTATACAAACTGGAGTTCAATTGAACTCAACTCTTCCAATTGCAATACTAAACATTTATATCCTAGACTTTGTTTTTAGAAAAACAATGCATTAAATGCAAAATTAAAACAAGGGTGGTGGTGAGGGCCAGTTAGAGAAGTGAATTCTCAAAGCAGAGTTGCTTCTGTATAATGCAAGAAGCTGTAAACAAAAACTTAGCATTTTCTTTAAAAGCACGTAGGTTTTGGGGGACCAGTTCTCTGAAGCTTTCTAACTAAACCTATAAAGTATACACTTTTAGAGTTCCTTGACTATACAAGCAAATTACTACTTTTACATCCCACCTTGCCTCCGGAAGTACTGGTTTTCTGAAGAAGAAAACTCATAGGACTGTTCCCTAGCTGTTGTTACTTTTTTCCAAATTTGCCATGCAAAAGGGTAGGTTTACTTCTGTTACACTCTAGCAAAGTCTACAATTCAAGCTGAGATGTGTCAGTTGGAACTTCAAAACAAAGTGGCTACACTCCAACATCTGCCAATGGCTAGGCAAGGAGCAGCTGCTCTGTGTTTGTCAACAGATACCGTATTTTTCGCCCTATAGGACGCACTTTCCCCCCTCCAAAAATGAAGGGGAAATGTGTGTGCGTCCTATGGGGCGAATGCAGGCTTTCGCTGAAGCCTGAAGAGCGAGAGGGGTCGGTGGGCACTGACCCCTCTCGCTCTCCAGGCTTCGCGGACCTCTCCGCAAGCAGCGGGAGCGCTCCCGCTGCTTGCGGAGAGTTGCCAGCATGCCGAAGCCTGCGCGCACTGAGCTCAGCGCGCCCAGGCTTCGCGGACCTCTCCGCAAGCAGCGGGAGCGCTCCCGCTGCTTGTGGAGAGTTGCCAGCATGCCGAAGCCTGCGCACGCTGAGATCAGCGCGCCCAGGCTTCGCGGACCTCTCAGCAAGCAGCGGGAGCCAGCGCTGGGCTCCCACGGCTTGCAGAGAGCTGCCTGTTTGGGGGTTGGGGTCGGGGGAAGCTCGGGCCTCCCCCGCCCCAGCCCCGCGCCTGGGGGGGGGGGGAAAATAATTTTTTCCCTTTATTTCCCCCCAAAAATCTAGGTGCGCCTTATGCGACGGTGCGTCCTATGGGGCGAAAAATACGGTAAATGCTATTCTCTTAAAACATCACTCAAGAGCAATTCTCCTTAGTGCCATCACTGCTAAAATATTGATTTGCGCTTCATGTCAGTACAGTCATACATCGGGTTACAGCCGCTTCAGGTTGCGTTTTTTTGGGTTACGCACCCGCCGAAACCCGGAAGACCAAACGGGTTACTTCTGGGTTTCAGCGGTCGCGCATGCACAGAAGCGCTAAATCACACTTTATGCATGCGCCGAATCACCACCTACCTGTGCATGCGCAGACGCACCGCTGCAGGTTGCAAACGTGTATCCCACACGGATCACGGTTGCAACCCGAGCGTCCACTGTATTTGACAATAAACCTTGGGCACTGAGACACGTTTAATCAAGGGACCCCAAATTTCTGACACTGCTAAACCGCATTTTGAAGAGCACCCCAAAATTTACAATTACTGGGGCATCCCAACTTCTTTTCCAAAGATTAGTCTATGATATCACTGAGGAAAACAACAGCAGATACTGTTCTACAGAAAGGGAGGGGGAATCAAGTAAAAATCCATGTTTAAATTATAACACATACATCAGTGCAAGGACACAAAACATGTTGCACATACAGTAGACATAATACATTTTCAACTTATAATGTTACATCCTGGAATGGGAATTTGTCACGGGAACCGCACATGCATACTGGGGGATGTTTCCTCAGCCTATCAGAAGAAATAGTTTCCTGGCAATTTCTGCCATTTGTTTATCAGTAGTTTGAACAAATTTGATTTGTTCTACTGTGGCCAACAACAAGAGTTCACCAAGCTATTTGGCTGCTGGCGACCTCTTCCATGGTCTTTGGCATGACTGTCAAACTTATTGCCTGTGAAAGGAAAGAGAACAGCTTTGGGTGCTGCCTCTGAAATTGGCGTACAATGATAAGATGGAAATAAAATAAATAAATAAAATTAATCAATTTCAAAAGACTGCAAGTAATCTCATGATCAGCCTCCTGCAGCCAGTGAGGTAGTGGGGATGGTCAGTCTCTGCAAGTTTTTTTTTTTTGGGGGGGGGGGAGAAACACAAAAGTAAATGGGTCGGTCAGTCACTGGGTTTCCTCATATTTGGTCTGGGAAGATGTACAAAATAGGATAAGGAGGATGAGGGGGTCTACAATGCACAATAAATGGGTACTAGGCATAGGGTTTTCTCAGCAATGGTTCCCCATTTGTGGGCTAATCAGTTCTGGCTTTTAAATGGGCCTTTTAGAAGATGGACTGGTTTAAAACAATTTTAAAATGGCTTACATTTCATGAATTGCTCAGTTGACTTTCCAACTGCTGTGCTTTAAGTGGTGACATTTTGGTAGCAAGTTTAGTTTTATATATTTATGTAAACAGCATTGGTGGGACTTTTTGCCGTGGACATAGACTGTAAACAAAACAAACGAGAGATCCCTTGGAAAGCAGTAAAAGAAAGTTGATGCCACCACCAGCAGCTGCTATTTCAGGGGGGTAAAAAAGTGGAACAAGTTTTGTAGAATGCAGAGTCTTCAATATGTGCAATCAAATTGTTGAAAGTCCTTTCTTCCCAGCATGCGGTGAAATCAGAAGTGGCAGGGTTTAATCCTTCACAAAAGAGCCTCGTAAATCATACAGAAAACCAGTATTTTCCTTTCCTGTTACGCTGAGAAGTAAAACTACTGCAATTTGAAAAAGGCATCAACATGGCCCTGGACACCAATGGGAAAAGATACATTTTTCAAGAAGGTTTTGGGGACTGGAACGCGCCTGTTGTATACTTCAAAATGCTTCCTGTTCCTTCACAATGGTAGGCCACATTCCAGCACCGTCCCTTCCCTGGAATTTCTGTCTCCTAAAGTAGAGCTATTAAATAGCAACCTAAGGGGAGTCAATGCAAAATATTTGGGTCCCCATCACTTTCCTCAGCAGGGGCCATCTGACTTTAGACCCACCTGTGAGCCTATATAGTCCGAATTCAAAGAAGTGGATTCAGGGCTTCAGGTGCCATAGCACTGCCACATGATTTACAGCTGTCCCGGTAAGAGAGGCTGTTGAGCCCAAATACAAGGAAGCTAGGAGAACACAGAATTAATACTGCAGGGATAAGGTCTCTAAAGAGGAACTGAAACGCTCATTAGTGGAGCATATGCTTTGCATGCAAATATATATATATATCCCAGCTTCAATCCCTGGCATCTCCTGCCAGTTAGGGTACAAAACCAAGTTTAGGCAGACCAATGGTCTGACTCTGTATAAAGCAGCTTTCTATGAATCAGGAGCAGCAGAAGCACAAGTGAAAAGGGAAGCATGCAGCACTCTGTCTCCTTACCAGCTGGTGACCTAAGAGCTCCAGGGCTTTTGTTACTGGCCAGTTTACCCCAAAAAGGACTCCTCTTCCTGAATAGACCCTTTATGACTTCTGGGCAACCACTGTCTTTTTAACTGTGGCAACAAAAAGGCAAAACCCCTTCCCCATCACAACCCAGTCCATCTTCATCTCCTCCTGCACAGGAAACCGCCATACCTTTGCGTGCTAATGTGCACTATGGTCAGGGCAAGGTTTGCTGTGTCTATACTGCATGATGTAGACGGTAGACTGATGCCACCAGTACAGCATCACTACTGCAAGGATGTGCCATACTTGGTGGCTCGAGCCGAGGTAGTTTAACTGCCCTGTTGGAAAAGAAAAACACATTAATTTAGCTAAAATATTCAGTAGCAGAAGCTACTTCTATGCGTTGGGTCAGTGCTTTGACGCACAAGGGTAGGTTTATTCCAGTGTGACACAAAGTGGTCTGGCTGAGATAAGTCTCCTTCCCAGTCAGAATGTGTGACAGATTCCCAGCATCATAATGTATTGCTGGGAAACGAAATAATACGTGACCTCAGACAATTCTCTTTCCAACAGTGGTGGCATTCCTTTCAAGTTAGCTACCAAGCCACTTAGCGTTGTACTGTTAGAAACAAGAACACTGGGCAAGATGTACCTTTGGGTGTGTTCTGGGAGCTGAATTCTTAGGTAGATATTTAAAAACTTGTGCATGGAGGAACATGGCATGCTCCTTTATTATACCATACAGCTGGGACCAGCAGCCATGGGGAAGAGATGTAGAGGGCAATAATTGCTCCCACAACCTTAAATTAACAGTGAATGGCCTGTGCCCTGGATAATTCAGCTACCAAAAAAATTCAGCCCTACCTGGGAAATATCTTTCTGGGACTTTAGAAATATAAAAGAGAAATGCTATGGCAGCGATCAAGTACATCACAATCACACGGGGAGCAAATTCCTGAAAGACAAAAGCAGCAGAAAAAGGTTAGCAAGATCCTCCTCTTTCTATCTATCTAATACCTGAGAGGCAAGACAGCAATCCTTTTCAACAGATTTAAAATGTTAAGTAGGTCCCTAAAATCAGGGTGCAACCCAGCTCTACTAACTTGATTTTCTTGTTTCTAAGCAAAAGCCACAAACAGAATTTATGTACCATGAACATTCCTGAGTCACCTCCTCCCCATAGCTTTTCTCCAGAGTCAAATATGTTCCTAAAAAAAGAAGCCAAGATGGATACACACTTCATTTACAGAAGAACTCTCCCACAACAAAGCTCTTCTCTCCACACCCTTCATTATGTCTTTGTAGCTATCAAACTAATTACTTGGATCAGGGCTAGTGATGTACACAACTGAAAAACAAACCTGTTCATCACAATGCAATCTAAGTTTCCATTTCTACTGTTCTTTGACATTGTGTTTGTTTATAGAAAATGTTCCTTAAAGGATAAAGTAAAAGGGGTCATTCCTAAACCGGCTGATCATGAAGTCTTAATATAGTCAATGGAACTTACTGTATTTTTCCATGTATGAAATGCCCCCATGTATAAGACGACCCCTATTTTTTTGAATCCAAAGTTTAAGGAACCACAACCCTACAGCAGAAGTGGCGGGGGCAGAAAGTTGTTGAACTTTTGTTGGGCAGGTAAAGGTAAAGGGACCCCTGACCGTTAGGTCCAGTCGTGGACGACTCTGGGGTTGCGGTGCTCATCTCGCTTTACTGGCCAAGGGAGCTGGCATACAGCTTCCGGGTCATGTGGCCAGCATGACTAAGCCGCTTCTGGCTAACCAGAGCAGCGCACGGAAACGCCGTTTACCTTCCCACCGGAGCGGTACCTATTTATCTACTTGCACTTTGACGTGCTTTCGAACTGCTAGGTTGGGAGGAGCTGGGACCGAACAACGGGAGCTCACCCCGTCGCGGGGATTCGAACCGCTGATCTTCTGAACAGCAAGCCCTAGGCTCTGTGGTTTAACCCACAGTGCCACCCGTGTCCCTTTTGTTGGGCAAGATCACCCTCAAAGTTTCCAGCACCCAGTGGTGTGGAAACTGTTCCCCCGCAGCGGTGGCTGTTGCTGGATGCAGGCAATTGGCAAGAGGCTCCCAAGCAGAACACAGAGACAGAGCACGGCGAAGGCAGCTGGAGCAAACTGAGCCAAGGAAGGAAGGAGCAGGCCAGGGGCAGAGGTTTGAGGGCGAGAGAGAAAAAAGGAAAGAAGTGCAAGGAGAGGTAGCTGAGGCAGCTCTCAGCAGCTGCTGCTCTTGCGGTCAAGCTGGAAGGCCGCAGGAGGCAAGCCAGTCACCAGCACGCAGCCAGAAGGGGGAAGAGAATGAGGGGACAGTGGCAGGATGGACCGCCACAGCCCGTCCAAGCCAAAATCCCGGACATTTGTTTAAAAATGAAAAAATCCCTCCCCTGTATGCCCATGTTCCGTGTATAAGACCCCCCATTTTTTAACTAAAATTTTAAAGCAAAAAAACCTCATCTTATACATGGGAAAATTTGGTACTTTGGAGCAAAACCCAGTTAGGTTTGGGATGCAAGCCTGGTGACTCCTTAGCTTACCTGCACAATAGACGCACCAACACCACCGTTGAGCCAAACCCAGTGGATGGTAGGAATGATTCCGTAACCTGACACAGAGCAAAAGATGACTGAGCGCAGCCTGTGCCACTGCTGAGTGAGGTAACTGGGGTGGATCTGGGCAAAGAATACTGCCAAGATCATAGCAAGGACAGTGATCAAGTAGACTTGACGCCAGTACTGGAAAAAGGAGGGAAACAAAGTAGGCAGCCACTAAGTGATAAGAATAAAATATTTGCATCAAAATAGAGCAAAATGAAATGGATTTTCCCCAAATTCTGGAATGTGCTCTTAAAGCAGCCTTTTCCAGATTGCAGTAGAGCTACGAAAGGCACAAAGGTAACATTGTATTCTCTCTTGGCACATACAATAAAAGTGTGTTTTACATCTAAGCAGCAGAATTATTATTTTTTTAAAAATCCAGATTTGATTATTTTTTCTAACATGTTTCATTTTGAAGTCCCTGTCGAACAGGGCTCTCCCTCAAAATGTGTAGTAGTGCTACAGGCAAGCTTCTTCATTCCTTATTATACAGACTGGAGTAACAACTTAGATTCCTGCAATACAGGGGGTTGGACTAGATTTAGTCGTACCTCGGAAGTCGAATGGAAGCTCCTGCAGCCAATCGGAAGCAACAGAACCCAAATAGGACGTTTGGGTTCCAAAGAACGTTTGCAAACCGGAACACTCACTTCTGGGTTTGTGGCATTTGGGAGCTAAAATGTTTGACTAGCAAGGCGTTCAACTTCTGACATACGACAGTATTATGAACATTAACACACTGTTCCAAATATATAGAAATACTGACAGCTTTTCATACTGAGCACCTGTGGTCACTTAGTCACTTTTTCCTTGAGAAAATGCTTCACATTCCAGGGTTTATACGTAGTTAAAATACCTTCCACAGGCAGGATTTATTTTATGCCGATGCTAGCAAATGCAACCAACTATTAGACGCACCTACAATTTTAAGCAATGAACTGCATGATTAACCAAGGCAATCAAATTATCTACTGCAGGATTCTTAAAGAACCAACAATTACTCTGGAGAACTGTCATTTAATATATAAAAACACTCTACTCCCTCCTATCAGGAAATATTGCCTTTAATATTTTCTTTTTCATTGGAAAAAAAGTCGGAAATATAGTTCAGCTGCCATTACAGAACAAAATGATCTTAAAATATTTCATACCACACAGTATTGTGGAAGATCCAGTTTAGGAGATGCATGGACAAGTCTTCAGCTGCCTCTTGTTAAACTGGCTGAGAAAAGTGAGGCCCCTGAGCAGCCTGGTTTCTGTTTCCTTGCATGCAACGTACTGTCTCTCTTGGACTATAAAATATGGTACACTTGTTCAGGACAACATTCTGCATTTCATGCTAGAACAATAACCTGACCTCAAAGCCTTTTTTTAAAAAAATTAAAATAGCATATGTATACTATATATATATATATATATATATATATATATATATATATATATATTTTAAAGCAAGACTAAAACTGAATTTTTCAAAGGAAAGATCTACTTTTTATTTGATTTTTATCCATGGGAAAGCTACACCAGTCAACCTGACTGCTTAACTTACATTATTGCAATAAAATGCGTAAAAGACTCCAGATACATAACAGCCCAGGATTCCAATGGAAATTCCTGCATAATCCAGGGCCATCCATCGTCGACCGGTCTTCTCTGAGCGATGACAGCAGAAGAGGTGATACCCTACTGAGCAAAGCATACAAACCTATAAAAACATTCAAACAAATTGCATTAATTTCCTCAAAGTCTAATAACTTCAGCGTCAAGCAATAACAACTTTAAAAACAACTGGATTAAATTTAAAGATTTTGGATCTGCAAGAGGAAAATTGGTCTGCTGCTAGAAAAGAATTCTGGTGTGATCTCTGTTACTTAATTGACTAAGAATGTAGCCCTGATTAATCAGGCAGCAGATTTTTAAAGACTCATATTTTAATACTTCTTCCTTTGGAACAATTGCTTTTACCCAAACACAGATATGCTGCACTGCTATTTTACAACATGATCAAAATGATTTCTTTAGTCAAGTGACACCCCTAATATCTTAAGAAGCCTGCTCTACCTCAACCAGAAGTGGCAGAGATCAAACCTTCAGCCTCACCGCAGGTCCCACTTCAGTACAATCCTATGCATGCTTACTCTGATGCAAGGCCCATAGGCTTTACGCCCAGGTGAGCATGCAGAGCTTGTTTTGGCCCTGGCCTCCTGAAGCACACCAGGCACCTTGGCCTCAACCAGTAAAGATGCTTGGCCCCACTAAATACTGCACAAAGGCATGGGGACATTTTTCATTTTGTTAGGAAATGTATATCCACTCTCTCAATGGATTTGCCTCAGTCAGGACGGCTTAAAACAGCCAACTACACGGTGAAATGAAGACAGGCTCAGCAGCTAAGTTTAAAAGATATTCTTGCATCACAAAAAGCCATCAGCCTGAAAAAATCCATATTGTATGGGGCAAGATGTTCCATAATATAATAATAATAATAATAATAATAATAATAATAATAATAATAATAATAAATATTTTATTTATATCCCACCCTCCCCAGCCGAAGCCAGGCTCAGGGTGGCTAACAACAATAAAATAATACAACATTCTAAAATCATTTCATTAAAATTAATTCAGCTCAAATTCATGGCAACCATTAGGCTAAAGTTCTGTGAAGATTGCCAAAGGAGGGAGTCAGGCTGTGCCCTGACCAAAGGCCTGGTGGAACAGCTCTGTCTTGCAGGCCCTGCGGAAAGATGTCAAGTCCCGCAGGGCCCTAGTCTCTTGTGACAGAGCGTTCCACCAGATTGGAGCCACAGCCGAAAAAGCCCTGGCTCTAGTTGAGGCCAGCCTAACCTCTGTGTGGCCTGGGACCTTCAGGATGTTTTTGTTAGAAGACCGTAAGTTCCTCTGTGGGACATACCAGGAGAGGCGGTCCCGCAGGTACGAGGGTCCTAGGTCGTATAGGGCTTTAAAGGTTAAAACCAGCACCTTAAACCTGATCCTGTACCCCACCGGGAGCCAGTGCAGCTGGTATAGCACCGCGTGAATGTGATCTCGCAGTGAGGACCCCGTAAGGAGTCTTGCCACAGTATTCTGCACCCGCTGGAGTTTCTGGGTCAGTCTCAAGGGCAGCCCCACATAGAGCAAGTTACAAGAATCCAGTCTGGAGGTGACCGTCGTGTGGATCACAGTGGCTAGGTCAGGGCGAGAGAGGTAAGGAGCCAACTGCTTAGCTTGGCGGAGATGAAAAAATGCCGCCTTTGTTGTAGCTGCGATCTGCACCTCCATGGAAAGGGATCTAGTAACAGTCCGCCCTTCCAATCTGCAGTGGAGTGAAACTTGTAGCTTATTCATGGGTTGTTTTGAGCAACTGCTTTTAAATGAGAACAGGAAGCAAAATGCTTACTTAAATAAATACAATGTAAGGCTGAGGTGGCCTGAATGCAGGTTCTCCAACCACCAGCGTCAAGACACTGTAAGTGGGCTAGTTAGCAGAAAGACTCCACAAGCCTCAGCTTTTGAGAGAATGCAGACCGTTTTTCCTGTCTGTTGTCCCTGACACAAGCACAAAAAATGTTTGCTATTTACCAAGGGACTTACTTGAAAGCAGAAGAGACAAATAGAACAAATAACAAAATCTTCTCTAGAGGCACTCGCTGAAGGCAACACAGAAGTCATGTCATATATGCCCAAAGTGAAGAAGAGGAAGAAGCCCAGTAAGTGACTCCAGATGTTAACTGTTTCATTGGATAAAATGAATAGGCTGGGAAATGGAGAAGAAAACCATAATGACTATGAGCAAGGTCAAAGGAACAATTTTTGCAACTGACACCCTGATCATGTGTTCCAGATTAGATGCTTGCTGTATTCTCTATTGCTCTTATGCAAGCTAGTCAGTATTCATCCTGCTCTCTTGTGTGGCTCATTTCCACGAATGCTTGGTTGCATTCATAGAACTGCAGAGTTGAAAGGGACCTTGAGGGTCATCTAGTCCAACCCGTGATGCAGGAATATGCAGGTGCCTTTACGGGGATTGAACCTGCAATCTTGGAGTTATCAGCACCACACTCTAACCAACTTAATTTATTGCTCTGGCAAAAGTAGCAGGACATCTGGCTCTGGCCTTTGAAACAGGATCAGGAGTTGGGTCAGCAGAGACAAAAGGCTGTATAAACTCTCACAAAGAAGCATATTTAATGAAATCTATGCCCTTACTTTGCTAGCTTCTTTGATTACAGAAAAGCAAGACATTTAGTGAAACAAGTGGTTTTCAAGTAAAAGTATTAAATCCAACTACTGAGGCCTGATGTTGTACTTCAAAGTTGAACCATTTGGATCAATTCCATACCTTTTCAAACATAGCCTGGAAGGTAGGTATGCTCTGTAGCCATCTGTGATGTATGGATTGTCCTTAAGGAACACTGGAATCTGCTCATAGGTGTATAAGCGAATTCCCCGAGGGACCAAAACCGGCCAGTACTGGTAACTTCCAAGCTCAATGTAATGAGCACTCTTCAGGAGCTTCTGATGCATTCCAGCAGTATTTCACTCACCAATTAAGGCAAGAGTAAAAAATACCTAGTAGTACTGAAGGCCTCTGCTACAGTTTACCTGCAAACACATCAAGACATATGATAACATCCAACTACACGTTTCACCTGTCTATCACAAAGCAGTTCTCTAAAGTTATACGGAGACCTTTCAGCGCCTTATCAGTTCAATATACTTAGGGAGCTAACGAGCAGCAGCTCTTAATATCTCTTTTTCATTGTAAACCACTTTGAGGAGTTATTTTTAAATCATCAAGTGGCTTATATATTTTTATGAAGAATATAAAATAAGGTCACCTTCCCCCCTACATACATCGAACCCTGAGAAGTTTAAAAGTTTCACACTATAGACAAGACTATGTGCCAAGGTATTTTTCTTTTCCTGAGAAGAACATTGGGACAAGAAGGCCTATCGTACAAGCCAGAAGTTATAAAGCACAGGAGAAACTTTCACCAATAGAGCCTGTTGGATTGATAAATTGAACCCAAGGCAGCAATTGGATATACTTTTTTTAAAAGGCAAATGGGTTTGTTAACAATCCACTGTTTTAACTGCTGAATATCACCACCATCTTGATTATGAAATACATAGGGAGCAAGTCTGGTTTGAACTCTGCAGGTAAATATTGTGGGAAGTCTCACAGCTGCCACAATTATAATAATTATATATTTATTTATACTCCACATTCCCCACCCCACCCACAGACAGGGACTCAAGGTGGCTTATAGATAAAAAATAAGAACAGGTAAAAACATAGAAACCCCCCCCCCAATCAATTAAACATTGACAGAATTAAAACTCTCTATGTGGTTTTTTAATGTATGTTTTGTTGAAAATTTTCAGTGGACAAGTGAAAGAAATGGAAGAAACAAAAACGGTGTTTGAAACTAATACAATGCAATATATAGGTCTATAAGTAATGTTAATGACAGAATTAAAGCGCTCTGTGTATGTGTGTGTGTGTGGTTATTTAAATTTATGTTTTGTTGGAAAATTTTAGTGGACAAGTGAAAGAAATGAAAAAACAAAAAAGGTACTTGAAACTGTAATAGTATACAATAGATAGGTATATAAGCAGTGCTTTTTTCTGGGAGTACGCACATCCCTACACATTTTGGGAATCTAAGTTTGGCCTCATTGAGGGGCAGTATTTCAATATGAGTAGGAAAATGAGAGTACCCCTAAACATTTTTTTAAAGAAAAAAAGCACTGTATATATGATGATGATAATAATACCCTCGCCTATCTGACTAGGTTTCCCCAGCCAGTACACAATTGCTAACAAGCCATTACATTTTTTATAAACGCATTCCGAGCATCCTTACATTCATGCATACACCATTTGCATCTATTAAAACCCTACCAGTGTGACATTTTAATGTATTTTTTAAAATCTTTGTTGGAAGCCGCCCAGAGTGGCTGGAGAAACCCAGCCAGGTGGGCTGGGTAGAAATAATAAATTATTATTATTATTATTATTATTATTATTATTATTATTATTATTATTATTACCAGCAGTTAAATGAAGGCAGTTAAATAAGCACCAGCCCTTTCATTTGGGATCATGCAATCCCTCTACGACACAGACATGCACGCGCTTCCCTGGGAGTTAAGCCCCGCTGGAAGAAACCGATGCCGAGCAGAAGACGCGCCTCACGCGAGAAGAAAGGAAGGCGGGCCATTGGGAAGGCGGAGGAGTCGCCCCTAGCAACCCGGCCCGCCACAAAGCCCTCGCCCCGCCGCTCACCCCGGTCGCCGCCGCTGCCTCAGCAGCCCCAGCCCTCCCCGCATCGCGCCGGGCAAAGGGCCGCTCCCCGCCTCAGCGACGAAGAACGAACGCCGCACCGCGCCGCTCCCACTTCGCCGGCCGGGCCCGCTGCCCCGCCCCCCTCGGACTGCGCCATCGCCGTGCGACCGTCGTCGCGCGAAAGCCGCGTCGCCCGGACGGCGGCAACCAATCAGGCGCCGAAGCCCCGCCCCGTCAGCGGCGCACGTGCCGCGCGCGCGCTCGCTCGCTCCGAACCAAACAAACCAAGGGGGCGAGCGGGCGCTTCGAGCCCTGACGTTGCGTAGCGACGGGAGAGAGAGAGGGAGGGGGAGAGCAGGGTTAAGGACTAGCGCATGCGTAGTCGAAAGGGAACCGCGGCGCCGGTTGGCACCTGGGGTTTGGGATTTTGAATCCTTTGGGAGACCGGGAGGCGTGGCTGAAAGGGAGCGGCCTGATTGGCTGGTGCTTCTCTCCCCTCTAATCTGTTCCTATTTCACCTGAAGAGAGGTGAATGGCCGTGGCAAAGATGGCCGTTAATTTCATATATTTATTTTTAATTTGTATTTGTTGTGATTATTATTATAATTTTTTAAATAGATATTTATTGAAGTTTTCAAAAAATAGAGAAAAAACAAAAAAACAATTAAAAACACATAAAATTTACATTCCTTACTTTCACTAACATATTTCCTTGACTTCCCCACACCTCCCCTTCTTGTATTCCAGTTCCAATTTTTAGCTCAGCAAGTTCTTGTCCCCAAATTTTACCTTATTATATTTAATTCATTTTAGTTAACCAATTTTAACTTATAAACCTCAGTCTTTATACATCAGTACTTATTCTTATAAATCTTTTTCTAAGGTCGACCCCAATTCCCTTCCACGAATTCCCCATTTTTATATTAGTAGCAAAACAGAATAAAAAGAAACAGAGTATAATTGTACACCCTTTGGATTCCCAAAGCCCCCCCCCATTATTATAATTGTTGTTTAGTCGTTTAGTCGTGTCCGACTCTTCGTGACCCCATGGACCATTGCATGCCAGGCACTCCTGTCTTCCACTGCCTCCCGCAGTTTGGTCAAACTCATGCTGGTAACCTCGAAAACACTATCCAACCATCTCATCCTCTGTCGCCCCCTTCTCCTTGTGCCCTCCATCTTTCCCAGCATCAGTGTCTTCTCCAGGGAGTCTTCTCTTCTCATGAGGTGGCCAGAGTACTGGAGCCTCAGCTTCACAATCTGTCCTTCCAGTGAGCACTCAGGGCTGATTTCCTTCAGAATGGATAGGTTTGATCTTGCAGTCCATGGGACTCTCGAGTGTCTCCTCCAGCACCATAATTCCAAAGCATCAATTCTTCGGCGATCAGCCTTCTTTATGGTCCAGCTCTCACTTCCATACATCACTACTGGGAAAACCTTAGCTTTAACTAGACAGACCTTTGTTGGCAAGGTGATGTCTCTGCTTTTTAGCAGAGGTATTATTATAATACCCCGCCTTTTTACCTGGCTGGGACTCAAACATTTCATTTTATACTATAAGTATTTCCTGTAATATTTTACTATAACCAAGCAGTGTGTAATTAAGTAAAAAAAAAAAAGGATTTCCATGAAAAGGCATGCAGCTGAGAGGATCTGAGCCCTCCTTCCTCCTCTGACCACCTTCTTTTACCCAGGCACTTTTGTCAAAGCTGAGCTCCAATATTGGGGGTCAACCACCAGGCCTCCACACAGAGCCATCTTTCCTATTGGGCTTACTGGCGCATTGCACCAGGGCGCTGGACTCTCAGGGGCCCTCAGCAAGTGGGGAAGCTGTGCGCCTTTGCCAGCGGACTCCCCTTTCCCTTCACGCCCACCAGCTGTGCCCCATCAACCATATGGTTGGTGGACATGCAGCTTCCTTCCCAAGCCTCTGCGGGAGGAGAGTGATCCCCGCAGAGGCTTGGGAAAAGATCGACAACTCTGGGAAACTGGGGGGGGGGGGGTTGGTGGTGCCTGAGGGATCTTTGCACCACGGCGCCAGATATGCTTAAGACTGCCCTGCATCCACACGCCTTTTCATGTAAGAATTCAACATCAGCTCCTGTTTTATATGTGAATAGATAGATGGGACATGGAGTAATAATAATAATAATAAATAATAATAAATTTTATTTATATCCCGCCCTCCCCAGCCGAAGCCGGGCTCAGGGTGTCTAACAACAATAAAACAATACAAAAGTACAACACAAACAACACTCTAAAATCATTCATTATAAAATTAATTAAATTCAAGCCACTGGCCACCATTTAGTGGCTGCTGTCGCATAAGTTCGGCTTTAAGATTCTGGCAATACTTTTTAAATAATGCCTTCTAAAGGGACAGTCCATTATTGATGGACTGGAAATAATGATATAATAATAATAATAATAATAATAATAATAATAATAATAATAATAATATCTTAAAGAGCATAAGATGCACCCCTTGTTTCCAAGCAGAGATCTTCCCACCACCCCAATAACCTCTGACTTTATCATGGAGAATAAAACATCTATTGATGGCTACAAATTATGATGATATTGTTATTATTTAGACATGTATACTGCCCTTCATAGGGACGCGGGTGGCGCTGTGGGTAAAACCTCAGCGCCTAGGACTTGCCGATCACATGGTCGGCGGTTCGAATCCCCGCGGCGGGGTGCGCTCCCGTCGTTCAGTCCCAGCGCCTGCCAACCTAGCAGTTCGAAAGCACCCCCGGGTGCAAGTAGTTAAATAGGGACCGCTTACCAGTGGGAAGGTAAACGGCGTTCCATGTGCTGCGCTGGCTCACCAGATGCAGCTTGTCACGCTGGCCACGTGGCCTGAAAGTGTCTGCGGACAGCGCTGGCTCCCGGCCTATAGAGTGAGATGAGCGCACAACCCTAGAGTCTGGCAAGACTGGCCCGTACGGGCAGGGGTACCTTTACCTTACTGCCCTTCATGGGACGCGGGTGGCGCTGTGGTCTAAGCCATTGAGCCTAGGGCTTGCCAATCAGAAGGTTGGCGGTTCGAATCCCTGCAACAGGGTGAGCTCCCGTTGCTTGGTCCCAGCTCCTGCCAACCTAGCAGTTCGAAAGCATGTCAAAGTGCAAGTAGATAAATAGGTACCACTCCGGCGGGAAGGTAAACAACATTTCTGTGCACTGTTCTGGTTTTGCCAAAAGTGGATTAGTCATGCTGTCCACATGACCCGGAAGCTGTACACTGGCACCCTTGGGTATTAAAGCAAGATGAGTGTCGCAACCCTAGAGTCGTCCGCGACTGGCCTTAACGGTCAGGGGTCCCTTTATCTTTATACTGCCCTTCATCCAAAGATAGGGAAACTTCCAGAGTCAAAGGTAGTAGGCTGCTGAACAATAGGCAGTAGTAGGCATCAACTGCTTTCATGCCTTTTTTGTATGTTTCCCAGAAGCGTTTGGTGGCTTACAGTGGGGAAAAGGATATTGGACTGCTACATACATGACATACATTTAAAGTAACTGCATCAAAGAAGAACCCTAGGAGCTGTTAAGGCTGCTTGGAATTGTAGGGGTGAACGACAGTTCCTAGAATACTTGGGGGGAAGCAATGTGCTCAAAATGCATGGTGTGTACCCAGCCTAAATTGGTCTGAACCCAGCTGGTATCTTTGTCTGTTTTGATCTGGGAGATTTTCTGAGCATAGAAGTTGCTTCTAAATATGGATCACTATGAAATGTTGCAACTCTGGACTTAACAGTAAACAAATCCATTGAATTTGATAAGGAATTGACTCAGGAAGCCCATGCAGCTGGACAAGAAGAGAAACTTGAGAGTTTTGAGAGTGTGAAGAAAGAGATATATGTTGTTCCTGAGGAAAAGGAAGGAGGAGCTGTAACTTTGCAGATGATAAAGGAGAGCCAGAGGCCTGACATGATGGCTACAAAGGAAAATAAGAACTTGATGGCGAAAATTTGGTCTGAATTGGAGACTGAAGAATGGAGAGATCTCCTTATGTGGAGATCTGAAGACCCAAGGATTACAAATTTGATTAAGGTGGAAGTTGGAGCTTTGGAGACATTTGGATTTGAAAGGAGTAAGAAACGAGATTCAGGCTCCACTTTTAAGTATGGAGGTCTGGCTGGAAGAAACATGGACCCTATTGGACTAGAGCTTCTCCGAGATTTGGTGCTTAATACCAAGGACTATAAAAAAAACCGGCAGAGAGGAATTGAGAGAGAATTAAGAGCTTCGGATGTGAGGTCTCCAGGCTGATAGTAGATTGACTGATAGACGCTTGTTGGGGATTGGAACCGGGAAAGGAGGGGGGGTGGAGTTTGGGAATCCAAAGGGTGTATAATTATAATCTGTTTTGCTTTTACTTTGTTTTGTTATTTGTATGAGAATTGAGGAAATCGTGGAAGGGAATTTAGGCCAACTTTAGAAAAAGGTTGAACTAAATATAAAATATAAAATGGTTAAAAATTAGGGACAAGAACTTGTTGAACCAACAATTTGAATTGGAATACAAGAGGGGGAGGTGTGGGGAAGTCAGGGAAATATGTTATTGAAAATAAGGATTGTGAATTCTATGTGTTTTTAAACTTTTTTGTTTCTTCTTTTTTGATTTTTTAATGTATTACAATGGAAAATTTTAATAAATATCTTTTTTAAAAAAATAAATAAATATGGATCACTATGACACCAATATAATTACCCAGGTACACAGGGACATCCTTCCCATGCTCTCTGTATTTCTCTCATTTGGCAGCAAAAGCAGTTTTCCCCCCATAAGACTCAACCCCAAATGTGAAAACTCTTTCCCTACCCAATCCACACCCCCACCCAACATGGCACAGAAAACCTGGACTATGAAATAAAAAGATGGAAAGACAGCTGCCAAGGGCCAGATGTTGTGGCCTTATAAATTGCAATTAAATTACACTGCCAGCTATGCTACATAACCCACCAGTTTTTATATTCTGCCATGCTGTATCATCTGATGCCACCATTCTGCCAGTTCCAGCCACATAATGACGACTTTCAGATATTTCCTGCTTTCAATCACGCACTTACTTCCCCTCACCATGTGAGTGTTTTGAAAATGTCCTATTACGTTCCCCGTTCCCCGCTCCCCGCTGATAATGACTTAAGAGTTTTTCCACATCACCATTTGCAACAGCATCTTCCTGCTCTGTTGGTTCATATACACCCTTCTACAGCATCTACTCAGTCTGTGCAGTTCCTGTTTGACACAGTGACTAGGGCTGGGCAATAGCTGTTTTTCAACATTGTGATACATCGTCAGCTAAACATTGCGATGAGGGACGCGGGTGGCGCTGTGGTCTAAACCACTGAGCCTCTTGGGCTTGCAGATCAGAAGGTTGGCGGTTCAAATCCATGTGACGGGGTGAACTCCCATTGCTCTTTCCCAGCTCCTGCCAACCTAGCAGTTCGAAAGCATACCAGTGCAAGTAGATAAATAGGTACTGCTGCAGCGGGAAGGTAAACTGCATTTCTGTGCACTCTGGCACTTGTCATGGTGTCCTGTTGCATCAGAAGCAGTTTAGTCATGCTAGCCACATGACTCGGAAAGCTGTCTGTGGGCAAACACTGGCTCCCTGGACCTGAAAAACGAGATGAGCACCTCGCCCCATAGTTGCCTTTGACTAGGTTTAACCGTCCAGGGGTCCTTTACCTTTACCATTGCGATATACAGTGGTACCTTGGGTTAAGTACTTAATTCGTTCTGGAGGTCCGTTCTTAACCTGAAACTGTTCTTAACCTGAAGCACCATTTTAGCTAATGGAGCCTCCTTATGCCGCTGTGCTGCCGGAGCACGATTTCTGTTCTCATTCTTAAGCAAAGTTCTTAATCTGAGGTATTATTTCAGGGTTAGCAGAGTCTGTAACCTGAAGTGTATGTAGCCTGAAGCGTATGTAACCCGAGGTACCACTGTACTGATATACAGTGGTACCTCGGGATGCGAACGGGATCCGTTCCGGAGCCCCGTTTGCATCCTGAACAGAACTTAAGACGCAACTGCATGTCTGCGCGTGTGCAGGTTGCGTTTCGCCGCTTCCGCACATGCGTGTGACATTTTGACCGTCTGCGCATGCACGAGTGGCGAAACCCGGAAGTAACGCGCTCCGTTACTTCTGGGTTGCCGTGGAGCGCAACCTGAAAATACTTATCCTGAAGCGTATTTATTCCGAGGTATGACTGTACCACGATGTCTGAAATAAGGATGTACGTGTGTGTGTGTGTGTGTGTGTGTATCTATCTATCATCTATCTATCTATCTATTTATATGGAACTGATAATACACATTGCATTATGCTATATCTTAATGTGTTTTTCATGCTTTCTTTCAACACTTTGTTAAAAGAAAAAAAACCAACAAAAATCTAGCTGGAGTTGATGGGAGTTGCTGTCCCCAAATAACTGGAGGGCACCAGGTTGGTGAAGGCTGATCTTAAGGCTGCTAGCTCTTGATTTTAAACGTTCTTTCCAATGCATTCAAGCTACTTGAAAGGAGATTTCCACTAAACACCAGGAAGAACTTTCTGACTGTAAGAGCTGTTTGACAGTGGAGCAATTTCCCTTGGGAGGTGGTGGACTCTCCTTCCTTGGAGGTTTTTAAGCAGAGGTTGGGTGGCCATCTGTCATGGATGCTTTAGTTGAGACTTCTGCATTGTAGGGGGTTGGACTTGATGGTGCTAGGGTCCCTTCCAACTCTACAATTTGATGATTCCCCTGCCCCCCAGAACCACGTGAGCCAGAGGAGAGTCTGGATTAGATGACTCTGAGAAGCTGGGGTATAGTCGGAGTTGAACCTGGTGCCCACATTTATGGGTGAAGCTGAAAACGCTCTTGCCAGGTCTTGGACAGAACCTGGAACTTACAATTTTCTGGCCACTCAGAATCTACTTTGTAACCCTGTCTTAAACTTAACATTTCCCTTTACAATACCATTTGCCAAAACTTAGTTTTCTTCACGCTTTCCAGCAGATGTCACTCTGTCTCTGCATAATTTCCATTGGAAGTAGTGCTTTCACTGATAGAGGAACAGAAGGGCTGCCCTGGTAGTCCCTGTTCTCAACAAAGGCCACAAAGAGAGTTTTGTTGTGGCTTTCTAAAAACTACCAGATTGATTGCGGCAGAAGCTATACAGTATATCAGGCATAGGCAAACTCGGCCCTCCAGATGTTTTGGGACTACAACTCCCATCATCCCTAGCTAACAGGACCAGTGGTCAGGGATGATGGGAGTTGTCGTCCCCAAACATCTGGAGGTCTGAGTTTGCCAGGCCTGATATATATCTATGCATGAGTCTAGAGTAAAAAACAATGCAAGCAATGCGAAGGAAACTTGTAGAAACCCAAGGATATGGTGCTTGCTTTCGGGAAATGGCCCTAGTTTAGTGCAGAGCGTCTGCTTTGCAGGCAGATGGTCCTGGGTTCAATCCCTGGCATTTCCAGGTAGTGCTGGGAGGGACTCCCTGTCTAAAATCCTGGAGAGCTGCTATGTCATGGACTGGTTAGATGTAGAGGAATGGTGGGAGCAACCAGCTGTGGAATCCCCCAGGGAAGAAGGCTCAGAGCCAGGGTGGTGGGACGATGATGAGTGGTCAGAGGAAGAAGACTGGGAGGAGGAGGTGTCAGCAGCTGAAAATGTAACAAGGCCTAGGGAGCTGGGGGAAGTCTGTGGCGAAGAGAAGTCCAGAATCAAAGTAGGAGAGGAGGGAAGCCAAGAGGCAGAGATGAGTCTGGCTGGTGAAGAAACCAAGGTGTCTCTCCCTCCTACTGCTACAAGCTCTCTTCCCCGCTGGTCTCCCATGAGAGGCATGATGTGGGAGGTGCAAAGGCAGACACACATGCGCTGTCTCAGATTGCTTGAGAAAAAACTGGGAGAGGAGGAGAAATAGGCAGCTGTGGGAAGGCAGGAACCTTCAGTCTCTGCAACTGCTTCATAGGGGCAAAACCTACCAAAGAAGAGTTGCTGTGCTCATTAGGCCTGACACTCCCATGCAGATCCTGTTTTTCTAATAACTTCACCTACTCTGGGTGATCTACTGCTGGCTCACTCCTGACATGCCACCTGGTCCATGTAGACCATACTGGAGTAAGGCGACCCAATGGTCTAACTTGGTATGCAGCAGCTTCTCTTAAGTATAGTTCAACATAGGCTGTGCTCCTGCTCCACCCTGCTCACCCAACTTGTATATCAGGAATGAAATGGATGCTGCCAAACAACTGTGGCATTGCTGATGCCAGTGAATTTATGAAGGGTGCTTCTCAAATTTCCCTTTGGTTGGGCAAGAAGCGAGCCTTGAAAGCGGTCCATTAAGGTGAATGGGACACTGCCCCACCAAACTCAGTGTGCCCCCAGGCAGCCCCCTATCCCTGTGTTGACATTTCCATTCCACCTTAAGGAACAGACATGGGATTGTTACGTGTCACATGTCTGTTTACATTCCAGCACAGTATGCTGGGAACTTCTGTTGTGTGTATTGCTTTTGCTTTTAGCTGTTCTCTCTGAGACGACATGAGAAAGAGAGATGACAGGTTTCTTTGTCCTGATTTATGATTAATAAATCTGTAGTTGTAGTATGCTTCCACAAGCCTCACGCCTATTCTGTGTGCACAGTTCAATCTGCTGATAGTGTGCCCTGGCTGTGAAGCCTGGGTCGCTGATTTACATCGGAGCAGAGGTGATGGCCTTGCACGGGTCGGTGGATGGAGACAGCCGAGCTGGGGCTTGCCAACTGGCCTCCCATCCCTCTGCATGCCGACACCCTGCCTGTTTTACAGACAGACAGTCCGGGGGGTGTCATTACCTGCCAGCTTCTTCCTCCTCCTCAGTCTCAGTGTTGGCCCTTGGAGGACTCAGCAGGGAAGTGGATAACGATGAAACTAGAATTAGTTGCCTCTGCCTGCCGTTAGATCTGGCACCATCGACTGTTGGGCTCCCTGCCTTCTGCCCCACCCCTCCCCATCAGCACCCGCTGCCCCTGGAAGGGGGCATTTGTGATGCTTTTAATAACTGTGGACTGAGTTTGAATGCAACCTCTGTAGAATGATGGCTTACCTTTCAGTTCTGCATGGATATCTTTTAACTCTACACATTATGGGGCTGTCTATAGCAAGCTGACATTTTCGCCTGATGCATCTCCCCAAGGAAGCTGAGGTCTGGGGGGGTGGGGTGGGGGGGAGCCCTTCAGATGCTCCTCTCTTGAACAGAGCTGAAATTTCAGAGGGCAGCTGGATTTGCTAATATTCTGTGTTTCAACACACTGAGTGTGAGGCGCAATTATGGGACATGAGGCAGAACAGCTTGCTCGATTGCCGTTGTATTAACTCCACAGAGCTGATGGTAGTTTAAAAAAAATGGGCTTGCTCGCAGACTAAGCCAATATATAGGGTCTGGAAGGTAAATCCAAGCCAACTGTAAATTGTGCCATAGTATCTTTCTAATTCATGGAGCCATGCCCTCTACCCCAAAATGCTCTCTTGTTTTAAATCACTTTGGAATTATTACGGTGGGAAGAGGAGGCCATTTGTTTGTGCAGCATTAATAGAAATAACATCACCCACAGTTTGCAGTGAGGCTGTGTGCTGTCAACCCCATTGGCTGGCTCAGATTTATTTTGCTGGCCATTAGGCTTAATGACAATTGTCCTTTTATGTTAAAGTGCGATCTAGTGCAAAAACAAGCACATACGCAATGGTGTCTGGATAATTGTCTGGGAAACAGGGCTGGATTCAACATTTTATAGGCGAAGGCGAATTCTTAAAGGAAAAGACAGTTCTGCAGTGATGGTGATGAGTCAGTCAGCAACACTCAGCAGGGATGGGGTTGTGGTACAAGACATCTGGTGGGCACCAGGTTGGGAGAGCTGGTTGTAGCCTATAGACCCATCTCCTTAACCCCACCCCATAATGATTTGGGAGGGCACTGAGCTGGCTGCCGCTGACTTGGAGTTTCTTGTGGTTTTCAAGTGGCGCAGGAAGGACACAACCTTTAGCATCTTCCATGCCTGTATGCCTCTTTCTGTAAGTGTTCATGCAATTGCATAGCGTGTAGCCACAGGGGCAGTTGACCCGGGCGCAAAATTGTTAGGTCACAAAATTCCAACTCCCAGTGCTGCCTCAATACAGCTGCGTGCTTCCATTGCTGGGCTCCGTTGAAAATGCTTCTCCATGCGAACCAGGAAGTGACCACTCCAGGCAACAGAATGACTCTTATTTTCTTATCTCTGTGGCTGTGATTTCCTGGGTGATGCAGACGCCGTTAGGTACTTGAATGCACATGCATACTCCATCCATTCCCTCTCTCCCACCCCTCTGCGCAGCCCTGGGTGCTGGCAACCCACGCTACGACACTGAGCTCATGTGATATTGGATATCTCAGCAGAAGCAAGAGAGCTGAGAATCGAACGTTTCTGATTGACGTCGACTCAAGGAATCCCCAGGACCTCTTTTCTGTCCTTGATTATGGCCTTCTAAGGCCTGGCCCACTGCCCCCCTTCCTGCAGTAAGATGGGAAATAATGTTTATTTTTGTATGCTTCCATTTTACTTATATTTGAAACATTTTCCCTGCTTTTTCTAATTGCAAAGTCTTTGATCACATCCTCAAAACTAATCTTATGTAATACATCTGCTTCTATGCGTAGTAGAGATAAGGCATCCAACAGAAGTTCTGTTGGGATTGTTAATACAAACACATTCTTTATTATGGTCCAAAGACCCGCAAAAACAATTTCAAAAGCAAAGTACAGCAGAAATACAGAAAAGATAAAACTAGACAGCCACTGTTTTATCCAAGACATGTTGATTTGTAATTCTTTCTACCTCCGTGAGATATTTTTGCCACGGCCAGGGTTATATCATTTTTCTTATCTTCAAGGAGATACTTAAGATAAAAGATAACAGGGTTTCCAGGTAAATTGACCAATAAGGGCTTAATTAATTGGTTCCTGGCTTGTTTATACAGCCCACAGTATAGTAAAATATGTTTCATGCAATCAACAGCCTGAGAGCATAAACAGAGTCTATTCTGGTAAGGTGTACCAGTCAGCCTGCCGTTTAGGGGATTTTAAAAATATACTTCAACTGAGAAAATGAATGTTTAGCTGAGCAATTTGTGACCGTTAATGTTAAATATCCAGCAATGGAAAATTTCTGTGGTGCCCCCTTTCTATGATGTTCTAAGCACATGTTTATTTTGCTTAATGGTTAATCTAGCCCTGCTTAGAACATAAGGAAGGATGGAGCAAAAACCCAGCCAGTTCCTTTTCTCCCTTCCTCCTCTTTGGCTGTTTCCTGGGCTCCCAAGCTCTGACAGGGACCCCTTAAGAGTCCATCTCCGCTTCTCCCCATCCCCGACCCCCTGAGACACCCCCCCAAGCAATGCCCCAACTACTAGCTGCTGTGACCTGAAGAGATCCAAGACCCCGATCCTAACGCATGAGGCAACAGCAACAACAGTGGCATAATTCAGTGGGGTTTTTTTCTCCCCTCCTCTTTCTCCCCCCACTGCCTCTCGAAAGAACGGCAGTGTTATTATTCATCTGTACAACTTCAGACGCGAGGCGAAGACGAAGCAATTACTACCTTTTGGACTGTCAGGCCTCGTTGCAAGTTTTGAGTGACAGCGGAGAAGCCGCGCGCCAAGGCTCACCCCAAGTTTACGGACAGGCCTACTGGCTGAGAGGCTCCGGTGATTTAATTTCTGGGAGTTGAAATGTATTTATTGTTTGATGGCCTACTAAATTATGAGGCTGCGGGCTTGTCAAACACATTTGCCAGATTTTCCCGCGCATCATCCCAGGTGGAGAGCCTGATAAACAGCCTGGCATCACATCACATGGAATGACCGATGGATGCGTCATATATTTTTAATAGACATAATGTTTTAATAAACATCTACCCACACGTTACTAAAACACTGGCTTTAAAAAGAGGGAACCGAGCGGGGGGGACTTGCCTTGAGCCATGTAGCTACCCAGCTGTGAATTTTATAATGCAAGCATCTCTACATCATTAGATGTTATGATGGCTCTTCCAGCTACCCAACTAATAATTGTCTAGGCACACTTTAAAAAAAACAAAACAACTGAAAAAGTTTCACACAATAGGACTGTGGCTTAATATCACCCAGGAGTCAGACACAGATTGTGCACTGTGCTCCAGCATATCTTCAGAGCATGTGCAGAGTATCGCTGAGAAACTGAAACATGCACTCACTTGTACCTGAGCACAGGGGCAGAAGGTTTGATTTCGAGGTAGGTGTGAGTCCACAGCACCCATTGTTTTAGCCAATTAAACACTACACAAAAGTGAAGGAAAACCACTATGTTCTTACACATGTATGGAATTCTATCCAGAATATGATGCTTGGCATAGAATTTGTGTTTCTGTGTATCTCAGTTTTTACTAAAACAGGCAAGGAAGAGTTTCTAGTCCTCAGTGATGTTTGGAAGGGATGTTTGAAAGCAAACACAAAAGCTGGGGTATTGAAACCGGAAAAGTAGTTTTATAAAAGTGAGGTTTTCTCAGGATTTGATTTAAAAGCAAAACCTGTAAGCCTATTTCCATGGAATCAAGCTGTGCTTAAGGCTGTAATCGTACGCACATTTGTTGGGAGTAATCCCCATATTCCAATAAATAATACAAACGATGTGTGTATATTCCATCGACACACAATGTGCAATGCAATCTGATGCATAAGACCTACTGATTTCAATTGGACTGTCTTCCTTGAGAGCGCGACAAATTGGTTCCTTGCATTAGTTGTGACTTCTGGAAAAGGAAAAGGAAACTGCAAACTCTGATCATTACATTGTAGATAGCAAATCAAACACAATTTCTCCCAATATTTCTGTGCAGAAAAATTTCTGCTGTTTTCCCTGCCTAGCTTTGCAAGTTTGGGTCAATAGTATATTGAGGATCGTACTGTTAAATTGCCACTTGATCTTTCCATAGTTTCTTCAAGCCCCATTCCTCTCCTCCACCAGCCCCTGATTCCTAAGGGAATGTGGTTTCATTAACTAGCAAAGAAATATGTTTCTTCCCCGAAGAAAATATGAGCTGCATTTGCTGCTGCTTGTTTTTGGCTTTGATGGCTGTGTCTATTAGAGAGTGATTTCTAGTGCATCCCTCTTGTTTCTGTCACCGTTCATAAACTCCGCTCCCAGAGGCTCTGGAGAAACTTGATCTCTGTCTTCTTTTAAATTATGCTGTGGCTTCCTAGGTGGGAAACGAGAGTTGCCACCTTGGGCAGCAGCCGAGGCGTGTCTACTCAGAAGTAAGCCCCACTCACTGCATTCAGAGGGTTTTACTCCCATGCAAAGGATTGCAGCTTGGGGTGGAGAAATATCTCAGTTTCAATTTCTATCCATTTTCTCATTTTTTAAGCCTTCAGTTCAGCTCTCCACATTCTTGCATATGTTTGGGATTTTTAAAAAAGTCCTGCTGAAAGTTTGTCAGCATTTTGGCATACATGTCTCCTAATGTACACAGTTTATTTGGTATGCACTTTTGTCTTATGTTAATTTCATTAATCATAGAATTGTAGAGTTGGAGGGGACCACGAGGGTCATCTAGTCTAACCCAGAATCTTTTGCCCCAGATGTGGCTCAAACACACAACCCTGAGATTAAGAGTCTCCTACTGTACTGACTGTCCAACCCATGCATTTCTTCTGCATGTTGCTTTTGCTAACATATGCGATTTTATGCACACTTTCCACTGATATGCACATTTTTAGCACACATCACTTGGCTGGAGAAGCGCATCATGAAATATGAAGAAATGGGAATTTCAAAGTATAGCTCGGTTTTCACAATGTTTCAGGAAAGTGTGAATTAGGTCATTCAAGCTGAATGGAAATTATGGAAAGTCTAACTATCCATTATATGGTTAGTATTGCTATTCACCAGTGGAGCAAAACAAGGTGATTATTGCCAACCCCCCAAAAATATTACGGGATAGTAAGTAAAGAGAACTAGCGTGGTGTAAGTGGCGGAGTCAAGCACAGAACCTTCTCCCCTGGAACACTGAAAATCTTGCTCAGCCTCCCGATATTTCAGCATTCTCAAGCCAACCTTCACCTTCATAAGGACTAGGAACTTGAGGGAGTTGTGCTCCATCCAGACCCTCCAAGTGTCCCTATTTTACAGGGTCTGCCCCAGCTTTACAGGTGCCCTCCCTGTTTCTGATTTGATCCCGGAATGTCCCGCTTTTCCTTGTTGTTGTTGTTTAGTCGTGTCCGACTCTTCGTGACCCCATGGACCAGAGCACGCCAGGCACTCCTGTCTTCCACTGCCTCCCGCAGTTTGGTCAAACTCATGCTGGTCGCTTCGAGAACACTGTCCAACCATCTCATCCTCTGTCGTTCCCTTCTCCTTGTGCCCTTAATCTTTCCCAACATCAGGGTCTTTTCCAGGGAGTCTTCTCTTCTCATGAGGTGGCCAAAGTATTGGAGCCTCAGCTTCAGGATCTGTCCTTCCAGTGAGCACTCATGGCTGATTTCCTTCAGAATGGATAGGTTTGATCTTCTTGCAGTCCACGGGACTCTCAAGAGTCTCCTCCAGCACCATAATTCAAAAACATCAATTCCTTAGGATGTCCCTATTTTCATTGGAGAAATGTTGGAGGGTATGGAGTTATGCGACTCCCGAGCCAAAGAGATAAGTAACTATCCAATCTTTAGAAGACATCTGATGGTAGCCCTGTATACACAAGTTTTTAAAAATGTTTTATTGTGTTTTTATATATGTTGGAAGCTGCCAAGAGTGGCTGGAGCAAGCCAGTCAGATGGGCAGGGTACAAATAATAAAGTTGTCGATGTTGTTGTTATTATATAGGGTGCCCCTATTTTCATTGGAGAAAATGTTGGAGGGTATGTCCATCTCCCAGGAATTATGCTTTGAAAGCCACGTTGGGCTTTTCCTGCCACCAAGCGGCATATGAACTTTATTAAATAAATAAGAAAATGTGAGCTTTTTGTGTGTCAGGTTGCACACCAGGAATGCAATAAATGTCTGTTTTGCCACCTGCCTGGAACTGAAAACAAGGGCTTGATGGCAGACCACAGCAATTGACTTTTGCATTGGTAGCCCTTGCCTGATCTCCTGATGGCCGAGTTGCTGCTGTTTGCAAGGAAGGAGAGAGAGAGAGAGCGCTGTGTGAGTGCACCAGCAGGATAGCGTCATTGTGTGAACACAGATTAAAAACACAGTTCTGGAAATGCCACGAGTGCGTAGCAAACAGGAGGCAGAACGCAGCCTAAATTAGCGTCTTCTCCAAAGAGAAAACAACACCTTCTGAGACCACCATTCCTCTCTGTTGTTTAACCTAATGCAAGGGCCCACTTTTATGGCAGGGCGGCTATGGCATATTGCCCCCCCCCCCCGCGCACATAGTTATTAAGCAAAACGAAACGCTGTCGAATTTCTCTGACCACCGTGTTTACACATCAGGAGCGTGCTGTCAGGGCAAAGTCTCGAAAGTCTTTGTGGGTTATGACATTCCCTCTTAAATGTGCTGAGCTTTCTTTTTAACCTTTCGTAAAACGTTGTGATCTTTATGGACTGTATCATATTGTGCCATAATGTGCTTTATTGTCCACAGAATAAGCTTTTCTTAAAGATAATTGGAAAGCTGGAAATGGCTGCTATCGGATGGTGTTTTTTTTTTATTAAAAAAAAATACATTATTTCTGAAATGGGGCTGGTGTGTAATAATGACCCTATCTGTTCAAGATTTAAGATTTGCCTTGGCAGAGAAAATTGATCCATTTCACCTTTGTCTAATGGAAATTTTTATCTTGGATTATCTGTTTATGTAAATGAATGTTCCTATGAAAAGAGAACTTGAGGGGGCTGTAAATCTCACTGACACTTCGGTTTCATGGGGGGGAAATTGGAAAGGAGGCTAGTATTTATCTGTCTGAAATTGGTTATAAAAACAAAATTATCTGCATGTACTTCAGCATCTGATGTTCTCTGGAATTTCATTATGCTTTTGAATAATGTGTGGCTACAATATGAATATGAAGGATTCTTTCTCCCCCTTCCTTTTGACTAGGTTACAAGTTCCAGCCGCAACACACATCCCTTACTAATACCAGCAATTTCATGCTTAACACTCTCTGCAGTGCAGCCATAGTCAACATGGTGCCCTCCAGATGTGGTGGACGACACCTCCCACCATCTCTCACCATTGGCCATGCTGGCTGGAGCGGATGGGAATTGTAGTCCAAAAGAGCACCACATTCACTATCCCTGCTGCAGTGTCCAGCTAGCAGAGCTTTAGTATGTTGTGACATCATGACATTCCACCTCCTGCATGACAGCCAATCACATGTGGAGCCCTGCTAGTAGAACTTTAATATATTGTGACATCATGACATCCAGCCCGCCAGGGCCAGATTTAGGTTTGATGAGGCCCTAAGCTACTGAAGGTAATGGGGCCCTTTATATGTCCAGCTGTCCTTTGTCAACAACCAATTGTCACTGTTTTTTTGTGTTGAGTATATGCTATATGGTAATATATGGACCTAATAGGTATCTAAAGCCATTTGCACGTAACAAAATAGGTATTTTATCAAAGTAATTGTTGAACTGAAATACAGTTAAGAAGAAGTATATTAATAGTGAAATACAATTAAGAAGAAGTATATTAATAGTGAAATATTTATTAAGCTCTAACTTAAAATGATTTTTTTATTCATAACAAACTTAGTAATGCAAACACATTGGCATTTGGCAATAACAAAAGTTCCTTTAGAAACACAATTTACAAAGACTCATAATCTAGTCTCTAGAAACTTGCTATAACATGATATAATAATAGCAAATCAGTAATGTTTTAGGGAGCAGGTTAGCAGGCGGGGCCCATTAATTATATCATAGGAGCCTACACAACACAACACAACACAAAACAAAACACTGTTGCTGTATGTAGGTTTTATTTTATTTGTTTTTTATCTTATATTTTGGAAATGTACATCCAGGTATTTTTCCTTTAATTTTTTTTAGGGCCCCCAAGAGAGTGAGGCCCTAATCTATAGCTTGTTTAGCTTATATATAAATTTGGCACTGCTGTCTGCTCCCATGACAGTCAATCATGTGTGGAACAAGGACAGGGAAACTTGGAAACTGTTTTACAGTCTGCACTGGTATTGAAGGTCTGAGAACTGCCTGTCACACTTTGCATTTGACCATCTTGTTTTCAGTGGCTTCCACACTTCTTTCTGGAGCTTTAGCACAGTGGGGTCTTTGGGGCTTTTGTTTAGCAGAGCATCTTGGACACTCCCAATTACACTTGGCTACCAGAGTTCTACTTTCCACATTTCCCTGCCAGGGAGCTGCAATGACACTCAGGCAATGTGGGCAGCATTAATTGTCACCTGAGCGCTTGGCAGGTGAGATTGAGATAGATGGAACGAGTAAAAAGCAGCGTTGAGATACAATTGCCGACTTAACATTCCATTTGTGTACAACCAAAAAAGGAGGCTGGGAAAGGACAAAGGGGAGGGACAATTCCTGCTATTTTCTTGAGCTAGTAGGTTTGCCTGCCGCAGGGACTCTGCAATGCTGCAAAAAGGGATGGCCAGCCTGCTGCTAGAGACACTTCTGATCACCACACAGCTTCATATTAACTTGCCACCAGCTGACCCATTCGTTGTAAACAACTTCCTCCAGGCACAGTTTTAATCTGGGCTCCTTAGCATGTTAAGGAATGAGTTAATTCTCCATAAGATGGTAAAGTTAAAGGTAAAGGGACCCCTGACCATTAGGTCCAGTCGTGGCCGACTCTGGGGTTGTGGCGCTCATCTCGCTTTATTGGTCGAGGGAGCCGGCGTACAGCTTCTGTGTCATGTGGCCAGCATGACTAAGCCGCTTCTGGCGAACCAGAGCAGCGCACAGAAACACTGTTTACCTTCCCGTTGGAGCGGTACCTATTTATCTACTTGCACTTTGATGTGCTTTCGAACTGCTAGGTTGGCAGGAGCAGGGACCGAGCAACGGGAGCTCACCCTGTCATGGGGATTCGAACTGCCAACCTTCTGATCAGCATGTCCTAGGCTCAGTGGTTTAACCCACAGCGCCACCTGCATCCCCCATAAGATGGTACAAAAGCTTTCCCCCCCCAGGATAAAGCTGCAGAACATTCATGACTGTCATATCTTTGTTGCTGTGCAGACTGGCATGTAGCGTTGGCTCTTATAGCTGGAAAGACTCGTGAAGAAGAAACAGAGGACTGAAGTTGCAGGACTTTGGAGAAAGGTCTCTGAAAGCTGAAAACCCTCTCTGGGCTCAGAGAGAGGAGCCTTCTTGAAGCAACTAGGTATAGTGTATGTCTAGTGCAGATGTTTTGAGACTACAATTCCCATCATCCCTGACCACTTGTCCTGTTAGCTAGGGATGCTGGGAGTTGTAGTCCGAAAACATCTGGAGGGCCAAATTTGGCCATGCCTGGTCTAGTGTGTTTTGCGTTTACTAAGTAAAACAGCCTCTGCTACACTTTGTCTGCTGTGGGAAGTTGTATTGCTTCTGATTGTGCACAATCACCCAACAGGTTATTAGCACAAACATTCAGCCTAGGAGCAGGGAAGGAAGGAATTGGATTCAGTTTTGCATGTAAAGGTGAACCTAGTTTGCTCTTTGCGGATCAATACGTGAACCAAAACACTGCCATCCTTTATTAGGGCGAAGTGTGAAAATATTGGTGAAAATGGCATACAGAAATGCATTATATTTTTTGCAAAAATGTGTATATTAGGCAGAATGGCATACAAATGTGTATATTATGAGAAATTTCTTTTAAAGTGTTGAATTGTCATGAGGCCTTTTTTAAAAAAGGCAAACTGATGTAGAAATGTGGAGAACTGAACTTAAGGTCAGAAAAATGGAAAACTGAGAAAAAGCTGAAATTGACAAATTCGCTCATTCCTACTTAGGGCTAGACCCTGGAATTTATTTTCAATGGTCTAATTCAGCCCTTCTTCATAAGGAAAATGAAAATAGTGCTCTTAAGCACACACAGAGGGCCTTTCTTTTACCACCTAATAACTACCATCATATAGCACACATAAATATGTCTGTCTGGTTTTTGTTTTCTAAAACAGGGTTGATTTGATGTGCTCCAGACCTTAAATTCATTTTTTTACTGATGTTAGCTAGGAAGGAGGGATGGAAATATCAAAATCAAACAAACAGTACCCAGGATTAGAGAGCAAGGCTTTGGATGGCGATCAAGTAAGGTTTATACAAAGTAGACCCATTGAAGTTAATGGACCTTAACTTAGCCATGTTCATTAATTTCAGTGGTCTACTCTGAGTAAAGCTTAGTTGAATGGCTCTGAACATGTGCAGAATCTTTTCTTCTTAAGAAATGGCGAAGGGCCACCATAGCTCAATAGTAGAGCATCCATATTCCGTGCAGAAGATTCTAGGATCATTCCCTGGTTGGCATCTCCAATGGGACTGGGAGGGACCCCTGCAAGAAACCCTGGTGAGTCACTGCCAATCAGTGTAAACGATACTGAACTAGATGGACCAATGGTCTGACTCGATGTAAGGCAGCTTACTATGCATAATTACAACCAGCTGACATTTTGTGGGCGGGGGATTGGGTGCAAAAAGCCTGGTCCTTGGCCTCTTCCATTGCAAAAATAAGAGTACCGTTTCGTTCTAGGACATTTCTGCCAATGAGCTATTAAAAATGGAGCAGACTTGCGGAGGTGGAAGCAGGCGGAGGGAGAGCTTTGGACATGGAAGAGACTAAGCCTGGCTCCTTTCCATGGCTAAAGACTGGGAGAAAGAGGTCCATCATTTCTTTGAACTCATCTTGCATTCAGCCAGCTGCATATAAATTTCCTCCGAACTCATCAAGCCCTCACTGTTTGGCCTCCACTGACTGATACTGCCTCATCATACTTAATCTAGGGTGAAATTTCCTCGTCTGAGCTAAATTACTCGCAGCCATCAAGGGAAGCGATATTTATTTTTCGCGGGGCTAATGACCTGTCCCCCGGACCCACCCACTGATGGTTATTTACTAGGCCCCAGATGCTTGAACTCAAAATGAGTGCTAATGTCAGCAGGAACCATCCCTCATCCAGCCCTCTGATTGAATTGGAGCCTTCCCATTGACATTGACTCGGTGACTTTTAAGGCCATTAGCCTCGGTGAGAGATGAACCTCTCGTCATCGCTTTGACGCTGACAGCTGATTAGCAACAAATGACAAGCCAGGAAAGGGGGCTTTTCTTGGCCAGGGGGGCAGAGGGAGAAGAACGGGTGACCAGAGGCAGAGGCTGAGAAAGGCACAGGAAAACCTGGGGGTGGAATAACACGTAGCCAATATGCGTGTGTGTTCAAAGTGCATGTTTTGCAACAGCAGCCCTATAGGGCCCCATCTTGCAGGTGTCGGGGCTGAGAGATAGGAGCTTATGTACTGCGTTCAGAACTGATACAGAATTTGAACAAGGGGATTTTCCCTTCTATAGCTCAGGGGCAGAGGACCTGTAAATAGTGACAGAGCTGTTTGCTGAAACCCCAAGCTGCCATGATGCACATGCAAAATTGAGAGCTGGGGGATGGGTGTGTTCAAACGAGATGTGCCAGTAAATGTGTGATTGCATACAACACAGCAGCCATGGGGTTAATGGAGGCATCCCTCCTGGCCCAACACAAGGTGATTTGCAAATATAGCTTCACAAGTGGGATCTGAAGTGAAAAGTCGAACCACACCTTATGTTAAATGTGCAACATGCACCCCCTTCCCTTTTAAAAAAATGCAAATTGAGTGTGTGTGTGTGTGTGTGGAGGGGCAATGTGAGTTTTAACTCTCTCCTAGTGAGCCATGACCCCCTCAAAAAATACCCTTGCATTATTTTCCTGGAAGATGTTTAGTAGGGCCAATTCTGGGGTAATTTCTAATACTTGCTTAGTTATTTTACATATTTCTCATATGGTTGTTGTCCAGAATAGTTGGATTTTGGGACACTCCCACCACATGTGGAGGTATGTGCCTGTGGAGGTGCACCCTCTTCAGCATTTTGGTGAGGTTCCTGGGCATATTAGCGCTGGTTTCCTTGGTTTAGGTACCACCTGTCGGTAAGTTTCAGAGTGAGTTCTTTTCTTTTCGTTACAAATCAATATGGCGAACCTGATCCAAAACACCCACTCACCCCACTCACACATGAAGACAAAGATCACCATAGCCAACCACAAACAAACAACCACACCCGAGGCCAACCCCAACCTCTCTCACCACCAAAGAAACACAAGTGAATAGCAGAGAACCTGCACAAGCGACGCTGACACAAAACCCCACATATATTAAGTAATATAGAAACATCGCCACCCGACCCCACCCCCACTCACCTTTCCCCCTCCCCCTCTTTCCCCCCTTTCTTCCTAATGTCTCAAGAAGCTGATCTGTAAGAAATGTTACTTGAAAAAAGAGAGAGAGAGATTGCACATACTTTTGTAAACCAAGAAAATCTTTAATAGAAATATTTTTTTAAAAAACCACCCTTGCACATCAAATTACCCTTAAGAATAAAAGTTCTCTGTGGTGCCAACGATGGCATTTTTCTAAGGCTAATTGCCACAGGGGGCAGTTTTCATGGGGGTGACGTGGTGGAGGAGGGGAGGATTAGACTTCCTCCATGGGCTGCACTCCCAGTAGTAACTGTCCCTCCCACACGACTCAATATCAATTAAAAAATAAATAAATCTGATGCTAGGCTGACACTGTGGCTGTGTGAAGTGCTCCTCTTCAGTGTTCCAGCCAGCCATGCCCCCCATCAGAATACTCCAATCCGTCCCCACCCCTGACACTTGGTATGTTCGCTCCTCATTGTGCAATCGTTTTTGGAGGGGTTCCCTCTCTGGAGTGCTGCTTCTTCCTTTTAATTTTTTTATCTACATAAATTTATGTAGACAAAGATTAAATGTAAAGTATTGGTTGTGTTTAGAATAGATTTAGGAAAGATTTAGAAAACTTATTGATTAGAATATTCGTGTGAGATTGTATGGGAATAATACAGAATAACAGATACAATCTTGCTTTAAATGTATATAGGAAATGCAATGTAAGCGATGGAAGTCAATCAATGAAATATTATTAATATTTTCATATTGAGATATTTGTAGAATAAATTTGGAAGAAATTCTTCCAACTTTTCTTCTTCTTTTTTCTTTCCTTCTCCCCCCCCTTTTGTTCTTTTTTTTATATATGTGTGCTTATCTGAAATATATATGTATGTATTTGCAATATTTTGCTTATATTTTGTAATAATTATGTTAAATAAATTAATAAAATAATAATATTTTTTTTTACTTCTGCAAGAGCCTTGGCTTTATTTATTTATTACTTTTATACCACACCAAGGATTTCAAGGGGATGTAAACAGCTCCCAAATCTGATCCTCACAACAGCCCTGTGAGGTAGGTTAGGTGGAAAGGTATTAACTGACCCAAGCTCACTCATTCAGGCTCCAGGACTGTGTAGCTTCGCTTGCCCTCTTGCCAAGAGGATGGGGAGCTGTCCAGCAGGTCAGAAAACCGGTTTTTTCGCAAGAGCAAAGGAGCTGTCCAATTATAGGCAGAGTGAGCTGAGCTAAATAGAAATAAAGATGCCGCATTATAGGCCCTGTCTTCTTCTTCTAATAGCCCTGACCATTAGGTCCAGTCATGGACGACTCTGGGGTTGCAGCGCTCATCTCGCTTTACTGGCCAAGGGAGCCGGCGTAAAGCTTCCGGGTCATGTGGCCAGCATGACTAAGCCGCTTCTGGCGAACCAGAGCAGCGTACGGAAACGCCGTTTACCTTCCCTATTTATCTACTTGCACTTTGATGTGCTTTTGAACTGCTAGGTTGGCAGGAGCTGGGACAGAGCAACGGGAGCTCACCCCGTCACAGGGATTCGAACCGCCAACCTTCTATTTGGCAAGTCCTAGGCTCTGTGGTTTAACCCACAGCGCCACCTGCGTCCCCTTCGCAGGATACTCAGGGCTATATGCCAGTGGTGGGTGGAGCCAGAGATATAAGTAGGTGCATCTAATAGGCTATTTTCTTCACACCCACCCACCCACTCACACACACACTCACACACACACCTCTGTCTTCCATCCAGGCAAGCAAGACACATTATCTGAGTTCAAGGACACAGTCCAGACAGGGGGAAATTCTCAAGGAGAATGAGAAGCAAGACCAGTGACCTTGGGAGAAACCTTGTGGCCTGTGGGGAGATTCAAAGGCCAGGTAGAGAGATCTGGAGGGCTCCTGTGTCTGAGGATCCCCTCTCCTGGTATAGACCGCCTCCCAGAAATCATATGTAAAAATATAAATATATATTTCAACGTTTTGCAAGCAGCAGGACTTGGGTTGCGTCCTACCAGCCGATCACCATTTTATCACCCCAGCTGCATTTCTGACCACATTTGGCTCACGACAAACTCTATGCAAATCAGTCCTAAAATAAGAGATCAGCAAAGAACGAGTGGCTGGACTTCGGTGGGCGGCGGGGATTTTATGAACGGTGGAATGCGCACATATTTTCAAAAGAAGCGTGGCCAGCTCCCCACCGTCCTATTGAGAGAATTTGTTATGGGCTTCCCTGCGTGTGGCTATGCAAATCCTGGATGGGGTTTTTATTTTGCTTTTCAGAGCGGTGGCAAACATATTTATGGGACTCAGCACATCAGTTCGTTTTCAAGGGCCAAATCGGATCATTTCAGATGGAAGGCATAGCCAGACTCAGCTGTGCTGCACTCATACAGAACCAGCGAAGCCAGCCGATTGGTTCAGTGGCTGCAAGAAACTTATTTCAGTGCCCAGAGCTGCTCTTCTGAAGCTGGGGTTTCTCAAGCTTTTTGTTATTTATTAAATTTATTTATTAAATTAACAATCCCAGGACAGGTTACAGCATATAAATATAGAACGATACAATCGCATTCAATGTGAATGACACCCATAATTAAAACTACCACAATATACCTCCTAAGTTGTCATAAAACTTCTCCCTTTATCTTCTGCCCACCTGCCATGCCAGCCTCTGCTACCGCTATGAGCCTATTGTGTTACGGTGTGGCTTTGGACATTATTGTGCAGAGAGCTGTATGTCAGGAGTACAGCAGAAAGTACCAGGTTCAATCCCCAGTATGTCCTGATAGGGCTGAGAAAGATTCCTGGCTGCATCCCCGCAACTCCCCCAAGGCTTGGAAGCACTGCTGGGTTTGCTTACTGGTCCCTGGAGCCTCATAAATCCCTCCTGTATTGAGTTCATTTTGAGCAGAGATCATTATTAGCCAGGACTTGCCCTCCACCCAAAAACAAATAGACAGAATGTGAAGCCAACCCGATAAAAGTGAAACCAATACTATGTGACCGCGATTTCCAGCGTCTGCGCAGATGCAATTTCCAGCACCGTGGAAGCGAGTCTCTGTGCCGGTTTAGCGCAGCATGTGGGGACTTGCTGAGCAGGCAGCTCGGTTCAGGGGTGGCTTGTGGGCCAGTTAAATGACCCCCATGGGCCGCTTGTGGCCCATGGGCCTTAGGTTGCCTACCCCTGTCTTAGAGTGTGGGCTTAGTCCCTTTTTATCTGGCCTTACCGTTCAATGCAAGGGACACAGGTGGCGCTGTGGGTTAAACCACAGAGCCTAGGACTTGCCGATCAGAAGGTCAGCAGTTCAAATCCCCCCGACGGGGTGAGCTCCCATTGCTCGGTCCCTGCTCCTGCCAACCTAGCAGTTCAAAAGCACGTCAAAGTGCAAGTAGATAAGTCGGTACCACTCTGGCGGGAAAGTAAACGGTGTTTCCGTGCGCTGCTCTGGTTCGCCAGAAGCGGCTTAGTCATGCTAGCCACATGACCCAGAAGCTGTACGCCGGCTCCCTCGGCCAATAAAGCGAGATGAGCGCCGCAACCCCAGAGTAATCCACGACTGGACCTAATGGTCAGGGGTCCCTTTATCTTTACTGTTCAATGGTAATGCTTATGGAAGATGTGAGTAGCTTTGTCTCACGGCAGCAGACGTTACAGGCCTGTTTCTGAAGTTCCCCATTGCAGTCCTTTTTTTTTAATTGGAGGGGGCTTCTGAAGGCAAAGCGTATCGCGTGCTGCCATGGCCCTCCCACTGCCAGCCATTCAGCAGCACCGATGGCATTACATTGATAAATAATAGCCAGGTATATTAATCCCTTTTGTTTGTGCACGAACTACTAGGCGAACAAACCACCAGCAGCCATCCCACTGATGGAGCGGGTGCTGGTGATAATGATGAATTAAGTGTCAGGCAGGCAGGTACGGCATGCAGTCAATCAGCTGGCGCTTATGAACTTTTCCTTGAATGAAAGTTGCCTTTCATCATCAAGGGAAATGGATTGGAGGCGCCGGGATCCATCTAAATAAACATGGCGGGGTCGTGTACCCATTAATTAGAGGCCAGCCCGCTGCGTCTCAACATGTCGGGCAGTCACATGCTCGGGAAATTGCCTTCAACGCGGTGAACCAAACAGTAACATTTAAATCACTAGCAGAAGCATGATGGAGCTGATGGACTCCGCTTGCATTTTGCTCTATCTCTTGCCTGGTTAGGCTTGTTTATCTCCCTCCTCTAGTGCAGCAGCAGCAGCAGCAAAAAAAAGGGAGGTGTGTACGTGTCAGATATAACAATCCCGAAGAATCAAATGCCCTGTTGACTCGGAAAGATATTGCTGCATTAAAGGTCTTGCTTGTGTGTTTCTCATATGGGCATCCGCTTGGCCACTGTGTAGGGCTGCCATACGTCCAGATTTTCCCTGGCACTACAGGGATTTCAAAGGTGGAATTGATGTCCAGGAGGAATTTCCGAAGGGTGGCACTTTGTCCTGGATCTTAGGCAAGTCAGTTTTTAAAAAAATCATGGGTTTTGGCCATATTCATGACTGTTCATTTCTCCTCCTTCTCCACTTCTCTCCCCACCCCTCAAAAGCAACCCCCCTTAGTGTAATTTGGAAGCTGTGTAACTTGCAGTGCAGCCTGAGGTAAATCATCATCATCACCACCACCTATTTTGGTGTTTTTGTAAAAACAGCTCAAGCTCAACAACTTTGAGGTTTGTACAAAAACAACTTTCAGGTTTTCCTAAAAGAAGATCAACAATTTTGGGGTCTTCATAAAAAAAGCCTAAAAATATGGCAACCCTACCACTGTGAGAATGGGATGCTGGACTAGGCAGGCCACTGGCCTGCTCCAATACACTCTTCTTCTGGTCTTATGTAAGGGGAGATGTGATAGATGCCTTCAAATATCTGTGGGAAACTATCAGGTAGGATCTGAGCACAAGAACATTCTCCCCTGCTGTGGTTTCCTGCAACTGCTATGCAGAAGCTTTACCTCCTCACCTGCCATGGAACGATAGCATAGCCATCATGGCTGGTAGCCTTCAGTAGCCTTCCAGAGATGAGAAACTCTTTTCAGGCTGAAGGCCACATTCTGTGATGGACTGGCTGGTGGAAAGTATCAGCTGGGGAACCCCAAAGGGAAGAAGGGTCAGAGCCAGGGGACTGGTGGTGGGACAACAACGAGTGGTTTGAGGGAGAAGACACCCGCCCTGACGATCCTCTTCTGGGAAACTATCCAGAGGCCACATGACATTGGTGGGCGGAGCAGGAAGTGAATGTGGGTGGAGCAACATATGCAAATTTTATCTTTGGACAGTAGTCTAGCTTCTAGGCACACCCTTCCCTCTCCACCCAGACAAGCCAAGGGGTGTTTGAGGGCATTCCAGCCAGGCACAAACATTTGGGGCATGAAACCGGGGCAGTGTGAGGTGTGGCCTGAGGAGAAATTCAAGACCTGGAGTTTTCCTGGCTGTCTACTTCCTGCTGCACTCAAGCACCACCGCTTCTGCATAAGCATGCACATATTAACTGCTTAAATAAAGCACTGTACATATAAATTCAGCAGCTGTTGTCCCTTATATTCAAAGCACAAAGGTAAAAATAGATGATATAAATTTTGCCTGCGCAAGCAACACAAGACAACATATTTTACCAAGGGCCCTTAGCAATGCACATACATCTTGCCACCACCCTGAGCTCAACATCGAGTGATTCAAAGAATAAAGTATAGTAGCTAAGGAGAGCAAGACTTGTGAAAACTCAGTCGCACACCTTTATTCTCTGTGCCGCTTGATGGTGATTAATGCAGACACCCAAACACCCAAGAAATGTTGGTGGGTTTGCTTGTTTTCTTTCTGTCAGAAAATGCCTTAATGCTATAGGTCACAAAGCATAACTTTAAACACATCTGATGTCCTACTGATTCCAACTTGTCTCCAGAAGAGGTTGAAGCAACTTTGGCTTCCTGTAGGTAAGAAAACTAGACGCTGCTGCCTTCATGTCCTGCTCTGAGGATTTCCAGAGATATCCCAGCACTGGAGGCTGCTCCTTTAGGGCAAATGGGGCACTTTGTCATCCCACATAGGGAACGAGTTGTGTCTAGTGCCAAGCTGTGCCAAGTTGTTGGAATAGCTCAGTCGGTAGAGCATGAGACTCTTAATCTCAGGGTCTTGGGTTTGAACCCCACTTTGGGCCAAAAAAGGGACGCGGGTGGCGCTGTGGGTAAAACCTCAGCGCCTAGGACTTGCCGATCGCATGGTCGGCGGTTCGAATCCCCGCAGCGGGGTGCGCCCCCGTCGTTCAGTCCCAGCGCCTGCCAACCTAGCAGTTCGAAAGCACCTCCGGGTGCAAGTAGATAAATAGGGACTGCTTACCAGCGGGAAGGTAAACGGCGTTCCGTGTGCTGCGCTGGCTTGCCAGATGCAGCTTTGTCACACTGGACACGTGACCCGGAAGTGTCTCCAGACAGCGCTGGCTCCCGGCCTATAGAGTGAGATGAGTGCACAACCCTAGAGTCTGGCAAGACTGGCCCGTACGGGCAGGGGTACCTTTACCTTTTACCTTGGGCCAAAAAATCATGCATTGCAGAGGGTTGGACTAGATGACACTGAGGATCCCTTCCAACTCAGCAATCCTATGATAGTGCCCTTTTTCAATTGCAGTGGTCCGCTGGGCAGTGCCACAATCTGTGGGATAGCTTTAAACAACTTTCTGAGGATAGAGTGTGGTCCCCCCCCCATTTATGCAGCCAAAGGCAATTCTTCTGTTGCCTTTTTTTGGTGTTTTGCACTTGACACCCTGGCTCGATCCTCCTTGGACACAAACAGAACTGGGATAAACACTGCTGTTTTTTGTTGTTTAGTCATTTAGTCGTGTCCGACTCTTCGTGACCCCATGGACCAGAACACTCCAGGGACTCCTGTCTTCCACTGCCTCCCGCAGTTTGGTCAAACTCATGCTGGTAGCTTCGAGAACACTGTGCAACTATCTCGTCCTCTGTCGTCCCCTTCTCCTTGTGCCCTCTATCTTTCCCAACATCAGGGTCTTTTCCAGGGAGTCTTCTCCTCCCATGAGGTGGCCAAAGTATTGCAGCCTCAGCTTCAGGATCTGTCCTTCCAGTGAGCACTCAGGGCTGATTTCCTTCAGAATGGAGAGGTTTGATCTTCTTGCAGTCCATGGGACTCTCAAGAGTCTCCTCCAGCACCATAATTCAAAAGCATCAATTCTTCGGCAATCAGCCTTCTTTATGGTCCAGCTCTCACTTCCACACATCACTTCTGGGAAAACCATAGCTTTAACTTTTTACGGACCTTTGTTGGCAAGGTGATGTCTCTGCTCAATATCAATTAAAAAAATAAATAAATCTGATGCTAGGCTGACACTGTGGTTGTGTGAAGTGCTCCGCTTCAGTGTTCCAGCTCTCACTTCCATGCATCACTACAGTGGTACCTTGGGTTACATTTGCTTCAGGTTACATACGCTTCAGGTTACAGACTCTGCTAACCCAGAAATAGTACCTCAGGTTAAGAACTTTGCTTCAGGATGAGAACAGAAATCGTGCTCCGGCAGCGCGGTGGCAGGAGGAGGCCCCATTAGCTAAAGTGGTGCCTCAGGTTAAGAACAGTTTCAGGTTAAGAATGGACCTCTGGAACGGATTAAGTTCTTAACCCGACGTACGACTGTACTGGGAAAAGCATAGCTTTAACTATATGGACCTATGTGCACCTAAAAAAATCTGCACTTCTAAAAGCATGCCCAGAATGCCCCTAGGAAAGCTCCTTTCATCTAGCACCCTGTTGCCCCTGAGAGCTGTCATTCTCACCTGTGCTCCTATTCAGCAGGTGGTGCTAATACATTTTGGGAGAGGAGGGAAAGCAGCAGCCCACTCACAGGCCAAGCAGAAAGACGCCCGAGGCAGCAAACGCATCCTGCAAAGTGGACTAAGCTGTCCTGGTTTGCCTCAGGCAGCAGAGGCCCTGCAGCTGAAGCTCCACACTGCGTGTCTACAGTAGGGAGTGAAGCAGGTGGATGGATAGCCTGTGATAATATTCCAAGAAAGGAAGCGGAAGGTGGGTTCGGGGTGGGGTGGGGAGGGGGGAGGCAAAGCAGTAATGCAGAGAAAAAGTAGAATAGAGAGAAGCAGCAGCAGAAGGAAGGAGGCAAGGCCTATGCCACATGGCCAGATGTATAAGAATTTAAGAACATACCCTCCAACATTTCTCCGATGAAAATAGGGGCGTCCCATTCCATAATGATCATTTTGCTATTTATACCCTACACATCTTATTGGATTGCCCCAGCCACTCTGGGCAGCTTCCAACATACAGTGGAACTTCGGGATACGGCGGGGATCTGTTTCGGAGGCCCCGCTGCAACCCAAAAATGGCACACATTGAAGCGCCACGTCTGCGCATGCATGACGTGCGATTTAATGCGCATGTGCGAGCAGTGAACCTGGAAGTAACCAGTTCTGGTACTTCTGGGTTTGTCGCGGACGTTCACCGAAGCGGATGCAAGCAGAGGCGGACACAGAATTAATTAAACATTAAAGAAACCTTCCCTACACAGGATTGCCTTCAGACGGCTCAGGGGTCAGATAACTCCTTACCCTCCAACATTTCTCCAATGAAAATAGGGACATCCTAAGGAAAAGTGGGGGGATGCGGGTGGCGCTGTGGTTTAAACTACTGCGCTGCTTGGCCTTGCCGATCAGAAGGTCGGCGGTTCAAGGCCCCGCGACGGGGTGAGCTCCCGTTGTTTGGACCCAGCTCCTGCCAACCTAGCAGTTTGAAAGCACACAGTGCAAGTAGATAAATAGGTACCACTGGAAGGTAAACGGTGTTCCATGCGCTGCTCTGGTTTCGCCAGAAGCGGCTTAGTCATTCTGGCCACATGACCAGGAAAAACTGCCTGCGGAAGCGGACAAACGCCGGCTCCCTCAGCCTGTAAAGCGAGATGAGCGCCGCAACCCCAGAGTCGTTCGTGACTGGACTTAACTGTCAGGGGTACCTTTACTTTTTAAGGAAAAGTGGGACCTTCTGGGATCAAATCAGAAACCATGATGGCTTCTTTAAATCAGGGACATCTCTAGAAAATAGGGAGTTCTGAAGTTTACGTGCCACCACTTGAGATCTACGGATAAATGGCAGAATAATAATAATAATAATAATAATAATAATAATAATAATAATAATGTGTCACTTTCAGAGAGGGATTTTCCCCGGCCACACCAGGAGATGCCAGCGATTAATCCTGGGATGTTTTGCATGCAAACAGCTTGTTTTTACCACTGAGCTCTGACCTGGTAGAATTCTCTCTGCACAGTGACCTCGCTTCCTCTTTGTGTGGCTGGGATAAATTGCTAGTAGCTGGTGGCAGATTCTTCCTGTAAGCCTGGTGAAGTACTGTACTTTTCAGCTGAACTGTGTCCTCTCTGGGAGAGGGGAGGGAAGGAGGGAGAGAAAAAAAAACCCCCAATTGAGTGTGATGGGGGTTGGGGGGGAAGGGGAAAAAAGGCAAGGAAAGAAATTGTCAGGTCAAACGATTGAGTACAATTTGGAATTACAGGGGGCTATTGATTTTTCATTAGTGTAGCATGTAGCGCTATAAAGGTGGGAGGCGGGGCAGAGTAATTCATTGATTTGAGCTGAGGGCCATGTTCCCTTATTGGCTTCCTGCCACTTTCCATTATTCCCAGGTCTAAATGCACAGAGAAGTCAGTTTATTCTAATCGCTGCCTCCTGTCACCGCAAATGTTTCTCAGTAACTATTAGTTTAATCATCCTTTCCTTACAGTGTTAATGAGTGGCAATTCCCAGCATTACAGAAGGTATTGTTTGTGAGAGGCCAGCATTCACCACCCTGGTGCCCTCAAGATGTTTGGGATCACAATTCCCATCAGCCCCCAGCCAGCACGATTGGAGAGGGCTGGTTATTGCATTTAATATTGTGCAGTTTGAAGCGACTGGGTGCGTAAAAACAGAGTCCTTTGGGAATAAAAAATTTGTCCGGGCCTATAAGTTTAATCCAAAAGTTTACTTGCGGAACTTTCTTCAAAACAGAACAGAAACATCAAATATACATCCCAAAATACCGCCTTTCTCCATATGAACCTACCTGGACCCTGAGATCATTTTCTGAGGCCCTCCTTCATGTACCTCCTTCTTGAGAGGTCCGGAGGGTGGCAACATGAGAACGGGGCCTTCTCTGCAGTGGCTCCCTGTCTGTGAAATGCTCTCTCCAGGGAAGTTCACCTGGTGCCTTCATTATACACCTTTAGGCGCCAGGCAAAGATGTTCGTTTTTAACCAAGCCTTTGGTTGACCTGATCAACATCCCATACCCCTTTAAAATGTGGCTCTTTTGGGTGTGTGTGTGTATTATTGGGTTATTGCTTTTATTTTTATTTTATATGCTGCAATCTTTTTATGTGAACCGCCCTGAGACCTCTGGGTATGGGGCGGTATATAAATTCTATATATAATAATAATCTTCTTCTTTGGCGATCACTTGTAGCCGAGTAAGATTGTCTTCCATAAACATGGTTTTAACAGTGGGTCTGTAAGTGACTGTGGAGGCCACTTCTGGATCCACATGTCTTTCCACAGTGGGGACATTGGTTTCCGGGCAGGAGTTGATCGCGGTGTGGATTTGCCAAGCATGCCTTCCTCTTAGCACGTTTCTCCCTTGCGTTCTGAGTTTGAGTGTCTTCAAAGCCTATGACACCTTTGGTAAAGGCTGTTCTCCAACTGGAGTGCTCGCAGGCCAGTGTTTCCCAGTTGTCAGTGTTTATACTACATTTTCCCCCCCCTTAGATTTGCCTTGAGAGAGTCTTTCAACCTCTTTTGTTGACCACCAGCATTACGCTTTCCATTTTTAAGTTCGGAATAGAGTAGTTGCTTTGGAAGACAATAATCAGGCATCCGCACAACATGACCAGTCCAACAAAGTGGATGTTGAAGAATCATTGCTTCGGCACTGGTGATCTTTGCTTCTTCCAGTACACTGGTATTAGTTCACCTGTCTTCCCAAGTGATGTGTAAAACTTTTCGGAAGTTTCTTTTATATATCTTAGAAATAGCTCCATGTGAGAGAGCTCATCTTGCTGTTCTTTAGCTACGATGGAATTCTCCAGTTAAACCCTTTCACCGACATACAACTTAGCTATTCCCATTTCAGTGTGAATTAAACCAGTTATACTCAACAAAGGTCCGCAGTGTTGCATTGAGCAACACCCACCAGGAAGGGCCTCATAAATCTCACCATTACAGGAAGTCTCTATTTGGGAACTGGAACGGGAATAAATTTCTCCGAAATGTTCAGCACCATCTGGAATGGGGCAGACATTGAGTCACACGATCCGTATGAACAGTGCCTTGTGCTGGTGCTATAGGAAAGGGAAAATATTGTTATGGTCTGCTAAGGAAAGGAAAAGTGTTGCTGCCTCAAGAGGGGGGGGGGTTGTGGGTGTTAGGATATTTCCGTTCCACCTTAAAAGGGAGCAGGATGTTTGTGTCACAGCCTGCATATTTCCTGTCTCACAGGATGTTTCTGTTGTGTCGTTGCTTTCGTTCCTTCTTGTTGCCTGAACATACCGATGCAGGCGGTCATGGTTTCTTTGTTCTGACCAACGCTGAATAAACTGTAAATATGCTCTCCTGCTGTGCATCTTTTGCTGTGTGAATTCTGCTGATAGAGTGTGCACCAGCCTAAGAATGTGGCAATCTATTCTTGAGGCTTCGTGTCGCTATTTGCTGATACTGCGTGTCTACGGGAGATCGATGGATCGTCCGGCACCGAGCTTGGGGGCTCAGATTGGCTTTGTCTCCCTGGCAGTATCCCAACAGTGGGCTCACGCCCCCAACTACAATCTCGCAGGACTGGCGTCAGCCCCGCGGGACTCAGGGATTCCCCTATCTCATCAATATTCAGCGCCCTCAGCGCCAGCCAATCGGCTGGCGCTAGGGGGCGGGCTTACCAGGTGCTCTTAAGGTCAGGGCAGCCCTGGCTCGCCCCTTTTCTTTCCTACAGCAGCTGTGTTTTCCCACCCACCCGCCCTCTAGGTTTGCATTCGGACTTTGCTATGGGCTTCGGCTGGTCGCCGCAAGGGGCCTGGTAGGAGTTTTTCCATTTGGCTAATTGGCTGTATTTTGGAGCCACTTGGTTTTTTCGCCTACCTCGTAGCAAAACGTCACAACTCCTGGTTTTGGCGGTTAGGCATTGGCAGGGGTATTGTCATGCAAATGAAGTCGGGGGGGAGGAACGCCATCACCTCCCCCAAATCTTGAAGGGTAGTTCGTTAAAGGACTCCGGGGGGCATCGCCTCGTCCGAAACCTACGGAGGCTAGGGCCTAAAGCGCGCTCCCGAGCGGTAACTCCTTGGGGAGCACCTAGGGATGTGCATCTCGGGGGCTCCCCCTGGTGGTGCTTAACCCTTCCCGGTTAGACCGGATAGTCTGTTAGGGCCAATGCCTAAGGCCAATACCGCTCTTACTTGTAATCAATAAAGTTGTGGCCATTTCCGCCCATTAACCTAAATTCTGGTGTCCGGTGTCTTTATTTACTCCATCTGTGGGAGGGGGCGGGAATCGCCACGCAATGGTCTGCTAAGGAAAGGAAAAGTGTTGCTGCCACTTATTGTTGGGGCTGGTGAGGCACTTGAGCTCAGTGGGGTGGGACAGGAGCATTGGATTGGCTCTGACGCACTCCATGAGGCCCGGTGAATGTGCACATTGGCCAGGTATTATGCACATTAATTGCTCAACTTACATTCCTCTTAGTACATCATCATCATCATAATAGAATCATGGAATTATGGAGTCAGAAGGGACCCTGAGGGTTCTCTAGTCCACTTCCCTGCAATATAGTAATAGTAGCAGCAGCAGTAGTAATAATAATTTTGTTGTTTTTATTATGCATTTTGTGATTTTACATTGTAACTGCCCTGAGATTTGTGGGTATAGGGCGGTATACAAATTAAACAAACAAACAAATATTAAGTGAATTTATCCTAATACACACACATAATTTTTTTTGTTTTTGTTTTTTGCAAAGAGCTCTCCTCCAATATAAAGCATTTTTGTACACTATTTTAACGATATATGCATCTTTACCCCAGTATATACATTTTTGCACACATTACTTGGCCAGAGAACTGCATTGCAGAATTTGGAGAAGTTCGGCATTCCAAAGACGGCTGTATTTTGGTTCGCATACTGTTTCAGAAAATGCAAATCAGGTGGGCCTGTCCATCACTAGTTACATGTACTTTGGGATTCACCAAAGCATTTGGGCAATTATGAATTCAGCGAAGCAAGGTGGCTCTTTACCATGGCCGACGAAGAATTCAGATGTTTTGCATAATGGAAGCCTATGTAAAAGGAAGTCTTCTACAGAATGGCAAATTATTTCAGGAATGAACTACATTTCAAAAACTTCTCAATAAAATGCATTAACGAAAAACTTACCTGAGGAGACAAATGTATTTTATGAGAGTTCTCAACCATTTATAGTTCTGTTTAATGGATTAACTCATTTGCTTTTACTGCTATTTCTTGATCATTCTATTGGGGGGAAAAGATTTCCGTATCTCAATGCAGGCAATATTTCAAAGCTATTGAATAAAGGTAACTTTATGCTAGTTCAAGGGAGAGGACAGAGAATTAAAGCCTTCCCAATGGAATTGTGCCCACTGGTGCACCTTAAATAGTGTTCTATGAAAGAGGAACAGTCTGCAAGGTAAAAGCAAACATCTGAAATGCATAGTGCAGATATGAATTTTTGCAAAAATCCAAAGTATTTGTATTAATTAATTAATTAATTAATTAGGGTACAGGCATGTTGAGTCACATGTTGGGCATGTGTGTCAGTTGTCAGTGTTGCTTCTCTCTCTCTCTCTCTCTCTCTCTCTCTCTCTCTCTCTCTCTCTCTCACATACTTCCTCCCCCCACACATTTTAGGCAGACTGGCGACCTTAAAAAACATTTCAAGGGTCAAAGTGCTATTATGTTTTAACCCCCCTCCCTCTTTATTAAAACAAACAGCTGCAAAACTGGATCAGAGGAAGGAGTCTTGTTGACATGATGGATGCTAGCCAATTGGCGCTGTCCACAAATGGCATTTCGCTGCAATCATGCAGAACTGAGCTTTTCAGAGGTGGGCCTTGGAGAGGGAAGATACCATTGCCTTTGACCATGGTGAGGCCATTTCCAAGCTGACCCCACAGCTCTAGAAACATTACGCCATCCATCCTCAACTTAATCTAACAGCACATCCTTGCCTTCTACTTTATACCTTAGTTTCCCCCCTTATGTTTAACGACCACCCCCCTCCCCGTCCAGCCTGCTGTTTAGAGCTTTTACTGGGAGGAAAATAATAATGATAATTAAAGTCTTCTTCACATCTTTCAGCTGCCCACTCCCATCTGTGTCTGAGCTGTGTGGCTGGCCAGAGCAGTGCAGGCAAAGGGTTTTTTGTGTGTGTGTTTGTTTGTGTGGGGAAGAATCGCTGCATCATGCTTGTGTGACGTTTTGTCTCCAGGAACAAGCTGGCAGACTGACCATCGCAACAAATGAAGACAGTGCAGCCAGTGGAGATGAAAAGCGCCAACCAGAGTTACTTGTCCTGTCTACTCCTTCCATCCCCTTCGCACCATTCCCTTGCTTGATCTTCTGACACATTTTGGTGTCCCACCTATCCCTTTCCTCTACTCCATCTCTCTCTCTCTCCCCCACACACTTTCCCTCCCCTTAAGTAGAGCTGACACAGATCAATACCTTTGATGGAAAGTAATAATCAGGCCTATTAAGTGACAAAGGTTTACTCTGTAACAGCTGTGCTGGCGGGAGAGGAGAGCTTGTCTGCCTAATGAATCATGAAACAATCAGGCAACAGCCATTTGTGTTTAGATCTGTAAATATGGTGTGGTTCAAGTGCCAAACCATCTCCGGCATTCCAGCTGGGGGCACAGATGGTCCACATTCAAAGCCGCGCACAAGTGCAGAGAAAAGGAGCCCCCTCCCTTTCCCGGTTCCCCCTGCCTCTCCCTTTCTCCATCCCATATTGCATCTCTCAGAGGAACAGGCCAGCGTGGTCCAGGTTGAGAGGGATGCATTAGGAAATACGCAAGGGCTCAGCAATGTGCGAAAGGGAAAGGAGAATAAAAAATATATAAATGGCTATGGGTCGGGGGGTAGAGATTTAAGGAGTTAAAGAGAGAGAAAGGCAGAGGTGGAGAACTGCCACTGGTAGACTCCTGCACTTCCATTTTGTTAAAGCCATCAGTGTAATTCCTTTATGCCCCCCTGTTTTAATTTGCAGTTGAACAGATTGGCTTCCCTCCTGGTGGGACAGAGCAGCCCTTCGTGTGTAGCTCCTCAAGGACACTGAATGGCACATGAAAGAACGCAAACCCACCCCCAAACCGAAGCAGGCAGAGGCAGAAATGGAGAGGTCTGCTCTTGTTCTCTCTTTCAACATGTGCGTTTGCGAACATGGCTGGGTTTCAGCCAGGTAAGCCAGTGCCTCATCAGAAGACCCTCGCCATAGCAGACCAAAGGGCCACCCAGTCTTGCATTCAGTTTTGTAACCGATAACAACCAGGCAGTTACCTCTGGGAAGCCAGATTCTTCCACCATTGTTTTGCTTTTAAACATGGAAGCTTCATTGAGAGTGGCCAGATGCAAACCAGGACAGGGCTCCAGAACCGTTCACATTTGTGGTGGCGCTGTGGGCTAAACCACTCAGCCTAGGGCTTGCTGATCGGAAGGTCGGTGGTTCAAATCCCTGCGACGGGGTGAGCTCCTGTTGTTCGGTCCCAGCTCCAGCCCACCTAGCAGTTCGAAAGCACACCAGTTCAAGGAGATAAATAGGTACCGCTCTGGCAGGAAGGTAAATGGCGTTTTCATGCGCTGCTCTGGTTCGCCAGAAGTGACTTAGTCATGCTGGCCACATGACTCGGAAGCTGTTTGCAGACAACGCCAGCTCCCTTGGCCTATAGAGCGAGATGTGCGCTGCAACCCCAGAGTCGTCTGCGATTGGACCTAATGGTCAAAGGTACCTTTACCTTTTATCCTGTCCTCTAAGGTTCACTGGCTGATATTCTACATGACAGTGAAAGGTTCTGGACTCCTCTTTTCGACTTGAGCACCCTAGATGTCTCCCCCTCCTGCAGCGACAAGCTCCTCTTCCCTACAGGTCTCCCAGAACCAGGAGAGGCATGAAGAGGGCGGAAAAATTCATGTCATGAAGGTACAGTCTCAGATTACTTGAGGAAAACGCTGGAGAGGAGAGGAATTAGGCAGCTGTGGGAAGGCAGTCTCCACAACTGCTTCATAGGGTCAAGACCTGCAGAAGAAGACTTGCTGTTCTCATTTGGTCAAACACTGCTGTGCAGATCCTGTTTCTTTCTAACAACAACAACAACAACAACAACAATTTATTTATACCCCACCCATCTGACTGGGTTTCCCCAGCCACTCTGGGCGGCTCCCACCAGAAGATTAAAAACACGATAAAACACGAAACATGAAAAACTTCCCTAAACAGGGCTGCCTTCAGATGTCTTCTAAAAGTTAGATAGTTGTTTATTTCCTTGACATCTGATGAGAGGGCATTCCACAGGGTGGGTCCTCTGCCTGGTTCCCTGTAACTTCACTTCTCACAGTGAGGGAACTGCCAGAAGGCCCTCGGAGCTGGACCTCAGTGTCTGGGCCGAATGATGGGAGTGGAGATGCTCCTTCAGGTATACTGGGCTGAGGACATTTAGGTCTTTAAAGGTCAGCACCAACACTTTGAATTGTGCTTGGAAATGTACTGGTAGCCAATGCAGGTCTTTCAGGACCAGTGTTATATATCCATTGACTTCATGTGATTTACTGCCGGCTTGATCCTGCCAGATGCCCACAATAAGTGGAATGAGGGCCACCTATAGGCAGAGCCAACTAAATCTGCTTTTGTCTTTAACATCCTCCCCAGTGAGTTCTACAAAAGCAATACTCGGGCTAAGGTGGAGGAAGCTGACAGCCGGTGCCACTCTTTGGACTGGTTGTAAGTAGAAAGGCAGGCAGGTGGGGCATAGTTGAGGAAGACCGAACTTTGGGGCAGTGCTCCACTTGTCCTAATGGACCAGCTTCCAATGCATGGCAGGCTGGGATCCTGAGAAGGAGAGGTCCACACTGCAACATTTTGTTGCAGACCCCACACTTCTTCATTCTTTTTATTACTGTTCTGTCAACTGCCCTGAGCTTTCTACTGTAGGGTGGCACAAATGCACCTTCACTAAATAGATACTAAGCTTGCTTTAGATTCAAAAGCACCCCCCCATCAATAGGTTTCATGGCTCCCCACCTCCAGACAACTCGGGGCTTCCCATAGCCTACAAACTTGTCAGTGGGTCAGAATTCCCCGTGCTGATAATATATGGAGGGCATAAAAGGCAGTTGTGAAAAAACACACACACCCAAAACCTTCCAAAGCATTGATTGTATGGGAACAATAGTGAGAGTTTCCCAGGCTGAAAACCCTCTGAAATACTGATTTTAAAGATTTTCACAATACAACTATTCTTTTCCTTCAAAAAAAAAAAAATCGCATTACATCCCAGCTCATTTGAACTTCTGAATGGAATATCATGCAAGAAAGAAAGGGGTGGAGAGTTAGGGGGCAACAGAGGGGTGTGGGGCGTCTCCATTTGGGCATTATCTCCCTCCACCCCATCTCTCCAGCATGCATAGCAAGTAAGCAATAATTCTTACAATAATAAATCTCAAAAGTTATTGCATGTTACTTCGCTACCATCACCAGTTTGGGCTGCCTATTAAATTGTGCCCCCCACCCCCAAGCCAGGAGTGTTTTCAATGCCACTCTCCCATTTTCTCCAATTATATTATTTTCTCTTCTCCTGAGTTTCAGTTATTTAATCATGTCACCTTATTTGCATTGTTTTATTCAACGTTGCTTAGTTTAAGCTGTTGAATTAGGTTAACCTATCTGTTTTACACAATTTTGCATGGATTGTTTGGTGGGGTTTTTTTTTTGAGCTTATTAACACTATGATGCGCTTGTGAGTCACTTCGGACACAATCATAGAGGATGAGGTGGCCAATGGCTACCAGCCATGAGGGCTAAGTTCTGCCTCTACTGTCAGGGGCAGAGTTGGTCTGGATGCCAGTTACTGAAAATCACAAGTGCAGAGAGTGTGGTTGTGTCCAGGTCCTTCTGTCCAATTTTGCATCGACATCTGTTTGGCCTCTATGAGAACAGGATGTTGCGTGGCGAGTCCCTCCCCCAGTGGAAATAATGACACATCACACAATTATTAAGGTTAATGGGCTAAATCAGGCCACAACTTTATTGGTTACAGGTGATGAGCGGTATTGGCTTAGGCATTGGTCCTAACCGACTATATCTGACTTCAGCCCGTCCACTTGAAGTCTGGGAAGGGTTAACCACCATTGGGTGAGTCCTGCTGATGCACATCAACTAGGAACTCCCCCGGGGTCTCCACTAGGGGGCATTCCTTCAGCCCTCACCTCCCCAGGCTTCAGACAGGGCCATGCCCCCCGGAATCCTTTACCGGACTACCCTTCAATATGAGGGGCAGGCGATGGTGCTACCTCCCCTCTTCCATCTACAGAACAATACCAATGTCTAACCGCCAATACCAAGAAAGTTGTGACAATTTGCCACGAGGTAGGTGAAAACCAAGTGGCTGGTGCCAATTTGCCAAGTGGAAAAATTCCTACCAGGCCCCTCAACAGTGACCAACCAAGGTCCATAGCAAGGTCAAGGAACAAAAACCTTATAGGGTGGGGAAAACTGGAACAGCTGGAAGGCACAAAGAGGGAGATCCTCAGCCAAATCCTGTTTAAATAAGGCAGGCCACACCCCCAGAGTCAGCCGATTGGCTGGCCAGGAGGTGACATGGCCAGGAATCTCCCCAATCTCGCAGGGCCTGGGTTCCAGCCACCGCGCGCGTGGTGGGGCCTGAAGCCCGCAACTCCACCTCCTCCGAAGGGCGGAAGTGGCTCTGCCCTCGATAGGTCACTGGTTTGACCTGGTGGCTCTTCTTCATCTGGTTCTTCCTGCCTAAGTGCAGAACCTTACATTTCTCCCTATTGAAATTCATTTTGTTAGCTTGGGCCCAGTTCTCCAATCCGTTAAGGTCCTTTCGAATTCTGATTCTGTCTTCTGCATCATTAGCTACTCCTCCCAGTTTGGTGTCATCAGTAGATTTTATCAGCATCACCCTCAATTCCTTCATCCAGGTCATTTATGAAGACTTTGAACAACAACGGGTCCAGGACACATTTTCCTAAGTTTACGAGGAACCATTGATGAGTACTCCTAGGGTTTGTTCCGCCAACCACCTACAGATCCACCTAAAGTGGTATGAGACGGCTTTCAATGTGAGCCTTAGTTCCCACTAGTAACAATGGAGCATACATTGAATCATAAGGGGGTTCATTTTCTATTGTTTTCAAACAAAAAGTGGTTATTTTCTTACTGCTCTTAATACAATTTCTAGCTGCTTTGTGGTATGTCTGTATGCCTTGCCATCCACTTAAACAACAACAACTTGTCCCATTGATTTCAAACGTTCAACTAACATTATTTTAATTTTGCCACCTGCACCCCAGCGCTGATTTCTTTCACCTGAGTAAATTCCTTTCCTTTTCGGCTGGGGAGGGCGGGATATAAATAAAATTTTACTATTTATTATTATTATTTCCCCCTTTAAAAAATGAGCTCAGTCGCCTCAACCTCCCAACACCACCCCTCTTTCCAAAGGCCTCCTCTCAGGGAAGAGACAGCAAGCTGGTTTCTGAAAAACAAAATAAAACAAAAAAACTGCGGTGGAAACTTTCCCGCTGTTATCTAGACAACCTTCTTGTTATCAAAGTGGGCTGATATTAGGCTTGACCATAAACACTCATGGCGGGGAAGAGGCACAGGCTGGATCGAAGTGTGGAGCGAGCCGCTAACTACAATCCCCCCTGATGTAACAGCCATCAGAACTTCATATCCTCATACTGTGAACCTCCATTTTCCCCGGCCCTCTCACGGCTGCTCAGTGCTTTCCCTCCTCACTGCCCAAACCACGAGGGTCGTTGGCAGAACGTTCTGCAAGACTTCAAACTGCAGGCCCTGCTGTTAATCGCTTCAGGGCAGGATTTCTGCTTTGCTGGAGAGCGAGTGATTTAACTATTAAACTGAGCTGGGCCGCGTGGCTTTTGAACGGAATCGTCTGCGAGGTTGTGTCAGGTTCAAGGTTGATGAGAGCAGGAGTGCTTCTCTCTTTTTCTCCTTTCAATGTCTAAACAACAGACAAGTTTCCAATTTTCCAGGGATGGTCTCTGAATGACAAAAGCCACCTCGGCTTCTGATCTGATCCTGGAATGTCCCTATTTTCGCTTCCAGTGCAGCTGCCACTGGGCTCAGGGAGGAGGATGAGTGGGCGCTTGTCCTGAGCAACTGCGGCTGAGAGGGAGCACCCTTTTGCTTCTTCATGGTCTCTTCATGACTGCTCCTGCTGGCCTCCTCCCTTGGGGAGGTCGTGGCAGTGGGCGAGGAGACGGAGGGACTGCCATCACCAAAGGCCAGCCCTGTGTGACACACCGGCTCTGAGGGACAGGCAGAGGGGAGGGCCACCCTGAGTGGGAAGAAAAGGGGAGCAGAACTCAAGTAGTCTTGAATTTTTAAATATAAAATGCTTTGTGCATCTGGATCTAATCTTGCCCCTTTCTAAAATTTGTTTATTTATTGGTGTGTGTTTTTCTTCTTGAAAATCCACCAAAGAATAAAATAAATAAAATCAGGATTTAGGAGTTTTCTAAGGATGTGGGTGGCGCTGTGGTCTAAACCAGTGAGCCTAGGGCTTGCCGATCAAAAGGTCGGTGGTTCGAATCCCCGCAACGGGGTGAGCTCCCATTGCTCAGTCCCTGCTCCTGCCAACCTAGCAGTTCGAAAGCATGTCAAGTGCAAGTAGATAAATGGGTACCGCTCTGGCGGGAAGGTAAATGGTGTTTCCGTGTGCTGCTCTGGTTTGCCAGAAGTGGCATAGTCATGCTGGCCACATGACCCGGAAGCTGTATGCCGGCTCCCTCGGCCAATAAAGCGAGATGAGAGCCGCAACTCCAGAGTCGTCCGCGACTGGACCTAACAGTCAGGGTCCCTTTACCTTTTTAAGGACGGTGGAGGGCATGTGTGCTGTGTCCCATTAGGGTAGTGGTGTTGGCCCTCACCCTTCTTCTGATAGGAAGTGCTCTGTGGGGTGGGGAGAGGACCGTACAAAAACAGGGGTTGAGGAGGATCAGTTGTTGGGGAGTGAGAAATGTCCCTGTTTTCATCTGAGGAATGTTGGAGGGTAATGAAAGACAGAGGGCCTTCTCGGTATTGGCACCTGCCCTGTGGAACGCCCTCCCATCAGATGTCGAGGAAATAAACAACTATCTGACTTTTAGAAGACATCTGAAGGCAGCCCTGTTTAGGGAAATATTTATTGTTTGGTATTTTATTGTGTTTTTAATCTTCTGTTGAGAGCCACCCAGAGTGGGCAGGGTATAAACAACAACAACAACAACAACAACAACAACAACAACAACAACATATTATTATTATTATTATTATTATTATTATTATTATTATTAGTCAACTTACATAACAGCTGCAAAACTGCTTGACGGTTTGATAGGCCACATTTTGGGCCAGAATGTGCAGCTTCCGCTTTGCAGGATATCACTCACAGAATGAGTTGCATGGCCACATCTGCATTATGCATTTAAAGCACTTTTACAGTCATGGCTTCCCCCAAAGACACCTGTGAGCTGTACTTTGTTAAGGGTGCTGAGTGTCATTAGGGAATCTCTATCTACATCGCAGGCGTGTTTGTGTAGGGAAATCTACTCAGCAATGGGCAGGACTCACTGACAGAACAAATCTGCCTCTTTCCCCCATACATCCCTAGGTTGTAGCCACATTTTTGAAGTTTCCCCTCAGGCCAAAATATCTTGAGGTATTATGGACGGAAGCCAAAAAGGTTTCAGTAAGAGGAGCAACATTTCTTAGGGGAGTAGTGAAGGTGGCAGCATTTGCATAGTTGTTCATTTATTAAAATGTTTGTAGGCCTGCTCTTCAGCAATGCTCTCTGTGTGGCTGATGGCGAAATGGCAAAAACCACGACTTAAAAACAAGGAATGAAGCAAAACAGCAGCAGCAATCAATGAGGGGGGGAAAAGATGTGAGCATAAAACCTCCAAATGTGTCAGATTTGGAAATTTAGCTCTCTAGTCGAGTAAAATGTGCAAAAGTGTATATGCTGAGGTAAAGTGAGTCCATTTGGTGACAATAGTGGAAAAACAAAGATGGTGCCTGGAGTACCTCTCAGGATGGAGAGTTCCAGAGATGGGCTGTTGCAGCCAAGAAGGACCTCTCTCCTAAGGACAGGCAAGTCTGTCACATTTCAGTTTCTCCCCATTTCTCATTTTTCCAAACTTAAGTTCACTTCTCCATGTTTCCACATCGGTGTGTGTGTGTGTTGTTTGTGTATATGTCAACATAAAAAATTCACCACAATTTTCTCCTAATAAGCACATTTTTTTCTAGGCATTTTTGCCCAATATACCCAGTTTTGCAAGTGGCTTCCCCTAATATAACCCACTTTTGCATGTTATTGTCACCAACATATGCATTTTTTAAATAATGCTTTACCCTAGCGGATGGAGAACTGCGTTGCAAAATTCGGAGATGTTTCAAATTGTGTTTCAGTTCCTGCATTATATTATTATATTCTGCATTATATCAGAAAGTGCAGATTTAACCGGTTCACCTTTAAATGTGGACGGAACCACATTTCCACGCTGCCTATCCCTGCTCATGCTATCGCTCACCTCACCGGGTGATGGATAGGTCCTTTGGCGGCTGCTCTTATGACATGGGCAAGTTCAGAGCACAGTCTCACTCCAGAAGCGTCAGGGAGCACATTCCGGATTTATATACCAAATATTAGATATTGTAACAGAAGGGGAGCCATTTCAGTGAGCGAGCACCAGCTGTTTGTGTCGGGGGCATACCTGAGAAAAGACGTCAAGCTCATTCGAGCATTGCTCTCATCGCTGACAATATCAAGTCACCGTTTAAAATGTAAGTTGCAAGTTCCCAGGACCACGGGAGCTTGCCTCTTGTTTAACCCGCCTGCTGTCCTGGAAAAATTGAGGTCAGAGGGCACCAATTGGGTCTGTGCCTCTTTTATCTTGCATATTGAAATGTAGTTTGATGAAAGGGGTAGTCGTGTTGCAGCCAGTGTCTACCTCCAAGCCATTCGATGGCCAAGGGTGAGTTATTATGGAGCGATCTTGAAGCTGGGTGGCCAGTTGGCACCACAGAAAAGGCCCTCCTTTTTCCAAACATGGGCGCAAGGAGGGACGCTTAGGTTAGGTTAGCCAGGGCACTGAGGTTAGCACCCTTGATCTTCCTTTGTTGCAATCGGTGGGATTTTGTAGCAGGCACAAAGCAGAAGAAGTCAGCGCTCCTCTGAAGCCGAGATGCAAATGTGTGTGTGTGCCTGTCTGTTTCTCAGGGTGCCATTCATGTCAGAAAGAAGCAGGGGCTTTTGGCAGTGGAGCATACATCACGCGACTTTATGGACAGGAACAAGTAGAGCCTGGGGAGAGAGGGTTAAGAAGCCTCCAAGGTCTCTCCGCCATTGATCCTTGCATGCTGTGAGCCTTTCCTCTGCATCCGACCCGATTTGAAGCTTCATTTCCCCCCTCAAACTACAGTATCTGTCTGTCTATCCACCTGCCCTAGTTCCCAATACTGTCACACTGTAGGGGCTTTGGAGTACAATACATACCCTCCAACATTTCACCGATGAAAATAGGGACATCCTGTTCCATAATAATAATAATAATAATAATAATAATAATAATAATAATAATAATTATTTTATTATGTATACCCTGCCCATCTGACTGGGTTGCCCCAGCTGCTCTGGGTGGCTTCCAACATATATAAAAACATAACAAAACATTAAACATTGAAAAAAACTTCCCTATACAGGGCTACCCGCCAGATGTCTTCTAAAGGTTGTATAGTTAATTATCTCTTTGGCTCAGGGGGTTGCTTAACTCCATACCCTCCAACATTTTTCCGATAAAAATAGAGATGCCCTACCATACCCTCCAACATTTCTCCGATGAAAATAAGGTCGTCCTAAGGAAAAGCAGGACATTGCAGGATCAAATCAGAAACCACGATGGCTTCTGTAAATATGGGACCGTCCCTGGAAAATAGGGACACTTGGAGGGTCTGCTATAAGTGAGCAAGTGTTCAACTTCCTGAATGATCTGAAAATGCTCTGACCATTTCGGGATGCCACCCATTTTGAGGGACAGGCACAAAGATCGGGACTGCCTTTCCTGGTATGTCCCACGGAAGACCTTACGGTCTTCAAACAAAAACATCTTGGAGGTCCCAGGCCACAGAGAGGTTAGGCTGGCCTCAACCAGAGCCAGGGCTTTTTCGGCTGTGGCCCCGATCTGGTGGAATGCTCTCTCACAGGAGACTAGGGCCCTGCGGGACATTAATTTGATTTTGAATTGATTTTAGAATGAATTGATTTTAGAATGCTGTTACTTTTATTGTTGTTAGCAGCTCTGAGCCTGGCTTTGGCTGGGGAGGACAGGATATAAATAATTTATTATTATTATTATTATTATTATTATTATTATTATCCATTTTTAAAAGTTAGCTCAGCAGGTTAGAGTGTGGTGCTGATAATGCAAAGGTTGCGGATTTTAAACCCTTATGGGCCACCAGCATTTTCCTACATTGCAGGGGGTTGGACTAGAAGATCCTCAGGGTCCCTTCAAGTCTACAATTCTATGATCAGGATACCTTGGGCTACACGTTCCACATTTTCCAGGTTTCTAGATCTTGTAGGGCTTTCTCTGTGAGCCAGTGAGGGAATGGGGGCAAAGCATCTGCATATATGTTTCGCCAGCATACTTTTTTTTTTTTGGTATGTTATAAATGGTTTACTTACAAACTCTCCAAAGGTCAGATTCATGTGCTTCAGAAAAGTTGCACAGGCAGTAAAACCTAGCTTGGTTACAAACTGATGAAAGTGCCTAAATTATTGGTATATGAACTCAGTCATGGTTTATGAGAGCCATGCTGTTGGAGCAACCAATACATTATTGGAATGATAAGGTCAAAGATGCAGTACAACCATATATTTTTAATTAGTAATCTAACCATTCAAAGCAGGTACCCACTTTGACTTTTTCCAGCATCCCTCTGACCGGCACGTCATCGCCAGGTATACATCCTCATTAAAGGGGCTCATTTTCTTTGGCATGACTTTACCAGCAGTCATTTCTGAAGCTCAAGGATGTGAAAAAGATGGAGCGGTGCCAATGCTGAATGGACTCAATGCAACTGCTGAATGAAATGTCAGCTGCCCAACTAAATATAACCCCCAAAAGTAGAATTTATGCCTCGTGCAGCCCTTTCCGTTTTATTTATTTATTTATTGGGATGATTTGAGAGGACAAGGAGGAGGGGGGGTGGAACCCAACCAGGAAGTCAACGGGCTGTAAATGTAATAGGTAATTCCAGTCTCTGCTTACCTTTACAAAATCCCAGTTATGCAGGGAAGACAATACAGTGATCAAAGCAATGATGAGATTTTTTTAGCGGCATTAACCGTCATGACCTAGCAAAATGAAAGAAAATGGTTTAACAGAACTGTCAGATCCAATATAGCTAATAAAGGCATGGATAAATGTTTATTACATACCGGAGACAGATAATTTCTGTACAGAAATTGAGAATGACCTTTCCTGATAACTCTTATCTGCCTGATATCCTGAATATGAGGGGTGGGGTGGGGAGAGAGAGGGAGGGAGGGAGAGAGGGAGGGAGGGAGGGAGAGATATGTGGAACAAGGGAAGAGATGTAAGGGTGGAAGCGGGTTATACTTTTGGTGATGCTTATGAAAGATGGAAGGAATGCAGAGGGAAATTTCAATTCTGCATGTAAGCACTGACACAAGATAAAAGGGTGGGGGTTTGTGGAGAAAGTAGAATGCCACCCACCCTGTTTTTGGCAAGACGCTGTAAGAATTAATGGAGTAGGCTGGAGAACCAAAAGAGAAATGGGAAACTGCCCAGTGCTTTGGGCTTTCTCTACTTGTTTGTAGCCTCAAACCCATGAAGGCTGGAGAACTGTGTCCATTTAGTCTCTAGAAGCTCCTTGATGTTTTGGACACTCCAAGGGCATGGAAGGTAAAGGTAAAGGGACCCCTGACCATTAGGTCCAGACGTGGCCGAATCTGGGGTTGCGGCGCTCATCTCGTTTTATTGGCCGAGGGAGCCGGCGTACAGCTTCCGGGTCATGTGGCCAGCATGACTAAGCTGCTTCTGGCGAACCAGAGCAGCGCACGGAAATGCCGTTTACCTTCCCGCCAGAGCGGTACCTATTTATCTACTTGCACTTTGACATGCTTTTGAACTGCTAGGTTGGCAGGAGCTGGGACCGAACAATGGGAGCTCACCCCGTCGTGGGGATTTGAACCGCCGACCTTCTGATCAGCAAGTCCTAGTCTCTGTGGTTTAACCCTTTTTGTCCACCTGCTAGACCTGGATCCCAGGCGGATGAGGTAATGGCTGCAGAGTGATGATAAGAGCAGAAAGAAGAGAAAGGCAGAAGCAGAGTGCTGGTGGCAAGAGCAAGTATCCTTCCAGTTACTTCCAGTAGGTCTTAAAGGATCTACACTGGCTCCCAAAATTCAAAGTGTTGATGCTGACCTTTAAAGTCCTAAATGTCCTCAGTGCAGTATACCTGAAGGAGCATCTCCACCCTCACTGTTCAGCCTGGACACTGAAGTCCAGCTCCGAGGGCCTTCTGGCGGTTCCCTTACTGCGAGAAGTGAAGCTACAGGGAACCAGGCAGAGGGCCTTCTCGGTAGTAGCGCCCACTCTGTCGAATGCCCTATTGTCAGCTGTCAAACAGATAAACAACTATTTGACTTTTAGAAGACATCTGAAGGCAGCACTTTTCAGGGAAGTATTTTAATGTTTGTTGTTTTACTGTGTTTTAATTTTTTTGGGGGGGAGCTGCTCAGAGTGGCTGGGGTAAACCAGTCAGATGGGCAGCATAGAAATAATTATGCATTATTCATTATCATTATTCTGTGGCTGGAGATGACCAGTCGTACAATGGGTGGATTCCCACCCAACATCCCTCAGATCCTCAGATCAAGCCCTTCTGTGGATCAAGTCATAGTGCCAGTAATACTGACCGTGCCATGTAGAGCCTTCCTTGCAGACAAAATGCTGAACAACTTTGGGAGCAAATGTATATGGTTTGTGCTTTTGTTTGAAATGTGTTTTGCCTTTAGGTGAGTTCGGCATTGGTCTCATGCAGGAACCATATTGATGCTGCAAAATGGCCACTCCCTTGATGCCTCCTTACCCTCTTCCACACACATTGCAATGTAGGATCTCAGCTGTACAGTCTGAGGGGCCCGGTACTCCATTTCTCCAAAGATCTCGAACCCGAGACCACCCTCTTTTGACTTTCAAGAGGATTATTTAAAGTGCCAGGGAAATAAGCCGCGGGCTTCAAACCAGAATATTTTGTCAAAATCAAATTTATTTCAATGAGGGAGACTCACTCTAATGCCTGGAAAGAAATGCGAAGATTCAATGAGGTATGAATAGCTGGAAGATGGGACAATTACCACCTCCTGAAACAATATATTTGTAAAGTTAATTCCTCCCGAACGTGAACAATCTCCTTACACTTGACCCTTTTCTATTGCCTCTTCCATGGTTGAACTCTCCTTGAACTTTGAAGATCCATCTTGAGAGCCTGAGATGGCCGTCTCTTTTGCATCTGGTTATTTTAGCTCCAATTTGCAGCCCTAAAACAGCAATTATAGTGATATACTGCCGAAGTCACCCGATGTGGATTAGTATCGGGATCAGCACATCTATGTACAGGAGTCATGAATGGAGGGACTAGGGCCATGATTTTAAATGACTTGATTAATTCTGAAACAACATTTCAGAGTCCATTAGGTCCGGCAGGTGTCCGGGTTCTTGTCTGCACAGCCCCCACCCCCCCAGCACCAAATGGCCATTTTACCCTCCCTTAAAGAGCTAGAAGTGCTTGTATTTATTGCTCCTCTTCTCCTTAGGGCTTTTCCTTTGCTCCCTTCCATGAAAAGTTCAGTGGCCTTTGGGGTCAATGTGGACAATGCAGTCTTTTCCTAAATCACGTTGCTGGATTCATGTCACCCAATTGTAATTTGTCCCCTCAAATATCCAGGCGTGGTTAGTCCTGGAATTGGATCCTTGCTGAGAACGACTTCTTCATTCCTTCTCTACCCCAAAAGGAAGCAGGAAGCATAGGGTCTGTTTCACACATGCATGGACACCCTTGAATTCTCTGGGCTCGTTTGCTGTACCCTTGGAATGTGCACCATTGGAAAGCATTATGTTCTGAGGTGATTTGAGGACACCTGAAAGGTCAGTCTGTGACATTATGTCCATGATGTCCCATCCCCTCAAGTCATCACTCCAGGTTGAAGCCATTAATGTGTATGTGTGAACCAACTCACCAAGTCAAATCTTTTTCATCATCATCATTTTTAATTTGTATACCATCTTTCTATCTTACAATACTCAAGGAGGTTTACAAGCTGAAGAAACAAAAAATGTACACCTTATAACAATCTAATGCGATAAAAAAATGTGATAATAAAACATAACTTTAAAATAGGCAACCTCCATCAAAAAAGTAACATTCAACAATCATTAGAATAGTATAAAATAATAATATCAACATATAAAAGTTAAACAGAAATCCACTCAACAGTTACAATAAAATCTAAACTATAATCAATAAAACAATGGCAAGCCACAGTACATAAGAAGAAGAAGAAGAGTTTGGATTTGATATCCCGCCTTTCACTCCCTTTAAGGAGTCTCAAAGCGGCTAACATTCTCCTTTCCCTTCCTCCCCCACAACAAACACTCTCTGAGGTGAGTGAGGCTGAGAGACTTCAGAGAAGTGTGACTGGCCCAAGGTCACCCAGCAGCTGCATGTGGAGGAGCGGAGACGCGAACCCGGTTCCCCAGATTACGAGACTACCGCTCTTAACCACTACACCACACTGTATTGTAAAACAATACAATACACACTGAGAAGCAGAGGGTGGGGCAAGGCAGCTGGAAGGAGGCCTTGCCTGATGGAGTCTCATGTGCATTCTTTCTCTATAAAAGATCTTCAATATGATCAATATAGTCACCTAACATTGCACAATGGCTCTTGTTTTTTTCCATAGTGGGAGACAAACCCTTACTTACAGGACTGACCTATTACTCAAGAGGTCAGTAGAATGCTCAAGGTGATAAATGGTCGTTGTTCATTAATTTTTGGAACAAGAAGTACCAGGAAAATATCACCGTCGTCATTAGCGTTAATTTGTCTGCTGCCCTTTCATAGTTAAAATCATGCTCAACATGAAAAGGTTCACGTAATTACAAAAATATAAGTACTCGTAAGCAGTAAATAAAAAACATGACAAAACGTACGCAACAAAATTAAACAATCCCCACACAAGTAATTATAAGATCTGAAAACACACATCCAACTATATCCAATCATATCTCCCCCCCTGCAATATTATAGCTGAATATCTAAATTCGTAATGATGCCAGCTTAGCTGATATCAAATAAAATAAGCATAATGCTCAAAATCTGAGACCCTTCACTGTGCCCTCACATCTCCAAAGGAGAGGAAGATTGTAAGAAGAGATAGAACCTGTTCTGTACTTGTGCCATGCCAAAAAACAACCTCCCCAGAATGTTTTGTTCAGCATCTACGTTACTATAGGCACCAAACTTTGTTTTATTTTCTCATGTGCCTTCATTTTGACCTTTGCTTAAAAGCTCGCTTTCATACAACCCTCTGTGACCCAGCTGCTGTTTTCATACTTCTGTGTTTGATTTCTTGATGCTGCTGCATCTGTCAGCGAGGTTATTATTTTGGGTTGTTTGGCAATTATTCACAATGCCTTGTTTGTAACCCGCTTTGAATGCCACGAGAGCAAAATTTCAGAGCATGTATATGAATGAATCAATGTTATTCGTTCGTTTATTTAAAAATTTATAGCCTGCTTCTCACTTGTGTCTCGAAGTGCCTTGCAAGGACAAAATAAAACATGCCCTGCTGTCCTTGTCTGACCCAGTCTCCCAAAGTACCCTTTTTTCTACCAAAGGTGAGGGATTTTTAATAGCCAGCCAGATTCTCTGGAGACGTGGAGTTCCTACAATATAGACCCCGTCTACATATATAAGGCTTCAGCATCATAAAAGTGGGAGACTTTCCCTGAAAGACCATCATAAGGCACAGGGCAAGCTGCTAAGTATGTCTGATACATGAGGGCAGCACAGACGCTCCAAGTGTCCCTGTTTTCTAGGGACAGTCCTGGATTTTCAGAAACCACCCTGGTTTCTGATTTGAAATGTCCCGCTTTTCCTTGGGATGTCCTATTTTCATTGGAGAAATGTTGGAGGGTATGGTAGGACCTCCCTATTTTCACTGGAGAAGTGTTGGAGGGTATGGAGTTCTGAGACCCCTGAGCCAAGGAGATAAGTAACTATACAACCTTTAGTAGACATCTGAAGGCATCCCTGTATAAGGAAGGTTTTTTAATGTTTAATGGACTGGGTATAAGAAATAAAATGGTTGTTGTTGTTGTTGAATAGGACATCCCTATTTTCATCAGAGAAATGTTGGAGGGTATGACAGCACTAGCCAGGCATTTGATACCACCAGCCGGCTCCATAACCACAACCACAAAAGTGGAAAACTTTAGTGACTTCACCTTAAGACACTAAAAATAGTCTATAAAGTACTGTAGTGGTCCTGTAGTAGCAACATGTGGTCTTCCTTTTTTTAAAAAAATAATCTTTATTATTATTATACATTAATTAACATAAACTCAACAGATACCATACAATATATTACATACCCTACATACCTTCATGGCCGACATTGCACCACACGTGTTAGGCTTCCAACTCTTTATGCTTTGTTACCAATCTTAACTCTGTACGCAGATCACATTGAATCTTCTACTTTCCCCTCTTTGTTATTCTAAACATATTTTACTGTACCTTCCCTCTGTTTACAAGATTTAATCTGTATCTGCCAGGAGACTTGCATTGTCCATATAATTTTTGAGATATTCTTTGAAAATTGACCATTCTTCGTTGACTTTTTGAATGCTATTTCCTGCTATTCTCCCTGTTAATTTTGCAAGATGTAAGTATTCAATCATTTTTGCCAACCAGAGCAACATGTGGTCTTCCATCCCCACCCAAACGTAACCAATGGCTAGCAATGCTGAGGACTGCAGTTGCTTAACATCAGGAGGGGCACAGGTTTTCCACCATTTCCATAACAGGGGAGCTCAGATGTCGCCCTCACATTGAGCTTTAATCTGGAGCTGTGGCTCTAGTTCACTAGCTAGTTCTGGTCTCCATAGGGGAGACCTCTTCACTTAAAGGGCCCCAGCCTCTTTCTCCAGCCATTGATTCCACTAGGGTTTCTGAGCTGGAACCCTCAAAGTCAGAGCAGAGCAATATATTGTCCTCAGGAGCAACAGGTGCCTTTCCCCCATTACGTGATGTGCTTCCCTCCTGCAGCAAATGCTGTAAGGGTTTGAATAGTGAAATGTATCAAATAGGCACCCTAATTGATTACATTACTTTGCAGAGCCAATTGAGAGGCCTTACTTGTGAGGGGAAATAATAATAATAATAATAATAATAATAATAATAATAATAATAATAATACATTTTTATTTATACCCCGCCTTTCCCGGTTCAGAAAACTGGGCTCACTTAATTGATGCAACAAAAAACAGCATAAAATACAGTACAGTGGTACCTCGGGTTAAGAACTTAATTCGTTCTGGAGGTCTGTTCTTAACCTGAAACTGTTCTTAACCTGAAGCACCACTTTAGCTAACGGGGCCTCCTGCTGCTGCCGCTGCGCCGCTGGAGCACGATTTCTGTTCTCATCCTGAAGCAAAGTTCTTAACCCGAGGTACTGTTTCTGGGTTAGCGGAGTCTGTAACCTGAAGTGTATGTAACCTGAAGCGTCTGTAATGCTAGGTACCACTGTATAAAACGTGAATAACAATAAATTCAGAATTCAAAAATCAATTTTGGGGGAAAATCCATCCAATAAACATTAGATGATCACCAGGGCTAGCTGGCTAAGTTAATCCTAGTTGGGCCAGCGAGGAGACCAGGGGAGAATTAGCTGTGGGATCCCAGAGTGGGTAATCTTCATAGAATGGGGAGGGCGAGAGAAGGAAGGGGAATAAAAGATTAGGCTAAGTTCAAATTGAAAGCCAGGTGGAATAGCTCTGACTTACAGGCCCTGCGGAAGGGAGTTAAATCCTGCAGGTCCCTGGTCTCATGGGGCAGAGCATTCCACCAGATAGCAGATATCTGCATAGTGCTCCCTCCCTCTGTTTCCAAGTTTCCAGGTCCTTGTTAGTAGCCAATAGCTGTCTTTCTTCATGCCAACCAGCTGGAATGGCCATGACACTGGTTAATATTTTGCACATAAAAGTGGCAGAGAAACTCTCAGAAGTCTACCATTTCTCTGAGAGCAACCTGGATGCAAGCTGAGGCCTTTCAGTTGCCGAGTGTACAGCCAAGCTGGATGGTGATTTTCTTCCCAGAGATAAAGGAAGACCAGCAGCGCCATAGTCACTTTGTGGAGTCTTGACAACCAAGTGTATCTCATCAGTAGCTGGGAATAGAAGAGCACTATCCCTCTGTTGAATACCTGGCCAATCCCTTCCAAGAAAGTGGGAAGCTAACTGCAGGCAGGTTCGTATAGTTAAAGCTATGGTTTTCCCAGTAGTGATGTATGGAAGTGAGAGCTGGACCATAAAGAAGGCTGATCGCCAAAGAATTGATGCTTTTGAATTATGGTGCTGAAGGAGACTCTTGAGAGTCCCATGGACTGCAAGAAGATCAAACCTATCCATTCTGAAGGAAATCAGCCCCGAGTGCTCACTGGAAGGACAGATCGTGAAGCTGAGGCTCCAATACTTTGGCCACCTGATGAGAAGAGAAGACTCCCTGGAAAAGACCCTGATGCTGGGAAAGATTGAGGGCACAAGGAGAAGGGGACGACAGAGGACGAGATGGTTGGACAGTGTTCTTGAAGCTACCAACATGAGTCTGAGCAAACTGCGGGAGGCAGTGGAAGACAGGAGGGCCTGGCGTGCTCTGGTCCATGGGGTCACGAAGAGTCGGACATGACTAAACAACTAAACAACAACAACAACAACTGCAGGCATGTTTTAGGTGCCAGCTCACCCACCAGATAGCATTAAAACCTTCCTGCCTCCTGCCATCTCTTCCCCCTTTGCTACGTGAGCAGATTCTAGCGCACAGTCCCAAGCTAACGGCAGGCATTTGGCAGAATATCCAAATGGGTTATTTTACTTTATTTATATCCCGGCTCCCTTTTTCTCAGGACTGTCAATTTCCCCCGGCGGAGAGGCGAACGACAGTTAAAGGGACTTTTGGTGACAACCCCTCTGTTTAATGAAGCTTGGAGTTATGGGCAAGCGACTTGAAGTGCCGTTATTATCTGCATGAGCGGCTAAAGGCCGAGGGTCTCGAGATGTGGAAAGAGGTTTCCGCTGCAAATGGGCACATTGATCATTCATAATCAGACCAACCAGGTCAGGTGGGGCGGGGGGAGAGAGCCGGAGAGATGAAGAGGTTTGCGGGAGGGGGGCTGGGAGCTGACGAATGAAGCGGCAGTGCTTGGGGTTAATGTAATATTCAAACAGAATGAGGTCTTCATTTTCTTTGGAGCTTGTCACTTTCCCCTCCCTGTGATGCCTTTGCTGTGCATTGCAGTCAGGAGAGAGCGAGAGAGCTAGAAGGAAGCAAATCTCACCTTATGTTCGGCAGGGAAACGAGACCAGAGGGAGGACATCAATTTCCCCCCTTTCCCCTTTACATCAGTTGCGCACAGGCCTCTTCAATATGGTCCAGGCTCTGTTTTTTCTTGCAGGGGTGACCCTTTGTCTTTGCTGACCTGTAAGCACTGCAGAAGAAGAAACCAAGCCAGTTGACAGATTTTACCACACTCCTGTTACTCCACAACAACCCTGTGTGGTAGATTACGCTGAAAGATACTGACAGGTATAGAACTGCTTGGTTAGATATATCTATATCTATATCTATATCTATATCTATATCTATATCTATATCTATATCTATATCTATATCTATATCTATATCTATATCTATATCTATATCTATATCTATATCATCATCTATCATCTATCATCTATCATCTATCTATCTATCATCTATCTATCTATCATCTATCATCTATCTATCTATCTATCTATCATCTATCATCTATCATCTATCTACTATCTATCTATCATCTATCTATCTATCTATCATCTATCTATCATCTATCTATCATCTATCTATCTATCATCTATCTTTGAGAAGCAAAGCGGCTAGTAAGCCTGATCTTTATTCAAGGAACTGTCGCAACAGGATCCCCACTCATCACACGCAGGAGGGAGGAGAGAACCCAGAACTATGATATGCAAGCTCTTATAGAGACTTTTGAAATTGCCCACCCTGTAGCCCAAGACCACCCCCCAAAACATCATACATACCTCACAGAAGGAGGTGGTTTACAGCAGAAATCCTGTCTGCCAGGATACCTGATAATGGTTACTGATTGCTTTACCTGGGGAGCTTGGCCATTCTTTTGGGATGGTAAATACTTTAGTTCCTGAATCCAGGTCACAGGCTCACCCTATTCATACACAAATACGCCCTCAAGACAGGATTTGTAAGCAAAAAGAATGGGGATTTGAATCTCTGGATCCCAATCTGACATGCTTAACCATCACACTACAACACTGACTCTCAGATGACATTATATTGCATTGGATAACCCTACCAATGAGAGCCAGTGTGGTGTAGTGGTTAAGAGCGGTAGTCACCTAATCTGGGGAACCGGGTTCGTGTCTCCGCTCCTCCACATGCAGCTGCTGGGTGACCTTGGGCCAGTCACACTTCTTTGAAGTCTCTCAGCTCCACTCACCTCACAGAGTGTTTGTTGTGGGGGAGGAAGGGAAAGGAGATTGTTAGCCGCTTTGAGACTCCTGAAGGGGGGTGAAAGGCGGGATATCAAATGCAAACTCTTCTTCTTCTTCTTCTACCTCGGAACCTCTGCAAGGTAGGTTCCATTTGGCTTGGAAAAAACCTGAAGAATTTCCATGCTGGATTAGACAACTGATTTGTCCCAGGAGTACCTTATGCACAGAAATGTCCAGCCAAATGCCACAACCTTGTTCCGAGTGCTAGTCTTGGTTTGGATTAGGTTGGGGAATCTTAATGCAACCATTCCAACAGGTGCTGTTGCAACCAGGAGTAACAAGTTATAGTTTGAGATACAACCCTTGATGTCAGCATGGATGTGTAAACCACCCTGTGCTGTTCAGATGAAGGACAGTACATATGGCCCCCCTCCTTTTGTTATAATGATTTAATTTATGACGTATTTATAGCGTTTTTTTCCTGTGTGTAGATCCAATCTAAAACACTTTGCCAGTTCCTCCAAGACACTGCTTAGACAACTATTTTTTCTGCCTCAGCTGCAGGGTTGCTAACCATGGTCCTGAACTACTCCTTTGGTCCCTGTCCAAGGTGCTGACCTTGCTGTAGTTTCCTGTCTATTTCAGAACCCTTATATTGCAGGTTTCTATCTAGCTCAGGCCATCACCTTCTCTTGGTAGTAGACAACACAGTGGATCAAGACATCTACTCTGTGCCCACCCTGTTCAAACCTTGCCTCATGCTCTGCAGAATGTCAGGACAGAAGCATAATACAAGTTTCATTTTTGAAGCCCCACATCCAGAATTTCTCTCATCATTTTTGCATGCTTGTAGCTTAGCGGCTCCTTGCAAAGTTAATGAATTCAATGTTTTCCCTGGACAAATCACTTCCCACCAGGAAGATTTCGCCTGTGAAACTCATATTCGCATACTCCTCTTTATTAAACTTTTAAGCAGATCTCTGGTCTCTGCACAGTTTACAACCTCCTTCTGGTAAACAAGTTTTAAACAAGGTGCCACATCTAATTTTGCAACAGCAGACAAATGGAGGACAGCAAGAAAGGGAGCTAGCTAGTCATTCCCAATATCCGTCTTCTAAGTATTGCCGGAACTGCATCTCCTCTCCTCTGCCAAACTTTAAAACATGAAAACTTTTGTTTTAATGGGCTACATACATTTCTATCAACTCCCCTTGCAACAGGGCAAATCAAATAGGGTTACCTGAGCCCCAGGTATGTCAGGGAAGCATGGCAGTAGGGAAAACAATGGCTGGTGCAATTGGAACAAAACTGAGGTGCCTTTTGGAGGCCTTTCCCAACCTTGAGTCCCCAGATGTTGTTAGACTACAATTTCCATCATCCCTAACTGCTGAACATGCTGTCTGGGGGTGGTAAGAACATAAGCTAAGTCTACTGGATCAGGGCAATGGCCCATCTAGTCCAGCATCCTGTTTTCACAATGGCTAACCAGATGGGAAGCTGTCAAACTGGATGTGAGCAGAATAGCACTCTGCCCTGTTTAGGGAAGTTTTTAATGTGTGATGCTTTATTATGTTTTTAATATCCTGTTGGGAGCCGCCCAGAGTGACTAGGCCAACCCAGCCAGATGGGTGGGGTAGGGTACAAATAATAATAATAATAATAATAATAATAATAATAATAATAATAATAATGCCCACCTGTGATTTGTAGCAACTGGCATTCAAAGGCATAATTCCCCTTTTTGTATTTATTTATGTGTTTTCAGTTTTACAGTTACATACATTTTTACATGAAGTTACATATTTGGACTGTGTGGACTTCCCAGTCTATCTTTTACTGACATTCTAATTCATACCCTTTCATTGGCTGCGGTCCCATTGAACCCTGTTTCATCCTTTCTGTTCCCTTGTCTTATTCACTGCTGATCATATTTTTAGCCCACTTGGAAATTATCCGTAATACATTCTCTTTTTAGATATTCTCCTAGGCAATCCCACTCACTCTTTAATTTTTCTTCATCCCAATTTCTTATTTTAGCCATTTTACTTGCTAGTTCTCCAAATTCTATTAGTTTATGAAACCACTGATCCTTCATTGAAGTTGCCTCCTCCTTCCAGTACTTTGAATAGCAGTTGCATAAAAAAATAGGTTTTTAAACTTCCTTTGATATTTCTCCCCCACTTATTGTTAATAGGAAAGTTCCCAGCTTATTGGAAAAGGTGAGTTGAAACATTTTTTTTTTCAGTTCCTCATAAGCCATCCCCCAAAATTTCTTTGCAAACCTACATGACCACCACATGTGTATGAATGTTCCTTCCATTTCCAGACACTTCCAACACAGGTCCGAGCCTCTCTTATACATTTTATAGATCTAACTGGGCATCAGATAACATCTGTTAATTACTTTTAAAATATTCACTTTAAGGCTGAGAAGTTAATTGTCTTATTCCATTACCTTTCCCATGCCTGCAGCTCAATGTTGTGTCCAATATCGGTCAGGCAGCAGAGGAAACATCCCCTACGTCAGGTTGCCAGGAATGGACAAGACAAGGGAACATCCTAACCATCTGCTTTTATTCAATATTCACAGAGAGAGGCCTCTCGGAATAATGGCATTGCTCAGTGTGAATCTCCACCCCTTCCCAATTCCTCATGAGTCATCAATATGGGTACTGCTACGTACCCTCTGCCTTTGAGCTCTTTGCTCTCCTACTTTCAAGGTCCGCCGTGTTCTGGGAGACGGAGGGTCTGGAATGCTTTCTAAAGACACTGAATCCATCAGCTATCACTCACCTTCTTCTTCTTCTTCTTCTTCTTCTTCTTCTTCTTCTTCTTCTTCTTCTTCTCCTCCTCCTTCTCCTCCTCCTCCTCCTCCTCCTCCTCCTCCTCTTCCTCTTCCATTATTTCCCAGCTTTCCCCCTCATCTGCCTCTTGAGTCATGATCTCCCTCAACCCCCTGTTGTAATTCTGAACTGTCTCCTTCTTCTCTGGAAGGGTCAGGCTGGGCAGGCAGTCTCCACCATTCCTCCTCTGCCCAGTCCCTGATGATAACTGACACCCAGTGAATCGTTGCCACCTCAAAGGCATAATTCCTGCGACAGTGGAGGGAGAACAGGGCCAACATGGCTATTATCCATTGACAACCTTGTCCTCCGTGAATTTGTCTAATCTTTATTTAAAGCCATCCATGTTGGTGGCCGTTACTGCCTTCTAGGAGAGCGGGTTCCATATTTTAGTTGTGCACTGTGCAAATAAGTACAGTGGTACCTCAGGTTAAGAACTTAATTTGTTCTGGAGGTCCGTTATTAACCTGAAACTGTTCTTAAACTGAGGTACCACTTTAGCTAATGGGGCCTCCTGCTGCTGCCGCGCCGCCGCCATGCGATTTCTGTTCTCATCCTGAAGCAAAGTTCTTAACCCAGGGTACTATTTCTGGGTTAGCGGAGTCTGTAACCTGAAGCGTCTGTAACCCGAGGTACCACTGTACTTTCTTTTATCTGTCCTGAATCTCCTCAACATTCATCTTCAATGGACGTCTAGCAGCAACACTTTCTCCATGCAATGCATAGTGATGGAGGTCAAGCAACATCTGGGGACCCAAGATTATGGGGAGGATGCTCTAGAACTAGATCATATCCACACCAAGAGGTTGCTATGCACGTCTTGCATCAGGAAGTTTGGTCTAACACTGATGACACAACTTTTTCTGAACCCCTCAGGCTAATGTGCAGGATTGCAATTATGTACCTCATTATGCTCCTCCAACACTGCAATGCAGTTCTTGACAGTTTAAATGTACCTAAATATGTGTTTTGAACTAAAACACACATTTAAATATTACAATACATATTTCCATAAATATTTTAAGTGTTGTCAGCGCTGCCCAAGGTCCCAGCTCACACAAGACCAACGCTGCTTCTTCCTCAACTTAAAAGGTCTTTATTGAAGTTCAGTTTCATTTCCAGACGCGCAGCGCGCAACGCTACGTCTATGCATCAGACCGTAGAAGTCCCATCTGAATCTCCTCCCCCCTGACACCAGCTTAAGATTCTAGCCTTACTCCACCTCTTCCTCTGTTCCTTCTTTCTCTGGGTCCTCCTGCTAGTCGGAGTCTCAGCCCTCCTAGATTCTTCTGACGCTGATTCTGCCGACTCTTCTCCCCCCCTCCTTCGGGCTTTAGGACCTGGCTCCCAATCCGGATTTTCTGCTGTCCCGCGCTCCTCCACATTTGAACTTGGCGCGCGCGCGCAACCTCCCACTTTCCTTCTGACCGTTACACTTGTGTCACTGCTCCCCCTTTCGGGGAGGCTAGCTGGACCTGGCCTTCCCTCCGTTTCCCCACTCCCCGATGGAGGAGAAGCTGGTCCTGACTCACGTGACTCTTCCCCCCCACTGTGCTCTGGTGGGGGAACTGGTCCTAATCCTCCGCTACTCCTTTGGGACTCCCCTCTGGTTCCTTGTTTATGGATCGTCCCCCCTGGGACTCGCCTCGCCCTTACCATAGGCGCCCCCTCCTGGGAATCTTCTGATTCGCTGGAGAAGCTCATGGAATCTCTCGGTCCACTGTCATATTCCCCTACGCTCCCCTCTGATTCCTCTCCTCCGCTCTCTATTTGCTCTCTCCCCTGCTCTTCTGCTCCTGAGCCTCTGACAAGTGTGTATGTGTTAAAAACTAAGGTGAATGCAGAAACAGAGTTGAAGTATGAGAAAGCATGCAACAGTGACATAAGCCTGAAATAAACAGATTTGCCTAGCCTTATTTTAAAAGTGCAATGAGAGTCATTAATGGTCAGGGCAGTAAGTATTGTCTACAAAAACACACATCAACATTCTGCACTGCAAACCTTACCAGAAAAAAAGAAAATGAGAACAATTTGTACAACCTGCATCCATTATGCAAACTGAGCCTATTTGCATAGATTTTCCTATGCTGCAGAATTCATTTGGCTATGTTTTATTCTAGGGACTAGATTTTTTGTCAAGATATCTCAGGTAGTTTCCTTCTTTCCCACTAGATGGCTACTTGGATCATTTCACACACACACACACACACACACACACACACACACACACACACGTCCCCATTTTGCACACCTTGATGCAACTTAAACTTCTGAAGATTCTGTGATGGGATTTGGGCCAGAATGAAAAGTACATGGAATAGCTAGAAAAGTTCACAGATATGTGGGATTTCCTCATCCAGGATAAACCCAACCCCCTCTTTAAGACCTTCTGGGGTGTACGGGGTATTAGGTGAGGGGTAGTACCTTTGGTGAAGGCCACATCATGCACTTTTGGGGGTAGTTCGTCCACCTTTGGCCCCCATCCTGCACTCAGCTCTCACCTGGGGCTCCTAGAAGCTGCCAGCATGTAAAAGCAGCCACACTCCAGGGAAATCTAAGATGAACTTATCATGTCTGGTTTCAATAGATTTTTCAAATGCTTAACTCAGTCTTTTAGCTAAGTTCATGAAGATACCAAAAAAAGGTAAGTTCGGTGTTATTCACAATACTGAGAGATGCTAGTGGAGTTGTAGATAGATGTTGATGAAGTTGTAGACGACAGGGTGCCGGCGTTTTGCGCCTGTTTCGCCCTGGCAGTCCAAATAATCAAGAGGCCGAACTCCACTAGCATCTCTCGGTATTGTGAAAAAACACTGAACTTGTATCTTCATGAACTTATCTAAAAGACTGAGTTTTGAAAAATCTATTGAAACCAGACATTATAAGTTCATCTTAGATTGGGTAGTTCGCAAGTCTCTGTGGCTTTGTTTAATGTTTTGTATTTTACTCAGAAGGTTGATAAAGAATGTATAATTTATTATTCTGTGTATATTAATCGCCAGCGTGTTGCATGAGTTGCACTACTATCAGCAGCAGAGGTTGCATTTTTCTAACACTCCAGGGAAATGGCTTTGACTGGCCAGTTAAACCAGGAGAGGGTAGCTGAAACCCTTGATAAGTTAGGGACTTTCTCTGCATGCAAAGACAGGGCTGAGCAGATGAAACCAATAGTGGATTCAATGGTCGAGAAGCTGGTTTCTGCAGATGCTGGAAGAGGAAAGTGAGGGGCAGATGGGGCTCGTCCACCTGGGAAGGAAGCCCATCTAGGAGAAGGAAAACTCTGACCCCAAACCTCTGCTGCCTTGCGGGATATCTTTGGGAGAAGAAAAGGCTAATGAGTAAACCGTACACAAATCCAGAGTGGAGTCCCTAAGATGCTTGGATGGCACCTTGTACAGCCAGTGTGGTGTAGTGGTTAAGAGCGGTGGACTCGTAATCTGGTGAACCGGGTTCGATTCCCTGCTCCTCCACATGCAGCTGCTGGGTGACCTTGGGCCAGTCACACTTCTCTGCAGTCTCTCAGCCTCATTCATCTCACAGAGTGTTTCTTGTGGGGGGAGGAAGGGAAAGGATATTGTGAGCCGCTTTGAGACTCCTTTGGGTAGTGATAAAGCGGGATATCAAATCCAAACTCCTCCTCCTCCTCCTCCTCCTCCTCCTCCTCCTCCTCCTCCTCTTCTCCTTCTGGCAACTCCAGAAGCCAAGCTGGTGCCAAATGTCTTGCTCTGCTTTCCTTTGGACCACATTAGCGAGGTTGAGAGGGGGTCTTGTCATCTGGACAGTTCAGGGCCTCCACACACCCTGCCCAGGCTTGCGTCCAAGAGAGGTCATTTGGGTGTTGCAAACACAGTTGGTTAACTTCACCCCTGGAGGCACACCCCATTGTCTCCTAAGATAGACAGATGCCAACAATACCTTCTGCTCTGCAGAGTTAAGTGCTTCTGATATAATGTAGTTGTCAATAACAAGAAGTCATTGTATTTGAAACTCAGCTAAGTTTACGGTTCAGATGAGTGAAATGACGCACAGCATAAATTAACAATGCAGAGTTTTTAAGGGAAAGAATAAGAGCTTTACTGAGTTAAAATAAACATCTTCATAAACAACTTGGTTCCAAACAGTTTGACTGAGATTACATACTGACTCTGCTCACAGCTGAGGCAGACTGACTCTGACTGAAATCTTACAGAGAACACAGAGAGAAAATGGCTGCTACTTATAAGGAGAATGAATAACATGTCAGAGTTAGCAGTTAGGCCTGAATAACTTTAGTTGGCCCAACTGATTGTGCAGTCCCAGCACTTCCCAGCCTGCTTTGCTGCTTCTGCTCTCATGTGTCTTTGTCACATGACATGAAAGAGTGGGCATCCTTATCAGCTGTGCTGGTTGGGACTGATGAGAGTTGTATTCCAAAGCATCTGGAGGGCACCAGGTTGGCAAAGGTTGACTGAGGTGAACTTTGCTCAGTAGCTTCCTTCAGTTGCTCACATTTCCCATCCTCTCTCCCATCTTAGAAAGAAAAAGTGTAATTGGGCAAGCCTTGAAGCAATAATGATGAAGAGACTGGGTTTTATTACTTAAAAAACACACCACAGCTCCGACTATGTGTGAGTGAGCTATGAGCCTTTAAGATCCAGCCTCTCTGTCTCTGTGCTGTTCATAGGGGAGCAGGGCTCTGGGAGTTCAACAAGCTCAGGGTAGAATCCCTCAATCTGGACAGACCCAATTAGTGTCACTTTGGTTAAAAAAAATGCATTTCATGAATGCTCAGAGCCAGAACCCCAGTATCACTGAAGTGCCTGTGCTTTTCCCCATGGTGGCTTGACTGTCAGATTCCGGAACGGAGAGATTTTGCACAGGGGGAAACAAATCCTCAGAAATGGGGCCAGTTCAAATGGTATCTTCCCTGAATCCGTACTGACCCTCTGGCAGTGTTACCAGCTGTGCAGAATAGCTAAAGTGAGACGATTTCTCTTGGCACTGCACAGAAAGCAGGCAAGGTAAACAAAACGGGAGGATTTGTGAGCAGCATTTAAAAAAACACACAAAAAGGCCAAATGAAACATAATCTGGTCAATTGCCTTTTCTTTTTCTGCCAGTTGAATATCCCCTTTGTTGCATGCATAGATAGATGATAGATAGATAGATGATTGATATTTAGATGACAGGCAACTCGTAGTGGCTGTTGGAGAGCAGGCAGGGAGGAGGAGAGGCTGTCGCCATGACAAGCCAGCTCTGAGGTGCCGGCAGAGGGCAAGGCCTCCTTCAGTGGGAAGACAAGGGGAGCGGAGTGGAGTGCAAGGAGTCTTGAGTTTTTTTATATTAAAAAAATGCTTTGTGCACCCGCATATAATTTTGCCCCTTTTCTCAGGACGTTGGAGGGTGTGTATGCCGTGTTCCATTGGTGTAGCAGTGGTGGAAATGCTCTGCAGGATGGGGGGGGGGGAAAATGGGGGGGGGGTTGAAGATGGTCAGCTGCAGAAGAGGGAGTGAGACATGTCCCTATTTTCATCTGAGGAATGTTGGAGGATATGCTAGCCTCTCCAAGAAAGTTGTTGTGAGGATAATAATAATAATAATAATAATAATAATAATAATAATTTATTATTTATACCCCGCCCATCTGGCTGGGCCTCCCCAGCCCATCTGGCCTGGGCCTCCCCAGCCACTCTGGGCGGCTTCCATAAAAACCAAAAATACAGTAAAATATCACAGTAAAATACAGTATGTATTGGGGATGGAGAACAATTCACAATACAGTGGTACCTCTGGATGTGAACGGGATCCATTCCGGAGCCCCGTTCTCATCCTGAAGCGAACGCAACCCACGTTTGCGTGTGCACAGTTCACGATTTGCCGCTTCCGTGCATGCGCGTGACTTCATTTTGAGCGTCTGCACGAGCGCCGAAACCGGGAAGTAATGCATTCTGTTACTTCCGGGTTGCCGTGGAGCGCAACCCAAAAATGCTCAACCCGAAGCTACTTCAGTCCGAGGTATGACTGTATCACATTGGGCTCCTTGGATGAAAGACGGGGTATAAATACAACAAGTAGTTTGTGTGTGGTTTTTTTAAGGGTGGCTAACCTGGTTGCCCTCTAAATGTTGTTGGACTCCAAATTCCATCATCCCTGACCACCAGCCATGTTGGTGGGGCAGATGGGAGTTGGAGTCCGACAGCCTCTGGAGGGCTTCACATTCCCTAGCCTTGAGGTACAGGAGTGGTTTGTAGAAAGACAGAACAACTAAAGAAGTCATACAGAAGACTCAACGGCTCAACAGAGAAGCACACAATTGCCCTTGAGCTACAGGTGCTCTTCATTCCTGGGAAACACTGTCTAAGCTGAAATGCCATCTCACATCAACTGCCAATGCGATCAAACATTGAAATCAAATCTGGTGTCAATGCGGATTTCGAATATTCGGCTAGTATCTTAGAAAACGTTCAGAGAATGCCTGGCGAACGTTCAGCCTCGGCATACATCCAGGGGATTTACAGAAGACACTCTCCATAGCAAATTTGTTTGGACTTTCAGATGTGCTCTTGGAAGACCTATGTTTGATGCCAGTGGATTAAAATAGCCCCCCCCCACATATCTTTATCCCACAATGCCTGGAATTGTTCACAGGGTTGGGTTCACTGGAGCAGAATGCTATCAGAAGTTCTCAGTCATCCAAAAGTTTTCAGATGCGCAGATGAAGGAGGTCAAAACAGGATTTGGCTGGCCAAGCTCTCTGGTGTAAGCCAAGCTGTCTGATTGGCTGCAGGGCTACAGAGCCATCTTGTCTATCTGGCAAGCAAGCGGTCCATCTTGTTCTCAGGAACATAAGTGGAGGAGGAGAAAGAAATGAATCAAAAGTATTGCGGTGTAAAACAAGGAGCAGGAGCGGAGGGAATCAGATGCTGCGCATTAGACAGAATGTTTTCTTTCAGTTGACAGCACTTTGGTTCTTTACTGGGGTCCCTGACAGTAAAAGCAGGAAGTGCAATTTTTATGGTAGCTTCTACGAATACACATATATACCAGGGATTTTGTGGTAGCTTCTATGAATGTACATATAACCAATTTTAGTTGATTAATCACCCACAAGGGGGGACGCGGGTGGCGCTGTGGGTAAAACCTCAGTGCCTAGGACTTGCCGATCGTATGGTCGGCGGTTCAAATCCCCGTGGCGGGGTGAGTTCCCATCGTTCGGTCCCAGCTCCTGCCCACCTAGCAGTTCGAAAGCACCCCTAAGTGTAAGTAGATAAATAGGTACCGCTTTATAGCGGGAAGGTAACGGCGTTTCTGTGCGCTGCACTGGTGCTGGCTCGCCAGAGCAGCTTCGTCACGCTGGCCACGTGACCCGGAAGTGTCTCCGGACAGCGCTGGCTCCCAGCCTCTTAAGCGAGATGAGCACGCAACCCCAGAGTCGGTCACGACTGGCCCGTACGGGCAGGGGTACCTTTACCTTTTAATCACCCACAAAGATTTTTTAGTTGATTAATCTCCTGCTATGTAACAGTTCAGTCAGTTCACTGATTCAGTGGGTATTTGTTTACATGTTATCAGAATCTCAATATAGCTGGGTTTTTAAAAAAATATTCTAACACACCAGCAGCACCATTAGAGACAGGTGAATTCATCAGTTTCAGTATCTCTCACTTTCTCACTTTTCCAATCTTAAATTCAGTTCTCCATATTGGTCGGATTTTTTAAAAGAAAAAATCCTCATGGAAGTTCATTAGAATTTCAGTGTGACTATTTCAAAATATACATACTTTTGTATGCAATTTGTATGGAACAGACACCTTTTTGCTGCGGCATTCCACTCTTAATTGTTGTTAACCTTTTAGTCTTTCTAACATTATTTCAGGATGAGCACTCTTAGTTTGATGTGTTTTAATTTGCTGTCTTAAAAAAATGTAGGTCACTTTGAGATAATTTTTTTTTGCAGTAAGCCATAAATAAATACAATAAAATAAGGATCATTTTATTATTTATTATTATTATTTATGTATTATTATATGCATTAGTCACTTAAAAATGAAACTCAATGACTTACAAAAATGAACATAAAATCAAGGATTAAAATGAGGATAAAATAAGCTAAAACACACCACAAACGCACACACTATTGATCCAACTCCATCCCAGCCTACTTTTAAAAAAAAGGATTTAACAGTTACCTAATAAATAATAATATATAAATATATATAAAATAAATAAATAATAAATAATGGGATGAGGTGGCACTGTGGGTTAAACCACAGAGCCTAGGGCTTGCCGATCAGAAGGTCAGCGGTTTGAATCCCTGCGACGGGGTGAGCTCCCATTGCTCGGTCCCTGCTCCTGCCAACCTAGCAGTTTGAAAGCATGTCAAAGTGCAAGTAGATAAATAGGTACCGCTCCGGCAGGAAGGTAAACGGCATTTCTGTGCGCTGCTCTGGTTCGCCAGAAGCGGCTTAGTCATGCTGGCCACATGACCCAGAAGCTGTATGCCGGCTCCCTCAGCCAATAAAGCGAGATGAGCGCCACAACCCCAGAGTCGTTCACGACTGGACCTAATGGTCGGGGTCCCTTTACCTCTAATAAATAATTTCCCCCTAATGTTTACATTTCCCCAATTATACTGCATTTTTATATGTTATTTCCACTAACATGCATTTTAATGCACACTTTGCCTGGGTATATACATTTGCAATACTTTATTTGTTATGATAAGGGACGCGGGTGGCGCTGTGGGTAAAAACCTCAGCGCCTAGGGCTTGCCGATCGCATGGTCGGCGGTTCAAATCCCTGCGGCGGGGTGAGCTCCCGTCTTTCGGTCCCAGCTCCTGCCCACCTAGCAGTTCGAAAGCACTCTTAAGTGCAAGTAGATAAATAGGTACCGCTTTATAGCGGGAAGGTAAACGGCGTTTCCGTGTGCTGCGCTGGTGCTGGCTCGCCAGAGCAGCTTCGTCACGCTGGCCACGTGACCCGGAAGTGTCTCCGGACAGCGCTGGCTCCCGGCCTCTTAAGTGAGATGGGCACACAACCCTAGAGTTGGACACGACTGGCCCGTACGGGCAGGGGTACCTTTACTTCTACCTATTTGTTATGATGCACTTTGACTAAGGAGATTCCGACTAAACACATGGAAGAACTTTCTGACAGTAAGAGTTGTTCGACAGTGGAACGGATTTCCTAGGGAGTGTATGGAATAGGATGTCCCTATTTTCACCAGAGGGTATGTGTGGCCCCCAGACGGTTGCTCAGAAAGGAATGCGGCCCTTTGGTTTAAAACATCTCCCCACTCCCGCTCTAAGGTATTGTGGCCATTGTGGCTGTAGTCCCTTTAAGCAGAAGTTTCAACCAAAACTTTCTTCTCCTGCCTTCCTCTGTCTTCCTTGCTGGCAAACCTATATTCAAAGTGGGGGTGTGTGTGGGAAAGAGAGGGGGTGTATTAAAAGGTACGCTGTTGCCTGCTGCCATGCCAATTACCAGATATTAATGGCAGGATGGTATGCATATGTCTGAGCTGGGAAGCAGAAGGTTAATAGACGAACAGCACCAGAAGATCCCATTTATCAGTTTCTATTTATCTCTCCTTGGGAGGTGGCAGGTTTACAGTAAATACCTTCTGTCCTCCTAATTTCCTAATGATGGGAATAATGATGGAGAATGGTGAAGTCATTAACTGGGACAGCCTCTGTGTATCACTCTGTCAACTGTGTCTCTCCAGGACCTGCAATGAAAAGTGATGGGGCCCAGCTGTTCACCAGGTCCTGAGCCCCTCCCCCATCTCCCTCCCCATTCCCCAAAGCCCCAAACTGTACGTGCAGAGAACAGCCCACCCCACATAAAGGACAGGGGTGTTAGTAGCCGGACAGAGTAATTACCCAGAGACCCTTTGTTCTCTTAGACTTCCCCCATGTATGCTATGAGTAAAGAGAGTTTTTGCAAACTTGGAGGTTGGTGGCGAGGGAGAGAGAAGAGTGATTATGTTGGAAAGTTATCCTCCAAGGACTGAGGAGAGTCTGCTACATGCTGTCTATGGAGCTGGGTAATTGATCACTAATTAAAATGAATGGGACCCACAAGGGGTGCATTAATAACACGAGAGACATCAGACACAAGGCTGCTGCGCCTCCTTTGCTCTCAGAAGTTGGTTGCAATTCTGCAACTTTTGCTAAAGCCGGCGCAGCAAAAATGCCAAGCCGCCGGGTATCAAAAACTGCCGGATTGCTAGGTGTTGAGGGTTGGAGGATGAAGCCCAGTGCTCCTCACTAACGCACAGGACGATGGTAACATCAAGAAAACAAGGTCATTGCAGAAGGTCATTGATGGCGGAGCACAAAGAAGGGAACTAGGTGGGCTGCTAGCATGGTTAAATAAAAAAATCCAGGAATGAGGATAGGGTAAAAGACCGTGGATGGCCCAAGGTCACTAAGGAGCATCATGGGACTCTGAACGCTCTCAGGGCCTAGTCCATGGATGGGCAAGCTAAGGCCTGGGGGCCGGATCCGGCCCAATCGCTGTCTAAATCTGGCCCTCAGATGGTCTGGGAATCAGTGTGTTTTTACATGAGTAGAATGTGTCCTTTTATTTAAAATACGTCTCTGGGTTATTTGTGGGGCATAGGAATTCATTCATTCCCCCGCCAAAATATAGTCCGGCCCCCCACAAGGTCTGAGGGACAGTAGACCGGCCCCCTGCTGAAAAAATTTGCTGACCCCTGGCCTAGCCCAACATTTTAATCAATACACCGCACCAATACTTCAACACACCATAGGGTATATTAAAATGAAATCATTAATGATAAGATTGATCATGTTGTTCATTCTCATTTTACTAAGCACCTATCTGAGCAGGGATACTAGAGCTTGTATTTTGTGAGCCCTCTGGAGGAAGTGATTTTATTAAGTTGGGAAGCACTTAGAATGGCTCCTTGCAGCCCTGAAAAGCCCTGTGCTGGGACACAGAAGAAGAAATCACATGGGAGACATTCCTTCTTCCTCCTAGGTTCTGCAGGGGTTTTTGTGTGTGTGAAATCTCTTTGACCAGAGGTGCTAATCTGACAAAGAAATATGGCTGTACACTATTTTACTTAAAATCACACAAAGGGCACCTTTCACTGTGAAATTCACAAGACAGTTTACAAAATAAAACCAATACAATAAAATATAAAATACAGTCATACCTTGGGTCGAAGTAGCTTCGGGATAAGTATTTTCGGGTTGCGCACTGTGGCGACCCAGAAGTAATGGAGCGCATTACTTCCAGGTTTCGACGCTTGCGCATGCGCAGATGGTCAAATTGATGTCACGTGCATGTGTGGAAGCAGCGAATCGTGACCTGCGCACGCGCAGATGCGTGGGTTGCGTTCGCTTCTGGATGTGAACGGGGCTCCGGAACGGATCCCGTTGGCATCCAGAGGTACCACTATATACAAACTGGGATATACAATTCAGTTGACCCAGTACTAATTATCAGTGCCCATGAATGCCTGCATGGAAAGGTAAGTTTTTACCAGCCAGTGGGGGCACCTGCATTGGAGGTGCCTGTCATACCTGTGAGGGGAGGTAGTAACACAGTGTGTGGACTGATGTGGAGAAGACTCTCCTTTGGATAGCCATAAGAGGAACTTGCACTGGGTGGTCCCTGTCTAGTTGGGGTCCTCCAATCACTTGGGTGACTAGCCTGTTCTATATGGCACACACTACACAGAAGTTGCATCTATCACACTGTTTTAAATCCCTTTGAAAACTATGACCTCTCTTGAGCCATAGGAAAGCAAAATTCAAACTCTCGAATTGTGGTGGGTGGGTGAGTGGGTGGGGAGACACAATGAAAATGCGGTCAGATGGGATACTTCTGCTGTAAAGTAAAACTTTGGAACTCTTCTGCCGATGTTCTGGGTGGAATTCCCTCCCGACAGAGGTGCGCCTGGAACCTTCCTTACACAGCTTTCAGTAAGTTTTTTTTTTTTTTACTTTTACCTGTTCACAGGTGAGATAGATATTTTTAGGACCAACTCTAGTTGTGGTTAGAGGGACGCAAGTGGTGCTGTGGGTTAAACCACAGAGCCTAGGGCTTGCTGATCAGAAGGTCGGTGGTTTGAATCCCCGCAACGGAGTGAGCTCCCGTTGCTCGGTCCCTGCTCCTTCCAACCTAGCAGTTCAAAAGCACAATGTGCAAGTAGATAAATAGGTACCGCTCCAGCGGGAAGGTAAACGGTGTTTCCGTGCACTGCTCTGGTTCACCAGAAGCGGCTTAGTCATGCTGGCTATGCTGGCCACATGACCCAGAAGCTGTACGCTGGCTCCCTCGGTTAATAAAGCGAGATGAGCGCCGCAACCCCAGATTGGACCTAATGGCCAGGGGTCCCTTTACCTAGTGATTGCTGCAATTTGTTTTGAACTGTTTTTAATGCTGCATTTTCCATTGTTGTAACCTGCTCTGGAACCTAGTGGGTGAAGGGCAAGTAATAAATATAACAACAACAAGAACAACAACAACAACTTGTTCCATTGCTTTTTTTTGCAAAGCTACCACCAGGTTAAAAGGTAAAGGTAAAGGTACCCCTGCCCGTACAGGCCAGTCTTGCCAGACTCTAGGGTTATGCGCCCATCTCACTCAAGAGCCGGGGGCCAGCGCTGTCCGAAGACACTTTCCGGGTCACGTGGCCAGCGTGACATCGCTGCTCTGGCGAGCCAGAGCCGCACACGGAAACGCCGTTTACCTTCCCGCTTGTAAGCGGTCCCTATTTATCTACTTGCACCCGGGGGTGCTTTCGAACTGCTAGGTTGGCAGGCGCTGGGACCGAACGACGGGAGCGCAGCCCGCCGCAGGGATTCGAACCGCCGACCTTTCGATCGGCAAGCCCTAGGCGCTGAGGCTTTTACCCACAGCACCACCTGCGTCCCCACCACCAGGTTACAAGACAGCAAAGAGAGAGGGCTACTTTGCACTATCAAGGAACAAGTTTATAGCAATATTCTACCCAAGGATGAGGCTATTATATATTCCATAGATAAATAAATTAAATATAGGTAGACAGAAGGAACTGTAGGTGGTTTTACTTTCAAGATTGCAAGACAAAGCAGACTCTAGCTAGTATCAGCAACAGGAACCACTTAATGAGTTTCCTGATTCTCTTCTGCCCTCTTGTTTGGAAGCTGAAGCAATGGCATTTAAATTTTTTCTTTATTGCTTCTGATTTGGTCCTCTTCCTTGTTCATTCGCCCACTCGTATATCCCCCCCCAAACTGACACCCTCTAAATCACACTGTCGGCCACACTCCTATTTGACTAATTTATTAACCCCAGCTCTCACATCTGCTATTTACTTCGGTCGTATTTTTTCCTATTACCTGTGTAAATCTTTATTCAGATTTGTCGGTGGAAATAATAATAATGATGAGAGGCAAAGGATGGAGGCCTAACCAGAGAGTGGAGGGATTTTGGCCCCTGCAAATGGTTCTGCTCTGAGAGACTTTAGTAATGAGGAAGGTGATAATAATTTTATTATTTGTACTCTTCCCATCTGACTGGGTTGCCCCAGCCACTCTGGTCAACTCGCCTCCCCTACGATGTCCTGAACAAAGCAAAGGTGGACAGAACACAGACTGGCATCTACTGGGAGTTGGAGAATGATGCAATTGGTTGCCAAGGATTTAGCAAAAAGCTACAAGAACAGGAACCCTGTTGGATCAGACCAGTGAGTGACCCCACCTAGTCCAGCACCCTGTTCACACAGTGGCCAACCACATGCCTATGGGAAGCTTTCAAGTAGACCAAAACATCTGCAGAGCTCCAGAGAAAGGAAGAAAGCCTCCTTTTTTTGCAGCCCAGCCTTATACTCAGAAGCAAAACACACAATGCTCAATGGGATTTTCTTCTGCTGGGTGCCGCCTTCATTAGATTTACTAAACCCCTTTCCGAGTGTATGATTCTGAATTGAGAAAATTAAGTTGAGCGGGGGAGAGAAATCAAAGGAGCCCATGAGTGAATTGTCACTGAAGCATTTCCAGGTCCATTGAAGATCATTTCTTCAATTACGCGTTGCAAAACACAGCGTGTGACTCCAGCTTTTATCCTAACTGACAACATCTTGATCTGCTTCACAGGGGCAGGATCTGTATAGTAACTGGGGGCTGGTTCGAAATTCCATTTAAAAGCATTTTCTTTCCATGGTTCCTCCCGACTTTGCTCCAGGAAGCAGCTGCTGCAAAGATTGGGTGCCTGATTCATGCCTCAAGGCAGATGGAAACACGCAGGATCTCTGTGAGAACAGCCAATATCCACGTTAATTTTGAATATCTAGAAACAACAACAACAATTTCCCCCTAGCTGTGTTCTGTCGTAACACTAAACCATGGCTTAAACCATGGTTTAAACACAGATAAACTAACAGGAAAGATCTGAAATTGGCGGGACCAGAAATTCACAGAAGACTGGAGTAAATTTACAGACTGTTTGAAAAGTATTTGTGATGACCAGACTATGTTTGTAGGCTTGCAAGAAGTTTTGTGAGGAGTATTATTGGAATTATTGCAAAAATGGATAAGGGGGAGGAGGGTTAGTTAAGACTATTAAAGTTAATAAGAATATAAGAAATGCATAAGAAGCGGTTAAAATGGCGGATCATCAGAGGTGCTGAGGGAAGTCCAAAAAAGATTGTATAAAGAATGAAGTTTTGTGGTATGTATTATAATTTATATGTTAAAATTAATAAAAAATTATTATAAAAAAAAACAAAAAACAAAAAACCATGGTTTAAACACTAAACCATGGTTTGGTGTAGGGATAAATCACCATCTCTGAGCCATAGCTGTCAACTTACAGATTTGAAAATAAGGGACCAGCAGCCTTGAAAATAAGGGACCAGCAGCCAAAATAAGGGACCTGCAGCCTCACCTGTTCCAGGAACTCCAGTCTTCCTGTCCTCCTGCAGTCTGGTCAAACTCATGCTGGTAGCTTCGAGAACACTGTCCAACCAACTTTGTAACCAGAGGTTCAACTGAATAGAATCTGAATCACATGCACCACAAGGCCTATGCAGCCTCAACTTAAGATGGCTCCTCGGCCTGGCTTTGCAGTGCAAAGTTTGCAGCAGCACGTACAACAAAATGGCATCCAGCATTCAAAAAACCCCTCAGCATGCATTAACTAGCCACACACAAGGCATGCAAGCTCCACTCCCCAGTCGTTCTTAGACTTCTTATTGGGTGATCAACACAGCTAAGCAACACAGTTGGAGCCTCCCTCCTCCCTGGCTGGCAGGGAGAGAGGGAGAGGAGCTGCTTCCTTTGAAATTTAAGGGACATCATTTAAGGGACATTTAAGGGACATCTATAAATAAGGGACAGCAGCGGGACATGAAGCTGGAATAAGGGACTGTCCCTTCAAATAAGGGACACTTGCCAGCTATGCTGTGAGCATTGGCTTTGCTGGTTCACTGGTTCCCCACTTGTCGCTTAGCACCAGGAAGATGATCTTAGCCTTCTTCCAAGGCTCATAATGCTTGCACACTCTCACTGCTCCTTTCCTCCTGCATGGCTGGGAGGAAGATTTCAGAAGCTGGCTAGTTGAAACTCCTCATAGTTAGTGCTAGTTAGTGTTAAGCATACTATGTTTGTTTGGATGAAACAACAAACCATGGTTCGCTAAAACTAGAGGCAAAAGCTTCCAAATGCCTCTTCTCAGATGTCAGGGCTGGCTCAGCTGCAGGTCAGAATGGAGACTCAAAGATGAGCAGTAAAGTTGATTCTTTATTTAAGGAAATAGAATACAAACGGAGAAATTATGGGCAAGACTGGCCCCCAGTAATGCAGTTGCCATAACTGACAATCTGTGCCTCCCACTTTCCCTTAAGTCTCCTCCCTGTCTGACTGTTTTCCCAGCCATCTTAAACTCCATCTGGAGGATGGGAGCTTAATACAGTAGGACTAGCAGGCTCCTGTGAAACTGCTGCAGCGTCTGCCCCCTCCTCCTCAGCTGCCTGTCCTAAGTCTGCAGTGCTTTCTGCCTCTGGTTCCTCTCTCTCACTCAACCTTGTTGCTTGTTCAGCATCCAACCATGCATCCTCTGTCCTGTCTTCAGTATCCTACCACCACCACTCCCCTGACTCTGATCCTTTCTCCCTGAGGCTTCCCTAGGGGGTTCTCCAGACGGAGCCTCCCATCACTCCTCATTGTCCAATAAGTCCCTGAGTGGGAGGAGGAGAGGAAGAAGGAGAATTGCAAATGTTACGGGCCTTGGAGGAGGTCAGGCTCATTTACAGAGCCCCAAGCCATGATTTAATGTTGCATCTGAACGTTGCCATTGAAAATTACCATGTAATGGTGCTAACTAGTCTAGAGTGTTTATCCCCGATACACTGGTTTTCTGTGGGCAGGGTCTTTCTGACAAGGGATAATGGAATGTGTGGATCGGTTGTGAGAGCCAGTTTGCACATTATGCACAATGCAATGGTATTTATTTATTTATTCATTGAATTTATATACTGCCCTACACCCGCAGGTCTCAGAGTCTACCACTTCTGCTCTGATGGCAGGTGGGAAGATGTTCCCTCTGTGAAACCTCCCTAGTTGCAGTAATCTAGGCACATCAGTGAGAAGGCTATGCCTTCTCATACTAGCTCACATCTTGCATGGAAGAAAGGGCCCTACATCTGTCTTAACTGAAGACGTCTGCATGCACATGAAAGCTCATACCAATAACTAACTTAGTTGGTCTCTAAGGTGCTACTGGAAGGAATTTTTAAATTTTCTTTTCTCATAGTTACTCCAGAATCTTCTAGAGTTACACCTTGAGCCTTCAAGATGTGGCACAATGCTCAGCAAATCCTTTCATTCAAGGGGCCCAAGTTATCTTGTGCCAGCCAGGAACTCATATAAAGACTGATCACTGAATGAGTTCTTCTGAAACCTCATGATCTTCTCTTAGTGTGCTGAAAAAATCTAACTTTTTAAATTCTCAAGCAATGACTTTTCTACTCCCTAGGTGTTCCTCTTTTATTTGGATGTGTGCCTGCATTTGTGTGGTTGCACGACAAAGCGATGTTTTCATTTTTCACATTGTATCCTTCTCTTCAGCTCTGTTAATGGCAAGGAGTGGGGGGTGGGGGGTGGGAACCCATGCAGTTATCTGCGATTATCGCTTTTCGCTGGATAAACCACCCATGACATAGTAAGAGATTTTTTTCCTTGACGCTGGAAGCGTTGGCTACAATGCTCAACAGAGTGTGCATGTAGCTTTTTCAGAGGTAACCACTGTAAAATATCAGCAACACCACGGCCGTGTTATACATCCCTGTTTGGAATACAGCCGCCTTCTCTTTCCCTCAGACCCGTATAATGCGATGCACAGCCACATATTCAATCAGCCAAGCTTGTTTTGCTCCGACACGCAGGCTGTGCTTGAGACCCGCAATTCCTCTTCCACCCCACCCCCCACTCCTCTTTGCCGCATTTAAGCAAAGAGCTGGAAAGGGAGAAAAACAAAAAGCTCCTATTAGAGCAATTTCTGCCTTTCCCCTCTCCATTGTCTGCATGCTAATGGATATTTTAAAAAAGAAAAATACAATAAACTTACTTCTTTTCTGGTTTGGGTTGGCTTGGCTGACCTGATCTTAGCCTAGGGCAAAAAGCAGGCAAGCAGAGAAGGCAGAAAACAAACAAGGGATGTCTCAGGAAACATGCTTTGTGGAGATGAGCATCAAAGATGTCGATTCCGCTCTGCATCCAGCTCCCTCTTTGGGAACCAAAGGGGTGGGTTTGGTTGGATGTTAGCAGGAAAGTGAGGAGGCTAACCATCCTTTGGGTGAAGAGTGGGTACCAATGCAAGGAACGGTTCTAAGAAGGAGAAATATTCACATACGGACTTGTGAAAGGAGGTGTGTGTTTGTTGGTTTGCATATGCGAGAGAGAGAGAGAGCGAGAGGGAAGAAAAGGGAGAATGTACAGTGGTACCTCAGATTAAGAACTTAATTCATTCTAGAGGTCTGTTCTTAACCTGAAATGGTTTTTAACCTGAGGCGTGCTTTCGCTAATGGGGCCTCCTGCTGCTTTTGCACCGCCACTACACGATTTCCGTTCTTATCCTGGAGCAAAGTTCTTAACCTAGAGCAACCACTTCCTGGTTAGCGGAGTTTGTAACCCAAAGTGTCTGTAACCCGAGGTGCCACTGTATTGTTACAAAAGTTGGTAGCAAGATTCCAGGGGGTTCCAGGTGTTCACCCGTGGTCTGTACTCCTTTGAAGAAATGATTTATGTGATTTATCCACATATTTATTCTGGAGTGAGTCCAGATCTTACAGCATGGCCATTTCAAGAGGGGCTTGCTCCTCACAGCAGTGCAACCCTGGAATCCAAGGCATCTCTCCAAGCCAAAAGATGGATTTCTGTCTCTGGGTGCAGAGTGGGTGGGTGCTGGCTGTTTCCCCGGAGGAGGCAGGGATGGGGGCAGGGAGGGTGGGCGTGCACCGCCAGCTTCCCCTGACGCCGGCTGCTTCCCCCGACATGGTGGGGGGTGGATGCAGGTGTTGGGATTTTTATGTATCCAAGCTGCTCCAGCGAGTGGTACTATGATTTGTATACATCATGTGAGTGTCTGAGAGAGCGTGAGAAAGGAAGTCTGTATTATCTCTTCCTTCTGAGTACTATTGGAAGTTGTTTTCACTTCTGTGTGTGTAGCGTTTCTGTACTGGTGTTCAGAGAGCACAGACGTACTGATGGAGTCTCTGTATGTAAGACTGTAAATAAAGTAGTTTTAGAACTACGATTGAGTCTTTCTTCTGCTATGATATACCAGAAGACTGGCGTGCTCTTTTCAGGAGAGAAGGGTCACTTATTACTGGCTACTCTGGACTGAAGAAGATTTACAGCCAAAACCATAACATACAACTAGAGGAGTGGATAAAATTATGGAAAGAGGGAATGAAATTTACCGCATGTACTACGATAAAAGAAAATGTTATGAAAATGTTATATAGATGGTATATAACTCCAGTGAAACTTGGAAAGATGTTTAAAGTTAGTAATAAATGTTGGAAATGTCAAGAGAAAGAAGGAACATTTTATCACATGTGGTGGGAATGTAAGAAAGTGAAATGCTTTTGGGAAATGATTTATAATGAGATGAAAAAAATGTTGAAATATACCTTTGTTAAGAAACCAGAAGCATTGTTACTAGGCATATTAGGGAATGATGTTGAAAAGAAAGATGTGAAGTTATTTAGATATGCAGTTACAGCAGCCAGAATCTTGTTGGCCCAAAAATGGAAACAGGAAGAAATGCCAACGAGGGAAGAATGGAGAATGAAACTGATGGAATATGCAGAAATGGACAAATTAACGGGAAAAATTCGAAACCAACGCGATCAGAGATTCACCGAGGACTGGAATAAATTTACAGAGTATATCAAAACTGTGTGCGATCAGGAAATAACGCTTGTTGGATTTCAGGAAGCTCTGTGAAAAGAATAGATAGGAATGTCGCTTAAAGGAGAAGATAAAATAAGGATTGTTAAAGTGCAACATAAATTTAAGGAATGTGAGAAGTTGTGATAAATATGAAAATTGTCAGATAGGCTGATGGAAGTCTAAAAGATTTATAAGTTAAATTGGATGTTAAATTATAATTGGAATGGTTATTGGAAATTTGAATAAAAATTAATTTAAAAAAGAAGAAGAAGAAGAAGATTTACAGCCAGAGAGGGCCACTGGGGAACACTCCGAAGACTTGGGAAGTTTGCAGCCTTCCCAGGGCATTTTTCCAACAGCAGGGAGGGCATGCGCGCACCAATGGAGCAGGGGTGGGCACACACGTAGTGTCAAAACAGCCCCTCCCAGTGTCTCCAGCGCAGGGTGGGTGGTGATCGATCAGAATTCATCGCAGAATCTACCCATGGATTGGATGCGTTGGACATGTCTGCCTTAGGGCAAGGAGGAAGAAACAGTTCTCTTGCATTGCCAATGGCCCCCAATTGCCCAGTATTGTTTCTTAATGGCCCAAGCTCAGCCAGGTCCCTTTGCATAGGCAAGCCCAGGAATTCCTCTGCAGCTGGTATTTCTCCCTTCATACCTTCATCTCAGTTAATCAAAATCCTACTATTTATCAATTTCTAATGTTTAAGGGGAGGTCTTCCTATTGTTATATGAAGAGTCTGTTGGATCAGCCAATGGCCCAGCATCCTGTTCTCACAGTGGCCAATCAGATAATAATAATAATAATAATAATAATAATAATAATAATAATAATAATAATAATAATGTATTATTTATATCTCGCCCATCTGGCTGGGTTTCCCCAGCCACTCTGGGCGGCTACCAACAGAATATTAAAATACAATAATCTCTTAAACATTAAAAGCTTCCCTAAACAGGGCTGCCTTCAAATGTCTTCTAAAAGTCTGGTAGTTGTTTTTCTCTTTGACATCTGGTGGGAGGGTGTTCCACAGGGTGGGTGCCACTACCAAGAAGGCCCTCTGCCTTGTTCCCTTTAACTTGGCTTCTCGCAGCGAGGGAACTGCCAGAAGGCCCTCGGTGCTGGACCTCAGTGTCCAGGCAGAAAGAAGGGGGTGGAGACGCTCCTTCAGGTATACTGGACTGAGGCCGTTTAGGGCTTTAAAGGTCAGCACCTACAGGAAGCCCATAAGCAGAAGAGCACAAAAATGCTCTCCCCTCCTGTGGTTCCTGGCATCTGGTGTTCAGAAGCATTGGTGCCTCCAGGGGTCCTAACTTGAATCAAATATTGGGGGGAGGGCAGATATCAGTTTGAGTATCAGTTACTCTGTTTGGGTGGGGCGCCCTTGCAAAATGTGGGGTTTGCACTGTAAAATGCTGCAGAATGATCGCAAAATGTTGGTACCAGTTTGGAGTGAATGTTAGACTTTTGAGTGCTAACTGTGAACCCCAACTTGATGTATCAATTACTCAGTTGTGGGGTGCTGCAAAATGCTGCAAAGTGATTGCAAAACTTTGGCACCGATTGCGAAGGGATCCCAAATTTCAGAGTTCATAGCCTACTCTTTAACCAAAATTCACAAGCCAGGCACTGCTTACTTTGCATTCTAAAGAGCTCCAATAGGTCATTAATTGGGCTCAGTAATTGAGAGCTGGACCATAAAGAAGACTGATCATCGAAGAATTGATGCTTTTGAATTATGGTCCTGGAGGAGACTCTTGAGAGTCCCATAGACTGCAAGAAGATCAAACCTCTCCATTCTGAAGGAAATCAGCCCTGAGTGCTCACTGGAAGGACAGATCCTGAAGCTGAGGCTCCAATACTTTGGCCACCTCATGAGAAGAGAAGACTCCCTGGAAAAGACCCTGATGTTGGGGAAGATTGAGGGCACAAGGAGAAGGGGACGACAGAGATGGTTGGACAGTGTTCTTGAAGCTACTAACATGAATTTGACCAAACTGCAGGAGACAGTGGATGACAGGACTGCCTGGCGTGCTCTGGTCCATGGGGTCATGAAGAGTTGGACATGACAAAATGACTAAACAACAACAAATATTGAACCCCATTTCAACAGGCTATTGGGCCCAGCTATTTCAACAAGGGAAATTAGTTTGTATAAATATACTCAGCCCAATATGCAATTCAGCCTCATTTCCCCCTCACCTTTATGGTAATGTATTTGCAGCTTGGGTCAGTCCCATTCTGGACCCCTGTGCTCTGATAAAATGTACTTATTTTCTGCTTCATGCACAGGCTCTGCTGAAATGCATTTGTGGGTCAAAGCTTGCGGATCAACAGGTTCGAACTGCAGTAAGTTGCGGCATATAGACAGTTCCTCCGTCAGCAAAAAGCAGTGCTAAGTGGCTCTAAAGTACGAACACTAAAATGTCATTCTAGTCCCCCGGGAGATGCCAGTGCCCTTGGGACTGTCTGTGGCTGCCAGTTTGATGGTGCCATGCGAACTGGCCTTGTCAGGAGTCACAGAGAGGGAGCAATATGCAAAGGATAAGAGATGAAGAGAACATAAGGCAATGCACATTAGGGCAGAATCTCTCCCAGGGGACTAGTTAATTTTAAGTTTCTTTGTTAACAGTTTCATAGTGTATTAGTCTTTGACCTTGCTGGGCTCACCGGAGACTATCATAGACATACCTTCTCCTCTTCCTTGCTCTCTGCTTTTAATTTTCTCCAAGATTAATAAAAGACACCGAAGAGCTCCTGTAGGAATTAGGGTCTTGGGCAGGGGGAGGGGAGAGATGAGTTTTGTCCATTTTTACAGTCACGGATAAAGAATTATGGATATACAAGGTAGGGAAAGAATTGGTGAGGATCAATAGCAGATAGCAGATAGGACTCTGCTAGATCCATGCGCTTTCCAGTTGTTTGGCAAGAAGTTCTTCATTCCAAATTGTGTTTAACAATTGCAGCAGAACTTTATTGATTTAAAAGCATTTATCAACCTCTCAAGATTTCAAAAATCTCTGTGTGGTGTATAGTCTAAAAAGCAAACGATATATCATTAAAGCATTCTATACATTACACACAAAAGCACCAAAGGAATACGAGCGAAATCCAATAAGCAATGCTAGAGCTGTGTGAATGAGATGGAACGGGTGGCAGTGGGAGCAGGTAGCTCCAGCTTCCAAGCTTTCAACCCAGCTCTATAAAACTGATTTTAATTTTTTAAACCCTATAAGTAGGGTTTTTTTTTTCTAGCTAGAGCTCACCAGTACCTCTCAGGTGGGTGCCATTGTCATTACTGTGGTACCTCGGATTACAGATGCTTCAGGTTACAGACGCTTCAGGTTACAGACTCTGCTAACCCAGAAATAGTACCTCGGGTTAAGAACTTTGCTTCAGGATGAGAACCGAAATCGCGCGGCCGCGGCGGCGGCAGGAGGCCCCATTAGCTAAAGTGGTACCTCAGGTTAAGAACAGTTTCAGGTTCAGAGTGGACATCCAGAAAGAATTAAGTTCTTAACCTGAGGTACCACTTTAGCTAATGGGGCCTCATTGCGAGAAGTGAGGTTACAGGGAACCAGGCAGAGGGCCTTCTCGGTAGTGGCGCCCACCCTGTGGAACACCCTCCCTTCAGATGTGAAGGAAATAAGCAGCTATCCTATCTTTAAAAGACATCTGAAGGCAGCCCTGTTTAGGGAAGTTTTTAATATTTAATGCTGTACTGTTTTTAACACAAGATTGGGAGCCGCCTAGAATGGCTGGGGAAACTCAGCCAGATGGGCGGGGTATAAATAAATTATTATTATTATTATTATTATTATTATTATTATTATTATTATTATTATTATTATTATTATAGAACAAGGGAGGCATTCATGGTGAGTTCCGGCACCTCTTTTTCTAGCAAAATGGCACTATCTATAAGCTTCCTGTATAAGGTGATCAGCAACTGGAAGTTTGTGCAATGAATTTCACTCTTGCTTGGTTAGCAAATGGCCCAGCAACCAGTACTGCCTCACCCTTTGGCTTCCTCTCCCCTACCTCATCAGGACAGGCTGGAGTAGGATCCTATGGGGAATTTTTCTTCCTGACGATTAAGAAGCAATAGGGTAAGGTGGGGTGGATCACTAGGCTGTGGCCAGTGGTGAATTTTGCACTCCATTCAAGCTCTCCGTGGTGGTGGCGGATCCTTGCATTTCTCCCCTCCCAGACACAGAGCTTTGATTTGCATCCCTAGATTATCGCCGATGTGCTGGAGTGGCATTGCACACAAATCTCCAAGGCCCACCTCTTTCCATTTGTGCTGAGTTGCTCTCTGTTTTCCTCCGTGTGCCCTTGAAGCAAAGGCAATTGGTTCCTCCACTTCTCTTTGCATCTGGGACATGGCTGCTCCCACCCCATATGGGCATGTGAGGCGTTGCCAGTTGCCTGGGTAAATCACATTAACAACTCAAAGGCCAGCGAGGCATTTGAATCAGGACTGAATAGGGCCAGACTCCCTCTGGAGCACCTTTCCCCAGCTCCAATGTCACTGTGTCAACAGTAATGGGCAATAATAATAAGTCATTGCTGAATCGTGGGGTTTGGGCTCCCTTTCATTTCACTTGCATGGGTACAGAACAGCCTATTGGAGAACAGGAGTCAACTTTCAAAGATTTTCAAAGGAGAAGGGCTGTAGCCCAGTGCAAAAAGTCCCAGGTTCAATTCCTGACATCTCCAAGTATGAGTGAGAAAGACCTTCTGTCTGAAACCCCAGAGAGTCGCTGCCAGTCTGTGCAGACAAGCCAGAGGCAAATGGTCCATTGGTGTAAGGCAGCTGGCTATGTTCCTTCAAATGCTCCACTATGGCAAGGCCTCTGTTGAGTTTATTTGCAAATAGCAGAGGCATACAGGGGTGCCTTGGCCTTCAGAAAAGTCATGGGGAACCTGTGTCCCTACAGCTGTTGGTGGGCTACAGCTGCTAACAACCCTGACCATTGGCCATGCTGGCCCAATGTCAGGGTCCGTGCTGAGGAGGGCTGCACTGAGGTGGAATGGTGGGAGCCTCCTCCTCCCCCTGTTCCTGATCTGGATCCTGAATCTTCTCAGGAGCAGGAGGACAGTATAGATTTGGAACAGTGGTTTGCAGAGGGACATAGTTTGGAAGGCAGAAGCTGGGAAATACTGGATGGGGAGCAGCTAGGAGAAGGAACACTGGGGGAGAGAGGCTTAACAGATTCACTGTCTCTGGAAAGCATTCATCTGCTCTCCCTAAGGTCAAGAAGAGCTGAGAAAGTGGCAGAACAGAAAGCACAGAGGGTACAAACTCAGGTTACAAGACACAGGAGTGACGTGGATGACTAGGGACGTAAGGGGTGGGATTCTTAATTGGGAGCACCGCCATTCCTAGGAAATGGGTTCTTTGCTCTCTCGCTGTGATCATTCAAGTTTCTAACTAGTAAGAAGACTCCTTTTCCTTTGTTCTGCTTATCTACTGCCACAGGGGAGGAAGCCAATTCCCTGAAGCCTGACACCCAACAAGGACTGAGCATGCTCAGTGGCCAGTGAATGCTGTTGGGGAAGCAGAAAACAAGCGAAGCCAGGTGAGTGGGGAAAGAAATGGAATACCATAGAGGAGGCAAATGGCTTACTGACTTGGACAGTGCTTCTTCACCCAGTGCATAGTTAAACTATGGAAGATGTAGAGATGGCCACCAACTTGGATGGCTTCAAAAGAGGTTCAGACAATACTAGCTATGATGGCTATGTTTTACCTCCTCTATCAGAGGCAGGAATGTTTCTGAATCCCAGTTGCTTGGAGCCACAAGTGTTGAGAGGGCTGTTGCGCTGAAGTTCTCATTGAGGGCTTCCCATCGGAGCATCTGGTCGGCCGCTGTGAGAACAGGACGCTGGACGAGATGGGCCTTTGGCTTGATCCAACAGGGCTCGTCTTAAATTATTCTACTCTTAATAGTGATGAGGAATAGCCCACAATGCAACTTTTCATTGCATGTCCCATTTGTGCATGGCATAGGAACATCTTACAGATATGGTGAGCCTGCCTATGAGAAAGAGAGAGCACTCTGTCGGTAGAGCATGAGATTCTCAATCACAGGGTCGTGGGTTCGAGCCCCACACTAGGCAAAAGATTGGCACTGCAGGGCGTTGGAATAAGTGACTGTGCTGGTCCCGAGGGTTAACTGTGCAGTGAGGCCTGAGTCCAGTCTGAGGTCGAGGGTGCGGTATGGAGGCTGTCCGTCAACGCTGAAGCTGGGTTCAAGGCAGGGAGTTCGGTGGGGTCAGGAACTCTGGCAGAAGAGCAGGACAGGGTGCAGGCAGGAACAGGCTAGCAACAACATTGCTCCCACAACCTGGGACTGGGGCTGACTGGCTTTTATCTGCCCCGAGGCATAGGGCGGCCCCAGTCCACAGGTGACTCGCCTCTCCTGGCCTGGAGGCGAGCACTCCTCCTGCGGGAACTTAGTTCCCTCCGCCTCTCTGCCCTGAGCCTCTGCAGCTCAGGAGAGCCTGGAGGGTTACCAGACCCAGAGGCAACCTCAGCTTCCCCTGACGGGGCTGAGAGTGGAGCACCTGCAGGCAATGGGTCCTCCATCACTTTAGGAGCCAGAGCAGACCTGAGGACCCAGCACAGGTGAGGACCCTTCACGCTCAAGCCCCAGCCCTGGCTCAGCTGGTTCTGGAGGTGGGGACTCCTGTGGAGGCTGGGATTCCTCAGGTTCAGCCTCCGAGTCCAAATCCCAGGCCATCACAGTGACCCTTGCGGTCCCTTCCAACTCTACAGTTCTATGCTAAGGTATCCCACAGTGACTGGGGAGAACTTGGGTTTAAACACCCACCCAATAATAAACCTCGCTGTTTGTCACTGGTTATCTCTATGGCACAATCTCCCAAACTTGTACTTGATACAATGCATGTGGAGAGATGATTTCCAGAGCCCATGGGTAAAAAATTTACAACTGAAAATTACAGCAATGGGAATCTCCCCATCCAAATTACTAGAGCAGGATATAGTTCCAGCTAAAAGAACAGTAACCTGTAAACTAGAGGAGATGGACTTGCAGCAGAAAATGGTCTTGGGCAATGGTACCTGCTCACCTCTAAACCTTGGTTTATTACCCCTCTTAAGGCTCCCAAACTATTTGAATTCCTTAACTTCTTCGGCTCATAGATATGCCTTTGTAAAGGCAAGATTCAACACCTTCCCATCGAACGTGCTGAGAAATAGATTCTCCAATGGACAGATATCGCTCTTATGTGATTGTAATTGTGGGGCACCGGAATCGTTGCATCACGTAATTTTTGATTGTGCATTTCACTCATCGGCCAGGAGCAAGTTTCTTGCTCAATATCTAAAGGGAATTGCCGATGATACGAATGAAGCCAAACTGAGATATCTATTAAATGATGATGACCCCCTAAGATCACTCATGGTTGCCAGATTCTTGATCAGCGTCCTATCCCTAAAGAAGAGAAACGGACTCCTGTGCGGCTCGGATAATCCCTCTAAAGTATGATCTATGTTTTAGGATGTAATTAGGTGATATCACCACTGATGTCTTCTACTAATTTACTGTAATGTATGATGTTGGTACTTTGTTTTTGTTTTACTTTGGTTCTTGTCAGTTTTTTTGTAAGTTTTGGCGGTTTTAAATTTGGAGGTTTAAGTACATTATGTTGGTATGGGAAACTGTCGTGTGATGGGCCAATGGCCGTAATAAAGTTCAATACAATACATTGAAAGGGTCCAGGAGTGTAGAAGTCTAGAAGTCTGTTTCCTCTTTTCCAAGAGGACTCCGAAACAGGAGGGGATAGGAACTCAGGGCCAGCCCCAGAAGTGCTGCTAGCATCCCATTTCACTCTAACCTGAGAATGGGGCATTACCATCCTTGAAATTGTGAGAACTTGAATCTCCCTCGGGAGGTTGTGGACTCTCCTTCCTTGGAGGTTTTGAAGCAGAGGTTGGATGGCCATCTGTCAGGGATGCTTTAGCTGAGATTCCCGCATTGCAGGGGGTTGGACTAGACGGCCTTTGGTGTCCCTTCCAACTCTACACTTCTATGATTCCATGACTCCATTGCAGATGCCCCAGCAAGACCTCAGGCCGCTTGAATTAGAGTAGCACTTTCCAGTGGGTGGGTGGGTGGGTGGGTGGGTGGGGGAACTAACTATTTGAATGCAGGTCACAATATTAAAAGATCCCTGCTTCTTGGGAGAAAAGCAATGACAAACCTAGACAACATCTTAAAAAGCAGAGACATCACCTTGCCGACAAAGGTCCATATGGTTAAAGTTATGGTTTTCCCAGTAGTGATGTATGGAAATGAGAGATGGACCATAAAGAAGGCTGATTGCCAAAGAATTGATGTTCTTGACTTATGCTCCTGGAGGAGACTCTTGAGAGTCCCATGGACTGCAAGAAGATCAAACCTCTCCATTCTGAAGGAAATCAGCCCTGAGTGCTCACTGGAAGGACAGATCCTGAAGCTGAGGCTCCAATACTTTTGGCCACCTCATGAGAATAGAAGACTCCTTGGAAAAGACCCTGATGTTGGAAAAGATTGAGGGCACAAGGAGAAGGGGATGACAGTTGACGAGATGGCTGGACAGTGTTCTTGAAGCTACCAACATGAGTTTGACCAAACTGCAGGAGGCGGTGGAAGACAGGAGTGCCTGGTGTGTTCTGGTCCATGGGGTCACAAAGAGTCGGACATGACTAAATGACTAAATAACAACAACCTTCTGGTTGTTATTGGGCTCAGCAACAGCAGAGCTCTATGTTTCTAGAGCGCTTTATTCAGCCTAGGTCTTGTTGTGGAGCAGGACTGTAATAATCTCTCAGCTGAATTTACCTCATGGTATAGTTGTTGGGGGGACGCGGGTGGCGCTGTGGGTAAAAGCCTCAGCGCCTAGGGCTTGCTGATCGAAAGGTCGGCGGTTCGAATCCCCGCGGCGGGGTGCGCTCCCGTTGCTTGGTCCAAGCGCCTGCCAACCTAGCAGTTCGAAAGCACCCCCAGGTGCAAGTAGATAAATAGGGACCGCTTACTGGCGGGAAGGTAAACAGCGTTTCCGTGTGCTGCGCTGGCTCGCCAGATGCAGCTTTGTCATGCTGGCCACGTGACCCGGAAGTGTCTCCGGACAGCGCTGGCCCCTGGCCTCTTAAGTGAGATGGGCGCACAACCCCAGAGTCTGTCAAGACTGGCCCGTACGGGCAGGGGTACCTTTACCTTTACCTTTTTATAGTTGTTGGAGATAAACTGGGGATAGCGCCCTTCTTGTAGCTCTTTGGAGGGCTATAAATGGAACACATTCTCTTTCCAGAATTCTAAAGTGGTTTAGCTCTGAGATACCTGTGCTGCTCTCCCTTTTTAAAATTATTATTGCATACAGTGGTGCCTCGCAAGACGAAAAGAATCCGTTCCACGAGTCTCTTCGTCTTGCGGTTTTTTCGTCTTGCGAAGCAAGCCCATTAGCGGCTTAGCGGATTAGCGCTATTAGCGGCTCAGCTGTTAAGCGGCTTAGCGGATCAGCTGATAAGCGGCTTAGCGGCTTAGCGGATCAGCTGTTAAGCGGCTTAGCTGATCAGCTGATAAGCAGCTTAGCGATCAGCTGTTAAGCGGCTTAGCGGCTTGGGAAAAAGGGGGGGGAGGGAAAAAACCCTGCAGGAACTCGCAAGACATTTTCGTCTTGCGAAGCAAGCCCATAGGAAATTCGTTTTGCGAAGCACCTCCAAAACGGAAAACCCTTTCGTCTAGCGGGTTTTCCGTCTTGCGAGGCATTCGTCTTGCGGGGCACCACTGTACTTGTCATACAATATCTAGCCCAGACCCTCCAAATGTCCCAATTTTCCTGGCGCAGGCCCGGATTTACGGAAGCTGTCCCAGTTTCTGATTTGATCCTGGAATGCCCCGCTTTTCCTTAGGATGTCCCTATTTTCATCGGAGGAATGTTGGAAGGCATAGTAGGATGTTGTTATTTTCATCAGAGGGTGTGGAGTTATGTGACCTCCGAGCCAAGGAGATAAGTAACTATACAATCTTTAGAAGACATATGAAGGCAGCCCTCTGTAGGGAAGTTTTTTTTAATGTTTAATGTTTTGTTATGTTTTTATATATGTTGTAAGTTGCCTAGAGTGGCTGGAGCAGCCCAGCCAGATGGGCAGGGTATTATTATTATTATTATTATTATTATTATTATTATTATTATTGAATAGGACGTGCCTATTTTCATCAGAGAAATGTTGGAGGGTATGCTAGCCTGCTGGCTGCTAAGTAGGAGCAGGAGTGAGAGAGGAGTATCAGCTGCTCTGAGTGACCTGAGATTTACTTCGGGCCCATCCTTAAATTTCCCCATTTGGTCTCATCAGCTTGGTCGAATGACTAGCCAAGGCCCAATAAAGCCAAGCAGAGCGTGGCACGTAAATTACAAGCCATTGTCTTTGTGCTTTACATGCCTAATTTGTTTACCACCTCCATTGCGCAGCCCGGCAAACAATTAAGCTTCTGCTAGGGTCAAAGGTGAAAGCGCTGACGTCCAAACGACTCGTCTCGTAGTTCAGCATCCACCATGATTGAACTTTAGAGATCAACTCTAACAAGGGGAGCGCGGCTACGGCAGTTCTCTTTGTTGCACACCCGCGGAAAATTAAGCTCATCCCTGGAATTAATGCCACTCACAATTGATGGTGAATTTATGGTTTTGCAACTGACAAATTGCAATAAAAAAAAAAGGGTGTGGGGAATAAAATCAATGGACGTGGGCTGGGAAGCCAGGGAGACTGTCTTCCAATTAAGTGGGATTTCAAACACCATAATTCTTGGGGGGACTTCACCTATTCCCTTTTTCTTTCCAGAGGTATTGGAAAGGTCAGGCTTCTCTGCAAACTAATGCCAGCCGTCAATACAACTCGTGATGTTTAATGAGCATTTCATGCAGCTTCATTACAGCATCTTCATGCAAATAAAGAAGAAAATCCTCCAGTTCTACTTTGTCTGGAATTTCATTATGGTGCAGGTTTTGGGTAGAGACTTCTTTTAGCCTGCATACGCAACAAGCACATTATTTCTCCCTCTCAAATCCTGGGAACTGCAGTTTGTGGAGGGTGCTGGGGATTGTGGCAGGGTGTGGGGTAAAATACAGTCCTCAGACAGGCAGTCTAGGGGTTTTTGAAGCTTCTCCCCATGCAAACCCCATCAGCCTTAATTCAAGCAGAGTTGCACTCCAACACTTCCGACATACTCTACACGCTGCTTCTTTGGGCTCTGGCTAGCACCCAAAGATCCTTTCGCATGCTCCCAAACCTGATGAGGCTTCCACAACTGTTTCTTCCATCTGTGGCTCTTAGTCCTGGGCTAATTTCTGGGGTGGAGGTCATAACTTAATGGAAGAGCATATGCTTTACGTTCAGATGGACAGGTGATCACCTGGAAATCTCAGCGATGAGGTCTTGGGTTCCAGAAATAAGATGAGTTTGCTGGATCAGATCAGTGGTCTATTTTGTCTAGTATCCTGTTTTCACAGTGGTCATCCAGAAGATGAACGTGAGCACAACAGGTATTCAGAGGCATAATGCCATCATAAAGCCAATACGATTGACTTATCCTCCATGAATTTTTCTAACCCTCTTTTAAAGTCATCCAAGTTGGTGGCCATTATTGCCTCCTATACTTTAACTCTGTGGGGTGTGTGTGTGTTTATGTGTATGTGTGTGTGTATCTTCCTTTTTGTGTTATTCCAATTGTAGTGGTATAAGCTTTCTGTGGACGAATACTGGCTCCCTTGGCCTGAGGTGAGCACCACACCCCATAGGCAAGTTTGGCTGGACTTAACCACCCATGGGTCCTTTATTATTATTATTATTACTACTACTACAGGAATATAGTGGTACCTTGGTTCTCAAACGCCTTGGTTCCCAAACGCCGAAAACCCAGAAGTATATGTTCCAGTTTTTGAACAGCCTTGGACACCTCTGATTCAAGCAGACAGGCGAAAAGACACGTTGCCAGCAAGCGACGTCATCAGCGAGCGAGGGAAATGTCTCCACTAGCAAGGTCCATTTTAAACCTCCCCTCTTCTCATTCCAAAGGAATTGACGTTATCCAGTGAACAACTCAGTGAGCATTATTATGGCATTTCTGATTAGCTTTGTTAAGCACATGTCTAGCACTGCAATGTATGAAGCACTTCAGGGCCACCGGTTTTAATAGCAGCTCGGCAATAATGATCCATAAAAGACAAGCGGGGAGACAGTTCTTCATTTTGCTTCTTGAACTGTGGGTTGTTGGGGGGGGGGGTTTGCATGGAATTTCTCTGCTTACGGAAGGCCACAAAAATATCATTCTGTGATTGTCAAATGGTTTAGGTCTCCTGCTAGGCTGGGTCAGTGTCACAGTGCCTAGTGCAGAAGGGCTGTAGCCCAGTGGTAGAGCATTTCTGTTGCATGCAGAAGGTCCCAGGTTTGATTCCTGGCGTTTCCATGCCTGGAACCCTGGAGAGAAACTGCCAGCCAGTGTAGACAATATTGAGTTAGGGTGACTTGCCACTAGGCAGCTCCCTGTGTTCAGTTAGAGCCCTTGGCTAGGAATTGCTCTGAACCCTCCCTTGGTGTCATCAGCAGCTGAAGAGCATAGGCTGGGCAGCGGGCAGAGCGCCATTCAAGCAACGCAACTCCGAAGGCTGCATATTTTGGGGCATGCAGCATTAGTTGCTCAACTCTTTTGTAGCCTTATTAGACTTTACCGATTGGTGGGGTCTGCGTTGCTCCCAGACAGGAGGAAGGAAGTCAAATGACACCGAGGTTTGGTTCAGAGAAAGAGTTCTTTATTTCTGCTCTCCGGAGCAGCAGAAAGGCTTTGCGTGGTCAGTCCACACCAAGTCCAAAGAAATGAGAAATTTCATGCAGTATATATATCCTGCAGGCACCCTCTCCCCCCTTTCCCAGGAATTCAAGCACATCAGCTTATACAAGTACATTGACATCCATGACCATAAACAGTTGTTCCTGTTCCGGCACTCTTGACCATAAAAGGTTGTTCCTGTTCTATGCTCTTATCTTGGGGCAGGAGGTCACCAACTCCTGGTGCCGTTCCCGGGTCTCTTGTCAGACTTGACAAGGTCTGTGCGTCTTTGTGGTCAGGATGTAAGATAAGGCCCAGACGTGTCATCCCTGTTCCACTTTGGAATGGACAAGGCCATCCATCATTACCAGCCTTCATGGACTGATAAGGGAGAGAGCTTTGAGCACTTGTTTATACAGCTGGGTTTTGGCTCAAGAGCTCAAGTTAAAGCATTTTAGAAATGCTCCCTTGGAAAAGGAAAAAAGTGGATTTCGGGTCCCGTTTCAAACTGACTGCACAGACACCCATTCCTTCACTTTGGATCCTGGCTGGTATTTCTGTTCACCAAAGAGCGCAAGGAACCAACTTGCCTGAAGAATTCAGCAGAACATTTTGAATGCCTCCATCTGCGGCGTTCGATTTGTCACTTTAAAATCAAAAAGAAGCTCACTACATGTTTGGATGCTGGCTATCGAAGGATGGTATTTCAGAAGACAGGCAAGCCCCCCCCCCCCCGCCGCCAATCTTCGTTTAAGGGAACTAGCAAAGTATGCCCAGTTCTTTTACCATCTGTTTATATTCACAGCCACCTCTTCGTATTGTGCCAAAGTTCCTTGGGCTTTTCAAAAAGCAGTCTGCTTAGATGCAGAAACCATTGATAGGTGTGGGGCTTTCGGGGGCTAGTTCACACATACATGTGATCGGTAGCAGGTCGGTCACCTGACTGCTGCTCAGTGGGAGGTGGACGGGGAAGTGGGGAGGCAGCAGTGCGCGAGCCAATTTGTTGCTCCTGGCACTGCGTTTGCACTGCGCAGTGGCGTAGCATGGGAGAGGGATACCGGGACAATTGCCCTGGGCACAAAAAATAAAATAGGGGCATGCCTCTGCAGCTGCCGCCCTGACCGGAGGTGCTCCTTTCTCACCCGTACGCCTCACCTGGGCAGCACACCAAGCAGGAGATGGGAGAGGACAGACCCTTGCATCCCTCAGCCGTGTGGTGTTCCTCACTGGTGGGGAGGCAGGCAGACAGTGAGACTCGTGGTGGCGGCGGCAGCACTCACATACGTGTCCCGCTACTGCTCTGTGGCAGCAGCAGTGCTGCATGGAGGCGCCAGTTAGGGGGTGCAATACTTCCCTTGCCATGGGCACAGGCAACACACGCTATGCCACTGGCACTGTGCTAAGCTTGGTACCACCTTGCACCTCCACCCAGTAAACAGCTGTGATGCAATCAATCAGAGGTCAAGCGAGTACTGCCCCACCCCCAGTCATTTGCTACTCCATGTAACATCACCTGAAGTTTTCCACCTGGATTGCTGCGCACTTAATGATTCGTAGCTAAATGTTGTGAATCAGGAGTCACCTGTGTGGTTAACCGCTGTGAGAATAGGATGCTGGACTAGATGAGCATTTGGCCTGATCCTGCATGGCCCTTTTTCTATGCTCTTCTTCTGTTGTGCATGGACAAAGCCGAACATCTGACGCAGCTGTTGGCTATTGTTTCCAGGGCACTTGCACCAATCAGAAGCTGCGCCTTGGTCTTCAAATATTTCGGAAGTCATACGGACTTCCGGAACGGATTAAGCTTGGTGCTATTGTTTTTGCTATTTGTTTTGCATTTTTATTTTTGAGGCTTTTTTCTGTTAATTTGTTATTGTGACTGTGTGGAACCCAGTACAGCTACTGATTGATTGATTGTGTGACTGGATAAAAGCCCCCCATCAAACAATGACTATCATCAGTGCAGGGAAGATTTTTTTTTTTTTAGTTTTATCATCTATAATACTGTCTTATTTATTTTATAGTACAGTACATTGATTATTGCTTTCATTTTATGGATCAATGGTATCGTTAGATGGTAAAATCCATGTTAAATTGCTGTTTTAGGGGTTGTTTTTAAAAGTCTGGAACGGATTAATCCATTTTGTATTACTTTCTATGAGAAAGCGCGCCTTGGTTTTGGAACGCTTTGGTTTTTGAACGGACTTCCGGAACTGAGTAAGTTTGAGAACCAAGGTACCACTGTAAAGATACTGTGCAACCATATTATTTTGGAACTTTTCTTATGGTTTACTTTACGTGCATGCAGGTTCCTGTTTCCCCAACCCTGCTCTTCCCTGATGTTGGACTAATAGCAGCATTGGGTGGGGGGGAATTTAGAGCAAGAAAATGGTGCACAGAAATGGCTTACATTTCCCCCTCTGCCAGCACTTCTGCTCTGATCAAATCTGGACCCCCATGCTTTAAAGTAAAAAAACAACAACAACCAAAAATGTCAGGAGATCTGATCACAGACCTGCTGCCTCATGTTGTAGTTTGGCATGGAGAAGAGACTTTCTTGGTGAATGGTGTCCATAGTCTGATTTCAATAGCAGATGTCAGGCCTTATACTCATGCAGTTACAGTAGCTTGCCCGTACCTAGTAGCCAGAAAGAAACAGATGGCAATAAAGGGATGTGGCCAAAAAATGAAGATGGAAACAGGGAATCACAGAGAGAACATTTTTTGTTATTCCCTCCCCCCCTCAAGCCTGACTCATTTTTGACTCTAGAAAAATCCAGCTTTCTCATACTGGAAATATTTGGTTCGTGCTGCAGGCTGGTTTCTACACACCCAGCCTTTCTGTCCTCTATCTGGGTGAGCAAAATGCATGACTAGAGTTCAAAGACACATTTCGCCATGCAAACATGCACAAAAATGGTTTGAAGCAGGGTTGCTGAGGTGTGTGGCCAGATTTAGGTTTGATGAGGCCCTAAGCTACTGAAGGTAATTGGGCCCTTTATATGTCCAGCTGTTCTTTGTCAACAACAAATCGTCGCTGTTTTTGTGTGTTGAATATATGCTATATGGTCATTTATGGACCGAATAGGTGTTTAAAGCCATTTGCACATGTTACCATTCAACCAGTCCATGCAGAATGTAGGCACCCTATATATAGAAATGAGCAAACCAGTGATATTTTAGGGAGCAGGCTAGCAGGCGGGGCCCATTGCTTACGACATAGGAGCCTACACAACACAAAACACTGTTGCTGTATGTAGGTTTTATTTCATTTGTTTTTTATCTTATATTTTGGAAATTTACATCCAGTTTTTTTCCATTAAATTTTTTGGGAGCCCCCAAGAGAGTGGGGCCCTAAGCTATAGCTTGTTTAGCTTATACATAAATCTGGCACTGTGTGTGGCCTGAGGATGGGGTGTATTCCTGAGATGGTGTGGGCAGACTCCCAGAGGATGCGATGGCGAATTTGGCCTCTCGACCCTGAGGTTACGCTATAATGACATTGTGGGAAATTAAAATGGCTACTCACCTCTGTAACTGCCAGGGAACCTGTGGCAGGGGGTGGGCAGGGCAAGCATCTATGCCGTGTAATAATAATAATTTATTATTTATACCCTACCCATCTGGCTGGGTTTCCCCAGCCACTCTGAGCGGCTTCCAACAAAACACTAAAATACAATAACCTATTAAACATTAAAAGCTTTCCTAAACAGGGCTGCCTTCAGATGTCTTCTAAAAGTTTGGTACTTATTTTTCTCTTTGACATCTGGTGGGAGGGCGTTCCACAGGGCGGGTGCCACCACCGAGAAGGCCCTCTGCCTGGTTCCCTGTAACTTGGCTTCTCGCAGCGAGGGAACTGCCAGAAGGCCCTCGGTGCTGGACCTCAGTGCCCGGGCAGAACGATGGAGGTGGAGATGCTCCTTCAGGTAGACTGGACCGAGGCCATATACTTGTGGGGGTTCTGGAGCAGCAGTAGCTGCCTCAGGGTGCTGGGAGCGATACCAGACCTCTTGTAGGGCTGCACCATTTCATCTCATCTGACTTGCACTTGCAGTCTGCCCAAGGTGGATACTTTCATACTGCCAGAAAAGAATAAATGCATTACTGAAAAAAGAGGGTATATAAAAGGAGGGTGCATAAGAGATGCAAGTTTAGAAATATTCGCTATCTCTCTATACTATATTTTGTAAGTGTCAGGTTGTAGTTCACATGCCCGCCAGCAGGTGGCCACACCAAGTGCAGCCTCATGAGAAACCAGCAAGTCGGTGAGCAAACAAGGAGTGCATGTTTTGGGGAACCCAATAGGGCTCCTGATGAAGGATAAGCTTTTAAAGGGGGAAGAGAACCTAACCACTGGCTGCAGTGTCCCCCTAACCTTTAAACATTCCTGGAACAGTGTAGAAAGGAGGATGGGGAGAGCTTCAAGGAGTGCATTGACAAACCGTTCTCTGAAGCGCTCCTCACTCTGTTAAGGTAAAAAGGTAAAGGACCCCTAAATGGTTAAGTCCAGTCAAAAGCGACTACAGTGGTACCTCGGGTTACAGACGCTTCAGGTTATAGACGCTTCAGGTTACAGACTCCGCTAACCCAGAAATAGTACCTCGGGTTAAGAACTTTGCTTCAGGATGAGAACAGAAATTGTGCTCCGGTGGTGCGGCGGCAGAGGGAGGCCCTGTTAGCTAAAGTGGTACCTCAGGTCAAGAACAGTTTCAGGTTAAGAACGGACCTCCAGAACAAATTAAGTTCTTAACCCGAGGTACCACTGTATGGGGTTGCGGCGCTCATCTCACTTTCAGGCTGAGGGAGCTGACGTTTGTCCACAGACAGCTTTCTGAGTCATGTGGCCAGCATGACTAAACTGCCTCTGGCACAATGGGACACTGTGACGGAAACCAGAGCGCATGGAAACGCTGTTTCCCTTCCTGCTGCCAGTGGTACCTATTTATCTACTTGCACTGGTGTGCTTTCGAACTGCTAGGTTGGCAGGAGCTAGGACTGAGCAACGGGAGCTCACCACCGTTGAGCAGATTTGAACCGCTGACCTTCCGATCGGCAAGCCCAGGAGGCTCAGTGGTTTAGACCACAGTGCCACCCGCATCCCTTTTCTCTGTCGAACGCTTAATGAGATGACAGGAAAGAATTGTTTCGGCAAGCTGTGAGGAAAGGGGGTGGGCTGGGAGCCAGTTGTGGAGAGTGGGTGGATTAGTGGGGTTGGTCAGAAGTGGCAGAAGTGGCAGAAGGGGATGTGGGTGGGGTTAAGCAAGCAGAGCAAGCAGTGGTGGGAGCCCCATGTAATTCAAACAGAAATGCAATACACCTCACTTTGTTGTTGTTGTTGTCGTTTAGTCGTTTAGTCGTGTCTGACTCTTCGTGACCCCATGGACCAGAGCACACCAGGCACTCCTGTCTTCCACTGCCTCCCGCAGTTTGGTCAAACTCATGCTGGTAGCTTCGAGAACACTGTCCAACCATCTCATCCTCTGTCATCCCCCTCTCCTTGTGCCCTCCATCTTTCCCAACATCAGGGTCTTTTCCAGGGAGTCTTCTCTTCTCATGAGGTGGCCAAAGTACTGGAGCCTCAGCTTCAGGATCTGTCCTTCCAGTGAGCACTCAGGGCTGATTTCCTTAAGAATGGATCAGTTTGATCTTGTAGTCCATGGGACTCTCTAGGTGGAGAAAACTGTGACCAGGTGACTGTGCTCCTGCGCAGCCTGATGTTGACAGCCAACTTCAATGTGTCTCCTGCTCTCCCTCGACTTGGGAAGTAGGCCCGAAGGGGCAATTTAAGCAAACTGACCTTTGTTACAGCTGCAGAGCTATCAGGGGATTAATGGTGGGGAAGCCAAAGCAGACTTAACATCCCCTCTTACCTGCAATATCAACACAGCTGCTGCTGCAGAGTTCTTGTAAGCCTCACTCCAGTTAGGTAAAGGTAAAGGGACCCCTGACCATTAGGTCCAGTCGTGGCCGACTCTGGGGTTGCGGCGCTCATCTTGCTTTATTGGCCGAGGGAGCCGGCGTACAGCTTCTGGGTCATGTGGCCAGCATGATTGAGCCACTTCTGGCAAACCAGAGCAGCACACACGGAAATGCCGTTTTCCTTCCCGCCGGAGTGGTACCTATTTATCTACTTGCACTTTGATGTGCTTTTGAACTTCTAGGTTGGCAGGAGCAGGGACCGAGCCACGGGAGCTCACCCCGTCGCGGGGATTCGAACCGCCGACCTTCTGATCGGCAAGCCCTAGGCTCTGTGGTTTAGACCACAGTGCGACCCGCGCTCCAAATGACAATAGGGTTATAACAGTGAACTACACTGCAGGGCTGTTGTTGTATACTATCCTCAGAGTCCAATATGCATTTCGGGGATAAAAGCAGGGTTGTTATACTCTCTCAGCTTCAACCCACCCTGCAATATTGTCTAATATTCCTGGGTATTACTGCAGGGTCTCAGTGGCATTCTGATTCCCTTGCTGCTTAGCACCTGCTCACTTTTACTATTTGGACAAAAAAGGAATGATTCGTTTCAAATCGAGAAGCTAGTGACATGCAAGTTATGGGCTGGGCCCTCGGAAGCCATTTATAATTTCCCTTCTAAACTGTTCTCAGTGATAATGGATCTCATTACAATAATGGCTTCTTTATTCCTTATGACTTGCTTGCCATTATACAGCCTCTCTTTCAATGTCAATTTCCGGAATCAAACATTTATAAATAGAGAAGAATCTTGGGTGCATAAAGGCAAAGAATCAGCTGTGTGTCCAGGCATAATTAGCAGCCATTTAATTTTAGCCTTTTCTCCTTGAAATCTTTTAATTTCTGATTGGCTTAGTGGGAATCCTGAAGTCCCAGATAGCCAGTGCTGCCAATTATTCCAAAGACATCATTATCTTCCATCTACTAATGAGAAGGACTAAATGACAACACTTTATTTGCTTAATTTTCTTCCTGTGCTATAGAAGTTTCATATGTCGTGACTGTCTTTCTGTGAAATAATAAGCTACAGCTGGAACTGGCAGGCCTGTGTTTGTCTGCCTACCACACTAGAATAATAGAATCACAGAACTGTACTATTGGAAGGTACCCCCAAACATCATCTAGTCCAACCCTCTGCAGTGCAGGAATCCAACCTTTATCTTTGTGTTACTGTATTTATCTTGACTAGTCTTGGCTGGCCTGGTGCCCTCCATGTATTTTAGACTACAATTCCCATCGGCCACAGCGAATGCCACCACCGCTACAACAATGGGACAAAGCACACACGCCCTCCACTATCTTGAAAAAATCCCAATTTTATTTTATTCTTTGGTAGATTTACAAAAAATGGCAGTGGTGGGCATGGCAATGAGATGCTCCCTTGTCACCACTGCTCAGAACAACACTGGTTCATCCTCCTCTCCGAGCTTGGCAGCGGCAGTACTGGAAGGGAAATAGGGACATTCTAGGATTAGAAGCTGGGATGACTTTTGTAATTCCAGGACTGTCCCTGGAAATTCAGGACACTTGGAGGCTATCATCATCTTGTCATGGTGAGTGGGCTTCCACGTTCCTATGACCCTTGTGAGCAAAGTCGTTGGGAGCCTTGTACTCCCAGTAGGGTCACCCAAGGTGGTAAGGTCAAAGGGGAGGAGCTAGTCAAAGAATGATCCAATGGCAAAGTCCTCCATGGCAGAACAGGCAGAAGATAACACGCGGTATGTTACAACGGCTGTGAAGGCAGATGAAGGCTGCAGCAGATAAGAGTCTACCAGTTGTCATGCATGCCATCGGAATAGAGCCTTACTGCGAAGACTGTGCGTTGGTCAGCGTGCACTAATCTACACACATAAAATAAATTCATGCACAGGTTTCTTCCAAAAACCCATCCTAATGTGCTTTGAAGATGCTCAAACTCACCTGGAAACCTGTGTCCCCACTGTGTGAATCCAGAATTGGCCTCCACAGTCAATTACAGACTCACTGTTAAGACCTTGTTTAATGGAAGACAATCTTACTCAGCTACGAGTAATCACCAAAGAATGTGTACCGTACTGATTTGAGCATTAAATATTTCAGCTGAAACTGAAACCCGTGTTCAAATTCTTCATCCAGCAAAACCCAGGGCTCTTGTGGGCTTCCCAGTGTGGGCAACCAGATGTTTGACTGGATAAGCCTGATCCTGTAGGGTTGTTTCTGTGTTTATGTGACCCATGTATAGAGAAGCATGTTAGTGTAGGTCAGGTTTTGGGGAACTAGATCCCCTTCCTTGGCATAGATTGCTCATCCAGGGGCCCTTCCCTTCCCTTTGCAACCTATGCAATTGCTACGTTATCTTCCGCCTTCACTTTGATTATTGACATGCTACTCATTTCCCTAATAATTTCTCAGGCACGGATACTGGTTATCTTCACAGTCTGTGTTTATCCTTCTCTGCATTTTATTGGTGGTGTGGTTCTTGAGCTCTGCTACCGAACTCTGGTTTTATGCACATATTAAATGTGATTTCCCTTCACTATCCCTCATTACTCGGCAAATGCTGCAATCCAAAAACCAAAGAACAGCAGTTCCGTTTTATGTATATTTTGTTGCCTCCTTTTTATCATGCGTTAAGGCAACACCAGGTTAGCTTTCATAAAGATGATTTACAGTGCTGTATATTAAATTGACAGGTAATGGATATTTATTGGTGTTTTCAACAGCCTGAGCAATGTAAGCCATGTTTTCATATTTTTCCTCTCATATGTCCTGCCCCATCCAAGGACACTCAGAACTTGAAAACCTGCCTTTTGTGGGAAGTTTTCCCACACATCTGCACAAGGAAAGCTTAATGACTAACCTTGATTTTCTGCTCCTGATACGAAACCACAGATTCACCTGTGGTGCATAAGGCAGCAAGTAGGAGAATATTGTCACTGGATTTGTGAAAAAGAGGCAGGGGAGACAGGATGTGCATTTGGCCAGTTGTGGACAGTAATGCACAGCTATGATACAGGACTGCATTGTCTTGCTTGGAGCAATGCTCCTCTGAAAAGGATGTTCTATTTTCCTGGGGGCATTGTGGGTTATTACAGTGGGGGCCACCCAGTGCTAATTGCTTAGCCTGGAGTGTTCAGCACTGAGTACCAGGCGTAGAGATTATGGCGCATTCAGATCATACACTACGCAACACCCATCACTGTGGATAGCGAGATGATGAATAATCTAGTTTTTGGTGGAAGACACACTGCAGCTGAATGGAAACAACACTGCATGCAATGAATACAGAGCAGATTGGAAAACGAGGCCTTTTTATATCCCCACTGTTGATACAGTTGTTTAAAAATGTTTTTAATCTTGTGTTTTAATGGTGTAACCTGCATACCACACAACTGTCCCATTCTGAGCGGGACATTACGAATTTAAAGCAGACATTTGATCCCAGAATGTCCCGGGATCCATGCATCCTTCCTTGGGCAGCCACTACCACGGAACTCTACTTTCCCCTCTTTTCAGTGTCTTAATAAACTAAGCGGGGAGAGAAGGTGGCTGCAGTGGCTGCAGGGAGAAGCCGGACTCTCCACCGATCAGAGTGCTTAGCGGAGAGCGAAACAATGTTGACACGACAGTAAGGCCTCTCGACAGAGTGAGGAAGTGAGGACGGCCCTCCATTTTGCTTTGCCCAGCTGGAGTGTGCAGAGCACACAGCCCCGGGGAACCGCGAGCCCGGCAGGAAGGTGGCAGCAGAGCATGGAAAGCAATGAATCTCAGCAGTGGGGATGTGAGCAGCTGCCGTTGCAGAAGAAACAGGAGGCAAAGGAGCTCTGGATGCTCTCTGGTGGCAGTGGCAATGTCTGTTCTTTCCCTCCCTCCTGCTGGACTCGCACTGAGGAAGTTGCAGTCTCCATAGCTCCTTTGTGCACTGGTGCCCAGAGGAGAGGTCAGTGGCATAGCAAGGTCAGGTGGTACCCGGTGTGGAATTTTTTTTTGTCACCCCCCACATTGAAATCCTCCCTCCCTCCACCCTCTGTCAAAGAAAGCCATGCAGGCAGCTATCTGATGTAGATCCTGCCTTCTTCCCCTCCCTCCCTCCCTCCCTCTACCCCCCCGCCAAAGAAAGCCATGCCCTGCCCTCCTCCAGCAGTTCAGGAGCGTGGGGGGCAATGGTGCACCCACCCGCAATTCCCAAGCCTCCCCTGAGCTGTCAAAAATGAAGGGGGAAGGCCACTGGCAAAGCGGTGCATCTCTCCCCCTTCCCCCGAAGGCTCAGGGTAGGCTTGGGAATTGCGGGCGGGCGCTGTACCGAATGTCACCCCCCCTTCAGCTGTGCTGCTGCTCACAAGGCAAGGCAGGGTCCCCCCCAAGGGCAGGACATGGACGGATGGGCAGGGAGAGCCTGGCCAATTGCTGGTACGGGGACACGTCGCAATGCAACTCAACCCTACTCGGTTCCACAGGCAGCATCAAGTTGCATTTTATCACACACACCCATTAATGGCTCCCGGGGCGAACCGCCCCCACCGCCCCCCTTCCTCTACCAGTGGGAGAGGCACACCACTGCTTTTTCTCTACACCACTTACCAGAGGCACCCATGTCCTGGATCTCAGGTTAAAAATGTTGGAAGGCTTGAACCTGCCCTGGGGCTTTAGGGTGAAGGGCAGGGAATAAATAGATGAATCCATCTCCCTTCTCCTGTGCCCTTCTGCCCAAGTCTGTTGAAGCAGGGGGAGCCTTTCAGGTGAGGCTGCACTACAACTCCAATCTTGGATGGGAACTGCTGCTTTCAAAGGTAGTTCAGCATCCCTTTCCCATCAATGTGAGCATTTGGCAGTGAAGCTATGCACCACTTTGATGCTGTTCATCTTTTGCTTCCATCTGTAGATGCTTCGATGTTGACACAATATACCGGATGCGCTGTGTATTTTGCAAGTCGCTACACCTACACGCAGATACAGTACAAGGCCCGTGGGATTTTGTTTCCAAGCTACTGTAAGCACTTGGAGCCTCTACAAGCCATGAAACTGCCACCGTTCCAAGCCTGACTCAAACGGTTTGGCTGAGCTTTTGTCTTTCGAAATACTACAGAGACCTGACAAGGTGGTGTAGGGTGGGGTGGGGGAGAGACTTGTGAAGCTGATTGGAATGGTTTCTAATGGCAAACACTTTATTGAGATTGCAGGGGAAAGCAAAGTTTACTCTTGAAATACAGTGCTTTTTGCATGTGGGTTATGTGCGTAGGGATGCGGGTGGCGCTGTGGGTTAAACCACTGAACTTGCTGATCAGAAGGTTGGCGGTTCGAATCCCCGTGATGGGGTGAGCTCCCGTTGCTCAGTCCCTGCTCCTGCCAGCCTAGCAGTTCGAAAGCACGTCAAAGTGCAAGTAGATAAATAGGTACTGCTCCGGAGGGAAGGTAAACGGTGTTTCCGTGCACTGCTCTGGTTCGCCAGAAGCAGCTTAGTCATGCTGGCCACATGACCCGGAAGCTGTACACCGGCTGCCTCAGCCAATAAAGCGAGATGAGCACCGCAACCTCAGAGTCGGTCAGAGTTAGGACTCTACCTAATGGTCTGGGGTCCCTTTACCTTTACCTATGTGCGTTGCAAGCGTAAGCTGAGTATTCTCCAGGGGACATTTCGGTATTAAAAAGGGGCTTCTGGATGGCCAAAAGGGTTTCCTATGGGCCTCAAAATCTCACTTTTTTTTTTACATCTACTGATGTTTATGTCCTCAATTGGCTGCAGCTTTTGTGCCATTTTGTTTTGAAAAATAACCTGTTCTCCAGTTAAGATTTGGTTAGGTGACGGAATCATCAAGGGCATATGATGCAGGTTCAGAGTGAAGGCACTGCTTCCTGAATACGCATTGCCCTTACTCTGAACTTGTTTTCTCAGCCCTCTGTGACATTGTCACATAGCCAACTTGGACTGGCTGTGTTCTGGCTTCCCTGGTACTAGGAGGAAGGGTCTGTTGTTGTTGTTGTTAATGGTGCAAAGACTGCCATGGATTAAAAATCGCCACCTGTTAGAAATGAGGATCTCTCTCAACCTGACCTCGCCACTGTGCTCCATGTGACGGTCACCTCCAGGCTTGATTATTGTAACTCAGTTTATGGGGCGGCTACCCTTGAAACTGTCCCAGAAACTCCAGCGGGTGCAGAATGCCGCGGTGAGACTCCTTACGAGGTCTTCGCTGCGAGATCACATTCACCCAGTGCTATACCAGCTGCACTGGCTCCCGGTGGAGTACAGGATCAGGTTTAAGGTGCTGGTTTTAACCTTTAAAGCCCTATACGGCCTGTGACTCTCATACTTACGGGACCACCTCTCCTGGTATGCCCAACGGAGGACCTTAAGGTCTGCAAATAAAAACATCTTGGAGATCCTGGGCCACAGGGAGCTTAGGCGGGCCTCGACCAGAACCAGGGATTTTTCAGCCATGGCCCCGATCTGGTGGAACGCTCTTTCACAAGAGACTAGGGCCCTGCGGGACTTGACATCTTTCCTCAGGGCCCACAAGATGGAGCTGTTCCGCCAGGCCTTTAGGTCGGGGTTCAGTCTGATTCTTTTCTTTCTGTATAAGAACAAGCATTCAAGAGGCCTCCTAGCCCGCTCACAGGTCCTTTATAAGACCAGTGGTAGCAGTTGGCCCTGGATAATATTAACCACTCTCAATTTTACCCATGGACTGCCGTCTGTCTGGATTTTAATTTGCTCTGAACTAATTTCAAGATGTATTTTAATTAATTGATTGCCTGTTTTTATGTTCTTAGGTTCTTTATATACTGTGTTAGTTTTATGATATTAGCCGCCCTGAGCCCAGCTCTGGCTGGGGAGGGCAGGGTACAAATAAAAATTTATTTATTAATTATTATTTATTTTCATCCATAGAATCATAGAATCACAGAATCTTAGAATTGGAAGGGTCCCCCAATGGTCATCTAGTCCAACCCCCGGCAATGCAGGAATCTCAACTAAAGCATCAGTGACAGTAGGCCATGCAACCTCTGCTTAAAAACCTCCATGGAAGGAGAGTCTGCCACCTCCCGAGGGAGTCTGTTCCACTGCCGAACAGCTCTTACTGCCAGAAAGTTCTTCCTAATGCTAAGTTGGAATCTCCTTTTGTGTAACTTGCAGCCATTGGTTTGGGTCCTTCCCTCTAGAGCAGCAGGAAACGAGCTTGATGGAGCCAATGACACTAAATGCTCAATTTCATGTCACTGTAAGATGAGCTTCGCCAACTTGAGAGAAGACCATGGATGTTCCTCCATTTCATCTCAGTGAACAAATTAATAATATAATAATAATAATTATAATTTATTATTTGTACGCCGCCCATCTGGCTGGGCTTCCCAAGCCACTCTGGGCAGTTTCCAACAAAGATAAAAAATACATTAAAATGTCACACATTAAAAACTTCAGATGTCTTCTAAATGTCAGGTAATTGTTTATCTCTTTGACATCTGATGGGAGGCCGTTCCTCAAGGCGGGCGCCACTACCGAGAAGGCCCTCTGCCTGGTTCTCTGTAGCTTTGCTTCTTGTAGTGAGGGAACCGCCAGAAGGCCCTCGGCGCCGGACCTCAGGGTCCAGGCAGAACGATGGGGGTGGAGATGCTCCTTCAGGTATACTGGACCGAGGCCATTGAGGGCTTTAAAGGTCAGCACCAACACTTTGAATTGTGCTCGGAAACGTGCTGGGAGCCAATGCAGATCTCTCAGGACCGGTGTTATGTTGTCCCGGCGGCCACTCCCTGTCACTGATCTACCTGCCACATTCTGAATTAGTTGTAGTTTCCGGGTCACCTTCAAAGGTAGCCCCACATAGAGCGCATTGCAGTAGTCCAAACGGGAGATAACTAGATAATTGTGATATAAAGGTCCAGGTGTTACTTCATCTATAGATAATTTGCATGTGTGCTAGCATTCAAAGCCAGACGGGGGAATGTGATCTGTATTTTTTATTTATTTTCACACTTCCCATAAAATGTACTCAGCATTGTTTTTGCTTCAGTGGGGCAGGGAGCCCTCTGTGCTTCACACTCATTTTCGCCACCTTCTAGCAGAGCGAGAATGCACTCTGCCCATGCTCAGAGAAACCACGTCCCTCTGTCCATTCAAACAACACAGAAACAACCCTAAGAGACTGACCGACAGACAAGCAGGCAGACTTCCTATCTCAGTACAATCTGGGCATTCAGAAAAATACCAAAGCTCTTTCTCTCTGGTTTGAACCTGTCTGCTTAAAAGTCACATATTTACTATTATATGGAGAAAAGGAGAAAGAAAGAGAGAAAATGGCGATGAATGAGCGTGTGAGAGAAAGGGGTGGCGGTGGTGGGAGATGGCATCTGATATAGGGATAAATAAATGGATTAAGAACGAGAAAATAAATAGAATACATCTATCATGCGGCCATATAACTAAATTCGGCTTCTTCCCTGCTGAGTGATATGTGTGTAAGACTGAGCAACTCTCCCTCCCTCCTCTTCTCTTCCTCGCCCCCCCCCAAGCTGGAGGGCCAGAAGGTGGGGAGGTGCCTTAGGATAATGACAGCAGAAGGCTGAGGAAGTCGACAGCTGGCAAGCTCTGCCCCAATATGCTTTCCTGAAAGCAGCAAGGAGCAGTCAGAAGATGTGATGGCTGAACGGCTCACTTCGCCGCAGAAGGGAAGATTAAAAGTAAAATTAGTTAATAACGTCTTCCGTGTTTCAGAGCATCGCTGTCCAGACCTCCTTGCCATGCTTCCTTCCCACCCCCCAACACGTACTCTTCCAAATGTCCTCTGACCTCTCCAAAAGTCGCAGGAGTTCACACGGGAGAACAAAATCGATGGTATCCTTCAAGCAAGCTTTGTTTGGCAAAGGAGCAAAGGTGTTATTCGACGTCGGAGGGAGAGCACATGACTACTGTAGGGGTCACATGACTTTTATGGCAGATTCCCCCCCCCCCGAATAAAAGAAGCAGAATAAAACACACACACACCACACCAACAACGCAACAAACAACTCTCTTGCAGATGTGTGCTGCCTATTTTTCCAGAGCGCAGTCAACGCAGGCTTAATATTGCTATAAATTTGGGGGACCCCCTGCTGGAAATTAATAAATGGTAGCTTTTTGATTGTTTGGCATATTGAAGGGAAGATTACAGGCCAGTGGAAAAATATAGGCTAAGCTTCTATTCCAGGCCAAGGCCTCACCTCAGATAGAGGCATCAACACGACAAAAGTTGTGGATGGCCCATCTGAGAGGAATTCTTGGGCCTAGGCAGACAGAGGTTACCATGTTCATGGGGTGTGTGTTTGAGATGTTGATAAAAGAGAGTTTTTAGAGCAAGGTATGCTGGGAAGAAGAATGCGGGTGGCACTGTGGACTAGACCACTAAGTCTCTTGGGCTTGCTGATCAGAAGGTCGGCGGTTCGAATCCCCACAAAGGAGTCAGCTCCCGTTGCTCTGTCCCAGCTTCTGCCAACCTGGCAGTTCGAAAGCATACCAGTGCAAGTAGGTAAATAGGTACTGCTGTGGCAGGAAGGTAAACAGCATTTCTGTGTGCTCTGGCTTCTGTCAAGGTGCGCTAGGAAGAAGAAGGGAGAGAGAAAAAAAGACTCCTTCCAGTAGCACCTTAGAGATCAACTAAGTTTGTTATTGGTATGAGCTTTTGTGTTCATGCACACTTCTTCAGATACGAAGAAGTATTTGAAGAAGTGTGCATGTACACGAAAGCTCATACTAATAACAAACTTAGTTGGTCTCTAAGGCAGTGTTTCCCAACCTTGTGCCTCCAGCTGTTTTTGGACTACAATTCCCATCATCCCTTGCCACTGGTCTTGCTAGTCAGGGATGATGGGAGTTGTAGTTCAAAAACAGCTGGAGGCACAAGGTTGGGAAACACTGCTCTAAGGTGCTGCTGGAAGGAATTTTTTTATTTTGTTTCAACTATGGCAGACCAACACGGCTACCTACCTGTAACTAGAAAAAGGACTGGGATCCATTTTTGGGCAGGCTGGCTGAAGGCTGGCTGGGAGAGATGCCTTTGACTCCAGGGCTGCACTGCTGCGGTGAACAAGCCCTTCTTGAGATGACCATGCTGTAAGATCTGGACTCCCTCCATGCACACTGAATTTGTAAATAGGTGTTTCTTAAATATTTCTTAAAGCTATGACAGTCTCCACCATGTCTCAATTCTCCAAAGGAACACAGACCCTGGGTGAATGCCTGGAACCCCCTGGGTTCTTGCTACCACTCAACAGAGAGTGCGGGTGGCACCCAACTTTTGTAACACTGGTGTTACTTTTGTAACAATATAGAAAATGGTCAACAGATGCTCTGATGCCCTTTTAACAGTGTGCATCCAAGAAGGTAAGATCACATTTCCTAATTAAAACCTGTCCTGGGTGCCACAGAATGAGACCCTGGATATTGGCACAGCCTGCCAGAATAGGCCCTCTATGCTTTGCTTAGCTCAGAGAGGAGTAGACTGTAGCCCTACAGATGTTGTTAGACTACAGTTCCCATCATCCCTTACCATCGGCTGCAGTTGCCAGGGCTGATGGGAGTTGGAGTCTGACAACATCTGGAAGGCCAGATGTTCCACATCTCTGGTTTGGCTGCTTGTTACCTCTGACAACGCACCATCACAAACCCCATGCTACAGCCATAACAGAATAAAGAATAAGAAGCAACACATAGAGAATTAAAATAATATTTTGAAAGATCCTTATGTGTTCAGGAGTAGATCCTTCTTGCTGACTTACCTATCCTGTCTAGGTAGGGTTTTGCCATGTTATTCTAGCTAACTCATCCTTTTTGCCATTTATTCATTTTTCTACTTGGGTTGCCATTTCCTGATTGACTCCCTATACGTCCTTTTGTCTTTAGGTAACAACCTTTCATTATGTTCATTTTCTTTCCTGCCCTTTTCAAGAACATTACTTAATCTCAACCTGCCTTGCAATACACATGTATCCGACTCCTCACTTTGTTCCGCTATTCTGACTTTAGACATTAAAGCTAAGCATATTTCTGCAGAAATCTGTACTTGGGCATACTTGCCACTGAAACCCCACATTCATCAATTATTTCTTTGAAATTTTGGCCAAGCATTTTCTATGATCCTTATTTTGCTTCTGCCTTTGGAAGGGCCATAGCTTAGTGGGAGACCATGTGTGCAGAACCTCCCAGTCTCAATCCCCGACACCTCTGTGTGAAATCCTAGAGAGCTGCTGCCAGCCAGTTTAGACACTACAGAGCTAGATGGACCAACAGTCTGCATTCGTATAAGGGAGCTTTCCGTGTTTTCTATGTTGTGCCTGCCTGTTTTTAGCTGTGATATGATGTGAAGTGGCTGGATGCATAAAAATGAAGGAATGGGTTTCCCAAATCTAAAACCAGTCTGAAACGGGCCCTAAAATCCATTTTTCCTTCTCCAAGGGTGCATTAGCTAAGAACCATTAACTTGAGCTCTTGAGCAAATGCATAACAAGAATACAGCTGTATAAACAAAGCTCTCTCCTTTATCAGTCCATGATGCCTAATGAATGGCCTTGTCCATTCCAAAGTGGAGCAGGGATGGCACGTCTGGGTCTTATCTTACATCCTGACCACAAAGACGCACAGACCTTGTCAGGTCTGACAAGAGACCCGGGAACGGCGCCAGGAGTGTTCTTAGAGTTGGTGACCTCCTGCCCCAAGATAAGAGTATAGGAACAACCTTTTATGGTCTAGAGTACCAGAACAGGAATATTTGTTTATGGTCATGGATGTCAACTTACGTGTATAAGCTGATGTGGTTGGATTCCTGGGGAAGGGGGGAGAGGGTGCCTGGAGGATATATATACTGCATGAAATTTTTCATTTCTTTGGACTTGCTGTGGACTGACCACGCAAGTGCCTTCTGCTATCCGGAGAGCAGAATAAACTCTTTCTCTGAATCAACCTTGGTGTCATTTGACTTCCTTCCTCCAGTCCGGGAGCAAAGCAGACCCCACCAGTCGGTAAAGTCTAATAAGGCTACAAAAACAGACTCCTAAAGTATTTTTAGGATTTCAAGTAAAGTATTTCAAAACTTTACTTGCAGAACTTTCTTCAAAACAAAACAAAAACTTCAAAGATACATCTGAATAATTCCATCTTGGGCTGCCCAGCACAGGCTCAGTATCTTGGAAATAAAATATAATTCCAAACCGGCCCAGAACCAAATGTCTCTTTCCTCACAGTCTCCATTTTGCCCGGGGCTATGTGCTCCTAGAGAGCTTCATTTGCATCCTTACTGTCACAGGGCCTGGGAACAAAGACTAAAGGCAGCACCCTCTCAAAATGGACCAAAATTGCAACCAAATGCCTTTATCACCTGATCTAAGGTTAAACACTTATGTGTTAGCTAGCAGAAAACAACAGTAGCCAATAATAATAATAATAATAATAATAATAATAATAATAACTAGAACAATAGAACTTCATGTTTCAGTTCCACATGGAATCAAGTACAGATAAGCTGGAACTCTAAAATCCACGAATAAATTTGGAAAGAATTTCAAAAGTGCCAGTGAATCAGTCTTGATTCATGTTCTACACTGCAGGTTCACAGCTCAGCTATGATTCTGTGTGGATCTGTGCAACAGATTTGTCTGAATCCTGATCTGATTCAGGCTGATTCCTACCAATCTGTGCCAAATCAGTATTGGATTGAGGCAGCTACAAATCACTACAGAGCTGGTCATCTGGACTTAAATCAATTTATAGCAATTTGTGCTAAACCAGAAATAAATAAAAGTCTCTCAAAAGACAGACAGACCGTCTCCAATGTGTTGTAGTTATTCATTACAACACCATATAAGGCAGCCACAAATATAATACAAATACAACACCATATAACTCTCTCGAAAGACAGACAGACTGTCTCCAATGTGTTGTAGTTATTCATTACAACACCATAAAAGGAGAATGCCAGGGTGGGAAGAGGAAGAGGTGGGAAAATAAACTCAGATCCTGATCAAGCAGGGGTGGGGGTGGATGTAAGCACATGCCCCAGATGACAGATTAGGACAGAGGTTTTCAACATTGAGTCCATGGCTCCCTTAATCAACTACATTCTTTCTGCAACACCCTGTCACCCCTTGCCTGCAGAGCTGGCAGCCTCTCACCCTTTTTCGAACACCCTCCCTTGTGCTGTGCTCCCTCAGCCTCCTCTCCTCTCTCGTCTCCTTGGGAGTCTTCCGCACTCCCTGGTCTGTGAGCTGCCCCACCCCAAAGAGAGCCAGGGCTGCTGCGACAAACAGCTGTGCAAGCCTTCGGAAGGCAGAGACACAAGATGGCATCCAAGGAGGGAGGGAAGGAAAGAGGGACAGAGCCCAGTGTTGCCCACGGCACCCCTGATCATCATTCAAGGCACCCCCAGGGTGCCACAGCACACTGGTTGAAAACCACTGGGTTAGGAGTTGGTGGCAAACAGCATTCTGCCCTGCCATTGATGATGATGTGGACACGGTGTGGGAGAGGTGAAAGGCCAGTGTGTTGCAGCAAATGCTCAGTGACTCCTCTCCCTCTCTCTGCGCTGCTCCCTCCCCAATCCATTCATGGTGAAGCTCACGGGAGAGAATAAAGAAAGGGAGAAGCTGTTGTGGCAGGGAAAGAGGCAATGGTTGTTGGAGCATTGTGGCAACCTGTGCCAATTCAGATGCCTCTGAAGATTTTGTTTCCCAGCTTGGCACAAGGGTTTCTAAGAGAGAGGTGGCGGTCCTCATCCACATTTCAGCACCAGGTACCATTTTGAAACAAAATGGCAAGCCAAAACGTGAGTTTGCTGGGATTTTGCCCAATATTTTTAGGTGATGGGTCGAAACCATGCCTATACGAATGCACCAATGTGCATAGGAACAGCTTGCAAATAGCAGCATCCATTTAAAAACACAAATGTTGTGTTCCTCCACCCCCCCCCCCCCAAATCCAGGCAGCATGGGCGCTTCAGCGTGGTGTAGTGGTTAAGAGCGGTGGACTCGTAATTCGGTGAACCAGGTTCGCGTCTCTGCTCCTCCACATGCAGCTGCTGGGTGACCTTGGGCTAGTCACACTTCTCTGAAGTCTCTCAGCCTCACTCACCTCACAGAGTGTTTGTTGTGGGGGAGGAAGGGAAAGGAAATTGTGAGCCGCTTTGAGACTCCTTGTGGTAGTTATAAAGTGGGATATCAAATCCAAACTCTTCTTCTTCTACTACTATGTGTCTGCCTGCCTGCCTGTCTTTCTACAAACACACACTTCAACCAGATGTTAGCCATGCGTGTGCATGTGTGTGAGTGTGCACATGATGGATCTGTGGCTACCATCTGACTGAAGAGTATGGTGCCTCTGAGTACATGCATTTCATGAGCACTGTACAAATTAATTTGATGCCCATGCTCATGGAATTAAAATTAAGGACTCTTTGAGGCAGGTTTGAACCTCAAAACCTGTCCTGTTACAACCTAACCCTTGCTGCTTTTGCTTGCGTTTTGCTGTGCTCTGGTCTGCTTCCACCTGGGCCACAGCAATCACCCAGAGAGCACCCTTTGTACTGCTTCCTTCCCTGTCTCTAACAGGGGGTGGTACTGGTGGTGGTGGTGGGGAATTCTTTAATGACAGAAAGTTATTTAGTGCAGCATGGAGTTAATTGCTTCTAATCACTGCTTACATCCATCTGGTTTTATGGTAGACAACAAACCTCTTCATCGGATTTGCTCATTAGGCATATTGTAAATCACAGAAATACTCTGGCATCTCACATATTGTGATCCTATTAGCCAGGCTGCATTTCTTGTGTAGCCATGAAAACAAAGGAGCAGCCATAGCAGCAGTGTTGCTGCCGGGACACAGTCTGATCGGGTTCATATATTTTCTGTTTGTCAAGGGAGACCAAGGAACAACCTCTTTTTCTGGCCGCCTTGGAAGATCTTGCAAAGTTAATGATCATTTAGGTTCAAGGTCGAAAGAAAGCAGGAAAACTGCCAATGTTTATTAGCATTGCTTATTGGCATTGCCAATCTGTAGGTTAAGTGTTTGTATGGCTGACTCTCTAGCAGTTGCTGCCTTTTCTTGTTTGCAGCAGGTAAGAGTGAGTTACCCATGTAGTGTTACCAAGGCAACTTTGCAGTCTCTTTCCAGGTTTTCATATTTTCTAAGGCCAGGCCTTTTTTTCAACCGGAAGTCATGGGAACACAGTTCCAGCACCTTTCAGGTGAGTGCCGTTGCCATTATACAACAACAAGGTTCATGGTGAGTTCCAGCATCTTTTTTTCTAGAAAAATAGGACTGTCTAAGGCAGGGGTCAGCAAACTTTTTCAGCAGGGGGCCGGTCCACTCTCCCTCAGACCTTGTGGGGGGCCGAATTATATTTTTTTGGGGGAAATATGAATGAATTCCTATGCCCCACAAATAACCAAGAGATGCATTTTAAATAAAACAACACGTTCTACTCATGTAGAACATGCTGATTCCCAGACCATCTGCAGGCCGGATTTAGAAGGCGATTGGGCCGGATCTGGCCCCCGGGCCTTAGTTTGTCTACCCATGGTCTAAGTGCACACCCACACAATAAATTTAAAGTGCCTTTATTCCATTTTAAGCACCAAAGCTTCTTCCCAAGAATCATAGGAACTATAATTTGTTAAGGTCTCCTAACAGCTTTCCGCTCCCTTAGCAAACTATGGTTCCTAGGATTTTGTGTGTGTTTGGGGAGGGGGAGACATGAATTGGTGCAGACCACACTAATCTGGGTGGGAGGTAGCTAACAGAAGACAGAAACAGGATTCAATATGTTCTTTATGATGGAGAACAAGGCCAAGCTGAAGTTCAGCAGAGAGAAATGTAAATTTGTGCATTGAGGTAGGAAGCAGCAGGTAACTAAAGTAGAGGATAGGTGGCAGACTTTTTGAGAAAGAATCTAGGGGTTTTAGTAAACCACAAGCTAAGCAGGAGTCGGCATTGTGATGCAGCAGCTAAAAAGGCTAATGTGATTCTAGGATGCATCAACGGAAGTGTAGCATCTAAATCATCAGATGTAATGGTACTGCTCTATTCTGCTTTGGTTGCTACTTGCTCGAAGTACTGTGTCCAGTTCTGGGCACTACAGATTAAGAAGGATGTTGGCTAAGTGGAGTGTGCCTGGTGGAGGATGGTAAAGCTGGTGAGAGGCCCGGAGACTATGAGAAAAGGTGGGAGGAGATGGGTATGTTTAGCATGCCGAAGAGTTGGTGAAGATCATTTGACAACAGTGAGAAATTGAAGCATTAGTATCATTGGCCCAGTCCTGTCGGATGCTCTGCCAATTGAAATTCAGTGGGCACCTTCTGTGCCAACTTTTAAATGCCTGGTGAAAACTTTTCTATTCCACTAGGCCTACATAGGCATTTAAGAATACAGTCGTACCTTGGATCTCAAACGCATTGGGTCCCGAACAAATTGGCTCCCAAACAATCAAAACCTGGAAGTGAGTGTTCCGGTTTTCGAATGTTCTTTTGGAACCTGAATGTCCGATGTGGGTTTTGCAGCTTCCAGTTGGCTGCAGGAGCTTCCTGCAGCCAATCAGAAGCCGTGCTTTGGTTTCCGAATGTTTTGGAAGTCGAACGGACTTCCAAACAATTTTTATGGCTTTATTTTATGGTTCTATGTTTTCATTGCTGTAAACTGCTTTGAAAGATATATTTTACAATACAGCGATCCGCAATTTTTTTTTTGTAAAAAAATGTAAATGTTTCTAAAAAATAAAAAATGCATGTTTCACTAAAAGAGCACTGTACATATTTGACCCAACTAAAATGATCGGTGCAGAAATCAGAGCTATGGAATTACCAAAGTACAAAGGAACGAAGGTCTAAACGACTCCAGTGGTGAAAACGCTTGATACAGAAAAGCAGTGACTGTGTTGATGCAGCAGTTAAGATAATAAGATATTAAGTGATACCTAAAAAGGAAAGAAAAAAAAACGTGGATAGTTTGAGAAAAGTTCTTAATAATGTACAATGATGAGCGAGTGCACAAATTGCTCTGTTCCAGCAATTAGCCCTAAATTACATCCATATTTTCTAATCAGTGCTGGGTCACATTTAGAAGTGAACTTTCTGTTATTGAAAAAGGATGCTGTAAACAGAGGAGGAGTTTTGTTCATGTATAGCAAAAAATGGCATAATCCTTCAGGATTGAAAACATCATTTAAGCACAATATATATGACTTATGAAGACATCGAGGAGGTGAATTCTTTATGAGGAAGGACTGGAGCCCAATGGTAGAACATTTCCTTTGCATGCAAAAGGCCACGGGTCCAATCCTTGGCATCTCCAGGGACAGCTGAGGACTCTTGTCTGAAACCTGGAGGGCCTCTGCCGATCAGTGTTGATAACAACACTGAATCTTGGAAGATTCGGGACAGAGAAAAGAGAGAAATTCTTCATGTGGTGCAATGTTATACTATGGAAATCAGTCCTACAGGAGGCAGTGATGGCCGCCAACCTAGATGGTTTCTTAAGAGGATTAGACAAAATTGTGGAGGAGAGAACTATTGATGGCTACTAGCTATAATAATAATAATAATAATAATAATAATAATAATAATAATAATAATAATTTATTAGTACCCCGCCCATTTGCCTTGGTTTCCCCAGCCACTCTGGGCGGCTTCCAACAAAGATTAAAAATACATCAAAATGTCACAAATTAAAAACTTCCCTAAACCTTCAGATGTTTTCTAAATGTCAGGTAGCTGTTTATCTCTTTGACATCTGATGGGAGGGCGTTCCACAGGGTGGGCGCCACTACCGAGAAGGCCCTCTGTCTGGTTCCCTGTAACCTCACTTCTCGCAATGAGGGAACCGCCAGAAGGCCCTCAGCGAAGGACCTCAGTGTCTGGGCAGAACAATGGAGGTGGAGATGCTCCTTCAGGTATACTGGACTGAGGCCGTTTAGGGCTTTAAAGGTCAGCACCAACACTTTGAATTGTTTTCGGAACGTACTGGGAGCCAATGTAGGTCTTTCAAGACTGGTGTTATGTGGTCTCAGCGGCCGCTCCCAGTCACCAGTCTAGCTGCCGCATTCTGGATTAGTTGTAGTTTCCGGGTCACCTTCAAAGGTAGCCCCACGTAGAGTACATAATGGCTTTGCTCTGCCTCCACACTTGAAGGCTTCTGAATGCCAGTTGCTAGAAACCACAGAAAGGAAGAGGGTTCTTTGTGCTTGAGTCCTGCTTGTAGGTTTCCCACCACCATCTGGCAGGCCACTGTGAGATGAGGTGGAATTGCTGTTAGTCCCATTATTAGTGAGGCTTGCGCCACGTATGCAAGAATGGGACCTGACCACAAGAATGGTAAGAGCCAGTTAAAGAGAAAATGAATGGCTGACAGCCAAAGTGGGGGGGGGGGGGGGACAGATCGATATAAGGTACAAGGAGGGTTCTGACATGCACAGTAAAAATGAGTTGAGTAGGTTTCATGAGAGACTGTGGTTGGTTGAGAGATGGTGAGGCGCTAGCGTAGCAGAAGCTTGTTGGGTAGGGGATGAATGGCTAATATGATGCATGTTGTTGCTGCTGCTGCTGTTGTTGCTGTTAGGCCGCTCTATACCCAGAGGTCTCAGGTTCACAGAATAAAAGCAAATATTTGCCTACATAGTTTGTGTCCTAATATAAATGCTTTTTCAGACCCTTTGGACCCTATCCTGTAATGCATTACTGAATAAAGTCTGACTGATTGGGAACTTGGTGTGAGCCTTCATACTTGAACCCCCGAATTTCCCCACACAGAGAACAGGATTTTGAACTCAATGGGTCATTGGCTCTTATTATCTTGTTTTGTTCTCATTACTTGTTATGGAGCCAGTGGCTTGCAAGGAGACAATGCTGGAGATACAGAAGGGCTTCGATAATATCTGGTCACAAATGTATTGATGGTGCTTAGAAATGTAATAATAATAATAATAATAATAATAATAATAATAATAATAATAAAATTTATTTATATCCCGCCCTCCCCAGCCGAAGCCGGGCTCAGGGCGGCTAACAACAATAAAACAGTACAAAAGTACAACACAAACAACACTCTAAAATCATTCATTATAAAATTAATTAAATTCAAGCCACTGGCCACCATTGGGCCAGAGCTCCGCGAAGATTGCCGAGGGAGGGAGTCAGGCTGTGCCCTGGCCAAAGGCCTGGTGGAACAGCTCTGTCTTGCAGGCCCTGCGGAAAGATGTCAAGTCCCGCAGGGCCCTAGTCTCTTGTGACAGAGTGTTCCACCAGGTCGGAGCCACACCCGAAAAAGCCCTGGCTCTAGTTGAGGCCAGCCTAACTTCTCTGTGGCCTAGGACCTTCAAGATGTTTTTATTTGAAGACCGTACGTTTCTCTGTGGGGCATACCAGGAGAGGCGGTCCCGTAGGTACGAGGGTCCTAGGCCGTATAGGGCTTTAAAGGTTAAAACCAGCACCTTAAACCTGATCCTGTACTCCACCGGGAGCCAGTGCAGTTGATATAGCACTGGATGAATGTGATCTCGCAGCGAAGACCCTGTAAGGAGTCTCGCTGCAGCATTCTGCACCCGCTGGAGTTTCTGGGTCAGTCTCAAGGGCAGCCCCACGTAGAGCGAGTTACAATAATCCAGTCTGGAGGTGACCGTCGCGTGGATCACAGTGGCTAGGTGGCTACATTTAAGAATGTAGTGCTTAAAGATCTGACAAACCTTTGAATAACAGCTATTGTGGATGTCAGCATTTTTTAAAGGGGTGCTTTTTTAATATTGGGAGGAGGAAATGCCTACTCCATGGAGACTGTGCATGTTTTGCTTGTACAGGTAGTGAGGGGGCAAAGTGCTTCTGTGCTTTTCTGGGAAGGCAGGTCTCTCCAATGCCAGTTGGCACCTGCATTCCCAAACAAAGTTGACTTTTCCTAGGGACAGCAAAGTATCTGTTTCAGTTCCTCTTGGTTTCTCACATCTGCAACTTTAAATCCAGTTCATCACATTTCTGCATTAGTGTGCATTTGTTAAAGGTCCTCAAGTTTTCTTCCCTGTCTCTAATTTCCCCCATAGTGAATGGTGACCATTGCCTTATAAGAAGGAAAGCATAGGGTGTTGTGTGCTCTGGAGCACTGCTGGGGGTGAGACATGCAATCTTACTCCTGGTGGCAGAAATGCCAAGTTTCGCCATTTCTTAAAAGTGTCCTGGATTACAGACTGTTGGCTTACCTAGGTCGCATCTGCACCTTACATTTAAAGCATTATACCACTGTGAAAAATAATTGCGTTCCTCAAAGAACTCTGGGAGCTGTCATTTGCTAATGGTGCTGAAAGTTGTTAGAAGACCCCATTCCCCTCCCAGAGCTACAAATTCCAGAGTGGCTTAACAACCAACACCACTTCCTTGGGAAACCTAGCAATTGTAGTTCTGGGAGGGGAATAGGGAGTTTCCTAACACCCCTAGTTTCCAGGATGCTTTGGGGGAAGCCATGACTGTTAAAGAGGTATAAGAGTGCTTTAACTGTATGGGAAGGATGTGTCCTTAGTGCCATAGAATGCCAGGAAGTGTTGCTCCCTGCCTTGGGGTGTGCATGTGTCCCACTTTGTGAGATGGAAACATAATGAGACATAATGCATAAAATAAAATAAAAACATGGAATGAGATCTGAGCCAGTTCCTGTCTGCATAACCTCATCCCTTTCAATTGCTGGAATGTGACAAACTGTTGGAAGAAAGCGACGGAATGGTGTTTCTTTCATTATGGAAAAATGGGATTTGGATATAGGTGTTTGGTCAAGACTGTGGGGCCCTAGAATACTGTTCTGGATCTGAGCTCTGACATCTGGCCCTATTCAGATGAATTTCTCTCCAGCAGTCTCATCCTGCTATCAAAGTTTTCGCTGTCCACTGATTGGTTGGATGCTTTGAATAATCAATCCCCTGGCCATTCAAATGAGCATGTTTGCCTTGTACATCATCTTGTATTTCAAAGTGTGAGTTGTCAAGTTACAATCCTGGGATCCTCCCTCATATTTATCAAAGCAGACAAGCTTTGTCTTGGATAAGAAAGCGGCCTTGATGTCTTCATAAGGAATCAATGGCATGTGTGACGGGGTTGGCCATCTTCTCATTTTTTTAAGGACAAGCATAAACAAAAGCTTCGATCACTACCTTATGCAGATTGGGAGGCTCGTCACCCACCCCGCCGTCATGGCCGCCAAACACATTGCTCGATGTGGCATGATGGATGGAGCAGTGGTGATGAATGGTCCATGCTATGGCATGCCATTAGAGCAGATTTCCATCAAGAAGACAGATGGTCCTGAAGCTGAATGTTTAAATTTATCTTTGGCTTAAAGGTGTTAAAAGTAGTGTTGCGTATGGCAGTAAAACCAAACCTGCCAGGTGCCAGGAGGTCTTCATGAGCAGGAGTGCATTGCAAGTTTGAGAGCTGGTTTATTTGTGTTTTAATAACAGAGAATTCTTGCGTCTGTTGGACCTTCTGCCTCCATCTATGTCTCTGTGAAGGCTTTTTGAGCTCTTGGGCTTGAAGCACTTTTACCAGTCTCATATATGTTTGGTATGGTATGGTATAAGGCAGGCTTCCCCAACCCAGTGCACTCCAGATGTCTTGGAAAGTGACTCCCAGCACCCCCATCTTAAGAGGGGACTTTTGTTACACAGGTTCCTTCATTTCCCTAAATTGGGATGGGGAACCTCAGGCCGAAAGCAGCACACTAGAGCTCTCTATCTGGCTCTTTGAACTCCCCTGAGGCCACACCCTTACAGGCCCTGTTGGCATCCCATTTGTTTTTGCATAGCTGGAATGTGTCCTTGACTGGAACAAGCTGGTTTGCTCCTGCTTTGCAGGGCAGGACCCAAACCAATGGATTCAAGTTACAAGAAAGGAGATTCAAACTTAGCGCCAGGAAGAACTTCCTGAGGGTACATGCTGTTTGATGGTGGAATGGTCTCCCTAGGGAGTTGCTGGACTCTCCTTCCTTGGAGGTTTTTAAGCAAAGGTTGGGTCGTGGATGCTTTAATTGAGTTTCCTGCATTGCAGGGAGTTGGACTAGATGACCCTCGGGGTCCCTTCCAACTCTACAATTCTATGATTCTAAGTTGTTTAATTTTCAGGGGCCTCAATTTAGGAGAGGACATAGTGATGTATGGAAATGAGAGCTGGACCATAAAGAAGCCTGATCGCCAAAGAACTGATGCTTTTAAATTATGGTGCTGGAGGAGACTCCTGAGAGTCCCATGGACTGCAAGAAGATCAAACCTCTCCATTCTGAAGGAAATCAGCCCTGAGTGCTCACTGGAAGGACAGATGCTGAAGCTGAGGCTCCAGTACTTTGGCCACCTCATGAGAAGAGAAGACTCCCTGGAAAAGACCCTGATGTTGGGAAAGATGGAGGGCACAAGGAGAAGGGGACGACAGAGGATGAGATGGTTGAACAGTGTTCTCGAAGCTACCAGCATGAGTTTGACCAAACTGTGAGAGGCAGTGGAAGACAGGAGTGCCTGGTGTGCCATGGGGTCCATGGGGTCATGAAGAGTTGGACATGGCTAAACAACTAAACAACAACAACAACATATTTCTGTGGGAACGGGCAGATTCTCCACAAGTTTTAAAAGCCTGCTTTTGTGTTATGATGAAATTACAGAGGGTTGTCTCCAACTAAATTCTACTCATCCCCATGCTGTAATGACCAGCATTGGCGACAACCCTCAAAAGGCAATATATAAAAATAAAATGATACCTGTGTACCAACAAGCCAAAGAGAACCCAGCTCCCTATGGCCAACGCCACTGGAGGTGTACTGGATCTTCCAACACAGCTATGGGACATGTCAGAAGGATAACTGCAAACCATTTGGAGGTCTGGTTTGATGAGGGCTCCCTGTTTCCTATTCCCATTCCTTTCAGCCAACTTCCCAGGGATATTGACCTCCCTGGTTAGCTAGGCCGCTGGATTAGCAACGCTTGGGAGCTCCCGTTTCCCCAACCGCCTGTCGGCCAGTCTGGACATTTGGAGCGAATTCCTGCAGTTCTGCATGTGGGGCTTTGTGAGAAATTGCTGCTTGTTCCAATGTGATGTTCCTTTCTCTCTCTGCCTGTCTCTCCCCCCGCCAACCGCCCCCAATTCTATTACACGGCCACTCAGTTTAATAATAATTGCCATGTGGGCCTCCAAGCCCACTGCCAAAGCCTTGCTCATCCAAAGTCATTTGGTGAAGGAGTCCATTATGATCAAGGCTTGCAGTGATAAATTCCCCGCGATGGTGGCAGCTCACAGCAGCCTCCTCTCATAATGACATTCTGCTCTGCTTGGCATGGAGCCCTAGGCGAGAGAGCAGCTCCCCCAAAATAACAAAAATGATGACAACAGCAGCCGAGGCAGCAGCTTGATGAACACAAGGAAGCTTTAGAGGAGCAGAAGGGAGGGATTGTATCTCCCAATATCCTCCCGCCCAGTGACCTTTGCACCTCCAGCTCTTCTGCAACCACCTAAAGATTTCCTTCCACCATCACCCCTGCTGCCCCTTATGCCTGCAACTTACTCCCCCCAGAACATTTACGTGATGCTACCTGTCTCTCTTCCTTCAAAATATGCTGGGAAGCCTTAGTCTTTGTGCTGGGCCCGGGGATTAACCCAAGTAACACGGTCCAGGTCCAGTCCCGAATTCAAGGGTTCCGCGAGGAGTCAGGCTGACAGGGCCAAGGCAGGAAACCAGGCTAGGTCGGGCGCAGGGTCTCAGGCAGGTTCTAGCAAACAGCAATGTTGCTCCCGCAACCTGGGGCAGGGTCCGACAGCCTTTTATCTTTTTCGGGTAACGGCCGGTCCTGATCCCCCAGTGACTCACCTCCCTGTTTTGCCCGAAGGTGAGCACTCCTCCTGTGAGTACTCAGGACTCTCTTTCTCTCAGACCTTAGTCTCTGCAGCTTGGGAGATGTTGGTGGGTTACTAGACTCTCCTGACCCAACCGGTAGTGGAGCAGCTGTAAGTGATGGCCCAGCTGAGGGCAAGGAGGTCATCCCCGCAGCAGGAGCCAGGGCAGGCTCAGGCCCCTGACTCAGCCCAGCTGGTGTTTGTTGCAGGGGAACCTGTGCAGACTGGGGCTCTTCAGAATCAGGCCCCAGACTTGGTTCAGATGATGCCTGAGGCAAAGGATCCAGTGCAGACTGAGACTCCTCTAGTTCTGAGTCTGAGCCCGAGTCCCAGGCCATCCCAGTCCATCCCAGGGGGTGATAACGAAGGGGTAAAATCACCTCCAGCTGATAGGAACCCCAAGTGTGTGAAAGTAAACACAGCGCTTACTTATTTTTACCCCTTAACTTTGTCTCTCCCCTCCCTGTCTTCCAGTCCTATTCCTCCATCATGGTGTTTCTCAAACTTGGGCCCCTGGCTGCTGTTGGACTACAACTCCCATCATCCCCAGCTAGCAGGGCCCAGTGGTCAGGGATGACAGGAGTTGTAGCCCAACAACAGCTTGGTATCCCAGTTTGAGAAACGCTGCTTGATTGCAAACCTGTGGTCCTCCAGATGTTACTAGATTACAACTCCCATAATCCCCACCCCTGTCTTTGCAATTCCCATGGAAGGTTTCCCTGGTGCCATCTTTAACTGTGTACAGGGTGAGTAGCATGGATGCTGGCCAGAAGCTAAACAAGCATGGATGTGGGTAAGAGCAGCTCATTTGCCCTTTTTGTTCCCATCTGGAGTGGGCATGCCAGTGTTGTGGGAAGGTTGACCTGGTTCCTTGCCCCTCTTCCCGTCCTGCTTGAAAATGCATCCCTGCCCTTATCCCACAGAGGCCAGGTGGTACGAAAGCACCCTTGATATGAAAACTGCAGAACACAGATAAGATTGCTGCTAACAGGTTGCCCGAATCTTGCCATAATATCATGGGTTGGAAGGACAAAAGGGCAACTAATTTTGCAAATCATTGTAACATTAAGAGGAACATCGCTATTTTCCTTTGTGTACTACTACATTTACAGCCAACCTTTCCTCCATGAAGTTTGAGGGGACACACATTGTTCTCCGCCTCCACATTTTATCCTCACAACAGCCCTGTGAGGTGTGGTTAAAATGGCCCAAAGTCACCCAGTTAGCTTCATGGCTGAGTGGCAATTTGCATCCTATTCTCCCAGGTCCTGGTGCAACACATTAACCACGGTGCTGCATTGACTTCCAATCATAATAGATGATGTCCCGTTCGAAGGCTTCTCTTTGTGTCTTGGACAAGAGTCCACAAGCATTACTATGGGAAGGGAATTCCAAGGACAGGGCACCACAGATAAAAGCACCCCATCTTTGTACACCAGTTGCCCCTCTTCACGGACGCGGGTGGCGCTGTGGGTAAAACCTCAGTGCCTAGGACTTGCCGATCGTATGGTTGGCGGTTCGAATCCCTGCGGTGGGGTGAGCTCCCATCTTTCAGTCCCAGCTCCTGCCCACCTAGCAGTTCGAAAGCACATCAAGGTGCAAGTAGATAAATAGGTACCGCTTTATAGCGGGAAGGTAAACGGTGTTTCCGTGTGCTGCGCTGGTGCTGGCTCACCAGAGCAGCTTCGTCACGCTGGCCATATGACCCGGAAGTGTCTTCGGACAGCGCTGGCTCCCGGCCTCTTAAGTGAGATGAGCGCACAACCCTAGAGTCGGACATGACTGGCCCGTACGGGCAGGGGTACCTTTACCTTTACCTGCCCCTCTTCAAATTGTGGGAAGGCTCAGAATGGAGTCTCATGAGGCATTTTTAATGTCTGGATGAACTGCATGCAAGAGCAAGAGGTTCCTAGCTGTCTACAGCAGGCATAGGCAAACTTGGCCCTCCAGATGTTTTGGGACTACAACTCCCATCATCCCTGATCACTGCTCCTGTTAGCTAGGTATGATGGGATTTGTAGTCCCAAAACACCTGGAGGGCCAAGTTTGCCTATGCCTGGTCTACAGCCTGTATTGGATGATAGGTGCCATCTCTGCTCTGGGTTCATGTAGACTTTCAACAGCATGCAACTCTTGGGAGAAGTCGTATGGGGACCAGCTTCTAGTGCCTTCATTTGGCAATGAAGAAAGGGCTGTCCACACAATCATGGCAATGGCATTCCTGTGAAGCAGTGCTGTGTCCTCATTAATTTCCATGTACAGTTTCATTACCTGTTATTCAACAGGTCATGGGATTTTCATTCTTCCAAAGCTTCCAGAGACAGCCTTGGAGGGGGGAAATGGCGCATCCTACAGCTCATCACCTGGAAGTGACAAGTGCTAACTTGCTCTGAATAATGTGAAGGTATGTGGGTGTTTCAAAGTTGTCATGGGCGATATGGCCATCCTTTGTTCCCCAGCAGCAATCACCAGCTTGTGTTCGCCATATGCTTTCTACAATAGAGCCATACATTGTGAACCTGTAGAGCTTTCTGTTCTCTGGAGTTCTCATGTGGTGCCCCAAGATGGGAGAGGGGGGGAAACACACTAATGCAGCAGGAATATACTGAGAGTAAGAAAGACTCACACAAGGAAAACAAACTCCTTTTGCAGGAAGGGCAATCAACTAGCATGGCGACCGAGCAAAAATAAAAATTCAAGCCATCAGAAGCATCCCCCCCCCTCTGCTGCAGCCTCTATGAAATATGTTGGATGTGCTCAACCAAATGCTAATAAACAGGTGTTCCCATCTCAGAAACCAACACTGCACAATTGGCAATCATGGGTTTCCGTGACTGCCAAGACAGCCGCCAAGCTGAGGATTAAACAGCTATGGAATCAACAGCTCCCATGAGAGGTGCATGTTGCCAGCCTATTCAGCCTCCCTCTTCTTTCCTCCCTCCCCCCTCCCAGCCCCACAACAAGCATCATTACTATCAGGAGTCTGACACTCTTACTGCAGAATATAAACCCTGTATGGTACAACCTGTGCCTACCTAGAACTTGCATGTGTGTGTTACGCTCACAGTATAAAGATGGACTTACAGGTAGTCCAGAACCTTTGCCCACCCCAGATCACTAACACATCATATCTATACAACAGGTAGGATTAAAAGTGGCTTCAGATGTTACAGAAAGCACAGACCAGCAGGTGCACAAGTGGCTCATGTGCCCAGTTTTTGTAATGTCTGAAGGGGAACTATGTTTAAGTTGCAGAGACAACGCACACCTGGCTTCATTGTGCAAGTTCCTTTTCACATGTTTACATGGAAGCACAAATCAGGCTACCTCATTCCCTGCAGAGCCACTTGCTAGTGCATGCTGTATTGTGCAAAAGTTATCTCAGATGTCCTATCTTTACTAGTTTAGTTACAGAAGTACAGAGACTCACAGAACACTCTTGGGCAATGGACCAGGAGGGGCAGGATGAGTCAGGTAGCAACAAGGAGAAAAAGTAACAGGGAATTAGGAAGAAAAAGTGAAGACTGGAAGATTCATAGGACCTTGGAGAGCTCCAATGGAGCACAGATGTTGTTCTAATAAAAGTCAAAGCCCAATTGTGCATTTAGAGGGAAGCTGTTCTGCTGACTTTTGAGGTCATGCCCCTCATCTGGCAGGAACTTTAAAGGGAAGAGCCCTTCCCTTTCACACCAACATCATTAGGTAGCTCCTAGTAGGAGCTTAGGAACATAGGAAGTCATACAACTGGTCTATGTAGCTCAGTATTGTCCATACTGACCACCATCAGCTCTATAGGATCTCAGTCAGGGTTTTTGCCCCCAGACATATCTGGAGATGCCAGGGATTCAACCTGGGACATTCTGCATGAAAAACAGATACCCTAAGTTACCACCCTTCTTCTATGGCTTTCAGGAGAATCAGGTGTTTTGGATGTTTAGGATATTGGAAGAGCAGAAGTTGGGCTCCTCATGTAAGGAGTCTAGGTCACTGCACTGAGGGCTCATGAACTCAGAACTACCTGCAGACTGTCATCCCTTTGTCCTCCCTTTGCCTACTACATCAGAAATGTCCTAGGGCTGGATCATAGCATAAAGAACCCATGCATACAGTGACAGTATTTGGTAGTATTTGTGCACTGACAATTACCTACTACTCTACGGAGAGTCAACCTGTACTGAAAGTTTGGAATGATCAAGTTGCCATATAATCATTACAATCTTCTAGAGACTTACATGTTGACTTGAACTCCAACCAACATGGGTAGCTGTCCCAAACTCCTTTTCCAGGTATTGCAAAACCACACATCATTGCAACCAACCGCAAACTTGGATTTAAGAAGCCAGGAAAGTGACATTGCAGGTCAGATGATTTGTCCATCTAGCCCACTAATCGTCCACTCTGACTAGTCCCTCTGGGATCTCCGGAAGAAATATTTCATATCACTTGCTTTAAAACAACAATAATGGGGGATACCAGGGATTGAATCTGAGACCTACTGAATGCAAAGCACATTCCTTACAACTGAGCTATGATCATTCCCAGTCTTTACCACCATGCCTTAATGCCAGGTCATAACACCACAAGAAGGAGTCCTTTGACCAGAGCTGCCAGCTATGCCAATACCAGCAGTGATCTTTCGGACCAGGCATAGGCAAACTCGGCCTTCCAGATGTTTTGGGACTACAATTCCCATCATCCCTGACCACTGGTCCTGTTAGCTAGGGATCATGGGAGTTGTAGTCCCAAAACATCTGGAGGGCCGAGTTTGCCTATGCCTGTTTTGGAAGTGTGCTTGTGTGCCCCACCATAGTTGTTTCTGTTGCTGGTTCAGATAGAATATGAGTGGAATTTCTTGGGACAGGATTCTTTCTGCCCCTGTTTCCTGCTTTCTACCATGCCAGGAACAGCTTCTTTCTTCTGCTCTTCACCTCTTGTTCTTCACAGCTCAGTACTAATCATCGGTGCAGAATGCAGGGTAGACTTGCCAGCCCCATTCGGATGATGTACTTATTTCCAATTGGCACTTGGGAGCCATGAGGATAGGAGGCATTACTCATAGCCAAGAGTACAGATGTTTCTAATTGCTTTCCATTACCAAGAATAACAGCTGTTTACATCTATCAGCAAATAATTCACAAGAGCTCCAGACTATTAAGATAACACACCCCACCTGGTCACCATCACAAGTTGTCAAGGCCAAGGCTTTGGTTGCCAGACCCCCCTCCCTCCCTCTGCCTCTCTGTTCGTCGAATGACAGCATGTGTCACCTTCAGATATCCTTATGCTACCCCACAAGCGCTGGCTTCTTGGTGGCCTGACACATCAAATGGGCATATGGATTGTTCATCGCTTTGCAGTAAAATGGTTTATGGGTCCGCTGCAGCCAAGGGCAGCTGATGCAGGGGAGGCAAGCGGCTCAAACGTAAGGATTTCTGCACTTTGGAGAGAGAAGGGTATGGGCATGTTCATGTTCATGGGAGGGAGAAATCCTCCCTGCAAAAGGACTCGTCAGATGTATGTTGCTGTTTCCTCTGATCTGAGCTGGCTTTACAGCCATCATAGCTCTCCAATGTTTCCTTTCTGAAGATGGGCCTTAAAACATTGGGAGATGCTGAAGTCTCATTCCATCTACTGCACTAGATGAACCCTTGGTCTGATCCAGGAATCTCTTCATCTGTTCTTTTGGGATGTCTAGCTGTGGCTGCCTGTTCACGCAGCAGCCATTCTGCTAGTGGAAGCCCCACTCTTAGTGTAGCACAACTCTTAGCATAGCACAATGGCCCAATCCAATAGGTGTCTTATGCTAAAGGTAAAGGTAAAGGTACCCCTGCCCGTACGGGCCAGTCTTGACAGACTCTAGGGTTCTGCGCTCATCTCACTCTATAGGCCGGGAGCCAGCGCTGTCCACAGACACTTTCTGGGTCACGTGGGCAGCGTGACAAGCTGCATCTGGCGAGCCAGCGCAGCACACGGAACGCCATTTACCTTCCCACTGGTAAGCGGTCCCTATTTATCTACTTGCACCTGGGGGTGCTTTCGAACTGCTAGGTTGGCAGGCGCTGGGACTGAACGACGGGAGCACACCCCGCCGAGGGGATTCGAACCACTGACCATGTGATCGGCAAGTCCTAGGCGCTGAGGTTTTACCCACAGTGCCACCCGCATCCCTACAAGAAGGTCACCTAGCAGCTGCATGTGGAGGAGCGGAGACGCGAACCCGGTTCCCCCAGATTACGAGTCTACCATTTTTAACCACTACACCACACTGGCTCTTATGCTAGCGAAAAGCATTTGTTTATTTATTTGATTTGGTTTCATTTCATTGATGAGTGGCTTCTTTCAAAATTTGCCCAAGGCTGCATTCATGGTGCATTCCATTCCATTTCCCCAGCGTTTCCCTAACTGTTAATTTCCACATTCTATTTGAGCCACTTCAAGAAATATCGTAGAATGCTGCACAAGTATACTTCTCATTTCCTTATTATATGCTTCCAGGAAAGGAAAAAGCAAATAACACAGAAATGAGTGCTAAACTTGCACTGTAGTCTACTGTAATTCTGGATGTGGCTTTTATTGTCATGCAAAAGCTCAAATATAATGCAGAAATTAACAGGGAAACAATGGGGAAATAGAATAAATTGTAGTACAAATGCAGCCTAAGCGATTTTGGAGTATAAACATCAATGATAAAAGTAATTAAAAACAGTTCCATATATGAAAACAATTCAATGTACATACAAAAAATTCAGATCCAATACAGGTATAGAATGGGACCCAGGGTTGTATCCAAAATAACACAGAGTAATGTGTCTGGTTACTCAGACACGTTAGAGATTTCCATGCAAGGATTTCCATTTGTGTAAGGGGACTTCCCCATCTTCTCCCTCCATGTGCTCCCCCAAATCTGCTTTCTCTTAGATATCTCGATCCCAAGCTTTGTCCATCAGAACTAACACCTTGAACTTAACCAAGTATCTCCCAGTGCAACTGCTATTATACCTGTTGATCGTTGAGGTTTGTGCACTAACTCTTGCAGAACCCCTTGCACAACAAAGCCAGCCTTTAAACTTGCTGCATAAACGTTATGTTGGATCTCACCTCTGGCTTTTCAGAGTGGAATTTCATGTTCATATTGGGAGAGGTGTTCCAGAAGATATGGGGATATAATACATGCTGATGAGTTTAAAACAACAACAAAGTGATGTTGAAATATGGTGAACTGAACATATGATTGGAAAAGGTAGGAGCTGAGAGAAACTGAAATTGACAAAATTCAGCCATCAGTATTAGCATAATATTATTGACAGGCTTGGCCGCACCTCAGCATTCTTCTCAGTATTCACCTGTTTTATGTTCCATACCTTTTAGTTAAGCACTGGGAAAATAAATACAGTGGTACCTCAGGTTACGTACGCTTCAGGTTACCATCGCTTCAGGTTACAGACTCCGCTAACCCAGAAATAGTGCTTCAGGTTAAGAACTTTGCTGCTTCAGGATAAGAACAGAAATCGGGCTTCAGCGGTGCGGCAGCAGCAGGAGGCCCCATTAGCTAAAGTGGTGCTTCAGGTTAAGAACAGTTTCAGGTTAAGTACGGACCTCCGGAATGAATTAAGTACTTAACCTGAGGTACCACTGTACAAAGGCAGTAAAAAAACAAAACCCCAAATAAGGTGACCTACACTGAAGGACTGTTGTATGAAACACCAAAGTAATTTATCTGAAAAGCTGGACCAAGGCTTTGGCAGAAATCCACAAATCCCATGAATCTTTGAAGCAGATTTCTGAAAGCAAGACTTTCAAGGTTTATATGAAGAACATTCCATATTATTATAGATTCTCTTCCCCCTCCTTCTCCAATACGTCTTACAAGTAATAATTTTGCAATTGATGTTACAATGCCTTGAAATTCAATACCAGACCAACAAAAATGAAAGCCGTTATGGTTTCATTTTGAGCTGAAATATTTTTTTGAAAAACTTTAAATAGACCATTTTGTCATAATGCTGTGATTTTAAATGCACTAAAAATAGAATTAATAACCATCACATTAACTACTCTTTCATTAAAGGAAGAAATCTAGCACTAAATTATCAAATGATCAAATTTACGAGGCCCGGGTTAGTAAAGATTTTTTGCATGACCATAAATCAGATGTCACGACTCCCGCCTGGCGATAGCTGCAAATTAGGAACTACGGTAAATTTCAACAGACATTAATAATATAAACATCTCCACACTTTAACCAATTGGAAGGATGATGCTGTTTGCTCCCAAATAGATACCTAATCTCTCCCTGTCTTTCTGTCTGTCTGTGTGTCTGTCTTTATCTTGTTCAGCGATGACTTGTCACAATTTCTTTGGCGGCTAGAGGATGTTCCAGGATTAAAAAATAATAATAAATGTTGTCATCTTTTTTGAAAGATGAGAGTCTATGAGCGGTCTTATCAGAGGGGAAATGTAACTTGATTTCCAGAAGGCTAAGCAATGATGTTAAGTCACAGTCCCTGGCGTAGGAATAGGGCGGACGGAGGGGCACCTAAAGAGAGTGGTGATCTGCCTAGGGGGCGCTTTTGTCTACCCCCGGTGGATCGCCAATGCATTGATCTGCTCGGGTGGCCCACACGAGGTTCAAGGCTCACAGCGGCTGCCCCCATGCGAGGATCGCTGTGGCTGCGGCCCTGTGGGCGGGTCGCTCTGCCCTATGGGCAGGTCACCCTGCCCCCGCCACACCGGGTACCAGAAGAGCTAGCTATGCCCCTGGTCACAGTTGCTTTCTTTATTCATATTTAGCTTTACGCATATCTTTAAAAGAGGGCTCAACAGCCTTTGAGGGCCTGTAGGCTGATTAGGGGTGGCTAACCTGCTGTAAGAAGCTAACTCAGCGGGTGGTGCTGTGGGTTAAACCACAGAGACTAGGACTTGCCGATCAGAAGGTCGGCGGTTCGAATCCCCGCGACGGGGTGAGCTCCCATTGCTCGGTCCCTGCTCCTGCCAACCTAGCAGTTCGAAAGCACATCAAAGTGCAAGTAGATAAATAGGTACCGCTCTGGTGGGAAGGTAAACAGCATTTCCGTGCGCTGCTCTAATTCGCCAGAAGCGGCTTAGTCATGCTGGCCACATGACCCGGAAGCTGTATGTCGGCTCCCTTGGCCAATAAAGCGAGATGAGCGCCGCAACCCCAGAGTCGGTCATGACTGGACCTAATGGTCAGGGGTCCCTTTACCTTTACTTTACCTAACCTGCTGTGAGAAGCTAACTCAGCTTCAGCTAGCATGGCTGATGGTCAAGGATGAGGGAAGTCATGGCAACGTCTGGAGGGATGCAACTTAGTCACCCCTCCTTAAAACCACCCTTTATGGTATGCAGCAAGTAGTCCTATTACCTCCCCGTATTACAGATGGAGGGCTGAGGATGAGAGGCTGGTTGCTTGCCCGAGTGCTTCATGGTTGTGGGTTTGGCAGGGGTGATAATGTCCTGATTCACTTCTCATTCTTGGGGTCCTGTACCCAATGAGGATTCGAATCCAACAGAGGAGATTGCTTAACTTAGTAGACAAGTTTCTTTGTAAGACTGTGACCTTAACTGGGCACTTGAGGGTCCTGATCAGCATCCCAAAAGAAGGAGCTAGGTTGCAAGAGCAACAGCTAAGTGGTGGTGTCCTCCAGACAAATGTATGGGTCTTCCTCCCCTTCTAGCTGCCAGGTAGGAGAACAATAGCCAGAAAGTGTGAGAGAGCTGAGCTTGAAAGAAGGCTGGGAGTTAGAGCAGGAGCCAAGCTTGATCTGTCCTGGATCCAAAACTATGACTAAGGGAGAAGCAAGATCTGTTGGGGTGATCATGTTATCAATTTCGTTGGACTGGTCATGCTGTGCAGATGCCTGATGATCGTCTTCCAAAGCAACTACTCTATTCCGAACTTAAAAATGGAAAGCGTAATGCTGGTGGTCAACAAAAGAGGTTTAAAGACTCTCTCAAGGCAAGTCTTTAAAAATGTAGTATAAACACCAACAACTGGGAAACACTGGCCTGCGAGCGCTCCAATTGGAGAGCAGCCTTTACCAAAGGTGTAATGGACTTTGAAGACACTTGAACTCAGAACGCACGGGAGAAACGTGCTAAGAGGAAGGCACGCTTGACAAATCCACACCGTGATCAACTCACGCCCGGGAACCAATGTCCCCACTGTGGAAGGATGTGTGTATCCAGAATTGGCCTCCATAGTCACTTACGGACTCATTGTTAAAACTGTGTTTATGGAAGACAATCTTACTTGGCTACGAGGGATCTCCAAAGAGAAGATAAGAGAAATGTTGTGAGCCCATCCACCTAATGTTCAGGTTGTAAATATGTGTAAATGGCCACCGAGACCACATAACACCGGTCCTGAAAGATCTACATTGGCTCCCAGTACGTTTCCGAGCACAATTCAGAGTGTTGGTGCTGACCTTTAAAGCCCTAAACGGCCTCGGCCCAGTATACCTGAAGGAGCGTCTCCACCCCCATCGTTCAGCCCAGACACCGAGGTCCAGCTCTGAGGGCCTTCTGGCAGTTCCCTCCCTGCAAGAAGTGAGGTTACAGGGAACCAGGCAGAGGGCCTTATCGGTGATGGCGCCCGCCCTGTGGCATGCCTTCCCATCAGATGTCAAGGAAACCAACAACTATCTGACTTTTAGAAGACATCCGAAGGCAGCCTTGCTTAGGGAAGTTTTAAATGTTTGATGTTTTATTATATTTTTAATATTCTGTTGGGAGCTGCCCAGAGTGGCTGGGGAAACCCAGCCAGATGGGTGGGGTGGAGTATAAAGAATAAATTATTATAATTCTAATTATAAATAAAACCATATATTCTAAAGGCACCCCAGCCTATCATACCCTCCAATATTTCTCTGGTGAACTCCTATTCAACAACAACAACAACAACAACAACAGCAACATTTGTACTCCACCCATCTGACTGTCAGCTCCCCTGTAACACTGACTGGGCTGCCCCAGCTACTCTGGGCAGCTTCCAACATATATAAAAACATAATAAAACATTAAACATTTAAAAAAGTTCCCTATGCAGCGCTGGCTTCAGGTGTCTTCTAAAGGTTGTATAGTTACTTGTCTCCTTGGCTCGGGGGTCACATAACTCCTTATCCTCCAACATTTCTACATGAAAATACGGATTTCCTAAGGAAAAGCAGGACTTTCTGGTCTCAAATCAGAAACTGAGATGGGTTCCATAAATCGAATACTGTCCTAGAAAATAGGGAACTTGGAGGGTCTGGGCTACGCTGACCTTCATTCCAAGCAAACTTTAACTTTAAGAGCTTGGTACCCCTGGAGCCTCTCACCAGTTGGCTTTGCATGTAACAATACAAAGAGAATTTCACTTTGCTCTTAGTAGAGAAGAGGGGAGCCTCTGCGTGCATAAAGCTCTATGCACAAATCAGAGACCCCTCCATTGTGTCTGTTAAACAGAAGTGCAGGCTCTGATGAATTCAGCAAAATGTGCCTCAGCATAATGTCCCTGATCTCAGCTTTATATTTCATCATCAAGTACAGCCATTTAATAACTGCTACTGAATCACAGAACGCTACACACCATTCAGGCTGCATGATTGGCATGTTAAAAATTAAATGATAATTTAGTGTAAAAGCCTTGACTCATGTCTCAAAACTAATGTGGCATTTTAACTATCAGCTGTCTAGGCAAAAGGAAGTCATCCAGCCAGCCATTATGTCTCAGGTAGGCAGAGAATGCGAAAACAGGAAATGCAAAAGGTTACCGAGGCCCCAACAGGCCGCCAAACCTGAGCTCATAAACTGCGTTTATGTCCTGGTGAATCGCGAGTTGTGTGGAGTTAAATATTCAGGTACTGTATGTCCTACCCAGCAACTGCCCCAGTTAGATCTCTCAGCATAGCTCTAAGCACAGCACCCAAAAGCATGTGATATTGTGACTCACATGGGAGTGTGGCCGGGAAGATGTGTACCCCGTGTTTTGGCCTCAACATTTTGGAGGGTAATGGGATGTTGCATTATTTTAGGAGCTTGCAGGAAGACTGGGTGAGCAGAATGGCACAGTTAGAGCAGATGTCCTCAGTTTTCATTCCTCAAAATCAACAACATGGGAATAAAGGTGATGGGTTTTATGTATTTATCTTTTTTATTTGTAAGATTTCTTGCCCACCCTTCACCATAAGGTCACAGGACAGGTTACAATGATATAATAATACAGGGATACAGTGGTACCTCAGGTTAAGAACTTAATTCGTTCCGGAAGTCCGTTCTTAACCTGAAACTGTTCTTAACCTGAAGTACTACTTTAGCTAATGGGGCCTCCTGCTGCCGCTGTGCCGCTGGCGGGTGATTTCTGTTCTCATCCTGAAGCAAAGTTCTCAACCCAAGGTACGATTTCTGGGTTAGCGGAGTCTGTAACCTGAAGCATCTGTAATCCGAGGTACCACTGTACAAACAAGTAAAACAGTGACAACAGTTCTAGTTACAGGTAGGTAGCCGTGTTGGTCTGCCGTAGTCAAAATAATAATAAAAAATCCTTCCAGTAGCACCTTAGAGACCAACTAAATTTGTTATTGGTATGAGTTTTCGTGTGCACGCAGGGTATCTGAAGAAGTGTGCATGCACATGAAAGCTCATACCAATAAAAAACTTAGTTGCTCTCTAAGGTGCTACTGGAAGCGGGTGGCACTGTGGGTTAAACCACAGAGCCTAGGACTTGCCGATCGGAAGGTTGGCAGTTCACATCCCTGCGACGGGGTGAGCTCCTGTTGTTCGGTCCCTGCTCCTGCCAACCTAGAATTTCGAAAGCACGTCAGAGTGCAAGTAGATAAATAGGTACCGCTCCAGCAAGAAGGTAAATGGCGTTTCTGTGTGCTGCTCTGGTTTGCCAGAAGCGGCTTAGTCATGCTGGCCACAGGACCTGGAAGCTGTATAAAGCCAATAAAGCGAGATGAGCGCTGCAACCCCAGAGTTGGGCACGATTGGACCTAATGGTCAGGGGTCCCTTTACTTTTACCTTAAGGTGCTACTGGAGTGACAACAGTGACATCACTAGGGGATGCTTCTATGACATCACCAGGAGCTGCCCCCAGGTCTCAGGTATGGGCTCTGAAATCTCCTGACCTGGCAAGCTGAGCACAGAAGCCAGTCCCACTGGAGGCAGGTTAAAGGCAGGATAAAGCCCTGTCTTGATCCGATGAAACATGTTGCATCCTCAGAATATCTGACTTTCATCAGCCTGGCCTGCTGATTGCATGTAAGGCACCTGCTGTTGAATGACAGCTTAAGCCTGCTCTGGTTGTAAGTTTTTGACTTTACAGATGTTATTAAAAAAAGACATTCCCACAGACCTGTTCATTCCCAGAGAAATCCCTTTCCAGATGGGAATTAGAGAGCAAGTTTCAGCAAAATCTGCTTCTGTCTCACTTAACTGGGGGGGGGGGGGATATTACAGCAACCTTCCTCTCCTAATCTGTTCATTTCAGGTTTGATTTACCTGCGAAACTTTGATCAGAAATCTCTGTAGCTTTGCGAGATTATACGTGGGTGTGGAGAGTTCTTTGCCCCCCCCATGGGTGGAAAGTATAACAAGGTTCTGTGATTATGATTATATATTTCAAAAGCCAGGATTAGCCTGTGCTTCGTGATTAAAAAGATATTGTACGGAGATTGAAAAGGGGGAGAGAATCACATTTTAAAAAGACTTCTTGGCTATTTGTTGGTATTGAAGCCCCACCTGGCACCTAGCAGCTGGGAATGTAAGAAATTTCTGTATACGAGCACTTGCGGATAGCTCAGTTTGGTGAGAGCATGGTGCTGATAACACCAAGGTCGAAGGTTTGATTCCCTTATTCCTTCATAATCCTGCATTGCAGGGACTTAGACTAAATAATTCTCAGGGTCCCTTCCAACTCTACGATTCTATAAGCTCAGACCATTGGTCCATCTAGTTCAGTATTGTCAACACTGGCAGGCTCTTCCAGATTTCGGAAAGGTAACCTGTCCAGCAATTCCTCTAGATTCCAGGAGATTTCATGTTATGAAAATGATATATAGTTGGTAGCGCATAGCCCGGTATTTGAAGCGCATAGCCCGGTATTTGAAAGGGACTATGCACTACAGGCTGAGGTTCACCAGTCAGAAGACTGGAGGTCTTGAAATCTTTGCAGATGCGAGTTTTGGAAGTGACACCACGGATGGTATAAGCACTTATGGAGTATGCTACATGTACAACCACTGCCTGTTTGACTGGTTGTGCAAAAAGCAGACGACAGTTAGGCTAAGTTCCTGTGAAGCAGAACTCAATGCTCTGTCATTTTCACTCATGGATTGTGAATGGTTGATGCAACTGTTTAAGGACATCGGGGTTTCTGTGAAATGTCCTATACAAGTGTATCAAGACAATAGATCTTGTTTGGCTTTGCTGAACTCGGAGAGTTGCAAGCAAAGAACCAAGTACTTGCAGATTAAGCTACATCGTGCAAGAGAGTGTATTCAGAAAGGACTCATTCAGGTGTCCTACATGCCAGGAAATGAAATTCCTGCTGATCTGTTGTCTATGGTTGTTAACAGAGAACAACTTAAGGTTTACGTACAAAGGTTGCAATTGGGTTGAACCACAGGTACTACAGGTTACACGGAAAGGGGGAGGATGTTAGGATATTTCCGTTCCACCTTAAAAGGGAGCAGGATGTTTGTGTCACAGCCTGTGTATTTCCTGTCTCACAGGATGTTTATGTTGTGCAGTTGCTTTCGTTTTTCTTTCTTCTTGCCTGAACACTGATGCAGGCGGTCATGGATTCTTTGTTCTGACCAACGCTGAATAAACTGTAAATATGCTCTCCTGCTGTGCATCTTTTGCTGTGTGAATTCTGCTGATAGAGTGTGCACCAGGCTAAGAATGTGGCAATCTATTCTTGAGGCTTCGTGTCGCTATTGCTGATACTGCGTGTCTATGGGAGGTCGATGGATCGTCCGGCAGGAGCTTGGGGGCTCAGATGGACTTTGTCTCCCTGGCAGTATCCCAACACTTAACCCCTGTAAAATTAGCAAAGATTTACCATAAGAGTGATAATGTATGTTGGAAATGTAAAGAAAAAGAAAGTACCTTCTACCATATGTGGTGGACCTGTCCCAAGGTGAAAGACTTCTGGGAAAAGATTTATAATGAATTGAAAAAATATATTGAAATATACATTTATTAAGAAACCAGAGGCCTTTCTTCTTGGAATAATAGGTTTGGAATTGCCCAAGAAAGATGTTAGATTGTTTTTGTAGTTGCTGCTAGAATTTTGCTGGCCAAAAATTGGAAATCACAAGAAGTATCAACAGTAGAGTAATTGCATATGAAGATGATGGATTTTTCGGAGCTAGCTGACCTGACCGGAAGAGTCCGCGAGCAGAAGGAGGAGGAGTATCAAGAGGAATGGAAGAAATTTAAAGATTATGTAGTTAAATATGTTAAGATAACTTAAATAGAATTACTTGCAAGTACCAAATTGGCCTAGGATTTAAATATGTGATGTTGTAGAATACTATAGATAAAAGTTAAAATGAAAAGAAAGAAAGATGTTAATAGGACTATGTAAATTATATATGAAATTAGTTTTGGAAAACTGCTACAATGATTTATATGGAAACTCAGCTAGGGGGATTTGAGGAAGTCACTTAACAATGTTAACAAAACTGGATTTTCTACAGTTAGGATATATGTTTGTTTGCTTGTTTTTAATGTTTACTTTTTATGTTTGTTGATGTGTCTGTTTTAAATTTGGAAAACTAATAAAAAAAAATTTGGGAAAAAAAATAGATTCCAGGAGATTTCCTGGAAATTCCAGGGAGTGAACATGGGAACTTTTGCATGCAAGGCTGATGCTGTACCAATGAGCTACAGTCTGTACACCCTGTTTAACAGCTTCCACTTTGGTAGGGTTGCCATATTTCCAACAGTGAAAATCCAGACAGAGCTCTCTTTTTTTGCCAAAGTTGTTGAGCTTCACCCCCCCCCCGGACATTTTTGCAATTCCTGCCCAGACACTGCTGCCGACTGCAGTATTCTGGATATGTCCGGACGTATGGCAACCCTAACTTTGGCAGTCCCGGGGGCAAGCAGCAGATTAGACTAATTCATAGAGGATAAGGCTCCCAATGTCTGCTAGTCACAATGGCTATGTTCTACCTTCACTGGCTCTGAATACCACTTGTTGGGAATCACAGGTGGGGACAGTGATGTTGCCCTCAGTTCTTGCTTGCTGGCTTCCCACTGGGGCGCCGTTGGTCACTGTGAGGACAGCGTTGGACTAGATGGGGTTGTGGCCTGATGTGATGGGAAAGTTTGTTTTGCTGGGCAGGTTAGGTCCACAAGTGTTTTCTTTTTCCCTGCCAGCAAATGGTTAACGAACGGCAGCTTATAATTGGCCGGGGCTCCAGGAGGGGGGAGTTGAAAAGGAGAGGATTTGGAGAGACAGTTTGAGTTAGTTTTTGGAGTATGTTGGGATTGAGGTTGGGAGAATAGGTTTGGAGATAGGTTAGGCGTCAGGGAGTGAGAGGAGAATTGGTTCTGGGTAGAAACTTCCACTCTGAGGAATACAATGGTACCTCAGGTTACATACACTTCGGGTTACATACACTTCAGGTTACAGACTCCGTTAACCCAGAAATATTGCTTCGGGTTAAGAACTTTGCTTCAGGATGAGAACAGAAATCATGCTCCGGCGGCGCGGCAGCAGCAGAAGGCCCCATTAGCTAAAGTGGTGCTTCAGGTTAAGAACAGTTTCAGGTTAAGTACGGACCTCTGGAACGAATTAAGTACTTAACCCGAGGTACCACTGTATATCACAAGCTAGAGAAAGGAGTCTCTGAGCTTAGTGTGAAGGATAGTGTGTATTAACCTGGAAGAGTAGTTAGGCCAGGAATTAACTGGGAGGCTGAGGCTGAGCCAGGAGAAGTAGAAGCTGCGAGGATACAGTCTACTTAGGTCTCATTCCAGTCAGGAGGGGAGAGATTCTTCTACAAAAAGAGAAGACTCCCAAACCAGTGATCCCTTGGGTCTGTTACTTGGCGTACCTTTGGGAGTAGGGTTGTCTAAGGGGTGTGTAACTGAAAGGAAGTACCACCTTGTTTAAGAACCAAAATATTATGTGGCAACAGCTGTGCAACAACTGAGAAGGAACTGAACTGAAATAACATTATAATCTGAAGTATCCTATGTTTTACCCACTTTGTGTCATAAACTTCATTTGTGAAATAAAATCTCTCTTGTTTATTTGATCAAATCCTGCCTGGGACTCCAAATTATTAAGTTTTCCCTCACACAAGTCCCCCCACAAAATAATCTGGGATAGTTCGTAGGAATTCGTGGAACTTGTGTTCTGTGAGGTGGGTGCACTATATTTAAGTCAGGGCAGGCCCACCAGCACTAGGGGGAAAAGTGCTGTTGCGCCGTCACTCCTGATATATATATATATATATATATATATATATATATATATATATGTGTGTGTGTGTGTGTGTGTGTGTGTGTGTGTGTGTGTATAATCTCATTTTTCTGGAAATCTACATTACCTCAGAAGTGGGACAGAGCTTCTGAAATCACCCTCTCTTTTCTCTTCCATGGATTCTACTTGTTCAAGCTTAGCTGGAGCATAAGGTGCAAAAATTAGGACAATGTTCCAAAGAGTGGTAATCTAGCAGTTTATCTATCTCTGATCATCTTCTGGAAATCTTCCAGGATTATGGGTTTACAAGGAGAGATTAGCAAAATAACTGAAGAACCTTCAGGTTAGTAAATAGGAGGATTAGAAAGCAATGGTGGGGAAGGCTATTTGGGACGATGGATCCTCACCAGAAACAATAAATAAAAGCTTATCTTAAATTATTGGGTAGAGAAGGGAGAAGGAAGATGATCAAGTGTGAAATTGCAGAGGGAGAGTTAGGGGGTGGGGTTTTAGAGGCTATTAGGGATGTGAAGATTCTTCTTCTTCCGTTCCCTTACTATTCTCTGGATTTCCCCTGCCATTTCTGCTGAATTTTAGCTTAACCAGGATAATGTTTAGGCTTAATTCCAGAGGTGGAACAACAACAACAATCTTGGGTTTTTTTATATATTTCTTTTCTTTTTTAAATATAGTTTTATTGATTTCCAATATATAAGAATTGCAAAAAAGGAAGAAAGGGATACAAAAACAAAATCCCAACTCGCCACCCTCCCTGCTTGTTAAGTTTGCCGAAGTCCAGTCTGTGATTTCAGTAGTTGCCATTCTTCAGGATTGTCAGTGAAGTATTTATAAAAGGATGCCATATTTCAACAAAATCGTCTACATCATTTGCATTATTCAATGCATGTAATCTCTTTGTTTTTTCTGATACGGCAATAGACCATACATTCTTCTTCCAGCAAGAGATGTTATTATTAACACCGATTCATTATTTGCTTTCCAAATAGTGAAAGACATTTTAAAACAAGTTTTAAGACAAGACAAAAAGTTTAACGAAGCAGACACTTCCTGGAAAAGCCCATTAGAACAAAAATGTTTTCTTATATATATAATTTTTATTAATTTTTTTGTTTTACAATTTAAAATACTCATTTTACATCCTTAAGATATCAATGACTTCCCTTCTTCTCTTTCCATGGTTCATTTTACATATCACAAATCCCTGCATATTTTACAAAAACTATACCATTCAGTATTCCATTATTGCATCCATCAAAACTCATTCAAAGCTTGCCTGTTGGATTTATCTTAATGCTGCCAGCATTTTCAGCTGTACATAATTATTTCCCATATATTCAATAAATGTTTTCCAATCTTCTCTAAATGTATGTTCTTTTCCTTCTCTTATTCTATAAGTTAAGTCTGCAAGTTGTGCATATTCCATCAACTTAAGTTGCTATTCTTCTTTAGTTGGGACCTCACTCGTTCTTCCAGTAGTGGCATACAGTACATAAATAATCAATTCAAAAGGTCAGAACAAAAATGTTTTCAATCATTTCCAGAAAGTACAGAAAGTGGGCGCCAGTTATATCCAGGCACAAATGCGATTCCACAGAATGTGGGCAGCCATACTAAAAGTCTTGCTCTGAGTTCTTGAACTTATGCAGTGTGCTATATAGAGAACCTAAGAAGAGCCCAGTTGCATCTACCAAGTGCAGTATTCTGTTCTCACAGTGGCCTAGGAGATGCCTGTGGGAAGCCAAGAAGGGCTCTTATCATGTGGCTTTTTGCCCAGGACTCTGAGAGAAGTGGGGCTCAAGTCCAGTGCACTCCTCCAAAGGGGAGTTATCCAAAATATCCCACAAGGAGAAAAGACATCATAATCAACCTAGGTCTTCTAGGGAACCCTTTGCCTTCACAAACAACAACATCCTTCTTTGAGGATGAAAAAGAAATCAAGGCTAAAAACTACGAACGATCTTGCTGCCCAGGAGAGGTTTATTCTGGCACGGGGCTGGTGCTCATTTCTGATGCTTTGAATTGCATTCATTGTTTGAATTTGTTTGTTTTCTCGCCTTGTTTCTTGTTTGTTTTCTTGCCTTACATGCTGTTGTGTTTTTGGTATGATTGTGGAGATTGTAACTTTTCCCGATTTTCAATGCTGTTATGATTGTGAGCTGCTTTGAGCTCAACGTCATGGTTGGAAAAGCAGAACACAAATATTAAATCGAATCAAATTTAAGACTGGGAAAATAAGAAACACAGAGAAACAAGGATTGACATGTTCATCCATCCCTTCTAGGGACACAGGCAAAAGTGGGTGGAGCAACAAATGCCTTCCTTCCTTTCTTTCTTCCTTCCTTCCTTCCTTCCTTCCTTGCTTGCTTGCTTCCTTGCTTCTTTGCTTTCATTTGCTTTTGTATAACTAGTCTAGTTCCTGCAGACTCACACCTCACATTCTATCCTCCATCCAGGTCACCAAGAAGCATAATAGGAGTTCACATTCCAGCTGGGCAAAACACTCAAGGAGGATGCAAATCAGGGCCAGTAAGGGGAGGGGCCTGAGGAAAGGGGTGTGTGGCCTGAGGAAAGGATGTGCAGCCTGGGAAGTGGGTGTAGTCTAGCTAGAATCACAAAGATTTGAAGTTCCTCACCCCTGATTTAGATGGTTTCATTTTATCACTTGCTCTCTTCTTCCACCTTATTTCTAGGCTAAACCTTTCCTTCAATTCCTTTTCTTTCCCCCCCTTTTGGTCAGATGTCTTTTATTTATTTTAAAAACACAACAAGCTCCTTCTCACTTTCACATCACAGCTGATGTTTCAAAGCTCTGGGCCACAGGACATCTGCATAGGTGCAGATAAATCTTGTTGGCATTTTAATTTTCTCTCTGGAATTTTTGTTTTGCCACGGTGGCCTAGAGGAATTCTGGGAGCGTGTTCGGTGATTGCTGTCCTTATGAAAGCAGCTGTTCCGTGAACGTTGGGTATTTTGTTACCTCATCATAAGCAGGAGAGATATTATGGCACGGTAGGGGCTGTTCAGGCAATATCCAGCCCTTTTCTCATTCACTGGGGTCTCCCTGATTGATTTAACATGTCAACTCGAGAGCACTCAGTCATCTCCGATAGTTGTTCGACTCCATGTTATTTATGTAAACGATGCTTTGCTTTGCTCCTCTTCTTTCGTACCAATAAATCTAGCTGGACAAAAGATAAGAGCCCTTTCCTTGAGGGATTACAATAACAGCAGTGGTCTGTTTCAATCTTCCTAACTATGAGGAGGAAGACATGGGCAAGTCCATTCAGGGGCTTATGAGAAAATGGGAGAAACCAGTGGGAAAGGATGAATAAAATCAGGAGTGATGAATGGAATCTTCAGCAATTAAAAATGGATTGAAAGTCCAATAGGAACTTAGTCCTGGCTTGCATTCAATTGGGAAGCTTTATTAGAGCACCTGAATTTTCCATTTGAGGCGCCATTTGCTCTATACGTTTAAAGCAGTACCATTAACCTTTAAACAGTTGTGGCTTTGCCCCCCCCCCAAATCCTGAGAACTGTACTTAGCCAAGGGTGCTGAGAATTGCTAGGAGATCCCTCTTTATTTCCTGCAGAGCTACAATTCTCAGAGTGGTTTCACAGACAATTCCTTTCCCCAGGGAACTCTGGGAATTGTAAATATTCCCTCTATCGCAAAATTCAGAGAAGTTCAAACTTAGAAGGGGAGCTAAGCTTTGGTTCTAATTGTTTCAGAAAGTGTGGATGAGGTGGGCTGGCCTTTAAATGGAAACAAAATTGAATTTCTCTGCTCTCTCTAGTGGTGGGTGAAATGTTACATGTTTAGTTGAATTATTGGTTGATATTAAATTCCATACGACTTCCTTTTAAACAAGGTAATTGGTAAAGAGTAGGTGGAAGCTTGGATCATCTTGTTGTGCTTCTAGACTCTTGGCATTTTAGGGTGCAGTTCAATCCAACGTTGACATTTTATATGCAATTTTATGTAAAATACGATACACACTTGAAATATACTCGGAGTCGAGAGTGGATTTCATGCTCTTTATTCAGCTCATAGTAGTGAGGAGGAATGGAAGTTTCCCCAGAATGTCTGCTTTATATACATTATTTACACAATGACCCCACGTGATTGGCTAATTCTGGGATTCTCCTGCAGCCCAATCAGGTTGCGGATTCACTTCCACCTGGAGCTGGATTGGGTGGCTCCTGTGGACCAATCAGACTGCTGCATTCTGGACCCTATTGTTCTAGGACCAATCAGACTGCTGCTTTTTGGATCCTATTCAACTCAGTACATAACAACACTTTTAAAATGTAAAGTACCGTAAGCACTTTTCAGTTCTGTCATCCATCAAACTTGCATTTTGCATGCAGCTTTCCTGTAAAGTACATATATTCATGCTCAAGTTTTGCAGACCAAAATTGTACATCGTGAAATTGGAAGAAGTACGTCATCAGACCGGGAGTTGTGTTCTCATGCGCAAGCTGTTTTGGCTTAGTCCATTGCAAAAAGGGGACCCAACGAGGGTTGGAAACAACCCTACCCATTTTTCTTTTTAACTGCTAAGTCTAAACATGGCTCCCTTTCTGGAGCAGCAGGTGGGCTTTTGAGAAGCACCTCCGTTCCTTCTTATGCCGAATCTAGAGGGTCCTCGAGCCAATCAGAAAAGGAGTGTTTAATCCCAAGGTTACCGACTGACATGGCTGGTCTCTTTTTCACACTGCTGAACCCAGTGAGCAATCTGCTTCTGCTTGAGCCCGAGTCATCTGTATTAAAGGAAATGATTGCTTCTAAGGAGATTTATTGTAGGTCATTCTCCAAGGAGGAGGAGGCAAGAGGGAAAAAAATTGTGCTAACATTATCTCTCCTGGCTCTTGTATGGCTGTTAAACATTTTTTTAAAGGGAGGGGGATGATAGATAGATAGAAAGACAGGAGACAGATGGATGGTGGCCGGGGAGGGGGGGGGAGATGGAGAATCACATGCTCTCTGAAAACCGGTGGCCACCTCCTCCTTCTCTCACTGTTACCATGTCATCAGGAAAGGAAAGAGCCCGATTTCCTTATCCCTTCCTCCAACTCGGCACCCCCTCCTCTGCACAGCACCGATTTATATGAAAATTAAGATTACAAATTAAAGCCAGGCTATCCCAGTTTCTAGCTCATCAGCCCTCCAATAAAAATGATGTTGAATTTCTTTCTCTCTGCATAATTCCCAGGAGATTACCCCGTCCTTACAGCTTAGCTGTGTCCCTGATATAAAAGATCTCTATCCACTTTTATTGAAATCAAGAACTAACATCATAATCCTAATATTGAGGTATAATCTTCATTAGTGCCTGACCCTCTTGAGGGTTCCCTCCCCCCCCCGAATCGCCCTTTCCCCCTACCAGTTTCCTCTCTCAATTGCTGCAGTTTATATTCATTTGGCTGATAATCTCTTGGTGTTTACCTTTAGGTGGATAAGATTATAAACCGAATCATGATAGAGAAGGGACAGGGGGGAAAGTTTTCTGAAAATCCTCACAGTCACGCCCGATCTTGAGCACACTATTATTGAAAGACACTGCTATATAAGACATAGTTTGGCCTTGTGAATCAAGAGCGGTTGCCTGCCTTGCATCTAGAGTGGATTTTAAAAAAAAGAATCTTCATTACAAAATAATTTACATAGAACATAAACACAACAAAAAACAACATAAATAGACCATAGACACTGACTAACAACACCTCGTTTGACATTACATACCCTTTAACTTCCGATTCACCTCGTTGTGCTTTTTATGCCTTACTAGTCTATACACACTTCATTTTTATTCTTCTTTTCAGTTCATTATCAGGAAAACTCTTTTACTTTATAATGTCCTTAAACTTCAAGATTCAATCCAACTCTGTCAGGAGATTTGTGTTATTACAGTGCTTTTCAAGATATTCTTTGAACATTGCCCAATCTTTACTAAATTTCTGGTTAGAATTTCCTCTTATTCTCCCAGTCATCCTTGCAAGTTCTGAATATTCTATCATCTTTGTTTGCCAATCAGTTTTTGTGGGGATTGTTTTGTGTGTGTGGAATCTTATGACCAATAGGGACGCAAAAGGAAACAGAGATGTACACACACAACCTAATTCACCCATGTAGCTGCAGGTTTAGAAATTGCCCCTCCTAAGAAGACACACATCTGCATATTTGCATATGCGGATATACATAAGAGCATAAGAAGACCCTGGTAGGTCAGACCAATGGCCATCTCATCTAGTATCCTGGTCTCACAGTGACCAACCAGATCCCTGTGGGAGACCAGCAGGCAGGATTCAAACTTTCAACTGCAGCGGCAGAGCATAGCCATCCTAGCTAGTAGCCATCAATAGCTCTCTCCTCCATGAATTTGCCCAGTCCTCTTTTAAACCCATCCACTATGGCGGCCATCATTGGCTCCTGTGCAAGCAAGTTCCATAATTTGACCATGTGCTGCATGAAGAAGGACTTTCTTTTACCAACCCTGAATCTTCCAACATTCAGCTTTGTTGGACGTCCACAAGTTCTAGTGATATGAAAGAGGGAGAAGAACCTTCCTCTATCCATTTCCTCCATGCTATTATGGACATCCATGGCTGGTAAACTTGGAAATATTTACTACATTTGAATAAAATCACCACACATCTAACATACATAGAATGAAAGGGCTTAAGATCAGTGAGAAAGAGGAGAATTGGTTTGAGATTGAATTATTTGGGTAGGTTTGAACAATTTGGGGCAATTAAAATGTTAAAAGTTAAATAAACCTTGTGGAGGGAGGAGTGTTAAGGTATATAGAAGTGTACATATGGTTGATTTGAATATGTTATTATTGAATAGTATTTAATATGTGTATTATTGAATATGTGTATTATTGAATATTGTATACCCAATGTATCAGCCACCTGGGGGGGTTTCACTGTTTGTGTTTTGGTGGTTGATAAAAAATAATATATATATATTTAAAAAACAACAACACATCTAACAGTTGTTAGAAGGTCTTTTCTAGTTCTGGCAAGCAGTGTGCAGACTGTGTTAAATAAAACATATATATATATAAAAAACATAATGAGGAATCTGTGTGCCTGCTCTCCTGGACTGCTGTCCAGGCTTATACAGCTGATGGGCATCTTCAAAACACCTGCTGCTGTCTCTTCTCACTGAGGCCATATTCACAACATACATTTAAAGTGCTATGATGCCAGTTTACACAATCATGGCTTCCCCCCAAAGAATGCTGGGAGCTGTAGTTTGTTAAGGGTGGAGAGGGATTGTCTGTTGAACCACTCAGGGAACTGTAGCTCTGGGAAGGCAATAGGGGTCTCTTAGTTACTCTCAGCACCCTCAACAAACAGCCCCTATTCATAGGGAAGTCTGGGAATTGCAGATCCCGAATCTAATCAGTTATCTCCGAACAACTCTCAGTACCCTTCAGAAACTACAGCTTCCAGGATTCTTTGGGGAAAGTGAAGACGGTTCACAGTGCTTTAAATGTATGGTGTGAATGTGGACAGCCCTTCAAACAGAGGTCTGTCCTCTTCAACTTGCATATCTAAGGTTTGTCTTGCTCTGAGTATTTGCAAATCCAAGGCCTAAATCAACAAACAGGTCTTCCAGAACGACTCTTTGCATAAACTGGCAAATACTGGAACCAGAGTTGCCAACTCTCTCTCTCTCTCTCTCTCTCTCTCTCTCTCTCTCTCTCTCTCTCCCTCTCCCTCTCCCTCTCCCTCTCCCTCTCCCTCTCCCTCTCTCTCTCAGCTGGGCTCTGTTCTTCAGGCTGTGGAGAGCTTCACTGGAGGTTTTCCAGCAGATAAGCTGGCTTTGAAAGGCAGAAGAGCAGGCCAGGCTGGTTGTTCCAGTGAGTTGGCCACCTCATTTGAAAGGGAGAAATAGCCTATTATGCATTGTGGGCTGATTGCTACAAAGCAGGAGTGCTGTTTGATACAGTTCTCTCTCTTTCCTCAGAAAGCCTTGCCTCAGCTGAGTCCAGTTAATTACCATTTCTCCCCCTTCATAGCTTTAATAGCCGTGGGCTCTGCCTCAGGCAGTTAACTACCAGACTAGTCATTAAATACTGGTCAAGATGATTTCTTCAAGATTAGAGTCTCGGTTTTTTATGATTAAAGCCGCGGTTTCCCACCGCAATGGAGGGAAGGAGAGGGAAACAAAAGAGGGACCCTGCAGTTCTGTCTTTGTCACTTGTGGCACCCAGCGGCGGTCTTGTGCAGGGACCCCATGGAAGCCTCACGCTATTAATTCGGATGCACCCAAATTAAAACTTGTCTGCGAACCTTGAGCCCCTTAGTCCAGAGTCCTTACTCAGAACAGCATTTATAGGAGTGTTGGTAAAGGAATGAAGGGTTGGATCAGGGGTCAGCAAACTTTTTCAGCAGGGGACCGGTCCACTGTCCATCAGAGCTAGTGGGCGGCTGGACTATATTTTTTTTGGGGGGGGGAATGAACGAATTCCTATGCCCCACAAATAACCCAGAGATGCATTTAAAATAAAAGGACACATGTAAAAACACGCTGATTCCCGGACCGCCTGCGGGCTGGGTTTAGAAGGCGATTGGGCCGGATCCGGCCCTTGGGCCTTAGTTTGCCTACCCATGGGTTGGATCATGCAGGTACGGCTACCAGTCATGGTGGCTGTGCTCTTCCTCTATAGTCAGAAGCAGCAACACTCTTGTATACCAGTTGATGGAAAGCACAGGAGGGCGGCTCCTGTTTACACTCCAGCACAGCTTGCTGGGAACTTTCGTTTGTGTGCATAGCTTTTGCTTATGCTGCTTGCTTGGAAACGAAAGGGAGAAGACATGTTTTTCCTTTGTCCTGACATACGCTGAATAAACTGCCTGTAAATATGCTCTCACAGCCGTCTCCTGCCATGTGATGGCCTGGGAATCTGATTCAGAGGCTGAATTGGAGGAATCCCAGCCTGCACAGGAGTCCCCGCCTCCAGGGCCGGCTGAGCCGGGGCAGGGGCTTGAATCTGAAGGGCCCCCACCTGTGCTGGATCCTCAGGAGCAGACACCAGCTGAATCCGCTCTGGCTCCGGAGGTGATCAAGGACCCATTGCCTGCAGGTGTGCCTCTCCCAGCCCTGTCAGGGGAAGGTGAGGTTGCCTCTGGGTCCAGTAACCCTCCAGCCTCTCCTGAGCTGCAGAGGCTCAGGGCAGAGAGGCGGAGGGAACTATATTCTCTCAGGAGGTGTGCTCTCCTTAAGGCCAGGGGAGGCGAGTCACCTGTGGGCCGGGACCGCCCCAGACCTCAGAGGAGATAAAGGCCAGTAAGCCCAGTCCCAGGTTGCGGGAGCAACATCATTGGAAAGCTGTTCCTGCCAGCACCCTGACCTGCTCTTCTGGAGTTCCTGACCACGCCCAGCTCCTTGCCTTGGACCCCGCTTCGCCCTTGACGGACAGCCTCCAGACCCTTGACCCAGGACCGGACTCAGACTACGCCACACAGTAACCCCCCCCCCGGGACCAGCACATGCCACTTCTGTTTGTGCAGTGTTATTTACTCTGTTGATTAGAGCGTGCTCCAGCTTCTGAAGGCTTCTGAAGCTGCGGGTCACTGTTTCATGCTGAGCCAAGGACCGGAGATCGCCCGGCTACCGGCCGGTGGGCTGGAGCCAGCTGGGGGCTTGCAAATTGCCCCCGTTCCCTTGGAAGCATCCCAACAGTGGAATGCCCTTTTCCTCAGGTCCTGCTTGTGGGTTTCCTACCAGGATCTGGTTGGCCAATGTGAGAACAGGATGCTGGACTAGATGGGCCATTGGCCTGATGCAGTAGGCTCTACGTATGTTCAAATGTTCAGATGATTGAAGGCCTGCCAGGAGCAAACACAAAGGTATAGCACAGATGATATAGCACACACACACACATCACAAAGAGATGCCGGGATGTGGCAAACTCAATTTAAAACTGGGAAACTGAGGAACCAGAAAACTCAAAATATCACAGTGGTCATTGTGAGTTGCTAAAGTAGACAGGCCCTTGGCCTGATCTGGCAGACTATTCTTATGTTCTTCCCCCCAGCCCTATGATGTGCTGCTAGTGTCTGTTGGAGGACTAAGGAACCTGATGTCTTCCAGATGCTGTGGAATCCATAGTCAGTTGCCAGGGACTGGACTGAATAGGAGGAATGGGGAAAAAATAAAATAAAATAAAATAAAATAAAATAAAATAATAATAATAATTTATACCCCACCTATCTGGCTGGGTTTCCCCAGCCACCCTTCAACAGAATATTAAAAAAAAATAAACATTAAAAGCTTCCCTAAACAGGGCTGCCTTCAGATGTCTTCTAAAAGTCTGGTAGTTGTTCTTCTCTTTGAATCTGGTGGGAGGGCATTCCACAGGGCAGGTGCCACTACCGAGAAGGCCCTCGGTCTGATTGGTTCCTCTCCGAAGAGGAAGAGGAGTGGGAAGTTTTGCCCCCCCCTCCAGTAGTTTCAGGATGAGAGGGAGAAAGGGATTGTGTGCAGCTGAATGAGGAAATGCCTAGTTAGGAGATAGGGGAGGAGGGGGAAGTTAGAGAGCAGACAGCAGAGATCTCCCTGGAGAGTATGGGAGACCCTCCTAGTCCAAGGGCTCGCTGGTCCCTCTGCATTCAAGAACAGAGAATGCGGAGGGATGTGACTTCCTGTAGGTTTCCAGGAAGTTGTTGGGGACGGAAGAGGAGGGACTCAGAGGAGCCAACATCTCCTATGTGTGGAGACATGGATCTTTTATTTTGCAACCAGATGACTGAATAAAAAGTCATAAAATATGAACTTTTTGTTCTTCTTGCCTCTGAGGCTACCAGGGGAGCAGAGGATACGCCACGCCTGACATCAATTGTCAAAGATTGTAGGAGCTGCAGTCCAGGATTGTCTGCAGAACCACAAGTTCAACAGCCCTGATTTACACCCACAGACTCTCATCTCTTCTTTTCACCCTTATTTCTCTCTCTTGGGCGGCAATCCTAACTCCACTTACCATGGAGGAAGCCCCATTGAGTTCAACAGGACTTACTTCTGAGTAGAGATAGTTTGGATTTATTTAGTTAATTTTATCCATACAGATGCCACAATAAATGATACTTATCTGGTGTGGTTTTCACAGCCCTGGCGAAGCCATTAGAAGTTGGCATTGTGTTGCCACAGTAGTAGTTCTGATCGAAATAACTGGAAAAATCCCCCAGACATTTAAAATTATAATTTTTAAAGGTTCCCATATTATCCTGCCAAGTGGTAAGGAACAGTTTGCCAAACATTTGCTTATTTTATTACAGGGCTTGTACCCCACCATTTTTACAAATATCTTAAGGTAGCTAGCAATAAGATTTGTCGATTTGTTGTTGACCATCTGCCAAGTTGGTGAGGCTCATTTGACACCAACACAAACTTGAGCCTTTGGTATCGTCAGCCCAGAGATTCAGTAGATGCCTTCTGTTTTAGCCTTTAAACAACAACTGAAAAATCGATCTCCAAAATAATCAATGGTCTCTGATTTTAAATTTTCATGTGTTTTTATTATACATAAATATAAGCGGGTGGTAAGGTCTTCTTTCTTGCCGACAAAGGTCCGTATAGTTAAAGCTATGGTTTTCCCAGTAGTGATGTATGGAAGTGAGAGCTGGACCATAAAGAAGGCTGATCACCGAAGAATTGATGCTTTTGAATTATGGTGCTGGAGGAGACTCTTGAGAGTCCCATGGACTGCAAGAAGATCAAACCTATCCATTCTGAATGAAATCAGCCCTGAGTGCTCAATGGAAGGACAGATCTTGAAGCTGAGGCTCCAATACTTTGGCCACCTCATGAGAAGAGAAGACTCCTTGGAAAAGACCCTGATGCTGGGAAGGATGGAGGGCACAAGGAGAAGGGGACGACAGAGGACAAGATGGCTGGACAGTGTTCTTGAAGCTATCAGCATGAATTTGACTAAACTGTGGGAGGCAGTGGAAGACAGGAGTGCCTGGCATGCTTTGGTCCATGGGGCCATGAAGAGTCGGACACAACTAAATGACTAAACAACAACAAAAAGTCTTCTTTACTACGTGGCCAGAGGAAATGCCTCTGGACAAGGTGAGGCAGGGTGTGGGGGCAGGGAGGTATGTATGGCGGCAGCAGAAACTGTGCCAACAACTCTGTGGGTTCATAGCATGGCTACATGACCCTGAGATCAGACAAGAGGGCCCCAGAAACAGCATGTCCGTTATTGAAGCAGACGGAACAGAGGCAGCTGCAAATAATGAAGCTGTGTCACACGAAATTACCCCGAGTCTTCCTCTAAAAATCATCACCCCACACTTGCCACCCAGAAGCAGGCAGGTAAGCTGAGGTTACAGCCTCCCTCTTCCACTTCTGCTAAGCTGATAACACAGAGAGACATATTGACGGGGGCCGAAGGAAAACATTAAATATTTCATCAGTAAGATTATACCCTGCAAAGACAGATGTTGGGAAGCTGTAATATTTAAAAATAAAGAGATAAACACATGCTTTTTGGGACGGACGGACGGATTTTTATTTTCTACTGCGGGAAGGGAGACGAGGGAATTGGGAGATTTATTTTATAAGCAGCGAATGGGAAATTACGGTTTCCTTAAAGCAGATTAACAGCAAATAGTCTTCATTTACTCACATAAGCAGCAACAAGGAGAGGAAGGAGGGGAATCGGCCTGGAATGGGCTGAAGGGAGGAAGAGATGTTTGCAAATCTGACTCACCATCCCAGACACTAGGTGGCGCACCTAGGAAGAGCCTAGAGGGGCGCAGTTTTCATTCACCTCCTTCTGAAGGTGGCTTCTTGGAGCAGCAAGATCAGATGAAATGAAATATACTCAGAGTCGCAAAGTGATTTCATGCTCTTTATTCAGCTCATAGTGGTGAGGAGAAATGACTGAAAGTCCCCTCAAAGTATCTGCTTTATATACATTATTTACACAATGGGCTGCACATGATTGGCTAATTCCGGAATTCTACTGTAAGCCAATCAGGTTGTGGATTCACTTCTATCTGGAGCATGATTGGGTGGTTCCTGCCAACCAATCATACTGCTGCATTGTTCTAGGACCAATCAGACTGCTGCATTCTGAATCCTATTGTTCTAGGACCAATCAGACTGCTGCCTTTTGGATCCTATTGTTCTAGGACCAATCAGACTGCTGCAGTTTGGATCCTATTCAACTCAGTACATAACATGAAAGGAAATTTACAGAAGATACGGAAGGTTTTCTTCTTGTCCTGAATTGAGTTTCTGGCTGGGGGGTGGGGAAGGGAGGTAATAATGATAATAATAATAATAGTAATAATAATAATAATAATTTATTATTTGTACCCCACCCAGCTACTCTTGGTGGCTTCCAACAAAGATTAAAAATACATCAAAATGTCACACATTAAAAACTTCCCTGAACAGGATTGCCTTCAGATGTCTTCTAAATGTCAAGTAGTTGTTTATCTCTTTGACATCTGACATCTGCTGGGAGGAAGTTCCACAGGGCGGGCGCCACTACTGAGAAGGCCCTCTGCCTGGTTCCTTGTAGCTTTGCTTTACGCAGTGAGGTAACCGCCAGAAGGCACTGGAACTCAGCGTCCGGACAGAACGATGGGGGTGGAGACGCTCCTTCAGGTACCCTTCACCTGTGGAGAGAATGAATGCTGTGATTGATTTAGGGTTTGGGGAGAGCATCTGATGAGGCAGAGTGTCGCTACGCAGGTGGTCCCAGGTTTAACCACTCATGTCTCCAGTTAGGACTGGGAGAGACCCTGATCCGAAGCTCTGGAGAGCCACTGTCAGTAAGTCTCAACAGTAAAGAGTTACGGGATTGCACCCAAAATAGAAGCACTTTCCCAACCTCAACCACTCTCCACCCACACCTCCTAAAACTGGAACTGGTCCAAGACATTATGATGCCTGAGGCGAAGGACAAAATCGCACCTTCCTCCTTTTTACATACATTGGTGGGCATAAAGGTAAAGGTAAAGGGACCCCTGACTGTTAAGTCCAGTTGTGAACGACTCTGGGGTTGCGGCGTTCATCTCGCTTTATTGGCCGAGGGAGCCGGCGTACAGCTTCCGGGTCATGTGGCCAGCATGACTAAGCTGCTTCTGGTGAACTTCATGAGTCCTTGGGTTGCTGTTGCCAGTCAGTGTTGACAATATTGAGCTAGATTGGCCAAAACAGAACACCTGAGCAGCATAGGCCAGTTTCATGTGCAAATGTTTCATACCTTTGGACAGCAAGCAAAGTCTGATATTCTTCTTATGAACAAAGCCTTCTTTTGCCTGCCCCAAATAGCCTTTTTTTCTTTTTCCAAAGGACACAGGGCCTCCTTTGAATTCTATAGTTTCTGGCATATCTAGGGTAAGCTTAGACTTGGAACTTACCAGTCTTGTCAGTTGCTAACTTTGCACCATATTTCACGGGCTCATCCTGGCAATAATTAGTTGTCCGGTACAATTAAGAGCCGTCTCTCTGGGTGAAGCACTCAAATGAACATTTAGCAACTAAGTTGTTAAAATGACCCAGCAGGAAGGCAAGCAAAGGAGGATTTAAGGATGGGCTGCTTTTCAGTCATCCTTGTGGCTTTAGATGCTGGTTCAGGAGTTTCTGCAAGCTCTGCACTCCTGGCCAGCCAGAGAAATGGCACATTCCGGTCGGGAGACTGGCAGCCCGACGGCATTGCTCAAGTCAGCGTGCCTTTCAAGTGACCTGATGGCTTTTGGCGGAACTCCCCAGAAGTCTCACGCCTGAGGAGAGTCGATTCAGCTAAATGCTTCGATGTCCCCAGGAAACAATGGCTCTGTCCCAGAACATAACATGGCACATTCTGTATTTTACAATTGGAAAGGTGTTTGGCCATTCTGGAGCTCTCAGCTGAAACTGCTCATCCTTCTACAGTCCCACAAAGAGTACTGTAGTAATTAGAGTGTTGGACTAGGACCTGGGAGACCAGGGTTTGAGGCTCAGGGGGGCGACCTTGGGCCAGTCCCTTTCTCTTAGCTTAATCTACCTCACAGAGCAGTTGTGGGGATAAAGTATACCACCTAGAAGGCCTATGTACACTGCTGTGAACTCCTTGAGGAAAGGTAAAGGGTAAAGGGACCCCTGACCATTAGGTCCAGTCGTGGCTGACTCTGGGGTTGCGGCGCTCATCTCACTTTATTGGCCGAGGGAGCCGGCGGACAGCTTCCAGGTCATGTGGCCAGCATGACTAAGCCGCTTCTGGCGAACCAGAGCAGCACACGGAAATGCCATTTACTTTCCCACCAGAGCGGTACCTATTTATCTACTTGCACTTTGATGTGCTTTCGAACTGCTAGGTTGGCAGGAGCAAGGACTGAGCAATGGGAGCTCACCCCGTCGTGGGGATTCGAACCACCAACCTTCTGATCGGCAAGTCCTAGGCTCTGTGGTTTAACCCACAGCACCAACCACATCCACCTTGAGGAAAAGTGGGGTGTAAATGTAAATAAATAAAAAATTCAAGTGGAGGCAGGGTGCTGAAGAACAGGATGAGAATAAATGCAAAACACACAGGGCGCCTGCCTTCCATTCTGTCCACAGTGCCATAAGCAAAGGGCATGAAATTATTACTTTTATTTATATTGAGTTCCCACAATAACATATTTTTTCTTTCTTACAGATAACAGCATACAATAGCCAACATCAATCTGAGAAACCAAAGTGCCACAAGAGGAATGTGTACATAAAAAGGGTAATAATGATCCTTCTGTAAGATTTCATTATTTATACAGTGGTACCTTGGGTTAAGTACTTAATTTGTTCCGGAGGTGCGTTCTTAACCTGAAACTGTTCTTAACCTGAAGCACCACTTTAGCTAATGGGGCCTCCTGCTGCTGCTGTGCCGCCAGAGCACGATTTCTGTTCTCATCCTGAAGCAAAGTTCTTAACCCGAGGTACTATTTCTGGTTTAGCGGAGTCTGTAACCTGGAGCGTATGTAACCTGAAGCATATGTAACCCGAGGTACCACTGTACTCTGATTATGAAATCCCAATTTCTCTTTTAGATAAGGAGTCTTCTATATTGGTGGATGAGATGTGAGATATAAAGTCCCACCATATTGCATAGAACGGTTCTTTGGCGCTGGCCACCCAGAGTTTGTGGGTTATTTCCCCCCCCCAGCAGTCACCAGTGTCCACATGTCTTTTGCACCGTAGCACGAGATTTAAATCACTTAGCATCTTCCCACTGTTGTGCTATGGAAATTCTAGCCCCTGCTAACCTCCAGGTCCCATGGACTGCAAGAAGTTCAAACCTCTCCATTCTGAAGGAAATCAGCGCTGAGTGCTCACTGGAAGGACAGACCCTGAAGCTGAGGCTCCAATACTTTGGCCACCTTATGAGAAGAGAAGACTCCCTGGAAAAGACCCTGATGTTGGGAAAGATGGAGGGCACAAGGAGAAGGGGACGGCAGAGGACGAGATGGTTGGAAAGTGTTCTCGAAGCTACCAGCATGAGTTTGACCAAACTGCGGGAGGCAGTGGAAGACAGGAGTGCCTGGCGTGCTCTGGTCCATGGGGTCACAAAGAGTTGGACATGACTAAACAACAACAACAACAACACACACCCACACACACTCCCTACATTGATAGAACTCTTGGGCATTCCCACCATAAATGGGGGAAAAGTGAGCAAAGGCAATGAAATCTGTGATTTGCTTTGGGCAAAGGAGGCATTCTGCATGGTTCCTAAGCCTTGCAATGAAGGATAAACAAAAGCTAGGCAAGCCTTGTTGGTGGAATTGCCCTTGTTTAATTAGATCTCATTGATACAGGAGCAGCTGAACCACTTCTCTGTCTTTATAGACTAAGCATGTGTTGGGTGACAAAGCCGCGAGGGGCACTCTGGCCTTCTCCCCTGTGCCTTGGTACCAGCAGGAAGGTTGGAGTGAATTGCTTCTCTGCAAATATAATTCCTCCCCCCGCTCTTTCCAAAAGTTCGCAGGTTAGGCCTGAACATCTGCGAGCTCCTCAGCTGAGGTTCCAGCAGCTGCTTCTTGTGCTGTGCTGTTCGCTCGCTGCTTTTGTGACTTGCTCTCAGCTCCATCACAAAGGAGGACCTGCAGGATAATATATGTGCATCTTATTACGGGCTAAGTTACAGACATCACCTCTGGCACCCGACTTTGGCCTGATTATCATTGCCAAACCAGGCAAAATATGTCTGAGGTCACAATACCGAGAGTGGAACAGTTGTGAATAAGCCAAAGGGGGAAGAGAGAGACAAAATAGCTTGCCCTCCATAGAGACAACTCACCTCCCCCCCAAAAAAGCTGCTTTATTTCAGCCTCAGTAAAACAACTTGTTAGCCCCTAAAAAGAAACCTTGTACCTAACAGCAACATAGCACAACCCTTGGAAACATCCAAAGCGATTCAATGGGCTCAAATAAATGGGAACATCAGCTGGGTTACAGTGTGGAGCAGCTGAGACTACTCACCCTTTTCCAAGACCTTCCCCCACCCCCAGCTTCAAAAACTAGTCCGCTTTTTAATTTTTTAATTTTGTTTTTGCTTTGGCATTGCCGGCAAAAACATTTTTATTGCCCACTCTCCCTTTTGACCATTTGCTGTCAATGATGTCACCATATACCTGTTATCTGATTGGCCACATAACGTTGTGACGTCATCCTGGCTACTGTATGATGTGACGGGCAGAAACCAGTAGATAGCTATAGATTGATTTTATTGATCTCTTTTATGAAAGTGTGGATATTCAAGCAAGCAAGCAAATGTGTCTGCAAATGTATCGTTAGGTTTGGGAAGCAACGCCACCTGTTTCAGAGCTGCTCTGTGCCTTTCCAATTTGACTTGATATCCAGGACTGTGTTAGATATGTTGAAAATGAAACCCTGTTTTTTCCTCAATCACTATAATGGGGAGCCTAAAAATGGCCATAACATTATTATTTTTTTACTTGTCACAGAAGTGGATGATATTTGCAGGCGTAGCAGTCTCCCCAGAGAGAATTAAGCCTGCCAAATCTGTAGGCAAATACAACTAGGAGATTTCATGCAGAGCACCTTTAAATCTCCTCCTCCTCCTCCCTCCTCCCTCCTCCCTCCTCCTCCTCCTCCTCCTCTTCTTCTTCTTCTTCTTCTTCTTCTTCTTCTTCTTCTTCTTCTTCTTCTATTCTGCCAGAATTGGATGCAATTTGTAGGCACAGTCTGCCCAATTTCACAATGATAGTTGCAGTGGTATTCTCACCATTTGCCAATTTTGGATTGGGTACACTTGGAATCATAAGGGATGGAGTGGGAGAAAAGGATCATAGATGACTAGAATTGTTTGGGATTCTGGTGGGTGTGGATGGACTGCTCTCCCTGTCCATAGATCTGGGAAGATATAGCCTCTTATCCCTGGTAAAGAGAGAGAGAGATAGATCTCAACTGACCAACTTGGATGGCTTTTAAGGAGGACTGAACAAATTCATGGAGAATATCAATGGCTACCAGCCATGATGGCTGTGATCTGCCTTCACAGTCAGAGGAAGCTATGTTTCTGAATACCAGTTGCTGGAAACTATCAAATGGGAGAGTGCTCTTGTGCTGAGGTCTTAAAGGCTTGGATGAACTGAACCTTAGGGATGTGGGGTGCCGACGAAAGAAGAATGGCAGACAAAATTAATGGACTATGCAGAATTGGACAAAATGACAGGAAGGATTCGAAATCTTCGGGATCAGAGATTTACAAAAGATTGGAAGAAGTATATGATTTATTTGAAGAGCAATTGTAACCAACAAATTATGCTAGTAGGACTACAGTAAGTTTTGTAAGGAGAAGTATACAAAGTGTTACAAAGTAGAAAGAGATATAGATATTGGTTATGAGTTTTAAATGTCATATGGAAAGTAAGAAATGCATACTAAGAGATTGGATTGGAAAATTTTTAGACAGGACTGATGGAAGTCAAAAAATTGATTAAGATGTAAAAGTATGTTTAATTATTGTTGAAAATGGTATGTTAAAAAGGTAAAGGTACCCCTGCCCGTACGGGCCAGTCGTGTCCGACTCTGGGGTTGCGTGCCCATCTCGCTTAAGAGGCCGGGGGCCAGCGCTGTCCGAAGACACTTCCGGGTCACGTGGCCAGCGTGACAAGCTGCATCTGGCGAGCCAGCGCAGCACACGGAAACACCGTTTACCTTCCCGCTAGTAAGCGGTCCCTATTTATCTACTTGCACCCGGGGGTGCTTTCGAACTGCTAGGTTGGCAGGCGCTGGGACCGAGCAACGGGAGCGCACCCCGCCGCGGGGATTCGAACCGCCAACCTGACGATCGGCAAGTCCTAGGCACTGAGGTTTTACCCACAGCGCCACCCGCGTCCCTGTTAAAAAACTATGTTAAAAAACTAATAAAAAAATTATATACAAAAAAAGAACCTTCAGTGTGAAAGGCCCTGCTAGAATAGTCTATTGGATCAGGCCAATGGTCCATCAAGTCCAGCATCCTGTTCCCACAGTGGCCAACTTGATGCCTGTGGGCATTGCTGCCTTCAACAAGAAGCATATTGTTCCCCATGTTGGTTCCTCTCTGGTAACTGTTCAGGAATACAGGATCATTTCCCATCCAAAAGGCTCTAGGGTTAGACATAGGGTTAGGCAATCATGGAGTTGGAAGGGACCCTGAGGATCATCTAGTCCAACCCCCTGCAATGCGGAAATATGTAGCTTTCCCTTACGGCAATCGAACCTACAACCTTGGCGTTATCAGCACCACACTCTAACCTACTGAGCTATCCATGCTCTGTTGTTGCCTAGTTCATTATCACTTCTGTTTCAGATATCCATCAGGGCCTGTCACCTTCCAATTGCTACTGAACTTCAGTTCCCATCCTCCTCTAACATTGGCCAACATAATCTGAAGGCTCGTGGATTTGCACCCCTCAACCTGGACAGGATGGGGAGGAGAAAGATCTGAGCTTTTTCATGGTCCTCTTCCCCATCCTGGAGAATTAAACCTAGCAGTAGTGATGGGCAGGACGGTGCTCACCTGACTTGCCATTGGCTGAATTTCTGCTACTTGTTGGGAGGTAGAGAGGAAGGGAAAAGGCAAAGGTGAGGTCAGTGTGGTGCAAACCCACCAGCAAAGGCACTGGATTGACTCCATGTGTACACCTGCGCTGCAATGTTGACACTACTGGACTCTAGACTTTGACAGCACAATCTGCTTTGTCGGCACTGAGATCCCACTCCACGTTTCGTTTATCTCAACCCCTCAAAGCAGTGTTGTCGGAGTTACTGGGCTGGCAGTATTAAAACTGCATGACCCTGGCTTGTTCGTTCTGAATGTCAACCAGTCAGACAGAGAGCTAGCTATAATCCAAGACACAACCACCAAGTCCTACTAAAACTGAGAACCCGGCCGAAAGGCAGACTGAGATGCTGAGCAATTTGTGGGGATTTGGCAAAGTTCTTTGAAGGTCTACCAATGGGAGCATCGTTGGAAGAAGTCTGGCTTGCAGCAGTTCATTATTAAGGATGCCTGAATGATGTCCCTATTTCCCCATTGCTCACTTTTATGTGGGGGCCGGCCTGGAACGCAGTATATTATGCAACGGCTTTGTCATGTCTCAGCAATGATATTAAGAGTCTAATGCTAAACAGGTTCCGAGGAAATGAGGAGGGGAAAAAAATGACTTACTATATTTACCCTGAAACAAGATTCAATCTGCCACTGTATTTAATGCTATATTTTTCATTATCTCACAAGCATATGTTGGAAGGGCTACAGATGATGAAGTTAGCTGCTGGGCAGAGCTATCATCAGTGCTTTCCATCTTTATTTTAATAAGAGGAATGAGCAAATTGTTTGTGACCTTCGTGAAGGGCTTCCTGGAAGACAAGGAAACCTCACTCGCAACAGAATCACTAGCCTGGAGCCCTGCTGAATATTCAAAGCTCTTGTTCTGAATAAATTGCGTTGCAATAAAGCTATTGTGTCTGATGGAGTCATAGCTGCCATGGAAGCAATGAGCTCTGTAGGCAAAAAATGCTTGTATAAGACCCCCACTCCACCCCAATATTGGCAGCAAAGCGTTGTCTGAACCACCAAAGAGCTATAGGAAATACCTTTCTATTTGATGACAAAATTGGATATGCCCAGAGGAAGCCAACCAGGATAGTGGCATGAGATTTCTGGAAGCCAAGTCCTATGAGAAATCATATAACAACAACAACAACAATGTTAGTCCTACTGAAAGTAGGCCCATTAGAATTAATGGCCATGCCTAATTTAGGTCTATTGATTTCAATGGGTCTACTCTGAGTAGAAAGTTGTTGGGGACAACTCATTAGTTTTACTTAATTTCTGAATAGATTTGCAAATCTATGCATCAAAGTGTTCTGTGCTGATTCTGAGCTGGCCAGAGAGAGATGTTTAGTCTGAACTCAGCTATGGTAGCGTGAAGATCTTGTATGATCCTTTGATTCTCTAACTGATTGTTCATTGCAGTGTGCCCACTCTTTCGTTGTGGTATGAATCAAGACACCCATCAGCGCTATGTCTTTAATGCAGTAATCCTAACACTTTAAGCAGTTGTGGCTTTCCCTAAAGAATCCTGGGAACTGTGGTTTCTTAAGGGTGCTGAGAGTTGTTTGGATACCCCCGATCCCCTCCCAGAGCTACAACTCCCAAAGTGGTTTAATGATCAAGTCTTCTTTCCAGGGAACTCTAGGAATTGTAGCTGTGTGAGGGAAATAAGGGTATGAGCTGGAGAACACATTTTCCAGGGATAGATCTGAGGATACACTTGGGTATTGGCATCCTCGACCTTGGCATGACCTTAGCATCTCTTTGCATTTTTTTTTGTCCTGGGCTATGTGACCTTTTATATGCCTGTTGTCTTTGTCCATGGAGTTTTCTTGGCAGGGATACTGGAGTGGCTTGGCGGTTCCTGCTCCAGGTGGATCAAGTTTGGTCAAAACTCTCCACTATGACCTGTCCATCTTGGGTGGCCCTGCAAGGCATAGCTCATAGCTTCTCTGAGTTATTCAAGCGCCTTTGCCACGGCAAGGCAGTGATCCATGAAGGGGCTGCAAGAAGATCAAACCTCTCCATTCTGAAGGAAATCAGCCCTGAGTGCTCACTGGAAGGACAGATCCTGAAGCTGAGGCTCCAATACTTTGGCCACATCATGAGAAGAGAAGACTCCGTGGAAAAGACCCTGATGTTGGGAAAGATGGAAGGCACAAGGAGAAGGGGACGATGGAGGACGAGATGGTTGGATAGTGTCTTCGAAGCTACCAGCATGAGTTTGACCACGCTGCAGGAGGCAGTGGAAGACAGGAGTGCCTGGCGTGCTCTGGTCCATGGGGTCACGAAGAGTTGGACATGACTAAATGACAACAACAACAAGGAGTTAAGTGACCTCTGAGACAAGGAGACAAATAACTATAGAACTTTTAGAAGACACCTGAAGCCAGCGCTGCATAGGGAACTTTTTTAAATGTTTAATGTTTTATTATGTTTTTATATATGTTGGAAGCTGCCCAGAGTAGCTGGGACAGCCCAGTCAGTGTTACAGGGGAGCTGACAGTCAGATGGGTGGGGTACAAATGTTGTTGTTGTTGAATAGGACATCCCTATTTTCATCGGAGAAATGTAGGAGGGTATGGTAGGCTGGGGTGTCTTTAGGCTATGACGAGTCGGACATGACTAAATGACTAAACAACAAATGTGACCTTTTGACACTTCCCCTTCCTTCGCCCTGTTCCACTTGGGAGTAGCCATTGCTTTGCACTAAATTAGCTTTGGAAACAAGGAGATGAGAGGGAGTGAGTGAGTGAGTGAGAGAGAGAGAGAGAGAGAGAGAGAGAGAGAGCAGCGTGTGTGGCAAATATATTCAGCGTGCAAAGTGATGGAGACAGCAGCAGTTGTGACTGTACCAAGGCAAGTCTGCAGCCAAATGCAATGTGGATCGCCTCCTTTGCCAAGTGCAGATGGACTCTGCAGCCATCTGGCCTCAGGCAGCCAAGTATCCAGCAAGACTCCCAAGATGAGCCACAAAGGTGGCAAACATATTTAACCAAGGGGGCTCAAAGCTACCTCTATTATGTCCTCCATCTGCTTCTTCCAGCCCACCAGCCTACTCGGCAATATCCAATACGGCTTGAGCCTCAGTCACTCGGCTTCCATCAAAGCCTTTTATTGCAGAATGAAATAGTTATTCCTCAAATAAACTGAGTTTGCACATGGCGTCATATGCCAGCACAGAGGGCAGACATGTTCATGTGAATAAATAGAGCAAGGGCACAAAACACGACGAGGACAAGGAAATGGGGAGCCTAAATGTATTAAGTACTGATTGCAAAGACGCATGCATCTATGGAAGGGGGATAAATTCAGTTTGCTTTGCATGCTAATGAGAAACGACCCAATGCACACTTTTCAAACCAATATGCGATCTGAAGCACAAGTAGCTTTCAAAATTCACCATGCTTTGAATTTTGTAATGCGGTTCTCCAGCCAAGCCGTGTCTACAAAAATGCATAAATTAGAGGCAAGTGTGCATCAGAATGCATGAGTGAGTTGAAATAACATACCAAAATGCATTCTATAAGGGGAAAATGTTTACACTAAGGGGGGAATTAGCACTAAAACATGCATCTATTCTGGAGGAGAGCAGCAGAAAGCTATATAACAGGGTGTTCTGAGGGTCTGGGGTTTTGCTGGTCTGGGATCTGCTGGAACCAGAGCTGGCACAAACCAGCAGGAAGCCCTGATTGCTGTGCAGGTGGAAGGATCAGACCCAGTCTGCTCCATCCTTCTTCCGCCACTGTGAGTGGCTGGGCCGTGGGATTCGGCAGTGGAAGCAGGAAGTTAGGTAGCTCAGGTGGTTGCTAACACCAAGGTTGCAGGATTGATCCCTGTATGGAATAGCTGCCTATTTCTGCATTGCAGGGCATTGGACGAGATGATCCTCAGCGTCCCTTCCAACTCGATAATTATATGATTCTAAGATTTGTACATTTCTTAATCAAAAAAATAAAACCTGTAAGTGGTTTACGGGGAAATGATTTTAATTAAAATTAGCAACAAAAGCCCAAGTGAAACAGTAAATGCAATAAAATGGCATGTCCATTGGGATGCAGAAGAGTGGAGTCAGTGGCGTGTGGGAAAGTCCACTGGTAGGCCTTTGGCCCAGGCCCTCCTAGAGAGAAAAAAATGCTTACATCCCTGTTATTGGGTAAGGTGTGAAATGGCCTTCCTTGTCAGAGAACCAGGAGGTGATGTGGTTCACCACTGGATGCAACACATGATGCTAAACCTGGGTTTGGTATCATATACAATCATACCTCAGGTTACAGATGCTTCAGGTTGCGTTTTGGAAGTACTGGAATGGGTCACTTCTGGGTTTCGGTGGCCGTGCATGTGCAGAAGTGCTAAATCGCGCTTTGTGCATGCACAGAAGCGCCGAATCGCAACCTGCGTGTGTGCAGACGCGCCACTGCGGGTTGCGAATGCTGCAGGTTGCGAATATGCATCCCACACGGATCACGTTCGCAACCCAAGAGTCTACTGTAATGTGTGGAACTGCTCCATGGTTGCAGCCACTCTGACAATTCTTCTTGCATCTGTTTAGTCGTCTTATTTTGAAGTCCAGTCCGTGAGGAATAATAGCCCCCGTGAACGACAAGGAGACGGCAAGCGACATGTCCCCCACTTTTCGCGACAATTTCTGCCTCTCCTGCTAAACCATCTGCTCACGAGCGCTGGTGGTTGAATGGAAGGTGTAAATCTGGCGTCTCATTGATAGGGTTCCTCCATTGTTTTTGGCTGATCTGCAGCTTCCTGGAAGTTTTCCAGGCCTTCTCTCGTATAGCCAAGGTTGCCGTCATCCAGCGCAAATGCCATATGTTAAGATTCAGATGACATACTACCTAAAAAGTCGCAAATGATTATGCCGTGTCTCTTTTTACAGGGCTGTGATTAGAAATATTTATGTAAATGTACCTTCAGAAGAGAAATGGCAGTTGGTGTTAGGCAGCCAAACGTGTGGCTGCTGTAATGAGATACTTTGACTCATCCGCAATGTTGCCTCAGAAACAATCTGAATTAACAGTAATGAAAAAATTACTCTTTTCCGTCTTTCTGTCTTAAAATGAAGGGGGGAGAAGACCCATATCTTGATCTTAGATGAGATTTTTTTTTTTTTTTTTTGGTTATCATTGCCGCCGCTGCTTTCTGGAATATTCAAAAGAGGAAAATAAATGTTGGCTCATGCAGTGAAGGAAGGAAACACTGAAATTCAAATTCGTAGGAGGGATCCAGAGGTTGCAGATTCAGAATCACACAATCATTCCCCTCGGGGAGACTTGGGAATCATAGTTTTGGGAATGGAAGAGTCTTAGTATTTCACCAAGCCACAACTCCAGAGATGCCTGGAGGGGCAAAGGAACAATTTATGCAGATGTTTGCTAAAGAAGTACGTAAATAGCAGGTGTCAGGGAACCCAATTCAGATCAGGACTCAGGTGGCGTCTATGGGGCTTTAACCCCTTTCGTGCTCTGCTTAAAAGGTAAAGGGACCCCTGACCATTAGGTCCAGTCGTGACCCACTCTGGGGTTGCGGCGCTCATCTCGCTCTATAGGCCATGGGAGCCGGCGTTTGTCCGCAGACAGCTGCCGGGTCATGTGGCCAGCATGACTAAGCTGCTTCTGGAGAACCAGAGCAGTGCACGGAAACACCGTTTACCTTCCTGCCGGAGCGGTACCTATTTATCTACTTGCACTTTGATGTGCTTTCGAACTGCTAGGTTGGCAGGAGCTGGGACCGAGGAATGGGAGCTCACCCCGTTGCAGGGATTCGAACCGCCGACCTTCTGATCAGCAAGTCCTAGGCTCTGTGGTTTAACCCACAGCGCCATCCGTGTCCCTTGTGCTCTGCTTACCAGATGCAACTATTGATGGGAATGATGATGGCACCATCCTTGTAGAATTTTACAGTAGGAATCTGGTCATCTTCCTCCTCAGTGCAGGAACCTCACAACTGCCGTGTCCTCTACAGATGACTGTCCAATCCTGACCTAAATATCTTTAGCAAATGTGAATCATCATTGTTGTACACATGGTTGCCAATGGGGTTTGAGGGATTTTGTTTTGCGAAATAACACAAGCTCTTTCCTCTTCCTAGGGCAGCCTTTCTCAACCTGTGGGTCCCCAGATGTTGTTGGACTACAACTCCCATCATCCCTGAGCTCTGGCCTTGCTAGATAGGGTTGATGGGAGTTGTAGTTCAACTTCGCTGCCCTAGGAGCTGCTGAGGCAGAAGTAAAGGAGGCAGACCAGGTAGTTCATATAACCAGTGGCGGAGCTTCATGCTGCGACAACGGGGGCGGAGAGCATGCGAGGGCGTGGCTGGTGCGTGCCCTGGGAGGCGTGAGTGCCGCCTGCAGGGGTGTAGCGCCCAGCGTGGTGGGCAGCCGCGATGGCACTCCACTGGGTTCACGTTGCTGGGGGGCGGTGAGCTCCCCCTGCCCCCCTCTTACTCCCCCAGTGCATATACCCAATAGAAAGAGACAAACCTGAGTGAGGTTTTTTTAATAAAAAACAACAACAACCACCATAGGTATAGATATAGATGATGCATTTTATACATAAAGAATCAGTCCCTCCCTTCAGTGTGTGTTTAGTTAAAAATTTCAGTTAAGAGGGACCAACTGCATTTTTTGTTTCGTGCCTCAGACCTGCCTCATGCTGTCGTATTTAGTATCTCCTATTATTATTATTATTATTATTATTATTATTATTATTATTATTATTATTATACCTTGGGATAAGAACTTAATTCATTCCGGAAAAAACAAAACTCTGCTGAGGAAAGGTGTGGAATGCCCTAAACTGTGTGAGTGAGGGGATATCCCCAGTTTGATTTTGATAATCATCCCCCCCCCACCTCCACAACACACTCAAGGGTACGCAGTACCGGCACCTTGTTTAGGGAAGCTTTTAATGTTTGATGCATTACGGTATTTTAATATTTTGTTGGAAGCCGCTCAGAGTGGCTGGGGAAGCCCAGCCAGATTGGGGGGGGGGTATAAATAATAAATTATTATTATTATTATTATTATTATTATTATTATTATTATTATTATCAGCTTGTTTCCTGCCCTGGCAGAAAGGTAGCCTATGAATGCCGCAAAATAAAACCAGCAAAAATAAAGTTCTATGCCCTAAGAAGTCTACAATCCATAGAATCATAGAATCATAGAGTTGGAAGAGACCACAAGGGCCATCGAGTCCAACCCCCTGCCAAGCAGGAAACACCATCAGAGCACTCCTGACATATGGTTGTCAAGCCTCTGCTTAAAGACCTCCAAAGAAGGAGACTCCACCACACTCCTTGGCAGCAAATTCCACTGTCGAACAGCTCTTACTGTCAGGAAGTTCTTTCTAATGTTTAGGTGGAATCTTCTTTCTTGTAGTTTGGAACCATTGCTCCGTGTCCGCTTCTCTGGAGCAGCAGAAAACAACCTTTCTCCCTCCTCTATGTGACATCCTTTTATATATTTGAACATGGCTATCATATCACCCCTTAACCTCCTCTTCTCCAGGCTAAACATGCCCAGCTCCCTTAGCCGTTCCTCATAAGGCATCGTTTCCATGGCTGCACACACACTGTGCCTTAAAAAGCATGTGGCTTCCTCCAGCGAATCCTGAGGACTGCAGTTTACCTTCCACAGAGCTACAATTCCCAGCACCCTTGACAAACTACAGTTCCCAAGATTCCTTGAAGGGAGACGTGCGCTTTCAATGTATGGTGCGTGTACAACCTATAATTCCAAAGGAGAGGAGCTGGCAGGAGTAGGAAATAATAATAATATAATAATAATAATTTATTATTTGTACCCCGCCCATCTGGCTGGGTTTCCCCAGGGGACAGAGACCAGAGGCCAGGTGAGAAGGGGGAGAATAAGCACAAGGCTAAGACCAATCCGTGTTGGGTGAGTGAAAGTGAAGTTACATTCTTAAGCGCATACAGGAGCATGCTGCCTTCTAAGTGTGGTGCCTCAATGGGCACACTCCCTGGGTGGGCTGTCACCATGGGATCAACTCACACATGATTATGCGAAGGATCAGCATGATCGGCTGTCACTGATTTCACTGACATCTGTCCCCACAGTGAGACAAGCTGCAAACATGAATTATTGAGGACGTACACATGCGGATCTGTGTCATGATTACGCCAAACAATACACTTTGCCGCACTCTTGAGAGACGAAGGCAGGGAGGCTGGCGGCCAGCTGCCTCTTAACCCTTGTTGACAAGCTGTTCCTATCTTTCCCGGTACTCAGACTTCCTCGGTTTCTAAGAATTGTTGCCTGCACGGCTCTCGTACTGTTAATAGCATTATTGCCAAAGCAACGTGAACGCAGCGGTGGTAGTTAGTGTTCACCGTTAGCTTTATTTCAAATGGTCCTTTACGTAATAATAATAGGGATGTTCGCCATGTGGCACTGATGTTTGTTTTCCTGGAAATGCACACGTCATAACACACCAGGGGACATTCTGTAAAATATGATAACATGCAGCTAAGAATTATCGGGAGCGATGCAGCACAGTGCATGCAAAACCCTCTTTGAAAAAGTTTGTGGCCTGCTGGAGGTTTCTGAGCACAATTCACAGTGTTGGTGCTGACCTTTAAAGCCCTCAACGGCCTTGGCCCTGTATACCTGAAGGAGCATCTCCACCCCCATCGTTCAGCCTGGACACTGAGGTCCAGCGCCGAGGGCCTTCTGGCGGTTCCCTCGCTACAAGAAGCCAAGTTGCAGGGAACCAGGTAGAGGGCCTTCTCAGTGATGGCGTCCACCCTGTGGAACACCCTCCTATCAGATGTCAAAAAAATAAACAACTATATAACATTTGGGGATGCAGGTGGTGCTGTGGGTTAAACCACAGAGCCTAGGACTTGCCAATCAGAAGGTTGGTGGTTCAATCCCTGCAACGGGGTGAGCTCCCGTTGTTCGCTCCCTGCTCCTGCCAACCTAGCACTTCGAAAGGACATCAAAAGTGCAAGTAGATAAATAGGTACCGCTCTGGTGGGAAGGTAAACGGCGTTTCCGTGTGCTGCTCTGGTTCGCCAGAAGCAGCTTAGTCATGCTGGCCACATGACCCGGAAAAACTGTCTGCGGACAAATGCTGGCTCCCTTGGCCTATAGAGCGAGATGAGCATGCAACCCCAGAGTCGTCCGCGACTGGACCTAATGGTCAGGGGTCCCTTTACCTTTACCTTTAATGCTTGTGAATGAAGCTATCTTCAGGACAATGACTACTGCGAAGGTGATATATTGTAACTACCCTGAGCCTTGTGATGTGATGACAGAATAGAAATTGAAATACATTTATTTACAAGTTGTGTCATTCTTCTCTGCTTTGTAACCATTCATTTAATTTTTTTAAAATCCTTCTATCCAAGAGATCTCAAACAAAAGAAGTCCCGAACATATACTATTGAAGACAGGGGATGAGGGCTTATGGAAAGATCAAAGACCAGGAATGTCAAAGTAATCATAATCCAGCTCTTGGACATAGTGTTTTATATCAGAAGCCTAGGAATATTTAGGGCTTTATGATAATGGATTATTTATTCTAAATATACTCCAAGTAATTGTATAGCTCATATCCAGCAGGTCAGGATTACCAATTTCATTACAGTTTTCAGAGATTGCAAGCCTTTAGACAATTACTGTAAGTCCCATCTAAGAGGTGAAATCATTTCCTCAATATGGGACTGGAGAGAGATACTGATATTGCTTTCTCTGAGATTCAATTTCATTATGTGGGGAGAGGGGAAATCCTTCTCTATCTCATATTTAGTTCATGGAGATCAGGTGTGATAAACAGAGCTTGCCCCTCACTCCTGCCCCCAGCTAAAGGAGGAAGAACCCACTTTCTGAGAAACACATTTTGCTCCATAAAACTTTTGAAATGTTTCCCCTCTGAATTGCTTGGCTTGTTGGTGTCCTAAACTGAGTTCTGATGAGTTTCAGCTGAAAAAAAGCCCTGAGGACGGTGATGATTTCAATCTATATAGCGTCCTTTATCAAAAGATCTCACATTACAATATCACCAGTGATAAAAGCATGGCCAGCATGACTAAGCCGCTTCTGGCGAACCAGAGCAGCGCACAGAAACACCGTTTACCTTCCTGCTGGAGCTGTACCTATTGATCTACTTGCACTTTGATGTGCTTTTGAACTGCTAGGTTGGCAGGAGCAGGGACCGAGCAACAGGAGCTCACCCCGTTGCGGGGATTCGAACCGCCAACCTTCCGATCGGCAAGTCCTAGGCTCTGTGGTTTAACCCACAGTGCCACCCGTGTCCAGCGACGCGGACTTATAAAAAATATTGGGGGGGCCCGGGAAAGCTCATGAATAATAAATAAGCTCATGAATATGCAAATAAAGTGGTGCCGCCTCCTCGTGAGCGAATAGGGGAGAGCGTGCTGCGCCTATTAATCAGCTCCAAAGGAAATTGGGTGGAGCTTTTGCTCGGGAGGGAGGGCAGGAGGCATGCAGCCCGCCCCCCCTGTGCATTTTGGGCTGGGGGAGGGGCGGCGATGGCGCTCTGCTGGAGGGGCGCCGGAGATTATTGGGGGGGCGGAGCCCCCCCAAACGAATTTTTGAGGGGGCTCGGGCCCCCTCAAGCCCCATGGAGTCGGCGCCTATGCCCGTGTCCCTATCCAACTGAGTAATGATGGACAAATCCGTCCATTTTGATTTTTCCAGTTTCTCATTTTCCCAGTCTTTGTGATGTTTTGTGTGTGTGTGTGTGTTACATCATCTGTGCTTTACCTTTGAGTTTCTGCTTGGCAGGTCATTCTCTCTTCTTGTGGTTTCCAACTGTTGGGAAAATGCCCTGGGGGTGCCTGCAAGCCCCCGAAACTATGAACGTCCTCCAGTACGCTCAGCTGTGGAAAAGGCATCTCCCTTCTCTTCCAGTCCGCTTCCTAGCGACATATACCAGCTGGTATATGCACACTAATCTTCTGGCATAACACAGCAAGAAGAGTGAGATATCGTAGAGCTAATCTACTATTTATTCACTCACTATGTACAGACAAAAGCAGGGATGCGGATGGCGCTGTGGGTTAAACCACAGAGCCTAGGGCTTGCCAATCAGAAGGCCAGTGGTTTGAATCCCCGCAATGGAGTGAGTTCCCGTTGCTCAGTCCCTGCTCCTGCCAACCTAGCAGTTCGAAAGCATGAAGTGCAAGTAGATAAATAAGTACCGCTCCGGTGGGAAGGTAAATGGCGTTTCCGTGTGCTGCTCTGGTTCGCCAGAAGCGGCTTAGTCATGGTGGCCACATGACCCAGAAGCTGTCTGCGGACAAACGCTGGCTCCTGTGGCCTATAAAGTGAGTTGAGCGCCGCAACCCCAGAGTCATCCACAACTGGACTTAACAGTCAGGGGTCCTTTACAGACAAAAGCATAATGGCGTCCATTCTTTCCAGCTCCAAGAGAACAAACAAGCACAAGTAAAAGTGAAAGTACATTACAGTGGAAATAAGAAATAAGAAATAAGACTTCCTTCCATTTCCCACACTCTTTTCAGACAGGCATGTGATTTACAACAATCTCAGCTGCAGCATTCGGAGGAGTGAAATTGCTAACACCAACAACTGGTATTCGGAAGCATAATTGCCTCCCACCGTGGAGTCAGAGTTTACCCATTATAGCTAGTAAGGTAAAAAGGTAGGTAAAGGACCTCTGGATGGCTAAGTCCAGTCAAAGGCTACTATGGGGTTGTGGTGCTCATCTCGCTTTCAGGCCGAGGGAGCCGGCATTTGTCCATAGACAGCTTTCCGGGGCATGTGGCCTGCATGACTAAGCTGCTTCTGGCGCAATGGGACACTGTGATGGAAACCAGAGCGCACAGAAACGCTGTTTACCTTCCCGCCACAGTGGTACCTATTTATCTACTTGCACTGGTGTGCTTTCAAACTGCTAGGTTGGCAGGAGCTGGGACAGAACAACAGGAGCTCACCCCGTCGCAGGGATTTGAACCACCGACCTTCTGATTGGCAAGCCCAAGAGGCTCAGTGGTTTAGACCACAGCGCCACCCGTGTCACCCAGGGTTCCTATGGCTAGTAACCATCAATGACCCTCTTCTCCATGAATTTGTCTCATCCTCTTTTAAAGCTGCCCAACCTGGTGGCCGTCACTGCCTCCCTCCTGTGGGAGTGAGTTCCATAGTTTAACTATGCACTTCATGAAGAAGTATTGACTTTTATCTGTCCAGAATCTTCCATCATTCAGTTTCATGGGTGCCCACGACTTCTAGTACTGTGAGAGAAGAGAGGGAAATCTATCCACCTTTCTACATGTTCTGCATAATGTTACAAGCTTCTAACAGGTCACCTCTTTGGTATGTTTTTAGAGCTAGGCTACGTCAGCTTTGTTATTTTCTCCTCTTTTGTAATTTCCAAATTTACTCCTGTATCCGGAACACACTTTTTATTTTCTTACTTTTTGTTACGGAAAGCATGACCGAATTCAAAGGTCACAAGAATACCTAATGCTCATTTATGATGAGCAGATAACATTAAAGTCTGGTGTGCTTTGGAATTGCTATGAGAATGTTCCAATCAGCATTCAAAAGCAATAGACTGATGGCATTAGTTATGTTTGTGTCCTATTTTCCTCTTCATCCTTTAAGTGGGGTTGGTTATTATTATTACTTGCCCTTCACCAGCAGGTACCAGGGCAGGTTAAAACCAAGATTAAGAAGTCACAGGAATAGGGTGGATCCTCAAAAAAGCACACCTCAAGTATCAAAAGTAGAATCACAGAAGTGTTGAGTTGGAAGGGACCACAAGAATCATCTGGAATGCAGGAATCTTTTGCCCATCATGGTCCTCAAACCCATGACCCTGAGATGAAGAGTCTCATACTCTACTGACTGAGCTAGGAAGATGGCTTTGATCAGGGTATTTTTTAACAATGAAAGAAAACAAATATTAAATAAGCACATCTTCAGCATTCACCTAAAGCTGGCTAGGAAGGTTCCAGAAGGCACTTCTGTGGGAAGGGAATACCACCACTTAATCTAGAATGCCCTCTCACGGGCTGACTCCAACACTCCAGACTTCTGAAGGAGGCAGAGCTACCAAAATGACTCCCGCCATTTTGGCCTCCGATCCTATAGACGCTTAAGTGGGGGAAAGCTCCATGGAACTCTATGGTGCTTACTTCAGAGTAGAAACATATAGGAATGGACTTCCAGTCTCTTAGGGTTGTCTTCAACCAAGTCCTACTCATAGAAGAATAATTATTGAAATTGATGGACCTAAGTTTGTCATGTGCATTGACTGAACTAGGACTAGTGCAGAATACCACTCTTGGGCAAGAATTCTATTTTCACCCCCTTCTCACACTGAACTCAGACAACCTTGCTTCTGAGTTGATGTTTATAAGATGGTGCTATTAGGGCGATATCTAACACATCCCATCAGTACAAGGATTTACGCTTGAAAGATGGAACTTTCCTCTCGCCCCATGCAGCCTGTAAATCTGTTCTAGGGGTTCATCCAGCCCTCCAGAACACATTTGGAGAGGGTGAGAGTTGCATACAGGGAAGGAGCAGGGAGAAGTTCTGTTGTGCAAGTGTAAATCTTTGCGCTGACCATGGGACATGTTACCTGGGTAACGCCCTTACTTACTGCTCTTTCGCCATTTACCTAGCCATGGGTTAAATTCTCTGTCTGTGTGTCTGTCTCTTACTCTCTGTAACAGCAACTCCCTTTCAAAATACCCACCAGTCACCAAAGGTTCTTGAGAGAAAAAAGAAAAGGAAAAAAACACGACTGCTCGTGTAAACAATTAATGGTTGTTAAGCATGGCAGTGTATATTATGACAAACAACACATGCTACATTATGCCAGCTGGTGTAATGATGTGATAATGTCTGACTCATTAACTCTGGCACACAGTTTACGATGCCCTTCTATGACAGGATTAATTGATTCACACATACATTAAAACAAAAATAACTAAACGGAAATTCAGCTGGAAGCTTGGCTCCTCACTTGTCATAAACCCCCACTGGTAGTTAAAACTCAAGAGGGCCCCTTTACGGGTTCAGCCCCCGAGTTTCCACACCAGATTTTGCAGGGGTGCGTCTCGATCGATATTCTATAAGTGGAAAAGTTGGATTTAAAAATAGGATGTTGTTGTTGTTTAGTCATTTAGTCGTGTCCGACTCTTCGTGACCCCATGGACCAGAGCACGCCAGGCACTCCTGTCTTTCACTGCCTCCCACAGTTTGGTCAAACTCATGCTGGTAGCTTCAAGAACACTGTCCAACCATCTCGTCCTCTGTCGTCCCCTTCTCCTTGTGCCCTCAATCTTTCCCAACATCAGGGAAGTCTTCTCTTCTCATGAGGTGGCCAAAGTATTGGAGCCTCAGCTTCAGGATCTGTCCTTCCAGTGAGCACTCAGGGCTGATTTCCTGATTTCCTGAAATATGGGGTAGTTAGGGCCAAATCCAGGCTATCCAACGGACGTAAGACCTGGTATCACGGTTGACTACAAGAGGGCTCTGGGCAGTGATCACTTTGTTGGTGTAAATCCTATAAATCTGGTTAGCTGAACCAACCAGTTACTATATATATGTGTTGGGGAAAGGGATCTCTGTTAAAGTTCCACCTGTCTTCAAAGACACAATGCCTTTGTTCAAATGTATGAACTATTGGGAGAGTGATGGAAGGATCCAGTGATATGCTAAGGTCAAACAGGTAGGCTAAATTGGATGAAAGAGGCAGATAGACCGGAAAATAATTTGAAAATTATTCTCTTCTGTTTTTCTATGCCTAACCAGTAGGGTTCAGAGATGGTACATTAGAGCATGAAAGGCCTTCTTAGTGCTGCTTCATGCATTTCATGTTCATACATTGATATCACTTCACTGTAAGAAATTGTGGGTACTCAGATAGCATTCAGCACTCTGTTCAGTGGTCACATCTGTCTAGTCTACCACAGGAATATATGCGCCAGGATGCCCTTCTCGGAAGCAGCATCATGGGCGCCCTTGCCAAGGGGACATGTGAAATGGTCACACAGGTCTATCTGCAGGACAGGGCATACAAAATCCCACCTATTAAATGTGTACCTACTTGGGAATCTATCATGTGGCATCGCTCGTGAAACACCTTCTTATTGATCAGAAGTGTGCCCTGGAAGTACAATGGTACCTTGGTTCTCAAACTTAATCCGTTCCAGAAGTCCGTATCAAAACCAAAGCGTTCCAAAACCAAGGTGCACTTTCCTATAGAAAGTAATGCAAAATGGATTAATCCGTTCCAGACTTTTAAAAACAACCCCTAAAACAGCAATTTAACATTTTACTATCTGACAAGAGCATTGAGCCATAAAATGAAAACAATAATCAATGTGCTGTACTATAAAATAGACACTATTGTAGATGATAAAAATAAAAATATTCCCCCCCTCTTACTTGCACTGATGATAGTCACTGTTTGGATTTTTATCCATTTCCACAGTCACACAATCAATCAATCAATCAGTAGCTGAACTGGGTTCCACGCAGTCACAAATAACATATTAACCGAAAAAGCCTCAAAAACAAAAATGCAAAATAAATAGCAAAAGCAAAAATGCAAAATAAATAGCAAAAACAAAAGTGCCAAACTTAATCCGTTCTGGAAGTCCATTTGACTTCCGAAATGTTTGAAAACTAAGGCGCAGCTTCTGATTGGGCAGGCACCCCGGAAACAATAGCCGACAGCTGCATCGGATGTTCGGCTTCCAAAAAAGTTCGAAAACCGAAACACTTACTTCCGAGTTTTTGGTGTTTGGGAACCAAGGCGTTTGAGTATCAAGGTGTTTAAAAACCAAGGTACCACTGTACTGTATTTGCACCTGACTCAGGTCAATGAGATCCAATCAGCTTCTGTATCAGAACTGTCAGTCAATTCTGGTGCTGGACTAGAGCTACTTGCTCAGGGTTTTGTTCTTGACATTTAAGGCCTTGAACAACTTGGATCCACCTCACGCAGTACAGATTGAGCCAGTCTCTAAGATCTTCTGGGGAGGGCTCTGTTGGCTAGTCCATAATCAATGGATTGTCACCTGGTGACAACATCAAAGCAGACCTTCTTGGTGGTAGCACCCACACTTTGGAAGGCTCTAAGGATGAGGCAGAAATTGAATAAAGGCAAACCTACCTAAACTTGCACAACGCAAAAGAATTTGTGAACTGAAACACAACCATTCTTCAAAATTCACGCTTCTCTGAATTTTGCAGTGTATTTCTCCATCTGGGGAATGTGCACAGAAATGCATATAATATGGTAAAGTCTGCATAAACATAACACGTTAGTGAAAATAACATAGAAGAAATGTATGATATTAGGAAAAATGCTTTGCATTTAAAAAGTTGTATTAAACAAAATTGCATACATACATGCATGTATTAGGATAAATGTGCACTGAGATGCTGCCGGATTTTCACGAGGATCTACAAAAATAAATAAATCATAAACTGATGTAGAAGTGTAGAAAACTGAACTTAAATTTGGGATAATGAAAAACAGAGAGAAATTGAAATTGACATATTCGCAGATCCTTACTTAGGCCGAGACATTTTAATGCCTCTTCAAAACGGTGAGTAAGATCCAGCAAAATGATACTCAGAGCAGAACCACTGAAATAAACTGACTTAAGAAACTCTGATATCCAACAATCACCCATTTCTTTGTTTTGTGCACTGCTCACTTTCACTTAACATTCTATAATCTTACTGAGTTGTTGTTGTTAATTTATTTATCCCTGGCCTTTTCTCCTGACAGGGACCTAAGATGATTTAATGATAAAAGTACAAACAGCTACCTGTAGGAAGGTTTACCAAATATTTCTGTTATATTTGTGTACGTTATTGATCTTTTTTACACACTTATTTATGATTCAGATTTAGTATACAAATTGCTGTTAATAAGCAGTATGCAAATTGTACAGATAAATGTGTACTCTGCTGTTTACATCAGCCCAGAAGGAGCACAGGGCTACCAAAGGCAAAGGTTTTTTTTTATTCTAGTCCTGCTATACGTGTACCAGCAATGTGTGCTTTGAGGCAAAAAGGCAGTTGTCAGCTTGGCGCAAGGAGGTCATTATATGTCTTCCTTCTAGAAGACAGGTGATACCCAGTCAGTAAGACCTTGGGCTGACCCCTCGCTGTGCCAGGGAAACCATGCCATCAACTATCACTTTCTATGCCCTCCAGCTCAAGAGCTGGTACCAAATGTTCCTCTCCTGAGAGGTGGTGACCCAGGAGCAGGTTATTCTCTGCGATGGGTCCAGAGGACAGCTGGACAGCTGCATCCTGTCATAGCATGCGGGGAAGATCAATGAAACATACAACTCAGTGCTTAATGGTACAGAAATATCTCTTCATCAGCACTCCTAATTACACTTGCTTTGCATTTGAGAGAATGTGTTCTTGACCTCTTCGTATCATTGCTAAAGACGATGGGGCGAGAATGCGGATTTGAAGTAGCGACGTCACCAAAACTTGCACTTACTTGGTTTGGAATGCAAATTTCTCCAGCTCACATTGCAAACTGAGCAGAAGTTCACATTTATACCCCACCTTTGCTCCAATGAGCTCAAGAGGGTGTACATGGTTCACTCCTCACCACAACACCATGAAGCAGGTTGGGCTACACAATAATGGCTTTTCCAAGGTCATCTAGTAAACCTCATAGCTCAGTAGGGATTTGAATGCTGGTCTCCCAGGTCCTAGAGATGCGGGTGGCGCTGTGGGTAAAAGCCTCAGCGCCTAGGGCTTGCCGATCGAAAGGTCGGCGGTTCGAATCCCCGTGGCAGGGTGCGCTCCTGCTGCTCGGTCCCAGCGCCTGCCAACCTAGCAGTTCGAAAGCACCCCCGGGTGCAAGTAGATAAATAGGGACCGCTTACTGGCGGGAAGGTAAACGGCGTTTCCGTGTGCTGCGCTGGCTCGCCAGATGCAGCTTTGTCACGCTGGCCACGTGACCCAGAAGTGTCTCTGGACAGCGCTGGCCCCCGGCCTCTTGAGTGAGATGGGCGCACAACCCCAGAGTCTGTCAAGACTGGCCCGTACGGGCAGGGGTACCTTTACCTTTACCTCCCAGGTCCTAGTCCAGTACTATGCAATAGTAATTCTTCTTCTTCTTCTTCTTCTTCTTCTTCTTCTTCTTCTTCTTCTTCTTCTTCCTCTTCCTCTTCCTCTTCCTCTTCCTCTTCCTCTTCCTCTTCTTCCTCTTCCTCTATTATTATTATTAGTCCACCCTTCATCCAAGCATCACAGGGCAGCTTACACTGTAATACAGTATATGAAGAAAGTGTACTTCCTCACTTTCCCTGGTGCCTTGAGCACTGCTGTGGCAGCATCCCAGCTGTTGGGAACCTGGGAAATATAGTTTCCCATAACCCCAAGTCAATACTATGTAAGTCAGGCACCATGAAGAATTACATGCACCCAAGGCCTCTTGTGCATGGGAAGTAGCTGAGCATATCAAAGCCTAATTCTGAGCTGAGCTCACCAATTACTACTAGGCTGCAATTGTTTCATTGTATTGGCATGCATTATAAATTGATTTTTTGTTGTTTATAGCTTTAGAATCATAGAATCATAGAATCATAGAGTTGGAAGAGACCACAAGGGCCATCGGGTCCAACCCCCTGCCAAGCAGGAAACACCATCAGAGCACTCCTGACATATGGTTGTCAAGCCTCTGCATAAAGACCTCCAAAGAAGGAGACTCCACCACACTCCTTGGCAGCAAATTCCACTGTCGAACAGCTCTTACTGTCAGGAAGTTCTTCCTAATGTTTAGGTGGAATCTTCTTTCTTGTAGTTTGGATCCATTGCTCCGTGTCTGCTTCTCTGGAGCAGCAGAAAACAACCTTTCTCCCTCCTCTATGTGACATCCTTTTATATATTTGAACATGGCTATCATATCACCCCTTAACCTCCTCTTCTCCAGGCTAAACATGCCCAGCTCCCTTAGCCGTTCCTCATAAGGCATCGTTTCCAGGCCTTTGACCATTTTGGTTGCCCTCCTCTGGACACGTTCCAGTTTGTCAGTGTCCTTCTTGAACTGTGGTGCCCAGAACTGGACACAGTACTCCAAGTGAGGTCTGACCAGAGCAGAATACAGTGGCACTATTACTTCCCTTGATCTAGATGCTATACTCCTATTGATGCAGCCCAGAATTGCATTGGCTTTTTTAGCTGCCGCGTCACACTGTTGGCTCAGCCATACTACAGTATATGTACAAGTTAATATTTTCTCTCTTTGGTGCTGGTACTATATTACCAGTGAATCCTAATCTATGGAGAGCTGCTTCCGTTGTTTTCTCTCTCTTTTGTGAAATAATTTGTATTGGTTTTACAAATACAAAGTACAAATAAACACAAACTAACAAGACATTTCTATATATAGAGATTCTCCGAATCTTGGGACTTCCCCCCATCCTCTCTTGGGAGTCTCATTTTAAACATCATAATGGGATTCGAACTGCCAACCTTCTGATTGGCAAGTCCTAGGCTCTGTGGTTTAACCCACAGCGCCACCCGCGTCCCCTCTCTCTGTGAACATTGAATAAAAAACTCAGTAAGAACTCTTCTTGTTTATCTAATCCTTGGGTGCCCACCATTCAGATTCCCTGAAGCCAGACATTGCCTCAAGTGGTCTAATAAGTGAGGTAGCTCTGCTGCCTTCCTTCATCTGTCTCCAGCTTGCCTGTTTGGTAACTTCCTGGCCTATCTGCGTGCACACAGACACACACGCACACAGGGTATGCTGCAAATAGTCAGCCAGTAAATGCCGTGAACCCCTGACCAACAGGATCATGGAATTTCCACAGCCTCGTGCATAAGAGCACATGGCGCACACAGGCGCAAACCCTCACACCTTTCCTCCCACGAATTTGTTATTGAAGAGGACCATCGACACAAGAGAGTGCCGTAGTTTGCATTATTGACCAAGATTAAGCTGCCGGAATTATCTTATGACATTGGAAAGATAAACAGTCACCTACGGTGGTGAAATGGATCACATCATTAACTCGGATGACATCTTGTGAAAAAGTGATTAATAGGCTACAGGAAAGCAGAGACAGATGTAATGAAATCTCCACTGCTTCCTTGAACTCTCAGCAATGTTACTAATAGACTGGATGGTCAGCAATGGAAAAGGGAACATTTTTCCTGGTGTTAATTGTTCAGGACTCTTAATTAGGGATTGGATTAATTTGTGCCAGGGCTCAGTCCTGTTCTGAGTGCTTCAGCTTAGCCATGGAACATATGAGCTGGTCATACATCAGTGTACCTCTGAGAATGTGAAGGATCCTTATCACACGTTTAAAAATCTGGCAGAGGAGGTTGGCTTATGCCAAGTCAGACCATCGGTCCATCAAACTCAATATTGTCTACACTTGACTGGCAGTGTCCCTTCAGGGTTTCAGGCAAGAGACTCTCCCAGTCCAACTGGAGTTCCCAGGGGTTGAACCTGAGACCTTCTGCCCAACCTTTTGCTCTTCTCCAAACATATTTGACTTGCACCTCTCTTTAAAACACGCACAAGCCATTTTTATTTTTCACCCTACTTTTGGAGTTGGAGCATAACTGTATAGATGAGTGGATTTGCCCGATTTATTGTTAAATGGGCTTGCTCTGCCTTGCCTTCCACTTCTCCTGAATTGAATATTAACAAGGGGGATTAATAACTAATTATGAACTTGGGCCATGACATATACAGCAGAACCATACAAAGACCATCTTGACAATCTCTTAGTGCAGACCCAACTCATCAAGTCTGAGCTTCCACAGCCACCTCCTGCCAGGAACCACCACTGGCAGGAATGGCAACAACAGCAGCAGATATGCTCTATGATTATGATAATATTTCATTCTCTTGTTAATTATGCTTTTTAAAAATGTGTATTTTATATTTGACTTCCTTTAGTAATATTTTCTTTTGATTTTTTTTTGTTAACTTCGTTAACTTTGTTGCATTGAATGTGCATTCTGCAGCTGACCTCCTTTGGAGAAGTATAAAAACAGAAGGATTGCTGCATGCCGATTCACATATTGGTCCTGGAAATCTTATGGACAGGGTTGCAGTTCCTCTGAAAGAACAGGTGATGCTTAGGGGTGCTCTTGGTACTGTCTTTGTCCTGTCCAGGTGGAGCCAGGTGAACTTTCACCTGTCCAGGTGAAGCTATGTGCAGATAGTTACTATAGCTATAATGTTAACTGGTGGTGTTTTTGTTTTTTGCTACTATTAGTATCATTTGTATGAATACCCTCCCATCAGATGTCAAAGAGATAAACAATTACATGACTTTCCGAAGGCATCTGAAGGCAGCCCTGTATCAGGATGTTTTTAATGTTTGATGTTTTGCTGTGTTTTTATATTATGTTGGAAGCCACTCAGAGTGGCTGGGGCAGCCCAGTTAGATGGCCAGTGTATAAATTCTATATTATTATTATTATTATTATTATTAGTAGTAGTAGTAGTAGTAGTAGTAGTAGTAGTAGTATTAGTATTAGCAGTATTACTATTATTACTTTTTCTTTCTTTTCTTTTCTTTTCTTTTCTTTTCTTTACCTTACACCTTCCTTTTATTCATTAAATTTGCATATAAAAAATAATTTACAAAGGGGAGGGAATACAACTAGGTAATTCTGAACTCTAAAAGCTGGGAAGAAGTTCACATGAGACCACTGGAATCATCCCTTAAATTGTTCACATTGGCAAAGAAAAACTGAGCAGCTGATGATCGCACTAGTACAGTAACTATTCTACTGCAGCTCTTGTTAATGTTGGTTCAAGCACCTATTTTCCTGAGAGATGAGAGATATACAAAAGTCTTTGGTGGGTTGATTCTCCATGTTGAAAGAGTACTGGAGACTTATGGTGCTATAAAACTGACTTACATGCAATTCTATAAGTTGAGTAGGGGAAACAGGTGAGCAACTAGACAGTGCTAGCCTCTAAAGCAACATCAGTTGGTTCCTCCAAAAGCGAACAAGATGTAGTTCTTGCAGACATTCTTGCCTGCTTCTTGCCAACCTGATGAATTTTTTAAAAGCCAGTTATTGCACCTGTCTGTTTCCCAAACCATTATTTTCCAGCTCCACCCGTGAGGGTGGGGATGTTCAGTACCTAGTAGCCAACAATCATCAGAAATTGTAAGCACTCATTTAAAAACCTTCTTTGGCAATTGTTGAAGTGTAGAGAACATTATTGCTTTGCTTGGCTTGATACAATGTCATTCCTGTGAAGAATCTTTTTAAGTTCACGTTCAGTATGCTTGGTGCAGTACAGATCACATAATTATTCTGCAAAGCAGATGGGGATCTGCCTGCCGGTCATTCATAATTTTTTAATGCAAAAATGTTACATGTTGACTTCCCAGCATGAGTGCTTAACTTTGTTTCCTGCCCTTACATTCCAATAAATCTGATGGTGTCAGTCGCTGTGACTTGTGTTTTAAATTTTGTTTATTTTTATTTATTTTTAACAAATCTCGTTGAAAGCAGAACCTTAGCCAGGACTAACAAGTTCCTTGGAGCCTGTTGCTTGATTGTGTCCTATTGTGCCTCAGATCTTTGTATATCATAAATCTCCAGCCATGCAAGGAGAGCAAAATAGTGAATAAAGTAGAAACTGACAGTTGTTGGTTCTGTAGGGAGTGGGAGAGGGGTGGCAGCCATGTGTGGAAAGGTTTTCGCATATAGCACATAACTGAAGTGATAAAAGGGATTTTTCAGACTCAAGCAGCAAAGGACCCATTGGTTTTTAAATATAATTTAAACTAGGTGAAACATAGGACCCACAGAGTATCAATCCCAGGTACTGTACTCCTCTTTCAAATGATTTTATGTGTGAAACCAGAGGTGAGGAAACTTTATCAGCTTAAGAACCACATTCCCTTCTGGGTAATCATGTGGACACTACATTCTGGAGATGGGTTAAGCCAGAGGCAAAAGTGGTGCCTTGGGTGCTATTGGGGTGAGGTAATGACAAACCTAGACAGCACCTTAAAAAGCAGAGACATCACCTTGCCGACAAAGGTCTGTATAGTTAAAGCTATGGTTTTCCCAGTAGTGATGTATAGAAGTGAGAGCTGGACCATAAAGAAGGCTGATCGTCAAAGAATTGATGCTTTTGAATTATGGTGCTGGAGGAGACTCTTGAGAGTCCCATGGACTGCAGAAGGTCAAACCTATCCATTCTGAAGGAAATTAAGTCCTGAGTGCTCACTGGAAGGACAGATTCTGAAGCTGAGGCTCCAATACTTTGGCCACCTCATGAGAAGAGAAGACTCCTTGGAAAAGACCCTGATGGTGGGAAAGATGGAAGGCACAAGGAGAAGGGGACGACAGAGGATGAGATGGTTGGACAGTGTTCTCGAAGCTACCAGCATGAGTTTGACCAAACTGCGGGAGGCAGTGGAAGACAGGAGTGCCTGGCGTGCTCTGGTCCATGGGGTCATGAAGAGTCGGACATGACTAAATGACTAAGCAACAACAACAACTATGGCATCTTCTGCCCAACATACTGATATGCTGTTGTTTATGAGAAGCAACCTAATTTGCACATCTCAAGCCAATACAGAAACTGAAACTGAATCTCCTCAGTGTAATGGGTCAGTGTGTCTGGCTATTAACCAGAAGGTTAGTGGTTCACGCCCATTCAAGGAGGCTGTAGGCAAGATTCCTGCATTGCAGAGGGTTGGACTAGATGGTTCTCGGGGTCCCTTTCAATTCTACAATTCTATGACTCTATCCTTTGAAATTTGCACGTCTCTGAATTTTGCAATGCAGTTATCCAACCAAACAATGTATTCAAACTTTATATTTTAGGAGAAAGTGTGTATAAACACGCATATATTCTTGATGATGACATACAAAAAATGCATTTTTAATGCAAAAATGTACATGTTAAGAGAAATTCCATGTTGGATTGCAAGTTCAGTTGGTTAGAGCATGTTGGGCTTTGGGGAATTGGCTTCCTCCCCCATGGCAGTAAATAAGAAGGAATGAAAGGAACATCTTACCAGTTAGAAACTTTAATAATTACAGTGAGAGAACAAAGAACACATCTTCTAGAAATGGCGGTGTTCCCAATTAAGGGACACTCTCCTCTCCATCCCTATTAATCTATGTCACTCCTACGTCTTGTAATCTGAGTTTGTACCCTCTGCGCTTTCTGTTCTGACACTTTCTGAGCTCTCTGTGAATTTGGAGAAGGGGTTGGATGCTATCCAGAGACTGTGAATCTGTTAACTCTTTCTCTTCTAGTGTTTCTTCTGCTAGCTGTTCCCCATTCAGTATTTCCCAGCTTCTGTCTTTTGAACTATGCCCCTCTGCAAACCACTGTTCCAAATCCATACTGTCCTCCTGCTCCTGGGAAGATTCAAGATGGGGGTAAGAGGTGGCTCGACCATTCTTCCTCAGTGCAGCCCTCCACAGCACAGTCCCTTACAGAGTGTAATGCTGATAATGCCAAGGTTGCAGGTTCAATCCCTTTATGGGACAACTGCATATTCCTACATTGCAGGGGGTTGAACTAGATGATTCTCAGAATCCCTTTCAGCTCTATGATACTATGATTATATGATACCTAATTATTCAGGGTGGCTAAAACGAAATTCACTACCGCAAAATTCACTACCAATATGGAGGACTTTAATATAGGATTAGGGACGCGGGTGGTGCTGTGGGTTAAACCACAGAGCTTAGGGCTTGCCGATCAGAAGGTCGGCGGTTCGAATCCCCGTGACAGAGTGAGCTCCCGTTCCTCGGTCCCTGCTCCTGCCAACCTAGCAGTTCAAAAGCACGTCAAAGTGCAAGTAGATAAATAGGTACCACTCCGGCGGGAAGGTAAATGGCATTTCTGTGTGCTGCTCTGGTTCGCCAGAAGCGGCTTAGTCATGCTGGCCACATGACCCGGAAGCTGTACGCCGGCTCCCTCGGCCAATAAAGCGAGATGAGCGCCGCAACCCCAGAGTAGGTCACGACTGGACCTAATGGTCAGGGGTCCCCTTTACCCTTTACCTGATATAGGATTAGACAAAATTCGAGAAGCATATGGCTTTGAATGGCTACTAGCCATGATGCCTTTATCCTACCTTCAGGGTCAGAAGCCCTTTGCCTCTGAATTCCAGTTGCTGGAATTTCTGCAGGTGGGCAGAGCACTGTCATGCTCATGCCCTGCATGTGGGCTTCCCATGTGCATCTGGTTGTCCACTGTGAGTACAGGTTGCTGGACTAGAGAGGCCTTCAACATATCCAATTCATCAGGGTTCTTCTTGTGATCTTACGGAATATCCTGTACCTTCATAAGCAGCTTGGAATGAAATTATAATGCTATGAGAGTACACTCTATGTGTCTGCAGCTCCTCCCAATGTGCACACACTTGTGAAGTCCAGCACGTGATTCAGCATCTCAGAAAGCGTGTGTAATGAAGCTACAGCCTTTTAATTTAACCGTGTAGGTCTGCTTAGTGGCAATCGAGAGGAATTATTAATTAACCAATTTTATAATAGAGTATACAGAGGCTATCCAGGAGCCTAAGGGGAAAGAGGTCTGTAATTGACCAATATCAAGTAAATTAAATTATGAAAATGAGGTTTCAAAAGCCAGAGGAAGAGTGACGGAGAACAGCCCTTTGCTATATAACCATGGCTTGCATGTGTGTCTGTCTTTTAATTCTCTTGCTCTGCTAATGGTGTTTGTTGTCTGTCCATCCTTAAGGTCATTGGTAATGTGTCCCACGCTGAGAATTATGACCATCAGCAAGAAATGAGAAATTAATTTGCTTTAAATGACACCAGACATTATCAGGAGACAGAATACATTCCAGCCACCAAAATGACGCCTAATGAAGAGTTTAATTCTGTCATTAAGGTTACGTGGGCTTACTGCACTGTTCAGCTTGAAAAACCACCCATTCTGTTGTCAGAATATATATATATTTTTTAAAAAAGCACACACACACATACACCAAGAAGTGGTGAATTTAGGACTAAAGTGTGTCAAACAGAAGAAATTATTTTTGCCTTTTTTTAAAGACACAGCTTAGAGTGAACTAATGTTGCAACTAATTTATTGCTAAGCACGCTCCTTAAATTCTCCTCTGCAACATTTGATGTTAAATATTCTTCTTTCAGTTTCTGTATCTGTTGACATTCTTTGATACATAATCTCAGTATCTGAAATGTGAGAGTTCAGCTTTGATGGACATTGCTGGCATTTAATATTGGATAGGTGACATGCAACAGTATTTAATATTTGCAAACCGGTGGCTTATGAGATCCCTCCTTTGGTGGGACCAAGACAGTCAAGAGATGACAACAAGTCTAACCAGTGATATAATGAGGGCAGCTTTAGGACAGCCATATACAAGGCCCTGCTAGTCTTAACATCAGCCAGGATGGAAGATGTAGGGAGCAGCTGGAGGGGGAATACGTATGTGAGCTCCAGGGGTAATGGCATCCTTCTCCCTCATTCCTAGGTTCCAAAGCTTTATAATGGTCTGTCCAGCTCAGTATTTATCTGCACTGATGGGCAGCTGCTTTCAAGAACTTCAGACATGGTTTTCTCCCAGCCTTCTGCATGTGAAACTTGCAAAAATCAATATTTGAGACTGAAGGAAATCTCCACGCAGCGGTGAGAAGAAGAAGAAGAGGAGTTTGGATTTGATATCCCGCTTTATCACTACCCGAAGGAGTCTCATAGCGGCTAACAATCTCCTTTCCCTTCCTCCCCCACAACCTCTGTGAGGTGAGTGGGGCTGAGAGACCAGAGAAGTGTGACTAGCCCAAGGTCACCCAGCAGCTGCACGTGGAGGAGCGGAGACGCGAACCCGGTTCCCCAGATTACGAGACTACCGCTCTTAACCACTACATCACACTGGCTCTCTTAACCACTACACCACAAAAAGTGTTTATTGCTAGCAATAAAGGCTCAGTGGGATTACTCTCCAAAGGCTGAGCAACTCCCCAGGGGAGGGGCTCCTTAATATACATAGCTGTTATCCGTTAAAGCAGTACATATGCATAAACTTCCTCCAATCCAAAGTTACAATGCCCTACTATTGCAAAAGTTTCTACTACTACTAGTACCATATATGGTCTTTCCTTCATGCATATTCATTAAGCAAGCACACGAAGAACTCTCTCTAAGCAGCACCTCGCTGCACGCGATCTCTTTGCATTCCATTCTTTATATGGGTTTACCTTGAGGCTGTTTAGGACATAGAACAGAACACCTCTCCCTTCTCTTATGCAGACATGGTGGAATGTGTATTTGCAAGATAAGGCACTACAAATAAACAATAGGAACAAGGCTAATCCTGTTACAAGATTAGAGAGGCCTAGCCTGGCTTGGAGGTTTCTATATGCATCAAAACAAATGGTGTGCCAATGGGCTACAGCCTTCTCTTGCAGGTGGAGAGGGCTTCTGAGAGCAACCCCCTCATCCCCAAGGGTGGATCTCCCTCTCTGCCCATGGGGGAAAGAGATCTGCAAAATACTATGTCCTCCCAGGCACCACATGATTTAATACAGAGACACGATTAACTAGGGAGAAATCATAAATTCAAAATGCAGACTTGCCCGCCGAATTTCTTTCCTTTCCTTTGCATTCAAAAATGTCAGCAGTGGAATTTTGTCCAAAGTTCAAGTATTTGCAAATATTCTTTTCAGCTCTGTTTTGGACTACTGTGCACAAACTATAAAGGTAAAGGTACCCCTGACCGTTAGGTCCAGTCGTGGACGACTCTGGGGTTGCAGCTCTCATTTCGCTCTATAGGCCGAGGGAGCCGGCGTTTGTCCACAGACAGCTTCCGGGTCATGTGGCCAGCATGACTAAGCTGCTTCTGGCAAACCAGAGCAGTGCACGGAAACGCCGTTTACCTTCCCGCCGGAGCGGTACCTATTTATCTACTTGCACTTTGATGTGCTTTTGAACTGCTAGGTGGGCAGGAGCAGGGACCGAACAACGGGAGCTCACCCCGTTGTGGGGATTCAAACCACCAACCTTCTGATCGGCAAGCCCTGGGCTCTGTGGTTTTTATACCACAGCGCCACCCGTGTCCCCATGCACAAACTATAGATGGCATAAAAGCCAGTGTGTGAAGTACAAATCTTATTTAACTCAGAGAGGTCCATCTTACGTTTTATTTAAACTGCAGGGAGATTTTTATTATTATTATTAAGCAGCCTTTAAATTATATTAAATAAACAAGCTTCATGCTTGGGATGCTCACTGTGGTCAAGTGATTTCATCTACCCCACAAAGGTGCTGTGAAGATAAAATGAACAGGAAACATGCCAACACACCCAATTTGTGCTGCTTTGAGCTCATTGGAATAAAGGTGAGAAGGGGTCACAAATGTGACAAATATTTCTGGTGCCTCATCCCTGAAACCCAGTCTCCAAGCAGGCCCACCTGGGTCGCACCATCTCTGTTATCTCTTTACATGGGAACGGTTCCTGAAGAAATGCTTCTCACAGGCAGATGCTCCCTCCGACCATCTGATGCACCTGTTTACCCACCTACCTATTTGGCCTCCCACCGATCCTGACGAAATAGCCAAGTTAATAGCTCAGCTGAAACCGGGCAAAGCCCCTGGGCCCGACCTGATCCCTGCTGAAGCCATCAAACTACACCCACAATGGTGGGCCGGCATCTTGGCCAAAACTTTCGATGCAATCAACGCTTCTGGTCTCATCCCCAAATCATGGAAGGAGGCCATTATTGTACCAATTCATAAAAAAGGTTCTCCAACGGAGCCGGAAAACTACCGTAACATCAGCCTCCTTTCGATCATAGGGAAAATTTATGCCAGCTTTTTGATGACTAAACTATTGCGATGGGTAGATGAGACTAACCAGATTGGCCATGAACAAGCAGGGTTCAGAACTAAACGCTCCACAACCGATCATGCGATAGTTCTTTATCATCTGGCCCGGAAGTACTCCTCCCCCCCCCCCGGGGCTACCTCTGTGCTGCCTTCTTAGATCTAAAGGCAGCCTTTGACAGCGTTCCTAGAAATATTCTTTGGGAGAAACTTGCGAAACAGGGCATTGATAGAAGACTCTTATGGCTCATAAGCCAGCTCCACGAAGGTACCCTTGCCAGAGTGAGATTCACTCCAGCGGGCGACCTTACAAATTCGATACCAATAAACAAGGGAGTGCGCCAAGGATGTATATTGGCTCCCTGCCTATTCAACCTATTCATCAGCGACATGCGAGCACCCCTAGTCAACTCATCTCCAAGTACACACGCGCCTAGACTAGCGGATTACCGCTGCCCACTCCTTTTATATGCGGACGACGCGGTAATTCTATCTTATACACGTGTTGGACTAAACAGAGCTCTGAAGATCTTTGCCACGTATTGTCAACTCAATCAATTAACCATCAACCATGCCAAGTCCAAGATCCTGATCTTCTCCAGAAGCCGGAGATTATACAAATGGAAGCTTGGTGGGGCAAAAATAGAGCAAGTCTTAAAATTTCAATACCTAGGTGTTATTTTCCAATACAATTTGGGGTGGAAAGCTCACATTCAACACCTACTTAATAAGGCCAAAACCTTGTCATATGCGCTCCTCCGATTCTTCTTTTCGGACGGAGCTTTGCATGTTCCCTCGGCCCTAAAGGTGTTCAAGGCAAAAGTGGTTGCCGTGCTTGCTTATGCTGCCCCGCTCTGGGCCGTGATGACAGATCTCGCTCCCCTTGAGACTCTGCAAAGCCAATTCCTACGTCGGCTCCTAATGCTCCCCCTGTGCGTAAGCAACGCAGCCATGCGACTAGAATTGAAGGTCGCATCCTTAGAAACTTGCCTGTGGAAGCAAGTCTTCAATTTCTGGTTATCATTGTGGCATAGATTACCAAACCATTACCTTGCCCAATGCTTATGGCGAGATGAATTCTCTAGCCTTTGGACTAGTAGAATTCATGCCAAACTCCTGAGTTATGGAATCTCTCCCTCAGATTCCCTAAAACTAGATCAAATCACTGCTCAGAGACTGATCCGCCAAAGACTGGATGACATCGATTTACAGCGAAATTATATGCTGGGGGGAGGTGTTTGTTCGCCCCAGAACATTGGTATCACTTTAACTTACTGCGTTCCATCATACCTCTCCTCCCTTTCGACTGTTGCCCATAGACTGGCCTTCACCAAAGCGAGGTTTAACGTTTTTCCCTCTAATGTCCTGAGACATAGGTTCTCAAAGGGCCAAGCCCCCGCCGTGTGTGAATGTGATAAGGTGACGCCGGAGTCGCTCCAGCACATTATGTTCACTTGCCCCTTGTTTAATGTGCCACGGGCAAATTTGTTGGGATCAATCATACAGAAACTAGAGGGTACCCCACCAAAATTCCACCTTGCCCAAATCTTGCAGGACAAGGATACCCACACAACCCTGAAGGTGGCTAGGTTCCTAGTTGCTGTCCTTTCCCAAAAGCGACGCCAAGGAGCTCTACAAGCTAATTAAGGCGTAGCATGCCTTTCCATTTTATAGTATTTTATTGTTATAGTGGTGTTTTAGCGATCGTTCTTTTCTCCTTACGGCACAAACTGTTATTTATGTGTTGTTTTTACCTGTATGGGCCTATGGCCGTAATAAATGATATTCTATTCTGTTATCTCTTTGGCACCAGGTGAAGGCACAAAATTTAGCCAACGTTCAATCAAATCCATGCTGTTTACTTCCTGTAAATGGCAGCTTTGTGGTAAGATGTTATTGCTCGTGATTGGAAAAACAAATAAATCTACCCTTCATGGAGTTGAAAGTTATACTGTGAATCTTCCACAACTGATACTTTCATTTGTGTGTGTGTGTATCCTTCTTTGTCATTTTCCCAATGAAAATTAGCCCAGCACTGATCTCAATGTTAATATATTCCTGCTTACATTTGACTTCTGAATGTGTTATGGCTAATTATCATTACACAGGACGAGAGATCAGAGCCCTGAGTGAGGTGCGCGGTATGAGAACAAAAGGGGGCCGGGTCGACCATTTGGCATGAGGCCCAAATGCAGCAATCAAGCCTCTTGAAGCTGGTGGAATCATTCTTTGTTTTCATTTCGAGAGAGAGAGAGAGAGAGAGAGAGAGAGAGAGAGAGAGAGGGAGAGAGAAATGTTGGGAAGTAAAGAGGGCAGAGGCAGGAAGGGGTGAGGGTCAGGAGGGATGAAATTTCCCCTTGAACATGATGTCAATATGTTGGCATGTCTCCTTTTATTAAGATGCCATCCAACAGATAACAAGTCCTGCTGTGTTTTACCAACATAAAAAATTAGACTGGAGACCGAGGAGCGGCAGGCGGCTTTTGGCACCAAGAAATAATCACACTTGATGTGGAAAGTAAAGTAAAAGGAGCCATCTGTTCGCTGCAGGAGGACGTGAAAAATCACATTAACATATTGTCACTAACATCATGAAATACACAGTTAATAATAAATTTAGTTATCATGGCAAGCCGCACCGTGTGCTTCTTTAGCAAAAGTCATGGGAAGAAGATGTGCTCGCTTATGTCCCCTTACGGAACACACACACACACACGATCAATATTTCTTCGAAAGCCTTTGCTGTGCCATTTGCTTCCACATCTGTGAGCTCCTCTACTTGGAGACCTGGAAGCCACTGAATCTGCAGAGTCCCTTGCCCTTCAAATAGGGATGAGCGAATATGTCAATTTCATTTTCTCTCAATTTCTCATTCTTCCCATATTAAGTTCAGTTCTTCACCTTTCAAAATCAGTCTGTAGTTCTTTTTATATATATAAAAGAGTCCTCATGAAAATTCATCAGAATTTTAGTGTGATTTTCTCCTAATATACACAGTTTTATATGCAATTTTGCCTAACATAGGCAATATGCAAAGCAATTTTCCCTAGCATAATGAACCTTGGCATGTTTTATTCACCAATATCCACACTTTGTGCACAATTTTCTCTGGTATGTGCATTTTTGAACACATGACGTGGCTGGATAACTGTGTTGCAAAATTCACAGAAGTGCAAATTTCAAAGGATGCACAAATTTCAGTTTGTTTGGCTTTGGAAAATGCAAATTAGGCACGTTTGCTGCTAGCTATGAACTGAAGGAAATATCTCCCCCAACTCTGCCTTTAATCTAGATTTTTTTTGTGGCATCTTGACTTGGCAGGCTAGCACAGTAAAAGAAAGAGAAAAAGAAGTCAGGGTGAGATCTGGAGAGAAACATGGGAATGGATTAGATCTGGAATGAAATTTGGTTTTAAAACCTCAAGCCTGTTCTGTTATCTTAATGACCATTGCCAATTATGGTTTCTGTTGAACGTTCAGATACCAGGTGGTGCAATACTATGTATCAAAGTATTGAATTTATTAAGTCAATATGTTGCATTATTGCTTTATGTTTCTAGCAAACAGTTAAGATTGAAGAGTGTGATGCATTCCCTATGTAGACACAGCTAACTACATGTGAAGGGTTTAGCGTGATCAGGGATTGATTGAGTCCTGTTTATCTCTTATGCCAGTGAATGGTCACTAGAGTGTTCTTGGCCATTACTGGTTGGGGCTGAACCAAAATTCTCCAGGTATGCTTTTTGCCTTAAATGTAGCCATTGGGCAGCAACAGCAGGTCAGGATGGGGGGCAGGGACCAAAATAGCTTCCAAAATAATCTTTAATAGCCCTCCTTTCTTGCTCCCATGCCAGGGACACTGCTTTCTGCTTTCTCATTTGCTCCCCTACCCCTACCTAAATTAATGCAAATCTAAGAGGGTGACATGTCACTACAAATCCTCTAATGCAGACTGTGTGATGATACTCTTACATTTTTATTATATGCAGGACTTTTCTTCAGAGGGAACTCACAAGAACTCAGTTTCAGCACCTCTCAGGTGAGTGCCATTGCCATTCTAAGAGAATCAGCAAGGTGAGTTCCGGCATCTCTTTTTCTACAAAAACAGCAGGGATTAAATGTAAGAAACACGCAATGCATTTGACAATATCTCTTCATTTGTTTTTAAAATGTCAATATTTAGGATTACATCATTGTAATGTAGCCTACCAAATGTTCTCTGGTTATTAAACTCTGGCGTAAAGTGCCATATTGGTATAAGAAGAAGGAAAACCCGTGAGCTAACAGACCTGATTCAATGTTTTGCTGTTAGCATGTTGTTGTTGTTTAGTCGTTTAGTCGTGTCCGACACTTCATGACCCCATGGACCAGAGCACGCCAGGCACTCCTGTCTTCCACTGCCTCCCGCAGTTTGGTCAGACTCATGTTTGTAGCTTCAAGAACACTGTCTAACTATCTCGTCCTCTGTTGTCCCCTTCTCCTTGTGCCCTCAATCTTTCCCAACATCAGGGTCTTTTCGAGGGAGTCTTCTCTTCTCATGAGGTGGCCAAAGTATTGGAGCCTCAGCTTCAGGATCTGTCCTTCCAGTGAGCACTCAGGGCTGATTTCCTTCAGAATGGAGAGGTTTGGTCTTTTTGCAGTCCATGGGACTCTCAAGAGTCTCTTCCAGCACCATAATTCAAAAGCATCAATTCTTTGGTGATCAGCCTTCTTTATGGTCCAGCTCTCACTTCCATACATCACTACTGGGAAAACCATGGCTTTAACTATACGGACCTTTGTTGGCAAGGTGATGTCTCTGCTTTTTAAGATGCTGTCTAGGTTTACCATCACCTTTCTCCCAAGGAGCAGGCGTCTTTTAATTTCGTGATTGCTGTCACCATCTGCAGTGATCATGGAGCCCAAGAAAGTAAAATCTCTCACTGCCTCCATTTCTTCCCCTTCTATTTGCCAGGAGGTGATGGCCATGATCTTCGTTTTTTTGATGTTGAGCTTCAGACCATACAAGGTCCTAAATGACAAAAGTGCTTGGGGAAAAACCTTCACTACTTTTTTTTATATATAAAATTTTTATTGATTTTCCAACATATATTATAAGACATTACAAATAACAATACAAAAACAAACAAACATATAAACATGTATAATTTCATAACCTTTTTTCCTTATACCCAATTTCGACGACTTCCCCATGCCTCCCTTTTCTGCATCCCTGTTTTAAACTTTTTCAGCAACCCCTGATCTAAATTACTTATAATTCCCTTTCTTTAACCTTTTTTCACTTATCCAATCATTTATCGCTGCAAATCTGCTTTACCTTACCCATGACATTTTACAACAGTTTTTAAGATAAAATTTGAATTTCTTCCAGTCTTCTTCCACCGTCTCTTTCCCTTGGTCACGGATTCTGCCCGTCATCTCCGCCAATCCCATATAGTCAATCACCTTCGTCTGCCACTCTTCCAGCGTGGGTAGTTCTTGTGTCTTCCAATACTTTGCTAATAGAACTCTTGCTGCTGTTGTAGCATACATAAAAAATGTCCTAACTTTCTTGGACACCAATTGGCCTACCATGCCCAGGAGAAAAGCCTCTGGTTTCTTATGAAAGGTACACTTAAGCACCTTCTTAATTTCATTGTAGATCATTTCCCAGAAGACCTTAATCCTTGGGCACGTCCACCAAAGGTGATAGAAAGTACCTTCAGTTTCATTACATTTCCAGCATTTGTTATTGGGCAAGTGATAAATTTTTGCAAGCTTGACTGGGGTCATGTACCACCTATAAATCATTTTCATAATATTCTCTCTTAAGGCATTACATGCCGTGAACTTTATACCGGTGGTCCATAACTGTTCCCAGTCAGCAAACATAATGTCATGACCAATATCTTGTGCCCATTTAATCATAGCTGATTTAACCGTTTCATCCTGTGTATTCCATTTCAACAGCAAGTTGTACATTCTTGACAAATTCTTAGTATTGGGTTCTAACAATTCTGTTTCTAATTTTGATCTTTCCACCTGGAAGCCGATTTTCCTGTCCTGTTTGAATACCTCATTTATCTGGTAATAGTGAAGCCAGTCTCTTACTTTGGACTTCAATTTCTCGTCACTCTGTAGTTTCACCTTTCCCCCCTCTTGTTCTATAATTTCCCAATATTTAGGCCATTTAGATTCCATATTAAGTTTTTTCACTTCCTTTGCTTCCATTGGTGACAACCACCTGGGGGTTTTATTTTCCAACAAGTCTTTATACCGAATCCAGACATTGTATAGTGCTTTCCTAACAATATGACTCTTGAAAACTTTATGAGTCTTTACCTTGTCATACCATATATATGCATGCCAACCAAACCTATTATTGAACCCTTCCAAGTCCAAAATGTCTGTGTTCTCAAGAAGTAGCCAGTCTTTCAGCCAGCAAAAAGCCGCTGATTCATAGTACAATTTTAAGTCCGGCAGGGCAAACCCCCCTCTTTCTTTTGCATCAGTTAATATCTTAAATTTTATTCTGGGCTTTTTGCCCTGCCAGACAAATCTAGATATATCTTTCTGCCACCTCTTGAAACAGTCCATTTTGTCCACAATCTGCAATGTTTGAAACAAAAACAACATTCTTGGCAAAACATTCATCTTAATAACAGCAATTTGGCCTAACAAGGAAAGTCTCAAATTTGACCATATTTCTAAATCTTTCTTAATTTCTGTACAACATTTCTCATAATTGTCTTTAAATAAGTTCACATTCTTAGGTGTTAGATTAATCCCCAGGTATTTCACTTTATTTGCTACCATTAATCCGGTTTCACTCTGAAACCTCTCTCTTTCCACAACTGTTAGATTTTTTTCCAATACCTTCGTTTTTTGTTTATTCAGCTTAAAACCTGCTACTCGACCAAAAACTTGTATTAACTCCAAAACTCTTTTTGTACTAGTGTCTGGCTCTTGTAAGGTTAATACTAGATCATCTGCAAACGCTCTCAGTTTGTATTGTTTAGCTCCGACCTGAATCCCTTTAACCAGCTGGTCCCCTCTGATCATGTTTAATAACACCTCCAAAACAGATATAAAAAGTAATGGGGATATTGGGCACCCCTGTCGTGTCCCTTTTTCAATAGCAATTTCTTCAGTAACCACATTGTTTACAATTAGTTTTGCTTTTTGTTCAGAATAAATTGCACCTATACCATTCTCAAAACCTTGACCTACCCCCATTCCTTTAAGATTCTTTTTCATAAAACTCCAAGAGATATTGTCAAAGGCTTTCTCCGCGTCCACAAATATTAATACTGCCTTAGTGTTAATATTGGTTTCCAATAATTCCATAATATCTATTATATTTCTCACATTGTCAAATAAATGTCTTCCTGGGAGAAAGCCAGCCTGGTCTTTATGAATCTCACCCACCAAAACCCTCTTCAGTCTTTTAGCCAAAATGTCTGCAAAAATTTTGTAATCCACATTAAGCAATGATATAGGGCGGTAGTTCTTAATCTGGTTCTTTTCAGTCTCAGATTTTGGTATAAGTGTAATATATACTTCTTTCCACGATTCGGGTGCCTTCTTCCCATCTAGAATTTCATTGCAGACTTCCTTAAACGGTTGTATCAACCAATCTTTCAAAGCTTTGTAATATCTGGAAGTCAATCCATCTGGTCCTGGAGATTTTCCCAATTTCATATTTTGAATGGCTCCCTCTATTTCTTGCTCAGTTATTTTCTGGTTTAAGATCACTTTACTTTGTTCAGATATTTTTTGTAATCCATATTTTTTAAGAAATTCTTCTATCTCTTTTTCATCCACCGGCCCTTGAGCATAAAGTCTTCTGAAATAACTCTGAAAACAGTTTCTAATCTCATTTGGTCTGAAAATGTTCTTTCCTTCAACCTCTAAGCTTGTAACCATATTCAGTTTTTGTCTTTTCTTCAGTTGCCATGCCAGAAGTTTCCCACATTTGTCTGCCGATTCAAATGTCTTTTGTCTCATTTGCTTTATTTTCCATTCTATCTCCTGGTTCATCAGTTCCATATACTGTCTCTGGTAGAACTTAATTTCTCTTAAAATTTCTTGGGACTTTGGCTTTGATCTCAGTTTTTTTTCACCTTCTTTTATTCTTTCCAAAATCTTATCTTTCTTTTCATTCTGTCTCTTCTTTTTTAAAGTGTTCTGCTGTATCAAAAATCCTCGCATAACGGCTTTACTTGCGTCCCAAATTGTTCTTTTCTCCACCTCTGTTTTCAGATTTATCTCAAAATAATCTTTCACAGTTTTCTGGGCCTTTTTGTACACCTCTTCATCTCTAAATAGGGAGTCATTCATCCTCCATCTAAAAGAACCAGCTGTTGTTATGTTCAGAAAAACCTTCACTACTACCACCTGGACTATATATATAGAAGTCAGCAGAGGATCCTCTGCTTGTGGTCCTGGCTGTGGTAAAAGCCAGAAGAATGGTGATACAAGGCAGTGCAATTTGGGGGGAAGTTCTCTATAGACAGAACTCTGCCCTAGAGGATAGTCATTTGGCTCCCGCTGTGGAAAGTTAAACAGCAGCTGAAAATATTATTTATTCTAGTTTTTGTAATGATGTTGCTACACACACACACAGAGAGAGAGAGAGAGAGAGAGAGAGAGAGAGAGAGAGAGAGATATGCTCTCTTTTTCTTTTGGAAATAGGGCAGGATACGAATACGATGAATAAATAAATAAAAATAAATAAATGCAGTGGAATACTTTATAGATGAGACTTCGCTAGGGAAGGATGAATCATTCTATTTCCATGTCACTTCTCCATGTGTTCACTCTGAAGTCTGTAGCAGTCTGTTTCTGCATTAATTAGCATTTTTCAAAAAAAAAAAAGAATCTACATGAAGATTTGTATTAAATGCATAGTTGTTAATATATTTTCTCTTAAAATGCACATTTTAAATGTATCTTCATAGGATTTTTTTTTATTTTTAGTTGAGAATTGTGTTGCAACATTCCAACCCACAGATTAGCCCAGGGGGCACATGCAAACCTAAGAAGAGATCTGCCGGATCAGGCCAAAGGACTATCTAGACCAGTATCCTGTTCTCACAGGGGCCAACCAGATGGCTATATGAGAAGCCCACAAGCAGGACCTGAATGTAACAGCACAGCAGGGGCAGATTTAGAGCTCTGTGAGCCACATGCATGCACTGGGCACTGAGCCAAGAGGCCACCGTCTCAAAGCCCAGTAAGTGAGGTGTTGGCCTTTAGGAAGGTTTCTAATCCATAATTGACTTCTGACTTCTGCTCAGTAATTGAAACTAAGACCTGCATGATGAATCTGACTATGGACTAACATGAACGTATCTCTACTCATTAACTCTTATCTCTAATTCTGAAACAAATTATTGTGTTATACATAGTTTGAGTTTGTAATCTCTATTTGAGTTTGTAATCCTTGTCAGAATACATACTTTTGAATGGATTAGTTTTTGTTACTATTAACTATTGATTTGGGAGTAGGGACCACTCCCGCTATTGAAACTTACATTGGCCTGAGTTCTTGGTGTGTTTATTTCTTGGGCTTTAGGAAGGAGGCATGAGGCTCTAACGGGGTCCTAGAGTCCTCTTACCTCAACCCAAAGCCTAGTTAGGGCTTTCCCAGAGCCCTTGCAACTCCTTCTCAAAGCTGGGTGCCTCCTTACCCACCGTTGGGAAGCCAGGGTGATGGTTGGGTGGTGTTGCCAAATTTTGGCCTCACACAGAATGCCATAGTACCCATGTCCAGCACTGAGCAGACTCCCCCTTTGTGATCCTGAGCAACTAGGATTCTAAGAGTGGAGGCAGAACATAGCCTTCATGTCTAATAGCTATGGATAACCCTTTTCAAACTTAGACAGCATCTTAAAAAGCAGAGACATCACCTTTCCAACAAAGGTCAGTATAGTTAAAGCTATGGTTTTCCCAGTAGTGATGTGTGGAAGTGAGAGCTGGACCATAAAGAAGGCTGATCACCAAAGAATTGATGCTTTTGAATTATGGTGCTGGAGGAGACTCTTGAGAGTCCCATGGACTGCAAAAAGACCAAACCTCTCCATTCTGAAGGAAATCAGCCCTGAGTGCTCACTGGAAGGACAGATCCTGAAGCTGAGGCTCCAATACTTTGGCCACCTCATGAGAAGAGAAGACTCCCTCGAAAAGACCCTGATGTTGGGAAAGATTGAGGGCACAAGGAGAAGGGGACAATGAAGGACGAGATGGTTGGACAGTGTTCTCGAAGCTACCAGCATGAGTTTGACCAAACTGCGGGAGGCAGTGGAAGACAGGAGTGCCTGGCATGCTCTGGTCCATGGGGTCACAAAGAGTAGGACACGACTAAACGGCTAAACAACAACAAACCCTTTTCTCTGAAGCTGTCCAAGATGGTGATCTTCTCTCTCTCCAAATGGACTGAATTCCATAATTTACAGATTACAGATTAGACCAGTTCATTTCAGGATTCCCAACATTCATGTTCCTCAAGCATCCCTGGGATTAATAGTCTGACTATATGGACTATTGCTTTTTAAGATTGATTGCTAAACCACCCTGGGAGCTGTAGCACAGGGAGCAGAAGAGGGGTCTTCTAACAACCTTGAGCACTCTCAACAAACTATCGTTCCCAGGCTTCTTTGGTGGGGAAGCCATGAGTGTTAAAGTGGTATAATAGTGCTTGAACTGTATGATGCAGTTGTGGTGTGACCAAATGAATAGCAGCTGTCCCAGTGCCGACATCCTACATTGTGTTCCTGAGCTTGACAGTACCCTCTCCAAAGAGACACAAAGATCAGCACTGCAATCCAAATGAAGAAATGTGAATGTTATAGGAATTCATATATATATTATAAAATAAATGTTCATAAATGTACAAGGCAAACACATACATAAGTATGTAAACCACATGTCTGAAATAGTACAGGAGAACAATCCTGAAGTCATTTGGACTCTCCCAAACTGACCTCAAATATTTCTCTGCAAGGAGGAAGGAAATGAGAAAAGCTTTCCAATTGTCTTTGGACTATAGGGGGTTACATCTCCCTGTAAATACAGTCTGGCAAGTATCTGTTAAGCTGAGCACACTATCAATATCTGTAAGAGATTCAGGAACTGAAGTATTTACCATCTCAAAGGAATGGCCAGGCTACCCAGAAAAGGCAATCAGATAAGGCATTATCAGGTATCCTGGCAGACAGGAGAGAAGCAACACACTCAAATTTCTGCTGGGACCACCTCTTTCTGTGATGCATGTATGTTTTTTTGGGGGGGGGGCTGGTCTTGAGCTACAGGGTAGGCAATTTCAAAAGTCTATATAAGAGCTTGCATACCAATGTTTGGGGTTCCTCTCCTCCCTCCCTGCATGGGGGAGTGGGGGACCCTGTTGCAACAGTTTAGTAAAGATCAGGCTTACTAGCTGCTTTGCTTCTCGATATTCTCTGGTTGGCCTCTGTTATTTTCTCCTACTGATAGAAAACCTACATAAGGACTCTACGGGCTCTTGGTTACCCATAAAGGAGCAGTTTTTTCTTATAACAGTGAAGTAGGTAAGAAAATGCACAAAAAGTCACAGATATTATTATTATTCAGGATCCAGCTCAAGCAGGGCTGTGCCACAAGTTTGCAATTCCCTTTCGCCTCGCTCGTGCCAGACTTCTGCCACCAAACCGTAGGAAAAGCTCTTCTTTCCCTCTTTAGGAAGCAGCAGGTCTCCTCTTCAGTGTCAGCCACCCGTCTGATCCTGCAGGAGGATCGCCGGGTTTCCCATGGGTCCATTAGCCAGTGTGATGAAAGGGAAGGAACTCGGTGCACTTCAGAGTTGTGAAGTTGTGTCTCAGTTGTCCCCTCAGGCTGATTGCCGAGCCCATCTGCCATCGATTTTCCCCATAAGCAAAGAGGTCCTGTACGGTGCATCATGAAACAGCTAATAAACAATAACAAAAAGGAGAGAGACTGTCGGGTGGGGAAGCAACTGAGATTTTGTTGCTGAGATTTTGTTGTTGTTGCATACCTCCATTTCCCTACCACTTTGTTTACGAAATCTCATAGGCTATGCCTTCTGTAGAGTTGATGCTTGTGAAAGCACAATCTAAACAGAACGGAGACAAAAGAACCCAGTTTTTTTTGGGGGGGGTGATAAAACATTCCCTCTTTCAGCATTATTTGCAAAAACAAAGTTTGCTTAGTCACTTACAGCACCCTTACTTCTCAATTGCCCTGACATTCTCAGTGACATCGTCACACAGCCAAATCTGGTTGTTCTGATATAAGGCTATTTATGGTGCCATCCCTGATTGGATGGACTCGCCCACCTAACTAGCTGTCGCTGCCCTCTCTTCTACTTTGTTGAATGAGTGAAGCATTCTCCAATAGTAACATTTACAGAGCTTGCCTTCCTTTGCAATCCTGATTCGAAACTAATTCAGAAAGTACATTGCTAGGAGCATTGAGTTGTGACTGATCTTCCAATAGGAGGCCTCCTGGCATGTGATTTATTTAATGGGTTCTATCAATGACCTAAACAACATGCTTTAGGAAAGTTCTTTGAGCTTCATCACGCCATTTCAGAATGAGAAGATTATTATAAAGAGCTCTAAACACAAGGATCTTGACATACCAGGTGGTCCCAGACAGGTGTTTATTGTGTGATGGGTGCTCCTCATCAATGTCTCCTTTTTCTATTTGCAACTTCCACATGACATCGTTGGCATCAAAATGCTAGCCTGTGTCCCCACCACCACCTTACTTAATCCAGATCTCCCTTTTCCAACAACTTTGTGATATCTGAATGACCCTTCAGGCTATTAAGTCCCTGTCCGGAAGCCAACCCTGCCAAACAACCAAACATAATGGCTCAGAACCGATAGCAAGCTTTTGAGACCATTGCTTTGATTTATTGAGTGGCACTGGGCTCCGGCATCATTTCCTGGAAAGAGCACTTGTCTTCCTCTAACAGGGGCTAATATTACTTCAAGCTGTTGTCAGTTGACATGGCGAAATTGCTTAGATGCACTCTGGGCAGTCGGCTGCTGCTGATTACCTTTAAGTATTCAAAGAGCAGAAACCCTGGGGGAAGATGATGAGTTGTCCACGGAGTAGGATGCCTCTTGCCATGTAAACAAACTCCTGAAGTCCTTCAGGCTTTAATGAAGACTAGGTCCCTGCGAGAGAGACCCCAGTCAGCACTGTGCTGCTGCATCAAGCTTGTGCAATTTTCAGGGAGAAAGTGATTGGAGGCAGCTCTTGCGACGCACGTAATCTACTAATCACCACTCAGAGACTTCTGGTGGTTAGAAGCAGCAGGGGGAATTGAGTTTTTATGAGCTGAAGGAGACACTGGCATATGTTGCCAGGGGAGGGGGGCATCTTCAGGGGAAGGGGTCCTGCTTAAATATTTATGGATTAAGGATTGGTTGGGATCTCTGCGGCCTTTGCATGCTGAGCTCTGAGATTTTAACTTGGGGGAGAGGAGTCAGCTTCCCTAGAAGCTCAGAGACGTTTGCTTTCTCTTTCTCATTTTTAAGTTTCCGTACTTCTGTATCCAGCAACACATTTCTGAAGTGTGATGCTTAAGTGGCTGACAACCATGTTGGGACCAGTGCGATCCTTCCCCCTCTTTCGATCGTTGTGGGATTCAACACCCACCCAGTCTGTATATGCCCCATATGAAGGTGAGCAGGTGGGGTTATGTGAGGCCCTTGCTATTGTACATTCGGTTGCTGTATTTGGGGCCAGGAAGGAAATTTTCCTGCAGACAAAGTTTTCACCTACCAACAAATGCCCAAACTTTGGCTGGATAAGGCATTGGGTTGGATCCCTAGCTGATCAGGTACCCTTCTAAGGGCAAGGAAAGGGTGTTTCTGTCCCAGGGTCCAAACAGGGGCTGATGGGCCATAGCATCCTTCCCAATGGCAGCCCTGGCAGGATCTATCGCCTGATGAATGTCAGAGTGTGATCCTCCGTCAGGGCCGACCCCCACACTAGTAGACCGGCTGCTTGTAGGGATGCGTATAGAAACTAGGGGAGGATATATTTCTTAGATATTATCCTTCCTTACTCACGTTTGTGAGTTCAGCAGAGTACGTCCCCTTGTCAGCAAAAATAAGAAAGCTGTTGATAAACTAACTTTAAAGGTAAAGGTAAAGGTACCCCTGCCCGTACGGGCCAGTCTTGACAGACTCTGGGGTTGTGCGCCCATCTCACTCTATAGGCCGGGAGCCAGCGCTGTCCGCAGGCACTTCTGGGTCACGTGGCCAGCGTGACAAAGCTGCATCTGGCGAGCCAGCGCAGCACACGGAACGCCGTTTACCTTCCCGCTGGTAAGCGGTCCCTATTTATCTACTTGCACCCGGGGTGCTTTCGAACTGCTAGGTTGGCAGGCGCTGGGACCGAACAGCGGGAGCGCACCCCGCCACGGGGATTCGAACTGCCGACCTTTCAATCGGCAAGCCCTAGGCGCTGAGGCTTTTACCCACAGCGCCACCCGCGTCCCAAACTTTAGCCTTTCAGTAATCCAGGATGCTGAAGACTGGCTTTCCTGGTATTTCCCCCTTTCATCCGTCCCCCCAATAAACACACAAAACAGTCTTCTTATAAGTAAAGGTAGATTTACTCACTCAGTTTCTCAGTAGCAGTCTTGAGGCAGGCTTAAAATGTAGTTACAGACATTTATTATAGTTTAGATTAGGATTAGAGTCTGAGCTGTGACTCAGACTCAACACATGTCCTACATCCCCGGTCACTGATGAAGCATCAAAGAGAAGAGAGCAGAAAGAGGGCAGGCTGGAGACATCACCAGCTAATATAGGTTGCACCCCTTTACCTGGCTGGACACAGCGGGAGTGGCTCTCACAGGGTGGATTTCTTGTAGACCCTGTGAGATCCAACTTCCTCTGTCTGTGTGTCTTCCTAGCAATCAGAAGTAGTTGGTTTTGACTGCCTTATTTTAGATGCCCCACACTGATTGATATTTGGATACATACCAAATGCCTTGGCGAAAACCTACCTACATCTGTAACCATTGATTTTCAATCAATCAATCAATCAATCAATCTTTATTACGGTCCAGAGACCCAACAAATCGTTACAAAGCAATGCACAATTCAGACAGCCTACTTCCAGGTTAAACATGCATTTTGTTCAGACTTAAAGATAGGGATCATTTGTTCTTGCAACCACCGATAAAAACTTTGCCACTGCTAATGTTCTAGCGTTTGTCCGGTCTTCCAATAGGAACCTGACATAATGAGCCTCTGATTTTCCAGGGAAAGGTTCCAGCAAGTGTAATATCAGTTCAGCCCTAGCTTGCTCATATTTCGCACAGTGTAGCAAAATATGTTTTATAGAATCAATGTCTTGAGCACACGAGCAAAGTCTGTCCTGGTAGGGAACTCCTCTCAACCTGCCATCCAACACTGCAGAAGGAAAGACGTTTAGTCTGGCTTTGGTGAATAACCTTCGATAATTTGGTACTGTCAGGTCTTTAATGTAAGGTGTTAACTTAAAGACATGCCCATATTGTACTCCTACTGCCAGCAGACTACAGTCTGTGTGTGATGGAGATCACACTATTATCCCATAATCTTTGCTTTAACGTCTTTAGGGCACCTTCATAACCCAGGTAATAAAGTTGGGGGGGGGTGACAGACCAATAGAGGTGGCTTTACTTTTTTCATTCATTTTTTTGGCCTATTTCAACTCAGTACTGATGTCCTATGTCTTATTTCTATGGTTGGCCCCTCACTGGCTCCGAGGCATCATCTGCCTGGATGTGCAATCATAGAATTGTAGGGTTGAAGGAATCCCAAAGGTCATCTTGTCCAACCCCCTGCAGTGCAGGAATCTCAACTAGATCATCTCAACTAAAACCAGGCAACCTCTGTTTAAAAACCTCCAAGGAAGGAGAGTCAACTACTTCTCATGGAAGCCTGTTTCACTGTCAAACAGCTCTTACTGCCAGAAAGCTGTTCTTCATAATAGCTCTCATTCTCTTCTCTCTTCTTCATCCATTGGCCAAGAACAATGAAGACACATTAAAATGCCTCTTCTGTATGTCGAGAAGGAAGAATGAGTCATGATTAAATGAACATGAAGTTCTCTTGATACATTGATGGAGCATGATAGGAATTGTAAGTTCTGTGTTGTCATCAAACGCAATGAGGCATAACAAATCAGGAGAGAAATGTCAACACAACTATTTCAAAGGAGTGTGTCACGTTTTTTGAAAATTACTCAGTCATCTTCTTCTCTCTCCCCCCTGAAATCCCAGACTTTGAGCAAAACACACACAATTAAACAAATAAAAATTAGGCTCACCCCAAATCACAAAGTATTATGATTTTGGGAGGCCATGCACTTCTTTGCTATTGCCATTGGTGTCACTGCTGTACCACCAGATTTTGTTTTCTTGGAAATAGATAAAGCTATTAAATTATTGTACTGAAAAAGTGGATAGACTATTTTAAGTAATGGAGACAAACAGACAGACAGACAGACAGACAGACAGACAGACGCAGACTATGCTGCTCTTGTTATGATTAAGGGTGAAGACAGATAAAACATTTTAAGTATGTTGTGCTGTGGGAGCGGTTCAAACACAAATTCTGGAAAATTTGTCTTCAGGACCACAAACGTGTGTTGAAACCAGGGCTAGTGCAAAGCATTATGCTACCTGAGGCTTTCCCCCACTCCATGTACAGAGAAACCCTGCTGGGTTAGGCTTGCCATACATCAGGAAAATCCCTGACATGTCCTAGTTTTCTGGTGTCAAGGGGAATTTTGCTGAAGCGGCAAAATTTAAGGGGAAACTTGGATGTATGGCAACGCGATGGAAAAAGCAGGGGAAACAGCTCAACAATTTGGGTTTGCTTTTTGAAATAATAATAATAATAATAATAATAATAATAATAATAATAATAATAATTTATTTATACCCCGCCCTCCCTGGCTGAGACTAGGCTCAGGGCGGCTAACACCAAATATATAATACATTAAATAATAAATAATAAAATAGTAAAATTTTATTTATATCCCGCCCTCCCCAGCCGAAGCCGGGCTCGGAGTGGCTAACAACAGTAAAACACACAAAATCAATAAAAACAGTAAAAACACAGTAAAAACAACAGTAAAAACACAAAATTGAACGATTAGTTTAAAATACAATTCGAAATCACATTTAAAATCAAAATAAAATTAAGTGGGAACCCACAAACCATAACTATAGGGGTAAGGAATTAAAAGTTCACGAGGCCTGACCACCTGTGCTGGTCCAATATGGGCCGACAGAAAGAGCCAAGGAGGTCACTTACATACAGGGTCCCCACAGAAAGAAGGGGGTCAGGCTGGGTCCGGACCAAAGGCCACCCTATGGCAACCGTGTGCTGGGTCAGACCAAAGGACCCACCTGGTCCTGCATCCCATCCTCATCGTGGCCAACCAGATGCCCTCAGGAAGCCCACAAACATGACCTGCATGCAGCCACACTCTCCCCACATGTGATTCCCAACAAAGGAGAATTCAGAGGCACACCAACTCTGCCAATGGATGTGGTATACACTTAGCCATCATGGTTGGTTGCCACCTGAATCTTCATGAGTTTGTCTAAACCTCTTTTAAAGCCGCCCAAGTTGGTGACCACTACTGCTTCTTGAGGGAGTGCGTTCCATGGTTTAACGATGCACCGTGGGAAGAAGTATTTTCTTACGTGTGTTCCAATTCTTCTAATGCTCAGCTTCATGGAATGGCTTTGTATTCTAGTTATTTGAGGGGTGGGCAGGGAATCATACACTTCCCCCTTCCTCCCATAACTCATCCTAGATGTGATCGGCCCCTGATAACCCCTCTTGGATGGCTTATAGAAGAGGAGATGTGTGTAGGGGGAAATGCAGATTCTAGTGAAAACAACCTACCCCCAGAAAATTATGATATTAAATTGCTTGTAAAAATGTGTATTGTAGGAGAAAGGCACACTAAAATGCTGTCAAATTTTGTGAGCACTTTAAGAAGTGGGGCGGCGAATTTTTGTCTTTATTTTTCCTTTTACCTTTCCTTTTTCTTCTTCTTTCTTTTCAGGTACAAAAAAATTGTATATAATCTTTGTATGCATGTCGGAAAGCATATTATAACAAGCCCTGTAATGTAATATGACAATGCTTACCGATGTATTATAAGAATGTTAATAAATAAATGAAAGGTAGGGAAGAAGGGGGGCGGGGGGCAAACTGATAAGGAAATATCGCAACCTGAATTTAAGCCTGGGAAAAACGAGAGATGGAGATAAGCTGAAATTGACAAATTTGTCCATTCCTGATTGCAACCCAAATTTAACTAGCAAAGGAGATATACAGAGTGTATCAGATACAGTGGTACCCCAGGTTAAGAACTTAATTCGTTCCGGAGGTCTGTTCTTAACCTGAAACTGTTCTTAACCTGAGGTACCACTTTAGCTAATGGGGCCTCCCACTGCCACCGCACAATTTTTGTTCTCATCCTGAAGCAAAGTTCTTAACCTGAGGTACTATTTCTGGGTTAGCGGAGTCTGTAACCTGAAGCGTCCGTAACCCGAGGTACCACTGTACAGCGTTTGTTCCAGCTTATCATTCTTTGTTAGATGAAGACATAAAGCTGAGGTGGAAAACCCTAACATGAATGATACAGGAGGGAAGGAGGGAGGGAGAGAGAGATATCAAGAGGGAAGGCATCGCTCAGCTGTTCCGCGGATTCCTCTCCCAGATAAGACAGACCACCTACATGGCACGAAAACATGCCATTTGTAATGCTTAAAGCAGTTGTCAGTCTTGATACAAACACTGTTGTAATACACCTCAGTGCAGCAGGAAAGAAGGATGCTGGCTTTATTAGACAGGTGTAAAGAAGTTACCAGATTCTACGGGATTTGACTTTATTTGATTCTCTTTTCCCTCCCATGATACTAACCATTTGGGGGGGGGGGTGACAATTACAAGAAAGACAACACCAGCAGAGAAGTCGGCATAAAATGCAGCATTAAAATATATGTTAAAAGGTTGGGTGATTGTTATTATTTTAAACGGATTTGCAGCCTGCCTTATCACAATTCATTGCGCGGCTGGTAGGAATTATAAGAAGATAAATGCTTACAATACCCCCAGCACCTGAAAAACAAGATTTATAAATTAAAAAGTGAGGGGGGGGGGGACATTGGAAAAATTGGAAAAAAGTAAAGCACTAAAAACTTTTTCCCCCAAATCATTTTTATTGATTTTTCCAATAAAAAACATTGTTAGATATCCAATCATAATACTTCAATTAAAATAAAAAACTAAAATAAAAAAGATCAAACTATAGTCCAATTTATATTTATTAATTTCTCAGAGCTCCCCACGGTCTGGATCTCTGAAGTATCTCCACATCTTAGTCCTGCTTCTCTGCACTCAAAACATTGAAAACTCTTTAAGAACTGCTGATTCAATGCCAGATATTAGCAGCATGTTTTAAATGCCTATACAAATAAAGGCATTGGTGCCCCCAAATGCATAAAGCATCATTCAGAGTGAAACCAGGTGATAGGAGGAGGCAACTAGAGACATGTGGTGCCACCACCAAGAAAGACTGATAATCAGTTCTCATCTTCACCTAGGCCACTTCCACTCCATACATTTAAAGCAGGCACAGGCAAACTCGGCCCTCCAGATGTTTTGGGACTACAACTCCCATCATCCCTAGCTAACAGGACCAGTAGTCAGGGATGATGGGAATTGTAGTCTCCAAACATCTGGAGGGCCGAGTTTGCCTATGCCTGATTTAAAGCATTATTGCAACCAGTGCTTTTTTAAAAAAAATATGTTTAAGGGTACTCTCATTTTGACTCAAGAAAATCACAATTTTATAGTTCAGATAGGGAAAAATAAATACAGTAAATGGACAAAAGTACAAAGAACATGCATTACCTCATATTATCACACATCCACATGCCACACTGCTCCACACATTAAACCCTTGCTTCCGTCTGAGACAGGGCTGTCTTAAGCATATGTGGCGCCGGGGTGCAAAGATCCACCCAGTGCCAGCCCCCCAGGTTGCCCAGTTCCAGGTGCGCAGGAGGGCGGAGTCGGCCAGCTGGCCACCTCAGCGTCTTTCTGGCTCGGTCGTCCCGAACTCGCAGTGCAGAGCCACCCACAGCAGAAGAGCCCGCCACTGCGCTCCGACCAATGGGCTGGACTCAACTCTCGGGCCCTGGAATCTCGGCCTGGCACCCCTGAGAGCCCGGTGCCCGGGTGCCCCGCACCCCTAGCATCTATGGGTAAGACGGCCCTGGTCTGAGACTCAGGAAACACCGGGAAAGGAAATGAAGCCGCCATCGGAGGTGGTAGCAACAAAACTGACCAATCACCATGCTAGATTCCAGCTCCTACTTCACACATTAAATGCTCGCTTCCACCTAAGATTCAGGAAACACCGTGACAAGAAATGAGGCAGCCATCAGGGGTAGCAACGGAATTGATGATTCACCGTGCAAGAGAACAAAACTAAAAGAAATAATCTTTTTTTAAAATTCTCCTGTTAGATTCACAAAATGTTTAGGGATATGTGTACCCCTTCATTCCCCCAGAATGGCACTGATTACGCCACATTAAACAGTCATTGCTTCCCTCAAAGAATCTTGGTGAGTCCATCACAAACTCATACAGAAATGTGGAGAACTGAACCTGAGACTGGAAAAGAAACCAAGAGAAACTAACATTTCTGCTTGCTAGATGGGACCCCTCTTCTCCCCTGCACACTTTTCTGGGGGTTCTCCTGACCCTCCAGAGCAGATTCGGGAGAGGTGCTGGTTTCTGGATTTGTTGAATACAGGTCTTGGTTTTGTAAGAGGTCCCCCGCCTCTAACTGTTTCAAATCGCAATTGCTATTATGTCCTATTCCAATGCTGCTTTTGAAATTCCTCTGCACCAGGGAAGGGAAACCTATGGACCCCAAATGGTGTTGGACTACAACTCCCATTATCCCTGATCATAGACTCGTAGAATTAGAATGGACCCTGAGGGTCGTGCAGTCCAATCTCCTGTAATGCAGGAATCTCAATTAAAGCATCCATGACAGATAGCCACCCGACTTCTGCATCAAAACCTCCAAGGAGCATCCAGAAGAAGAAGAGGAGGAGGAGGAAGAGGAGGAGGAGTTTGGATTTAATATCCCGCTTTATCACTACCCAAAGGAGTCTCAAAGCAGCTAACATTCTCCTTTTCCCTTCCTCCCCCACAACAAACACTCTGTGAGGTGAGTGAGGCTGAGAGACCTCAAAGATGTGTGACTAGCCCAAGGTCACCCAGCTGCTGCATGTGGAGGAGCAGGGAAGTGAACCCAGTTCCCCAGATTATGAGGCTATCGCTCTTAACAACTATACCACACTGGCTCTCACACCACACAACCTCTTGTCGGAGTCTGTCCCACTGTCAAACAGACCTTACCATCTTAAAGTTCTTCCTGATATTTAGTCAGAATTTCCTCTCTTGTAACTTGAAACCATTGGTTTGAATCCTACCCCCTGGATCAGGAGAAAACAAGCTGGCTGCATCTTTCATGTGACAGCCCTTGAGATCTTTGAAGATGGCTGTCATTGGCTATGCTGGCAAGGGCTGATGGGAGTTGGAGTCCAAAAACACCTGAAGGGCTATAGGTTCCTTATTCTTACTCTGCATGGATGACCTGTTTTATTTTAGATGAGCTAACAGTCCGTCTGAGCACACAGAGCTGGGTCATGCTCAACCCATATTAATTTTATTTATTTGAAAGCATTTCTAAGTTGCTTAACATTTTAAAATTTCTAAACAGTATATAGAAATACAACATAAAAGTATCATAAAAACAGAAATTTGGGACTCACTAGGCTTATTTTTTTGTTTCTGCAAATTCTTTACGTTGCACAAAACTGATCCGGCTACAAAATGCAACTCCTGAAGTCAGTTCCATATGTAGAGTGACCACATGGTTACAAAATTTCGGTTTCCTATGTACAATGATAGTGCTTGTCTTACTTTGGCCTATGCAATTTGGATGTGCCTATCAGTGTGCACACACACAAAATCCCCAAGGTCCATGTGTGTGATGGAATTTCACACATGCAAAGCCTCCTTGCTAACCTCAAAGCTCAGCACAACTAGCCCTTGGCAATTTACTGGACAGCATTTATTTATTTCCCCCCATTTAAAAGAGGGAGGAATCTCTTCGTAGGTTTGCATCTCAAGATTTTAGCAGCCAGGCATAATAGAGTACGAAAGGTGTCAAGACTCATTTGATCTAATACAACAGGCTGCTGTAGGCAAAACCGTTTGAAATTCGTTGAGAAGCAGGTGACAGCCACCCAAATCAGGAAGTCTCACTCCAAAGAAGCGTGATCAGTTGCACTGGCTCCATTAATTTCACAAGCCCCACATGTGAGTGGGTGGCTAGCTAGCTTCTTGAGTGAATGATTTCAGAGGACTTACTCCGCAGAAGCCTTTTTGGCTTCAGAAGTTCTTAGGCTATTTAAACATCTTCCCTATAATTCAGTTAATTGTATGTGTAAGCTTGTCAGAAGAGCTTGCAGCTGAAGCAAATCAATACAGCATTCGCAAAAGCGGCGGAAAGGGGTTGTTTTAAAAGAAATAACTCTTGAGTAATGTAGTCTTCAGCCTTTTTGAGTTCAGAGGTGAATTAGACATTCATGTTTGATGATGAGGTCAATAACTTGAGCGCCTGGTCTTGGGAGTCTCACAGTTGCTGATGATACCGTAGGCAGTGTTGAACTTGCAGGTGTCCTCTCATGGATGCTAAAGCTAGTAGGACCAACTGTGAGTAACTTACTGTATCTTGCAATTTCCGTAGCAGATACTGAAGAATCCAGTGGGATCCCCTATTCAATGGGGTGCATACTCCATTGAGGAGTTCGTGGATATATATTTTAAAAAATGTTATACGTTTTGTGCCCTTGTTTCTCATTCTGGTACTTTTACATGGTTTGCATGAATTGTGGTATTTTATGCATTGTAATTTGCCATTCTTAAATTGATTATAGTTTAGTAATTCTTTCTTGTAATTAAGTGTAAACTGTTTAATTATTATTTGCTGATATTTAATTTTACTGTTTGCTATTGCCCTCTAATGGATTATTGAATATCGCTTTATTTGATAGAAGTTGTTTATTTTAAAGTTACGTTTTTATTATGACTTCTTTGTATTGGATCAGATTGTTATTAGGTGTGTGATCTTTGCTGTCTATTTTGTTGTTTCTTCGGCTTGTAAACCGCTTGTGTTTAGTAATATAGAAAGGTGAGATTAAAAGTAAATAATAATAATAATAATAATAATAATAATAATAATAATAATAATAATAATTTATTTCCTCAGCCACTCTGGGCAGCTTCCAACAAAATATTCAAAATATAATAAAACACCAGGCAATAAAAACTTCCCTAAACAGGGCTGCCTTCAGATGTCTTCTAAAAGTCTGGTAGTTGTTCTTCTCTTTGACATCTGATGGGAGGGCGTTCCACAGGGTGGGAGCTGCTACAGAGAAGGCCCTCTTTCTGGTTCCCTGTAACCTCACTTCTTGCAGTGAGGGAACCGCCAGAAGGCCTTCTGCGCTGGACCTCAGTGTCCGGGCAGAACGATGGGGATGGAGACATTCCTTCAGGTATACTGGGCCGAGGCTGCCATACCACTGCACACATCCTATTTTGGTTGTCCACAGCCTTCTCTTCAGGAATAAGATCAGGATACACCAGTTAAAGTAGTTTCCATTGCATTGTGTTGATTATTTGACCCTTGTGACATCACAGTTGCTTTTCCTCCTCAAAACCCTGATAGGGTTTGCTAAATGGAACAACAGCAGCAACATCATTGGAAAAAAGTTTAATCCTATACATTTTCAAAGTGATTCAAAGAAATAGAAAAGAACAGGTGAAAAGAACCTTATTCAATCAATCAATCAATCAATCTACCTTTCTTTTCAAAGGAGCTCAAGGTAGCATAGACTGTGGTGTGGTACAGAGGGCAATGAAAAGCAAGCAGACAGTAACATTGATTTAGAATCCGCCTCTGTGTTATCCCAAGCAGATAATCATCTGGCCAATAATAAGCCAACTAGTTAAAGCAATCAAGACTGCAATCCTATACTGTGTCTGCACAAAACTAAGGCCTGTTGAGTTCAGTGAGGCTTACTCCCTGTTATAAGTGTGCACAGAATTGCAGACAAGTATTAGTTACCGTATTTTTTGCTCTATAAGACTCACTTTTTCCCTCCTAAAAAGTAAGGGGAAATGTGTGTGCATCTTATGGAGCGAATGCAGGCTGCACAGCTATCCCAAAAGCCAGAACAGCAAGAGGGATTGCTGCTTTCACTGCACAACAATCCCTCTTGCTGTTCTGGCTTCTGAGATTCAGAATATTTTTTTTCTTGTTTTCCTCCTCCAAAAATTAGGTGCGTCTTGTGGTCTGGTGCGTCTTATGGAGCGAAAAATACGGTAATTGTAAGTAGACGCTTGTGTTGCAAAGCCTGCAGTCTTCTCAAGTCTGGGTTTTGCCTGAGGTTAAGCCCTCTTCTCCCCAATAGGAGCTCCAAGCAAATGACCATACATATTTCCTAATTTGCAATATAGAAAGCAGTTTGTTTTAAGCTATATGTGCTAGTAGCAGCAAAGCAATTAAGCCCGGTTTTCTTCTGTGATGTAATATACTTGAACAGCTGACTTGCTCACATTAACATCATTTAAACTTAGGGAGAGATACAAAAGGAAGACAGTGAATATTTTGCAAGCGGATGAAAAATTATTGTTTCAGAATGTGCTTTGTTCTAGTAATTCCTCAGTCAGGTTTACGAGATATTCTGGTGTATATGTGCATTTATGAAAAACAGAGAGGGGAGAGACAGGACGGGGTGAAGTGTCTTGGGAAAGACTGGGAAAGTGTAAAGTCAGAAAGTTGGGAAGTTACAGCGCCTGCTGTGGCTGTAGAGAGTGAAACAGGAGAGACATGTTTTATTGGAGCTGGGGCAGATAAAGGTGTCTGGTTGTGCAGCTGCAAATGCACCATGACATTTCTTCTCTCCTAGCGGTCATTCTTCCTCTTGTCACTACTGGGGATACACAACCTCACTGGTGTGTGGTAAAAAATTTCATGGGGAAACAGGGCCCAGAGGGGCCAGCTTGTGAGGGTGATGGGAGAAGGCCTTCTCCTGCATCCCTACCAAGTGTGGCTGTGAGGGTGGTTGGACTGAGAGAAGGGCAGGTTTGTATGGGGGAACACATGCTCTAGTTATCTCCCAATTGGACTACTGCAACACACTGTACGTGGGGCTACCATTGAAGGTGACCCATGTTGTTGTTGTTTAGTCGTTTAGTCATGTCCGACTCTTCGTGACCCCATAGACCAGAGCACGCCAGGCACTCCTGTCTTCCACTGCCTCCTGCAGTTTGGTCAAACTCATGCTGGTAGAACACATGCTTCGAGAACACTGTCCAACCATCTCGTCCTCTGTGGCAGCCAGATTGGTGACTGGGACCACATAACACCAGTCCTGAAAGACCTACATTGGCTTCCAGTACGTTTCCGAGCACAATTCACAGTGTTGGTGCTGACCTTGAAAGCCCTAAACGGCCTTGGCCCAGTATACCTGAAGGAGCATCTCCACCCCCATTATTTGGCCCGGACACTGAGGTCCAGCTCCAAGGGCCTTCTGGCAGTTCCCTCACTGCGAGAAGCGAAGTTACAGAGGGCCTTCTCGGTAGTGGTGCTCACCATGTGGAACGACCTCCCATCAGATGTCAAGGAAATAAACAACTTCCTGACTTTTAGAAGATATCTGAAGGCAGTCCTGTTTAGGGAAAATTTTTAATGACTGATGTTTTAATGTATTTTTAAACTTTTGTTGGAAGCTGCCCAGAGTGGCTGGGGAAACCCAGCCAGATGGGCGGGGTAGAAATAATAAATTATTACAATTATTATAACGCAGTTCTTCAGATAGCCTGGATCTAAGCTGTATAGGGCCTGTGGCGCACCATCCTGAGCTCCTTCCCACCTCAACCTGTAACTTAATGACCAGGTAGTTCTAATACCCTGGGTTGGAACACGCCTGGAAAGACTGGTGGCCTCCAAAACACAGATGTCAATGGTCTCTCTGTTCATTTGGTCATTTTCTAACTATATGTGTCCATGATCTGGCTTCTGATTTATTATTTATTTATTTGATGGATTGAATCCACACTTTCACGACATGTACCAAAGTGTCTTTCAGCATAAATAAAATAAAACTAATCAATAAAGATTTGTAAACCATAATAATAATAATTATACATTTATTTATACCCTGCCTTTATACTCAAGGCGGATTACAGATAAAAATAAAAAGTGCTAAAAAAACACCAAAAACCTATCATTAAAAATCAATTAAACATTGATAGAATTAAAGCTGTAAATTCACACACACACACACACAAACACACACACGCATACACACACACACACAGTATATGATCTATTAAAACCATGCAGGTAATTACCCATTAAAAGCAGTCAGCCTGTTAGACCAAGAAAGAGGAAGCCAGTCTAGCTTCTCCAGAGAGAGTTCCAATATCTGGGAGCAACCATTGAGAAGGACCTCTCCCACTCTGATCCACCCAAGTAACCTCCCTGGGTGCAAGCCTGGGCATTGTGCATGGAGGTCTTGGGCTGCCCAGTCAACAGGACCCCCTCTTGACCTTGTTAATGCGGTCCAAAGAATAAGAGGAATAATGTGTTCAGCACCAGCTTGGCTGCAGAAGTTGACAGGAGGAGGATTACAAGGCACCATCCAACTGTCTTAGGGACTCTACTCTGGATTTATGTACAGTTTGCTGCTTAGCCTTTTCTTCTCCCGAATATGTCCCACAGGGCAGAAGAGGTGTGGGACCCGAGTTTTCCTTCTCAGGCCTCCCTTCCCAGGCAGACGAGCCCCATCTGCCTCTCACTTCTCTGTACAGTACATGCATAAACCACCCTCTTGACTGTGGAACCAACTATTGGTCTTGTCTCTCTCAATCCGCCAGAGCCTGTCTTCGCATGCAGGTAATCCCCTAACTTACCAAGGGTTTGAGACTCATCAACTAACCTCACCTGGTTTAGAAGGCCAGCTGACCTTTCTGCCATTCCTGTGGTATGGCAGCTATCGCATGCTGACAGCTTCTAGGAGCCATGGGTGAGAGCTAAGTGCAGGGTGGAGACCAAAGATGGACAAACTACCTCAGAAGGAACACGGTGTCTCTCCCACCTTTGCTGATATTATTTGTTATTATGTTACAGATTATATGAATACATCTGTTAGGCCTTAAACTTAAGTCTCCAGGTGAAACATACCCAGTCCTTTCATCCATTCCTCAGAAGGATGGGGATGGGTAACCTGTGGCCTTCCAGATGTTTTCAAACTCTATCTCCCATCACCCCTGACCATTGACCACACTGGCTGTTGCTGATGGGAGTTGGAGCCCAGCAACATGGGGAAGGTTAACCATACCTGTCATAGGACTTGGTTGACAGAAACCCCTTCACCATCCTGAAGACTCTTCTCTGGCCATGTTCTAGTTTGTCAATATCCTCCTTAAAATGTGGTGAGCAGAACTGGACATGATACTCCAGATGTGCTGAGGATCTGAAGGATGGGCATGTTTCCTTCTTATTCTTTTGGTCTCTGTTCGATGGTAGACTCTAGCCACTCCAGCCCGTGTACACAGAAAACATTTTTCATATGCGGTGGGAGTGAAATATGGCTGTCACTCTCTGGCAGAAGTCAAAGGAGGACCTAATTTGTTGGGTGGAAAGAGTTAAATGAACTTTAACTGAAAAGCTCTGCCTCTCCCTCTCAGAGTAGAAAATAGCCAAGGGCAACAGCGGATGACTAATGTGTAGAATATTGCAATTAGTATAGCAAGGTACTTACAGGGATCAAATTAAAAAATTCATTAACGTACGCACTTAATTAAGAAACACTTTTCGGTTTACATGATAAATTATGACACCTATTAAATCTTCGAGTACAAGCTGTAATGGCTTCTTTGCTCCCGGGCAGAGGACTAGTGCCTTTGAGGTCCTTTGAACCTCCCCAAGGACCGCCAGCATTTGATACAAGTGTATTAAAAACAATGCCTCTTTTCCCCTCCCTGGAGAGGTACAAGCATTTCTTTGCTGGAAAACTCATTTCAAGTTGAAGAAAGCAACCCTGAGATTAAGAGAAAGACACATCACAAACACGGCGGAGCAGGGAATAAACAACCGAAAATAAAGTGACCTTGGGAAGAAAAGGAAATTCAGAAGGAAAAGGGGGGGGGGAGCAGCTGGGGAAAGAGTTGAAAAGGGAGTGAAATAAGGGAACCACGGTGCAGTAGACTTACAAAGTGAACTCTTGAAATCTCTTTGAAATTTCTGTTTGAAACCTTTGAATCCAGAGGTCCTGTTGCATGAATGGAAGGCACTTCTTAGCTGTGATGATCTCACTTCTCTGTACCCTCCTCCCCATCTCCTTCAAAGCCACACTAGAGAAACCTCTGGAGTCTGTTTTGGAGGGAGCAGTTTGGGTTACACTGGAAGAAAATTGAGGACTGCCACGCACAAATCCAAGCCACTAGCAAATTCCATTGAAAGCCATGGGGCTTTCTACCAAGTGATGGGTTTAGAATTTCAGTATGCAGTAAGGATTCATTAGTATGATGCTGGTTTGTCACTGGGTTTTGGATAGAAGAGGGCTCAAGGCAGAGCTTGCTCAGTGGGCTGGAGCTGCAGCAATAGCCTCCCAGAAGTGGAATCACTTAGTGGGAGGGTGAGGGCAGAGGTGGTGGTGAGGCCAGTGATGTGTGGATAAAGTGGCAGAGACACTGGCAGGGGTGCTGGACAGTCTTTGCCAGTACATCTGTGCAGTCCCAACCTTGCCATTGCCTTGTTGTTGTTGTTTAGTCGTTTAGTCGTGTCCGACTTTTCATGACCCCATGGACCAGAGCACGCCAGGCGCTCCTGTCTTCCACTGTCTCCCACAGTTTGGTCAAACTCATGCTGGTAGCTTCGAGAACACTGTCCAACCATCTCGTCCTCTGCTGTCCCCTTCTCCTTGTGCCCTCCATCTTTCCCAGCATCAGGGTCTTTTCCAGGGAGTCTTCTCTTCTCATGAGGTGGCCTAAGTACTGGAGCCTCAGCTTCAGGATCTGTCCTTCCAGTGAGCACTCAGGGCTGATTTCCTTCAGAATGGATGGGTTTGATCTTCTTGCAGTCCGTGGGACTCTCAAGAGTCTCCTCCAGCACCATAATTCATCGCCATCGCCTTGCCCCTCCCAATAAGCAGCCATGACTCCACTGTTGGGAGGCTATTGCTGTGGCTTTGTCCCCATCAGTGAGCCACTCCTAGCTAATGGAGCCAGAACGACTGCAAGTGTTCTTTGATAACCCCATAGGAATTATACCCAGTTTATATTTTGTTACGGAGTCTGCTTTCCATAGCTGGATTTCTAGATAATTCATTTCAAGAGAGTCAGGATTAGAAAAATAGAATCATAGAGTTGGAAGGGACTCCCAGTGTCATCTAGTCCAACCCCCTGCAATGCAGGAATCTCAGCTAAAGCATCCATGACAGACGGCCATCCAACCTCTCCTTAGAAATCTCCAAGGAGGGAGAGTCCACCACCTCCCAAGGGAGACTATTCCACTGTCAAACAGCTCTTACTGTCAGAATTTCCCCCCTGATGTTTGGTTGGAATCTTCTTTCTTGTAACTTGAAGCCATTTGAGTCCCATCCTCCAGAGCGGGAGAAAACAAGCTTATTCCATCTTCCATGTGACAGCCATTTAGATATTTGAAGCTGGCTACGATATCGCCTCTCAGGAAATCAGCCCTAAGTGCTCACTGGAAGGACAGATCGTGAAGCTGAGGCTCCAATACTTTGGCCACCTCATGAGAAGAGAAGACTCCCTGGAAAAGACCCTGATGTTGGGGAAGATGGAGGGCACAAGGAGAAGGGGACGACAGAGGATGAGATGGTTGGATGGTGTTCTTGAAGCTACCAGCATGAGTTTGATCAAACTGCGGGAGGCAGTGGAGGACAGAAGTGCCTGGCGTGCTCTGGTCCATGGGGTCACGAAGAGTCGGACACGACTAAACGACTAAACAACAACAACAACCATATCTCCTCTCAGTCTCCTGTTTCCAAAGCTAAACACATCCAGCTCCCTCAACCATTCCTGAAAAGACTTGGTTTCCAGAAATGTGACAATCTTGGTCACACATTCCAGCTCGTCAATATCTTTCTTAAATTGTGGCACCCTGAACTGCACATAGTACTCCATGTGTCGTCTGACGAAAGCAGAATAGAGTGGTAGTATTCCTTCCCTTGATCTGGAGACTATACTTCTGTGAGCTCCCTGTTGATTTGGCACTTGGTAGCAATATTGGTTTGCCATCACAGTGTGCACCAAAACTGGGAATATTTCGCTGTACCTTCCTTCCTTTTTTTTTTTAATTAAAAAAAATCTGATTCTCCTTTTTCTTTGCCATCTCCTTTCTATAAGGACATTCAGATTTTAAACTCCTGGGGTTTAAGGGACCTGACTTCTGCCCCACACCTTTTGCTTTTAAATATCTAAATAAAAAGTGTCATGTACCTTGATTAATGAGTAAACATCTAACTATCATTAACCACCATTCCCTGGTTCTGTAGTAACAGTGGTACCTCGGGTTAAGAACTTAATTCGTTCTGGAGGTCCGTTCTTAACCTGAAACTCTCCTTAGGTACCACTTTAGCTAATGGGCTCTCCTGCTGCCGCCGCATGATTTTTGTTCTCATCCTGAGGCAAAGTTCTTAACCCGAGGTACTATTTCTGGGTTAGCGGAGTCTGTAACCTGAAGCATCTGTAACCTGAAGCGTCTGTAACCCGAGGTACCACTGTACAACCGATTAATAGGTTGCTGAAGCAGCAATACCACTTTCCTACCTTGGTTGGGTTTCAAAGGCCTGTTTCTGCTATTTATTTTCACAAATGTACCCATTCTTGCATTTACATTGGTATCTCAGTTTACGAACTTAATACGTTCCAGAAGTCCGTTTTTAAACCGAAACCATTCTTAAACCGAGGCACGCTTTCCCTAACGAGGCCTTCCGCCGCCAGTGCCCTTCCACCATTCAGATTCCATTCTTAGACTGAGGTAAAGTTAGCAAACCATGACACTGCTTCCAGTTTTGCGTAGTTCATAAACAGAATAGTTCGCAAACAGGGCTGTTCTTAAACCAAGGTACCACTGTACTTTTCACAAATACAGTGGGACCTCGGGTTAAGTACTTAATTTGTTCCGGAGGTCCGTTCTTAACCTGAAACTGTTCTTAACCTGAAGCATCACTTTAGCTAATGGGGCCTCCTGCTGCCGCCGCACCACCAGAGCACGATTTCTGTTCTTATCCTGAAGCAAAGTTCTTAACCTGAAGCACTATTTCTGGGTTAGCAGAGTCTGTAACCTGAAGCGTATGTAACCTGAGGTACCACTGTATAAGCATTTTGGAGGGAACTCATTTATTTATTCGAGAATTGCACCACAAATTTCATTAGGTAGGTCTCAAGACATACATAGCTCATTTGGTAGAGCATAAGACTCTTAATAATCTTAGGTTCATGGGTTCAAGCCCCATGTTGTGCAAAAGATTCCTGAATTTCAGAGGGTTGGACTAGATGACCCCCAGGGTCCCTTCCAACCCTATGATTCTAATCTTTTTGTGTGGTTTTCCTGCCTGATTCCTGCCTTTCCTTACTGTGTGATGCCCTGCCCCCTAACAGCCACAGATCACTAGTTCATCCAACCTATTTTATCCAATCCGTGGCTGTCTCAATCTGATTTGGATGGTGCCCAAATTCCTCTGAACAGACCCAATTTTGGATTCAGGTCCTGGCAAAATCCACCACTGCCTATAAATGTAATGAATAAATAAATAACATGAATCTATTGTGGAAAATTAATCCACTGAGAAAAAGTTTGTTTTTCTCTCTCCCTTGAAAGTTTCCAGGGTTTTGTTGTACGATTGTATGCACAGCTGTCTAGTTCCCTCACCCTCTGAAATGTCCACTAATACTTTCCACTAGGAATCTGTGTATCCATATATGATAATATCCACATCTCAACTGTCATCAGAAGTTGGCAAGCCGAGATATCTTTGCTTGGGAGTTGTTTCAGTAAATCCTTTGCCAAATTTGAGGGCTTGGCTATTTTCATTTGATGCGAGTGTGAAAATAATGTTATCTGTTTAAGTTGCTTCTTTGCACTTTCAAGGAACACTAATAAATAAAAAATGGGGCAAAATAGTAAAGTTTTGACAAGTGGTTTGTCTATAACATTCACTTATGGTTCGCGGCATTTGAAAATGAATAAATATCCAAGATGTTGGGGTTTAAACATTGGCTGCGGCACATAGATAAGCTGTCAATTGCTTCATCAAATCACAGAAGCATTTTCAGCCTTGCAATTCTCTGGGTTTTGTTTTTGTTTTGTTTTTGTTGCTAGAATTTGGCATTCTCCACCTACCTCTTGATTGGAACAGGGCTTTGGAGCAAGCACACAGTGATTAAATGACAAGGCTGGCCCATCTCATTTCGCCACCTGAGGCGAACGTGAAGGTGCCTCCCTTTGTATATGCTGTGTCCCCTCACAGCCTCTGTCAAAGCCTCACTGACTGGGGTCGCACAGCTGCGGGTTCCAGTGAGATCTCATCAGAGCCCCAGAGGTCTCTATATAATCTCACAGGGCTTTCGCAAAATCTTGCCAAAACCTGAAAGCTGCAGCCGCCACATCTCTTTGCCTCTCTGGAGGTGCCCCTTGGATTCTGCCACCTGAGGCAGCTGGTTCATTCTGTCTCATGGGTGGGCCCAGCCCTGTTAAAGGGCCTCTTTGTCACAGAGTCATAGTGGAACCATGAAATTTATTTATTTATTTATTTATTTATTTATTTATTTATTTATTTATTTATTTTTGGCAACCCATATGGCTGAGTTGTCCCAGCCACTCTGGGCAGCTTCCAGCAAAATATTAAAACACAAAAAACCCCTCAAACTTAAAAACTTCCCTGTCTTCTAAAAGGAAAATATTTGTTTATTTCCTTGCCATCTGATGGGAGGGCATTCCACAGGGCGGGTGCCACTACCAAAAAGGCCCTCTGCCTGGTTCCCTGTAACCTCACTTCCTGCAGTGAGGGAACCACCAGAAGGCCATCGGAGCTGGACCTCAGTGTCTGGGCTGAATGATGGAGGTGGAGATGCTCCTTCAGCCTTCTCCAACTTGGTGCCCTCCAGCTGTTCTAAGCTGAAATACCCACCAGCTCCAGCCAGCTTGGACATTGGATTAGGAAAGCTTCAGGTAAAAAACAAAACAAAAAAATAAGTATTGGAAAGATTAAAAGGCACTTGAGACCTTATATTCCAATGGAAGGATTGATACCTGAAGAGTTCCAAGAGAGGAACCATACTGAAGACCTCTTCAGGAGCCTCTGAAGGGGGTAGTCTCTTGTTCTTGTAAAAAAAGGACAACTCCCCATATGGTTTAGAACCCCAAGTACATTAGTTTCTCTTTTCTCCCACCCTCAGGTTCTGCTCCCATTTCTGAATCAGTTTGAAATTACTATTTTCATAAAGTCCTCATGAAAATTCATCACAACTTTAGAAAGCTTCTTTCCCCCACAAATATACACATTTTTCGTATACAATTTCAGCTAGCATGCACATTTTTGCAAACAAATCTCCCTAACATGCTAAATATGTTTTTGTATATCATTACGATATGTATTTATGTGCACACTTTCCCCTAATATAGACATTTTTCAGTTGGAGAGCTGCATCGTAAAATTAAAGTTATGAATTTACAATAAATTGTTTCAGTTTGTGTATTGTTTCTGGAAGTACAAATTAAAATGTGAACAGAATGAATTTTATCTTCCATACTTAGGGGATTAGACGGCTGTGCTAAAGGCTATTTTATTTTATTTATAAAAGTATATACTGTTGCAAGATAAAGCATCAGTATGGTGCACCATGTTAAAAGATACAACACCATTAAAAATTGTACAAAACTGGGATGGAGAAGAAATTAAATTTAGTACACATTTTAAGCTGAACACATAAAATCCACACTATCTGAAACAATACGTAAACCAAAATGTAGCTATCTTTTGAAATTCACATTTATCTGAATTTTGTGATGCAGTTCTCTGATCAAACAATTTTTTAAAGTGCATATATTATGGGGAAATATATATAAAAATGAAGATGTTAATGAAAATACCATACAAAAATGCATATTAGGAAAAATGGCTTCTTAAAATGTGTACCTTACGTAAAACTGCACATAAAAATGTGTTTATTAGGAGAAATTCACACTAAAATTTCCATGAGGATTTCTTAAAAACCACAGATTGCTGCAAAATGTTCAGAACTGAATTTTAGATTAGAAAAATGAGAAACCGAGAGAACGAAAACCAACAGATTCTCCCGTTCCTAGTGCCATTAGTTTTGAAGAGCGATTTTAAGCATAGCTGTGTTTCGGTTTGTGCATTGTTTCAGAAAGCACAAATTGGGTTGATCTGCATTAAAATATGAAATGAACTGAATCTCTCCCCACCCAGCTCCATTTCCCACTTTTTTGTTGTTGCTTTTTCATGCAAGCAGAACATCTGAGCAAGGCTTGTGAGGCCATCAGAAAATAACATAAAGAAGAGCCCTGCAGGTTCAGTCAAAAAGTCCATCTTGTCAATCATTCTGTTCCAGGGAGCCAGTGTGGTGTAGAGGTTAGGAGCGGTAGTCTCGTAATCTGGTGAACTGGGTTCGCTTCCCCGCTCCTCCACATGCAGCTGCTGGGTGACCTTAGGCTAGTCACACTTCTTTGAAGTCTCTCAGCCCCACTCACCTCACAGAGTGTTTGTTGTGGGGTAGGAAGGGAAAGGAGAATGTTAGCCACTTAGAGACTCCTTTGGGTAGTGAGAAAGTGGGATATCAAATCCAAACTCTTCTTCTTCTTCTCTTCATCCCAGGTGACAGTAGGGAGCCTGCAAGCAGGACATAAGCACCACAGCCTTCTCCTACTTGTGATTCTCCAGCTACTGGCGTTCAGAGGCAGGCAGCCTCTGACAACGACGACGACAACAACAACATTACTATTTACACCTCACCCATCTGGGTTACTCCAACCACTCCAGGTGGCTTCCAACACAAAAAAACAAAATCAAAAATCAAAAACTTTTTGATACTGATATTGGAGGCAATATTGCCACCCTGACTAGTAGCTGAAATCACTGGCCCTTTTGGGTTGTTTTGAGGAGGAGTGATCTATTTCTCTCCCAAACAAGCAACCATTGTCAAATGCTCCTTTCCTCCTGCCTTCTTTCTGGTTGGGATGCAACTGGATTTGTATCCTTTAACAGCAATATCTGCCACCTTCAATTCCCCCCTTTGAACACATCCAAGTTTGTGGCCATCACTTCATCTTGCGGTACAATCATATGCGGTCTCTTCAGGTCATGCCAAAGAGCACCTTCTTGTCAGTGGTGTTAGGAAAATTCCCAGGGTTCCTTCCTTGGAGTAGACTGCCAAAAGCCTCAAAGGAAAGAGGAGACAGGTACACAAGGCAGGCTCAACAGAGATTTATTAACCATTAAGACATCGATGAATGGTCAGCCACAAGGCTATTGCCACAAGCAAAGTCTGACCATGATACATGCCCTCAGGCTATTCTTATATACTCTTCTACTAGCAGATAAATACATGAAATCCTCATGCCCGTATCATTTATGCAACATTCTTCTTAGTTGGCAATCACTTGTAGCCGAGTAACATGGTTTTAACAGTGAGTCTGTAAGTGACTGTGGAGGCCACTTCTGGATCCACACATCCTTCCACAGTGGGGACATAGGTTTCTGGGCAGGAGTGGATTTGCCAAGCATGCCTTCCTCTTACTTCAAGTGTTTTCAAAGCCCACAACACCTTTGGTAAAGGCTGTTCTCCAATTGGAGTGTTTGCAAGCCAGTGTATCCCAGTTGTTGGTGCTTATACTACATTTTTTTAGATTTGCCTTGAGAGAGTCACCTCTTTTGTTGACTACTAGCATTACGCTTTCCATTTTTAAGTTCGGAATAGAGTAGTTGCTTCGGAAGACGATAATCAGGCATCCTTACAACATGACCAGTCCAATGAAGTGGATGTTGAAAAACTTTATTGGCTACAGCAAAGCGTGAACAGCTCATGGACACTCTTCCTGATGTTCCAATTGGACATCCCATATTGTTGATTTCCACTTAGAAACTCCAGTTATCTTACCAAGGTGCCATCCTTAACCATTCTTTTCCAGCACATTTTTTGCTTGCACATTCCATTACCCTTCCCTCCCACACTTGTCCTTGGCAATTCTCCTTGTTGGTGCCAACCCTTATTATTACATTCCAATATGTTTTCCTCTTATCTGGTCAGCTATTAATCTCCTGTCAAAGAACATAGTTGCTGAGGGCAAGGTCCTTTCTGCTCACCTACAATGCTTTGGGTAAGCATCTCTGACTCTCAAGCATAGACAGCAGTTTTGATTTTAAATACTTCTGTAATATGCATATCATTATACAGTGGTACCTTGGGTTACAGATACTTCATGTTATAGATGCTTCAGGTTACAGACTCCACTAACCCAGAAATAGTACCTTGGGTTAAGAACTTTGCTTCAGGATGAGAACAGAAATTGTGCGGCGGCAGCAGGAGGCCCCATTAGCTAAAGTGGTACCTCAGGTTAAGAACAGTTTCAGGTTAAGAACAGACCTTCAGAACGAATTAAGTTCTTAACCCCAGGTACCACTGTACATGCCCTATATATCTAATACACATATTTCTAACAGTGGGCTTGACAGATGTAAGTGACATGATCATATTGAACCTTTTGTGGCTGAGGTTGGCACTGGTATTCAGTGACCGCTCCAAAAAATGAATATTGACCAAGGTGGGTCCTGTTTTTATCTCCCCAAGGTACCAGAGAGTTTGCTGTTCAATGACACGCAAACTCCATCGCTAATAATTTCCACTGGGTTACTTGCATGAATCAATACCCAGGAAGGTCAGGCACAAGTTAGTGAGTATCAGCTTGTGCATAAGTCATGGAGGTAATTAGTGGAAGCTAATTGGTGGAAGTTCTGATTTCTGCAGGCATACCAGCTGCCTTAACATGCTACCCCCAACATCATGGAAGGGTTGTTTCCAGCTCTGCCAACCTGTGCCCTTGGAAGCCGTATCAGAAGTTGCTGCAAGAGAGGGACTGTGAGCAACATCATGGAAGGAGGGTTTCTGGGACTAAGTTGAAACTGTGAAGCTTCCTTGATATTTTTGCTATTGGGTGCTGCATGTAGTCTAAGTAGCCTTATATAGTATTGAAATATGATTTCGTTGTATGCGTTTTGCTGTGTTATTATGAAGTTGTTATTATGCTATTGTTTGGATGCATCATTAGGAAATTGTTTTTGTAGTGTTTGTTTGAACTGCATCCCTGTTTGTTTGTTTTTTGTTGCAAACTGCTTTCAGCACGATTTCTTTTGCGGAAAAAAGGCATACAGATAAAATGAATGAATGAATCCACATGGTGTCCTCAGGAGTAGGTTAGACAACCATTTCCTTTTAGCACAGGGCACAGATTCTTAACTTTCATTTGTTAAAAGGCAAGTCATCGGACATCTGTAAAGTTAGAAAGCAAAAGGTTGAGGCAATGTTCTAGAACAGAGAAGCTCCTTGTCAGAGGCTCAGGAGCAGAAGAGCAGGGGAGAGAGCAAATAGAGAGCGGAGGAGAGGAATCAGAGGGGAGCGTAGGGGAATATGACAGTGGCCTGAGAGATTCCATGAGCTTCTCCAGCGAATCAGAAGATTCCCAGGAGGGGGCGCCTATGGTAAGGGCGAGGCGAGTCCCAGGGGGACGCTCCATAAACAAGGAACCAGAGGAGACTCCCAAGGGAGTAGCGGAGGATCAGGACCAGTTCCCCCACCAGAGCACAGTGGGGGGGAAGAGTCACATGAGTCAGGACCAGCCTCTCCTCCAGCGGGGAGAGAAGATGAGTCAGGGGTAACCACGCCCCCATCGGGGAGTGGGGAAACGGAGGGAAGGCCAGGTCCAGCTAGCCTCCCCGAAAGAGGGAGCAGTGACACAAGTGTAACGGTCAGAAGGAAAGTGGGAGGCTGCGCGCGCGTGCCAAGTTCAAATGTGGAGGAGCGCGGGACAGCAGAAAACCCGGATTGGGAGCCAGGTCCTAAAGCCCGAAGGAGGGGGGGAGAAGAGTCGGCGGACTCAGCGTCGGAAGAATCTAGGAGGGCTGAGACTCCGACTAGCAGGAGGACCCAGAGAAAGAAGGAACAGAGGAAGAGGTGGAGTAAGGCTAGAATCTTAAGCTGGTGTCAGGGGGGAGGAGATTCAGATGGGACTTCTACGGTCTAAGGCATAGACGTAGCGTTGCGCGCTGCGCGTCTGGAAATGAAACTGAACTCCAATAAAGACTTTTTAACTTGAGGAAGAAGCAGCGTTGGTCTTGTGTGAGCTGGGACCTTGGGCAGCGCTGACACTCCTATTAAGGACACATAATCATTTAACCATGTTGCTAAGCAATCAGAGGAAGGAATGCTCATCCCTCCCACCTGAGACTTAGGAGGAGTCCTCCCATCATATCTTGCTTTTCCTCCCAGGAGATCATAGGCTCATAGAGATGGGACCATAAGGGTCATCAATCCATCTGCCTGCAATGCAAGAATCTTTTGCCCAATGCGGGGCTGAAACTCACAATCCTAAGAGCCTCATGTTCAACTGAGCCATCTGAGTCATATACGTTCACCGTCCCCCTTTTTAACTTCACAACAGCCCGTGAGGTAGGCCAGACTGAGAATTAGTAGAAACTCTTTTCTTTTCCCTGACCTGGCCACAGTGATCCATGCGACGGTCATCTCCAGGCTTGACTACTGTAATTCGCTCTACACGGGGCTGCCCTTGAAGCTGTCCCAGAAACTCCAGCGGGTGCAGAATGTTGCAGCGAGGCTCCTCACGGGGTCTCTGCCATGGGAGCATATTCACCCAGTGCTTTTCCAGCTGCACTGGCTCCCAGTAGAGTACGGGGTCAGATTTAAGGTGCTGGTTTTGACCTTTAAAGCCCTTCACGGCCTAGGACCCTCATACCTACGGGACCGCCTCTCCTAGTATGCCCCACGGAGGACCTTAAGGTCCATAAATAGCAACACCCTAGAGGTCCCGGGCCCTAAGGAAGTTAGATTAGCCACAACCAGAGCCAGGGCCTTTTCAACACTGGCTCCGGCCTGGTGGAACACACTGTCTCATGAGACCAGGGCTCTGCAGGATCTGATTTCTTTCCGCAGGGCCTGTAAGACAGAGTTGTTCCGCCTGGCCTTTGGCTTGGAGTCAATTTGATTCCCTCCCCCTCTTTCTTTTTTCCTTTCTCCTCCTGTGATGAGGCTGCATTTTAATGTTTCAATGTTTCAATGTTGTATTTTAATCTTGTTTTTAAGTTGTATTCATTCAACTTGTTTTTATTATTGCTTGTTAGCTGCCCTGAGCACAGCCTTAGCTGGGGAGTGCAGGGTATAAATAAAATCTATTATTATTATTATTATTATTATTTGTTTTGGTGGCTTGCTAAAAAATATCGTAACTTCTGCCATTTGGCTTTGTGCATCTTTATTTTTCTTGGCTTGTTCTGTGAATGACATTAAATGTGTGCACCTTGTTGTCCCTCCTGAGAGCTCAAGGTTGTGTACATTAACCTCGTCTGCTTTCCCCTTGTTTTATATTTGCAACTGCCCTGTGAGGTAGGCTAAGCTAAATTAATATATGCAGATAAGCAGCAGTTCTTCCCAATAGATTGTGGAGAGGGGAGAGAGAGAGAGAGAGAGAGAGAGAGAGAGAGAGAGAGAGAAGGGGAGGGATGCAGGGGCCCCAATCCACATACAACATACCAGACCCAGCCAGTCCTGTTGGCATCCATGTTAGGGAAGTCTGACTTAGTTCATACAGTTGTAGGAAGTGCCAAGTCTCATTAGGGTAGTGCATACATCATGGGGATAAGTCATGGGGATAATTAGTGGAAGCTAAGGGGAGCATGGGACGCGGGTGGCGCTGTGGGTAAAACCTCAGCGCCTAGGACTTGCCGATCGCATGGTCGGCGGTTCGTATCCCCGCGGCGGGGTGCGCTCCTGTCGTTCGGTCCCAGCGCCTGCCAACCTAGCAGTTCGAAAGCACGTCAAAGTGCAAGTAGATAAATAGGGACTGCTTACCAGCAGGAAGGTAAACAGCATTCCGTGTGCTGCGCTGGCTCGACAGATGCAGCTTGTCACGCTGGCCACGTGACCCGGAAGTGTCTGCGGACAGCGCTGGCTCCCGGCCTATAGAGTGAGATGAGCGCACAACCCTAGAGTCTGGCAAGACTGGCCCGAACGGGCAGGGGTACCTTTACCTTTTACCTAAGGGGAGCATGGCGTGCTCTGGTCCATGGGGTCATGAAGAGTCGGGCACGACTAAACGACTAAACAACAACAACAAGGGGTAGAAGGGTCCAAGTCCTGGAGGAAGAGAATCCATGGCTCAGTAGCAAATACATGCTTAGGGAAGGGCTGAAGCTCAGTGGTAGAACATCTGTGTTTCATGCAGAAGATCTTAGGACCAATATCCCCACTGGGAGCTGGGAGAGACTCTTGCCTGAAACCCTGGAGAACCTCTACCAATCAGTGTTGACAATAGTGTGCTAGATGAACCAATGGCCTGGCTTCCAGTGTTCCTATGACAATGAACAATGGAAACAAACCAGTCAGCAAATAATAAACTCAGCTCAATTCATTTATTTTTTTGACCCAGAGATCCATAGACTTTGGAGGTCACCAGAGCAGACTTTTCACTGGTGTCCTTTGACTTCTTCCATGTATTTCAGAGGCCCCCCACCTCTCTTGTACAGTGCAACCTGCCTGGGCTTCCTCCCCTCTTTTGTCTGATGACTCTTTGACACCCACCACCTCCCTGCCAGCCTGGTGTGGCTGATCAAGCTGTTCAAACAACTGGAAGACATCAGAAGTTAAACACTCATTATTTTAATTTGATGCTAATCATGTGTTAATGAGACTAATCCTTGCAATGATTCAGGTAATTTGCTTAATGGCTGCCCAGAGTGCAGATTACAGCAATCAGTCACGTTTGATAAGATGTCTGTTGTGGAGGAAGCTGCCGGGTGAACAAGGTGGGAAAGGACTAAGGAGTGGAGACCAATAACATGGATGGGGGCCTTCACAAGTCACATGAAGAATGGCCTCTGCATTATTATTTTTTACACCTGCCAATATGGTTGAAACAACATGAAACATCTAAAACAGTTGATATCTATTCATGTGATAAAAACTCACTAAAAATGGTGTATGTTCCTATGTCCTAAAAACAGATTTTGTAATGATGCATATTTCAGGTAACTAGTCCCCGTCGTAATGGTAGATGAATATACAAGTTCAGAGAACATCACTGCAGTACAAGGCTCCAAACAGCAATTACAACTTTGCGTAACTTTTCAATTCTTAGTTGAGGTGTAGAACTTGAGCAGTCTTTAATGTTTGCTCCTGGATATGAGGTCTCAGTTGGCCATGACTCTCACTTGGAGCAACATCTGTGCCACCTCAGAGCTATCCCTGGTCCTGAAGATCCCACTTTTGAATCTGCTCTCTGATATATACCCAGATGACCTAAGCCAAATACTGCTAATAACTTACTGTCCATTGCAGACTAATCCCATTCCTTAAAGCCTGTCCTCTTTGGAACTTGTGTCGTAAGTTTGTCCACCACCTAGCTGGAACTGGGCATGGCTTATGAAACTGATCTAAATCTCATCCATAATTCCATTTTTTAAAAAAATAAATAACAAGGTTTGAAAAGTGCTTTAAATTTAAAGGGTTTTTAAAAGAGACAATTCACATGATTGTAATTTTACAGTTGAAACAAATGTGGGTAAAGATTCTCACTTTGTTTCTCAAATTTCTAATTTGCATTTGGTTCTAAAAATACCCATGAGCTCACAATGTGTGAATTTCAAATTTGGGTTTCATTTTCTGAGCAAATGTTCTGGGGTGGGTATTGTATTTCAAGTTTTCGTGAGTCTGTATGTGCCAGTATTCACATTTGTGTCTCATAAGAAACAGAGCAAATGCTTACAAATATACAGAGCTAATTTCATTGCTCTTTAAGATGCCTGGCTGAATCCAGAAGATCAATGCTTGTGCGGAAGCTGACAGCTACCAGTGAATCCTATTCTGGGTCAGCATAAAGGCATGTGCTGTGCATATGTACTATAGTTTTCACTGCACTTTTCAATAGCCCAAGCTAAACATATGATTCCCATGGGGAGATATGTTCAAGAAGGTCCTTGCTGGCCCTTCCTATCTTTGAATGAGATTTGGGCCAAACAGCCCTTCAAACAGAGCAGGGTTGGGGAACCTCCAGCCTGCCAGGCAATCCTGGCCCCCAGGCAGTCCAAGTTGGTCTGTGAGGCTATTTCCCTCAAACCATGGCCACCTGTCCATCAACTGACATCAACTGGGTGGTGATCACTGGGTGATCAGCTATCTGTCTAACTGGAGTCCCCTGCAGTGAACCCTCAGTTCAGCTGGTAATCAGTTATCAAACCTTGCCCTCCCACTTATCAGCTGATGAGTGGAGGATTTTGTCCTTCTCAGTTTGGCTGCTGGGAGCAGATCCATGCAGCCAAAGCACAACACAAAGCTCTTTGAAAGACTTTTCGCAAACAGCCCATGCTGCACTTTCAAGTTACAACAGCCAGGGCTTCAAAGTGCCACGTGAACTGCCATCACTGTGATGGTGATGATTGATATATGAGCTGCCCTGCCCGCTTTCAAATCTGGCTCTCCGGTGGGTAGGGAGATGAGGATCTGGTCCCTCAGCCAGCAAAGGTTCCCACAGTTGAAATAGAAGATGCCTTCAAATACAGGTCTAAAAAGTTGGACACATGGCCATCCTGCTTCAGAACTACAGTCATACCTCGGGTTACAGACGCTTCAGGTTGCGTTTTTTTTTGGGTTACGGACACGCTGAAACCCAGAAGTACCGGAATGTGTTACTTCCAGGTTTCGGCGGTCGCGCATGTGCAGAAGTGCTAAATCACGCTTTGCACATGCGCAGAAGCACCGAATCGCAACATGCACAGACGCGGCACTCTGGGTTGCGGATGCTGCGGGTTGTGAACATGCCTCCTGCCCAGATCATGTTCGCAACCCGAGCGCCCACTGTATCTCCTTAACCCAAAAAAATGCATTGTGTGACCAGGCGGTGACAGCCCCAGCCCCCAGGGATCATAAGGAAGGAATATAGACTCTGACAACGTTATATGGAATTAAAATTAGGCTGCAACTTTATTAAACTTCCGAATGTAGGAAGACCTTGGCCTAGGCCTTGGGTGTACATCCCCCCCGCCCCCCAGCGGGGGGAACTGGGGTTCATCAGGGTAAATGGGATATGGGGGTGCTCTGCGAGATGTAAATGTAGCAGGCAGCCAAGCCCATATTCCCGCACGCAGGGTAGTTCACTGACGACCATTCATTGTATGGCCAGTGACACCCATATATATATAACCCCTTTAAAAGGGGGACCCCGGAATCGCTGCCGCAGGGGGATGAGTCACCACTTCACTTCACTCCCCCCCCCCTCAATATAGGGAAGAAAAGACTAAAGGATTCAACCCAAGGCCATAACCGTCAAAGTTGTGACGAATTGCTATGGGGAAGACAAAACCTGCCAATGCAGGGAAATTTCTTCCTGGTCCTTCAACAGCAACCAGTCAAAGACCGTAGCAGTGCCCGCTAAACGGGAAGAAAAAGTTAACCTGCAAACAAGAAACAGTAAACAAAGGGAGGGTGAATCTGCCTGGCTATTATCGGCTCCACCCCCTATTTATAAATGGGGCTGGCCCCACCTCCCAGCAAGAAACTTGATTGTTGAGGCTGGGCGTGAACCTCCAAAAATTAACACTGAGAGGCAAGCCAGCCCCTGCTTGCCAGAAAGCACCCTGGGAACTGTAGCACCGTGCGTGATCCTGCAAAGGGCACCCACAATGTAAAGTGCGAGTGCTCATTTTTTGGGAGTGAGCTACACTTGCTTTGCATCCAGGTCTTCCTGCTCTGGAACCTGCCCACCTGGATCATAGCATTTGTCTCTGGTCTTTCAGATCCTTGACTCCTCCAGGACCCACAGCCTGACTTCTAAACCAAGGATGGGAAAGCTGTGCCCCTCCAGATATTCTTAGAATACAACTCTCATCACCCTTGACTACTGGCCATGTTGGCTGGGGCTGACGGGCGTTTGAGTCCATGATGGCTATGCTGCCTTCAATGGAAGTTCACCAGTCATTGGGAATTCTAGATGGAGGGAACGCTGTTGCAATCAGGTGCCTATGAGAACCCCAAAACCCCTATAGGCACCCTCCCCTTACGGTTTTGATTTATGGGCTACTTTTAAAATGAGGCTGCTTTTTAAATTGCATTTTAACCTGTATTTTAAATTGGGTCCCCCCTTATTATGTTTCTATTGTAATTTTACTGGTGTTAGCCGCCCTGAGCCCGGCTCTGGCCGGGGAGGGAGGGGTATAAATAAAATTTATTTATTTATTTCTTCTTCTTCTTCTTCTTCTTCTTCTTCTTCTTCTTCTTCTTATTCTTATTCTTATTATTATTATTATTAGCTACTGTCAGGAAAGGATGCTAGACTAGTGTTATGTACTGAGTTGAATAGGATCCAAAAAGCAGCAGTCTGATTGGTCCTAGAACAATAGGATTCAGAATGCAGCAGTTTGATTGGTCCTAGAACAATGCAGCAGTATGATTGGTCCGCAGGAGCCACCCAATCCAGCTCCAGGTGGAAGTGAATCCACAACCTGATTGGCCTACAGGAGAATCACAGAATTAGCCAATCACATGCGACCCATTGTGTAAATAATGTATATAAAGCAGATATTTTGGGGGAACTTTCATTCCTCACTACTATGAGCTGAATAAAGAGCATGAAATCCACACTCGACTCCGAGTATATTTTCTACTAGATGGGCCTTGGGCCTGATTCAGCAAAGGTATTCTTATGTTAACACCTGGAGGCCCACACATTCTCCATCCCTGTATTGTTGGTTTTTTTTTAATATATTCTATTCATGAAGTATTTGTGTCAGGGTAGAATATGTTTGGCTTTAACCTCTAATTCCCATCTCAACACAAGAACTAAATCTGTTGCCGGCTTATAGAGCTGACGTTTTCCTAAACCTCTAATTGAATGATTTTTAGAGCAAACAGATGTTTTTACCCCTGTCGGTTAGGACCTTTCAGCTTTTCCATGGTTATACACAGATATAATTATGACTCTCAATGTAATTAAAATGCACTGTATTGATGATAGGATTTTGTTATGCCTGGATTTCATTATTCTCTTCGCCACCAGCCTTTTTACATTGTATTATATATCCTGCCCTGGAACTGCAGAGCTGAATGGCAGCATCCTCTGGCCTCTGCTATGCAACAGGAAACCAAGGGCCACTGAAGAAGAAGAATCTTTTTTACGGCCACAAGCCAGCATAACATAAAAGCACCTACATACATCAGTAGAGAAGGGCCACTGGGAAACTGCATGCATAGTCTCCCATAAACAGCCTAAAGACAAGGGGGAGACCCACTCAACTCCAAGCACCAGCCAGAAAGCTAAAAACTAGTGGTTGAGTTTGCTTTTTTCTTCCTCCCTCCTAATACCTTTTCCTTTTGTGTCATGCCTTTTAAATTGTAAGCCTGAGGGGTTTTGTTTTAAATGAAGTGCAAGCCCCTCTGGGTATCTTTTTCAGCTGAGAAGTGGGTTAAACACACACACACACACACACACACACACACACAGAGAGAGAGAGATAGATAGAGAGAGAGAGAGAGATTCTGTTCTGCCACTAAAATCACATGCACACAGCTTCTTGCCTGCATTCCATTCAGCACTGATAGCGAGGACACAAACTGGTTTATATAGATCAAGAAAGGCCAACAGCTGTCATCTCAGAGGCCACTTCATCGTCCAAGTAGTGGTCACTCTGGGACCTGGGAGTATATTTCTCCAAACCAAAGAAATGGCCAGATAGCGTAATAGAGTAGGCATGATGCACACATATGGTATATATTACACATGTCACATACATAGCCCCAAATCAAGTTGTGACATTGATAAGGGACTCGTGTCCCAATGAACATTAGAGACAAAGCCAAACAACTGGTGAGATTTTTATGTCAATGTAGACAATACCAAGCTAGGTGGATAATTGGTCTAACTCAGTATAAGGCAGCTTTCTATTTCCCTCTGCTCACATTCTTTGTTGAATGTAGTAAGGAGCAGCAACCTTGGGCTCAGGGCTGTCTTAAGCATATCCGGTGCCATGGTGCAAAGATCCCTCTGGCGCCCCCCCCCCCCGGCAAGTCCAAAACAAGGGAGGGGGCGGTGGAAAATGTCCTCTGCCTCCCCCACCGCCACGATCCCAGCGTGGTGGCAGCGATCAAGCAGGAAAACGTGCTGGCGGACATGCTCTCTGGCATCGGGACGCCTGAGAAGGCAGTCCGGGAAGGCTGCACACCGCCTTTCACCAGGAAGCAGGAGGAGAACAACAACTAGGAGCAGGGCTGTCTTTAGCAGATGTAGAGGCTTGGGAAGCCTCTGTGGGGATCGCTCTCCTCCTGAGGAGGCTTGGGAAGGAAGCTGCATGCCTCCCAGCCATATAGTTGGCGGGGCACAGCTGGCGGGTGTGCAGGGAAAGCTGTGCAACTCCCCCACTCGCTAGGGCGCCCCTGAGAGGCCGGCGCCCTGGCGCAACGAACCACTAAGACCAATGGGAAAGATGGCTCTGCTTGGGCTGTCCCCAGCTGCCTCTCAACCTTGCATTTCAGATGGCTGAGGATATTTTCTTAAAGGTCATTGTACTGTGCAAGTTGAAGCAACACAGGCAGAAGGAAGTACCTCTAAGTTAAGTGGAGCTTACTCCCAGGAGCTATGCAGCAATACCTATCCTAATAAATTCTGAATTATGCTATGTACTAATGCTGTTCTTTGGGGGTGGGGTGCGTGCATGTGCGTGCACATAATAATCAAAATGGCTGCTTGCATTTTTTGACTCTGTTTGATGGCATGGCCATGGATACCATATGGCTATGTGGCTATGGGGGATAGCACTCCCACACTTTAAAATTTGACACTGCACCTCTGCACAGCTCCCAAGTGGTCCCATATGGGTGTGAAGAGGAACGAAGAATGTAGAAACCATGTGAGAGTGGCAGGATTCTATGGAAAGGTCAACCCTAATGCTGCACCGGTGTGTGGGACATACATTATGGAACATAAGGACATAAGACAAGCCTGGCGGAACTGGCCAATTGCCCATCTAGTCCAACGTCCTATTCTCAAAGTGGGTGACCCTGTGGGAAGCCTGCAAGCTGGACATGAGGGCAACAGTACTCTGCCCACCTGCGATTCGCAGCAACTGGTACCCTAAGACATAATTCAGAGGCATTTCCTATGTGGATGGACACATCCCTGCAAATTTTCCATTGGAAGCTGAGGAACAAATTGATGGTCTGTGGTTGGGATAAAAAGTTCAGGTGAGTCACCCACCACATGGATGGAGCAACAAGGGCTGAGATGGTAATGGATGGGGGGAAATATACACCCCACCAAGCCATGGCCAGAGTGATTGCGTAAAGTGGCCTTAAGTTATCCTGAGATTCAGTTCTGCCTTTAAAAAATAACGTCTAGAAACACTTTAGGGTTTATCCATTACTGTTCCCAAGCTGTAAATTACCTATTTTGAGAGCATAATTTGTCTGTAATGTATGTTTTAACAGCGTGATTTGTTTCTTGTTTGTAATTAATGCCAAGCTTTGAAGCTAAAATTGCATGACAAATCATTATGGGCAAAGCCATTACCTTGGATATGACTGCTTAAGATTTGTAATATACTGTAACATCACTTTGTCTGCTTAATTGCCAGACACACCACACTGGTCTTAAACTTCGGGAGGAAGGGAGAGGGGGAGAGAAGATTCTCTCTGTAATAAAAATTTGCACAAGAATATATCTAGCTCGGTGCTTTTTAACTTTCTGCCTTCAAGGAAGTCTTTTCACATTGATTAGTCTACTGAGAAACACCTGCTCATCTGCCAGAGAGCCCATGTCTGTTGCAGAGGATTCTGGGATATGTTGGCCAAACTCTTATACTGCACTTCAATACTGTATCCAGTTCTGGGCACCACAACTGAAGAAGGATGTTGACAAGCTGGAACATGTGCAGAGGAGGGCAACCAAGATGATCAAATGTCTGGAAACCAAGCCTTATGAGGAACAGTTGAAGGAGCTGGGTATGTTTGGAGGAGACTGAGAGGAGATACGATTGCCATCTTCAGATATGTCAAGGGCTGTCACATGGAAAAGGGAACAAGCTTGTTTTCGCCTGCTCTGGAGGGTAGGACTCAAACCAATGGCTTCAGGTTACAAGAAAAGAGATTCCGACTAAACATACGGGGGGGAAAACCTTGCGTGACAAGTCCCCCCCCCCCCCCAGTGGGAATAATGACACAATTATTAAGGTTAATGGACTAAATCAGGCCACAACTTTATTGGTTACAGGTGATGAGCGGTATTGGCTTAGGCATTGGTCCTAACCAACTATATCTGGCTTCAGACCGTCCGCTTGAAGTCTGGGAAGGGTTAACCACCAGTAGAGGGAGTCCTGCTGATGCACATCAACTAGGAATTCCCCCGGGGTCACCGATAGGGGGCATGCCTTATGCCCTCACCTCCATAGGCTTCAGACAGGGCCATGCCCCCATAATCCTTTATCAGACTACCCTTCAATATGCAGGGCAGGTGATGGCACTATCTCTCCTCTTCCATCTACAGAACTATACCAATACCTAACCGCCAATACCAAGAAAGTTGTGACGATTTGCTATGAGGTAGGTGAAAACCAAGTGGCTGGTGCCAATTTGCCAAGTGGAAAAATTTCTACCAGGCCCCTCAACGGCGACCAACCAAGGTCCATAGCAAGGTCAAGGAACGAAAACCTTATAGGGCGGGAGGGTGGGGAAAACAGGCGGTAAAGAGGGAGATCCCCAGCCACATCCTGCTTTACATAAGGCAGGCCACACCCCCAGAGCCAGCCGATTGGCTGGCCAGGAGGTGACGTGGCCGGGAATCCCCCCAATCACGCGGGGGCTGGGTTCCGCAACTCCACCTCCTCCGAAGGGCGGAAGTGGCTTTCTGAAAGTAAGAGCTGTTTGGGAGGTTGTGGACTCTCCTTTGCTGGAGGTTTCTAAGTAGAGGTTGGATGGCCATCTGTCATGGATGCTTTAGCTGAGACTCCTGCATTGCAGGGGGTTGGACTAGATGACCCTCGGGGTCCCTATAGTTCTATGCTTCTATGCAAATGGAATGCAAATTTTAGGAGTGGAGGGGATGTATGGCTGCTATTTTACCAGATGAAATGATTGACCTGTCTACAATGGCCTTAGTACAGACTTAAGATATAGGAACACAGGAAGCTGACTAATACGGAGTCAGACCATTGGCTCACCTTGCTTGGTACGGTCTACACTAACTGGCACAGCTCTCCAGAATGTCAGACAAGACTCTCTTCCAGCCGTATGTGGAGATGGCAGGGATCAAACCCGGAACCTTCTGCACGCAAAGCAGATGCTCTGCCATTGAGCTATGGCCCCTTCCCCTAGATGCTAGGCAGTTACCAAGTTTTATTATTATCTGCAATTAAACCACCAAATGAACAAATGCCTACCCATAGATCTTTAAACAAAAACGTTGGCAGGCAAGCTGTGAGGCCCTAAGGTTAGGGACCTCGGTCTGGTTCCAACAATGCGGCTCCTGATGGAATTTATTGTTTTTAGGGGAGAGCGTGTGAATGCATGATGATACTTTGCGATCCAGACTGACAGGAACCAGAAGCCCAGGCTTAGCAGTGTTTTCTGATCCAGAATTTGCAGAGCTTGATCTGTGCCAAGACAGGCCTAGACTGTCCAGATAGACTGAACAGGAGGTAAAAGTAATGCCAAAAAAAGGGAGAGAAGAAGAAGCTGAAATCTAATTAATTGGAAACAAAAAAAAAAGAAAGTCATCTTAATGGCAACTCTGAAGAAGTACACATTTAATTGGAGAGCACCCTATGTTCGTTCCATTTGGGGGTAGCCACATTGCCGGTTGCTGCCATTTCTGCTGCTGAATACTGGAAAACAAATGAGTCACTCCCGTAGACTAGATTCAGACAGCCATTTTATTAAGAACGAAGTGTGATATTTATTTGTTTCTGCGTTCACAAAGTGGCAGGAGTCAAGAGGAGCTGGAGTTGTCCCTCAGTGCACCGGATGGAACCCAAAAGCCATATTTTGGTTCAACTTGCTTGCAGGGCAGCAGAGTCCTTCACATATAAGCCCTCTTCAGCTAACCTACTTTCTCTGGATTCTCACTATTTGATGATGGTAAACATAATTATTGGGATTGGGGGGGGGTGTTAGTGTGTCTGCCCAAGTAAGATGATGGCCCATGGCACAAGGATGTGAAACCAGTGGCCATCCTGGTGTTGTGCGATTGCCACTCCCATAATCCCTCACCATTGATCATTACGATTACGATAATCTTTATTGTCATTGTCCCAAGGAAATTGAAAAATCTACATAAGACATTCAAAACCAACAAGCCTGCTATCCCAGCCATCCTAACCTGGTTAGCCCCCTAAAAACTCTGATACCCCATTTTTAAATACAGTATACTCCCATAAATAAAGGTAAAGGGACCTCTGACCATTTGGTCCAGTCGTGACCGACTCTGGGGTTGCGGCGCTCATCTCGCTTTATTGGCCGAGGGAGCCAGCGTACAGCTTCCAGGTCATGTGGCCAGCATGACTAAGCTGCTTCTGGTGAACCAGAGCAGCGCACAGAAACGCTGTTTACCTTCCCGCCGGAGCGGTACCTATTTATCTACTTGCACTTTGACATGCTTTCGAACTGCTAGGTTGGCAGGAGCAGGGACCGAGCAACGGGAGCTCACCCCGTTGCGGGGATTCGAACCACCGACCTTCTGATTGGCAAGTCCTAGGCTCTGTGGTTTAACCTACAGCACCACCCGCGTTCAAGGTATAGCAAGGTGCTATAATCAGGTGAAGGGAAACCTTTGAGCTTACCATAAGCAACTCAATGAGGATGAGGCACTTTCAGGAAAAATAAAATAAAATTGTTTACACTCGATGAGGTTATAGCTTAGTTGCTGCTTTGGAAAGACAACACTTCTGGGAAGTAAAAAGCTTCTGGGAAATGATATATAATGATATGAAAAAGATGTTGAAATATACATTTGTAAAAAAAACAACCCAGAAGCATATTTACTTGGTATGGCAGGAGAAGATATTAGCAGACAAGATAATAAATTGTTTTTATATGCGATAACGGCGGCAAGAGCACTATTGGCACAGAAATGGAAGCAAGAAGAATTACCGATGAAAGAAGAGTGGCAGATGAAATTAATGGACTATGCAGAATTAGATAAAATGACAGGAAGAATTTGAAACCGCCGGGATCAGAGGTTCTTAGAAGATTGGAGTAAATATACGAACTATTTGAAAAACAGCTGTAATCAATTGAATACACTAGTAGGACTGCAATAAGTTTTGTAAGGAGGACTATACGAAATTTTGCAGATAAAATTTATGAAAAGGACTATTAGTTATGGATTTTTAAAAAGTAATAGTGAAAATAATGAAATACAAGAGTAAGTGATGAAGAATGAAAATCATTAGGCGTAGCTGAGGGAAGTCCTAAAAATATTGTATAAGATAAGATGTTATGTGGTATTTGGAAAATGTATTTGCATATATATATATATATATATATATATATATATATATATATATATGGAAAGACAACACTTAGTTTCAAGCAGACACTTTTTACAGAGATATTTAAGATCGTTTTTAACTACACACTTTAAACCTGACCCTGGACAGACCAATTATTTCTAGGATGGCTATTGTCTTACACTACCAGCCCCTTCAAGAACACTAAACGTCCCCTCAGGTAGTTAGAACTATGTCTGCAGGAATATGACTATGTTTGGCTTTTAGTCTTTTTTGTTGTTGTTGAAAATACTAAGTTTTTGTTGCCCTATGTTTTTACAAGTTCCTTTTTTTGGCTTGAATTTTGTATTTGTGGGCATCCTGTGTGAGCATTCTTGGGGGCCTTTTCTGACCAAATGGCAGCAAATAAACTTTAACACAGCACAACGTACCATAACGAGTTAATAAGGAAACGGTGTATTTGAGAAGAAAGAGATACTTGCATTGTACTGAAAAACAAGTGGCCCCAGGGATCACTTTTGCAAAAAATAAAAAAAAATAAAACATTGTCATGTGAAATTCTCAGATCTGAAAAGTTAACACAATTTGAAAGGCTCCTTTATTTTCCCTGGCAGTTACAAGTTCAGACCGCTTTTGTGCATGCCAAACAGCCCAGCCAAAGTTTCACCACCTGTTCTATAATTCTGGGTACAGTCAGGGTATAGCTCTATTCCATATGGACAATGTGATTTTATGAAGTTGCAATCCAGCATGGTTATATGCGGTTTTTTTTAAAAAAAAACACACATTAAACCTCAAGAGTTAACCATCCATCTGGGTGTAATCATTGATTTCATTAAGCCTTATGGCCTTGTCAGATTATCAAACATTTTAAACAGCACTATTTCCCCCTCTTAACAGAAAAAAAGCATTTGATAATTAAGGCTACAATTAGATCAGAGCTTTTAAGCCCCGCTAGAATTTCCTGTGCAGTTTGGCTCCTTTTATGAAAGTTGCTTAAATGGGTTTTCTAATTTTTCATTTTTCATACTTGTATAGAGACAACTCCCTAACCACATTATTTATTCTATTTTGTTTATTTATTACAATTTCACTCAATATCCCCAAAAAACCAAAGTGCTGCACCGACAAGCACAAACCAATCCCTCTGCAGTGCCACAATTCCAATTTAATGGTGTAATGGTGGGAAATGTCAATCACTTTTCTTACCTGGGCAGTTATCTTTCTACATTGATGCCGAAATCCAGCATCGTCTGAGTTCTGCAAGTGCAGCTTTCTCCCGAATGAAGTGTAGAGTGTTTGAGGATTGGAACATTCGCAGGAAAACCAACATGTTTGTTGGTAGCTGTTGTACTACCAACTTTACTGCATGCTTGTGAAACACGGACCACCTACAAACGCCATCTCCAGCTTCTCAAAAGGTTCCATCAATGGTGTCTTTGGAAATTTTTAAATATTACTTGGGAAGACAGGTAAATTAATGTCAGTGTACTGGAAGAAGCAAAGATCACCAGTGTTGAAGCAGTGATTCTTCAACACCAGCTTCGGTGGACTGGTCATGTTGTTCGGATGCCTGATTATTGTGTTCCAAAGCAACTACTCAACTGCCAACTGAAAATGGAAAGCGAAATCCTGGTGGACAACAAAAGAGATTTAAAGACGCTCTCAAGGCATATCTAAAAAATGTAGTATAAGCACTGATAATTGGCAATCACTGGCCAGAGAGCGCTCCAATTGGAGAACACCCTCTACCAAAGGTGTCATGGACTTTGAAGAAGCACAAATTCAGGACAAAAGGGGCAAAGAGGAAGGCACGTCTGGCAAATCCTCACTGTGATCAACTCCCACCTGGAAACCTATGTCCCCACTGTGGAAGGACGTGTGGATCCAGAATTGGCCTCCACAGTCACTTTTGGACTCACTGTTAAGACTGTGTTCATAGAAGACAATCTCACTCTGCCATGAGTGATCGCCAAAGAGAAGAGATTTATTACATTATATACCACATTTTCCTCCAAGAAGCTCAAGGGGGCTTGAATAGTTCTCCCTTCCCCATTCTGCCCTCTCAACAACCCTGGGAGGTTGGGTTGGGCATTATCCATCCTTTGATATACTAGGACTGCCATTTTCTATTTTGGAGAGACTACATCGCCTTAAGAAGTTGAAGGTGGGGAAACCACAACTCCTTGCTCTAGTTTATAAACAGGCAATGCTCCCCTTTGTTGTTTGCTTTCTCCTACCAAAAGAATTGGCCTAAATATGATACACACAGCTATTTGCATAAGGAGATTGCAACATCATAGGCTCATCAGTTCAGCTACTGTGTCTTGTTAGCTTAACTAAATTTCAAACTCCGCAAGGAACAGCATTTCCCCCCGAAGTTATTAAAGAGTGGGTTTCTTTTAATTAAACTCATTTGCATGTCTAAATGAGATGTAATTGCTACCATTCATTTCTCTAATACCTCTCTTTGATTGAAGAAAAGCAACTTTTGTAATTGCTTAAAATGAGACTAAGTACTACTTTCTGGTTTGTGCTATTAGGAAACCTTAGATTCAAGGGAAGAGACAATGGAAAGTTATTGGACTGGTGCCCATCCCAGCACTGTGACTGGTCAGATAACAATTAGAACCAGCTTAATCTCAAAATTTCAAGCAAATGTGCTATGTCACCAATTTTCTTTCCTGCATTTCAAAACTCTCATACTTTGAACTTGCACTACACAAAACACATTCATTAAATTATCTCCCTTAATTGTTTCTCAGCCAGTTATGTGGCTGATTAGAAAACATTTGGAGCTGCTCGTGTGGAAATTCAAAGCTTAACACATACACACAGTCCACTCACACCCTTTACAGCATTTCCCTATCTGTAATGGCTGCCAGTTGCCTGGCCACTTACAAAGCTATGATTGGTGTAAAATGACCACATCCAGTCCTCACACTGCCCACACACTTTAGGCCAAGAGAGCATCAATAACTACAAACCCATGTGGCAAGGTGTGGAACTACAATTTTTCAGTGAAGAACCTTCCGGACTGACACCACTCAGGCTGGCCATTGGCTCCTCATGGACAGGAAGATGCGGAGGAGGACTTCCTGTTTAAGCCCAGCTGAGCAGGCCCAAATTTACTTAGCTCCATCATAGATCATGCCTTAGAAAGGAAGGTCAGTGTGTTTCAAAGAATTCTAGGTTATGTTCTAGGACACATATCCTACTCAAAGGGGCACTGTCTGGGCCTCACCATAGGAACTCAGACTGAGTCTTAGAATGTACACCGTACTCTGCTACTGCCCATTGAGAACGAGGATTGGTAATGGTGGGTCTCTCAGTGTCACTTTTAATTTTCTGAACCACAACTTGTAAATTGAAGAAAGGAAGATGCTGTGGAGGATGAGGGCAATGGTCGATCTATTGTGACTCAAAGCATGGACATGTCCTTCTGTGATGTCTTCCTCATCATATCACAGTGACTGCTCTTTCCTCATGGAAGGAGGAACTCTGGAACTTGAATCAAGACTCTGATGCTCTAGTTTAGCAAGCTAAAGCTAATTATTTCATTACAGTGGTACCACGGGTTAAGAACTTAATTCGTTCTGGAGGTCCGTTCTTAACCTGAAACTGTTCTTAACCTGAGGACCACTTTAGCTAATGGGGCCTACCTACCACTGCTGCCGCCGCACCACCGCTGCAGGATTTCTGTTCTCATCCTGAAGCAAAGTTCTTAACCTGAGGTACTATTTCTGGGTTAGCAGGGTCTGTAACCTGAAGCGTCTGTGACTTGAAGTGTCTGTAACCTGAGGTACCACTGTATATGAAATAATATATGGAATAATTATGAAATAATATTAACATGAAATAATTATGTCCTGAAACCTCATTAAAAGGGGGAAGGTGTGTGCAACATCCACACCTATAGTTGGTTGGCAGGAAGCATGGAACATGTGGGTTGATGAGCACTGGTATCAATGCTAGGTGCTTACTGCCACACATCATTTCAGGTCTTCCAGCTTAAGACCACAGTTCCAGCTCCAGCAACTGCTCTCATGGATCCTGGGATGGAGACCCAGCCCACCAGGTGTAGCTTTTCAGCAGAACTGCCAAATGCGCCCTCCTGACTCTGACAATGAATTTACGTCAGGTGTGGGGAAACTTTGACCCACCAGAAGATGCTGAAATGCAGCTCCCATCAGGTCCAGCAAGCATGGCAAACCATCAGAGTTAGTAGTTCAGCAACATCTGGAGGGCCAAAGGTTCCCCGCCCCAATTTACATCATTTATTCTAAGCCCAGGCTTTCGAGTTATCTGGATGTGGGATTTAGATTTCTTTTGACCTCAGAGTCTGTATTGCCCTGTTGCATGGCTGAAAGGAAAGCATCGTTAGGCCTTTATGTTTCTTGCATTTCTCCCCCAATAAGCAGTAGCACTTTTGTCACTGGCAAACTTAATTAAGTCCTTTGGGATTTGTGGTGGAGGCCAAAGCGTACGCAGCTTCCATCAGCTTCATGATGGCCTTTCCAGCAGCACCATGGAAGCGTCATCCATGTTTTCTGATTCTTAACAGATGTTCCTGCTTTCCTGAGCTCCGTGTGATTAAGGAGGACACATTGGTGAGGAACAACCCATTTAGTTCAGTTTGCTTCCCATGTAGAGAACGGTGGAGGTGCATTAAGGGCTTCCAGCTAAGGCTATGGGGTTAATAAAGTCAGCTTCCCAACTGCCATTAGGAACACTTAAAAACCCATCCAATGAGCTGCTTGCATGTCTCGCCCAAGGGGGCCACTTAAAGCATTGTAAAATGCACTTAGGGGGCAGTGTGGGGAAGACTCAGACAAGGAGAAGAAAACAAGGAGACACTGCTCAGAAAAAAATGGTTTTCAAATGGCTGCGCTGGGGTGGGAGAGGAGATCTCAAGAGGGTCTTTGCATCTGTGCTAAAAGCTGCTGTGATTCACTGGTGAGTGGTTCATGGTGCCTGATCTCATGCACGAGATCAGGCCTGCGTGACTTGTGGCCTACCAAGCCATGTCAAACCCACCAGCAATCAAATCTGTGGCTAGGGTTGCACCAAAAAATAAGGCATGCATCACCAAAAAAAACAACAAGCATTGCACAAAATTTGCATATGCTAATGCATATGTATGGCAGTAACTGCAGAAATAATGTCTAAACAGAAACAGGGGCGGAGGAAGGGGGTGCGGTAGGGGCAGGCTGCCCTGGGTGTCGCCACTGAGGGGGGTGACAAAATGTCGGGCGGCAGTCACAGCGGGGCCTGCAGCGCGCCTGAGCCACGCGTCTCTCCTGGGAGTGACGCGGTGGCTTGGGCGCACACAGGTTTCACACTGCCCCAAACGGTCCGCCCGCCACCTCCCCCTCAGCTGTAGGGCAGCTGAGTGGTAGGAGGCAGACTCCGGAGGCCCCACAGAGCGCCCTGCCCCAGCTCGTCATGCCATGCAGGTGGCTTTCCCCTCCCCCATGGGCAGCTGGCCCCACCCCTGGGCACAGGGCATGTGCGCCGTCTCAGGTGCCCGATCGGCTTGCTCCACGGCTGAACAGAAAGATGACAAATCTCACCATAGTGGGATACAAAACTATAAACTGTTGGCCTCTGTGCCTGCTCAGTCTGCTGTCAAGCTGTGAACTATAGATGGGCACCTTTGCGGCCTCCGCAATCCTTTCTTAAGGTTGTGTTTTTGTTGTTTTAAAACCCTTTAAACCAGGCACTCCTTCAAATAGATGACTGATAGCCCTTCAAACAGAGGCTTTATAAAGGAGGGCACGACCTTAGAATGGCATTTAAAAGCAGGGTGGAATTCAATGTTGCACTAAGGAGATTGTTCCATCAGAGCAAGCAGATGATCATATTAGTGTGGTGTTGAATTCTACCCTCTCTCTTTCACTTTGAAGGGAAGGATCTATGCAAACTAAAAAGCAGCATTTCCAACTACCTTACTTCAGTGCTGAAATCTACCTTTTGCCTTTAAAGGGTCGCTATTCACCGCTTCTGCACATGCGCATGATGTGATTTTGCACGTCTGCGCATGCGCGAGTGGTGAAACCCAGAAGTAACTTTTCCAGTACTTCCGGGTCGCCGTGGGATGCAACCTGAAAATGCACAACCTGAAGCAAACGTAACATGAGGTATGACTGTATAACATCAATCATGTTTATAACCCCCCCAACAAACACACACACACATTCTGTTAGAGACCAGTCTTTAAACTGGGGCTGGCAGACAACTTTTCTCTGGCCGTGAGTTAGCCATCTCTGTACTAGATCATCAACCAAGTACCCTCTATCACTCTGTGATTCTAGCCCTCTTTCTCAGACCACAGAGAGTTGTGGCCGGTCATGGAAGACAGCGCTGAGAGAGAACCTAGCTGCTTGATGGACAAATAACCCGACTTGACGCAAGACAACTTCCAGCAACACTGTGCTGTAAGTGGCTCTTGGTTTAGCATTCGCAGCTATGTGACCACTGCAGAGTCCACCAAGCCATGACGCAATCACAGAGTTGCTTCTCTGGCTGTCCGTCTCAAAGAGATTTGTTTGCAACCTAGTATGTGGGAGCTTGAACCATTTTGATCCTGCTTTTGCACAGAGACTCAAAGTAGCTTGCATGAAACCATGTGTTATAATGCACATATTTTGTTTCTTCTGCAGAAGCCTCTGGCAGATGGGCAGAGGCCATAGATCTCCTCCTCCCTACCTCTGCCCACTGTTTGGTCCTGGCAGTTGGTGAAAGTGTACCTTCTGATGGCCCACTTGGACGGCGCTAGTAGAGTCGAGGCATCTGCTGAAGTCTCTGGCAGGTGGGTACAGCCAGTCTGACTTCCTCCCTCCCTCCCTTCAGCTGGGGGTCCTGTCAGCTGAAATGGAGTAATGAACACACGAGGGGACCAGGATGTGCCTCTTTAAAGCTTGCAAACACAGTGTTGCTTTGTACTGCGTTGTATAAATTATATTCAAAGCTCTGATCATTCCTGTTGCTCATACGGTTTGTCATTTGGGCAACATACTACAACACCTGTAGATCTGATGGCTGCTGCGGCGCTGGCCGTGGTGCTGGGTGGTGAAACTCTTCCATTGATGCAAAAAAAGTGTTGGTGACAGCTGTCAAAGACCAAAGCTGAAAGATACCCTGATTGCTTTCAGAGCAATCAGGAGATGGAGCATCAACAGGGAGGGAGCGGATTTTAAAAGCCAGCTTCTTGCACTCTCTACAGGCATTTGACTGAGTTATGCAATGCATAATTAAGCACCGCTAAATCTGAAGTGTGTTTAGAGTGCAAAATATTCACTGGGACTGGGGAAAAATGAGTGTTTGTGTACTGAGGTGTTTTTCTTTCATGCCTTCCTAATTCCATTAGTAATGGAGGGATTGTATAATATAATAGAAATGATTAGCTTTAATTGCACTCCTTTGTTGGGGACAAAGACGTGTAATTAAAAATCTGACATGCCTGGTGCCTTTTTGTTTAAGTTGTTTATACAATTGCATGCCTTGAAAAGGATATTCCACCTGACCTGGGCTGGTTTCTCTCTCTCTCTCTCTCTCTCTCTCTCTCTCTCTCTCTCTCTCTCTCTCTCTCTCTCTCTCACACACACACACACACACACACACACTTCCTTTATCTTTTCTAGGGTTTATAACATTTGGCTTATTAAATCTTACTGAACTTGACGGGAGATGAGCCTTAAGTGCCTTTGTTTAAACCAAGACTCTCTCTTTCCCCTTCCTTCCTTCCTTCCTTCCTTCCTTCCTTCCTTCCTTCCTTCCTTCCTTCCTTCCTCCCTCTTTTTCCTGGCAGGCTATCTGAAAGATCACATTCCCTCATACAATCCTGCCCTGCCTGGGCTCTGAGATCTTCAAAGGCCCTTCTCTCAGTCAGTGGCATGGCGTGGGGGGTGCAGGGGGGGCCGGCCGCACTGGGCGCAACATCTGGGGGTTAGGGTTAGGGGGCGCAAATCCACAGGTTAGGGGGTGCAAATTACTTGCCTTGCCCCGGGTGCTGACAACCCACGCTACGCCACTGCTCTCAGTCCCACCACATTCACAGGTGGGAACACGGGGCAGAACCTTCTCAGTGGCTGCTCCCAGACTTTGGAACTCACTTCCAAGAAAAATTAGACAGGCTCCCTCCTTGTTGTCCTTCAGCTGTCAGGTGAAGACTTCCTTGTCTTCAGGCTTTTGGAAACAGACTTTTTAAAGGAAAGGGCTGGTGCTGCGATGCTTTTTATTGTAACAATCTTTGTTTTAATATATGTTGTTTGTTTGTGTTTAATTGTTTTTTAATTATTGCTCCCCCCCCCCCGTGTTTTTAGCCGTTTCTATTTTAGCTGTTTCTCCTGCAAGGGAGAAAGTCTGCATATAAATAAATAAATATAAGAATAATAACTAGAACATAGACAATCTGTACACGAACAACCCTGGGAAACTGCATTTCCCAGAGTGGCCAAGTCCTATTTGGGTGTCCTGGGAACATTGCATTTCCCAACTCCCAGGTCCCTGTGATGCTGATATTGTCAATGTGGTGAGAAGGGGGGGAGAGGGCCCTCTCAGGTCTTTCTTTTCTTTGCTGCTTCTGTTGCAACTGTTGTCATTGCCATCTGGCAAGGTGAGTGATAAATTGAGGAGGGGAGAGAGAGACACTAGCATGGATCATGTCTGGAGCCTTTCAGGGAGTGTCAGAAACTCCACCACACTCTTGCTGATATCATTAGGAGCTCAACTGTGTCTCTAATTTTGAGAGAAATCATCATCATCATCATCTTATTATTATTATTTATACCCTGCCCATCTTGCATGGCTTCCCCAGCCACTCTGGGCAGCTTCCCTCAAAATATTAAAATACAGTAATGCATCAAACATTAAAAGCTTCCCTAAATAGGGTTGCCTTCAGATTTCGTCTAAAAGTCTGGTAGTTGTTGTTCTCTTTGACATCTGGTGGGAGGACGTTCCATAGGGCGGGTGCCACTACCGAGAAGGCCCTCTGTGTGGTTCCCTGTAACTTGCCTTCTCACAGTGAGAGAACTGCCAGAAGGCCCTCGGCACTGGACCTCAGTGTCCGGGCAGAACGATGGGGGTGGAGAAGCTCCTTCAGATATATTGGACCGAGGCTGTTTAGGGCTTTAAAGGTCAGCACCAACACTTTGAATTGTGCTCAGAAATGTACTGGGAGCCAATATTTTATCCTTTCCTCCCAGAATGAAACTGCTTGGTTCACCAAACCCAGGACTTTTTTTCAGCTGGAACTTGACAGAACTCAGTTCCGACACCTCTCAGGTGGGTGCCATTATAAGAGAACAAGGGAGGCATTCATGGTGAGTTCTGGCACCTCTTTTTCTAGAAAAATAACATTGACTAAGCCAAATTATGGATCGTGCCCAAACGTAGAGGTTTGCCTGCCTCTAGATGGGACCACCTAGGAAATCAGAGGATATGTTGCCTATGCGGTGAATTTCTAAGGGCTAAGATTGCTAGAAGATTTTTAGAGAAGTCCTGAAATGCAAGTATAACATATCCATCAGAGAACAACAACCTCTGTCCTCAGAGAGCAATTGCTCTCCTTTGGCATAATCTGATTTGCAGAGACAATAATAAGCATCGTGTCAAAATGGTTTGCTCTGTGATTTCAAAGTTAAACTTAGCTTCATTCACCTCCATTGATAAGAGCAATAACCATAAAGTTCTGTCAAGGGATGCACTGCACAGACTATAAATGGTTCCTTTGATAAAAAACCTCCATTGTACTTTCCCATCGACTTCTATCTGCCTCTCACAGGCAATTATCTCATTATAATGGTTTGCTCTGATGATCACTAAAGCACCTCCCACCTGCCCTGGTTTGGCTTCCCCTTGTCACTTCCTGCAGCAATGGGAGGCATGTGGGAATGCAAAAATAATGGGCTTTAAAAATAAAGTTATTTTTATTCTAGATGGGAGCAATATTGTTTTAACTTGTTTCCTGGAGGCACACAGCACACAGCAGGCTGTTTAGCAAGAAGTAGGTGCCTTCTGGACTGTGCAACCTTCCAGGAGTCCCATGACAGTGGTGGGCGGGGCCAGAGGCAAAAGTGGGTGGGGCAAGGCCAATGTTTCATGTGAGGCTAGTTTCAATGTACTCACATTCCTTTCTTTATCCTTCACCCAAGGAAGCAAGAGGCACTGTCAGAGTTCAAGGACATATTGCAGCCTGGCAAAACACACACAAGGAGGGTGTCACTGTGGATGAGGTGAAGCATGGGGAGAGTCTCGAGGGCCAGACAGAAAGACTTGGAGGGCCACATTCAGACCCTTCACTTAAAAAGAAGAAGTGTGGAATCCTTCATCAGCAGCTAGTTTTAGGAGGGACCCACATTTTATTATTATTAATTTATTGAATTTATATACAGTGGTACCTCAGGTTACAGACGCTTCAGGTTACAGACTCCGCTAGCCCAGAAATAGTACCTCGGGTTAAGAACTTTGCTTCAGGATGAGAACAGAAATTGCATGGCGGCGGCGCGGTGGCAGTGGGAGGCCCCATTAGCTAAAGTGGCACCTCAGGTTAAGAGCAGTTTCAGGTTAAGAACGGACCTCCAGAACAAATTAAGTTCTTAACCCGAGGTACCACTGTACCTGGATGTCTCAGGGCCATTCACAGAACAAAATCAAAACCTAACACCACAAAATATATAATCAAAATTAAAACAACAACCCAATAACCCCACCCCCAAAAAATCCCACCATATTTTTAAAAGGGCATTGGGTGTCAATCAAAGCAACCAAAGGCCTGATTAAAAATGAACGTTTTTGCCTGGCACCTAAAGGTGTATGATGAAGGAGCCAGGTGAACTTCCCTAGGGAGAGCATTCCACAAACAGGGAGCCACTGCAGTTCTCATGTTGCCACCTTCCAGACTTCTTGAGGAGGAGGCACATGAAGAAGGGCCTCGGAAGATGATCTCAGGGTCTGGATAGGTTCATAGGTTCTTGAGGTATTGTGGTCCTGAGCTGTTTAAGGCTTTATAGGTCAAAACCAGCACCTTGAATTGGGCCCAGAATTGGTAGCCAGTGCAGTTGGACCAGTATTGGTGTAATATGCTCAAACCATCTTGCTCTGGTGAGCAACCTGGCCACTGAATTCTGCACCAGTTGAAGTTCCGAACTGTCTTCAGATCAATGGATTTTGAAGGACTAGAGAATCATCATGCATGTGCACACCATGGGTGGTAGTATCACACTCCATGCCACTGGACAGGGCAAATCCCTGGACTGGTTGTAAGTAAGAAGGAAAGGCAGGTGGGAGCTGGCTGGTGGCAGATGGAGGTTAGTGGAGCAGTGCCCCATTAGTCCAAATGGGCCATTCTCCACTAAACCATAGCAAAACAAACATACAAAACCACAACGCAACACAACACCCAAAGCCAGCTTGTCAAGATTCAGCTTCCCTTGGAATAAAATGGAGGAACTGCTAGTCAAGTTTCTCAAACATGGTGTGTGTGTGTGTGTGCAGATGGAATCTGTATGGAACCCCTAGGACACCAGTTGCCTAGCCCTAATATAGACTCTTGGTGAGTAGGTGGGAAGATGACTGGTTCAAAAAATTGGAAGGGAGAGAATAGTGCTCAAAATGGAAAGATTTGCTGGGTATGTTCAGTTCATTTCGGTGACTCACTTTCTTCAGGGGCGAAAGGGGAGGGATGTTTATTTAAAACAGATTGTGAGTGACTAAATTTAATTATTCTGTGCCTTTTTCATTTTGGAATGAGGACTAGTAGGTAGAGTTGACAATAATTAAACCAGGCAATTGCAAAACGCAAAGTTTTTCTAGGCCAGTTTGAGCTAGGGGAATTTGATTACATTCTCCTCCGGATTTAACTTCAGCGCTAGTCTGCACTGAATTCTGGTGACATTCTGTACAAACTGTAGTTCTGGGCACCATCCCTTGTGATATGAAAACAATGGGTTGTAATCTGTGTTCAGTTGTGGTGCTGGCATGGGTGTGTTTGTGTGTTGCAAAGAAAAGATGATGAAAGACTTAAGCAGCCTCCCTCCTGCCCACCATTTGCCCCTTGCACATCATCCTCCATCCCTGTTTCGCCTCCGAAAAACAGCGTCTGAACAGCATGCAATGGCTGTAGTGCTCTTATACATGTCTTCTATTGCAGGATAAAAGGGACACAGGTGGTGCTGTGGGTTAAACCACAGAGCCTAGAACTTGCCAATCAGAAGGTCAGCGGTTCGAATCCCTGCAACGGGGTGAGCTCCCATTGCTTGGTCCCTGCTCCTGCCAACCTAGCAGTCGAAAGCATGTCAAAGTGCAAGTAGATAAATAGGTACTGTACTGCTCCAGCGGGAAGGTAAACAGTGTTTCCGTGCGCTGCTCTGGTTCGCCAGAAGCGGCTTAGTCATGCTGGCCACATGATCTGGAAGCTGTACGCCGGCTCCCTCGGCCAATAAAGCGAGATGAGCGCCGCAACCCCAGAGTCGGTCACGACTGGACCTAATGGTCAGGGGTCCCTTTACCTTTATTGCAGGGTACTCAGGGTGCCTTTCAGATGTTGTTGGACTCACATCCCCATCTATCCTAGGCAGCAGGGTCAGTTGTCAGGGATGATGGGAGTCAAGTCCAGCACTATCTAGAAAGCACCATCTTGTTCTGTTGTATTCCATTGTGTGGTCTCTGTAGTTTTCTGAGATCACTGAGGATTATTGAAGGCCATTAGTGGAAACTGAGGACAGTCGAGGGATGGTTCACACATGAAATTGGTGTTTGTGGGGCTGTAGCCAAACTCATGGGTATCTTATGCACCCAAACACCCAACGTTGTTTGAGAAGGGTGATACTTTTATGAGGCCGGAATTTTCCTCAATTCCTCTTCCTGACCTTAGCTATGCAGCAATTCCCCACTCAGAATATGACAGAAAGAATATAGCTATAGAGAGATCTGAAAGAATACTTCCATAAGCCTGCAGGGAAAATTGTTTTTTTTTTAAAACCACATTAAATATGTAATGTGTGATAGCTTATCAAAGCTGGTCCATTTGAATCACGGGTAGATGTTTACACACTGACAGCTCAGAACTCACAGCACTGGGAAGAAGAGCGGTGACAACATCAGACCTGAATGATCAAGAAGGCAGGCAGGTAAATTAATGATAAAGTCAGAGCCTCTCTCAAGAACATTTAAATTACTTCTTGTAAGCAAAGAAGGACGCCCCCCCTTCAGTGGAGCTTCTGGGTAAATGCATCACATACTTGCATGTATACCGATGGCAACTTTCTTTCTCAAGACAAAAGCCAGTTATAGAACAAAGACTTCATTAATAACTTAGAAAGACACATTCATTAGATGCTTCAAAAGAGAAGTTTGTTATGATGTGATGTTGCAGGCAGAGTGCTCAAAGGTTTTTGACCACCCTTGGTATGGGGGCTGTGGGCCATCCAAGCACTGAGAGTGTGCCACAGAACCTCTAGGATAGTCAAAGAAGATGATGGGATGCATTCTCCCTTCTGTCATGCTGGAGGCAGTATGTGAGCCTGGACCATTGGGACCAACTCATAGGGACCAAGGTCCCTTCAGCCTCCTCAATAAAATATTTGAGGGGCCGGGGGTCCCCAAAGTTTATGGGCATTGTCATTCAAATGACGTGTGTCGTGTCTTGTGTTCTTGCCCACCCCCCCTGTTTTATTCAAGTTGGCACCCCTGGTCTGGATTCTGGGTCCTACCATGGGATGACGATATTGCTGAACGTGACCATAAGAAGGGTCCTGTTGGATCAGATGAAGGACATATCTAGTGCAACATTCAGTTCCCACCACGGCCAACCAGAGCTCTAAAGGAAGACTGCAAGCAGGGCATGAATGCAACAGTGCTCTCACACTCATCTTCTCTAGCAACTGGTATTCAGAAATGTACCACTTCTGATCCTGGTGGCAATATAGGTGTGATGTCTAGCGGCCATTGACAGCTTCATATGCCATGAATTGGCACCATGCCCTTTTAAAGCCACCCAAAGTGATGAATGTTGCTTCATCTTCTGGGATTTAATTCCATAGTTTAAGGAAGAGCTGTCTGCATGAATGCCTTTTGCTGTTCTGAATATCCCACCCTTCAGCATCATTGGATGAATTTGGACCCTAATGCTATGAGAAAGGGGGAAAACTCCTCTCTCCCGACTTTCATCCTACAATACATAGCATCCCCCTTTGCCTTGTTGCCTTTTTTGAAGAAGCAGAGGAAATTTCCAATTACCTTTCCAATGCCCCCTATTTATTCACAAAGCCTGGTTTAAATCAACCCCCTTCTTTCAAGTTTTAATTTATCTCATTTACTTGTATCTGAACAATCACAGTTCTTATTAGCAAATAAGTCGCAATATAATATTTATGCTGTTACAAGATTTGCTCTAGCTGCAAATGAGATTAAAATTAATATTGGCAGCTTGGATAATGTAAAGTAATTTTGTTTTGATTAACACTCCCTCTTGGATTATATACCTTACAATATTTGCTTATTTTCTGTTCTGTGCCTTACACGGACTACTTTAATTGCAAGGAAATGTCATGGGATCTTTTGAAAACCTGTCTTCCTTTTCTTCCTTTTCAGCAATATCAGCTTTGATACCTAGGAGAACAAACAAATAGGTCTATGGTAAGTTTTTTCCTGGTTTAGAATTGTTGAGTTGTGGAGGGAAAGTTTATATAGTTAAAGCTATGGTTTTCCCAGTAGTGATGTATGGAAGTGAGAGCTGGACCATAAAGAAGGCTGATTGCCAAAGAATTGATGCTTTTGAATTATGGTGCTAGAGGAGACTCTTGAGAGTCCCATGGACTGCAAGAAGATCAAACCTATCCATTCTGAAGGAAATCAGCCCTGGTGCTCACTGGAAGGACAGATCCTGAAGCACGTCATGAGAAGAGAAGACTCCCTGGAAAAGACCCTGATGTTGGGAAAGATGGAGGGCACAAGGAGAAGGGGACGACAGAGGACGAGATGGTTGGACAGTGTTCTCGAAGCTACCAGCATGAGTTTGACCAAACTGCGGGAGGCAGTGGAAGACAGGAGTGCCTGGCGTGCTCTGGTCCATGGGGTCACGAAGAGTCAGACACGACTAAACAACAACAACAACAGTATGATTCTACTGTTTGTTCACATATCTGACACTCAAAAGGTTATAGTCTGGTAGAGATAGGGTTATATAGGGTAGCTATTGAGTTAATGTGCTCCTTTTGACTACCCAAAAACTGGTTTTCTTGATTTCTGTGATAAAGCAGCCATGCAGAGACACAGTTCTACCATTTCGTACCTAACTACATGGTGTAACAAATGATAACGTTTGTGCTATCTAAAGTGCTGAATTTAAACAGCTGATAGATACTTGCGCAAGGGGAGAGGGGACACAAAATACCTTATGGACTGTGAAATAGCTTGCTAACTGAGCTGAAAAGAGGCTTGGAGAATGCAGGACCTCCTTCTCAACTCCAACTTTTTGGAATAGTGTCACTCACTTGCTCCTACAAATGCTGGCTTTCTCTAGAATGCACCAATGGGGCAGGTAAGTGGGTTGCAATTAGGCACGCAGATGGTCCCAATGCACCTTGATAGCAAAGACTCTTATTAATGTACTGTAACCAACACATCTCCAAAGTGTTTGAGAGTCTCTGGTGTTTTGAATGCATTAAGCAATGCAAAGGTCATCTCGGAAGCTAGGAGATTATGGTAAACTTTGTGTCTCAGTGACAGAGTACCCCATATTGCTAGGTTTTCTGCTCCATCTTGTTTATACGTTTTTTTTGCAAAAAAAAGGAAAGGAAAGGAAAGCAGTATACCTTTGTAACCTGCAATGTAGACTATCAGGCTCACATAAAGATTAATCCAGAATGTGGCAGCTAGACTGGTGACTTGGAGTGGCCGCCGGGACCATATAACACTGGTCCTGAGAGACTTGCCTTGGCTCCCAGTGCATTTCCGAGCACAATTCAAAGTGTTGATGCTGACCTTTAAAGCCCTAAACAGCCTCGGTCCTGTATACCTGAAGGAGCAACTCCACCCCCCATCGTTCAGCCCAGACACTGAGATTCAGCACCGAGGGCCTTCTAGCAGTTCCCTCACTGCGAGAAGTGAGGTTACAGGGAACCAGGCAGAGGACCTTCTTGGTAGTGGGGCCTGCCCTATGGAATGCCCTTCTAATCAGATGTCCAGGAAATAAGCAATTATCTTACTTTTAAAAGACATCTGAAGGCAGCCCAGTTTAGGGAAGTTTTTAATGTTTAATGCTGTATTGTGTTTTTAATATTCGATTGGGAGCTGCCCAGAGTGGCTGTGGAAACACAGCTGGATGGATGGGGTATAAATAATGAATTATTCTATATTATTATAAAATGGAAACCATTGATATTGATTAACAATAACAGCTATTGTTGAGGAGGAATTGGGGGAATGTACAAGTTGGTTTTTTTGATGTTGAGCTTCAGACCATATTTTGCGCAATGTTGTCTTTGTCCATGGAGTTTTCTTGGCAGGGATACTAGAGTGGCTTGCCGGTTCCTGCTCCAGGTGGATCACGTTTGGTCAAAACTCTCCACTATGACCTGTCCATCTTGGGTGGCCCTGTACGGCATAGCTCATAGCTTCTCTGAGTTATTCAAGCCCCTTCACCACGGCCAGGCAGTGATCCATGAAGGGGATCAACATCAAAAAAATGAATATCATGGCCACTGGTCCCATCACCTCCTGGCAAATAGAAGGGGAAGAAATGGAGGCAGTGAGAGATTTTACTTTCTTGGGCTCCATGATCACTGCAGATGGTGACAGCAGCCACGAAATTAAAAGACGCCTGCTCCTTGAGAGAAAGGCGATGGCAAACCTAGACAGCATCTTAAAAAGCAGAGACATCACCTTACCAACAAAGGTCCGTATAGTTAAAGCCATGGTTTTCCCAGTAGTGATGTATGGAAGTGAGAACTGGACCATAAAAAAGGCTGATCGCCAAAGAATTGATGCTTTTGAATTACAGTGCTGGAGGAGACTCTTGAGAGTCCCATGGACTGCAAGAAGATCAAACCTCTCCATTCTTAAGGAAATCAGCCCTGAGTGCTCACTGGAAGGAGAGATCCTGAAGCTGAGGCTCCAATACTTTGACCACCTCATGAGAAGAGAAGACTCCCTGGAAAAGACCCTGATGTTGGGGAAGATGGAGGGCACAAGGAGAAGGGGACGACAGAGGACGAGATGGTTGGACAGTGTTCTCGAAGCTACCAGCATGAGTTTGACCAAACTGCGGGAGGCAGTGGAAGACAGGAGTGCCTGGCGTGCTCTGGTCCATGGGGTCACGAAGAGTTGGACATGACTAAATGACTAAACAACAACAACAACAAGTTGTTTTGCTGTTCCAGGTCCTTCATATGTCTTAGAAGAATGGGTAGTGCATGGACTTACCAGAATTAGCTTAGGAGAGCATCTGCAAGATGAACGACAAGACTTGGATGGGCATTCTTAATGTGCCGAAATGCATATTTTATGTAAATAAAGTCCTGCCCCCATGAGTTGAAATTACTCACCCACTGGTGAGGCTGCCCAGCATGTATCTGTGATATCCATTGCTATGGTGTGATGCCCTTTTGCCCAGCCTCCACTGGAATTGGGAATTCTGGAACTCATTCTCACACTGAGAATGCTTCTCTACATACCCAAACACACAACATAGAAGGGATTTAGAATGCACTTGAGTTGATCTTCAAGATTATGATGGGATATAGTGGACGAGCAGATCTGTTTGTGGCCATTCTGCCTGTCATTGCCTCTGACTCAATCTACCGTTGGTCTCCTTGCCTTCTACCCTACAAGTCCCATGGGCACCATCCACTTCTCAGAATCAGTGGTGTTGCTTCTCCAGTCTCAGGTATCTTTTGATTCCATTGTGTACAAGGTTGTTAGTGCATCCTAATTACCAATTTCCTGTTTACCCACCGTCCTGCCTTTTTCTCACTTACAAATAGCCCATGTTGTTTGCTAGCACTTTGATGGCCCTTCTCCCAAATATTAATAGGAGTGAATCTCTACTACTAAGTTATGAATGTAATCAATTTTGAGTCTTTAATTGTAATTTTTTTCCATAAAATTCTTTTAATTTAGTCTAATATAATGGCACATCAAGCAGTAATGGGTACATTAAATTGAATCATGATGTTCATATACACATTTTATGACACAATCAAATATCCTAATGCATTAATTCATGTCAATCAGTTAATAAAAATCAAATAGGAAACATTTTCTCTGCTGCTGTTAACTGCGCTGGACCCATTTGCTGGGCTTCAGAACTCCGAAGGACTTACCTGGTTACACCAAAATGGTGTGAGGGTTACTGACACGTGTTTGCTTCCTCATGGGTATTTAATGGCTAAAAACTGAGTTATTTCATACCGTCCAAATGGCAATATCAATCCCTCCTTTGCTGTAGTCAGTGAGAAGTTCCACTAACTTTCAACACCCCTTCTCTCACTGCCTATTGCTCGGCTCTTCTCCCCCAAGAATAAAGGCGATGTGAAAGTCACAGTCGCCCTGGAAGTCTGGATGGACATATATAAACTTTCCTTCCTCTGCATTTGATTTTCTCACCTCCGTTCAAGGGCAAAAGTTTTTAACACCGGTGCTCCTTTGCTAGCAGTGAGTAAATTAAATTTAAAACAATTGTAAAATGCAGGTATTTTGAGCAAGCCCTTTGGACTTCTCATCTGCATTCCATTATGGTTTATGACTTCCCCCTCTCATCTCCTTT